>NW_023416295.1:49888238-51111738 GCF_014176215.1 Rousettus aegyptiacus
GAGAAAGTGACTAGTCAACTTCAAGCTAAGAGCCAAACTACTTTTTGTATTTGCAACCCATGTAAAAATTTCAAATAAGGTGGAAAAAAGGAGGTTATTTTAGGAAATAATTCAAGTTATAGACAAAATTTTCTGGAAGAAATTACAGCTACATTTAGGTTGAGGGAGAGCCGAGACTCTGCAGCAGACGGAAGTGTCCCTCAGAGCTGTATTCCTGGGCTGAGTGACCCTTCCAACATTCTGAAATTCAAGTCAGAACAAACATTTAGAGAAGAGCTTAGAACTTCAGGGCTGAAAATCTTTAACTAAAATAATTCATTAAACCAGAATTCAGGAAGAGCCAATAAAAATTGATGGAAGCAGTAATGATTCAACAAAAGCTTCCAAACCATGTAAAAAAGCAATGATTCTAAAACCTCAAACGAAAACTCCCTTGTAAGTAAAGGCACTTCACTAACTACAGAATTGAAGTCAAGGACTTACGTTTAATCCCAACTCATTATCCGTTTTGGGGTGGTTGGGGGGGAGAGCGTCTGTGTGTTTCTTTATGTTTGGACGTACAAAATCTAGACCAGAAGCTAAGACCAGGTATGGCTTCAAGAGCGTATAGTCGCATAGGGTCCCCTGCTTGGATTAACAGTTTGCTATCACCATCTTGAAATTCTTAATAATTGTTAACAAGGGGCCCCACAGTTTATTTTACATTGGGCTCTGCAAATTATGTAGCTTGTTCTGATTAAGACACATGGATTCCTCAAACTTTGGACAAATTTATTAATATCCCTTGACTTCAGTTCCATCTCTGTAATGGGGGAGTAGGTTTATATTACACTGTGTTTGATATCATACTGTTTTGATATTATACTGGTGACTCAAGTAATCCCCACTTCTCTCTAGTCTCTCTCACTATCTATTATATTAATCCAACCTACTTCATGAATTTGCAGTCACTTTTCTGGCCCCTGAAGACAACTGAGTCTGTAACTCCTAGATTTAATAATTTGTAACAGCTGTTTCAGCTTTAAGATTCTTTTATTAATAGGCAGTGATCATGCAGTTTTTATGTAAAACAAAAATTTTATGGAGGTCATTGGAATTCCTACAATAACTTATGTATCTACATTTTATTTTATCACTAAAATGACCCAGTTTTCATAAGACATAGGTTCTATTACAGAAACACAGATGTCTCCATCATTTGAATAACAACTTGTGATGAATATTTACAAGGAAGAATTTATTTCCATAAAATATCTGCAAGAAGCAAAATTTTCAAGCATTTTGCTACATGCAGAAAGTACTTCTTTTTATTATGTGTAGATTCATGTAAGTTACAGTTTTAAATGATGTATAGCTGCCAGGCCCTGATAGAGGCCTCCCCCAACCTCTCGCAAAAATATCTATTAAAAGAGAGATAAATAAAGGTGTATATAAGCACAAAAGAGAAGAAATAACTGTCAACCTATTACAAGGATCGAAGAAAAAATTTTACGGCAGAAAAAAGAAGAAAATTAGATTTTTAAAATGTAATCAGAGACAACAAGAAACAAGGTATGGGTCTTGAAGGAAGTATGAAAATCTTTGTATATCTTCCTTACTTTACTTTCTGCCATCTTGCACAGAAATGCAAAAACCTGTTTCAGTCAGAAACCTAGACAGATCTCTGTCATGAATCACGCTTTTTGAGGCAGCAGGAGAATCCTCCCATCCCATCAATTAGTGACTGTTACTTTCAAATGATGTAGTACTTAGCATCCTGGAAGTTTTAGTTGCAGAAATGCAGATTTATGAACAAGAAGATATGATGGTGTTACATTCTGGGGATTGGATTCTTATACAATCAGTAACAGAGTAATAGAGAACAGAGAACAAGGCATTGGAGATAGCTGCATTAGACAAAACTCTTAATTCACTGAGAATGCACTCGGGCCTATACACATCAACCTTCTACAAGATCAGAGATCTGAAAAAGAAGTTTTACTGGCAAATAGAGGACAGAGAGTGAGGTCAAGAGCAACTCATGCACCTTCTCTATGAGCAGATCTTGATGGATGTTTTCAAACTCAAGTATAATGAGAATAACAGCTAAATGTCAACATAGATCTACTAACGAGTACTGTATACGTAATTTAAAGAAAAGAGCATGGTAAAGACTGAAAGGAAGAACCATTCTCTAAAAATGACTTCCTAAAGGAATTTAATATAAATTTTAGAAAAGTATTTGGCATTGTTAATATTATAAAAGAAGATATGTCCCTTAAAAATAAGAGTAGCAAGCCATAAATCAGTAAAAGACTACTGGGTATGATAGAAAGAGATTATAGGTGAAATAGAGAAGCTAAAAATGAAGTGACAGACTTATTATCCATACAGTTGAGGAGGGGATAAATACATACCAAGTTAAGTTAAATCATCAAGGTAGAAGATAAACAAGTACATCAAGCCAGAGAAAAGAACCAATGGATGAAAAAAGACCCTAGATCTGGAGGACCAGAAAAAAACAAGTCTAATTATAGTTGCTTTTGAGAAAACACAAATGAAGAACTGAAATAGAAGTAATAATCAGAGACACAATTGAAGGAAAAAAACTGCGCCAAAAAGAAAGAGGACTAAATCGTATTCTAAACAATATACAATTCAAAGCCACACTCTGACAACAATTATGAGTCCCAGAGTTAAAATAAAATTTTAAAAAATTTATCAGAATTCAGACATGAAAACAAAACAACACATAAATCAAATGAAAATTAGTCATCATTAAAGGAACAAATATCCAGTTGATCTTAAATTTCTGCTGTGTATTACTAAATTATAGAAGAAAGAGAAGACTCAATCAAAGAAAGCTATTGCCTGCCAAACTGCCTTTCATTTGTAAGGGAATATGAAAAATAGCCTCCCATATTCAAAGGCTCTAGAAATACATTATTCATTAACCTTTGCTAAAAAATTACTTGGGTCATTCCAATCCACTGAGATATAAATAAAAATTAAGAATTCAAAAAGTATAATTTTAGAATAAAGGGCCTATGGTTAGCAACATAAATAATTGCTCTAAATTTCAATTAAATGCTATTGTTCTTAAGGGGTAATTTAATATAAAATATTTAAAAAGAATAATAAAAAATGAATCTTCAGATTATATTAATGAAAACAGGGAATGAAGAAGGAAAGCATTAAATTTATTCTCATAGGAAAATTTCCAAAGACACTGTTGTTATAACAAATAATGTTCCTTTAAAAACGAAGATGACTCCTGGTTAAAGATGGCAAATCGAATGCATGAATTTACCTCTGTGCCTTTGCGAATGTAACATTACCAAGGCAGAAGAGGGATTTTGTTAAGGTAAGCATAAACTCACAAGGACACAGAAAACAGAAGTGGGGACACTCACCCCATTTTGGAGCCAGGGGAGCAGAAGGTGAATGGCAGTCTAGGTAGCAGAAACAGGAGCTGGATCCTGAGCTGGATCCTGAGCTGTTGATAGAATGCTAAGAAGCACTACAGAATCCCAGAAGGACTCCAGATGAGGAACTCACTCTACCAGGTGGGAACTTCTATTGGAAACTGAGGCTTAGGGATTAGCTTGCCCAAGGGCACACTGTTGCTAAGTGCCAAAACCAGGACACAAACCTAACCAATACAGCACTGAATCTAAAGCCCACTCTCAAATTCCACGGAATTAGAGTGCACTTCCTTTGCCTAGAGAAGTCGATGTGTCGCATTGCATTTGTTTGCACGTGGAAACCTTTTATATCCATCAAACTTGAAAATTAGAATGGAAAGGTAGTATAAAGTACCATCCACTGAATCTAGCTTATTGTTCTTATACAGCAAAATTGAAAGGGCTCTTTTAAAAATTCGAAGCTAATAAAATGTGCCATAAATGCAGGGAATCAGAGAGTTAGGGACTTGCCCCTTGCTGCCAGGTGCCATCCAAATGGCACAGGGATCCTAATTTCCAGAAGAGGCAGAAGCAGGGGTAAAACAACCAGCGTAGCTCCCTGAACTCGACTGGGCACACCATTCTAGAAAGAGCACAGCAGGCATGTGGAGCTGTTTTATTCACATTTCTAGTGTGCTTCCTCTGGGCCGGGAGCTATTCTAAGCACTTTACAAAGAGAAAGTCACTTCTTGAAACTAACCCACACAAAGTCAGTACTATTGTAATTCATTCTCTTTCCCCCCACCTCCCCTTTTACTCCCCCTTCCCCCCACCCCTCTCTCTCCCTCTCCCTCCCCCCCTTCTCTTTCTCTCTCTCTCTCTCTCTCTCTCTCTCTCTCTCTCTCTCTCAGAAACATGCACAGAGAGTGGTTTATCAACTTGGTAAAGGTCAGCCAGGACTGGAGACTAGGCAGTTTGGTTCCAGTATCCCAGCTCTTAACCTTTAGGCTATATACACTGTTTCTTTCTAATTTACATACCTGAAAATTGGTGTTTCTAATGGAGGAAACATTGATGGACACCACATAATAATAGTCCCCATCCTGGTTAATAGAAACTGGCTGCTTGCAAAACTGTAGACAGAGAAGGACTGCTCTGGTGCTCCACACCCCACCCCCTACCCACCCGCCCACCACCCCCACCCCCACCCCCACCCCCACCCTCACCCCCACCCCCACCCCCAATACTAGGGCAGTTTAAACAATTTTAAGCTTGTCAGCAAAAGTACACAGTAATTATCCAGGGGGCCCTTCTCCATCTTACCTACTCATCCTCTCTACCTGCTGAAACACTATCTCTCTCCTTCAGGATTCACGTCAAATGCTAGTTAGTTAAGCCATGAAGCCACCTCTTTTGAATGTTGCAACATTAAAACTATTGTAATTCTCTAATGATGTGCTCCTAACCTCTTTGGCTCATCTTTGATTACAGCCACAAGCCTCTTGTGAGTTCCAAGTGAGTAAGACTCAGTCTTATTTATCCTCACATTTCTGATAGCAAACATGATGTTTTATGAGAAATAGCTCCTAAAGTGACAACTGAACTTTTACTAAAGGTATTTACTTTTAAATTTATTTTAACCAAAATAGTCCATCAAATAATTTTATCAATTATTTTCAGGACCTGTGCAAAACATTAAGAAACGGAAAAGACAACAAATACATCTAATGCAACTTTTTAAATAGTATAAAATTTGGAATCAGAGACTGAATTCTGGAATGGTCTAAATAGTAAAAAACACTGTTATTGAGTGCAAAACTAGGACACATTATTAGAGTACAAAAAATTAGTAGTATGTAGTTCTTTTGATTCTGAAATGGGATTTATTAATTTTGAGATAATTCTCATTTTAGATGCTTCATCATCTAAACAAAGATTAACTCATTTCTTATCAAATAACATGAAGAGTAGTAGGGCTTTTATCTTTTACAAAATTCATCATTTAATATAAATCATGCCACTAAATCTTGCAAATTGTTACAAATGAAGTAAAACTATAAAGTTAGGTGAACATAATTTGAAATAAATTAGTATAGACTTTATTACATTGACACTTTAAAATATATAAATCCACCCTTTTACCTCTGAGCACAAAGTGGATGAGATTTCTATTTTTCTACTAAAAACTCAGAGCTGATGACTTTAATAAGATATGAACAAAGCTACACTATAAACATATTATACTCATATTTTGTTACTTCTCCAGTTGAATACAACTGGACTGATAAAAACCCTTCAAAGGAGTTTCTGTATCATATCTGACATATTTACTTCCACAAAGTTTTGAAGTGAAGCAACTCTAGTTTCAAGCGGGATGGCAAAAGTCATCTTTATGAAGCGAAAAGAATTTCTACTTACTAGGTTTTCTTCGAGAATCACTGATTTTAAAAACAAAACAAAACAAAACAAAAACAATAACAGCTAGCATTTCTTGAGAACTTACTTTATGCCTGGTACCATCATAAGAGTCTTACACCTTGTGAGAACCCTATGGGGCAGAGGCTACTATCATTCCCATTTTACAAATAAGGAGAGAGAATTTATGTAGCGTGCCTAAAAACATAGTTAGCAGGTGGTGAATTTGGGATTCAAATCTAGGCAAGCTGATTCCACAGACCATGCTCCTCACTATTAAATGTTGCCTTCTTTTTAACACAAAAAATTAAATAAAACTTAATTTTTATCATAAATAACAACACTCTCCAGCTCTTTTCCACATCATATTACACAAAATCAGTGGAATTACTCTGACAGCTGCCATCTCCATTTCAGCTCCTTTTCTACGCTAAGGAAGGAGGGCAAACACGACTTTCTCTGTTGCCTCTTCTTCCTTTCTATGCATGATGTAAAGCACACACTCAAAGAGAAATGACTTAGCTAGAATCCCATTTAGAGTTGGTGTCAAGAATGTATGCTACTTATCCTAGTGGGAAAACAGCTCACTGAGGGTAAGGATTTGGCCCTATGGGTGTTGTATAACATTAGTATATTTCTGTGCTCATAAATCAGAGGTGTCCATCACCCATTTTTTAGTTCCTCAAACCCAAAATTGTTCTGAACAGTTAGGTAGGGACCCCAGCCACGCCCTTGTTCTACAGGAGAGGACACTGGGTCCAGAGAATTGCGCAACTCTTCTACATTCTCAGGTAACTTGGTGAAAGAAAACAGGTCCCTCCATTTTTCACACCAGGTCTCCTTTATCTATATCCTGTGGCTTTGTGGTCTTAAAATAAAAAATGGAAATGGATAATTATACCATAAGTTTCAGAAAATACTCAGCAGATACCTGATATACCACCTAGTCTCTGAGGAGGCAGTACAATGTATATTAGTGTATAGACATGCAATTTTGCAAATTAAACTAACACCTACATTTTTTATAAAGTCACAGGTTTTGAACTCTGTTCGTTTGGTTGGTTGCTTAGGTGGCTGGATTTTTGGTTTGTAGAACAAAACAAGACCCTTCTCTTGCTTTGCATTTAGTAAGTCTAACAAAACCATCGGGAATCACTGAATCATGCACATGATACAGACACACACTTCTTTTTTGTTCCACAGGCTTTTAGCCAAAATGCCTCCCTCCAAAGATTAGTTTTTTTTTTACTTTTAGGATGAAATATTTTGAAGTGAGGGGTAGAAAGACCTGAAGTCTTGTTAACTAATAGGTTTATCTAAGAAAAAAATTTTAAAGCTGTAACATGATTTTTTACAGGTCAGTATTTTTTTCAAGCTGTTACTAGGACACTAACTTTATTACATGAGTACAACAGAGATGTTCATCATCTAGGGAGAAAACTAAATTACTTCTAGTTTGAAAACATCCCATATATCTTAAAAAATGACATAAAGGTAAAATGAAAAATTCTTTTGGGAACTCTAATATCCAATCTAAATTTCTGGGATAGCTTTCCAACTTTCATTAGATTCGGAGTCCAAAGAATACTCTAGTGAGAGTAAAAGATGTTACTTTTCCCATGAACCAATTATGCAGACTTGAGCTTTAGCCTCAAAGCAAACATTTCCTGAATTATTTCTGCCTCCATCAATAATTAACTCTGTGACTCCAAATAGTTTTCCACATTTGCTGAAGGCTCAGCTGTTTCTCTGTTTGAGAAGCAACAGACTTAACAATGCAAAGTCGCTGAGGTTGGAGGTAGGTCAAACCTGTTCACTTTTCATTCTCAGGTCAAATGTGAACTTAATTTGAGCAGAACAGTCTTCACTAAATCATTGATGCAAAAAGTAAACTAAGCACTTATGTAAAATTTGGTAATATGCAAAACAATGCTATGTATCTCATAAATATATATATTATATATACACATGCACATACACATATATTGTAAGTAGTATAACAATAAAGAAGGCAATATAAACCCCAAATTCAGGATAGAGGTTACCTCTGGAGGATAAAGGAGACAGAGAAAGTGTATACAGGGAGCTTCAAGTGCATCTGTAATATTTTAGTCCTTTAAAACAGGATTAGAGTTGAGTGTTGTCTTTGTTATATTGTCTTTATTATTTAATTTTTTTATTATAAAAAAGATAATGTGAATAAGAATTATGCTCACTAAAATCATAATGACAATGTCTTTTCCTTCTCTCACACCTAGAAACCGTGAGTGACTTGTTTTTTTTATGCCATCGCCCAAGCGTCCTTTTCTAAGCATAATTAATTTTACTCTGTTCCTGTCATTATATTCATGCTTTTAAGACTAAACTGCTATTGGAAGTGTTTAAGATATTGAATGAGTTTTATACCTAGTTCTAAATCTACTGTGCTCAGTTTCTTAAATTTAACTACTTCGATTTGGATATGAGTTTTTTAAATGCTTTGTTGATGGGTTCTATTAGTAATTAAATTATATTCTTTATTGGGATCCAACCTTTTCTCACCCGTGTCTAGCACCCAACCTGGTAGAATTCAGCATTACTGGTATTTGTTCCTTCTCATCAGTCTATCCAACACCAGTCCCAGTCTCCCACAATCTACTCAAAATACATCTGCCAAAAATCAATGCCAAGTTACACTTTTTTTAGGTCATTCTTCCTATAAACTATCTCTCATTACTCTGAAAATTCCCTTGAATATAGACTACACCTATAATTGTGACCTTAAAGTCCATTTATATTCAAGTTTGAATGGCCATGATTTGTGGAAATCAGAAAAAAGTAAACAAGTATTTTTCAACTAACACTTATCTAAGATAAGGATGAAAAAAAAAAAAGGAATAAAACCAAGATTGCTGCCCTGTTGCCAAAAATAAACTTAGTCAATATGACTTTCGAGTACACACTTGTAAATGTCACAATTCTTGAGTGTGTGGTTCAGACAAAAGCAGTCAAATATTTACTATCGTCTAGGTCAAACCAATGCTATATGACCTGTGAGCATCAAGTGCTTTCACAATAATTTTTTTTTTCTTATCTGAAGATGGACTGAAGACAAAGAGTCATTTGTTCAGCACTGACGCTGCGATTGCATGGGAAAGAAGAAAACAGGAAATCACGGTACTCAAGTTTTCAAAATGTACATACTTTTGAGTTTAAGAAAGAAATTAGTTTGCCCTTCTCGAATGCCCTGTTTGGTGTCAGGCTCCACTGCACATCTCATAACTGGCCATGAGACTGAGCAGACCTTTCGCAGGGATATGGGTGGGGACCTTCACTTATCCCTAAATCCAGAGAAAGGGACATAATCAGACTAACAATCTGTCACCACTGAGGTTTTCCCTCTAGAAAAAGCCAGTCAACCTACCCTTTTTTCATAAGAGAATAAGCTATTTCGTAAAACTGAATCCAGTTAAAAGAAACACAATGAAATTCTTGGCGAACTGGTTGAAGTCACGTGAGTGGCATGCCGATTGAAAGAACAGTGAGTTGCCCATACATCTGCTGTATTTACACTGCAGCACCTCATGCTCATATTTCAAACAGCTAGGAACCCCGTGAGACTGAGCTGTCCACTTCAAAGTAGCATCACGATGTCTCATACCAGCTCATATTACATACTGACTGTTAAGATATACAGTAAGTCCTCATTTAACATCATCAGTAAATTCTACAACTTTAAGCAAAATGATGTATAATGAAACCCATTTTACCAGAGGCTAATTGATATAAGCAAGAGTTAAGTTTCTTGTCATTGTTATAATGAAACAATATTAAGCAAAACGATGTTAACTGAGGGCCCGCTTTACTTAGAAAATAATAAGCAGCATGAAAAAACGGGATAAGCATGAGATTGCCAAACAGGAGACATGGTAATCATCCTCTGATGTTCTCAGGGTGATCTTGGGCAAGTTCAAGTCTCTCTTCTGGAGAAGCAATCAGACCTTTAAGGTCTCTTTGAACTTTTAGACTGTGGGCCTACGTCATACTTTGATCCTGCAATAGTTGACAAAACTGGTCATTTTGTTTTGCTTGAATCACTGTTGCTTTGCTCTTTCCCTTTACTGTCCCAGCACAGAGGCCCTTGCTTTTCTCTGATTTCAGTGATACCCAGGCTTCCATCCTTAGCCTCCCTCTCGCTCTGTAGGTGAACTCACCCACTCCCTATATGCTGTGCAGTCTCTGCCTCTAATCGGCTTCAAAACCCTGAATACACAATGCCAGACTCTCCATTAACATAGGCACCTCATACTGAAAATTCAAAACCAGACATTCATTATCTTTCTCCTAGAAATCCACTCTATTTCTGCCTTCCATCTCTATCAAGGACATTATTATCCACTCAGCTGCCTATCCTTGATTCCTCCTCCTTCAAACCCTGATCTCCCATCGGTCATCAAAATCTCAAGTTCCTCCTTGGAAATACCCCTTTCATTTGTTCCTTTGTTCCTTCCCCTCAGCCTCTGCTCTAGTCCAGCACATCTAGTTTTCATCTTTCTCTTACAAGCTAGGCTAACCTTCACTGAGCTCCACAAACAGACATTTAAACCAGGATGTCAACTGATTAACTTAATCATGAGGAAAAGTCATGTATAGTGCAGAACATTTGCTTTGGCATGAATGAGAGTTTCTTTTCCTATAGGCAAATCTACACAAAAGTCCAGAGTACAATCAAGATATTGCCTGCAAAACACAGACACAGAACAAGAAGAGTTGGTGATCTTAAGATGGACTAAGGCACTTTTACTCAAAAAGTAAGTCTTACCATTCCAGAAGCCAACACTGCTTTTCCCCAGCGCTTAACATACTCAGCCAACCTGTGGCTCAGAAGGTCCTCTACAATGGGGAAATTACAACATCTCTGTGCCCCGACCCTTTCCTTAGCTGGGTGAAGCTAATCAAATGTTGCCCTAGCCAAGCCTAGAATCACCTCTTTAAGGTGACTTGACAAATTTCATTTCTGATCCAACATATATTGATTCTTTTTTTTTTTTAACCTTAAACTTAACCCTAAGTTTGGAAATAATGAATACCTAGTTGTCTCCACATATTGCCTACAAATATTATTTCCCAAGTGTCAGGGCTGCCTTCTACATCTTGAGTAGCCCATTCACATTTACACCTCAAGAACTTTGCTCATACCTTTCTCTCCTCCTGAGACTTCTTTTCCACTTTATCCAACAACTTATTCTGAAGTCTTCTCTGAGCTCCACCTTCCAAGATAGAACTGTTTGTTCCATAATATGTCATTCTAACATGAAGATAATCTACATTACAGTTATCTTTTAAGTGACCAACGACTAGTTAGATTTTTGACTCTGTAAAATATCTGTCTTAGATCTACCTAGAACTAACACAGGGAGGCTGGGCTGGAATACTGTACCCATATTTTCACTTGGTTGATATGATCTTGGGCATTCCCTGTGCCTCTATCAAGTCATCTACAAAATGAAGATAATAACACCCACTTCAAAGGGATGGAGTGAGGATTAAATAAAACGACACTTGTACACAGCATAGTATTTCAACACATGGTGAGTGTTCATGAACTCTTAACTATCATTACTATTTTTATATAGCAGGTATATGACAGGCACCCAATAAATGCTTCTTAAATTAAGTTTCATGATTAACTGTATAGGTCAGTGCCCATGTCTAGACAGACTACTAAACTACAACATGACTCTAGGGCAGACATTTCGTATTAGATTTGAAGAAGATACAAGAGGATGTCTTCATTCTAGTAAAGTGGTTAAGCAGTAGGTCATGCAAATGAAAGACTCTTTGTCACTTCTTTATTAAATTTATGTGTCAGGATTTGGCTGACTTCTTATTTTTCCTTTGTTTGCAGTTTAAAAGTTATTTAATATTTAATGTCATAAAACCATTTTGGATCGCTACTACATTAAATCAGCACATTGAACAAGCAGCTTCAAAAATGTTAAGAGTAAAATCGAGTGGAGCTGGGAAGTAAAAAGTACAGCAGTGAATTTCCATGGCAATGTGGGGTTTTAAATAAGGTACGATATGTAAAGAAATCGACCACTGAGGACGTACAGATGAACAAAATGAGTTCATGGGGTTTTTTTTTTTTACAGGTTCTTAAACTTCTTTGCATTTAGATACTTTATAACTGTAAAATTAAATCTAAACTTCAAGGTTATCATCTAAAAGCTTTAAACTTAAAATCTCTAAACAAGGAGCTGAAAACTTAAATCCTGTGGGGAAGAAGCAGGCCAGGAAAATGGGAAATGGTCAGGCTTAGCTCTGAGTACTGGGGTCAATGGCAACTGGAACTCAGTTGCCAGCTGGCAATGTGATGGGTGCTGGGCACTGTGGAAGTTTTGATACCACATTGAAATAACGCCAGTCAAATGTGAAGAGGGCATGCAAATTCAAGTGTTGTCAGGTTTTTCCCATTTTTCAGAGAAAGCTGGCAATCTGATACTTTAGATATTTTATATGAAATCTGGCTTTTTATAAATGCTGGCAATTAATTTGATTAAAAATAAAACACCATACAGACCAAACAAAATACTTTGTGTTTGGATTCAACTTGGGGTCTTCCATTCACAACCTCTGATCTAAGCTTTCTACTTCTGTATGTGGCAAAGATGGGTGGAATGTTTTATTCCTAATCTTACTCTCTAAACTATATGAATAAACCAGAATATAATTCTCTGTTCTCCTGAGGCATGGAATTCTCATGGGTAAAATTTCACTCTCATTTTCTAATAACCTAATGAACTCTTGCTCAATTCTTGGAAACCACAAAACGAAAATGGAGAGAAGTCAAATCAAAGAAATTCTATTTGTAATTCAACTAACAGATGGCAATTCAATTTAATTAAAGAAGATATAGTGAGGATTTCTTAAATGCCAAGACATATTACTAGATGCTGGGAAAATAAATATGAGTAAGTCATGGTCCCTTCCTCAAGGAATTGACAATCTACAAAACTGTTTCTTGATGCACTACAGCTATAAACCTAAGGAAGCCTTACCTATTCCAAGAAGTCATTCGCATTCTCTGTTCACACTCACAGCTAATGACAATATCTGAACAGTAACCTCTTCCTCAAGATCATCATTCCTGAGGGTCACTGGAGAAAAGTGCCTGGAGAACACAGTCTATCTGAGTTAGATCTGGAATTCTCGTTAAGATGCACATAGTGTTACACTCTGTCCCTTCTCTGTGTGAGCTGGAGTGAGGGCGTGCTGAAGCAGAGTTTGAGCAGAGGACCAGGCAGAATACAAACCTAAGAGAATGTTCCTTTGGTTCCTTTGGGCTTCCCCAGTGTCCAAATCTTCCGAAGACTTCTGCTGTAACGTAAAGGCAGGAGCAATGGACAGGCATCACTGTCTCCAACAGAAGGGGAAAGGGACTGTCAGTAGAGTCTGGAGGCCCCTGCACCATGCTGGTGGAACGGTAGAGGAAGACCTCATAGGGGTGGGAGCTGACGGTGGCAGGGCCCATTCTTTACCTTTCTAAACCTGAAAAGGACTTGTGAATAAAGGATTCTCGATATAATCAAACATTTATCAGAATGAACTATGTTCTTATATTTCCCTTTCTGTTTCAAATAAAAAAGTAAAAGTGTATCAATGTTCACGCTATGAGAAACAACATGAAATAATTATTAAGAAATATTTATCACATTGTTAAAGTCTTGATCATAAACTTTTTTGAAATTTGAAAAAGTATAAAGGAGGAAGGGCCTGGGGAGTGGGAGGTGGGTATGTTGGAGGTAAACGGTAGGAAATCTAGAACTAGAGTCACTACAGCAAATCGGTCACTCAAAGCACTTCAAATGATAGCATGTGTTAATGGTAAAACAATTCAAATTACAAAAATAGAATGCATTTACAATTTTTCTGGAACACTGATACTATGTAATTCAAGGCAGAGATACACAATTATATAACAAATGATTCTTAAGTGGTTCCTTGTAACCACTTGTACTTATTTGAGATGTAAAGGCTAATGTAACAAATACACATTCTCTCTTTGCTCCACTGCATGCTTTTCAGTAATATTACTTCCTGGAGCTGTAAAAGCACTTCCATATAGAACCTCAGGTTAACAGGGGATAGCACTACCAAGAAAGGGAGAGATGTACACATGTCTTTAGTGAAAGAATGGCATGCGGATTTTCTCAGAACCAAGCCTGAAAGAGTAGGACTTCTTTCTAAAGGGGTAAATAATTAAAGCCTGCAGTCCTCCTGGAAATGGTCTCCACTTCCAGTATCTTGCCCATTTGTAGCCAGACTGAGGTTCCTTAAAGAACAGCTCTGAAGATACTGTTATGAATGGAGTCTGGCTTTCGAGGATTTCAGTAATCCCTCCTTTAAACTCCTAACTTGGTCCCCACTAATTCTAGTGTGAAACATCAGATCTGGGCCTGCTGTTGCCTCTACTTCCCTTTATCATCTGCCCAAAACCAACTTCCCCTACAAGATCTCACTTATCACTTCTCTGCAGACTTTCCCTCTTTCTCCAACTTGTGCTGTACTCTCTCCTGCCCCAGAAGATCCGCAGGGTTTTTTTTTCCTGTGTTAATCATTCTTAATATCAAAAACAAGCAATCAAACAACAACAACAAAAATCTGTTGACCACCTATTTCCAGCCACTTGCATAAGTGCACTTGCATGTGGAATTCCATTTTATCCATCACAGCAACTATTCTGTTGTTGCCATTGTTGTTGTTGTTGTTTCCTTAAACAAGTGAGATTGTGGCACAGAATGCAAATTCAGCTTGTCTGAGGTTATATACCTAGTAAATACAGGAGAAGGGAACGACACTCAAGATGTCACTGAAGCTGTCTGATGCTAAAGCCTGTGATTTCTGTATAAGAGCACTCTGCATATCAGTAAACAATGACAAAAATAATCGCTAATACTTATTGAGTAATTACCAATACATACACTTCTAAAGACTTTACATGTTTTAATTCATTCATTCTCACAAGAAGTAAATACTATTATGACTCTCGTGGAAGGATAGATATGGTAAGATTAAGTAACTTTCCTGAGCTTGTATGTCTTATAAGAGTCCATGTTCTTAACCAATACTCGATACTATGTCATCTACAGGCTAATAGTGCCACCTGCTTCCCGAGACTTCTGTAACCAGTTATTATGTTCAACTTTCCCCCCATACTCCCTATCATCATTTTTACATCATAAAGGGAAGTCTTGAGAGGAAAACACATTTTTTTTTTTTTAAAGGAATGAGTGCTGGAGGAGGTGGGCAGAGGAAAGGAGAGAAATGGAAAAGGAGCAGTCTCATTCCTTGGCCTGAAAGGATGAAACCAACCATTCAAGATAACTTCCTCTCCTTTATTGATCACTTTGAAGTCCCCTTTGACAGCCACGCCCTAAACAGAAACTGGGAAGTAAACAGATACAGGCATCAGGTATTTGTTGGAAGCTGGCTAGAGCTCTAGAACTATGTGAGTATCCAAAATATTAAAAAGCTCCCAAATACCAATTGATTGCAAGAGCTCCATAAGCCCCTACAAAACCTCAGTTTGAGTAAAAGATCCCTTTGGAAATTATATAAATGTCTAACCACTATGCTGTACACCTGAAGCTAATATAATATTGAATGTTGACTGTAACTGAAAAATAGAATTTTGTTTAAACTTCAAAATTTTTAAATGAGGAAAAATATTGGAAACCACATCCATGTCATGAATTCACAATTCATGCTTCAAGTACATTGCTCTTTGAAAGACACTAATAAGAAAAGACACAAGCCACAGACTTGAAGAAAACGTTTATAAGTCATAGATCTGATAAAAAAAAAATTGTATCTATAATATGTAAAGAATACATAAAACTCAATAATAAGGAGAAAAACCTAACTTAAAAATAGGCAAAAGCTCTGAACAAACATTTCGTTCATTAAAGAAAATACATGAATGGCCAATAATCCTGTGGAAATATACTCAACATCATTTATTTATGAGGGAAATAAAAATTAAAACTACAATGAGATACCAACTCATACCTACTAGAATGGCTCTAATTAAAAGGTTAACACCAAGTGTTTTGTAGAATGTAGAGAAACGAATTCTCATACTCTGCTGGTAGAAATATAAAGTGGTGCAGCCACTTTGGAAAACAGTTTGATAGTTTCTTAGAAATGTAAACATACTTTACTATATGATGCAGCCGCTCCTCATTTAGGTATCTACCCATGAGAAATGAAAACACATGTCCACTCGAAGACCTGCATGCGTATGTTCACAGTAGCATTATTCATAACAGCCAAAACCACAAACGATCCAAATATCCACCAGTTGGTGAACGGATAAACAAAATGATGCACATCTGTTCAAATGAAGTACTGATGCACGCTCCAAGATATATGAAACTTAAAAACACTATGTCAGGTGGAAATAGTCAGCTGCAAAAGAACACATACTGGGTGATTCCATTTCTACACACTGTCCAGAAAAAGGCAAATCTATTGTGATAGAAAACAGAATAGTGGTTGCCTGGGGGCTGGGGTAAAACAGAACAGAGAGTGACAGCAAATGGGCACAAGTGTTCTTTCTGAGGTAATAGGAATGCTATAAAATTGGACAGTGATGCTTATATATCTCTGTAAATTTACTAAAACTCATTGAGTGGCATCCTTGAAATGGATGGATTTTATGGTATATAAATTATACCTCAATACCACTGTTAAAACGAACAACACTGCCTCTGCTCCCTGGTTCCACTCCAACAGCTCTCGCTAGACACTGGAGAACTGCCTCCCGTGGCCGGCTATCATTATTCCGTCGGCTCCACAGGAGAATCAGCTCAGAACTGAGGTTCTTTTTCTAATGCATTCAAAAGTACAGAACACTGAAGAAGAGAGAACTGGTGCCCACAGTATTTCATGATGGAAGCAAACATTTAAGGAATGTTCCATTCAGTGTGAGTCCTGGAGCCAACTCCTTATTATGGGAGGGCATTCTGTAATTCTCTTCTCCTGTACTCTTCCAAAATATGCCGTGAGGACTACTGGTGGAATTTTTAACATCTTGCACCAAACTTTTTGTGTCTCCTTCATTGACCCCTGGAATGACTATAGAAAGATGAAACATTTTTATTAGGAGATAATAGTTTTGGTAGCTTGGAAGAGTAATATAAAAGAGTGGAACAAACGGTACAAATATTTCTTATAATCGAAACCAAAATAGATGCCTGTGACATTATTTCCTAGACGAGGGGGTTGGCAAACGTTTCCTGGAAGGGCCAGATAGTAAATATTTTAAGATTTGTGGGCCAAGAGGCAAAATCAAAGATATTATGTAAGTACTTAAATAAGCATAAAATGTAACCATTTAAAAATGGAAAAACCATTCTTATCTCAAAGGCCATCCTAAAACTGGCAGTAGGCCAGATTTGATCGGACGCACTTTGCTGACCCCTGCCCTAGACGCACCCCAAATACATACACACATATCACACCACACCACACCACACTTTTCAAACATACTTTTCTATAGCAATGTGGAATTAGACCTTTTCGAAGTTGTGTTTTTGAAAGACATAACCTTTTAAGTAGCTAAAATCTACTATAAGCATAAATTGATTATTACTTTTAAATTGGAGGGGAAAGAAATGTTAAAGGAAAAGATTAAAATCAAAGGTACCTTAATTAAGAACAGCTCCAAGTAATGTAGAACGTCTTAAATTTTTGTTTTGGCTTCTCTGAGAGACTCCCTTAAACACATCTGACTTCCTTCTAACGAGATTTTTTTTCATTTTCATTTCAAACCATAATAGTTCTCCATAATTCTACCACACAAATAAACCAAAAAGGTTTATTGTTTCAGGCCCTAGGTCAATAAAATGCTGAGAATTAAAACCAAGAGACTGACTTGGATATAGACAATGGACTAGAGAGAACATAACCAACCCATAGACAAGGCTCACCTGCCTAAATCCATTTCTTAAGCTTAATCGGCTCTAGGAATAAGGGCCTTCCGAGGAGGTTCTTGTTTCTGGGCCTCTACTGGATTAGTCTCCCAATGCCCACGGTTCTTTGGGAATCATGCCAACAACTGCAGCCTAGCCTTGTTTGTGAAGAGATCGCATCTTAGAAGTCATAAATGCAGTCAGGTCTCTCACTGACATCTGTGAGAGAATAGGGCCTTCTGAGACACTGAGTTAACCTCTGGCTCAGATCACAGGTGAAAGATGTTAAAAGTGGAAGGGTGGCTGCCCAGTGCATGATAATGGAGAAAATTAAATGGAATAAGCATTGATAAGAGAGTCACTTAAAATATAGTTGGGAGGCTATTAAGGAAGTGGGGCCTACACATCTTGTGCCTCAGTTCCTAGATCTGCTATTAAGTTGCTAACCTGTTGCTACACTCAGCTCATGGCTGAGTCATAAACATCCTGGAACTGCTGTATGGACACATGTGGACTTTACTTCCTCCTTGTAGGCTCTGCCGACCTCATTCACATATTGGAACTAACCAATCCCTGTTAACCTAGCCAGCAATCCTTCATTTGCAAGAATTACCTTTTGTAGTTTTTGCCTTTATAAACTCTGCCTTTCTTTGTTCTTTCAAGAACATAGTTTGGGCTGCTACCTGAATCTGCGTTTCTCTGACTGCAGTCCCTTTGTTCAAAGAAATGCCTTTTGTTCTGTACTACAGCCTGAACCTCTTCTTTGGTAAACAATGGAGATTAGACTTCAGTGACATCTGGCATATCCAAAAATATTAAAATCTCTTGTAAAATCAAGGCAATATTTAGCTAAATCGCCTAGATGCTGATCTACTTACATGCCTATTGATAATAATTCCTGTGCTTACTTTTCCACAAATGTTACAAATATTCTTTGGCGTGTCCAGTAGCTCTTTTGAATCCCTCACTTACCAAGAGAACATAAACAACCATCTCCATCAGGGTGATTCAGTGGGGCTGATGGAAAGGGTAAAGTTCGAATAAAGAGGGAGGGTTCACATTCTCCCTCCCCGCACTCTCCCCCGCACCCTCCGGCCAAATTTTACTTCTTTTTCCTCAAAAATAAGATACTCCGCAAAAACATCACAATATTACATCACCGGGACATCCAAAGAGGAATGAACCCAGCAAGCGGCAGCCGAGTAGTAAAGAAGTCAGGAACTCTGAGCTTCTGCTTGTCCTTCAATAGAATGGAGATCACTGTTATCAGCTCACAATATGGGAATGCTGAAGTGGAGGAAGGGGATTTTTTTCCAGTCCCTTTGAACTATACAGAATATTCTGTACATTTCACAAAATATCAATTCAAAGAATAAATTAGCTGTAATGTGTTTCATGCTGATCTGGAGATTGTCATTGCCCCAAAGAGTTTCCCTGAAATTACAGTGTTACAGGGAAGTTTTTTTCTGGGATGTTGACCTGTTAAGGTCTGAGAAGCTGGGAGTCAAATGTTGTCCAAGTCCCAAGAAATGACAACTGAGGTCAAATCACAAATTTCATTTCTTGATGCACACACAAATAACCACAAGCCCTGAATTTCACAAGATCAGATTTTCCCCTGTCATTGATGTTAACTCATGATACTCATGTTAACTTATTACTACTTCTTCTTCTCTGCTCCCTGGGAGCAAACAACATATCTGAAATCTTAACTTAAACTCTCTGAATACTAGCACTGCATAACTCTGGGTGGTTAAAAATGTGATTTGACTATGTTCCTCTGGAAAAATCTATACACATAGGTAGGTTGACCTGGGTAATTTTTTATTTATTAAAAACATTTAAGACTTGGATTAAACTAAAGCTATTGCTTCCAGCAATGAACCAATATCAATTTAGCACTTATACATTTTGTGGAGGTACCAAAATTATAGAGAATAAAGTACTATAGCAGGCAAGTTTTTCATTATCTTTTTTCTTAGTGGCGCTCAGAGATATATTTATTAAATACTTCTATGTTCATTAATTTCTGCTAAACTGTTTTTAAATATGTCACTTGATCTGAAATAGGTTGTGAAAATCAATTTCCTTATATTTTTTAAATGAAAAAAAAAAGAATCAGTTAATGCTTACATTATGCAATACATTTGGCATCGTGACCACCACCTTTACTCTCGCTATTACTATCAAAGTATGCACAGAGCATACTGACTGCCTCCCAGAACCCTGTCTAAATCAAGTCCACTGGCTTGGCATTTCATTTAAGGTATTTATGACTTTGTGGTTTAGAAGGGCAGTAAATTTAACTTCTGTGCTGCCTTTTCTGGAAGCCATTTAAAATATTCTATGTCTGTATTTTCAAGCTCAAACTTGCATGCAAACATAAGGCCTGTGAATTAACTTTGTTTTTAAAAGGTATCAAGTTAAGGCCAAGAAATTGGTGTCTACCTAGGAAGTCTCAATTTCCTACCCTATAAAACAGGAGAGCTGGACTATGTGAACACCAGTGTTAGAAAACTGTTTAATCAGAATTCACCATTGGTCTTTGTCTTCAGAAAGCAGAGGTCAACAAGCAACTATCAAATGAGCATGCAATAGTGCCAATAAATACAAATTAACTTTAATTTAAATCATGACTTAACATCAAGGAAAGAAATAAATCAGATGTATTGAGAGTCACAGTTGTACTGGGGCTGGCTCAAAATTGTTTCCCAGATTAGGCCATGACCTTATGTGGGAGACTGTGCCAACATTTTTTATGGGATTCTAGATGGTAAGAGAAAGCCACCTGTTATGTCAGCTGACAATGGATATTTTTATCCACCTTTGTGAAGGGGAGTACATCTCGCCAATCTGCCCGGTTGAATCATAGGGTGTAGGCTGAAGTGTAATAAGTACTGGGTAGTAGGGAGTGTGCAGAAACTGATAGAGAAGCCTCCAACTCCATGGCAGTAATTCCACATTTGCTCTGGAGAGTACGGAAAATCAATCCACGAGGTCTGTTTGGGTGTGATGTTTCTAGACACATAGAAGATGTTTTGTAGTATATTGGTAAACAGATGGGGTGGTAGTTAACTTTTCTTCTGCCACAAAAAAGCAGGAACTAGTCTTGGCTACTGTTTATATGTGAGCATTGCAAAGGCAATAGATCAATTTAATTCTACCCCAAGAATTCTACACAAGGCACTGTATTAAGCGCCATGGGCAATGGAAAGATGCCTCTAAGGAATGTACAATCTAGAACCTCCAGTCAAGAAGTGGATGAAATAAATATAGAAATAGCCACAATTCAGAAAGACACATGAGATAAATACTATCATGGTGCCTTTGGGTTTCAAAGGGGTGAGGTGCCAAGTGGCTGGGCAACAAAAACCCTTCAAAGTTGAGAGGACACATGAAAAGGGTCTGGAGCAACAACAGGGACTTGGAAAGTTTCCTGCTTAAAGAGAAGCACAGCTGTTTCCTAATTGCAGAGTGAAAAGTTGGTTAAGTTTACCCATGACTAAGCAGACATGACTGTCATTTCTAATGTTGATGGTGAGGAGGGAAAGGAGGAAGGAGAAGGGAAGCTAGGATGTATCAAAGCTTTCCATGTGCAAGCTATAAACACTGTAACAACCCAATGAGGTAAGTAAGCATCACTGTCTCACCAGTCAAGTGGGTCTCAGAAAGGCTCATATGAGGGGAAGCCAGATTTTTACATAGGTAAAAGCCCATTCTGGTCCCAAATCCCCACAACTATGATGCCAGTATTTGAAATTCTACTAGAGACAAAAATATCTTAAGTAAGGAATGATTGGCTATAAAAATACACAGATCCCTAGGTTAAACCACACAGTAAAGCATTATCAAGTATTAAAACTCTTGTTAAATTAATTTGTAAGAAATCTTTAAGTATATCTTTGAAGAATAATAGAGACCTGGCCTGAGGAATGAGGGCAAGAGCTGGACAGAGGAGATTTCTGTGTTCCTCCTTAGTAGCAAGAAGGTTCTAGATAAAAGGGAAGAGTTCAGGACTCATCACTTGGTCAAATTGAGTTTGACACAGTAGAAACAATGTATCAGTAATCAACATAGGTACTACGTATTTTGTTCACAAAGCTAAAATATTTCTAAGTTCCTTCCTTCAGAAGTCTTTTAAGGAAAAAGAATTTTTTCCCTAATTAATTCCCCAAGAAAATCAGAATTGACCTAATAGTCACAAATACATTCATGACTCTTTGGAAAGTTCCGTGTCTACAATCACCTACTCTATTTTCTTGCTGCCATTCTGAACTCAGGTCTCGTTTCCCAAATATACCCTATACGTTCCTGCTTCCATGCCTTTGCTTACGCCGATTCCTCCATTGGAAACCTCCATTTATCACCATTGAAACACCATGCCTCCTCTAGTGCCCACCCAAACTGTGAGGCTCCTCACCCTGATATTCCCAGCCTGATGTACACAGTGCCTCTGCACTCCTGAAGGGCTCCCTTTAGATTTCTCCTTTTGCATTCCTTCATTCTCCTTTGCCCTTGAGTTATTTTTGTTCTTATGCCTACTACCAGTGTGTTAATCACCTTGAAGGGAAAGAGCTCATCTCTATATCATCGGCTCCACTTCATGCTTATATTCGGAATTCAATAAGTATTTGCAACATTTAATTAAATTCATCCAAGGCTGTCAACCAGGTTGCACGTGTGAAGCTTGAGACAATGTCTTAATAAAATGGGTATTTCATGGTCTAGAAGGTTTCATATGGTCCTCGAAATATATATAAAAATTCAAACATATATATAACCACATATGAAGGTCTCAAATAAATGTTATACAGATCTGAAATGAATGTCGGCAAATTATTTATTTCCTGATATTATTTCTAGAGAAAATGCTTTTTCATCTAAAAGATGGGGGGGGGGGGCACAGTTACTAAACTACTTAAATTCAGAAGTCTTTCAGAAAGAGATAATAAACCCTGGAGGTTCACAATTGGATTTACTCTGACAATGTCCATTATAAAATATATTGATGTCTCCTTTGTTCTAAAGTGTACCTGCATTCTCATTATTGGCAAGAGCAAAAAGGTAGAAAGGAAAATACAGAAATGAATTTACTGCCTTTCTTCAAAAAGTAATGACTCGTGGGAAGCATTTCTAGGATAATCGCCTTCAAAACACATTCATAACTATGTTTTACATGTCCCTAGAAGGAATGAGTGAGAAATAGGTTTAGGGAGACAGGAGAAAAAAGACACAGCACAACCATACCAGTATTTTTCCTTTACCTAGAGAAGTAGCCTGGTTACTGTTTTCTCATCTTTTACATGGCGACCTGGATCAACTGGCTTCACCACTCAGAGCTTCAGTTTCCTTAAGTGTTAAAAGGAGAACAGAGGACAAGGAAGAGGAGAATCCCTTAGACTACATCTGAAGTTGTTGTGATGATAGAAATAAATAACACAAATTTCCTTGAAAATTACAGAGCTATCCAAATGTCAAGTTACCTGATATCATAGCCTGCCCATTTACTTTCCTTGGCCTCCTCTGACACGTGCTTTTCTTGCTAGAGAACCAGAAAAAGATCTCAAGAGAGAGTTATGGTCATTTCCAATAAGATTCTTCTCCTGTATAAACCTCCTCTTCCCAAATTTACCAGATTATTCCAAGGAAATGCTCAGATTTTGTGTTACTTTTCCTATGTCATATTACTATAATTCATGACACCATTTTAAATGGAAATTAAGATACAAAAAATCAAGAGATAGATCTATATTGGAGAAATGAAGATTAATGAAAATCTTGTAAGCAAAGTCAGTTTTGCTTTCTGTACTAATTGGAGAATCGAGGCTCATTTTTTTTCTTTAATTCTATAGTTCTATTTTCTATGATGGCATTGTATTCTTGGATTGCCATATGTTAACTCTTAAGGTTATATAAGCACCACATCATAATCATTAGACTATTTAAATTCTCAATTATTCCAGTAAACCACAACTTTACAACTATTTTTTTTCACCTTTAAAAATGTATATGAATGTATAAGAAGAAAATAAGCAATTCTACCAGTACGTGTGCAAAAAAAAAAAAAGAACCTTTTGGTTAATTATTATGCCACATACACTAAAGATTTCTTTTTTCCTCCTCCCAAAAGAGAGAATTGCCATATAGTCAAGTCTTTATGCAGTGTCTTATTTATAGAATACTCTCTTAAGTACTTTATGTTGAACAAAGAAGCATTCTTTGAATGTAGACGGTCAAATGTGAAACAATCTCATGATAGTTTGGGATGCTTTAAAAGGTCAGCTGATGGAATCAGCTATTTTAAGGAAGCAAAGAAATTTAATAAAACCTCAGTCATTATTTATAGGGTTATGACCTTACCATTGTTCATATGAGATGTCACTATAAACAAGCTTCTTTAAGGTCTCTTTTAAAAATTGTACAGAAAATGGCTATATTTTTGAGGTCTCCAATATATACTTACAGGTAGATAGAGGGCCTAAAAAAAAGTCTGAAATGTGAGTTAGGGCCTGGGATAAACCTTGAAATAACTTCATAATGCAGATGCCCAAAACATGAAAGTCCTTGCAAGTAAGATGAGAGTGAGATTATCCTGTGGCACACCATACTAGATGTCTTTGAAGCGGCTCCAGTGACATTAAAGACATGATGCCAAAGACAAAATAATTTGAATAAATTATTTCATGAACGTGAATAGGAAAAACATTATTTCTAAATAAGCATACCAGTTACTAATACATGTGTGCTATTAGTTCACCTCCAAAAGGTTATATATTCAAGTCAGCTCCAAAATATTTATCTTACTGTTGGGATCTGGAGGACCTGCCTTCTACCTTCACCCATCTATGATATCTGGCAAATGAAAAAAAAACAGAACTTAATTTCCCAGTAGTGTGAACGTGAGTTAATAATTAGTTAGAATATTGAATTCAGTGCTCAGATACTAGAGTTCAAGAAATAGCAAAGACCAAGGAAAGAGAGCACTATATTTCAAACAGATCAGGTAGCCTGTTTATTACTTTTGCTGTGATGAAAGAATTCTCACACTCAAAATTTGTATTTGAGCAAAACAAACAAACAAAAAGTTGCACTCACTCTAAACCATTTGCTGTTAACCACAAATTTTGTGTTCGAACTGGGACAGGGCCCTGAAACAGTTCAACAGATCAAAGCAAGAAAAATAAGCTTTGGACCGAACTGTGAGTTTTTCCTTTAACCTCACATTTTCCCATTTTCATTGTGCTCAGCTGAAGCCATCTGTCTCCATTTCCCTGAACAAAGCATTTCGGAGGAAAGCTGGAAAGTCAGTTAAAAACGGGCCCAAGAGCCCAAATTTCCCCCACACCATGTAGTCTCCAGCTTATTAAGGTCTCAGTTTGCATGACCCTGTGATCAACAATGAATCAAATACTCTCGATGAAATCCAAAACCAAAGCCACTCATTTTACAGTGAACTGAGTTTCTTCTCTTTGTGACTCATGACTAGAATCCAAGTCTATTAACCAGATGTGTGAAAACACTTATCAACAAATATTGAGTTTTTTGGCACTCATAATAATAATTTTAAAAGTCTTGCTATTTTAGGCACCCTTCCCTTAAAACTGGAAGAAAATATGAGGCCCACATAAATCTACTTACATTAAAGACTGGCAAAAACAAAAAACATAAAATTCTCTTTAATCTCCAGAAATCTTAATAACTACGTAAACAGCAGCATAACTGTTTTGTCAATTATAAGGTAACATTTATATTAATCAAACATTAGATGTTATTTAATGTCTATATAAAGAAAAGTTGAAGATGATATCAATTCAAACTATTAAAATTCATTTACTGCGATATATCTGAACATATAATAATAATAATGATAAATGAGAGATACTCTTCATAAGCACCACGAGCCTCATATTAAAATAACATTTTAATGCTCTGTCACTCAAATCAGTCAGTCAAAGTTGGTATTATAAATAATCCAATGTCAAGAGATAGAGGATTTAGAAAAAAAAAAAGAGTAAAGGGGCAAATGAATGAAAGCAATTAAGGCTGGCATTTATACCTTTGTCTTTCATTCACTGATTTGTATAGTTCCCAAAGTGCCTCAACATGTAATTTAACCTTGGTCTAAGAACTCTCAAGCAGAAACCACATGAAAAGAAAGTGGAGGCTAAAATCTCAGACTAAACAATAATTCCTCTCTTCAGACTGAAAACGTTCTCTCAAGCATCTTACCACCTGATAGTCAGGCGTTGGGAGTAGAATTATTCTGAAGTGCTGCATGTAAATACGTCTGCTCCTTATCCTTTTGTATAATGCTTCCGCTGGCAAGACCCATAGAAACTGGATCCAGCGAACTTTCCTAAAAGCAACCATGGAATGACTTTAAAGTATGAACACTCATGCACGGGTGACCTGCCCTCTCCTTGGTGTCTTGATTGGTAGCATCCACCAGTCCTCACAACACCCTCTGGAGAGCAGGGGCAACATTGGTCGTTTTGGGTCCTGACCCAGAAGCCTCCTGAGAGAATGTTGACTTAGCGAGGCAGGGACACCCTCTGCCAACCAGAAAATGTCAACCAGACAGCCCAAAAAAAACCCACACTGGATGGCTCCCATCTCTGTAAGACTGACTGTTAAACCCCAACAGAGGACAATGGTCACTTCATTGGTGATGCCTCGTTGAACTTGAGAGTCAGCTACAAGCTGTAGCCCCACTCCCTTCTAACTCCAAAACAGCGCTAGGCAACTCTGTTCACCTCAAAGGAAGGAAATGTACTCAGGCCCACCCTAAGTCAATCAACAAACCACTATATATTCACTAAGCATACCCTGCACACATGGGCAGTCCACTTGGGGAGTAAACAATTAAGATATAGGGAACAAGTAGGGAATAATTCTAAATAGTAGCTAATGGCTAAAAGAGGTAAAGCTAAGTATTAGTATCACAGGGATTCAGGGAAGAAAATCTTTGGAAATATTCATGTGAGAAAGAATAGTAGAGAAGCTTCAAGATAACAAAAGGATTTGAGTTTGGTCCTAAAGGACAAGCAGGGCTTACACAGGGGGAGAAACAGAACAGCAGAACTAAGAAGGCGAAACAGAAACAAGCAAGGGTGTGCAGTAAAGGGTGAGGGAACTGTTTGTCTAGAAGATGAGAGAGTTGAAATGTGTGAGATGAGAGAGAGCACACAGAGCTAGATCTAGATGGTTGTAAAAAGTGTGGAAATGGACAGACAGATACAGAGAAGATTAGGAAGGAGAGGTGAGATAGGGAAGGATTAAACAGAATAATATTAAATAGAATGTTAGAAAAGGAGATATATGTGATTATAATATCTCAACCTTCCCCTTTAAAACCTGAGTACTGTTAGTTCACTTATATTCCCAGGACGTGGCACAGGGCTTGTCACAAAATAACAGATATAACTAAAAAGTATTGAAAGCCTACTTTAGCCATATTCTCTGTAGTACATGACTTATACATATGAGTTATTTAATTGTAAGTTTGTATTATTTTCTTCATTTGATGAACAAGGATCCTGAGGATCATTGATGTGAAATTCTTTGCTGGGGGTCATATCAGAACTGAGTGCTAAGACCTGGATTCACACTCATGTCTCTAAAGTGAGATCTGAGAATGGAAGACCCACCGGGGCAGGACACGTGCTCTGTCCATCGCTGTGGCCCCAAAGACTAGAACACTTGGTGCAGAGCAGGCCCGAAGTAAATATTTCTGAATGAATGAATCTTAAACATCATTCATCGTGTATTGCTACATAATAAGTGTTCCTATTATGAATGAGTCACTAAATGAAACAAGGAAGCACCAAGTGATTTACATAAGATACTAACAATAGGGGATTCAAGAATTTTATAAACAGTGCCTTAGAAATAACTCTTGTCAATACAATAATATTTGCACAAACCATACTTGTTTCTCTATTAACGGGAGAATATTCAAGAAGTTATTTGTATATACAGTGAAAAAATCATGAACATTATTATGAGCCTAAAGTCACATGATCTAAAACTACTTTGAGAGCTTTAAAATAAAACAAAAATATCAGACGGCTTGAATTAAAATATGTACATGAATGCATACATATATATACACATATGTATGTAATCAGTTTGAGAGCTTAACTCGAATATTTTTATTTAGCAGTAATTTTTCTCTGATAACATTATTCATATGAGAGTCTATTTAAATTACTCAACTTAAGTTAGAAATGGCCAAAGGATCAAATTAAGCCATGGACTTCCAACAAAACGATAGGCTTCACTCTTACGTTTCTTTTAACTATAACCATGACCTCTTCCAGTTACCCATGAGAAAGAAATTTCACAGCAAGAAAGCTCTTGGTAATTTGGACAAATCCAACAGGTCACATATTTAGCTGATTTGCTGGACTCCCTGAAGCTGGCCGTGCCCAGCTGAGACCTCTCCCAGTCTGGGTTCCAGTTATCTGCTCACTTCTGGGGTCTTCTCCCAGGGACTATACTTGTTTAGCAAATTTGAGGCAGCCAAGGTCTTTCATCTGGCTAGGTCTTCTTTCAACTCATGTCTGTGTGAGCCAGCTTTTAACTCTAGCACCAAACATAAAATGTATATACTTTTAACCCAGAAATTCTATTTTTAGTAGTTTATTCCACACACAAAAAAAGAAATCATTACATGAAATATGTACATAACACTGTTCCTTGAAGCCCACTTTCCCATGGTTAATACCAATAAAGAAATGATTAACAAATTAAATTTCTATCAAATGCAGTCTTTAGTCAGAATGAAGTATATATGTACTAACCTAGAAAGATGTCTTTAATAAATAAGTGGGGCAGAAGAAGTACCAGAACAAAATGTAAAGCATGAACCCATTGAAAAATTAAATTCATATATATAAAAAACACAGATATGTACCCATGTTGGGGAGAAAACACACCAAACTTATCAGAGATTAGTTCTAAGGCACGCATGATACTGGAGCTCAGGAAAAAGCTCAGTTGTTATCATAAAAACTTCTCTATTATTTTAATTTGCTGCAATGACTAGATAATGAGAGAGGCTGTGATAGCAAGCTAGTAGGAACTCAGGCCCCAGAACCACATTGTCTGGGCTCAAGTCCCATAGCCACTACTTACCAGCCAACACCTCTATTCCTATATTTCCTCTTCTTTCATACTGAGATAATGATATGATCTTCCTCTAAGACACTAACAAATTAAATAAGTTAGTACATTTAAAATAAAAGCCCTCACCCTCATTCACATTAGGATGTCTACTATCAAAGGGAGAGTGAGAAAGAGAGAGAGATTGAGAGAGAGGGGAAACAATGAAAAAGTATTAGTGAGGAAACAATGAACAAGTATTGGTGAGGATGTGAAGAAATTGGAACCCTTGCTCACTGTCAGAAATGGAAAATATTGTACCCTCTAGGGAAAACAGTATGGCAGTCCACCAAAAAATTAAAAATAAAACTACCATATGATCCAGCAATTCTAATTCTGGCTATAAGCCCCAAAGAATTGAACGCTGTTTCTCAAACAGATATTTGTACACCCAGGCACAGGGTAGCATTATTCAAAATAGCCAAGAGGCAGAAGAAACCAAGTGTCCATCCGAGGTGGATAAACGAAATGTGGTATACACCTAAAATGAGATATTATTCAGCCTTAAAAAGGAAATTATTACACATGCTATCACATGGACATTATACTCAGTGAAAAAAGCCAGTCACAAAAGAACATACTCTATGATTCTGTGGTGGTTTCCAGGGGCCAGGGGAGGAGGAAATGGGGGGTTAGTGTTGAATTGGTATAGAGTTTCAATTTTATAAGATAAAAAGAGTTTGGGGAATGGATGGTACGATGGTTCCACAACATGCATGTACTTAATACTATTGAATGGTACACTCAAAAATGGTTAAGACGGTAAATTTTATGTTATGTGTATTTTGCCACAATTTTAAAAAATGAAATAAAAATAAAGCCCTTAAAGCAATATCTTGCCCAAAGCAAGTGCTAAAATGAATTTTAGCAGTAATAATAACACAATACATATCATTATATTCTACTTTTGCATTTTAAAAGCGAGATTAAAAAAAAAAAAGGATAAAATGAAAACCTTCACCTATCCACAATTCAAGTCCTTTTAACAATTTTATATTATCGCACTAATTTTGCAAATATATTGTCTTTGACCGAAGCTTCTTTTCTCAAACTGCACCCCTTCCAGTAAGGTAAGGAAGGCACAGCCAGGAGCTGACACTTACTACTTCTGGGCAAAAGGAAACAGAGAAGAAAAATTATTTATCATAATTACTAGTTTGGCATCAAGGCAGAGGTCAAGAAAATGCTCATAGCGCACAGGCCCTTGGCTCTGCTCTTATTCTCAGCCTTACCTCTATCACCTAAATTGGTGTATCCTAGCCACTACCAAAATAATATTGTCATACTACACAGTATGCTACCATACTCAATAGCTGTCAGAGAATATGATTTCCCTGGTCATTTTTAACACATTAGCATGAGATCCACAGAAAGGGGCAACTTAAAGTATAATCTGTTTACATCCCCATTAGGAGAAAACTCAGTGAGCTGTATGGAGAAACCAGAATTGAAGGACATATTGACTCAGATTTCAACTAACATTTATTAAGCACCTCTAGTATACCAAGAAATTTGACACATTATATTATTTGAAGGGCATAACTGCTCTCTGAAATATATAACATTATTCCCATTTTCTAAGTCAGGGAATATGAACAGAAAATTAACTGATTTCCTCAGGGGCATGTACTAATTAGAAGGACAGCAAGAATTCAAATCTCGATTTCATAAATCTAAGACAAATGATAATGTATGAAACTGTATAGAACATACAGTGGAAAGAGGAACGGTTCCTAAATAATCGTTTGTATACATGTTTACCGTTGGCTAGCTCCACAGGTAAACATTTCTAATAAATATAATCTTTCCAATTCTGAAGACAAGACAACCTTCTAAGACTGCTCTCAAGGTACATAAGTAAAGGAAGAAAAAACAACACATGGGCATCTCTTTTATATACTTAGGTAAAATTTGATTTGCAGTTATCCTAATCTTTCAATTTCAACTGAAATAGAATGGCTTTTAAAACACTTTTAAAAACAAATAAATTAGGGATGCTTTACATAAATGTTTTTAAAAGTGTTTTATAATGGGGAAGGGAATGGTGTTTTTCTTGATTTTCTTGAATTGCAAGGCAAAGTGTTATCTTTGAATGTCTGAAAGACAACAGTATACTTGATAAGCGTCTCTCTCTCTCTCTCTCTCTCTCTCTCTCTCTCTCTCTCTCTCTCTCTCTGTCTCATTTCTTAAGCTGCCACTAGCAAGCTGTGCCACTCAAGATATACTGAAAGATCTAAACGCCATTCTGCAACTTTTTCTCTTTAGGCTAAATATTTTAAGAGAATCACCCAATACACTTATATTTTCTACAAAGAGCTACTTCTGTTTCTCTCCGTTTGGGTTCCCTGGCCCTGCACAGTTGTGCTTAACATGGTGGAAAAAAACAGAGTAAATCACATTGTGTACATCCCTTTCTAATTACTCAACATTCGAACCTAAAAAGGTCAAATTAAAATAATGCCAGAAAGGGAAAAGAAGTTATATGGAGACATACAGTCCCACCTGTTCAAAGGATCTGCCTTAAACCTTCTTCCCTGGTGAGCTGGAGCTGTATCTTTATAAGCCTCTGGTTCTTCCTTCTAGCATACTAGTAGCCACTTTCTTCCAATTTATTTCAAACACTTTTCCTCAATCTCCAAAGCCATAACATAATCATAACAATCACCACCACCACAACAGAGGCAGTTCGCATCCATGGATCCTTGCTGTGCCACAGGCACTGTGAAAACCTTTTACCGCATGTTCTGCCTTATACCCACATCACAGATGGAGAAAGGGAGTCCTACTGAGGCAAAAATGGCGTGGCCAATGTCATGCACCTGAGTCCAGGTCTGTGTGACTACACAGTCTGAGCATTTAACCATTACCATACTTTTCAGTGGAGAGACAGTGATAGAAGAATGTAGAACGTGAGTTCCTTGAGGGCTAACACTGTGTTTTGTTCATCATTGTCTCTCCTGCACTTATTGTCCAGCACACAATAGGTACTTACGAATATTTATTAAATAAATCAAATAATACCATAATAAGGAGAATATCCAAGAATCTGGTCTTAACCTCACCATCCAGACTCAAACAGGTGCTGTTTGCTCAGCATCTTGTGAGCATGTGTCTCACTGTTATTAATGGCTGGGCTCCGAGAAGCAGTGAATCATATATTTCCTGATATGGATCAAAGAACACAGACTACTTATATGCACTCTCTACCATTTCAACCAAGAGAATCAACTACCTCTGGTGGCACGGTGGAGATGGATTTGACCTTTGTTTTTGTTAAATTCTTGAGACAGGAACTAAAATACTGGTAACTCTTTCTGCCAGTCTCATCTATTTAGAGCATTCCAAAGACTGGCAATGAATGCAGCCATTAATCTAGAGATACTTACATTTTTTCTACTTCCTCCAAACATTCCAAAGGGAAATAATCTAAGCCCTGCTCACAATCACTTTATTTTATGCTATAAAACACACACACACACACACACACACACACACACCATGAATTCTTGTACTTATTTGGTTTATTAATGTCTAGGGTGAAAATAGGAAACACCTAGCCCCAAATTCTCCCTAGTAAATTGTCAATCAGCACCTCTTAACTTCAATAAGATGATGTCCTGAAGTATGCAAATAGATTTTAATTAAAATAACTCCAAGGGATTGGCATCACACCATTGTCCATTTTGACAGTCATTGGAATACACTGAAGAGCGCACAGAACCCTATGTTAGGAGAGTGGTCCCCAATGAAATGGGGGCATTGTGTAAAAAGAAACTAGGAAGTGTGGCTAAAATTAAGTCTCGGTGAGACCCACAGAAGCTGTGTGCCTGTGCTCCTACAAGTTGGTCATAGATGTTAATATGCTGTCACTGTGTCTGTCCCTCTCACACATGCCACACATGCAGACTCTACTGTGAAATTTTTCTATGTACGTATGACTAAAAAAACAACTGCAAAGGGTCTGGTATTTTCTGTACCACAAACACCCAAAACATGGGAGTTGAGAGACTTCGAAAACATTTTTCTTTTAAAGAAATAGTCTCATTGCAATTCCCTGGGAGTACTTGTTATGACTGTGACTCCAAAATAAAAGAAAAATCAAAAATACCCATAGCTTTTGAGAAAGTCAACTGTAAAGGCAGAGTTGAGAAGAAATTACTTAGGAATTCAACTCCGTTAACATTTAATTTTAAAGTTACAATCTTGGTGCTTGTGTGGAAGAAGAAACATGGGTCATCATACACAGATTCTGACTCCATTATCTATTTCACTATATATACAGTAAGTCCTCACTTTATACAGTCAATAGGTTCTGTGACTTGAAGCGAAACAACGTAAAACAAAACCAGTTTTACCATACACTAATTAACAGAAACAAGAGTTAAGTTCCTACAACATGTCATTGAAATTGTAATGAAACAATATTATTCAAGGACCTGCTGTATATGCAAACTACTTACCCTTTCTGAATTGAGGTAAAGCCATTTACCCAGTGGGAGTGTTGTGAGAATTAAATAAGATGACAAATGCAGAGGTCCTGGAACATAACAGGTATTCAGTAAATGTTATATGCTATCATGATGACGAAAGGCCAGATCATGACAGCAAAGCCCATTGAAATAAGTACCAAAGAGGGAATATTTACAGTGCCTGGGAAAGCCTGAGCACAGAGTCAAGTGTTCATTTTGTTGAATGAGAGCATGCATCCTATATCCACAGATGACAAATGACGACACATCAGAGTGGGAGGGCAAATAAAACTACCTGAGTAAATTGGTGGTATAGCCTTTCAACTAACTACAAATTCTAGGCAATCCATTCCTCTGCAGGTCTTGCTTCATGCTCATTATCCTCTTCCCAAAGTTCAAACAACCCTGACAGTACTAAGGGTGGATATTTTTTTAAACTATTCTCTGAAAGCCTAATGACTGATTTGGTCTGAGACCAAGGGAGGCCACCCACGAGGTTCTACTTCATTGTATTTGGTTAAACTGCAGCCCTTTCTTCAAAGTCAAAAGACAGTTAACAGGAAAGAAGCAAGGAAGGGTAAACAGATTCTGTGGTTGGCTGAAAAACATTTCCCCCTTCTAAATAGAACTGGGGATATTTCTTAAATGTCAGAACGAAAAGTGTTTTCTTCTCTCACACCTTCTTAGAGAATTCATTTCACAATCACTTTCCTGCTGGACTCTCTATCCCTGTCAAAAGGACATGCTTGTCTGGCCCCATACACTACTTGTTCATGCCTGTCTTAATTTCTCACTCCTTCTCTACCACTTCGTATGCCATACTGTCGCCAGTGTATATTCCTAAGGTTTAAAGTTTTACTCAAGATTCTTATCCTCTAAGAGAGATTTTTCCACTTAACACTACCAACTTGATCAATCTGGGCTGCATATAATCAGTATTCCCCAAGTCAGCTAAATTTTATTAAATTAACATTGGTCTGTGCATTACTTTGTGAGAGCAAGTCTTGCCTACATTGTTTCCTGGTGCATATTCAATAAAAACCTTTTTGTCAAGTATTGCCTTATATATAACAGACAACAATGTAGGGAAACCTATATCTTTCATGTCTTTGAAAGGCCATGTTCTTCTCTACTACTATAACTGTACCCTGTGGGTACTTAGCAAAGATCGTTATTTCACTGGGTCATTATGAAAGCTGTATGCAGTTTTAGGAAATTGCTGCAGTTAAAATCAGGAGTCACACTGGATCCAAGGCCAAACCAACCTTGCATAACTTCACAGCAATATTAAAATGATGTATCACATAAAAGTGTATGAAAATTCTAGTTTTCAAAATCCTTCATCTACCACATTCGAAACATTGTTTTTTTTTTTTCAGTAGATGATGCTATTTAGATTTAAGGCCTTATTAACATTTTCTTTCCCAGAAATAGCAGACTTGGCTATTCAGACCCATCTCTTGCTACCCTGACCTAGTAAAAACAACTAAACTTTTCAAATTAAAAAAAAAAATCCCTAATTGCATCAGACCTGACAAGATAGTAAAAAGCTATTAAGATAAAAATCTAAAGCAAAGTGGGAACCCAGAGACCTAAGTATAGCATCAAGTTCCTTTTACCCTGAAGGCATCTGCCACAGCCAGTAAAGGTGGGTTTCCATTTTAGCAGCCTTGTGGAAGCAAGGGAGAAAAAAAATCAAAGCCCAAAATCTCACCCAAAGTGGGGGATATTATGAGGACACTGTCTAAGTTAAGCTGGTACCCTAAAGGATTACATCCTTAGGATGAATGTGAACCATACAGAAACCCTACTCCTTCTCCTAACTCTAGGAAACTGCAGGCTTGGTTGACTTGGTCCTAAGAGGAACCGATGAAGTAAAAGTAAAGGGAGAACAGTTCCATGAGAAGTTGTGGTCACAGACCCACAGCCATGGCCGTAACCTAAGTTCACCATGCTTTGGTGATCCCAGTAATCTTAAACAATGGACTTGGTTTAAGGTGATTCTGGACTGGTAGTATCTGAAAATATTTGACAGAAAGCACATAAGCATAAACCCTCTGGAGAAAGGCATCTTCTTCTTCAGCCTCAAGAATCACCCCCACCCCAAATTTTAATAACAAAGAGTAGCACACAAGTGAAAAAGGTGTCATGAATTAGAATCAGTAACAGACCCATAAATATGGAAGCCATCAGATACAGATCCCAGAACAGCTATGCTTACTCTATGTAGAGAAATGAAAGACCAAGTAAAACTTAACTGCAAAGAATAAGAAACTATAAAAAAGTGACCAAGCAGGTCTCAGAAAGACCAACTGAACTTCTATAAGTAAAAAAATATAACCCAATTTGAAACTAGGAGAAAAGAAAATAATAAAATAGAAAGGGAATTAGAGATTAGTGTTTTGAAAAATAGGTCAGATGATATCTAGCATACAACCAGAGAAATAAACAAAAAAAATGGAAAACATGAAAGAGAAGACACATCGAAGATAGAGTGAGATGGTCTAAAATGCATTTAACTATAGTTACAGAAGAATAAAATAGGATAAGGAAGAGGCAATATTTGAAAAGGTAATGGCTGGGAATTTCCCAGAACTGATGCATACATTTAAGAAGCCCAGAGAATCTCGAGAAGAATAAGTTTAAAAAAGCTAAACTTACACATAGGATACTGAAAATACGAAAAGACAAAGACTAAAAGAAAAATCCTGAAGCACACAGAGGGAAGAAAAGGCATTATTTTCACAGGAATGATAAACTTACCATCAACTTCTCCATAGCAACAATGCAAGCAAGAAGACAATGTTATGATATCATCAATGTGCTGGAAGAAACTAACTGCCTATCTAGTATTCTTTACTCAGAAAAAAAAGTTTCAAGAATGAGGGGAAAATACATTTATTTTCAGACAACAAAAACTAAGAGATTTCATCTCTATAGCAAGGCTCAAGGATCAGACAAAAATTAAGTGATTTCAGATGGAATGTTTAAGTACAAGAAAGAATAAAGAACAAAAAAAAATGGTTGATATGTATGCAAATCTAAAAGAAAAAACATTGACTGTTTTCTTAGATTAATAAAATCTTTAAGGTTAAAAACACAGATGGAATAAAAAGCATGATAAAAAATAATATAAGACTGGAGTGGGTGTATGGAGATAAAGCATTCTAAACATATCAGGTTTTCTGGGAGAAGGGTAAAAGATAGATTAACATTCGATTTTGAAAACTTAGGCTTTCCCACTGCAATTTCTAGGGCAACTACCAAATAATTGAAAATTGAGCCTGTAAATGCAAAACCAGGTAAGAAAATGGGATCATAAAAACAATAAATTTAAAGTCAAGAGAAGAAAGAAAATGAGACATAAAATAGACAAAACAATAGAATGCACCAAGGGAGATTTAAAAGCATTTGAAAGTGATATTAAGTGTATATGGGCTAAGCTCCAGTGGATAGAAAGAGAACAAATATTTTCAGACTGAATTAAAACAATATCCTACCATAAATTACCTACAGGAAAAATTTCTAAAACACAAGACTACAAAAGAGTTAAATAAAAATATGGAAAACGATATACCATGCAAATAACCAATAAAACTGGCATAGCTATATTAACATGAAACAAAACTAACTTTAAGGTAAAAAGCATTATTAGATACAATGAGAATCAGTTCATACTAATAAAGCACTCAGTTTAGCTGGAAGTCAATACAGTTTTAAATGTATATATATACCTAACTACATAGCCTGACATATTTATAATGTATTGACAGAATTAAAAAAAATAAATAAAATGGAAAAATCTATAATCGTAGTGGGAGATTTTAAACATTTTTCTCAGTAACTGACAAAATAAGCAGATTTTAAAAAATCAGTAAGAATATAGATTTGAGGATCATGATTAAGTCTTCACGAAATGGAAACATATGTAACACTAGCCAACAATTGCAGAACTCATAATTCTTTTAAGCATACAAAGAACCTTTATAAACACTGACCATATACTGGACTTTAAAGTAATCTCAAGACATTTTAAGTAGAAAAATCATACAGAGGATGATCTTATACCATGAGTTAAAAACCATTTTAAAATAACCTGAAAATCCCCATATACTTAGAAATCAAGTCATTGCTCATAATTATTGAGTCAAAGAAAAAAAATATACTAAAAAAGAGAAAATATTTTTTATAAAATAGTAATAAAAATGTTAAAATTCATTTATTAGAAGATTTAAACAGATAATTCACAACTCAAATCTTACTATTAATGAGAGAAATGTAAATTAAAACTACAATAAGACCGGTAAACAATATGAAATCTAAAAACACTAAGTACTGGTGTGAATATGGAACAACAGAAATTCTCTTTTCCTAGTGGGGGTGTACATTTGTACAATCCTTCTGGAAAGCAGATTAACATGAGTTTAAAGATAAGAATATATTGATAATCCAGTTTATACTTATTTTCCTGGTGTCCTTTGAAGTTTAGCAGTCATCTAGCACAAAAATGTCCTTCTTGGAACATTAATTTATGGTTACCCTATCTGTGCCCAAATTCTCCACCTAGTTATGCAGTAGAGAAGCTCGTGACAGTGTAGAATATTGTAGCTTATTTCTAATTAAGTTAGAAACAACCCAAATTGGAAACAACCCAAATATCCAATAATGGCAGAAGAGATAAATGAATGTGGTATGTTTATACAGTGAAATACTATACAGTGGTGAAAACGAATGCACTCCTGTCAAATACACATACACAGATCAGCATGGATATACCTTAGAAGCACACTGGTGAACAAAGAGGCAAAGCACAAAAGAAATGTATAGTAGGATTTTATTCATACTAAGTTTTAAAAAAAGGCAAAACTAAGCTGTCTTGTTTTGGAATACATGTATAAATGGTAAGACTGAAAGTAAAAGTAAGAAAATGATTAACACAAAAGTGATATGGTATTTACTTCTTGGAAAGGAAGGCAGTGTTGTGATAGGGAAGAGGTTCTTGGGGAGGCCTCTGGGGAGCAGCAGTCAGACAATCGAAGATGTGGGGCAGAACATTCCAGAAGAGGAGATAGCAAGTGCAAAGACCTGTAGGCAGGAATGAACCTGGCACACAGAGAGCATATCGATGGCACTAGAATGTAGTGAGAGGAATGAAGTCAGACAGGGAGATAGTCAAGATCCAGGCATTGCAGAGCCCTACAGGCCAGGGCGACCCATTTAGATTTTACTCCCGGGCAGAGACAGGGAGAGAGGCAGGCTCTTATGGGTACACCTGTGCCAGGCAAGGGATGGGGTGATGAGAGGAAACCTCAGGAGAAAGGGCACCTGAGCTGGATTTTGAAGACATAACTAAGAGTCAGAAGCAGAAAAAAAAGCAGTGTGGAGGGTCCTGGGGCAGAAGGTGCAGAGAACTCTAAGCTGTTACCTATTGCTTAGAGCATAACATGCAAGGAAGGGACTGAAGAAGAAGTACGAGCGAGCCCTATGAATGTTAGGCCTGTGAGAAGTAAAGGTCAAGGTCATGTAAAAACCTTTGCAGGTCCTACTCTCTAATTGGAGGCTTCACCCTAAAGCATCTTAAGCATGTTATCTTGTGTCCACGTCCTACGTTAATGTTTTACCTGTTTTAAAGTTTTAAATAATTTTTATAACTTTTAGTTTAAGAATTATCATAAGGAGATGGCAGAATGTATATCCTTGTTGAAGCTGTATGATGGATTCATGGAATTTCATTATACTGTTCTTTCTTCCTTTGTGCGTATGCTAAAATTTCCTTAATAAAAAGTTAATATTAACTGAAAGAATTACTACTTTGTTGCTATAAGATTAAAACTTTATTACATTTACATATAAATCTTTGTTTTGAATCAAGCCATTAAATCATATCTTGCAGACATTTAATTAAACATTCAATAATTTTAGAGGTAAAAGGATTTTATTTGAGATAATTATCAGAGCCATAGAATTACTTTTTAAATATCAAAAAGTTACATTCATAGGATTTTACAAAAATGCATCCCTTACATTTTTTTATTTGTTTATTCGATTGTCTTCCTAATGAATTCCTTATTTTTGAAGAGAAAAACCTGGACCTAACACACTTAATGAAGATACAATGTGTAAAGGATAAAGAGAAAAAACTGGCAAAGAAAAAAATGCTGCTTACTTTTCTCCCTCTTTTTTCTCTTCTGTCTTATGTATATGCAGATTTAGAAAACTGGCTGGCTGGCTGGCTGCCGGCATATCTCGATGTGTTTCTTAAAATTAAAAGCATAAATTAAATAAAAATACCTAATGCATCAAATCATCCAAAGCTCAAGAGAAATCCATGTGCAGCTCAAGAATCTTCAGCATGCAGAAGGGAGTGCGCAATGGAACGCATCACCCAATTTAACAAGAATTTACTACCTCAGCAGCTCACAGTATAATGAACTAAAAGACACAATAGTGCTTTATTAAATGGGGACATGTTCCTTAAAGGTAACCATATGCAAAATAGGCTCCATGGGTCAGTTTTGTCCCTCACTATCTCCAACGTTATAGACTGACTGAAAGACAGCCCTCCCTCCCCTAGTACATAGCTCCTTGAAACAATGAATGTGGAATTAAGGAAATGATAAAGATGAACACATGCTTATTGGTTGTCTTAGCTCAGGCTGCTATAACAAAAATACATAGACTGGGTGGCTTAAACAACAGATGTTTATTTCTCACAGTTCTAGAGGCTGGGAAGTCCAAGATCAAAGTGTCAGCAGATTTAGTTCTGCCTTGCAGATCCATCATCTAACTGTGTGCTCACATGACTCCTTTTTTCTGTGAGGAGAGATAGTGCACGCTGGTGTCTCTTCCTCTTCGTATAAGGGCACAGATCCTATCAAGAAGGACCTACCCCCGTGACCGCATCTAAACCTAATTATCTCCTAAATACCAATGCACTGAGGGTTAGGGCTTCAACATATGAATTTTTGAAGGACACAAACATTTGGCCCATACCATTGGTTAATATCAGTTCCACAGTCTGATCTGATAAATTTGGTACAGCACTCAAGTTGTAACAAATGCCTGAGCCAGGGCTCTAAACCTCCCAACTCTGCTTTCAACCTAGTTTTCTGTTAAGTAGCCATTCACTGTCCTAAAGCCCATCCCAACCCAGCAGCTTTCTGGATTGGAAGAGGGGCACCTATACGGGAACCACACCCTACTCACACTGACACCCCTTATTCCTAGAAAAGGCAATTTGCTTATGTCCCATGCCCTCACTGCCTGCCACCCCACACAGATAAACACATTCCATCCGTAGAAATTAATACACTTTCAATCATTTCATACTTTCTCTTCTTTCCTCAAAACTCCAATACTTCTTTCCCTCTTATTCTCAGGTGATGACCTTGTTTCCCATTTCACTGAGATGACAGAAACAGTCTCTTGACTTGCTATGAGCTCTCAACATGACTCTACCTGCTTGCACCCTTGCCCAGAGACTCTGGCTTCCCTCCTGTTACCATGAATGGACTGACTGCCAGTGCCCCTTTCTATCAAAACTGGTAGTTGTACACCACATCTCAGCTCCTCTTGACTAGGCAAGGATGCAGCTCTTGCCCCTTCTTCCTCATCTCACATCATCAGTTTCTCCCTCTCTGCTGGAATACTCCCGTCAGTAGGCAAATTTTTTTCTCCTTAAAAAAAAAAAAATCTTTAATCCCATATTCCTTCTCTAAGTATCACCCGCTTCCTCCAAACCACCATTTACAGAAAACTTAGGAGTGCCTCCTATTCCAATTCTGCTCCTTTCATTTTCCCTTGAGCTTCTTAGATTGAGGTTTCATCCCCACCACTCCATCCAAATTGTTCTTGTCAAGACATCAATGATTTTTGTGACATCAATGGCCAAATCCAATGGTCACTTCTCAGTCTTCAACTTACATTGCCCATCAGCAGTGTTTGATATGGTGGACTATTAACACCTTCTCTTAGCTTCCTCCAATCACTCACTCATCCCGCCTGCATAGTCTCCTTTATCAGTTCCTTCTCAAGTCCACCATCTCTAACATGAGCACACTTCAAGGCTCAGTCCTCGGACGTCTTCTCTATTTATTCTGATCTCACAGCCTCTGGGCTTTAAATGTCATCTCTTCACTTACAATCACCACATTTAAATCTGCAGCCTTCTTCCCGAACTCCCTACAACACTCCTCCAACAGGGACATCTAATAGATATCTCAAATTTAACATGACCAAACTTGAGACCACAAGCTGGTTCGCTGACAGGCTCTTCTCTTATCTTCCTCAGCTTAGTAAATAGCAACTGCCTTCTAACTGCTCAGGCCAAAAACCTGAGGGTCATCCTAGAAGCCTCATTTTTTCTCACACGACACAACCAATCCCTCAGCAAATTCTGTTTACTCTATCTTCAAAATAAATCCTGATTTGAAACTAACACAGAAAGGAGATTAAAGCAAGTATGGCATAATGTTAACAACTGGTTAATTGTATAAAATATATGCAGGAAAAAAAGTTAAAATGAAAGAGAAAGATTTAATAGTTGTAACCAGCAAATATAATGGATAAATCATGATTGGACTCTGTCTGGAATGAAATACAGATATAAAAGATATCTCTGGAAGGAAAACTGTAGAAATATGAATATGAACTATGTTTTAGTTTAGTATGACAATGACATTTTGTTTACATAGGAAAATATCTTTATTTTTTGGAGATCTGTGCTGAAACACAAAGTCTCATGATGTATGTAATTTACTTTGAAACGGTTCAGCAAGAAAAGGTATAGGCAAAGCAACTATGTCAAAATGTTGATAAATATATAGGTATTCACTAAACTACTGTGTTCTTTTTTTATACATTTGACATTTTTCAACATTTTTTTAATCCTGAACCTAAACTTTTCTCATTACTTCCACTACTAGCACCTTAGTTCAAACTAAGAACTCTCTCTTGGTTTATCGCAGTAGCTTTTTACTTGATCTCCTGGGCCTGCTCTTACCTTCCGCAAAGTCCATTCTAAACACATGAGCAATCCCGAACCTGTCGGAATGTCAATGAGACCAAAGTGCTCTCCAATGAGCTCCCTTCTCAGAGTAAAACACTGAAGTCTTTTCAGGGGTCTACAGGGCTTCACACAATCTGGCCACCTCTTACGTTCTACTCTCTTCACACCCCCTCAACCCCAGACAAACCTGACCTCACACAAGGCATTTGCAATCGTCCCTCCTCTGCTGAATGGATGTTCCTCAACTCCATTGGGCCTTAGCTCAAATGCCACCTTCTCAGGAATGACTTCTCAACAACCTCTAAATGCGCATACCCATGCACACTTCTGATCTTTCTTTCAGCTTAATTTTCCTCTACAGTACTTCATGCCAACAAATATCCTATATATTCTAATGATTTATCTATTATCTCCTCCCCAGTGAAATATAAGCTATGTTCCAAGCACTTACAGACTGCTTGGCATACAGTGGGCACTCCAAATATGTTTGGGCAATACATGAAACAAAGACGTGGAAAACAATCTCTAGAAAATCATCAGTCCTGAAATATGTGTTCACTCATTCTAAAAATATGTATTGGGCACCTTCTATGTGCCTACAGTCATTGGTGCTAGGTATCCAAAGGCGAGTAAGATGGACTTTTTGTCTAAAAGAGTTCATGGGATGGCTGATAAAAAGAAACATATGAGCAACGAACTCTTATTGTTATTATTAAAGAGGTACACAAAAGTGGAAATTGTCAGTTCTACTTGGGAAAAAGAAAATGGGAGTACGATACCTCCTTCATGGAGTAGGTGAGGCTACATAGGTTGTAATGATCTGTTTCCAGGTCTGCTCTTGACTAGACACTAAGCACAGTGCCTGGCATATATGAGTCACTCAATAAATGCTCACAGATTGCTAAATGAAGGTGAACTGAATCTTGACAGATTATCAAGTGGATATGGCAGGGGGAAGAGCATCCTATATAGGGGTGGAAGGCTGGAGGTGGGGAGGTGGTATTTTTACAAATCCTCATGAACTTCATAGGAAAAGCTAAAACTTACTCAGGAAGTGTGTCCACACAGAGGAGGTCCTGCTTTGCTTTGGTGATAATTATAGTGTTACTATTACAGATTATTAGTATGATAACAACTAACATTTATTAAAGTGTTTGCAAAGCATGAGCACCTTACATGTTCATACAACTCTATGACTCTATTTTAAATCTGAAGTACTATTTTAACCCATGTTAAGTTTCAAGAAACTGACTCTGAGGGACAAACAGACAGATTGAGCTGGTACCCTAGATCCCCATGCCCACTGGGCCCAGTGTACCCTTACTTCTTTGCCTAAGACATAAACCTCCTAATTCTACACAAGACCTTATCTTCTATTCTGGATAGGTAAAGAATTGTGGTATCAAATTACACACCACTTTAAGTCAAAAAGCCTGAAAATCATGTTCTTACTCTGATCTCTGAGAAGCTTTTCACTAAAGAAAAGAAAGAAGAAAAAATTTAAATTATGAGTTTTAGTTCACATCATACCTACCAAATAATTATATCTTTAAGCATTTGGGAATTTAACTGAAATAAAGCCTATATAAAATGCATGATGGTAATGTAGTCCTCGAGAGTATTAAACAAACTGGAAATGGTAATATTTGACTAGTTAGGGGAAATCGATTCATTTTGTCATCCTCTAGTACACAGAAATTCAAACTGATCAAAAGTAATTACTTTTCTTGAGTTAAGATATATCCTAGGTGCTTTATAAGAATTACTTTATTTAATTGTTATAACAAGTCTGTCAGCTTTTTAAGATTATTAGCCCTGTTTTACAGATAAGAAAACTAAGGTTAAGAGTGAGGTAAAGAGATAGTGCCATTTTTCCATCAAGAGAATAGGTCCTATTTTTCCACCTAGCATGTGATATAGAACCCTGCATGTAGCAAATGCTCAAAAAGTGTTTATCGAATCACACAAGTCTAGGGAAGAAATGGAAATAACACAGTCATGAAGGAAGAAAAGCTTTTAGGTTTTAGTGCATAAGAGGTTTAGTCAGGATTCGTGTCAACATGTCATAATTCAAAATTTTATTTTGAATCAATCAAATTGAAATGATGCACACAGGTTCAAGCCCTATTTCAGAATTAGAATCAATAATAAGTGAAATCACTTCTAATTGGACACGTTTCCAATTAATAACGGCAGAGAAAATAGTAGATGAGGACTACAATCTGAATAATGGAAGAAAATCAGGAGTTTCCGTTGAAAAGTACACATAAGAAACAACTTTGGAAAAAAATTTCTATTTTGCTACTTCTCAAGATCTGCATGGGCCTATCAACTAGTACTACAGGTGCAGGTTTAAGCCCCTCATACTTTAACTCACAAAACATGGCATGGACAACATTCCTGATACACTGAGAATTTACTTGGTTTCCATTTTTCTGTGGAGAGTATCCAAACTTCAGATCATTGGGTTGGACCTGAGGTAAGCTGAGAAGCACTTCCATTATTCCTATCCACTCCAGCCCCTCACTTAGGGAGAGTGAAAAGAAAGATCAGTGATGGCTCTGGATGACGACTCGTTTCCACCGACAAGGAGGGACAGATAAGGGCCAGCATAAGTAATGTGCATGTGTTGTAACTCTCCCGGCACCATGAACCATAACAAATACAGTGAGGCTTGATAGTATATGCTTCATAGCAGGAGGTTTGGGTAGAAACCCTTTACAAACATGGTCACTTATTCGATGGATATCACGAGGCAATGTTCCTTTGAAAGAAAAACTCCATAAACAAAATTCAATATTTTATATACTTCGACATTAATTCAGTCCCCCAAATCCATCACAAAATGCATTCACAAGAAGCTCTCCACATTGACCGATTCTTAAACTTGTTTATCTGAAATTTGCTTTGCTAACCCACAGTACTCATTACAATGACTCAGCCCTGTCCCCAAGGACAGCTAGATGTGCCTGTAGCTCTTTTCAAAATTGTTGTGCCTTTTTCCCTTCCTAATATCCGAACACCAGAGAACAGTAATTTTGTCCATTTTTACCTTTAAATCTCCCAGCACTCAGCCCCTGCCATATAAAGGCCCTCTGTAACTGTTTGGAAAATTGAAGTGAATTAAGTTCTATGTGCGCATGATTTTTTCCTGGATTATCTGGGACAATCTAATCTTGATTTCAAATATTCACTTGTCCCCAAAAGCACACAGGTATGTTCGCGCTTTCCTGATTGCATGTACTGGTTTTTTTGTTGTTGTTGTTGATTTTTAATGTTGGACCTTGATTGCAGCGTGCTGAGCTAATGGCATACTACAAGTTTTGATGGATCCCATTACCTGATTTTTTTTTTCTGTAAAATACAACAAAGTTGGAATAGTCAATAGTGAGGTGATAATTTAACTTTATTTTCCTTCTTATTCCTTGGAATGTTTAATTTTTACATGTTTGTGTAGAGGGTGGGAAAGAAAAGGAGAGAGATCATCATGTCAATTCAATGTACTATATTATCCCCTTCAGAAGACAAGATGAAGACTGAAAGTCAGACCACACAAGGAAGGTACTTGCTCAAAATCATCTCTAATACAAATCTAACAGTGAGAGATTTATGTTTAATGAGCAAATGGTTTTCCAACAACAAAAAAGGGTTCAAATTTTATCATTCATTGGTATGAGGCACTGATAATGAAAGCCAATTCTATTCTTAAATGAGCCAAGTACTTCGTAAACATGGGACTTGTGAAAGCAGGCAACGTGAGGGCATTTTAGAGCAGAAGGTCAGATGGCCCTCGATATGCAGAGAGAACAGAGGGGAAAGAAATGCCCAGGGCCTTAGCTTGGAAACAGAGTGACACCTGCCTGCTTCCTGGCTTTCCTTCTCCCATTTGCCTTTCACCCCACCATCCTCCTCAATTTCCACTCCCTGGAGCAGCCTTTGGCACCTGTATTCTCTTTCTCTGCCTGGCCAATGTCATCACCCTTAAAAATTCAGCAGTGACACCTCCTCCAGAAAGCCTTTCCTGTCTCCTCCCTTCCAAATTCAATCTTTCCTAGAATGATTTGGAAGACAATAATTGAATATCTTCTAATTAAATTCAGTCCTTAAGTCTCTAGAGGTTCAATCCAGTCTCTGATCCAAATAATTCATCCATTCAGTAGACACATATTGGGATTGTACAAAGCACCAGGCATTGGGCTGGGCATGAAAAGATGAAAAAGAGAGTCCTAGCAGTCAAGGTGTTGGACACTTTAATAGCAGAGAGAGATGAAAATAGTGAAAATAAGTCTCCAAATGAACTAGTAGAGAATGACTAAAAGTGCAATCAGTATGCCAAGGAGAAAGCAATGGAAGTGAATCCTAATCCCTTATAAACTGTAGGAGTAAAGGAAAGACAAAGGGGACCATGATGTGCAAATAAAACACCAAAGTGCCCCATATCCCTATTTGTGCTGAATGTGGGAACATAGAACGTTCCTGTGCTTTTTCTAACACTGTGCACTTGAAATAACACAAGCCCCCAGATTTAAGCAAACCTGAATACAAATCCCAACTCTGTCACTTACTAGCTGTGCGGAACTGGGTCAGTTACCTCTCTCTGCTTCAGTTTCTTCATGAGGAAGAAAATCTTTTAATACCTTACAATGTATTAAAATCTTTTAATACATTACAGAGAGTGGCTGTAAGAATTAACTCTAAAGGCCCCATTACATATCCAGAATAGAACTTAATCTTAATAAACATCTCTTTCCCCTTCCTGCTCAGGGTCTAAGTCTCCTGTCAACATTAGGTGTTCGGTACATCTGCAAAAAAAAAAAAAACAAAAAACAAAAAACAAAAAACAAACAAACAAAAAAAACCAGCTAAGCGAAATGACCAAGACTTGAGCTCTAGGCTTTAATGCCAGTTCTGCTGTTAATCTTGACCTGTGTGTCATGGTGCACCATTTCCTTATTCACAGTATACCTTCTGCAGAATGGTATCATTAACTTTTTACATAGTCGAGCACTAAGAGCAGTATAGAGCTTCCCATCAGTCAGCAACTGCCACAAGATGGTATAGAAGCAAAATAAAAAATACTTGTCCAAATTTAAAGTAACTTTTCTAAAATACTTTAATTTTCTCAAATCAAGTCAGCCCTATAGACAATGCTAGCAGCTTAACCTGCATTTAAAATTAAAGTAATTGGCCTTAATTGCTTTTAGTTATGTTTACAGTCTCATGGAGGGCTCATTATGAATTCAGATTTGGTGAGGCCTACAAATAAACTGAAAGACCTGCTTCCCCAATTGTCACTTGAATTTTGCTCAAATCTTCCCAAAAGGGAGATGGCTGGGCCTCCTGCTGCTTTGTCCAAATGCCTGCCCTTTACTGCCACCATCTTACACACAAACACGCTCACGTCTTATATTTCTAGGTGCTATATTCCAACATTGGAACTCATGTGCAATGCGTCAAGTTTTAGGACAATTACAGTCAAATTAGTAACGGTTGAGGATTCTTTTAAGCTTCCTGTCTGCCTCTGGCCAAGTGACGTGTAACAAGTGCTAATCACAGAAGGGCAGAAGGGCAGATAGCCAAGAGGAAGCAGAAGGCACCTGCCCTTGTAACAGCAGGAGGTGAGGAGAAAGGAAGGTAGGATGGAGAAAAGAGAAGGACAGAAAGAAAGGGTAAGCCAGAGTGGATTCCCAAGAGGAAGCAATAAGGCACTTCCTTCTCAACAATCTAAAATTAGTTCTCCTGATGGCACATTAAGATATAAGATCCAGAAAAACCTAATGGCTGAACTAATAAAGAAGCCCTAGAAAGGAGCCATGTCACTTAATAATCACAGGTTATAGCTCCGTATCCGAGGTATCGAACAATTTTACTAATAAGGAGAAACAATTGCCCCTGTGAGTCCCACAGGTCAGAAATTGTGGCTTATTCGATTTTGCAACCCCAGTTAAAAAGGAACCAGGAGTGCAGAGATGTTCATTATGCATAACCCTCTCATTTAACCCCCAGAACGACCCTATAAATAGGAGTTATTTCTCCTTTACAGAAAAGGTACCTGGGACCTACCAAAGTTTAACTACTCGCTAAGGGTAACAGCTTGAGTCAGGACATAAACCTGGTACATTTCGTTTCCATCTCGAATTTGTTCAAGATCACCGGCCTCCTTAGCCCCTTCATCTGCACAATAAATATTACATTAACAGCAAACTCCTATACCCAGAAGCCATGCTGACTTGTCCTAAGGTTAATCGGACCGTCCTGGCTCTAGCTGAGGTGCCTTTACTAAAGCCAGCACTGCTGGGCTCCAGGCTCTGTCTTTCTCTTCCTACTGGCAGAGGCAAGCTGTGTCCTCCTCAGAATCACCTGGGCAAATTTTAAATCTCTGTGGTTCAAAGACATTCACTATGTGTTCTGACATTTCTCATGTGGTGCTTCAAAAGCCTTGGCTTCTAGAGGCACAGCAGGCACCGCTCCCTGCTGAAGTAGGACACCTTTTCTCGTCCACTTCTATCATGTATACACAACAGCAAGCGAAAGGCTTTGGCGCTCTGAATTTAGACGGGTTTTGCATCTTTTTCTTGTGTGTAAGTAAAGCCCAAATTGACAGCCCTGTGAACTCACATGGATTCTGTCTTTTTAGGGTTCCATAGAATAAAAGAGCTTTGTTCTAAATTGAGAACCTGCTGTCCCTGAATCTCCTTGGATCCCTCCTCCCAAAATGACCAACACCAGAGGTGCCTCTGCCTGTGCCCATAGCTCAGGGGGCCACACCGCCAGTGCATGGTTCTGACAGAATACTAGCTATGTGCTGCTGCTCTTGTTATATCAACTTGAGTAACAACAGTGTGTTGCTGACGGTAGCTAACATTTATTACCTCTTTATGTGCAAGACACTTTTTAAAACATTTTACATATATTACTCAATTAATCTTCACAATGATCTCATGAGGTAGGCACTATCGATATGCCCATTCGACAAAGAAAAAAACTGAAGCCTCGGGTAGCCGAAAACTTGTCCCAAATACCCCACAGGTTTTTATTAGAGAAAAGACTACTTGAACTCAGACTGCCTGCCTTTAGAGCTCAGCCACTACACCACTAGCCTGCGCCATCAGTCTTGCTGTAAGGCTTGTTGTAAAACTGTGAATATCTTCCAATGTTGTGTGCGCATAACACAAATTTCATATTTGCTTATGTGTGACTTCATCTGCCAGGAGCACTACATGAATGCAGAAAACTGCACTGAGTTGACCTAAGCAGCACAGGAATATACCACCACCGCCGCCACCGTGCCCTCCCCCACACCCACCGCAGATCACGAAGCTACCTCAAACCACGTGTGCTACAAGACACATCCCTCTGGTGTCACAACTTTCTCTCCAATGTTGGATCACCCTCCTTCTACCACTTCATAGAAACTTATGAGCCGTAACCCTTCCAACACTGTTACAGACTGAACTGTGCCCTGTCAGTGCTAAAGCCTTCAACTCTGAAGTGACTATGTTTGTAAACAGGACCTTTAAAGGTGATTAAAGTTAAATGAAGATAAGTGTAGGGTCTTAGTCCAATATGACTTGTGTCCTTATAGGAAGAGGAAGGGGCATCAAGGGTGAGTGTGCACGGAGGAAAGACCATGTCAGGTGACAGGGAGACGGTGGCCATATGCAAGCCTAGGAGAAAGGCCTCAGAAGAAACCAACATGCTGTGACATGCTGATCTTGAACTTCCAGCCTCCAGAAGTATACAAAATAAATTTCTATCATTTAAGCCACCCAGTCTGTGGCATTTTGTTATGACGGCCCTAGCAAACTAATAGACCAACATCAATTTATAAAAACAAACTTCAGGTCTTTTTTAAGGTAAAGTACCATATTTATGATAGTCTATAAATCTCTTAACCACTTAACATTTATAAAATTGTGTTACTGTTTTTATTAGATTCCTATCTTTTTTTTTTATGTTACTGATAAAGATTTTCAGTGTTATACCCCTGACTCATTTTTCTCATAAACCCTGTGTTGTTTTTGTTTTATTTTGGTTGGTTGTGCAATTTTGCATAGTGGCAAATTTTTAGAAATATATATGTTATATTATAGCACAACGGTGTCTTTTTCCAAAATTTTATGAACATTATGTGTACTTCTATACATCCTTAATAATCAAATTTGATTACAATGGTATTCATGATTTTGTTCTAAATCACAATAACTTTTAAAATAGATTAAACGACAAAGAGAAATGGCATATAGACTCAACACCGGCAGACAAGAACGAAATAGAATATTAGGCTTTAATAAATTCACTTATTCCTCTATATAGTCTGTCCTTTTCATCACTAACCAATTCCATGTTGAATAAAATTATTAGAAAAATTATCTTCAAGGCCTTGAGAAATTAAGGATTAAAATAAAACTAAGCAGCAATACTGAATATATAGCCAGCTTGACCAAAGTATGGCCTCTCTGATATTTTTAGCAAAAATTTGTTTTCCTTAATTAGCCAGTGCACATGAATTGGAGGCCTGGCTATATGCCATTAAGGAATGTGAGAGGCTTGATCTAATTAGCAAACCTGAGTTCACTTGCCACAGATGGTAGGTCTGGAGTAGAAAGAGGGGGAAAGATTTCAAAATCAAGGCAAAAAAAGTAGACTGTCTATGGTCTAGTTCATCAATCTTCAGAATTTCTGTATTTAAAGTGATACTGCCTTTAGAATACTAATAACTCCAAAATGGGCCTAACTGAGCTAAATGAAACTATACGGCATCAAGGCACTGTGTCCTAGGAATATTAAAGAAGGGCATACTAATTACAGAACTGTCCTAATGTTTCTATTTCATGGAGACACTTTGAGCAATAGATGACTATGCTTGGTGCTATAAGAACACATTTTCTTTCTTGAAACTGAAAAAAACTGTTAATAGTACGGTAATCCTAAAGCATCTGGCAAACCATGGCTTGCCAGCCAAATCCAGCAGGCCATCTGTTTTTGTATAGACCATGAGTTAAGAATAGTTTTAAATTTTTTAAATGATTGAAAAAACATTTTTTTAAGAATGATGCCTCATGACATAGGAAACGATGAATTCAAATTTCAGTATCCATAAATAAAATTTTATTAAAACTTGGCCACGTGCATTTGCATTGTCTATCACTGTTTTTGTGCTATTACAACAAGTTGTAATTGTGACAAAGTTTGTGTAGCCTAAAATATTTACTTTATGGCTATTTACAATAAAAGTTTTCTGACTTCTGCTTTAAAGTTAAAACTGGCCTGAATACAAGCCACCAATTTAAAACTATTTAAAATAGTCAAGAAGTCTCAAATACCAAGACATTCACTGACTTAACCGAATTTAAATAACTAGGCCTGTACCAATGTACTTTGGATGACAGAGTTGTTTATCGATTCAGGGGCTATTTTATATTAATGGAAAATAATCACCACTATCACAATAACAACAAAACAACTCAACTCCATACTATTCAAGAACTAAGAGGTTGTCTTCCAATTTTATGATTAATTTTTCCCCAAATTCATGGTCAGCGTCAACAGAATGTTGAGCATGTATTTCAGTACCAAAAAAATGAAGATGCCGTTTTTCTAGATGACAATACTTTATCATCCCCTTTTAAACGCGCATCAATTTTCTAGAGAACTTTAGTAGCAAACTTTATAAATGATGTCACATCATGATCCAATGGAAAAAATAATCAGAACTGAATTTTGTCTTTGGCAAAATTTTGTCCATCACCAGAGTGTGGAATATACGGGAGAATCTAAAACAGCTTACAAATATTCAACTGTTTATTTTTTTTTTCAAACAGGTAGCTGGGTTATGAAAACTTCTTGCATAAAGTCCCCACGCAATTTCCTCAAATCAAAGACTGATCTGAAATAAAGGGATATGAGATTCAATTTGTTGTTTCCTTAGAGCCGTGTTCCCTTTTGCCCCTCAATTATTGGCTATACTTTCTTATTGAGGTCACAAGACAGCATTGCTAAGTTGTCCAAGTAAAACAGCTACCAAATAAAAACGGTGACCAAGCTTGTGGCATGAAGATGATTGGTTAAGCCACTCATTTCTCATTGCTGTTATCCTTAGTTCATTGGAATCACAAATTAAGAAGATTACAGTGCTTCTCTGCATAAACAAACTCATAATTTCAAAAGGTTCCCAGATTTTGGTCAGTGCGCTGCCATTGAACAGAAATATCCAAGTATGGCAATACTTGGGGGTAGTTTAAATCAACATGAACTTGAAAACGGGATTCCTAAAGAAAAGTCAGTTTAGGGTTCTCATCTTACAATAAGCCTCCATATGAAGCAAACTTCAAACCAAATTAATCACTACAATTCTATGAGGTGTGACTACTCCTTGCCCTATATTTTCAGGTTATCATATGAGAGATTTATCTGTCCAGTCAATTGGAGATTGCTTAAATAAAAGACATTTATAATATTTACTCCCAGATGTTAGCTATTAAACATACTGTACAATATTCAAAATTAATGAGCACATGTAGGGCACGAAGGAATGGGAAGCCATTTATTCCAAAAACTTTTCTCTGCCCCTTCCTGTTTCATCCTGCAGATGTTTTTTATTGCAGATATTTATTTTTACATTATCCTGATGCAACTAGTGGAGGAAGAAGGCAAAGCTTCAGCAGCTTCAGAGCCTGATCCCCCCGCTAAACGGCTCCCATTCAGAATCGGTTTCTCCCCAAATGTCTCACATGATTTCTCATTTTTATAAATTCTTCGCTCATTCATGAAAATCTCTATTTCAGTTGCCAATAAGGATTTAAATGCTTCTGAAAGAAATAGTCATCAAAAAGAACACAGCTATAAATGACTGACACCAGCATGAAGAAAAAAAATACCATGTCAATGTTTCAACACATTAGTTGCTGAACCACTTCTTCCACTCAGTCTTTCTGCATAAATGGGTGTGCCCCAAATTGGACGCACCAGCAGATGACTGCAAACTGTTTGGCATGCACACTGGTGCTATTGTACACTGCCGAAGGTATTCTATATTTTCTAAAATAGTAACTTATGTAACAGGAAAACTACAGAACCTTTACATTTGGTCCCTAAATCGACAAGCACCAAACTTGTGTTGTCTTGCTTTCTAATTTGATTTTCAGAATTTCTGATAAGCAGTCATCTCTTTTCAGAGATTAGTGCTTCTTAACCAGAGATGAATGTATTCAGTGGGTTTCTTCCAAGATTGACATGTCCAGACACCACCGGGTTGACAACACCGAATCAGACATCCTAGGGTGGAACCGGGAAGTGTATTTTTGAAAGCTTACCAGGTAATAATGAAGTGCATCTCTGGTTAGGAATAGCTTTCCCAGATCATTTTTCAAACTGATAAGCAAATAACTATAACATACATACATGCATACATAGACCAATATAATTTTCTTTATTCTTCGTGGTGTGATCTAAATGTACTCTTTTGCCATCCCATTCTTTCCTCCTGAATTTCTGCCTTTCAGATTGTCTTGGAGTCTTCCATAGTTCGGTAATTTTCCCAAATGAATTTTAGGCTAACTTGATATATGTCACACTCTTCATTTCGGGGGGCAGGATGCCAACTTAGATTAGCAAATTCTTCCAAAGCAATGCTATCTTACCATGTAGTCATAGAACAAATATTTATTCAGCAGAGTCTATATGTTGTGGTAAAGGCTGAGAAGAATGCAAGAAAAACAAGATGCTCTCAAGAAGCACATGATACGATTAGGGTGAAAATATATAGACAAGCTAAGGAAAGACAAATAACCACATAAGGATGCATGTGATTCAGTATTAAATTACTAGCAGTTATAATAAGGACCCTAAGAATTCAGAAGAAGTACAGACATGCCACATTTTCAAGAGGGCCTGGAGTTTGAAGAATGGATAAAGGATAAAGGCAGGGCAGAGGGACGTGGGTATTTCACATTAGGAACGCAGCGCAAATAAAAACAGAATGAACAAATAATAGACAGTCTAAAGACAGACCTCTGGAAGGAAGGGGTCATTTGGGTGACTGATATTAAATAGATAATGGTCAGACTATAGCTATCAGGCTAAGGAGCCTAATATTTATCCTACAGTTGTAGAAAACTCAGTAAGGTTTTAAAGAAGTAGACCATAAAGATAATAGTATTTGAGGAAAATGTAATCTTTTTTTGTAACAAACAAAATATCTATGAGTATGAGATAAATAACAAAACCTATGAGAGCAGTGAGGATCAGGGCCATAGCAGTGGCTTTACAAAGAACTAATGGATCTCAGTGACTACCTTGTTTAAGTTTCCAGCCTGCAATAGAATGGAGGCATACAAACAGTAAGAGAAAAAGGAAGTCAGAAGTGTGAGCAAATTGGAGTTTTCAGTTGGAGAGAGCACAACAATGCCTCAGAAGCAACATCTCCACTGGACACATGGCATTAACAGAAGTTGGTGAAAGAACTTCTACACAGAGGATGGAAGGTAGAATGAGAGAAATAAGAGCTTGAAGACTGAATCTGGAGAGGCAGCCCATTAAAGACCATAGGGAAAGTACAGAATACACGATGCAAACAAAAGCTCTCGCAAAGGCAGGAGACAATCTGGAGGCAACCCAGAAGCCAAGGAAGAGGAGAATTTCAAAACAAAGTTCATCTACACAGTCTTCTGCAACAGAGAGGCCCAAGGCCACTGGTATTGGCTCAGTTCTTATCCCAGCAACCCCCGTGTGTATGCTAACCCACAGTTGATCTTTAGTTACTGACTGCGTACCGATTATCTAGCACACATATCTGGGCATTTTTTAATATCTGTCATTGACCCACAGATACTCAGATATTACATCTTATCTCCCTGACACTCTCATAAGTTTCTTAAGGGAAGAGATCATAACTGGTATCTTTATGCACTACTTGGAGCCCCCTCCCCCGACTGTGCCTTCCTATTATCATGCCTTTAGCAATCACTGAGATATATTTTTAACTAATTGTAACTACGATCCAGTGATTGTGGTATGCAGATGAAGGTCAGCTGAATCCAGGGAGAAGACACAGACACTGGGATAATGTTGAGCTTTGCTATTCAGAGTGTAGTGCTTGGACCAGCAGCATCACCCAGGAACTTGTTAAAAATGCAATTTCAGCTGCCTTCACAGACCAGCTGAATCAGAATCTGCATTTTAACCAGATCCGGGTGGCTGATTCCTACATAAACTGGTGTAAACTCAGTATAGTATAGAAAGGGCTAACACCGAGTTACCAAGGAAGTTAGTTGGAGGAGGGAAAGATGGCATATGAGTTTCAGTATGTGGACATGTGCTGAAAACCAACTTCATCCTGCTCAGACCCACAGCTCAACGATGGAGCCCAGGCCCTTTGGGTGTGTGACAGGGCCAGGCCAAGAGGCAATTCCAGCTTCTGAGCAGAAGCCCAGATGCATAAATCCTTCCATAAACAGCCACTAACTTCAGTTATAAGAAGGGCTTTGCAGATTGTATCTACTAGGTTGTTTTTCTACATTTTATAAATATTTTGATCTCCTGAAGACCCTATTTATGCTCCTCATATTTATCCAGCCCTGGGATTTACAATATTATTCTGCCTCTCACCTCATTTCTCCTATAAGATTAGGTTTCCCTCTAACCTTTAGATTACAATTGCTAAAATAATTTTTTGGTGTAAGTGAAAGTTAAACCTGAAAATGTAACTTTAACCTTAAATAGAAAGAGCCTGCAATAGAGGAAGCTACATTCACGGCGCTATTGTTAAATGACCAGGTGTCAGGAAAACGTTCCCAAAGGAAAGAACTGTTAGACAAAAGCACAGTCATATCCCAGAGAACGAAAACCAAACAGAGCAATGAAGCAGAATCTTTCCTTTGTGCTCAATGCTTCAATATTTCTTTCTCTAAGTTTCCTAGAGATAAATGTATTGAGTGCTACTGCTTCAAAATATCACTGTGTTGGAAGAGTTCTCTGTGCGTCTTTTATTATTTTTAACAGCTTTATTGATATATAATTTATACACCATAAAGTTCACATTTTAGACATGGAAGAGATTTTCATTCCATCTTATACTTTCAAGCAATACTTCATTAAACTCACCAAGGAATGTAATAGAGCCATTTCTTAAATCTCCAGGAACACAGGACATTGTCATGACCCTATGATAATATATGCTAGTGTCTTAGCTTTTATCAATGGAGACAACATTGTGACAAAGTTTGCTCTATTAAAATTCAAACTATAAATGTAATGTCTTTTAGTGCTATATTTCAAAGGAGACTGAAAATAACACCTTGGACCCTGTAATCTGCCTACTTTGTAGGAACTCCATGTGGAAGCAAACTTCATTTACTGCATCCAAAGTGGAAATTACAAATTTTTACAAACTACTATTCCTCTAGTTTTTGTGGACTATTTTTCCACTAGATGACATGCTTTTTAGGGGCTGCTGGAGCCTGTACCAAGCCTTTATTTTTCATTTCAGGGATGCTTTGAGTACTTACACAGGTTTTTCTTTCAAAAAGAAAAATAGCAACTTACATGCTCTCACAGAACCTCGTCAGTGTGCTTGGCTTCTCCTGGTTGCGTCTTTGTCGAAACCAGCGTTGAATGCTGCGAACATCCCAGTCCAACTGCTTGGAAAGCCCTTCCAATCTCTTTTCATCAGGATGCTATGAAACAAGGTACCAGGAAAATCATTTTCATCTTTACTATAAACAGACCTGCCCTACTCTACATATGAGGTTTTTTTTTTTTCTTTCTGTATTTACTATCTGCTACTGAGATTTCTACATTTACCACTGAGGACCTGGGCTTCTATTAACAACATGAACATAAATAACCAGTTATGACAAGAAAAGTTATTTATTGTGAAACAACATTGAAAAATATGAATTTTGCTCTAATGCTTGCACTTCTTACCAGCAACAAAGATTTAACTGAATAGCCAACTGGCTGAGTCACCTGCTTTAGGCTTTGAGAAAAGGAGTTTCAAAACAAAGTTGATCAACCTAGTCTATAGCAGAGAGGTCAAAGTTCACCCTAGATAAATTTGCAAAGAGGTACTATCATTCAAATATTTCACTTTCTCGGGGGGGGGGGGGGGGGGGCGGGGGGGCGGGTAGCTATTCCCAGTTATCACATACCGGGATAATAAAAAGCACCGATTAACCCCTAAATACCTCACCTTAGCCTAGGGTACCAATTCTATTACAAAATACGTTTCTCTTTTTTCTTTTTTTCTCTTCCCTCTCCATTCTTCACACATTTCGTCTATACCTTTTTTGGTCATTCCTTTCACCAGATCCCCATGAAACCTTCTACAAGGACTATGCATTACTTGAAGATGCAAACTTCATTAAGTGGAAAGAGACACTAATTATGCCGAGTGATAGTACTGTTCTGTCTCTCTCTCTCATTTCTGTATCATTAGGAGACAAGAGACATAGATATTCAATGCCTCGCTCCAATGACCTCTGAGTCTCAGTTTCTTTGCCTGTTAAAGAAAAGGTTACTTATCCACCTAAATGGAATGATGGTGAGGACCAAGTGTAAAAATACATGTAAGACTCAGTAAATATTAGTTCTCCCTCTTCCTGTCCTTCCTTTGTTTTCAGCATCTTAGAGAGCATTCTGCCTCCACAATTTTGTGAAGGGGACCTGCCACACGACAAAAGAAAGCTATGTTAGTTCTAGTCTTTATTCTACCATTGTTTTGATATTAAGATTTTAATGATCATAAAAAACAACCAAAAATGGGGTACACAGACATGCTGACCAGCTTTCAAGTTTCAAGCTGTAAGGGTAGATGGTTTACATGGCACCTTTTTTAAAGTATCTTTCTCAATTCAAGGTGTTGCACACACAAGAAACACAGCCAATGGCCTTAGTGTTATGACTGAGGTTACAAAATGTGCTGAGCTTGTGTCAGTAAAGGTTGTTTGCTAACTTTAAGTAAGGCGTGTACTTGGAGGTGTTTTCTTTTTTCTTTTTCTTTTTTTAGTCATCATGACACTATCTACACTCTCCTTTTGCATCTCTCTTAATTAAAAAATATGAGAAAGAGAAAATCCACAGCCTAAAATATACTTTGGCTATACCATTTGCCTAGAGGAATTCCTTTTTCATTTTCATTTGTTCTCTAAGTTTATGAAATAGGTAAAACATTCACATGGTTCACAAATTAAAAATTATCCAAAGTTTCACCTTTCTACTTTGTTCCTACTCTCTTAGTTCCTACTCTCCGCTTCCTACCAGGTAACCAATCATTAAATCAGATTCTTTCCAAGTATTCTATGCAAATATAAGCAAATTTGAATATATATTTCTATATTCCTCCTTGTCACATAAATGGTTGCACGCTACATATATCTTTCTGAGCTTTGGGTTTTTTACTTTATAACGTATCTTGGAATATTTTCATATCAAAATATACAGAATACCCTACTTTTATAGAACTGTAAAGATATGCCATAATTCACTTATCTACTCCATTATTAATGGACATTTAGGTAGCTCCCCCAATTCTACTACTATAAACAATGCTGCAATAAATAACCTTGTCATGGGTCATTTTATACAGGCCATTTAATATACTGGGATAAATTCCTGGAAATGAATGTTGGAGAGCAAACTGTTTATGCTTTTGCAATTTATTTAGATATTGAAAAGTTATTCTCACTAATGATTTTACCAACTTATCCTCTCACAAGCAAGAATGTTAATCTCCCAAATCCTTATCAACAGAGTATGTTATCAGACTTCTCAATTTTTTTCCAGTCTGATATGTAAAAAGTTGCATCTCAGTATATTTTTAATTAAATTTCCTTTTTAATGAGAGAAGCATCTTTTCATGTGTCTTAAAAACACCCATATTTCCTTTTTATAAAAAGCCCTTTCATATCTGTTGTCTATTTTTTCTTGATTTATAGGTATTTTCTATACTGACTTGTAGAATTTCTTCACTTATTACAGTGATTAGAACTGTTTATACCACAGATTGCATACTTTGCACCAATGTGTCATTTGTATTTAAAATTGGCTTATGGTGTTTTTATCTCGTTTTTTACTCACATGAGTTTTTTAAAAAACATATTTGAATTTATCAGTCTTTTCCATTATAGTTTCTGAATCCGAGGTCAGAATTAGAAAAGCCCTATTTCAAATCATCAAGAAATTCTCCCACATTTACAGTTTTGATTTTTACATTCAATCGTAAGTGCGTTTGGAATATATCCTGGTATACAACAGGAGGTATGAATCTAACTTTCTTCCCAAATGGCTACCCAGACAGCCCAATACCATCATTAATCTTTTCCCCTTGAGAAGTTAAATCTAGCCTTCCATTGTTCTATTATATTTATGCCAGTTGGATTACTCAGAAATCATTACTTCTTTATGAACCTCCGAATTAGCTTGCCTAGTTTCAAAATAAACAAATGACTGAACAAGAATACCTGTTGGTATTATTAATGAGATTATACTAAATTCTTAAATTAACAGAGTGAATTGATATCTTTATTCAATTTGTCTTCTATGTCTTTCAACAGTGTTTGAAATTCTCACATAACTTGTACATCCTTGCTACATTGATTCCTAAAGATATTATATTCTTGGTTTCTATTATAAACAAGTAATATTATATTCTTGGTTTCTATTATAAACAAGTAATTTTCTTATATCTTCTAACTGCTTATTGTTTGCATATATATGTGGTTACTAATTTTGTGCTAACATTTCATATTGTTTGTTATAGTTTTTCACTTGATTCTCTTAATTTTCTGGGTGTACAGTCATATAATAGCAATATTACTGTAATGTAAACTCTATAAAGGAAATTTTTAGTATCTTGTTTTCACCAGTACCTAGAATTTAGTAGAGACTCAATACTTCTTGAATGAATGAATAAATCTTAACATAGCAATAGCTTTACCTCCTCTTTTCTAATTTTTATGTCTTTATTTTCTTTCTTTTAATGTATTTGCTAATTCATTGAAACACTTAGTACAATGTAGAACAGCGGTGATAAACATTCTTATCTGTTTTATAGTTGGAATACTCCTTTGTTTCCCATTAAGCAAGAGGCCAGGGCTTGGGACTGATATACAAATGTACTTATCACCTGAAGGAAACCATTTTTCCCTAGTTAATTTTACTTTAATCAAAATGATGCTAGATTTCAATAACCATGGAGATGATATTGTACTTTTTCTTAGATCAATTAATGTGATGAATTATACAGATTTTTTAAATATTGAATATAGGGAAGGCTTTGCATTTCTAAAATAAACCCTATTGGTGATGATGAGTAATTCTTTCATGTGCTGCTAAGTTGTGATTCCTAATTTTTTATTTGAGATATTTCAACAAGTACAGTAAGTCTCTAGTCTTATTTTTGGGTGAAATCTTTGTCAGACTTTGATATTAATGATTTACAGCTACATAAAAAGAGAATTTGGATGATTTTCTTAGTTTTCTATACTTTGGTGTAGTTTAAAATGGCACTGGAATTATCTGCTCTTTAAGAGTGTGTTAAAATTTTCTTGTGAGAGCCTACTAATTTTTTGCAGTTTAGCTCTTCGATATATATATATATATATATATATATATATATATATATATATATATATTTATGAAACCATTATAGGAAAATATAATATACCAACTATAATTTACTTGATATTTTATATTTTATTTGACATGTTAATAGAAATATATCCATTTTATTCTCCTCTGTTTCTATGATTATTGATTATTATGTTGTTGATCATTATGTTGTAAATTCGTGCTTTGTGTTTTTCTTGATTGGGCTTTTTGTAAAAAAAAAATAAACATCAAGGTACTTTTTAATTAATTATAAATTCTATAATTTGCTAACTCATTTTCTGGATTTATCCTTATTAATTGCTTCCTTCTGCTTGATGTCATTTATTTTGTTGTTCTTTTTCTAATGTTTAAGTAAGTGGTTAACTTTTTTTTATATACCCATGAGTTTTCATCTGAGCACTGCTTTGGTATAATACATATAAGTAGTACTTTCAGCAACACTGTTTTCTTAATATTCTGAAATTTTATTTCCCTGAAGTGTTGATTGAGAAAGCAAGAGCCTTTCTATTTTCTGATTTCGAATATTATTAAATTGTGCCTATTTTGAAAATCATTATAGTTTTGTATATAATTAAAGCTTATTTTTGTAAATATTTAACAGGTACTTGAAAAAAAAGTACAGTCTCTATATTCAGAATAGAGGGTTCTAAATGTACCCTAGGTCTTCCTCATTAATTGTTTCTTAAAATTTCTATATCTCATTTTATATTTTATTCACTTAATCTGTCATGACTGAGAGGTAAATTAAAATTTCTTACTATTGTTCCTTCATTCATTCTTTTTTATGATTATATGGATACAATCATAATCAATGCATATATATTCATAACTATTTTATCTTTACTGTGAATCATATCCTTTGGCAATAAAAAGCCAATTTTACATTTCATTCATTCTTTCTGTCCTTAATTCCACTTTTATATAAAAACAGAAACCTTAATTTCCATTATTTATATTTACCTGTATACCTAGTATGCTTACTTTCAATATTTGTAATTATTTTATCTTAAGGTATCTCTTATAAGCATATGACTTAAACCTGAATTATTTTTTATTAGATGAGTCAAACTCCTTTACATGTATTGATATAACTGATCGGTTTGTTTATAGTTCTTTCAATTATAGTATGCTTTCTATTTTGATTGTTTTAAAAAAATTAACTTTAACAAAGCAAATACATTGTGTTTTATTTTCCTTCTTTTTTGTGGGCAATTTTTGTTCTAGTGATTATCCATATGTTAATACTCTCCTATTGTTTTCAGTTAAAAATAATTTTATATAAGCTATATTTAAAACTAGTATATTTCCTCTTCCTTCTCAGCCTAACATTAATCAATAATATTATCTCTCTTAGAGTTTACTCTTGTATTGTTAAATAGGCTTGTACATCTATTACTTGATTTGGCTGCTTAAACTAATATTATTTGTCTTCTAGCTACTAGAGATTATGTAATTAGTAAATTTATTCTGCCTCTCATTTTCTTTCCCCTTCCCCTCTCAATTATTGTTAGTTGTATCATTTCTACACTGTGAGAGCATATAATGTTTACATTCTGTTCTGCCATCCTAACCTTTACATTTCTTTCTTAGTTCTACAGTTTAAATGTATTCAAAACCCACTAACATTCCCAGTAATCTCTTGGTCAGCTGAAATTAATGATTATAATGGTTTCTTCAGAAATAATTCATGAGAACAATTCCCCCAAATTTTTGCATGTTCAAATCTGTTTGTCTTTGGCCTTTACAGAGCACAAACAATTTGCCTAAATATAAAATTCTTAGTTCACATTTTCCTTGAAAATATTGAAAATGCTATTCTTTTGAATGTTGCTATAGAGAATTAAAGTCATGCTGATGTTTTTCCCTAAATAAGTGACTTGAGTTTTTGCTTGGCTGCTCAAAAATTATTTTATTTTTCAGCTCTAACAATTTTAATAACATAAGCTTTGCTATTGACCTTCTTGGCTAAATTTTTTTATTATATTTCTATTAACGGTAAAATAAATCTTCATTTGTTTTATAAAAATTTTCTTTAATTATATCTTTTAATATTTTACCTTGCTTTTCTCTAAGGATTTCAGTTATGCAAATGCTGTATCTGCTTAGTCCATATATCTATTTGTATCTCTTTTTTGTTCATTTAATTTGGTTTTATTATTTCTATTTCCCATGTTTCTCACTGAGGTTTCTGCAAAGTCTAGTGTGTTCCATGTTCTTCTCAGTTTTGTCTTCATTTCTGTGATAATTTTAGCACTTTTTTCCTGAACGTATCATTTCTGTGATAATTTTAGCACTTTTTTCCTGAACATTTCATCTCCTCCTATTGACCAACTAATTTTTTCTTTAGGTGTTATATTTCTTTTTTGTGTTCTTCCTTCACAGAGTTCTTGTAATTGTTTTTACTCATGGTAAAATATTTAATAACAATTTCATTCACCATGTGGACTTACTTTTCTAGTGACAATTTTTTGTTAATAAATGTTTACTAACACTTTCCTTCCCTTGTCTTTGATGCTGTGTGTGTTCCTTCTTTATCACTCAATGAGTAAGTTGGATTTTCTTGACTAGCTCCTGGTAGTACAGGGAGCAAGGAGGGGGCTTTTGCAGTTTAGCTGCCACCAAGACAGACCAACTCCTGAAAATGTGCCATCTGTGTGGTTTTCTATGTGCTTCTTCCACCTTTCTGAATTAAACTGAGTCCAAAGGACATCTACCAGCCTTGCTCACCAGTTCCTGTACTTGCTGTTGTAAGCAGTGGATAGAGCTTTTGTCTTCCCTTCAGGAGCTGTCTTTGTTGGCTTTCTAAAATCTACCCTCACTGGGCCCTCAAACATTCATGCTGTTCACTTCCTGCTACTTGGCTTCTGACTAACCCCAAGTGTCTTTTGTTAGCCTTTATATATTTTTTGAAATATAGAGATACGTATCTCCTAGTTTGCCAAAAATAAAGTTTGTGCGATTTTCCTTTTTGGGTGTGTGTATGCATAATTTTAGTGCTTTGTTTTCTTAACTGTACTCCATAGGGGTTTGGGGTTTTTTTTTTGTCCTTTTAAAATGTTTCCATGGAAAGAAATGGATTATGCTGACTTATAGAGACATTTTTATACCAGAAATACCTAGGTTAATTTTAATAATCACAACCAGTACTAAGAGGGAAAAGGGAGGTAAAAAGGAAAGAATGGGGATAGGCATGAGAAGAAAATGAGAGAAAGCAAATTATATAGTTTGCATATAAATTTTAAAATACAGTGAAACATACCAAAAATCGATTATGATATGATTTCTCTGGATCAGAAAACTCATTTTCATAGTTGACATATATATTCTTTTTACAACGGCTCAAGAATTGATTTGATTAGAAAAGCGAAGCTGTTGGAATATGGCAGAGAATCCCAAAAAGATAATATATACCCTTGACCTGGAACTATGGTCAAGGGCAAGACTCTGGATGATCACTCAAACACATAAGACACTGTTCAAACTCTCTAAGTGTTGCTACTTCTATTCTGGTCAATCGGCCTGTTACTTTCTCATATCACAAAAAACACTGGAGAACAACAAATAATTCAAGGAAAAATGGTTATAACCTTTGCTGCATTTATATTTAAAACATGAAGTCTCTGCTTTAATGATGTAAAAACTTCCAAAAGAATCACCTTGGAAACTAAGAGAATATGATCATTAAAATTAGCTAGAAGCAAATATTCTCCAGAGCAGTCGACCTGGCTGTAAAATCCTTTTATTATTTTTATAGAGGAAATTTCTCCAGTAACTATAATAAACATAAGGCAAAGGAAATAAAATCTCCACTGCAGCATTGCTAAAAGGAGGTATTAACATTTGAGTAGAAAATCCATTTTATAATGTGTTTAGAGTAGTTCCCAAGGTAAAAATGTTGTAATCACATTAAGAAATGATGCTTATAAGTCCTTACACATCTGCTTTTTTAGGGGTCAGGGGGGAAGTTCAATGCAGTAAATTGACGTGTTAAGTGAAAATGTAGTACAAGTTTTTTCTTAATATTTTTTTTTCCTTTAAATACCATAGGATATGTGTCCTTTCTGGTTAGAACCTGACAATCTAAAACTATCAGAAGAGATTTTCCTAAAATTCCATTCATTCTTCTCTTCTTCCTAGCAAATATATAAAACACCTGGTGCTTTCTTCCACTTTTCCAGAAAAAGCACTATTTTTAAAAGGAGAGAAGGGAAAACCCTAGAGAATTTTGGCAGAAATGAAGACATTGAATAAACAAAAATATTTGAATATTTGAATTAATAGTTCTAAGATAAGAGACAAGTGATGCAAATGGCTGGCAACACAAATACCAAAAAAGGAATAAAATTTTCTTAACATTGTCAAATCACATCTCAGAAGACTTAGTAATTTTCCCAGGAAAAATAAAAGAGGGAACCATTTATTATACACACAAACTAACCATTTATTATACAAACACATAAAAATTCTCATAGAATGACACACTTCTTTTCTACTTTTTGTCCATGCAAGAGTAAGATATGAGAGATCTATGAGTGAGGATGAGATATTTGGATGCTGTGATTTGTGTTATCTTCTCATGGCTCTAGATGAAGAATGTCTGACTTCTGTCTTTCTCCTCTCCTTTTTGTTCTTAAGGAGATATCAGCTGGGGGAGGGGGAGGAAATCTTTCCCTATCTCTTCTCCTTCCCGTGCTCTCCTCTTCCCACTCCTAGTTTGGACCTTAACTCTCACTAGAGTGATTGTCTCCTCTCCTACTTCCTTCACAGTGAATTTATAACGTAATTCTCCTGACCCTTGTTCTCCATTCCTTGATGTTACAACTCTTCTTCCCTCCAATTATTCCCTTTTTGTTCATAATTTCCTAAGTATCACAATTGCTAGAACATAAACAGTGCTGTACGCAAACAGGAACTTTTATTCACATACATATACATTAGTTATATTACTCAGCTCTACCCAGTCACCTCCACAAAGTCCCATCCAACTGTTACATGTACTGTTCATTTCATGTGAGATTAAAAAAGGCACAGAGTTAGACTAACCACGAATCGAATTACACTGCTCTTCACAAACAAGCTTCTGAAATCAATCTGAAAGTAAATAAATAGGTCTCAAACATGCCCACACTTATTCAGCTTCTTCGCATTTTGATCTAGCCACAGCACTTGTGTGCTTTCCAAAAGCACACTGTCTAGCATGTAGCTGGGCAAAAGTTAGTTCTCAGACCTAGGAGAGAAGGGATTGAAAGATTTCAGATTGAGAATGGTAGTCATGGCAATTCACATTCCAGAAAAGGAGAATCATACCTTTGTAATTGCAGTAAAGACCTTTTCCAGAATGGCATTTGGCTGGGCAATTTGTGGTCCACTGGCCTGGATGTTGAGGGCTATGGCACATGGTTTGGCCACAAACCTAAAAAAAAAAAAAAAAAAAATTGTAAGTTATTCTTTCTATAGCCGTTCTTACTGCCACCAGTTACATATTATTCAATTATCCCAACAGAGTGCTGATAGGATTTCATGGGTGAACACTGCCAACATTCATATGTCAGGAGCTATAAAACAGATTTAACTTTTTTTCTCTCCTTTAGCTCCCCAACAGTAACAGTAAAAAAAAAAAAAAAAAAAAAAATCTTTTAAAACATTTAAATCTCTTGATCCTCAAGTTCAAATAAGACAGAACAGATAGACTGTGGAATGCAAACATAAGCATATAAGTGAGATACATAAACAAAATGAACCATGATTTTGAAATGGCATTATTTACAGTCATTTTACTAACACCTGACTAGCAATAATCTTGTTTTATTTTTACAATGAGAAAATGTTTACTAAGCATCTGATTACACATGCAGAGAGTGTGTTTCTGATCACCCCAGTCATAAAGTTGTCCATTTTTGTCTCTATAATCAAAGTGTGCTATATTCAGCTCCAATTCTTTATGGCTTCTTAAAATTTTCTGCTTTGCGACCGTTGGCTTCTTTCTCAGAAGGAGTAATGAAGGATGTCAAGCAGTATGATGTCCCATACAAGCTGAAAAGTCTGAAGTGATTATGAGTATCAGCTGCACTGTTTTTAGCCTAAGCACATGACCATGTCTAGAAGAATGGGAAGACTGAGCTTCATTTCTAGTCATGTCTGATGTGAGAATGAGGTATAAACGGTGGGTAAGCAGAAGCAGAGGGCATGAGGCCCAAAGGTATGGTGATGTGTCTAAAACTTTTTTGAAAAGATAAAGTATCTACAACTTGAAGAGTTGTTTTAGACTAAATATTAAAGAAATAGGGTTCTGTCAATGTTCCTTTTCAGTAGTGACATGTAACATTTTCTAATACAAAATAATATAATATGAAAGCATCACCCAAATTAATTTAATGTTGGCCAAAGGCACAAATGTACAAAACAGATTATAAGAAAATCTTAGATGAAGTGTTTTAAACAACAGTTGACAAGATTAGAGTAAAAAAGTAAACAAAGAAAAAAAATTTTTTTAAGTGGGACTATTGAAGTTTACATTTACAGTACCACATAATATCCTTCTGAGTCCTATTTCAAGTAAAAGAGAAGAAGAAATTTATTCAAACAGGGAAATAAAACACTGCAGTCTATGGCCATGCTACCCTGAACACTCTCTATCACGTGTGATCTCAGAAGCTAAGCAGGTTTGGGCCTGGTTAGTATTTGGATGGGAGACCACCTAGGAAGACCAGGTGCTGTAGATATAAAAATTTAAAAAATAAGGGATTCTAAGCTGTCAAGGTTCTTGCAATCTATAAGGTCAACCAAGGGTTGTCTCACCTAAAAAATAAATTAAAAAATAAATAAAATAAATTAAATTAAATTAAATTAAATTAAATTAAATTAAATTAAAATTAATTTAAATAAAACGAAATGAAATGAAATAAAATAAAATACTGCACATACAAGCCTAATCCAGAAAAATGTATATAGAAAATGCAATACAATACTTGTTCACTGGGCTCTCTGGGACAAAGTTAGAAAGAAAGAATAACTACTCTTTCCTAATACATATATCTTCTAGAAACTAAAGTTTTCTCAAACTTTTGCACTCAATCTTTTTGAATGTAAAATTTTCCCAGACATATTACCTATGTCCCTACCTTCTTAAAGAGAAGTATGACTTTTTCTTAATGACTCTGAGTCTTTACCATGACTAGTACTCATAGTGCTATGGCTTTAACTAGTTGGCGAAAGAGACGGAGTTTGATGGGGAATGACAGGAGGAGAGTCCAGGACCTGTTTCCTTGACCATGTTTCCTGCTTTGTAGTTATCTGCTTCTTCATCATAAGATATAATGAGGGGTCTGTAAAAACATGATGTCTGGCAAAAGTGAAAAGGGAGGAGCAATATAACAAAATGAATTAGGTGTTAAAACCAAAGTCAACTGTTCCAGCGGTTTTCTTCTACTCTTCCCTGTCAGATTTTTTCCCCCAGCCTTCTCTCATCTTCCCCATTCCCAGAACTTTTGAAACACTGTGTTCAAATTCTTTTTTGGAATTTATTGTCATCCTTGTAACATCCTCCTGATCTTGTACATGGTCTTCTTTCTTCTTCTAAAGAGTGAAGTTTCTAAGTGCAGATGCTGACCATTTCATCTCTATATGCCATGACAATGCCTGGGCAAACACAGGAGGGGGTCAAGAAATGCGATCAACTGGCTACATTCAGTAAACATGTTTTCACTGTTGCTATAGTTGTTTTGATTGCTGCTGACAAGTTAACAGACTTTCTTTGCGGTACCATCACAACGCAGCAGGAGAGTCAAGGAAGTCACTCTGCAGCATCTCTTCAAAAGCAACTTCCTCACCTTGGCTATCATCCTCCAGCAACTTACAAAAGCATTCAAAAAGGTTTTCAGTATCTACTACACAATATCATGTTTTTTACACCTCTCTCTCATCTCTTTTTAAGCTTCAAATTCCCTTTTAAAAACTTCTCCAAAGAACTAACAAAAAATCTCTTTTCAAGAACTAATGAAATAGCATCTTGAAGAAGCCATACTCTTCGATCAGAAAACTTATCAGATTTGAATAACCAAAATTAACAAATTAATATCATCCTCAGCGAACAGATTTTTAAAGCACTGTCCAAAGGCTAATGTGGGAATCATCTCTGCTACTATATGGCTGTGGAGCCCTACCTGCAGAAATTAATCTCTCTGTGCCTCAATACCCTCATACGGAAAAATTTATAACAATAATAATTATTACATGTGTATATAAATTGTGTGTATACAAATACATGTATTTAACCATGTTAAACATTTAATGTATGTTAAAACAATGTCACATGGTCTCTGTGTCTAAAATCTTTGACGTAAGCCGTGTATACGGTTTGGTACCATAGCATTTACACATCATCAGAGTTTCTCTGGGCCGAGGAACCTACTCAGCTTCAGTTACATTGTGCCAAGCTATGTGTATCCAACAAGTTTTAAAAATACCAAGCAAAGAAGAAGAGACCAGAAACCAAGGCATGCAACCAAAAAAGACAATGGAATCATGCAGAGTAAGCACCTGTTTTGGTCTGCTCGTCCCTGCATCATGATGAATGGTCCACCTTTCTAACAGAAGTGTCCCTATTTGATATTTTGCCACAGAAATTTTTCAAGTATCCCCATTCGAACAATAAATTGTAGTGACCCTCATCATCGAGCGGCAGGCCTATTGTGGGTCCACACTGAGTTCACACCGGCAATGCCATCAGCATCCAAGCTCACCCATACCTGGTCTTCTCTCAGGACTCAAACCTTTCCAGCTCCTCTAGTCATCTTCATGGCCCTCTAGGGCGCTGCGTCCACCCTCACCACAGAGTAGTTGGTATGAACATATGTGTCTCTATTCATGTGTGCGACCTCTAAGAAGGCAGGAATGGCCTTCATGAAAGCCCCCATCTCTAGAGCCCAAAATACAAACTCATTTAATCCTCCCCCAGCCAGATGAGGCAGGATTATCATCACACCTACTTCACAGAGTCAGAGAGGCCAATAGCCTCTGCCTCCAGGGGAAGGGAAGCAAAAGATGACATATTTCTTTCTCAGGAAGATCAATGTTATCATCAGCTTCCCATCTTGATTTACTGGCCGGGCTAAATCCTAAATTCTGAGGATTTGTGGGAAGGGGTGTGGTGTAAGGAATGACAGACAAATTTAACAGAATTTAACTCAATTTAAAGACTGAAGCTCTTTACAGCTTACATGGCTCATGGTGGGGATACTCAAAACCTACAAAAATCCTTTGAGGCAAACTATCATGTTATAGAATTTTTTATGCACATGCCTGGCATACTGTGGACACTCAATGAACATTTGATGAATGAATGAATGAATGAATGAATGAATGAACAAATCAGCCAAAATTCAATGCCGGTGCCCTTCCTATCTTTTCCATTGAGGCTGTGCATTTTAACTCCCTTGAATACCAGCATCTACTGAGGATGTTCATATGGGACTCATAAAGTAGAAGGCTGACCACTATAATACTAGAAGCCATTTCTAAAATTCCCGTTGTCCCTATGAAGTCAAGGCTGTCCATAGAACACTTGTGTGGGCTCCACCAACCTCTCACCAGGCATTCTCTTTTCAACTTATCTAGAACAGACAGCCAAACACCTAATTTACAAGATTTAAAAAATTTCACAAGATAAGGAGAAAACAATTTCAAATCTCACCTGAGAGAAAGAAAAAAAGTATAATTTTTATCTTCCTAATAATACTCCCGATTATATGAAAATACAGAAATCTTATTTGTATTTATTCTCCAAAGAATTTGTGAATCACTACTGGCATTTCCTTTTTTCTGAGAGTATATTAGACACCAAATAAAGCCTATGACACAACCACCTACAGTCACGGTCCATTAAAGAAAAGATGGATTTTTTTTTGTTCTTTAAGGCTGGCTCTCATAGAAATTCAGAAAAACTGTCTTTCACAAGGCTTGTCTTAAAAGAGAGAGGGAGACAGAGAGAGAAATGGAGGATGGGGTAGAGTACCTACAAATATAATAGTTGAAAGAAAATATGTTTTTCAAGCTTGAAGACTACCTCTACCTGGAAATGCTCACCTAATTACTTTTTTATCAAAGGCAGCAACACCACCTTCAAAAGATCAAACATCCATAAAGTACTTTTATGTAGTATAACATACCTTTTGAAAGTTAATGCAATAAGGATATAAGCTTTAGGAAATATTGGTTTCAATTTAAAAGCAAAGAAAACACTTAAAACATTCCTACTTTTTCATTCTTATTAACACCATGTATTTGTAGTTTTAGCAAGAATTGAACATCTCTGCATAGAGCAGTGAGGTAAGCTCTGGGCTGTAAGGTGGCTAAAAGTATACACAAAAAAGGAACTGATTCTTGTACTCAAACATGTCTACAGTATGGGAAAGGAGATTAATAAAAAATAAATGTTTACAGGGTACATGTCAGTTCTAATTGCTTAATACTATGTAATCATCTTTAATGAGAAGCATGGCCAGAGACTTAGTCCTTTTTAACTCCAGCATTTCCTACACTTTTCAAAATAATTGGAAGGCTGTGGTGGTGGATACAGAAACCTACACATGTGATAAAATTGTATAGACTTAAAGCGCTCTCTCTCTCTCTCTCTCTCTCTCTCTCTCTCTCTCACACACACACACACACACACACATACGCGCGCGCGCGCGCGCACACACACACACACACAAATAGAAGTATAACTGAGGATACAACAGCTTGTATCAGTGTCAATATCCTGGTTGTGATATACTACAATTTTACAAAATATTACCATTGGAGGAAACTGGGTAAAGGGTCCTTTGTGTATTACTTCTAGTGTATTACTTCTTATAACTATACGTGAGTCTACCACTGTCTCAATAAAGATTTCAATTAAAAAAATAATTAGAAGGGGCATTCTCCTTTTGACATGGAGAAATGAAGTCCTAATAAATTGGTTTTTCATCTCAAAAAATTCTGCACAACATACCAACCACCCAAAAACAAAACAGAACTACCTGGGAGCTCTGGAGACTGAAAAAAGCAAGCAGACTTTGAAAGTGAGTCAAAAATTGAAGCAGGAAACCAGCAGAGAGCGAACTCCCTGTCTGTTGATTTATTTATATATTTACTTTGCAGCTCTGCTCTGAGATCAGACAATCGCAGCAGCAGGTAAAACTTCTATAGGAAAACAAACTCTCTTTGTAGCTGCTTGGAATCAGGGAAGGAATCTGAAATATCGGAGAGTGACTAGGATATAATCGAATACGTTGATGAAGACAGAGAAAAATATGACCCAGTTCTAGGGGAAAAGACATGCAAAGACGTCCAGTGAACTTAAAGATAAGTCAATATAAACTATGCAATCTGAAAAAAATAAAAAAGAAAGAAACGGGATACGAGGACTTGCGGAACAATTTCGAAAGGCTTACATATGGGTAATTGGAGTTCCAGGAAAACAGAGAGGGGAAGAGAAAGAAAATATTAGAAGAAACAATAGTCTACAACTTTCCAAATCTGATAAAAGACATAAACATATAGATTCAAGAAGCTCAAGAATTCCAAAAATGGGAAGTCCAAAAAGAGGAAAACCTAGATAAATCATAGTCAAACAAAAGATAAAAAGAAAATATTAAAAGCCACCAGAAAAAATGGCACATTATTTACAAAGAACAATAATTTGAAAGACAAGGAACTTCCTTCCCATCAGACATTACGGAGGCTCAATGACAGTTAAACGATATCTCTAAAATGCTGGAAGCAAAACAAAACCAAAAACAAGAGGACCTGTCACACCAAAATTCTATGTCCAACAAAATTATCCTTCAAAGAATGAAGGTATAAAGAAAACTAAGGAATCTGCCACCAGACCCCTACTTCAAGATAACTAAAGGAAGTTCTTTAAGCTGAAAGGAAACCAAACCGAAGGGAACTTAAATCTTCAAGTACAAATATATTGGTAAATACAAAACTACCTGGAAAGTCTTTGTATTAAATCACCACAATTTAATAACAGATGAAATACTTAAATCTGATTATGAGAAATAACATGCATCTCACGCCAGACTCTATGGGAAAGAAACCTAAGTATGGATAAGCGAACACTGGAGAAAGAAGGAATGGGGAGAAGCGATGGAATCATGCATTGCTTGACTATAGAACTTCAACTGCCAGACTCCAACATTCATCAGGAATGGAGGTACTATGGCCAAGGTCTTGGTAAGTATTATAAATTTTAAACTTATGAGAATAGTACCCATTTATTTAAAAATATACAGCAAATTTCAAAGAAGTTAAAGAATCTGTCCACAGTCTTAAAGTAATAGCTTAGACAAGATTTAGACCCTGTCGGTCCTAACATAACCTACTTATAAAAAGAAAAATTTTCCCTTTCCCTAAAACAATAAAAGATAAGTTGATTAAAAAAGCATTGTTAAAATATTTGTGATATGGTCATACACTTTAATTCAGTATACTTATTTTTCAGTATATATTTAAGGAAATCTGTCAAAGGAAACAAAAAGCCATAAATGGAAAGATTTTCATGCATCATTATTTATAATACAGAAAAATGGTAAATAGCTTAGTGATTCACTAACAAATGACTCATTGAGCACCATGACGTGCCAGCCCTGATCTAAGTGTTGGGGATGCAGCAGTGAACAAAACCCCTGCCTTTATGGAGCTGACATTCTAGCAGAGGGCGATAAAATAATAATAATAATAAAATGGTATATGTCATGCCAGATAGTGAAAGGTAGCACAGAGTAAAACAAAGCCTGCTAAGAAGAATGGGGCAATGCTGCAATTTTTAATACACTGGTCAGGGAAGCCTCCTGAGAAAATGAGAACATTCCTAAAGGACATAAGAAAATACACTAGGAAGAAAAGTAGGGAAAGAACATTCTGGAAGAAATAGCAGCCAAGGGCAAAGACCCTGAGGAAGAAGGCCAATGAGGCTAGAGTAGAGTTAGTGAAAGTGAGAAGAGAAAGGTGCTTGGGGTCAGAGGGTAGCAGGCAACCACACCATCGTGCCTTGTGGGCTATTTGAAAAACTTAGGTTTTTATCCTGAATGAGGCAGGAAGTTGCTGCAGGACTCTAAGATAACCTAACTGACTGACTTCTATTTTAACAGAACCACAGGCTCCTCTGTTGAGAACAGACTGAAAGGGAGTAAGGATGGGAGTGGTAAGGCCAACTGGGAGGTGACTCCGGTTATCCAAAGCAAGAGATGATGGTGGCTCAAAAAAGAGTGATGGCAAAAGAGGTGGTGAACAGTGATCAAACCTGCAAACTGTTTTGAAGTTTGGGCCCATGGGATTCTCTGGACTTAACATGGCATGAGAGGAATAGAGGATGACAAGAGGTTCTGGGCCTGAGCATCTGGAAGGACAGAGCTATGTTGAGGGGCGGGGGTGGGGGGGTGGAGGGGTAGGGGGAGGCAGGTAAGGATGAAGCTAGGCTTATTAGGCTACTAGGCTTGTAAGTGGTAATGTCAAGTCAGCAATTGGATGTAGTATTCTGGAGTTTAGGAGCATTCTGGGCTAGACACAGATTTGAAGTCATCAACATACAGATGACATATAAAGCCAACGAAATCACCTGGGCAGTGAGTGTAAATAAATAAGAGGAGATTCGAGAAATAAATCCTAGAGTAACTCCAATGTTTAATGTTTAAAAAAATTAAAGTACCTAAACTCTCATATAATATAGCTATTAAAAAGGATTCTTACATAAACTGTGGAGCATGAACATTTATAACACAATGGTAATTTCAAAAGCTTGCTATATATACTAAAATGATAACTATAAAATAAAGCATGTGACAGGATAAAATCTGAAAAGTAACAGTTGATATATTGTATCAGAGGAATTTTAGCATTTACTTCTTTTGTGTTTCCTTTATTGTTGGGCAACAATAAAACCCATGTGAAAAAAGATGGTGTAGTTCATAAAAATGTAATGAACCTAGAAGTAAAAGAGAATTACAGACAGCGCCAAGAAAATTACAAATTGTACAACAGTTCATGCTCTCCAAAAGCTCAAGAAATGCTTAATTAGCCATCAAAATTCTACTGAGCCTACATTTTTGTAACTTTTGTGGATTTTAAAAGTGGTATACAGTATGGAATATGTAAAAGTAACAGAAAGCACTTTTAATAATATAAAAATCACCAGAATGTCATCACTCAAAGATAAACATTAACATTTGAAAATTTTTCTGCAACCCTCCCCCTCACATACTCTACCACGTTTTTATACTTTACCATATTTTTATTAAACATAATTGCATTACACTATGTGTACTTAGTAATCTACTTTATTTTCCTATTTTGAATATTTCTCCTGAGAAATTACATACCCTTTTAAAACTCAGTATTGAATGGTTACATGTACCTATGTTCTTATTTTTTCTGTTTTGGGGACTTTCAAGAGACAGCTATTGGACCTTTTCTGACAGTATAAAACTCGAGTCAATGTCCCAAAATGTAACCATAATATAGATCAAACAAGGATTAATCTGAAGGATTAAATTCTTCAGATTGAACACTGAAATAACTCATCAACACAGGATAACCATCCGTTCATCCATGTGCTTGATCTCTACCACTTGAATTTTGGATCACCTTTGTTAGCTAACATTTCCAAAGTTTCAAAGAAATTGACCATAGGTTATGAGGAAGAAAATCTCTAGATTCTTCTTCTACATCTTGAATTTTACATTTTTAAAGATTTTTTGATCAGTAGAAAAATGGGCAAGAGATGCAAAGTAGGCAATTGGCAGAAGAGAAAACAGAAATATCAGTAAAATACAAAAAGATATTCGACTTCATCAGGAAAATTCAATAATACCATTTCACACCCCTCAGGCTTGGCCTGATAATGTGAAATACAGCTGAAGATTTGGAGAAACAAGAATACCTATAAACTAATCATGGAAGTTTAGTGAAGAAAACATATAGGATGTAAATAGTAGTTTACAGACATAAGCAACAATGACCAATAATGTATGAAAAGATGATCACCCTCAATTTAAAAAACTGATATCAAAACACTAAATCATTTTCACCTATAATATCTGCAAAAAAGTTTAAACCTTGATAAATTCTAATGTTGACAAGAGTAAGGAGAAACAACTACTCCAGTAAACTGCTGATGGCTGTCTAAACTGGTACAATCAATCTTTGAAATGCAATTTACCAGTATTTAGCAAATTGTTAAAATGCCTAAGCCCTTATGGGTGTTGCCAGTTTAATATCCTATTAGAAATTTAACCTACAGATATACTGGCATTTTCAAAAAGAAAGTTTACTGCAGCATTGCCTGAAATAACAATAATAATAAAAAAAAAAAAAAAAAAAAAACAGGGAACAAACGTGTCAGAAGGAAACATGAAATATGGCACATCCATACAATGGAATTCCTTAAGGTTGTTATAATGAGGTATATTTGTTTTGCTTCAAGACATAATAATAAATGTAAAATGCAAGATACAGAACAAGTATCATAGCCTATTTGTGTACTTAAAAACACTTTTATCGGGAAGAGTAGCAAGAAATTGTCAACAGTGATAATCTTTTGGGATTAAGAGTGCTAATTTACATTTTATACCTTTCTGTACTGTTTTAAGTTCATATGGATGTTTGCTTTATATTTATTTTAAATGTAAGTGACATTTAAATACTTTCGATGCATATTTAATAACATGGAAAAAATGCTCAGAAGAGGTGAAGTAATGTTTATATAATGACTTTATATATAAATTTCTGACATATGAAGAATAGAGTGAAGAATTAAAGTGCAATCACTACAATCAAGCTGCTAAATTACTAAAATCAAGTAGGTTGAGGCATGAGGAAATGACACTATTCTTGTTTTAACCAGCTTGGGAACTTAAATTTCTGAACTTTCTAGTCCTGCATCAATGTCTGGATATACATCGAATCTCTAGACACCTTCTGGTTACTTCCTGAAGGACTAAGGAAAGAATGTCCATGTATCCAGGCCACCTGACGTCCAGTACCCAGGTCACCTGACGTCCAATATCCAGACTTTAATTTAAGAACTCTTAGCTTTTCTTTCTTCTTTGGAACACTCTAGGTATTGCCTAATTATGTTTCTGGTTTGCAAACCCTAAGTCATTTGAAAAAATCTTTATCGTTTATTTCTAGCCAAAGCCTCCTGATTTCATTAATGCTCATCGGACACACATAAAAGAAGCTGAAGAGATATTAAAAGGTTAACCATGCCTATCACTAGATAATAGGATTGTGGCTTACTTTAACATTCTTTTTTATGCTTTTCCATATTTTTCAACATCTTAAAATGAGAGTGTAAACTTTAATACCAAGGACAAAAAATAACTATCTTAAAAAATAGAGATGAACAGATGGTCTCTACACCAGGTTAAATGACATAAAATTAAACATGGAAAGCCCTAAGACAGCTGCATTTCATTTAATTCCATGGAGCTCTTCAAGCAAAGGATTTCATTGTGACTGAGACAAAGGAGAGATTAGTAAGTAAAATAAAAATAAAATGCCATTTTGGGACCTTGTCAAGTAAAAAAAAGGATCATGGGAGCACCAAAAGATATGAAACCATGAAATTACATCAAATGTTACCGACGTTAAGTAAATATACTGAGAATTCTGAAATGCCACCAGAAAAAAAAAAAAAAATGCTTCTGCCTGTGCCTGGAGATGCTACAGAATTTCTCTGTTTCCTTATTTATATAATACAAAATATAATTACACTCTGCCTCATGTTGGAAATATTTCTATATCATTGATCTCTTGAGACCACTTGGAAAGGGATAGAAAAAGGGAAAGATGGTGTGCAGAGTGATGTGTAAGCGGAAGATAATTTTCTTCTTAGGACGAAATATGAGTTTTTTTCTAGGTAGCATTATAGTACAAAGAAATATTCCTTTAGAGCAAACTCGTATCCCAAGTGAATCCTTTTTGAGATTGTATTCAACATTTGAGAGAGATTCAGGAAGTGCTGACTAGTCTGAAATTTTTATCACAAGAAGCATGCATTTCACTATTAGGAGAACCTTTAGTCTGTGCTAGTCAGTAACTCATAGGGGGAAGGAAGTTTGTTATGGGAAAAACGTAGGATGGCAAAAACTCATGAAAGAGCCAGAAAACCTAAGAGCTTACTCTGTCAGTTGGTCCAGCCTCCTTCCTCCAAGTCAGATTTTTCCCATAGAGAAATGATTCAAAAACTTCTTTCAGGCATGAAATCTCTCTATACATTTCTGTGCAATTTCCTGTTAAACTATAATTATTTCAAAAATAAAAATTTAAAAAAGAAAGGAAGGAAGGAAGGAAGGAAGGAAGGAAGGAAGGAAGGAAGGAAGGAGGAGGGAGGGAGGGAGGGAGGGAGGGAGGGAGAGAGAGAGGAGAGATGATAGGAAGCTGCGAGCGCGAGGAGCTATTCAGATCTCTCTGCCTATCTCCCTTCATCTCTTCTCTCCCCTCTCTCCTCTCTCTCTCTCTCTCTCTCTCTCTCTCTCCCTCCTCCGCTCCTCTCTCCTCCTCCCCTCCTCCCTCTCTCCTCCTCCCTCCCTCCCTCCCTCCCCCCTCCTGCCCGCCCCAAAACCTACCCTCCCTCCACTCCCGAAAGAAAGAAAGAAATCTTCCCCTGGTGTCCTATTTCAGTTTTTTTATCACTCTTGACTCAAAATGTTCTTCCTGCACCATTCTTCTTTGATGAAATGTAAACCCATTTCCTCTATTCTCAGCCTTCTGGAGAATTGGTGCAGTCAATAACCTCCTCAGATATTTGAAAACACTGACTGAGTCACCCTGTGTTATTCTCTCTTCAAGAATAAACAGCCTGGATCCTATGAACTTTTCTACATTCGTCTTTTTCTTTTCTAACTTTAAATGTTTATTTTTTAGTACGTTAAGGATTTTTTTTTAAATCTAAGTTAATTCTATTCCTTAAGGGCATGGAAGAGACCCTTAGACAATAGTGGCTTTTATTAATAAATAATCTTTGGCACAGGTCTTGTTATTGTTTTTTTGTTATTGTTTAAAAAAATTCACAAACGGCTTTCTAAAAATTACAACTAAATCATAGAAAGCTGTGGTAAAGGGACCTGTCAGTCTAGTCCATTATGACCTCATCAGAGGTGCAGATCAGAGACTGGAAGGCCATCAAGAGCCATAAACTGAGAGCTAACATTCTTGGAAAGCCCAAGTTCACCTGAGAAATGTCAAAACTGCCCCTCCCTGTTACACATTTCCAGAATTCTGAAAAGAAAACAAAAAAACTCTATAGACTTCAGATATTTCACAATGAGCTCATTTCAACTATTTGAGAAACATGGACTCTATCTAGCTCATGAAATTCTAAGAAACTGTGCCTTTATGAAAATTTAACAATGAAAAATATGCCCCCTGCATTTTGCATGAAATAAGATATAAAAGGCATTGAAGATATTTATAAGAAAATCCGTATAGTGTGCCTTTACATATGAAAGTTCCCTTGTAGTCAGGAAAGTTTTTAATATATCACCACTAGGAGTAAGCTGGTATCTTCATAGCATTATGATGCTTATGAAATTACCATAATGGCCAATGAATCTTTGAGGAATATTGCACATGTATGAGTAAGGCTCTATTTTAAATCTGCTCTTCTTTGCACAGTAAGAATGTTACTATCTGGAACTCTCATTGAGGAACATAACTGCACCCTCACAGAATTTGTCACTGTCAGCTATGCCTCTTTACCTCATTGACTACAATTTCGGCAACTCCATCTCTAACCTGCTTCCAGCACAATATGTCAGCTTTTGACACATCGCACGAATCAAGAACTCTTCCAGAGTGCCTCAGAATTCCTCTAGCTGTACCCATCAGCATTCTTACAGATACCTTCCTTGTCACTGTCTCGTGCTCACTCTGTGACAAGATCTGGGCACCCCTTATCATTCATCTTCCTCAGATGACCAGCTGAGGAAAAAGGCCTTCAAGGTCGGTCTTGGAGGATCTTGTTACTGGTATATTTGTCTCAAAACTGGCCCTAAAGCTAAACGTTAAGTCTGGGAGAGTTCCAAGTCTTCCTGTAATGCATTAATTCTTTAATTCTGTTACATTTGCCAGGTACCTTATAATTCAATGAGCACTTTTAAACTTTATCTCAGTCAATCTTCAAAATGTCCCCAAGGGATAAGCAAACAGATTATTATCACTGTTTTACAAAAGAAAAGAAAAGTTCATCCAATGTTTCATCCAATGTTGCAGTTGTACTCCAAGAACTGCAGTCTCCCAGTATTTTTGACTGTTTTTAGTTGCTTACAGATGCTCATGAATCTGTGAACATCTCTTTTGGCCTAGATATCAGTACCACATGGACTGTCCGCTGATGCCTCAAAACCACAAAATTTGGCCTTCAATGAACAACGCCCACTTTTACTCCTGGTCTGCCACTGAAGATTTCTGGGTGTGTGCAGAGGTAAATAAGAATAGTGCCTTTTAATTTAATGATGGATTACTAATAACACAATGACTTTATACAATTTCAAAACAGAGTCAGTAACTGGTGAAGGACAGAATTATAAAGGTTTTCACTTAAGCTCATGATCTACCAATATGCTAAAATCCCCCCAGAAGGATCTGACAGTCTGACACCCATTTTAACACCAACTGCCTATCACGTGCCAGTTTCATAAGAGAAGGTGACTGTGAAAAGTATACAGAATGAAACAAAATGAGGGTAGCATCCTTCACACACTGACAGGAATAGAGAATAATTAAGTATGTTGACTCTCGACATCAGCGGAATCAGTTTTGTCTACTATAAAATGGGAAAAGTTGAATGATAGCATATGCAATGCATTGAGCACAATGTCAGGACAGAGCAAGTCCTCAGTGACTGGTCTTGGTCACCCCTCAGTGTCCCATCCCATTATCCTAAGGTCTCTCTGCAAACTGCTTTACGTAGATAGAGATTAAGTCTAATGACGGCATTACAATATTTATTTGGTCACCATAATAATTTACTTTAATTCAGCCCTTATCCTGTTTATAAGTACTCAATCTCTTAACTTCATTTGACTTCATAATTAATGCTATTTAAGATTTAGATAGTGAGGAAACTGAGGCCCAGGCAGCTTATCATTCCCAAACCTAGAGGCAAAGCTGATGCCAGAACACACAGTCTCTCTCAGGTGGTTGCCGTTCCTATTCTTGTCTCACATTTGATGTGCTATTCCAGGATTGAATTGTACTGTGAAAATATGAACCTACAAATTTGCAAAGGATTTGTTTGCAAATCCTTCAAATTCTTCCATGACTTCTGCCTAACTCTGTTATGTCAGCAATGGGCAGTGTGTTTCAGGCAGTGTGCATTCACACCATACTTCAGCAAAGCTTAGAAGTTGTCTCTAAGGGAGCATGTATCCATGAAGATCTAGTCAGGAAGGCAGAAACCACAGGTTATTTTAACAGAGAATTTCATCTAAAGACCTTGTTAAATTGGTATAGGAGTACTCAAAGGTACAAAGGCAACCCTGAGATGTCACAGAGGAAGCCCTAGGGGTGAGGAAACAGAGAGTAGAGGTTGAGAATGGATACTCAAAGAGCTAGACTCCTAAGGAGGGGACAGTCCCCAGCTGAAGATGATGCCTCTGAGGGGGTGTGCTGAGGGAAAGTCAGAACCAGAATCAATTGCTGAAAACAAAACAACTCAACTGGGTGAAGAATCACTGCTGAGGTGACACTTTCAGGAAAGGAGGTAAACAGGAAAAGCATGTCTGGTGTCCCTCCTCTATCCTCTCTCCTTCAGCTACACAGCTGCCCTCTGGTACCCCATATTGGCAGAAACTATAGAGAAAGAGCTCGCATAGGAGAAATGTGATTTTAAGGGCCTCCGTCCCAATACCACAAACAAAATTAGAAGCGTGGGTTTGTAGCTCAGAGATGATCGCTCAATAATCAGCACAGAGTGTTCCTCACATGTTCAAAATCTTCAGTCTGGGGGTGCTCCTGCCAACTGGGCATCCATCTTCATTTAATTGTTGCAGCACAGTTTGTTAGTGGCTGCTGGATAAGATACTAAAGAGATACTGATTGGCCAGAACATATATTTTCTCCCTCTCCCATTCCAAACCTTCTGCTGTCATGCCGCTGGTACATGATACGGGAGTATCTGCATCCCAAAGAATTTGCTACTCATTTTAGGAAGTCTTGGATAGATGTTCTAGAAAGATGTTAAGTGGCTTTGGAGGTAGGCTGTACTGGGTTCAAACCCTGATTTGACCCCTTACTTACTAGCTGTGTGATATTATTTTAATGGTTTCATTACCCTGAGTCAGTTTCCCTGTGATTCAATTATACCACCGAAACCATATATGGCTTTTGTAAGAATTTAACGAAACCCTGATGTAAAGTATCTGGCAGTAGGCAGGCAAGTGTTGATTTCCTTCCCTTTGTAGGAGAAAAATAACATATCAGAAAGTTAAAGAGCTATTAATAATCAGCCTCTCTTTTTTGAGACCTTCATCTTGTACTCCTAGTTGGTCTAAGAACTGCTTGTGATCCTATGAGAACATCCCCTTAACACCAGAAAATCTGAACCTAAAAAGTGATGTAAACTCAAGGGATTAGAATCAAAGTTCAAACCACAGAGACAACTCAGAAGGCAGCAAAGGCAAAGCGTAGCCTACTCACATGAAGTAAATAGGAGAGAACAGAATAAAATATGCACTTGGCTCTTAATAAAAAACATGCATTTCCCCATGAGAGACATTTTGTTTTCTTAATCCAATCTTGCATTATCCAAGCGATGGATATAGATCCATGTTATTTTTTAAAAGAATAGTAATCTTTTGATGTACTGTAATCCTTCCATGGCCACGACCCCAGTGGCATCACTAGAAAGCACAGTGAGTGGACATAATGGTATGAAACCTCCAAAATTCTTCGATGGGAGCATTTACGAGAAATAACCAAATCTGCAAGTAAACATCAGAGCTCAATTAAAGAAAAGAACACAAAGGTCATTTCCATTTAAAGCTCTATAGTGGATTCGGTGAGGCACTTTCCTGAGGCTTAAAGAGTGAGTTAAATGAGGTCTTATTTAAAGACCTGCAGAGAAGGGTCATAAAAATGTTAGTAATTACAGTGTGATAATTGTAAGAAAAGGGTTTTTACCATGAAAAAAAAAAATAAGCAAAGGCAACTTTTTCTTTGCCACCTTTGGGGATTTACAAAATAAAATTATTTCACAGGAGCTCACAATTGTATCCTGGTCTAACCACCACCCAGTGGATGTGTAAATTTCCTTAGGCCTTATCATCTCTTTTGGGTTCTTAGCCCTATTCCTCAGGCACCATGTATCATTTGCATCACCTGGGAGATGTTAAAAATGAAGAATTTCAGGTCCAAACCAACAATCAGATTCTGTGTTTTAACAAAAACCACCGAAGGATTTCAATGCACAAACACTTCTAGTTTGATAAGCATGTTTCAGCCCAGTGCTTATCAGCCCAGCCCAGACCAGTGGCATCAGCACCACCTGAAAAGTTATTAGACATGCAATTCCTCAGCCTGCCCTCTCCCCCTCCAACAGCCCTACCTACTATTAACAAGTCTGGGGGTGGGGGGTCTAGCAACCTGGGTCTGAGCGAGCCCTCTAGGTGATTCTGATCCCCTTGGAGCTTGAGAACCACTGCATTAGCCTAGATTTAAACAGACTGGTCTTAAAGGAATAAGGAAGGGATTCTCTTACACCCAAAGCAGTCTACTTCAGCTCTGGGTGGCACTTTCAGAAAATTCTTCCTTAGAAATGAGCCCAAATGTCTCCCCATGATTCTGCTAACTAGGCCTTTCCTAGCCAGAGGATAAAGACAACATGTCTCAAACTTTCTTCCACATGACAATCCTACAAAAGTCAAAAACAGCTATGAAGTAGTGAATCTTCTTTTCTATAGGTAAAGTGTCTACAGAGATAGAGACATACACATGGATATAGATATAGATATAGTTTAGATAGATAATATACATATAAATAATATAGTAAAATATGTTAAAACATAAAAACATTACAATAAGTTGTTGGGTGTGACAAAGGCATTTTAACGAGGTTAAATCCTTTTTACAGAGAAATGCATAAAGTATACATTACATATACATTAAACATACATAAAATCTTGTACCAAAAAAAGAGTAAAATTACCATCTTCCTCATTTTCAAATCAAATGTCAATAATCAGGAGCTGCATTACCTCTAGGTTTTTGCAGCCTCCTCATTCATTAGACTATGGTTAACCCAATCCCTTGAGAGCTGTATTAATAATAGTATTATTTTTATCTTTTTATTACATGGGTTGTTCTTCCTTCTGCAAATACCATTATTTGAAAGGCTGCCTGGGTCCCTCAATTTTTCCTCCGCCTGAGTCTCCAGTCTTGCTTCAGTTTGACCACAGTATGGAGTAGTGTTGGGCAATTTGGATGGAGACATTAGAGAAGACAATGACAGTTTTATTTCGCAAACACCGCCTCTTTTCATTAACTTCTTTCTACACAGAAAAATTAGTTCAATGATTGCCCTAACTGTACCAAAAATAACTTGGCATGGTCTATGAAACATCATTCAAAATGAAGCTAATGTGAACCACCAGTATTATAAGCCTACTACAGTTCATTAAACCGCATGATATTATCATATCACATTAAGAAAGTTGGGCCAACGACTTGAGATTCTTTGCATTTCCTTTTACCTAAAAAATATGACCTGCACCTGCAGATTACAAACAGCAGGCCTCAGAAACACACACGAGTTCAAAGTGCAATTTTAAATCTAGTCCGGGGTAGCCTTTGAATGAGTGGCACACAGAGTCGAGAAACATGACCACATCCGCCGACAAAGGTCATTTATTTGTAGAAACAACCAGCACTGCACCTGGCACATAACAAGCAAGCATTCAAAACACATTAAGTTACACTTTCATTCATTTGCTGTCTAATGTAGCAATGCAGCAAACACCATGGCATATGGGGGCTTCAAATGCTTTCTACTATTACCACTGATAACTACCCTGGGACACGTGCTATACGAACCCAAGGCTTTGACTTTGCAGATGTATAAAGGCCATTGGCTGCCCATCTACACCTATACTGAAAATTTCAGTGCCCATCTCAAAAATGTTATCTCCCCCAAGATTTTCTTGACCACCTCCCACCTCTTTCCAAATCGTGCTGTAATGGCATAGTATTTGTACCTCTTTGACAATGTCTTTATTCCACAGATCACTATGGTCATTTGATCACTTGTCTTCTCCCCACCATCAGGTACTGAGATCCTTGATGATCATGGCTCACTCACTTTCTCTGAAAGCCTGGCACATGCTATCACGGTATACAGTGTTGGTCTCCTACTGACCCTCCTTTCTTAAAAACAAAACATTTCTTTTATTTGGAAAGGCTACTTAACAATTATAATTGATTTCAGATCATCATAAAAATCAGATTCTTATTCTCCAAATATCTGCATTCTCTGTTTCCCTAGCATCTTCTAGAGGTATAGAGGTGACTGAGAAAAAATGTTCTCCCTAATAAAAGAACTGCTTATTTTTATGCTCAGTCTCTTTCTCCCTCTTCCTTCCTTGTTGTAAAAGGTCGTGTTTGGAACAGTGGCAGCCATAATGGGATCAAGAAGTGACAAGCTCAAACACAAAACCAAGAATGGCAGAGCAGAAAGCAGAAAGAGCCTGGGTCTCACCTAGCTTTGAAAAGATACTGGATCCAAACTAGAACCACCAACCAAGGTTCTTTTTTGTTATGGAAGATAAGCAAATGGCTTTTTCATTTAGCCAATGTCAATCAGGTGTTGTTACTTATAATCGAAAGCATTATAACACAGCTACTATTATTCCTGGCATAAAATAAATAACTGACTATTTATTAAGATGTAGTTAATTGAATTTAATTCATTTATTCGAGAGGTTAGAAAACAGACAAAAGCTCTTGGCATCTCCTACCATTTTCTCCCACTTTATTCAAAATTTCACCTACGTTACAAGGGAAAACCACATCCTAACTGCCACTGAATGCTGACATGTTCAGCATACTAATAAAATGTTTGCTCAAAAGAGACTGGACTCACTGTAACAAAGAGGAAAATTTTTAATCTGCAGTCCTTAATGATACCTGCTTTGAAAGAGAATTTATACATTTCAAAATAATCAATACCTTGCCCTAAATGAACTAGCTGGGCTATATCAGAAATCTCACAAAAACCTGCTCATGCATCCAGCCCTTTGCTACCTGTGCTTGCTACCTCAGAACTTGGAACTATAATTGCCATAGATTCGTGGCTGCTTTGCGGTACTCAAGACCAATGCTACACAACTGTGTCAGAAAACAAGGTTGCAAAATTTTGACTTTAATGACAAGAAATAAAACCAGGGAAAGTCACCAAAAAAATCACTGCCATAATAAATTTTCCAACCGTGTTCTCAAGTTAATCATTGCTCAGCACAAGGACCTTAGAGATAACACATTTACTCAGACTGGCTTTTGTAGAAGCAGCTAGAAAGGCAGAAACAACCACTATATGCTTCATTTTTCACTTCTGAAAAATTGCTCCTAACAAATTATAAACTTCTGTTTCCACACACACAAAAAAATTATGCTCAGTGAAGCCCCTTAGGGCCTGATGGTTTCCAAAGGCAATTCCATTTTTAACTTAGATGTTTCCATTGTTTCTGTCAGAGATGAGTGATATCTTGGCTCCCCGAGATTGCAAACCTTCAATGGGATTGCTCGCAAGCTGCAGGCAGAATTCTTCTCAACTTCTGGTCTTACCAATGTCATTTATTAGTTTAACATGACAACATCTCATCTTTCACCTCTGACTCAATAAGAAGAACCTAAGATCTGCTGTCTGGAAGTGCCTCATTTCAAACATATCCGAGAAGCCCATTAGTAATTTGCTGGAACTGTCCCTCGACTGGTACTATCATCATCATCTCCTCCTTCTCTTGCAGCTGGTATCTGCCAGTTCTTCAAAGCCACTATTACACTCCTTATCTCTCAGGCCCCTGTGACAAATCTATCAGGCCTATGGGGTAGGAATTATCTCTCTTTGTTAGAGAAGGGAAAATTGTGGACCGATTTTGGACCAAATCAATAGGGAAAAAGTAAGGGCTTCAGTTCCCCCACTGCCCCACACTGACTGTTAGATTGGAACTTTCGCTTATAAACTGTCACTCTCTCCAGCTGTATTAGGATCTAGGCTGCTCTCTGATCCCAGCTTTGGAATCATCTGGATCTCCTCAGCTGCCTGCCAATGTTATGACTATATAGCCTTGCCATTCTTAAATTTTGCTTACCAGATTGAATTTATTTTCATGAAGAGTTAAGCTTGAACCAGTTCTGTCAACCCTGATTTAGTAATCATAGAAAATAGAAATCTATACATCTATAGGTAATAAAAAAAAATAGCATTTTAATGCTTTCATAAACATGGGCCAACAATAGTATTCGCGTAGCAGGGAGAAAAAAGGTTTTGAATATCTTTCCAAAATGTATCTCCAGTATGTAAGTGGAAGGGTACCATAAATGGCTATTTCTTATTTTTAAAATTTTAAGACAATATCCCTTTGTAAAGAGAGCTTCTTCCCACCTCCCAATATATTTTTCTCTATATGGCAGAGTATTGGCAAGACTCTGTGATTTATGATGTGTGGTCACTAAGACTATTTGAAAAATGTTACAAGGCCATCATTCCAATAAGTATCAACCAACGCCAAAACATTAACCCATATTTATGATGTACACATAACTACTGTTTAATCAGTTAATATTTATTGAACATCTTCTGCACTGATCCCAACACTGCTTCATATAACAACCTCCTGTAGCATTTTAAACATACTGATGTCTCAGATGGCAGTGGGGCTGGGGCATCAGCTTTGCCGAGAGCCCCCAGCGAATTGTGATATGCCGCCAGAGCTAGGGACTAACTGCATGCATGCGCTAAGGCCGCAGGCTGGGGAACAACGGCATTTGGAGGGAAGTCCGTCTTAGAAGAGAATACCAATGGTCAGGCTCAGAAGCCACTCCCTCTCTCTGAGCAAAAAAAAAGAAACTCAGAAAAACATCAGTTCTGCAGAGAGAGAAACGGATCACTTTTCAACATGTCAGTGCTTAGTGACAGCGGGAACTGTGGGGCTACAAAGAGTCTAAATGGTCAAAGGCCCTAGTGATGTGACTGTAGGAACGTTAGCCAGAGGGGTATTGGTCGAAATCTTGGTATTAAAGCACACAGCTTGGAGAGCTCTGGTACCCAGATTTGAGGCCTGGAGATGCCAGTCATAAAAGGGCAAGAGAGCATCGAGAATGGGAGGAGGTGGAGGCAAGAGGTAGCAAGACAAAGAGACCAATACAAACATACAGGTTTTCAACAAAGTATGTAATAAGTCATACTTCTAAGCGTTCACTATGAAATGTTCAGAAATCCCACAGATTTCAAGAATTATTTCTCACATACAGACAGAGCTGTTTTTACATCCTTGGAAGAAGTGTTTAATAATGATCTTACTCTATAATTAGTTCAACCACAATTTCAAAAGACATTGAGCCCTATGCTCTTGTTAAGAAAGAAAACCAAAGAAGTATTCCTCATCCTTCAGGAATTTATTGCATTGCAGCTCCAAATAACCAAAGATGAGACAATTAGATTACGTGGCAGAGGCAGCTCTGCTTTACAGCAAAGAGAAGGAAAAATAAAGCTGAATTTTCCGTTAAACTGGATTCCCAATGGAGAGTAAGTGAAAGAGGACAACGTGAACAACAATGACTAAATTATGACACATACTTTAATGTCCTTTAAAGTGGCTATATGTTTTTAAAGCACAAAAATATCATTCACTGCAGGACTATTAATAAGAATAATCTCTCTGCTGTATTACCACTGTACACTATCATGATACTTTATTATACATTAAGGACATGCATCTTAATTTTCTCTTTACTCTAAAAGGAATTTATGGCTACACTATTTGGTTTATACCCGACAAATAAAAAGTGAAAAGAATACTTTCCCCCCCAAATTTTAGAGGCTATTTTCCAACAGATAAGCAACGAGGGAGTAATCTTTTATTCTCTTATTAGTATAGATTTTTTAAATTAATCCCAGCTTGAAGGAAAATTTTTGCAGGATCTTTAACAGCAAAAGAAAGATACCTATGTCTCTTCTTTTCTATAGAAGTTCAGGCTATTTTTGCTCCAACATCCTAAAACAAGAAGTATTAAAGGGCTCAGTCAACATCCTCCTTAAAACAACAGCCACAGCTTTACCTCCATGAGCACCACTCCCATCGCTCTGTATCTACAAGCATGCTCCTGACCTTGCCAAGTATCCGTCCTCCTGAGCTTGATCTTTACTAGGAAAAGAAAGTGACTGAACAAGGGACCAAGTTCTGGTTCATTTGGGCTAATATAAGAAAGTTCTAAACTGAATGTTTCTCTCTTTTCTCCAAATCATAAGTTTTTCAGTGTCCAAACAACATCATCAAACACTAAAGCTCATTAGCCAACAGTAATGAGGGACAGAAAAAGCCCGAGTTTGTACTTTTTCTTTTCCTCTTCATGTAGGACAAATTACTATATTTTGATAGACCTGAGATCAAGACCGCAAAACTAAAAGAAGCCAGAATTAAATTAAATATAAAATGAGATTTCTTCAAGATTTTCTCAGATATGAAATGGGTTGTCATGACACAAGAGAACCAGTGTGTTTAAAGGTGAAAAACAGGTATGAAAAATAGCTTCGTAGGTCGGTAGAGTTGGCTTTGAGTCCTACCTCTTTCCAGTATAAGGTCACATATCAAACAGTAACTTAAATCTTTATTTCTAAAAGGGAACAGTTATGCCAGGCACTCCTAAGCTCTTTATACATACTAACTCATTTAATCCTCAAAACAATCCTAAAAGGTAGCTATTCATTTTACCATTTGAGGAAACTGAGGCACAAAAAAAGATTAAATAGCTTATATGCTAAGGTAACATGGCAAACAAAAATTGAGATGAGATTCATTCAGATGGTTTTGCTCCAGAATCTGTGTCTTTAACTGCTACATAATTGCTGTATCGTAAAGCTATTAGAAGATGAAATGAAATAACCTAGAAACAACTCATGAACTGCCACATAGTTATCTGAAAAAGATAGCTGCTATTATAATCATTGACATAAAAATAATATTTTTGTCATATATTATCACATAGTATATACAATAATATTATTATTATGAAGCTGCCTGATGTTAAGCACATTCATACAGAAGATGATGTCTCTCCTGACTGACCTCTAAAATTCTTTTCCATTCTATAACTTTATTCCATGGTGGGTCAGTCCGGTTATTTGACCTTTATGACATCTTAAATCTCTAGTCTTCCCGTGGGTCAGGCCCCACAAACCCATTGCCAGCTGGCAAATCTCTAGCCAAAGAAAATATAAGTGGTTTTAAATATTCTGAAAACTACACCTGCAAGAAGGAGACTGAACTATTAAAAACGTAAGATTTGGTCTATTGTTTAAAATTTCAAGAAGCAGTTTAAGTTGTCAATAGAAACATTTGCTGGATCCTGAAGTTCCAGCTCTATTTGGAAACTGCCCAACAAGAGTTTGAGTTCTTTATATTCTTTCTGTAATTTTATACTGCAAGAGACAGACATCTCTATGAGCCAGTATTCTCCGAAAAAGTCACCAGAGATAGGATCTCTGAAAGGTAGAGAATAATGTCAGCTATGTTAAAATTTCTCCAATAAAATTACCTCATTATAGATTCTCTTCTTGGCACAACTTGTACTTTTAAAAATAGTAGCCCAATTTCACAAGCAAGTTGGAAACTACTGATCCTGACTTCTAAAATACTGCATTCCTTCTGCTGCTAGTAATGTTCAAAGTATGTCCCGTAAAATTACTTGTCAAGCTGTCCTCTGAACAGGGCTAATTAGTACTTTCCTCCTGAGACAAAAGCATGAGAATCAGAAGCCCTGGAAAACCATTATTTTATTGACATATCTAGCAATGAACTTAGAGTGGTCCCCACTTTTGTCATCAATTCCCTGCCCCTTGGTGATCAGAATTCTAATGCTTTAAAAGGTGTTAGAACAGGACGACCTTTTAAAAGAATTTTCATATAAAGTTTTTCTCCACAGTGACTGCATGGTTCAATTATTGAAAATTACACTAAGAAGAAATCAAAAGTGACTTTATTAATTTATATTCTGCACTCAGACAGACATTATTAACTTAAGCAATACAATTATATTTTTTGTATTAAAAATATAAATGTCAAAAATACATATAATTGTCATTTCTCTATTATTAAATTGTGGAATTATGCTCCTGCAATGCTTAAATATAAACAACTGAACTATTCAGTAAAATAATTAAAGAATTCATGTTTGTGGCAATGATAATTTTAAAGGTTATTCAAGGAAAAAGTCTAGAAGGTTCTCATTCTTCTCTCCTCATTAATTAAAGAAATTAATTTCTACTAAAAACAGACTTATTTTCACTTTCCACCATATATTGTCTCTTTAACTGGGGAGTTATTTCCTAAAAAAAAAAAAAAAAAAAAAGTATGACTAACACAAGAGGCAGATCTATTCTAGAACATCTGTTTCAGTAGCTCTGAAGAACACATTTAGCAAGCAATCGACTCTTGCCTATAAATAAATAAATCTTTCCCAAAGCCACTTCAATTTGTAACTGTACCCCATGTTTTCAGGTAAAAAATAAAAGATTATGTAGTGTGTGTGTGTGTGTGTGTGTGTGTGTGTGTGTGTGTGTGTATGTGTTCCCCCGGGACTGAAGGGTGTGTATCTGACCTATGCCTTTTTTCCTTTGCCCAGTCATGAATCTTATATAATCAATACATGTGAGACCTATTATAAATGGTTTGATCCAATTAAAGCTAGGGAAAACAAGCCCTATCAGAGGTGAAGAGTATCTCAGAACAGTTTCAGCAATGGAAAAAGGAAAGGAGACACCCCAAAGAAGGAAGGCGATACACGGGGCCAGGTCTATCTTTCCAGGACTACTTAGATGGCCACATTTCTCTAGAAAGTTTTTAAGGCCAGAAGGAGCAACTATTGGTTCTAAAAACGGGCCTGGTATACTATGACTGTTAGCTACTAAAATGCCAAAAAGCTTTTAGCAAAACATCTTAATTTTTTCCAGACATCTCAGAGGACATGGTCAAACTGAAAATGACAAATGACAACACTAGACGTTGCTATCCTTTTCCATTATTCTTAGAAATGTGCTTGAGAATAACAATGCAGTACCAAGCCCAGAGTATTTTCTACTTTGTGTTTTAGGCCTACCACCTCGTAGAGGGCAGTGGGATGGGAGGCAATAGAAGGGAAAGCTAGATATTGGTAGCAAGTTGATCTCCGACTGAACTATTTCTATTGCTTCTCTTTCCCCAACTGCTGGTCCAGCTCCACTCACACCCCTGGTCCCAAGGCATCAAGAGCAAAGAGAAAAGGATAAATAGAGGCAGGGAGTAGGACACAAATGAAGACAAAAAAGAAAGAGAAGAGGACTAATGAAGAAAATTTTTTGCTCAGAAAGAAAGATGGTTTGTGGATAAGTTACTATAGTTACCAAAGATAGATGATCCTTTTTCATTATCTCACAAAAGCCTCTCAGCAACATTGAAAGTTATGTACATTTACCTCTATTTTACAGATTGGAAAACTGCAGCTCAGGGACATTAATAAACTGGCCAAAGTTCACACAGTTAGCGCAGGTGGGATTTCATCCAAGTTGTGTCTAAAGTCCGAGCTCTTCTTCTCCAGAGGAAGGGAAGGAATTAACAGAAGGGAACTACTCACTCACTGCAAGTCATGCAGTACATCGCCCTCTTCCCATGCACCATCTGCACAACAATCACGTGCTAAGATATGAAGTACTATTAATCTCATTTGTCAGATGAGAAAAGGCGGGCCAGGAGATGCTAATTTGCTCATGATGGTAACAACTGGTTAAGTGCCAGAGCCAAGATTTAAACCCAGATCATTCCAACTCCAAAGCGAGTTTCATGCTGCATCTCTTTGGGGGGAAAAAAAATCACAATATTACAGTATAGAAAGCCTCTGCCTACATAGGACAGTCATAAAAGTATTACCTCCAAATCCCTCACAGCTGTTTCTTCCTACCCTTTCACTGGAGAAGGCTGACAGCAGCAGCTACATTTCTTCAGGAGCCGCCATCAGTACTCCCGAAACAAAAAGTACACAATGTGATTTCCGCATAGAACGTTATCTGGATTCTGCTTTTACGAAGTCTTTGGGGCAACAAAGCCTTTAAGTAAGGATGGTCTGATCAGCTTCTCATGGAGCCCACATGCCAAGAAAATGTCTCAACCTGACACTTTTCCAAGTAACAGGCGTTATTATTAAGCCACAAAAAAGAGTAGGTACAGAAATGTGGGAAAAAAATACATATCTCACTAGAAAGAATGGAAATAAATTCTTACCTATTTTAATGCAAGGTTGTTTCAGGAAGAACGGCTAAATTATGGCGTCTTATCATTACTCTAAACGATGAGACTATTAAACCCAAAGTTCTTTCTGTTGATGCAGCAACAGGAAGCAAAGTCTGTCCAGAGAGCTATAAAAACTTGGCACGCTGCCCCCAATGAATATTCCCACCCCCTTAGAAATATGGTTTCCACCTTTTGCCATGGAATTTTTTTTATCAACATAAAAGAATGTTCTGAAGTCCCTAGTCTTTTAATTATTGAAGTAGAAAAGTATATTAATTTTAAGTGACTCTAAAAACCTAAAACAATTTTCCAGACACCAATAAGAGAAGCAACAATAAGAGATAAGAAGAGTTGTTCCAGGGAAGAAATATCCATTAAAGAAAATGTACATTTAGAGGTTACAGAAAGAAAAGAGATGGAAATATTCAAGCTTTTACATAACATTTTGGATATCATTGGTTTAAAAGTTTATAACTGAGGAGAAACAAAGACAGGAGTATATAGTTATGTTTAAGTTCCGCTGCTTCCCAGTGGTATCCCACAGTCGTTTCTTTTCAAAAGAAAGAGGAGAATTGGGAAGCCACATCTACAGAAGGAAACAGCAACAAATGTTGTAGACACTTTGAAAAGATCAAATACTCAACCATCCAAGAAAGGGAGGAAGTGATCTCATGCTGGGTAAGAGCAAAGAGCAGATATGCAAGTACCTCCAGCGAAATACTCTGCTCAGCAGCAGCAGTATCAGAAACAACAGGCAGAACCATGGAAACTGGTCCAGACACAAGGAACCAAGCGAACCAGGCCCCTGACCAGGGACTCACCCTTGTTGACTCAATGTTTCAGTGCCTCAGCTTCCTGCAGCCCCTCTCTACTGACCCTCTGCCAACTGGGGAATCCGTCCAGCAGCAGAATTTACCTTCTTTAAAAATTTCCAGATCTGGGAGTTCAAACACAAAGACCCCAGTAATTGGCTCTAGTTGCTTTCCAGGTTTGGCCCCACACTCTGACTCACCACAGACGTTTATCCCTAACTGTCTCCGATGCCACCCCAGTTGAGTAAACAGGTTGTCACCATTTGCCCCTTGGATGGCCCAGCCATGGGATTCCCTCTGGACCAACCTTGAGTATGGCAGTCTGTCCAAAACTTTGGAACCCTCACCGCAAAGGGCAGCTAGGAATTTCAGAAGCCCTAAGATAAGACTGACTCTAGACTTTAATGATTGTGTTTCTGAAAACATGGAGTGACTATGTATTGAAACTGCCTACTATTTCTTGAAGGCACGATGAAAAAACATGTGAAAACTGTATGTGTTTTTATATATCCATGTGTTGTATACAAGAGTAAATTCCTTTTTGTTGGTGTATAGGATTCCACTGCATAAATAACCCCCAAAATATAATCATTCTATTATTGATAGAAAAAAAAAATTAAGGCAGTAATGAGCACATGTGGTTGTGTGCATGAAACTGTGTGAATGTGATGAGTGCATGCACAAGAACATTTTTAAAGGAACAGAAGCTGCCTTAAGTATACTTAGGTGGAGGGGGGTGCAGCTGGTTAGGTAGGAAACTGGAAGCTGGGAGACCAGGCAGCTAGAAGCAGTGTCTGGAGTCTTCACAGTGCACCCCAACTGTTCAAACATTAACCCTTTGCTGCAGAGTACACCATCCCCTCTGCTACTTTCTTTGGCTTCGGTTGCCTGGGATTGAATCCTTGTCACTTACCAGCTGTGTGGCCTTAAGGAAGTGACTTACCCTCTCAGTTCCTCAGTTTACTCTACTGTGAAGTGAGGATAATATATTGCTTACTTCGCAGGGTCATTGTCGGCATCAAATGAGTTAATATACATAAAGTTCTTAGAATGGTGTTGGCACATAATGCTCAATAAATGTTGTATACTATTATTATTTTTATTACTGGTATCATTATCTTTTAAAATGGGCTGAAAGTTTCACTTCTGTCTGGAACTTTTCCTAACTCCTTCTTGCCTAGCGATGCTGCTCCCCTATCCTATGTGCCCCGCTTTACTGATCACGGAACTTACATATCACTTGAATGCACTTCATTTAGTTGTTTAATGACAAGGGCTATACTTTACCTATGTTTAAATCCTCAGAGCTGTAACCTAAGGAATCAACAGTCACCAAGGCAACTTACTTGAAGTCTGTGTATGCTTCCAGGGAGACAGAAAGAAGAGAAGATGGTAGAATCTGGGGGAAAAATGTTCCTAGAGAAAAGCACACATACTTCGTCCCTTTGGGTCTATATCTAGCCTCTGCATGTGTGTGTGTGCGCACACATGCACAAGCGTGCTCACGTGTACCCAAAAATGAACAAAACTTGGTATTTCACCACCAGAAAAAAAATCAAAGTATACAAGCACACTTCTCAAAACTATCAAGGTCATCTAAAACAAGAAAAGCCTGAGAAACTGTCATAGCCAAGAGAAGCCTAAGGAGACATAATAGCTAAAGGTAATATAAAATCTTGGATGGGATTCCGGAAAAGAAAAATGACATGAAATAAAAGCTAAAGAATTCTCAATAAATTATAGACTTCAGTTAATAATAACGTATCAATATTAGTTCATTAATTGTAACAAATATATTATACTAACACAAGATGTTAATAATAGGGGAAACAATGGGTTATATGGGGACTGGTGGGACATGTGGGAACTCTCTGTACTATATTTGCAATTCTTCTGTCAATCTAAAACTATTCTAAAATAAAAAGTTCATTTTTAAAAAGGTCAACAGACCTCATTCTTGTACACACAGCTGCCAATTAACCTTTTTGTGTGTGTGCCAATCTAAAATACGTGGGCCAACCAAGGAGAACTACACATTTGAGGAAAGGCTGCAGAATAAAGGTGAGAGAAAAATATAAACCAGCAATAACAAAATGACCTCCTAGAATAAGAAGAAAATTAAAGAGAACTGTAAAAATAAATTTAAGTAGTACTCTCATCGTGAAAATTCAAAAGATGCTGCACCATGATATATGAGCAGGGTTCTTTGAAATTTAAAATATGTTGATAGCTGAACTTCTACAAGAAACCGATAGGCTTGAAAAAAAAAAAAGTCAAAGATATATTTCAGAATGTAGAGCAAAAAGATAAAATTAATTTTTAAATATGAGAAAGAATTGAGGGAGGTGTAATGAGACTAAGACTGTGCTACTTTTTTCAATTTTGGCAAAATACACATAAAAAATTTATCATTTTAACCATTTTTAAGTGTACAATTCTGTGGCATTAACTCCGTTAACACTGTTAAACAGCCATCACTACTATCCATCTCCAAAACTCTTTTCATCTTATAAAACTGGAACTCTGTATACATTAAACGATAACTCCCCAACCCCTCTTCCTCCTTGATAACCACCATTCTATTTTCTGTTTCTATGAAATCGACTATCCTAGGTAACTCAAATTAATGAAATCATATAATATTTGTCTTTTTGTGACTGGCTTATTTCACTTTGCCAAGTGTTCTCAAGTTTCGTCTATATTGTAGCATGAGTTAGAAGTTCTCTCCTTTTTTAAGCTGAATAATATTCTATTGTTATGAGATGATAGATGATAGATAGATAGATAGATAGATAGATAGATAGATAGATAAACAGACAGACAGGTAGATAGATACCACATTTTGTTTTATCTATTCATCCATCAAGGAACACATAGGTTGCTTTCATCTTTTGGCTACTGTGGACTCTGTATCTTATTTGTGACAGTAGTTACAATACTGTATGAATTTGTTAAAACTTACATAACTGTACAATAAAAGGAGTGACTTTATTGCGTATAAACTTTACTCTAATAAAAAACTTTAAATATGAAAAAATAAGAAAAAAAGTATTAACTGAGAAGCTCCAACAAACTAGAAAGTGTTTTATTTCCATAAAAAAAGGACTATCAAACAATGACACCAGATGTTGCCCAGCAGTAAAGTCTCTAAGTCCTCAGACTGACAGAGCCCATAAATGATCAGCATAATAGAAAACAAAACCAACTCCTGTCTACACTATGAAACTTCAGAAGAGCAATAAGACATATAAAGGAACAAGAATCGGACTGACAGAAGAATTCTCATCAGCCACATCAGAGGCAAAAAGGCAACAGAGAGGTATGCCTTCATAATTTCAAAGGACAAAGATTTTCAGCCCAGAATCTTCCAAGTAGCCAAACTATCAATTTAATGGGAAATGACAGAAAGATAAGAAAAGCAAAGAAAAGGAAGAAACACAGGAACCCAAAACATTTACTTTTTAAACATCCTTTTGTAGGAAGTTATTTACTGATATACTCTAGCAAAATGTAGAAGTAAATCATGAAAGAGGAAAGTATAAGATCAAGAAAACAGTGCATCCAACCAGGAGAGAAATGAAGACTCAACAATTAATATCTTAAAATACATCTAAAAGAAGACAGCTATGTAGCAGACTCTAGAAATCAATCCGTCTATTTTGGGACAAGAGGATAGAGGGAGGCAGGAAGAATAAAGTAGATTTGAAAAATTTAGTACTCTGAATCTGTGGAAAGAACAGCAAAGTGATTAAGACCATGGCCTCTATATTTATCCGGCCTACGTTCAAATCTCTGCTCCACCACTTAGCACTTGTATGAACTTGGACAATTTACTTATCTCTATTCCTCACTCTCAGCTGTAATAATTCCCATATCATAGGTTGTTGTGAGAATTAAATTCACTGATGCATATAAAACACTTAGAAATTACTTGGCACTTTAAGCTCTTAATAAAGGTTGACTATGCTGATAGTAGAAAAAGCAAGCAATCTAAATTTTAAAACCATAAACTCCAAGAGAGTAAAAAAGCTAAACCAGAAAGTAATCATAGCTCTTGGTTTTCTAGGACAATACTTACATAATGATAAATATAAACACTAATTATTGCCTTAACTATAGTGATAAAAAGCACATAGGATAGGGGAAGGGAGTATTGAGAAATCAAAACAAAGTTACATCTTCAGCCATCAAAACAGAATGTCAATATATTAGGTATCAACTGGCTATTTAAAAGTACCTCTACAAGCATATTTAGTGATTTGGAGGTAATTTGCACAAGAAACTTTTTCCTGAAAGAATTTAACGTGGCTGCTTCTTTAACATCCAAAAGCATTTTGGGAATTTTGATGGGATCCATGTTTAATAAAAACAAAAAGCTTAAAGGTTTTTTAGAGACAATTTGGGAAATTCTGATATAAACCGGTTACTAGATGATATAGAATTATTACTTCTGTATGTGATCTCGTATTATGACTATGATGGAGAACATGTCTATTCTTACGTGATATACACTAAAGTATTTAGGAGTGAAATGTGATATCTGCATGTTATCTTCAGATTAGAAAAACTTAAAAATTCAAGAAAAAGTTATATACAGCACATATGTGTGCATGCACACACGTGTATTCTATGTTAACATGTTAATTAGATATTAATAATTGAATACATGTGAAGAGAATAGGTGTTTGTTATACTATGTTTTCAATTTTTCTGTATATTTAAAAACTAATAAAAACCAGAAATACGGCTTTTTATTATAAGTTCCTTTGTAAGCACAATTTTTTAGGCATGCACCATTATTACTTCGAAAAAAATTCAAAGGAAAAAGATCTTAACTACTTTTCCCCCAAAACTCTCAAGCTAGCTGAGACATGCATTATTTATCATTCCTTTCAATTTTAAAAATTTTGCATATTAGCTTAAGTTTCAATTTTCACATTTTCTTTAATGTTTTGTTAGCAAATTATCCTCTAAAGAGCTTATGTGTTCTGTTAATTGAACTACATGGTACTTAAGTATTCATAAGGAGGACTAAAAAAATGCTTCTTTCAGTATATCGTATCAGACTCTAGGCTTTGTCTCTAGTAATTCCACTGTGCAGGAGTCCTATATATTTGAATAGACAAAAATTCTATTTCTATTTGTAAACACTAAAATAAGAGGAAATTCACATAAATTACTTGAATCTGTTGAGGGATAAGTCTGCTGATGAAATGAATTTCTTTTTTTTTCTATCCACCAATATGCATAAAACATAAATCATCTTTCAAACTTTTCACTTACAGAAATAATTGCTGTTTTTTATTAATTATTATAAAATATCAAGCACTGCATATTGTTATTGTTACTCCTTTTTTTACACATGAGGAATAAAGAGATTAACAGTATAGAAACTAAAACACTACAAATCTCTAACCACAGCTGTCTTTTGAAGGAAATACTCTGGCGTGACCTCAAGTGTATCAGTACAGTTGCGTACTCTACAAACCCAGAGATTATTCATCTGTGATCATAGTCTCCTCCACCATTTAGAATATAATTAGGCCACAAAAGCTCTAAAGATTACTTCAGCCAACATTCTCACTTAAAGACGAAGACCCTAAGCCCCAGAGCATGAACTTCTCCCAGCACCAGCGCTACTTAATGATAGAAGCAAGACGAGACACAGGCCTGGCCATTACTGTTCTCTCTAAATGTCACCTGGTTCGTAGATGCATTATTTTCCAATATGGAGACTGAAATAAATGTGGGAAAACATTAAGTGAAAAATAAGTACTATAAATATACAAATGTGTTTAAAAATGAAACTAGTCTTAATAGAAGAGAATTAAAGGTGACTTTTCGCTTAGGAGATTTTACAAGAAGAAGAGAAAAAAAGGTTGTTACCCTCTGGTTTTGTTGTTTTATAGAAAGTAATTTAAGAAATATCATTTATGGTGACTATGTTTTAAAATATTTACATGTGTGTTCAATAAAAGGGAGCATTTGGTCAAGTCAGCACAGGGGCCTTCAGAAACCGACGGAGGATACAGAATCAGTCCTTAAAGAAGAAAGACTCGACCAAGAGTGAGTTAGTCTGAACTTTTTTGTAGCCAGTATTGACTGCACAGCAATAATGACAACAAAAATATAGGATTACCATTTAAATTACCATCTAAAGAATAAACTTCAAAATCAGCCTAAGATAGATAAAAGACATCTAGTCACCTAAAGGACCAAAATGGCCCTTAATCTAAAAATGTTTGACAGCAATGTGATTGAGACACTAAGGTATCTAAAGAGAGAGTACATGCATGGAGCTTAAGGCAAGATGGAAGCTTAAAAGGAAGGGAGGTGGCTCAGAGGCAGAGTTGGAAGTGTCCTTTCAAACCCTGTCCAGGGAGAAAGTTAACTTGAGAGAATGTGCCGGCCTGAGAATGTAATAAACCTGTCCCTTTTTCACATCATCTGTCAGTTTTAAATAAGCACAACCCAATTGGTTCAGCTCAACAGGCTTTGTTCTTTTATCCAGATTTTGCTTATTCTCCTACAGATGCCCATACTATGTCCCCTGAACTTATGAATTTATTCTAACACTGATGTCACAATCCTACTGTAAACCAGTGTTTTCCAAACAATGGCCCTCATTTACTGAGAAAGAACTTATCGGCTCTTATGTTTTACCAGACATGAGGCATCTTCCTTTTCTACCGCACACCTGGAACACAGTAGATCAGGGTCAATCATAAAAGATGAATGAAAGCAAATAAGAAAAATAAGATCTAAGTACCTTCGGGCTTAGTGATACAGTTTTAAATAGGCGACTGTCTAAGAAGAGATGGCGCAACCCCCATGCCAGCTAGTTTGTTATGTATTAAACTTACATAGTACCTATTCTCAATAGCGTTTAAGGCACAGTTATCGCAAACATCGAATTTGAAATATCTAATGGTTATGAATCTGAAAGGAATCTCCTACAGAATAATGGACGATAAAAAGGGTTGAAGAAAGGAACAGAGAAGAAAAAGATCTTTCTTATAGCAGAAAGCCAACTAAAAAATGTATAAAGAAGAATGGGAATAAGAAGTACCATTTGGCAGCTATCATAGAGGTGGTTAAATCAGGCAGGGGTTGTCAAAGGATGCTGATAGAATTCTGGGAAACCTTTTCAAAAACTATTAATCAATTTCAAAGAGGAAAAACAGTAAATTTAATATAAACAAACATGGCATACCCTGACATGACCAGGTGATCAAGGTTGACATCACCAGTGGTAGGACAGGTCGGCATCTTGTGCATCCAATGTGATGCCCTGGGAGGAACATAGCATCATTTTTGTGGCTTCCCACCCAGGATGCATTAACTCAGCCTAGTAAAGAAGAAATATCCAAAATTCCTGTAACCTATATTATTAAAAGCTTGTACTCTTTAAAGCTGTAAAGGATACAAAAGATATGGAAAAACTGAGGACATTTTCCAGACTGAAGGAACCTAAAGAGATATGAAAATTAAGTGCAATACATATTCCTGGACAAGATCTTAGACCAGAAAGGAAAAAGAGCCATTGTTGAGTTTATGACGTTGATGATGTGAAACAAATGATAGTGTTGTGCCAATGCTCGTTCCCTGACTTGGAGTGTAACGTCCTGGGTATGCAGAACACCTAAACACTGAAGTGCTTAGAGGGGATGGGACATCATGTAGCAGTTTGCTCTCATAAGGTTAAGAAAAAGATTGCAAGTCAGATGGATACTAGACTTATCAGGGTGATCACTTCATAAGTTATATAAATGTCTAATCATGATGTTATATACCTAGAACTAATATAATATTGTATACCAACTGCAACTAAAAAAAAAAGACTAGTGATCATACTCATACACACAAAGAGCACACGCAATGGAGCAAATACAATAAAATGTTAACAAATGGGGAATCTGGAGGTACCAAAGTTCCCTGTTCTGTTTGGCAACTCTTCTGTAAGTTTGATAGCATTTAAAAATTAATTATTTTAAAATTAATCCATTGGAGAAACATGTTATTTTAACTTAGCCAATATATTTAAGTGAAGAGAAGAATGTCAATATGAAAATGAGCCCAAAGCCACTAAACCTTTACCATAAGAAAAGGTAGCATTCTAATCGGCTCACATTTGCTTAAATGAAACAAGTACTTTATTCTTTTCAAAGGTTACTATATTTTTGGCTTACCAATCAGATCCTCTTTTGGGGGGAGTTGGAACCAAGTCAAAAAAAAAGTCAGTTGGTTAATACCATTAGAAGCAACAAAAGTGGGAACAAATGATCCTGGAGTCCCTATGATGTCTATTCCATGAATCCAATGAGTCAGAATTTTTCAAAGACAGCAACTGGACCTTCAATGACTGGAACACTTACTCCCTATCTTTTACAGCCTGATGTGTCTCACTCAGATGGGAGGTACTCTGTAAATAATGTACCACCAATAGCCAATTGCCAAAGGAGACTATTCCTTATAGAGAGTCTTTCCCACATGGTTAAAGAGATGTACAAAAAACACTCACTCGTCAATAAGTAAATGAATAAAACATGATTTTATAAAACAATTACCATATGGCAGTTAAAACAAATAACTTAGATCTATCTCAAAGGATGCCTTTGGACTCAGACTCAGACTGGAACTTATACCACTGTGTCTCCTGGGTCTCCAGCTTGCCAACTGCAGATCTTGAGACTTCTCTGTCTCCATAATCATGTGAGCCAAATCCTTATAAGAAATCTATGTACCTACCTACATACCTACCTACTTACATCTCCTATTTGTTCTGTTTCTCTGGAGATAACTATAATAACATTTAGGTAAATGTTTAAAATACTAATAAAATAATACTGTATTTAATTCAAGAATGCCTACCTAAATATGTAAAAGTATAAGAAATAGACTAGAAAGAGAGGCAGTAAATTCTTGATGGTGGGAAAGGGGAGACTGGAGATGAAGAACCAAGGGAATTTTATCGATCATGTTCTACTTCCTTTATGAAAAAAAGATGACCTGATTATATTGATACAGAAGGGCTTGCTCAGGATAACAACCCACTGAATCATTTCCAGGTCATATACTGTAACACAAATTAATGGCATACACCGAGAGTCGAAAGTTGCTCCTGACTGTATAGGTAGAAAGTGTGAACTGACATAAGCTAATAAACCTCACACTGAATAGAATCCAGTTACCACAGTGTTTGATGTGAGACTTTTAATGTACTTGTCTTAAATGCTTTAAAACTTCGCAAATTGTTAATTTTTTCAAAGTAACTCATAAAATTAAAATGAATTCCTAATCCACTCCTTTTCTCTGAAGCTCTAATAATTGGATAAGTGCTTAATTGGCATGCTTAGTTTCCATGATGGCAAACTAATTTAAAAAAATTACACAGCAAATATAAAGACAGCCTTTTAGATTTCAGCTTTAAAAACACTAATTAGACACTCTAGTGAAACAGGCGTGATTGGCACCTATTTAATCTTATCACTTATATTAATTAACTATACTATGCTCACCAACAAATATAGAATCAACCTATCCACAAGCATTTATTGTCCAAGTATTATGTAGCCACACCAGTTTATCCTTTTTTCGGAGGGTGGAGGGTTTACGTATATAAATAATAATTTATCACTATCCTAATACTACGGGAGACTCGAAGCACTACACTAAATGACCTTTGCTTTTATCACCTAATTGTAGAGATAAAAACACAAAACAAAAATAATTTTGTTCTAAATGACAATAGTAACTATTAGGGGAACCAGTAACTGAGTGAGGAACAACAGCTCATAGTGGAAATATGGATGAGATGGGACTGGAAAAGATGATAATGAGAGAATTCCACACAGAAAGAAGCCTGTGAGCTATAAAGAGGCAGGAATTAATATAATTAGTAGAAGACAGGAGTTGAACTTGAGTGTACACATGAATGAGTACACATGGGGTATATATATGTGACTGGACCGGTAGAATTACAGCGATTTGGGAAGCCTTATTAATTTTCAAGATGCAGCCTGACCTGATGATAGCAAGATTTAAGAAAGATCAACATAATACAATTTCTGAGGGCTCCTTGTATTAGTGACGGTAAAATCAAAGTTCTTATAGTGGCCTATGAGGTCCTATATGATGTGGACCCCTGCTCTCCTCTGATCTCATTATCTTCTTCTTTCGCCTTCTCTCTATTTAGCCTCCTTACCAAGATTCACACGTGACAGCCATCCTCCCACCTTCGGGTCTTTGCACGTAGAGTTCTCTTGACTTAAGATGCTCTCCCCCAGATTATCTCCTGGCTCACGCCCTCACTTCCTATAGGTCTTCATTCAAAAGTTATCTTCTTAAGAATGTAAAATAGTAAAGGCACTGAGGATGATAACATGGCAATTCCTCAGAAAATTAAACATACAATTACCATATGATCCAGCAATTCCACTAAATATATACTCGAAAGAACTGAAAGAAAGGACTCAAAGAGATATTTGTACGCCCATGTTAATAGCAGCATCATTCACAAAGGTCGAAAGGTAGAAAGAATCTAAATGGCCATCAACAGATAAATAAACAAAATGTTGTGTATATACACAATGGAATATTATTTAGCTTTAAAAAGGAATAAAATTCTGATATACACTACAGCATGAATGAAACTCGAAGATATTATGTTAAGTAAAATAAGCCACGAAAGGACAAATATATGATTCTACTTATATGAGAGACCTAAAATAGTCAATTTTATATAAAAGAAAGTAGAATGGTGGTTGCCACAGTTTGGGGGGAAGAGTGAATGAAGAGTTCTTGTTTAATGGGTACAGAGTTTCCATTTAAAAAGATGAAAAAGATCTGGAGATAAACAGTGGGTGACAGTTGCACAACAATATGAATATACATAATGCCACCGAACTGTACACTCAAAAGTGGTTAAAATAGTAAAATGTTATGATATATATATAATTCAATAAAAATAAACTTTAAAAAGTCACCCTTTCTATGATCCCTTCCTGACCACCTCATTTTAACCTGCAAACCTCTTCCCAATCAGACACCTCTTACTCCTACCCTCTCCCCTAGTACCTCTTAGTACCAACATCACCGAACACACACATTTCTCTACTTATTAAGTTCACTCTCTGCTTCCTACTCTAAAATGTAGGCTCCTGAGGGCAGGACTATTGCCTGTTTTCATCCCCAGGGCCTACAGTAGTGCCTGGCACAGAATAAGCATTCAGTAAATATTCATTGAATAAATTTTCACCATTATGCTTGAAGGTACTAGAGCTGAGGGAGGATGGAAGTAAAATTAGCCACTCTCATTGGCTGTGGCGTGTCTATTACAAGAAAAGAAAGTATAAACCTGGAAGATACTCCAAAAAAAGAATCTGTAAGATTTGAAAACATATTGGAAAAGAAATGAAGCAGAAAAATGTGTCAGGATGGGCTCTATTTTGAGACAAGAAGAATGGAAGCACCAATAAGAGAAACGGGGTCAGGAAGCTGGTTTTTACACAAAGCCAATATGTCGGAACTGGAAGTGGGGACCTGTGACCCCTGCCCAAGGATGGTTTAAACTAAAGAAGGGATGAAATCACCAAGAGAGTACTTACAAAAAAAGGAGAGCAAAAGGTGGCAGGCATAACTTTGGTAGGCACACACGTGAAGCATCAGAAGAAAAGAAAGAATGAAAATGGCATTAGAATGGCATGAAAAGCTGCAGAATCATGAAAGCCAGAAGAGAAGTTCTGAGGAGGGGAGGGGGGAAGGATTAGAAAGGAAAAATAGCCACTAAATTCGACAAGGAGATTACCAATAACCTTAGAAAAGGGCTTCAAATGCTGGCAAGTCCGTTAGCAAGATGACTATTTTGAAAATGTGATGCTCCTAAAACTGAAGCCCTGAAATAAAATTGAAACGTTTTGAGGTTTTCTTTGCCAGGAAAGAAATGGGGAGGCAAAGACACTACTGGCCAGAAGAAGTATGCAGGAGGCGTGGCACCAGGCCCTTTCCATTTAAAATCAGTTATACTTTTCTGTTATTATTTGTAAGGGCCTCTCCAACTGGTCTCCACTTACTCAAGCATCCTCAGATTCTGACATCTGAAAGTCACCATCATCCCTTGTCTAGATGCCACCTGAATCTCCTCATGGGTTTCTCAGCATCTAAACTCCATTACGGCAGCCAGTCAGTGAGCTCCTGTCACTGCTGCTCAAAACGACTGCGCGAAACGTAGTAATGGCTTTTCATGTGACTCAGATCAAAGCCAATAGCCTCCTAGGGACCTCCAAGGCCCTACACGGTAGCCCCACTACCACACACACCCCTGCTCTCCCATGTCCAGCCCTGATGCAGCCACACTGATCCCCTGCCTTTTCTCCAATCAGGTCTTGCATGTACTGCCTGAGGGCCATTGCACTTGCTTTTAGCTCACTCATGTCCTTCGGGTCCCTGTTTAAAGGCCACCTTATTAGATAGTTCTTCCCTAACCACCTATATAAAAGCTCACCTATAGCATTCTCATTCCTTTTATTTATATATTTATGTACCTATCTTCCTTTATTTTTCTCCTTCTCTCTTTCCTTCTTTTATTCTTTACTTCCTTATTTTTAGGGTACTTAGCAGCACCTGACACACTTTATTTGCACTGTTTACTAACTGCCTTATGGCACATCAAAGTCACTCAGTCAATATTTGTTCAATTTTTAAATCCAAGTCAATGACTTCTATCACAACTAGATAAAACTGTAATATACAATTCAGTCAACATCTTCATATTTAGATTATCCTCTGCCTACCATGCTTTTTCTCTAAAAGACTCTTCTACCTGGCTCTCTTCAGGATGAGCTTCCCAGGCTACCCATGCACCCTTCAGACTGTGATTCATAGCAGTTTACTTATACTTTAGGCACAATTATTAAATATCCAGGTCTGATTTTTCTGCTTACACTGGATTAGAAATGACAGATTAGATGTAAGACCTTCAGAGACAGGTGTATTGCTGGCAAAATTTAACAGCTTTCAAACTGGGAGGCAATAAGAAAATACAAATAACAGTAATAAGGTCAAACACACACACACACACACACACACACACACACACACACAGGTTTTTTAGCATAGGAAAAAGTCTAATAGTTTAAAAACTTCACTATTTAATTCACATTATAATGATGGTTGTACACTGTCAGAAAAAGATTAGATTGGGTCCATCAAACTCCTCTTAGTTACCATGAAGCTGAAAATAAAGTTTTCCTTTCAGTACATAAGTGAAAACCTCAATCTAATCTAGAAAATTCCTACATGAAACATGTTTCTAATCATGTTAGAGTCCTCTAAAATCTAGGGCTGCTACTAAAAACAAATAAGAAATGATATAACTAAATATTATACAAATAATAATATCTTATATTCAGTACTTTCAAGTTTACAAAGGCTTCATATATATAAAACGGGACTCACAGCAACCTTGTGAACAGGCAGGAAAAACTCAGAAACGAAGTGATTGGCCCACTATCAGGTCAACACGCAATGTGGTGTCTTAGCTGTTGGCAATAGGGTAAGGACCCAACAGACAAGAGAAAAAAATAAAGTATAACCAACCTCCTTTATAAAATAATACATTTATCTTTATACATAAAACATTTCTGGAAATACACAAAAGGGAATAATATTACTAATGGCTCTCACTAGGAAGTGAAAATGAGAAGATGAATAAGAGGAAACTTTGACATTCACTTTATACCCTTCAATGGTTTCCTATACATGATTTGTAAAATTTTAAACAGGATTCATTTATAGAGTTTTTAAACGATGTACAAAAATAGTGAAAATGTTTTTATGCTATACAAAGTTAACTTAAATGACAGGACAAAAGTTTTTTAATACAGAATAATTTCTATGTTCCCGTCCCAATAAAAGAAACTAGAAATTTTTTGAAACACTATTAACAATACTTACCCTTAACGGGTCAGTTTTCACTCTTTTACTTTGTAAACTTTCTTATTGTTTAAAATATCCACAATAAGCATTTATCACTTTCATGATTTTTTAAAAAAAGTATTAAGAATAATAAACAGAATAAAGGAAATATACTAATATAAATAATAGGATTATAGGAGTTGCTTTTGCCACACTCTAAAGTCAAATATAAACAAGCCAAGATTGTCACTCTACACCAAATAAATCCAAAGGAAACACTAATAGGCTGTCTTCTTGCTGAAATACAGCCAAATATGAGCTCAAAGTCCTATTTCAAGGAAGGTAGAATCACACCTTTAATTTTAAATACTTTTGACCTAATTTTCTTTTCATCCTCTAATCTTCTTTGCTACAGGTATTAACCCTATTTTCTTTCAAACAGCCATTTGAGAAAAGGTGACAGTGGCAATTAGCTGGAGTCAGACCAGAGACTCCTACCTCAGTGTGGTTAGCAACTACCTGCACTAAAAGCCTCTCCCTCACCTCTTTGGCACTGTTTGCTTCTACAGCTCTGACTTCCTTCTGAACTTTACTTTTCCCTCTCAGAAAATATCACCTGCCTCCGCAAAGTATTACTATAACTGCATCTTACAAAACAATGAAAGGAAAGAAACTACTGCTTTAAGTTACCTGATGCCAAAGTGTCATTTATTAGCAAAACATGGATCTTCTTTGCAAGCTCTTTTGGAAAATATATTGGCATCCTGTTCACTATCATTATGCATTCAACCCTTTGAGGAGCAAGATCCTTTGTGACGTAGAAATGAAGAAAAACAGGGAGCTCCAGTTCCCCTATGACCAAGGAAGCACACTACAGCCTCTCACTTTTTATAACTCAGAGCTCTGGACACAACACACAAAAAAAACAACAACCTGAACATTCTGAAAAGTGAACAAAAAAGATGAATTGTGAAGGAGAGTCAAAACTTAGAGAAGCGACCTAAAAGCGGGTGAATTTTCCAGGTTTTTAAATTTAATTTAACTTTATTCTAGCAACAGGAAACCATCGCAGAGTTCCACAGAGAGCAACAGAGCAGTAGTGCAGCAGCAGTGTGAGCAGCTGAATCTCCAAATGACACTCTGCCTTTCTGGACAGAGGAACTTGGAAGAGGACACTTGCAGGCCAGAGTATTGGGGGAATCACGGAAAGAAGAAAGATGGAGAAGGGAATCCCCCAATTCTGTACATAAACTGGCACAATGCCCAGCCGTACTCTGAGTGGTGCATTCGTGGGACAGAACCAAGGCAGCATAACCAAAGCTTTGAGAACTGAACTAAGACTGAAAGGGGCACCCAAGTCTCCAATTAACCCCTGAGAGGCACATGCATGAGATAGACCCCAAGTAGCAGAGCAAAGGCTTTGAAAACTGAATTGAGATCAGAACCACCACCCACAGCAGATGAGGTAGAAATGCAGTCTGAATCTAACTGGGTTAATTGTCTACAAAAAAAAAAAAAAAAAGGCATTGTTCAGAAGATTATAATACGATACAAAACCTACATAGCATAATATAGCCAATGGCCAGGACACAACCCAACAGCATTTCATATACAAAGAACTAGGGGGAAATGACCAGTTCTCAAGAAAAAAACAATCAGACTCCAAACCTGAGATAACAAAGAGAACAGATATGGAATGAATAGAAAGATAGACTTTCTCATCAGAGAATAGATACTAGAAAAATAACTAAGTAGAAATTATAAAAATAAAAATATATCTGAAATGAAAAATTAACTGGATGGCTCAACGGGAGAACACAGATGACAGAGTTTCCAGATAGCGAGTGAGCTAGAAAAGCCAATACAATGAACCAATCTGAAGAACACATGAAAAAACTTTTTCAGAAAAATAAGCAGAGCCTCAGGGACCTGTAGGAGAATATTAAAACTTCTAGTATTCATGTCAATGTTGTTCTAGAAAAAGAGGAGAAAAAGACTGGTGAAGAAACTATTTGAAGTAATAATGGCAAAAAAAAAAAAAAAAAAAAAAACCGAAAAAAAAAAAACCTTCCCAATTATGAAAAGATATAAATTTACAAATGCAAGAGGTTCATAACCTCTAAATAGAATCAGCTCAAAAATAGTCACCCTGAGACACATCAACTACTTGAAAGCACAGATAAAGGAAAAATACAGCAGATAGAGAAAAACTACACATTATAAACAGGAGAATAATGATTTGAATGACTGAAGATTTCTTATCAGAAGCAAGAGAGGCCAGAAGACAGTGGGACAACATCGTCAAAGTGCTGGGGGGAAAAAAGAAAAAAGAAGAGAAGAGAAGAGAAGAGAAGAGAAGAGAAGAGAAGAGAAGAGAAGAGAAGAGAAGAGAAGAGAAGAGAAGAGAAGAGAAGAGAAGAGAAAGAGAAAGAGAAAGAGAAAGAGAAAGAGAAAGAGGAAGAGGAAGAGGAAGAGGAAGAGGAAGAGGAAGAGGAAGAGGAAGAGGAAGAGGAAGAGAAGAAGAAAAGAAAAGAAAAGAAAAGAAAAGAAAAGAAAAGAAAAGAAAAGAAAAAAGAAAAAAGGCAAGACAAGAAAAGAAAAAAGACAAGACAAGAAAAGAAACCTGCTAACCAAGAATTCTATATCCACTGATAATATCTTTCAGGAAAGAAAGCTAAAGAGTATTTTTAGAAAAAAAAAAAAACTAAGAGAAGTTATTTTTGGCAGACATGCTCTAAAAGAAATGCTAAAGAAAGTGCTTCAGGCTGAAGGAAAATGACACCAGAAAGAAATGTGTATTTTCACCAATTAAAGAACAAAAAAGGTAAATATCAGGTTAATACACCCATGTAAAGTCAGAGATTGTCAGAATTTTTCAAAAGAACAAGAACCAACTATGTATTGCCCACAAGAAACCCATTTTAAATATAGAAACCTAGATAAAGTAAAAGGATGAAAAAGTATATCATGTATACAATTATCAAAAGAAAGCCAGAATGGCTGTATTAATTTCAACCAATCTCCTATTCTTGCTTCTCCTAATCTTTAATCCCTCTAATATGAACATATTTACTTAAAGAGGCTATTTCCTCATTTCTCATAATATCATTTCTAGACTATTAATCTACCTTGGTTGGTGGTTTACAAAATATATCAACATACTCCTGCCCCTTATGAATTTACCATCTAAGACAGATAACATTAATGCAACAGTTTATTACTATACATTATACATAATGTACTAATATAGCATATGTATATGTATCAGATCTAAAGTACATGTTTGGAAAATGTGTCAAGTTCTTTGTGTACACAGAAGATTTCATAGGCTTTAATAATGGCATCTATTCTCTCTAAAGTTACCATATAGGTGATTTAGAGAATAATGCTGGAGAAGAGAGAATTCATACAAGAAGCTTGAGAAAAGGGTATATTTTCAGAAGCAACTAAATGTAAATTCTGAGTAAGCATGCCTAAAGCAAGCCTAAAGCTGAATAGTACATAAATAAGCCTCTTAAAATTTTATAAGACTTATAAAGATTAGCAAAAGTATTAAGCAGATCATGCCTCTCACTGCATCTTACATTGTAAGGATGAAATAATGTTTTGGGGCTTATACCTGATTGATGTCCTTCTAATCATTATTTTATATCTAAACATTCTCACTATGAAATTACAGCCTAACAGGCACACTACTGCTTCTCCACTAGTCAATTTTTTTAGGGTGACAGGGAAAGGAGAGACAGACACAGAGAAAGAGGGTAAAGGGAAGAAGGGCAAAGGAGAGGAGAAGGAAGAGGAAGAGATGATTCCACAAGGGGATGGAAACTTCTGCAACAGAAACTCATCAATTGTCTAGAACATACCAAATCAGGGTCTTCAACACAGTTTCCCTTTACAATTAAAACGAGGGGAAGAGATTGATTGTTTTAGGAGAAAGTATAAAATGAAGCCAAAAAAAGTGAAGAACTGAACCCTGTAGTATATGTGGATGATCATTTCCCTCCCTTACCTGATGTGTTTTCACATATATTTCGTTTTGATTGTAAAACATGCACACAGATGTGCGCATGCGCTCTCACGCGCTCTCGCTCGCTCTCTCGCGCTCTCTCTCTCCCCTCTCCATATAAGAGGAATATTATTTCTATTTTACAAATGAGGCAACTGACAGGCAAAAAATACTTCCTCCATCTAGGCACCCCTCACTTTTGTAATGCGGTTCATTTCTGGAAACCACACTGAAATAAAAACATTAAATGGACTGTGTAGGTTTTATTAAATTCATTTATTAGAATAAGTTTGACTTGGCAATGAAATTTAGTGACAAATAAGGAGATAAAAACATGAAGTGAAATACTGGTCCCTCCTTTCATTATATTACAAGGAATGTTTGGAGGAGTGAAATGCTAACTACACAAACAATTGTTGCAGGAACTGTCAGCGATCAAGGGTATAAATACTGACCTGTGCTATAAGGAGGATCCACAGGAGGAGAGACCCAAAGCAAATGCCACAAATCTGCAGTTAAAAGCAAGGCAATAGAGTGACCAGAAATAGATTCATACAAATACACTTAACTGATCTTTGACAGAGGAGCAAAGGCAATACAATGGAGAAAGGACAACTTTTTCAACAAATGGTCCTAGAACAACTAGAGATTCACATGGAAGGAAAAAAAAGAATCTAGACACAGACCTTACACTTTTAACAAAAATTAACTCACAATTGATCATAAACCTAAATGTAAAATTCAAAAAATTTGAAACTTCTAGAAGATAAAATAGGAAAAAAATCTAGATGATCTTTAATTTTTAGATACAAGATCAGAAGCACAATCCACAAAAGAAAATATTAATAAGATGGACGTAAAATTGAAAACTTCTGTTCTGCAAAAAAAAAAAAAAAAAAAAACACTGCTAAGAGAATGAAATGACAAGCCACAGAGAGAAAATCTTTGCAAAGCACATATCTTATAAAGGACTGGTGTTCAAGATATTCAATAAATTCCTAAAAATCAACAATAAGAAAACAACCCAATTAAAGAATAGGCAAAAGATCTGAACAGACACCGCACCAAAAAAGATATATATATGGCAAATAAGCATATGAAAAGATGTTCAACATCATGTCATTAAGATATTGCAAATAAAAAAACAATAAGATACCATTATATATCTATCAGAATGGCTAAGATTCAAAACACCAAAAACGTTGGTGCTGCTCATGCTGGCGAGGGTGTGGAACAGAAATATGCATCGGTTGCTGGTGAGGATACGAAATGATGCAGCTACTTGGAAAGACAGTTTGACAGTTCCTTATAAAACTAAACATACTATTATCATATAATCCAGCAATCAAGCCCTTTGGTATTTACGCAAAGGAGTTTAAAACTTACCAACACCTACACACAAATGCTTATAGCAGCTTTTTTCACAACTGCCAAAACTTGGAAGTAATCAAGATGTCCTTCAATAGGTGAATGGATAAGCAAACTGTGATACATCTAGACGGTGGAATATTATTCAAAGACAAAAAGAAATGAACTATCAAGCCACAAAAAAAGCATACAGGTGGATGTGTTAAATAACCTTATTGTGGTGACTTTACAATCTATACATACATCAAATCATCATGCTGTATATCTTAAATTTACACAATGGTATATGTCAATTATACCTCCAAAAAGCTAGAAAAATAAAATAAATAAATAAAATCAGTACACCATCCTAGACTGGATACTGTATTAGAGAGAAAAACGTTATGGATATTAAAGAAAATGTCAGATCAATTCATAGACTGGAATACAGTAAGTGGATTGGATAAAAATGAGGGTTTTTGTGTGATTTTTAAAAATTCGATAATTTTACTCTGAATGTATAGAAGAGTGCCATTATTTTTAGGAGGTTATTGGGTTATAAAAATATAAATAATATGCCTATACATAAAGAAAGAGAAATGAAGTGAATGAAATAAAATGTAAGTGAACCTGGGTGAGGAGCGTACAAGTGTTCTGTGCTATTCTCACAACCTGCCCTGAAATTATTTCCAAATAAAAAGTTTTTAAAAGTTTACCAAAAAAAAAAAAATGGAGGAAATTTAAATGCATATTGCTAAGTGAACAATGACTACATACTCTATGATTCCAACTACATGACATTATGAAAAAGGCAAGACTATGAAGACAGAAAACAGTGGTTCCAGGGATTCGGGGTGGGGGGGGCGGGGCAGGGGCAGTGAGGAGGGATGACTGGGTGGAGGGAGCACAAGGGATTTTTTTAAGACAGTGAAACTACGATAATGGTGGGCGCATGTCATCATAGACTACAGACTTTAGTTAATAATAATGTATTAATATTGGCTCATTAATGGTATCAGAAGTACCACACTACTATAAGATGTTAGCTAGATTAGGGAAAACAACAAGGAGTGGGAGGAGATCAGAGGAAATAAGGGAACTCTGTACTTTCCATTTATTTTTTTCTGTAAATGTCAAACTGCTCAAAAAAGTTCAACCTATTAATTTTTTTTAAAGTAAAGCAGTATGCCATTTTTCGTGGTTCTCTTTCCTGCTTATAGGCCACAATTTTTAAATGGCACCAAAAAATGTTTTAATTTTCTCCAATTTCATTAGCAAGAACTATACTATAAGACAAACAGTTGAAAAAGAAAACCACCTAATGAGAGCCTGCCATCATTTTCTACACCTTTTCTCATTTGCTTGCTTTCATAAAATGCATTCTACTCCACTGTGAGCAATCCTGAACTATTGGTTCGGCCCCCAAAGATGTATCTGCGGAAAATAGCCCTCTTTCCACATCCCCTAAAAGCTGGGGCCAGGGCATCTTCCAACGACTCTCCACATGGTTAGAAATGCCAACATATGAGACCTTCAAAGTTTAATGCCTCCAAAGAGAAAAATTTTAGATGAAAAGGTACTAAAGCCACTGTTCTCATCTGTAAAAATAAACCCACATATAATAGGTGAGTATAAATTCTCCCTCAAAACACCATAGACTAGTTAAGAATTTCGGCTGTTAAGGAGTGCTCAGTTCAGGAAGATGTAAGCTTATGTGTCTGCAAAGGAACCCTTACTGGTATAGTTAAAGCAGAGAGTTTTCTTCTCTGCTTCTAAAGATTTGTAAAAAGCCTCGTAAAAATAACAGCACTTCTGTTATGTTAAATGACAGGTAGAATTTTCCTCCTGATTGTGCTTTTCATAAGCATTAGCTTTGAACAGAGTAGTACAATATTTTGAATACATACAGATAGTCTAGACCAGTGGTTCTCCAAGTGTGGTCACTGGACCAGCAACATCAGCAGAAGCAGAGAACTTGTTAGAAATACAATTCTGATCCAGATCTACTGAATCAGAAATTCTGAGGGTGGGACCCAATCTCTTCTCACAAGCCCTACAGGTGACCGTGATGCCTGAGTGAAGTTTGGAAGTCTGATTCTAGAAATCCATAAATCTAGAAACGAGTCTTGCCTTTCTTTCTCTAAGTTGCCTGGAAGCAATGATTTAGTTAAGCCTGACTCAGGGTGCTCCTCACACTTGTAACACCAGAATGTCTGCTTAAGCATCCAAACTTTTGATCTCTGACTCTCTACCATGCAAGGATAGAGCCTTCATGTGTTCCCTAAGGCAGGAGGAAGACTCACTAACAGGGCCAACTCTCAACCAACATATTAAAAGTCTGTTTTCTCATTAGAAAAAAAAAAAATCAAAGTCTCTCTCTCTCTTCAGAGGGCTGGCCTTTCTTGATAATCACAATACCTCCAACTTATGTTGGATAACAATGCTCAGTTAACAAAGCATCTCCAGGCATAGTATGTAACTTTGCTGCCACAATAACTCCATGAGGCAGATTCTCCTCTCCCCATAACACTTTGCAGAAGAGGAAGCTGAAGCTTTGAGAACTCTGAGTAACCAGTAACTATGGCCCCCCATGATGGGCCATCTGGTAAATGTGGAACCTCCACCATTCACATGAAGCACAATATTCTAAATGGATTTTATAAAAGAAACATTAGCTAGGTGATCGTGAGTGAATTACCAAACCTGCAGAAGCCTCATTTCCACATCCATAAAACAGAAGTATGAGTAGTCCCTTCCTCATAGAATTTGTGTGAGGATTAAATGAGATGATCCATGTAGGACTCAAAACAACTGTGCCTGGAATGTCACACATCTGCAATGGTATGCTAGCCATTAATGACTGGTCTGACACCACCTCCACTCCAGCTATTACAACAATGCAGCCACCACCACTGCTCTGGGGAACTGGTAATTTTTTATCCTATTACTGTTTTCCTTTACTCCTGCTTTTAGACTTCTGTTGAGTGTTTATGCAGCAGACATAATCTCATCATCCACTGGGTTATGATAGAATTTACAACAGATTAAACAATCAAAAAACTTTATAATAAATATATATTTCATTAGCAGCTATTCCAATCATCAGACTCTTAAATTCTTACTTCAATTTAAAGATTACCTCTTACAAAAATAAATCAGATAATTATGTCAAATGTACATAGCCTTCATCCTGGAAAGCTCCTTGAGATGCAAAGAATACAAAAGGCTTAAGTAAAGCTGGCAAATTGAAAGGCTGGCTTCAGCTCCTTGCCACTAAATTGATCAAAGATAGTCTAAGTTTCCAGTTGTAGAAATGAAAAACAGAAACTCTTCTCTGAGCAAATCCTTCCAGATATATATGCCTGATTGCAATCCTTTGAAGTTGACACAGCTGAAATCAGATTTTTTGCATGAATTATGCACTACAGCAGAACAGAAAGACCACTCAGAATATGACTCATCATACAAAAAAAAAAAAAGCTAAAAGCACAACTTGTACTGTGCATTTTCTGGGAAGCCAACATTCCTGAATTAGGTGAGAGGCAGGCACATGGTGAGGAGTTACTTCACCTATGAGGGGTGAGGGGTACGGCAGCAAAGCCCACTAAGGTAATGAGTTCAGCTACACAGACTACTCATTTGTCTTTTTGTGGCTTCTGTCCCACAGACTTCCAAGTTCACTGATCTAATCCACCATAACTCTAAATCCAGTGAGCAAATGAGAAACTAACATGCATTTCAATTTATTTCAATCAAATCAACATAAACTCAACAAAAGATTCTCTAAGTCTAAACATAAAACCTCATTTAATTTTTTCCTAAAACAGTGATTCAAGTTTAAATGCCATAATTGATTTCAGCATTTACATACTCCAACTATCAATTGTACAAATCAAAATTGTTCACATTTATTAGAATTTTCAGGCCTCAATAACAGAATTTGAAAATGCCTTTGAAAAATGTTTTTAATGATTCTTCTAAGCTTATTCAAAAACTCAACTTTAACTTAAATCCTTTTCCATAGGGAAATAGCTTGAAAGCTGAAATTACTTCTATATCAAATATCTTCATCTGGTACTATTTCAAACTCATCAAGACCCAAGATAATAGATGTTCACATTTACAAGTGAATGGCTTATTAGTTCAATAAATAAATCTACAGTTGAGAGAAACAAATGGTTCTTCCAGCTTGGCCATGATTCCAATGTTATTCCTTCTTAACTTATATAGCAAATTAAGCATTTACTTTTCAACAGTACAGTTGAAAGCAAAGTTTGTGTGTAAGATGATGAAGCAAAGCTATTGGCACAGGGAAAGCTGCATGATATTCTAGAGGCCAGCTTTGGACTTAGAGCTAAAGATGATAGGTTGGGAATTACCCAGAAATTACTTTATTTACTCCACTCAACATTTACATCTAGAAACCACAACCAGCTTGTTTATCCCACCTGACAAGGAAATTAAAAAACTAAGCAAAGGCAAAAATAATTGGTCAGTTACAAATTCAGCTTACTACTGATGGCTTGTAGCTGTCCCTCTTTCAGACCACAGGGTTTCAAGGACATGATCCCCACTGCAGGCACCTCTGGAGTTGGGCCCCAGTTGGTACTCAGCTTCTGTTAAAGTGTTTCATTCCTACATGCTTTTTGCTACATACCACCTATAAGCCTGGCCTTCTAACCACTTGCTTTTGGCTCATGATACATGTATGGTCCTTACTCTTGCCTGTCTTTTGATGTGGAGTAAACGCCCTACCTAGGAATTCTATGCAGAATCTATGTCTCCAACCAACTCTGGCTTATCTGAGGGTTCCCATGCTCCCTTTTATACTGACAAAGATGTACATGTACTCTGTTAAGAATGCCTTTCCCCATTCCTAACTTCTCACCCTAACTTTACTGGTCCACACTCCAACATCACACAGCTAAAGCTGTACATCTGAATCAGAGAATATCTGGCTCTGAAAAAGCTCAGAGAGAGAGCAAAAGTTCAAAAGTGCTTCCATTCCTCCAAGCTCATGTGCTCTGTATCCTATAGTTGGCTGAGGTCTCAGAAAGTTCTTAAGGCACGTCAGTGGCTGTGGATATGTGCCTCAACAAATACAATCTTAAAAGGTAAATTAAAAACATGGAACTTGGAGTTAACATATCTGTAACTCTGCCACAAAGACCACACCAACGCGTGATCTTGGGTGAGTCATTATCCCTCTAAGTCTGTTTTCTCGTCTATAAAATTAAAGGGTTTTGTAATCTCAAAGTTCTCTTCCAGCTACGAAATTCTATTATCGTGTTTTGCAAGATTAACTGTCAAATGAATTCTCAGCCATGTTTAAAGGCTTAAGGTATTACCTACTATTATTTACTCATGTCTTTTCTCCCCTCCATCAGTATGGACAACTGAAACTCAATTATGTACCCTAAGGCAACGACACTGAGGAAGATTCCCATATAAACTTTTACTCTACTAGCATGTCTGAGTGAGTAAGTAATTCAATGTCCCTGTTGATTAAAGCCCTCTGAAAGACTCATCCATATCAACTTCTCTCACCAGTTCAAAGCAGCAGAACCCATTGGCTGAGTACCTAATATAGTCTAGGGATTTAGCTAAGCACTTTACTACAATTAACTCCAACTCTCACTATCTAAAAAATCATTATGATCTCCATCTCCCAGAATCAAGGAGATTTTTTTTAACATATTCGGTATCACAGCTCCAATAAATGGTTATAGAATTCAAATGCAAGAGCTATGCTTTGAGCTGTCCCACTTGTGAGGAGCTGAGTGACCATTTAATATCTCAGTCTTGGGTAGAGATAACCACAACACACTAGCTTCCTGTCACACCATATTCAGGCAGTAGAACTTTCTATCGCATTTAGCAGTCTTTACACTGTACCATTCTCAGAAGATGAGAAGAAACAGATTTTCTTAGTAATGGCTTCAAATCTGTCATATGTGAGAAAGGAAAATCTATAAGAAAAAAATTGTATATATATATACATATGTATATATGAGAAAGTATATCTACTTCATATATTTAACAAATCTAGTTCGAAATAAAAAACATGCTGACTTTATTATTTTAAATAAGTAAACATAAAAATAGAATGAATAAAAATCAAACTCAAAATAAATGTAAACTATAAAAGTCATTTATTCTAACTCAGAGTTTTAAAATTGTCTTCTAAAATTGGAGAGGAAGTAGCACTACTAGATCAAAAGAGATATTAAAAAATTACAATAATTAAAACAGCCAAATGCAAAGGAAATTCAGTATATGATAGAGGTAGCATTTCAAATCAGAGAGAAAAATGTGGATCATTTAATAAATCATGTTAGGGCAATTGGCTAGCCAACTGGAAGAGGAGGGAAGCTAAATCTGGAGTTCTCATCCCTGAAACCAAAATTGATTCAAGATGGATCAAAGATTTAAACATTAAAAAACACACACACATAAAGTACTAGAGGAGAGAATTTTCATTAAACTTAGTAAATAAAGTAAATGTTTTTACCTCTAAAGCCCTCTTAAAACCCCAATAAAATCACTACAAAAAATAAATGAGGTAAACTTCCAAAGGAACAAAAGACAATGATAGCAAATAAGAGATATCACCCAAAATTTTAGAAGATGGAAAGCAGGAGAGTGGTAACTGATCCAGCCAAGTGGAGACAGCTGAAGCCAAACTGCTGGCCAAGGCTGAAAGTCAAAGACAGACATCCCAATCTTATTCATGCACAGGAACCACCTGGTGACCTTGGGTGACTACAGGTTCTGATTCAGCAGGTCTGGAGTGAAGCCTGAAGTGAGGCATTTCTAACAAGCTCTCTGGTGATGTGGACCAAGCCCGCTGGTCTGGGGTCCACACCTGGAGTATGAAGGCTTTCAAGTGGAAAATGCCAGAAACGTTTGTGTAGGCATCAGAGGCTGGAGAGCAGACGTGCTGGTCCAAAGTCTGTGTAAGGAACAGAAATACCTCCTGATTTGGTCCTCCAAGTCAGGTGACTGCTCTCCCCCAGCCTGGCAGAGGAGGGGAGTTTTACTCCTGGAGAGATGGAGTTACAGAGTATCTGACCTTTGAGACATTAGGCATAGTGACCAAAACAATGGACTAAGTGAAAATCTACATACCAAATAGGACATTTATCTTCATTTCCCCGCTTAGCTCTCAGAATGTGGGCAGCAGACACAGGGCCTTCAGGCAGTTAAGAAGAGGGTTGTTACTTGAGGAACTCACTAGCTCAAGAGAAAGTACTCTACAGCAGGGGTCCCCAAACCCCAGGATGCAGACCGGTATAGGTTGTGGCCTGTTAGCACAGCAGAAGGTGAGTGGCGGACCAGCGATCAAAGCCTCATCTGTATTTGCCGCCGCTCCCCAGCACTAGCATCATCGCCTCAGCTCCACCTCAGATCATCGGGCATTAGATTCTCTTAGGAGCACCGGTTCCTGGTACGAAAAAAGTTGGGGACCACTGCTCTAAAGGGAAAACAATGATGACTCAAATCATATATAAACTAAAATTTTCATCCCAGGGGGAGAAAAAAATCATAATTAAAGTCAAGAGACAAAAAGCATAAGAAAATATTTATAATCTACATAAAAAATAAGTAATTTACTTTTGCATAGAGCCTTTATAAATTAACAAACACTCCCCAAAATGACAAAAACATCAAGTACATGGCTTAAAACATGGCTTTAAAACACATGAAAATATGCTTAATTTCACTTAAAGATCAAGGCAAATAAAGATAATGAAAATTTATTTAGTTTCATTTAAAAATAAAGGTAAATAAAGATAACATTTTTCACATAGTCAACTGGCAAAAATTTGAAAGTTCAGTTACACATCACGTTAAGAGACTTTCTTTAGTGAGACTACGTGTTAAAATTCTACATAACCATTTAAGTGAAAAAGTACAAAACAGCATATATAGTATTAAATGACATTAATAAAGAGTTTTATGTATGTTTGGATATATGCATTTAAAAAGTTCCCGAAAACAATTGCAAATGGTTGTCTCTGAGGAGAGAGATTTTTTTCTTATTATCATATTTCACTGTTTGACAGTTTTTCCACAGTAAGCATCTATTGATTTTTTTCTTTATCAGTTTTCTTCCCAAGAATTACAAAGAGTAAAGTGATGATAATAGGATAAGAAAATGAAGATTCTATAGGGGAGCACATAGTTAATACAGTGGCTGGAAGCTGAGATTATTCTTTCTGTTTAAGAATTGGTTTGGGGAAGATGAGCTAACTTCTTTTGCTACTCTTTCTGTTTTTGAGAAATGGAAATAATGATAATAAAATACAAGTTTATTTTTGTTTATAATGTTAACCTTCCCACATTGACTGTGACCATTTATTTAACAAACTTATATATCTCATTTATTCAAACCGTTTCCAACTCATTGTCTTAGGCTTACTTAGCCAACAGGAACGATGAGTCTGGGCTTGCATTCTGAGGAGGTAACTATATTCCAAGTGCCTGACTTGGAACACTGAAGCCACCATGATGCAAGATCAAGCATAACTCAGAAGAGTAAACTCTACCACGTGATTGGCAAGAGCCAGAAATCTTAAGAAATGTTTGCCTCATGTAAATGAGTCTAACAACTTGATTTTTAAGCCAATGTGCTTTACATTGATTTTATAAAGGTGAGAAATATTATTAATAAACAACTACTTAGCTACTTCTTGTAAATTTATCATTTCCCAGCTCAAACCCTTGGACACAACCCATGAACAATCAAGCAAAATACTGCATATAATCACTCACACATTTTTTAATTAAAGTATCACTTCTAGCTTTATTTTTATATATCCATTAAATTTAGTCACTAAATCTAAAGTTATAGTCTTCTTTTACCTTATTTTACCAAATCCATCAACAATAAGTATTCTACAGCTTCGAAGCTACACATTTCACAAAGGTAAAAGACAAAACCAAAACCAAAAACCTAAATTCCACAATATAAATTTATTTTCAAAGAGTTACTTTTAAAAAGCTACACTGGAATGTCTCAATTTTTAGACAGCAGATGCATGTTCAAGTACTTAAGGGTGAAGTGTCACAATATTTGCAATTTCCTTTGCATGATACAGAAGAAAAAAAGAAAAACGATGATAAAATGTTAACAGTCATTGAATTTCGGGTGCTGAGAATGAGAATGCTGATAAAAATTTTTTTTTAGCTTTTCTGTACATTTAAACATTTTCAAAAAAGTAAAACAAAAAATTTAATGGCTGCCATTCTACAGCCATAAGAACATACCCTTTCCCTAAACAGAAAGGCATAATGAAATAATGAGAAAATATGGCTGAGAGATAGGGAAAAGTTGGCGGTCAGCTCTACTGAGAATAAAACCATGTTCTAGATTCAAAATTGTCTTTTCCTGAGTTCTAGTTCCTAAGTACTAGGAAGATTCAACAATCTTGGTTATCTGTCACTTGGTGACTTGTTGACTGGAAATTTTTCTTCTGTCAGGATAGCTAAATCATAAGGTAAGTACTCAGATAATAAATTATTAGGAATTCTCATACAAGGAGAGAGTTCCCTCCTTCGTGATTTCTTGCACATGTTAATAACATTTAATATATGTTAATGATTTTTATTTGTTGTAAAAGAATGGAACAAAACACTCACCATTCCTGTTGGCTAAGAAAGCCTAAGGCAATGAGTTGGAAAGTATAAATATGAGATACATATTTGTTAACTAAATCACTACAGTAGATTTCACAAAGTTCAAAATTATAAACTAGTGAATTCTCATTGTATTTAATGATTATCATTCCTATTTCTCAGGTAAAAAAAAAAAAAAAAAAGAGTAGCAAAACGTCTTTCTATGGCAGATATGAAATTTCCTTTCGAGCCAGAGCCCCAATCTGCAGTTTTTTGGATATGCCGTCTTGTTAATAATACAGCTGTTTTCTTTACATTTTAGGAGAGTTTGTCAAAATTATATCAAATTTGCAGCAGGTTAAGTCAGGGTGGGGAGCTTTTCTTATACAGTGTTAGAGGATGGTGATAAACTGGTATAGTTTTTCTTAAAAAGCTTCAACAGCATTTACTAAAATTTTAACTTAGTATGACCTCTGACCCAGCAATTCTACTTCTGAATGTCAGTTTAGAGAAATACACCTGAGTACAAAGGTGTGTGTACAGGAATGATGTTAGGGTATTATTTCTAATAGTGTTCATAGTGAAACAGTTGAATAAAATATGAAGCATCCTAACAATGGGATGCTGCGCCATCATATTAAAAAGAATAAAGTGGCTCTACATTCGCCCACGTTGGAAAATCTTCAAGACATAATGTGAAGTGAAAAAAAAGTTCCAGAACAGAATATAGTGCATATTATTCATGTGGCAAACTTTATATTTCTGTTAGAGTGTGTGTGTGTGTGTGTGTGTGTGTGTGTGTGTGTGTATGTAGGTAAACGTAGGTAAATATATGTAAAAAGTTCTAGCAGAATATACATATCAACTGCTAACACTGGTCACATCTAGGGGAGAAACTGGGATTGAAGAATACAGTGAAAATGTAATTTTTTTTTAATTCAAAGAGAATTATAGACATATAACACTAGGTAACTTTTTTAAATGATTTTAAAAGTAGAAGAGGCTTTATAATTTTAAATGTTCAAATGTTTCAAATATTGGTTGTTTTGTAGCATTATTAATCACGTTAGACAGTGAAACATTTAAAAATCCACAAGTTAAAATTAATACATTATAAATTAATAAATGGCTACTGCTAAGACAATACTATACCAAGAATTCATTGTATGTTGTGTTATTACATTTCTATGAAAACTGGGGTAAAAAATTCGGAAGTTCCATTTAAACCTATTGTGAAAACCCCATTATTTCTAACATGCATAGAGTGGAAGAATATTGTTATACCACATCCCCACAACTATCGAAAAAGCTCTGGAAAATCTGTATCTCAACTTCAGTGTGATTACTACTTGAATATTTAAGACTCATAAGAAACTGTAGTCACAGAATACTAAAGATTTTATCAATGAGATACTATTGTTAAAGAAAACCATTCTATTATGCTGTGAATTCAAAAACAATAGGAGATTGTAACATGCTGATTTTAAGGTAACCTCTTTGCAAAAATAATCAGAGAGTGATCCAGCAGTTTCTGTGTGTTTGAATTAAAAGACATGGGTAATAACCAGCAGAATCTATGTATAAAAACTGCAAAATAGTAAGAAGCAGAAAGCAAATGAAAGAGAATTACCTATAGGAATACAGGAAGATTTCAAACAAACATTTTAAAGAAATTACATATCTCATGATTGCTTTTCAAAAAAAAAGTTAAAGAAGAAAAATTCAGGTTCAGAAAGGTGATTTAAAAACTGGAAGAAAAAAAAAAGCAAGCAGAGATAGCAGTTAGAACAGATGGGAATGATTTTTATAAAGATTAAAGCAACATTAAGAGCAACAGAATAAATATGAGTGAAAAAGACACCTGGTAGGTAGGCTTGAGGAAAATTAATAAAACCACATTGAAAACATATATTTAAATGATTATAGAGAAGATGATGGATATGAAAGGCATACTAAAGAAATCTAACACATATATAACTGGTATTCCTGAAGAACAGAAGAAAACAAATGGAATAGAAAGTATATCCCCCCCCCAAAAAAAGAAAACTTTCATTAAATAAGAAAAATTTAAATTAAAAGGTGGCTTTTTAAGGTGGGTATAATTTTAAAAATACAATGTACAGCCAGTTGTAAAGATATTTTCAAAACAAATACAATATTTCTAGATCGCAAATACTTAGTATTCAAAATACATTGCTTTTTCAAATCCAAAGTATATGATAGCTCTGACTCCTTTGTCTCAAATTCCAAATCTTCTCAGACATTCTACATTCAAAGAACAGGATACAGAAGCATTTCAACAAACTTATATACCTATCCTCTGTTTAATATCCTTAATTTGTTTAAAAAAAAAGTGAGGACATTGTATTTCTGACCCTTTATTAATGTCTATCTTTAAAAAACATTCTCACTAAACAAAGCAGAAAAGAAAATGGGTGTTTTGACTATGGTTCATTCTCTCACTTTCTCAAACACTCTCTTCCCATTCCTTTCTAAACATTTTCTTAATTTGTTAAATTTTATAGCCAAATGCTAATCAGATTTCGTACATAAATACACACACATTTATCCAAGCCCATGCAAAACAACACAAAGAGTAGCGAGATAGTTCTGCACATGATGACAAGTGCGAGAGCTTGTGTTCTCCTCCGTAAGGAACCAACGACCTTCAGTGGAATCATCAGTTTTGCTTCACAGATTAGGAGTTAAAGTTGCTTTTCATCTTCACATTTCTAATAACTTTTCCTTAATAAAATTTTCCTTATAAAAATAGTTAAAAACTAATAAGACAGAAGCTTCTGGGCTGCTAGTCATGTTCTGTTTCTTGATCTGGGTTCTGATTAGTGAATACATAGGTGTATTCATTTTGTTGTGATAATTCAGTGAGCTGTAGGTATGTTTCAATGTACTTTTGTGTATGTTTCTTATGTATGCTATACATACAGAATTAAAAGTTTCCATTAGAAAAAGAAAGCACTTTTCTAACCACATCATATGAATGTCTGTTAAGCAAGTGATGACTGCACATTGAGTTCTGGGTTTACAGCAAATACCCACAGGTAATAACTGAACTAGGGTTCCACCAAGATGGAATTTTAAGCCAAAGTCAGGGTCCTGTGCTCTCTTTTGCTGTATACATGTGGCATAGAGTCGGTCTTCTCTCACTCACTCTTTCTCTCTCACCCTCATTCATTCTTTCCACAAACCTAAACACAGCCTCAGGACCAAAAAGATTACGTTTACTTTCACCTGAAAAGATAAGTATAACCTGTGTCAATTTCCAAAAAATGTATAATCACACACTATTTACATTAGCAGTCGTCATTCAGGCAGCTTCCTGATTCTTTTAGGTTGACTTTTAAAACAGGCCACTGAGAGGTTTCTAGCAGCTAAGTGCATCCAATTCGGAAAAGCTTTGGACAACTGAAAGGAATAAAATTCTTAGATTTGACCCCTGAGTAAAGAAGTAAACATTGGCTGGGAAAATGGAAGCAGGATTGATGGAGAGGAAGGCTAACCAGGTTTGGTTCTTCTTTTAGTGAAATACTTTTATCTCATATTCAACTCTGAACTTCTCTGAAAATACTTGCCAAACAATAAACCGTTGTTTTAAAATTGAGAACTTGATAACCATTTCTTTTTTCTTATTTTTTCCTATCAGAAAACATTCTAAAACCATAAAGTTATTTTTGAAGACAGATTTATTCCATACTACTTATTACGAATTTTTGAACACTAAAAAGTTAAAGTTAGCAGTGTGAGGTGATATGTTTTATTAACTATTCTAAGTGGATTTGGCCTAAACAGAACAGCTGGTTACCGGAACTCAGGACCAAAAGGCCGGGGGGCCAACCAAGCAGGAGATTCAGTTTACCCAAGCTATCTTTTGAAGACAGAGTAGGGTCTGAGCAAAAAGGAGGAGAAAACAGAAGATGTGGAAGCACTGAGTGAAAAGGAGCAGCCAGTTAAAAGGAGTGATACGTATCACTCGCTGGTGACGAGCTGCCCTGATCTTATATGGCCTGGCTTTGTGCCAAGGTGTGGACAGACGCAGTGCAGAGGGCATGGCGCAGGTACTGACACTGGCAAGCCTATTTGCCTTAGAGACACACAGCTCAAAAGCCTTCCTCTTGAGGGAGGCAATGTCAGAGCACTGGAATTTCCCAACTTTTCGTTCACCTCTAAGATATAGTTCACTGCAATGCTTACTTCGGGAGCCCAGTACTTTCAAATAAGCCACGGGAACCTAACACCAGCAAAAGTAAGCTTTAGACATGGTAAAACTCAACAAAACCCTGAACATAAAATAACATGCACAGAAAACCACCTGACTGCCCGAACATGCTGTAGAAACAACTGCTGCTTAACGACCACCACCTGTACTATATCTATTTGCGTTTTCTTCCCCGTCCCTTTACAGTTCTGCAAGCAGGCACTTAAATGTGTTTGACACATGCTAGGGCGAAAGTGAGAAGACGACAAAGCCAAGTGTATGGTCTCAGTAAGACCGGATAAACATGCTCAGGAGGAATTACCACACCAAGATCTGGCCCTGGGTATCCGCAGAACGAGCCGACCCTCAATAGCTCCAAACCACACTTAATGGGGAGCCCTTGGATTGCCTTTTTGAAAAAGCCATGAAATAGGGTACGTTGACACTGGGGCAGGCCACACATCTCAATCACCAGGGAAGCTCCTCTGCCTTCATTCACACCTCAGGAAGGCAGAGCAGTCATTTTTATTGTGAAAACACCGTTGCCTGGTGACCAGACCAACATGTGTTTAACAAAGTAAACAATCAGGTGGGGTGACCAACTGTTTTTCCTAGACAGAGGTGTTTCCTGGGAGAGCTTCAGATAAACCAAGACAAGCTGACCACTCCACAAGTGCCGCAGGGGTCCACGTCTGTCACGTTCTGCCAGGACCCGGGTAGGCAGTACAGAGCAAATCACCTCATCTCTATAGGCTTCCATGTCCTAATATCCGAAAGGGAGGTGGGGACTTTTAGCTCTGCCAGGCTTTCTCAAAGCGCCACAGAATTTCAGAACATCTGTGCTCTCAACAGTTTGACAGTGGTGTTCCAAGAGGTGGGGCAGGAAGTGGTGCCAGGAGCAGTGACAAGAGGTATTTTTTCAGTCTATCAATTCTGTATAGATTTGGCTTCCCATGGTAAGTAATAAAAAGCAGGCCAATTTTATTAGTTTTTTTAATCGACAGGTAATACACCCCCTTATTGCACATGCCAAGCAGACCTCTCCCACCAGCAAACCCCACTTTAATATACCGCTAGTGTCTGACACATGATAGACTTGTATATTTTTGAATGAATGAGTTTTCAATTCCCTAAACAGAATGTCCATCACTCTGTGAAACTATTTTTGAATTAAGTAAAGGCAATTTTTGGTAACTTGTCATTCAACAGCCTTGTGGCTTCATCTTTGCCTTACTTCCTCATTTAAAAGACAACCCACCACAAATGTTTTATCTGATCATCCTAACATGCCCTCTACCAATGACTAAAAAAAATTAACAGGCTTGTTAAATTATTTACACAGCAAACTATGAATTATACTGAAGCTGGGCAGAGCTAGAAAAGTACCCCTAGTGGAAAGCAATTTCGAATCTCTTCTGAACTAATCTGGTCAGGCTAGGTTAGCCATATTCATACCAATGGAAGTTCAAATTTAGAGGTTTGGATTTCTTTCACTTAAGGAAAAACGTACATATATTTATTTTCAGCTAATTTTGAATGTCTGCATCTTTATAAATATGATCTCAAAGACACCAGGCTGAATTTCCTTTTTCTTGAGGATCAAATTAAAACAGTCCACTAGGTCTAATGTTCTGAAAGACATTAACAATGTCAGTGCTTAGGCTTTCCTTTTCCTGGGAGGTTTTCATTAGGTAAAAAGTATTTCTGAGCTGCCTTAATATTAACATACAATCTCTGCGAAGTGCATTACATACATGAGTGCAAGGTGAATAAAGCCCAGTCTTCACTAACCAATTGGCTAGGGTTTGTTTTCTGCTGAGCACAACTGGAAGAACCACAACGTTCCTTGGACGGGTAGAGCCAGCGGGGTGGGAGTGGGGGAGGTGGGGGGGGGTGTGGCCAGGGGAGGAGAGGAAAGAGATAAGAAAATAGAGAAGTAAAGCTCCAAGAGCTTCACTGACAACCGCAAGGAATAAAAACCAGGAATGGTGTCTATCAAATACATTTATGACATAAAGGAAAGGCCAGGAAAAGATTTTAGAATCTAATGGTAAAGTCTCACTTCTGACAATCAGGGTTCCAACAAACACTCAGAAAGTGTCTGTATGTGCCTCGAATAAACCTAAAGAGAAAATAATCGCTACTTCCATGACCTAAGCACTGTCCTAAACACAATACAGGCAGTACTTCATTTAATCCTCACAACAATCCTGTAAGTGCCAGATGGAAACTGAGCATGGCAAGATTAAGTAATTTGCTCCTAAATCTGCAGCTGGTTAAGTGGCATGGCTAGAATTCAGTTCAGGTCTTAAATCGATATAAATGGCAAATCTGATGTTTGCTTACGACCAGTGGTCGAACACCCAATAGATTTTCCCTTGAGACTATATGCAATAAAAAATCAGGGCCAGATGGGGTGGTGGATATAGAGGGATATCTGCATAAGGCACCCTCCCCTGGAAGACAGCTTCCTGAGAAAGCCCATCCAGTGGAAGGCCGTCTTCCTTCTCTCCAAAGGCACAACCCCTGAGAAAACTTCAGGTTCTATCTAAGTGGTACACAGTTGCTCACCATTTGTCTAAAAACCCACCATTAGAAATAGTTGTCTATCACCAAATACAAACAAGTCTCTGGCCTAAAATCCACATCACTATTAACAGTTGAGAGAAAGCATTTTCCTCCCTAAATAGGCTAGGAAGCATTTTCCTCCCTAAATAGGCATACTGCTAAAGAGATTGGAGCTTTGATCTAAAAGAAATAACTCCAAATATTTACTCTTCAACAGAACAAGTAAATCCTCTAATTCCAGGATCAAATATATAAACAGGTTCTACTGCCTGCACAAGCTGCAGCCTCTCCCCATCTCTCTACCCCCACACACACTCAATCACCTTACAGAACATTATTTCTCAAGTGAGTACTAAATAGTGTACCATGGTACCAATCTTGTTTTTTTACGCAATGTATAATTTTAAGAACTAGTTTTATTGAGTCTCCTTTAAAAAATTTTTTGCAGATTGTTCTCCAATATCACAAAGTAGGCATAGTCCCCATTTTACAAGTGAGGAGACCAAATTTCAGATTATGCTCTCCACTATTACAGAACTGATAAAGGACAGTGTTTGGATTTAAACCCATATTCCATAGTCTTTCTAATATCCCATCCAATTTCCTTTAAACCCTAGTTAGGAATATACATTTCTAGTTAATTGTAATAAATGTACAAAGCAGTAACATAATTTAAATGCGCTGTCACTCTGGAGTCTATCCATACACTCTCAAAGATATACACTCATCCACTGAGGCACAAAACCCTTATATTCTCTTAATCTCCATAATGCTTAAGTGACTGATCTCTTCTCAATTTTACTTCACTTAAGCCACTGTGCTCAAACCACCAAGTCGCTGTATTCTGTTTTCAAATGACAATCTATTAATCTACGGAGCCACTTAGACTAGATGGAAGCCTTCACTCTTGATATTTGCCAAACTGTGTCCCTGGACAAAATTTTAGATGGTTTTCTCTATCCCCACTAACTCTGTGCTGCTCCTTTGCTACCCAAACGTCCCTGTGTTTTCAAAGGATCTGTACCAATGATAATAAGAAGAGAGAGGAAAAGAGGAAGAGAAAATAAGAGAGAAAGTAGGAAAGAGAGAAAGAGACAGAGAGAAAAAAAAGAAAGAAAGGAAAGGAAGGGAGAAAGGGAGGGAGGGAGGAAGGGACGAAGGAAAGAGGGAGGGAGGGAGGGAGGGAGGGAGGGAGGGAGGAAGGAAGGAAGGAAGGAAGGAAGGAAGGAAGGAAGGAAGGAAGGAAGGAAGGAAGACAATCAAAGCTTCAGGAGAGCAACAACAGCTCTGTAACCTGAAAACCTCAAAGATAAGATGTGACATATATACAGACAATGGCAAGTCACAAACAAATGTTATTTGTAGGTCTCTGTGTGAAAAAGGCTCTCTAGTAAAGGAATACAGCCTTCCTACAATGAAAAACCATTTGTCTATCTCCAACCCTTGCCAAAAACAACCCCACAATCCAATTCTCAGGTGATAAAAACAAAAATAAGAATAGAAAGCAGCAGTGGTATAAGTCCATTCTGAAAGGAAAAAGAAAGCTCTCCTTAAAAAATGCCCAAAATAGTCTCATAGATGAATTACGGAAAGTAGTGTTTTATACAATGAGCAAACATTAGTATAAACTTTGAAAGCTACTTTTCAACAATATATATGTACCTGCCAACGCTTGCAATCAATTGCCTTATTAGTAAGCAGCATTAAGTAAAATTATGTTCAAATTTTTAAGAGTTTAAATCATTTACATATAAAATTGGTGTTAAATTAAATTGAAAGATAGGGAGGAGGGACAGATCTGATCTTCTACAGCAAAGGCTTCCATGGGAAATACCTGTGGCCTAGGCAACTTGCCTTACTAGAACTTTATCTTATCATCCCGGCTTGCTTTAAATGGATTGTGAACTCACCTGGGGGGCCTTCACTTTAATCCTAGGAATTCCCTAAAACTGTACAGTTTGCTCTTTGTATTATTATTATTAAATGTACTGGGATGATATTGGTTAATAAAATTATATAGGTTTCAAATGTACAGTTCTATAATACATCATCTGTATACTGCACTGTGTTCACCACCCAAAGTCAAATCTCTACAGTGTGCTTCTCCGAAGACACTTTGCACACCTTTTCTGTAAATGCCAATTTACTATTATTAAACTGCCGTATTAACGAATGGACGGAAAGATGGTGTTTCGTTGAAGTGCCTTCCAAAAAGCCATAGAGAACCTAAGTGCTCTCAGACTTCAACCTTCCTTCCATCACCGCTTTCCCCTCACTCCCTGACCCACCCATGCCAGGTGATTCCGGAGAGAGGAGGAGCTCTCCTAGATCACAAGACAATTACGTATTTAAAAAAAATAAATCAGTGCTTGATGGAACTGAAATCATGAGGACTGGGATGTGGGTTCCCGACAAGAAACCTGTCAAGCCTAGAAACTGAAACTATAGTTATCTCTAGTGACTTTTTTTGGTCAGTGAATCTTCTTTTTTATTATCATTTTTATACATAACATAAATTTACCATCTTAAATATTTTTAAGTGTGCAGTTCAGGGCATTAAGTATATTCACATTGTGCAATCATTACCATCTATCTCCAGAACTTTTCATCTTGCAAAACTGAAACTCTATACCCATGAGTTTCTCCAGTTCCTGGCAACCACCATTCTACTTTCTGTCTCTATGAATGTGACTATTCTATATCTCATATAAGTGCAATCACACCAAATTTGTCTTTTTGTGACTGGCTTATTTCACTTAGCATGCTGTCCTTAAGGGTCATCTGTGGTGTAATATGTGTCAGTTTTTTACTTTTTAAGGCTGAATAATATTGTATTACATGTATGTAACGCATTTTATTTTGGGTTGCTTCCACCTTTTGGCTCTTGCGAATCATAGTGCTATGAACATAAATGTACAAATACACATGACACCTGAACAATGGGGCTTAGGGGCGCTGACCCCCCACTCTGCAGTGGAAAATTCACGTAGAACTTTTGACTCTCCAAAAATTCAACTACTCTACAGTTGTTCCTCTGTATCTGTGCAGGATTGGTTTCAGGACTACCCCCACCCCCACCCCCATGCACACCTAAATCCACGGACGATCAAATCCCCTTTATAAAATGGCACAGATCAATGCATACAGTCAGCCCTCTGCACCCTCAAATTCCCAACCATGGACTAAAAACAGCGCAGGTATTTATTGAAAAAAATCTGCACATAACTGGATCCACGTCGTTCAAATGCATGTTGTTCAAGACTCAACTATATCTCTTTGAGATCATTTCTTTTGGGCATATACCAGAAGTTGATCATATGTTAATTCTATTTTTAATTTTTTAAGGAACCACCATACTGTTTTCCACATTGGCTGTACCATTACACATTCTCGCCAATCAATAATACACAAGGTTCCAATTTCTTCACATCCTTTGTCAACACATATAATTTTCTTTTACTTTTGTTTTTGTTTTTCTTTTCATTTATTTTTATTTTTTTTCTTTTTTCTTTTTTCTTTTTTTTTTTTTTTTTTGATAGAGCCATTCTAATGGGTATGAGGTGATATTATGGTTGTGAAAAATATTTTAAAATTTTTTTCAATTATAGCTGACATTCAACATTATATTAGTTTCAGGAGTACAGCATAGTAGTTAGACATTTACATAACTTAGGAGATGATTCCCCAATAAATTTAGTACCCACCTGACACTATACATAGTTTTAACAATATTATTGACTATATTCCCTACACTGTATTTTACATCCCCATGACAATTTTGTAACTGGCAATTTGTACTTCTTAATCCCTTCACCTTTTTCACTCAGCCCCCCTAAACCCCTCCCATTTGGCAACCATCAGTTTGTTCTCTATATCTGTGAGTTTGTTTTTGTTTCATTTTTCATTTATTTTGCTTATTTAGATTCCACATATAAGTGAAATCATACGGTATTTGTCTTTCTCTGACTGACTTATTTCTCTTAGCTTAATACCTTCTAGGTCCACCCATGTTATTACAAATGGTAAGACTTCATTCTTTTTTATGGCCAAGTAATATTCCATTGCATTTATGTACTATATCTCCATTATCCATTCATCTATCAATGGACACTTAGGCTGCTTCCATATCTTGGTTATTGAGAATAATGCTTCAATGAACACAGGGGTACATATATCTTTTCAAATTAGTATTTTGGATTTCTTTGAATAAATATTCAGAAATGGAATTGCTGGGTCATATGGTAGTTCTATTTTTAATTTTTGGAGGAACCTCCATACTCTTTTCCAGAGTAGCTGCACCAATTTGCAATCCCACCAACAGTGCGTGAGAGCTCCCTTTTCTGTGCATCCTCGCCAACACTTGCTGTTTGTTCATTTAGTGATGACAGCCATTTCAACAGATGTGAGGTGATATCTCATTATGGTTTTAAATTCAATTTTGGATGATTAGCGACATTAAGCATCTTTTCATATGTCTACTGGCCATTTCTCTTTGGAGAAATGTCTATTCAGGCCTCTGACCATTTTTTAAACAGATTGTTTTTGCTATTAAGTTGTATGAGTCATGTTAACCTCTTACAGGTTGTGTCATTGGTGAATATTTTTTCCCATTCAGCAGGTTGTTTTTTCGTTTTGTTGATGATTTCTTTTGCTGTACAAAAATGTTTAATTTGATATAGCTTCATTTGTTTATTTTTTTCTTTTGTTTCCTTTACCCAAAAAGACACACCCAAAAAATATTACTAAGAGTGACTTCAAGGAGTTTACTGCCTATGTTTTCTTCTAGGAGTTCTATGGTTTCAAGTCTCATGTTTAGGTCTTTAATCCATTTTGAGTTTATTCTTATATATGGTGTAAAAAAAAAAAGTGGTCTAGTTTGATGTGTTTACAGTTATCTGTCCAGTTTTTTCCAGCAACATTTATTGAAGAGATTGTCTTACTTCCTTTATCATAGATTAATTGACCATACAGGCATGGGGTTAATTCTGGGCTATCTATTGTGTTCCATTGATCTATGTGTCTGCTTTTATGCCAGTACCATGCTGTTTTGATTACTGCAGCTCTGTAGTATAGTTTGATATCGGGTAGCATGATATCTCCAATGTTGTTCTTCTCTCCCAAGATTGCTTTGCCTATGTGGTTCCATATATAAGTCACTTTTAACCAAATGTTTAGAGAGAGAATATAAAAGAGTTTAGGCTCTAAATTTTCCTTCAAAAAAAAAAAATCATTCTTAATTGTTCAAACTTCTTCCAAGCCTTTTTCCCTGCTTCGTTCTCCATAATAAAGTCAGAGTAATATCTACTCCATCTTCTTGAATGTGTATCCCTTCTATTATGTATAATTTGAGAAGCTTCCTCACTGATGATAATGACTTAGATTGTGAAGTAGAGGCAGGAGGCAGAAAGAAATAGAAGAGTGTAAACACATGAAGAGAGAAACAGATCAAGATCAAGGACAGAGCAAGACTATTCTGCATTAAAAAAAAAAAAATTCAAAGGCCACCACTTTGTTACCCAAAAAGTTAAGAAGCGCATCCCAATAAAAAAACATACATGAACTCATAGAAAGTGAAATAAAAATGATTAATAAATATTTGAAATAAATTCATCATGAATATAAAAACACTCACATTATAACAGAAACATTTTTTTAAACTTTCAAAGCAAAAATTTCCTCAAATGGTAATAGCTTGCATGCGGATAAGAAAGTGCAAATAAACATAATCTTTCTGGATGCATATTTTGCAATTTGTATCTATTGAGAAAACTATAATATTTATGCTTTTGGGTTTAGAAATGCTAATTTTAGGACACATTCTTTAGGAAGTACTCAGAAATTGAAAGATTTACATATACAAACTGGAAACAGATCTAAATGTCCAATAACAACATGAGGATTGGTTAAATAAATTATAGTATATCTATATTTTATGTAGAAAAATGTACAGTCATTGAAAACATTTGTTAATAAATTATTACATGGAGAATGTTAATATTACATCATTAAATAGCAAAAGATTGCTTATAAAACCATATATACAGAGAAACACAGATATATAGATATACAGTATGCTGTCATGATATTTGATTTAAAATAGATTACCAAAATTATTAAGACATCAAGAAACCTCATTTCAAATGCCTACTTAGCTGTTTTAAGCTGTGTAAAGTTAGGTGCATCTCCTAAATTCTCAATCCTTAGTGTCATTTGTAAAATATTGGAAAAATCGATATCTACTTCAAAGGACTTAGAAGAGGATTAAATGAAGTAACCCATGTAAAGTAATAAACTCATGTTAGGAAATAAATATTAGTTGTTACTATTACTTTCAAAATTAAAATTAAAACATCTTCATCAAAAACTACAGTCATTAACAACAGTCAAACATAAAGCAAATGGTGAGCAACAAGTCACAGCTTCAAACCATGTGCCCTGGCCACTCAATTATCCATAGCAGTACTAATGAATCACCCCAAAAAATATGTTGTGAGAATTACCATCTTGTATTCAATCTTGCCACAGCATAGGTATTTGCAGAAGTCAATGAAGATTATGCTGGCAGGAAAGGGTGACAATAAAAGAGTTTATGAAATCATTTTTGTAAAAAGGGAAGTGGGGTTGGAAGAGACCAAAGAATAAAATCTTAAGAGTCAAGATTTTCAGGACATCACTAATATAGGAGGATCCTTGTCCTACAAGTGGCAATCTTGTTTACCCATTTTGGCAAATAAAAAGAAAAAAATGGCTCCCTAAAAACATCAAGTGACACAATTATTAAATAGCAAACAAAATCTGGAACCTCAGTATCTTGACTCAAAAGTGTTTAAGAAATGAATTGGTCAAATGAAGCTGGGAGGGGAAAAAATAAAATGTTGAGAGTTATGGTTTTTAAGAAATAGATGATTAATGGCTTTATAAAATCTGGCTGTGACTGGTAATGGAAGAAGGAATATAAGTGCATGTAATAAACATTTATAGTCTTCCATGTACAACATGGACCTAGATTGTAGTGATCACCAATTAAGTGTTGTCAGGTAAGTAAGCAGGTGAATAAAGTCTGAGGCAGGTGCAACGATCTCTTATGAAGCCATGGGACTAATCTGATGATAGGAAAAATTCAACTGAAACTCCATTTTCCTTCCACTATTACCTCCCCTTCCCCTGAGAATAGAAACCACTTCTGAAATATCTTATAAACTGGAATACAAGAGAGAAAAAAAAATCTAACCCTGTCCATAGAGAATTCAGATACTTTCAATAGAAAAGTCAAAGATGAACTCAGGATATTAATTTCCTCATGCTTTGATAACATTAAATCATTTGTGATAATTTAACATTATTTTACTGCCTTCCCCACCATTCTATGGCACTGCCCATTAAGAGTAATAGTATGCCTTTTAGCCATACATCAACCTATTACAAATAACTAGACTATTGCACTTTGTAAAGGTAAACCTCTTATTTTGCAAGATGAGAAAGCTGTACTGAAGTTCTGCAAAGAATATCATTCTCTTTGATTTTAGGTTGTTTTTCAACAAAATATCCATTGGATCCAATTTTTCTATCCCACTCAGAAATTGTAGGAGACAACCTATTTGCATAAGACCTCAATTCTTGCCTTATACACCAGTCTGGTGAAGCAGGTATCCAAACTTTTAATCTGAATCACATCATCATTTAACAAGCGAAACTACATTTATAGAGTTAAGTATCCAGGACTGAATGCGTGAGAAAAACCATGTTTGTATGCAGGTTATTCTCAAATATTCGATCTTGGTCCATTCAGACTACCATAACAAAATCCCATAGACTGGTGGCTTATAAATAATGAAAGTTTATTTCTCACAGTTCTGAAAACAGGGAAGACCAAGATCAAGACACTAGCAGATTTGGTGTCAGGTAGGAGCAATCTTCTTGGTTCACAGACATCCTTTCACTGTGTCCTTACATAGTGGAAAAGGTGAAAGAGCCTTTTGGGGGCCTTTTTTCTAAAGACACTAATCCCATTCACAAAGGCTCCACCCTCATGACCTAGTCACCTCCCAAAGTCCCCACCTCCTAATACTATCACCTTGGCAGTTAGGATTAAAATTTATGAATTGTGAGGGGACATGAACATTCATTCCACTCTTTTAAAATATATCTAATCACAATCAGTCTCTTCATTACATAGTATATTATAGGAAGATCCTTCAATAATGAAACCCACCTAACATCCCACTTTTTCCTGGTAGTCATTCGCTCACACTTCAAGTTATCCCCCTAACCATGAAGAAAACATTCTAATTCATGTTTAATCTCTCTCTTCTTCCTTCTCCTCTCCTCAAGAGCCTCACCCAAGGCTGCTGGCAAGGCAAACATATCAAGTATGCCCATAAAAAGGTCCGCTGGTTACATAGTCCCTCTGACATAACTGAGATACTGTTGTTCCTTGAAGGTTTGGGGGTACCAGGTCATGATCTACTCTGCACCCATCTAAAAAAGGTCTGAGGAAAGAGAACAACTGCTTTCTCTATAGAACCTTCTTTGTTAGTTATTCCAAAATACTGTAGCTTTTGTAGCACAAGTGATAATAGCCCAAATGATTCTTTCATTTCAAATCATAATTGAAAAATACAAGAAACAAAACTATGGCTAAAATATTTGTATGAAAAAAAAAAAATCTCCTTATTCTTAGATGGCTTATTTCTACCTGTAAAAAAAAAAAAAAAAAAAAAAATGACGTTTAGCCTGCTTCAAAGTTTGATGATAAAAAAGTTAGTAAGCTACAGGAATCAGATATTTGGGATGATAAGAGCAACCTTGGATTACAAAAAGCCAGCTGCTTCACTGCACAGATGAGAAAATAAGGAAGAGAGAAATGAGGTAGCCCCAGTTTGAGGTAAGTATGACTAGAACTTGAATGTTCTGATTTTCAATACTTTCTGCATCTCTCTCCTAAACCCACATGGAAGAAAATGTATTAACGTTACCTTTTATAACAACAACTCAAAGAATTTGTATTCCCAAACAGAAATTTATCGAAAGGTCAATCCCACATTTTTGAATACTATAGCAACATAGATTTTAAAAAATTAAAATTGGAAGAAGCATTTATTATAATTTACTGAACCTAAACAAGCATTAAATCAAGAAAATTCATCAAATAGATAATAATGCCATATTATTAAATAATATTTTGTTACTTGTCATCAAGCCAACAACATAATATAATGGTAAATACTACAATTTTTATTTTAGGAGAAACATCCATTTTTTTTCTTTTTTTTTTTCACAGCAGATATTTTACTCTATCAACCAAGTAATATCTACAGTGGCCCTTTTAGTCTCTACCCAGAGTTAAGTGTAGTATAAAGACTATGCTTAAAACCACCAAGTTTTAGGTTATTCTCAGACTCGGCCAAAAGTCACTGAGTTGAGGCTGCTTCATTTTAACCAATCATACTGGGCATCCACATTGTTGTCCATATGGTACTATAACATGGCATTGTTCTGGCCACCAATGCCTCACTGTCAACACCCTAAAAGTGAGGGTGAAAACGAAGACAGAACTGTTCAACTGAGCAAAAGCCCACTTCAGTCCATTCTTTAGTGTTTCTCTTTATAGAGAGAAGTATATAAGACTGAGGAGGAGGAATTCGAATTCACAATTTTAGCCTCAACGAGGGCATTATAGATCCCATTTAATGGAAAAAGAAGATCTCAGACAATCAGATATTTCGTAGATATGCTCTCCGCTTTGAAAAAAAAATGATAATAGAAAAAGAAAAAAGAATAGAATCCTGAGGGAATTATTCCTATAATAAAAGCATTTCATTTTACAAAGGGATACACAACAGGTTCTTTTAAATAATGTTATACACTATAGAACACCATAGAAGAAAAAGATGTATGTACAAGATGTTAGGAGGGTACTGAACGTGAGTCTTACCAGTGAGAACAGTATTGATTCATTTAAGTTATGTTGATTCAGGACCTTGACAGATGCTGAGATGAAAGGCCACAGGTTGGATGCCGGTATGTCATTTAGGTTTAAGGAGAAAAACATGCAGAGTTTATAATTCTAGATACATATATACACTTGAATTTTCAGACTCAAGAGAATCTAAATGGTTAAAGACAGAGCTGACACTACTATAGCAAGAAACAGAGTGGACACCCTTCAAAAAGTCAGTAGCACCCAGTGGTCCAGGGGCCCTATTGAAATATATTATTCTGAACATTAATGATAAACTTTCACTTTCCACATAGGCCATTAGATCACCTCTACCTGAATCAATGGTATGAAAAAAACTGACCAACTCTTTACATATCAGTAGGAGGACATTTGTTGTGAATGATAGATGCAAGCAGCTGACCCCTTTGTATAAACTCTAAGTCATGGAATTGTGCAAAGGAAGAAAAAAAAATGCTCAGGAAGAGGAAAAATGAACTTCTAGTTTTCAATTATTACATCAGTTTTAATTTTTTTTTTTTAAGCAGAGAAAGTCTAAGTACAAAGCTGTCTCCATTCTCTAATTTTATTTTTCTCCAATCTGTTGAACAGCCTGGAATCAGCTTTCCGCATACAGGTTATTACCTGACATGCTTTTGTTTTCTAAAACATAAGATTACACATCTCTTTCAAATGCATTAGCTAGCTTAAAGTGATCCCAGCCAGAATTTATCAGTCAGAAGTGATCAGATACCATTTGGCAACTGTGTGGAGCCCCTACTATGTGTCACTACAGAGCAACCTGCTGTTCCAGAGAAGCTATTTTTGGAGAGATTGCAAGATTAGATATCCCCTCCTATTTTCTGTAAGTAAACATCTGCTCTCGGCACAACTCTAAACCAGCAAACACACCCACTTTTTCACAGTAAGTCTTGGTGCTAGATAGGACCAATGACATATCTATGCTAGATTCAAATTTTTTTAAAATAGGTCTTTAAATCCATTCCCCTGTCACATCAATCTGCATGTGAACAGCTCACTTAGTTTTAAGTAACAATATTGCCATTGAAAAATGCACCTTTCTTAAACAAAAGATACTTTTTGTTCCTATGAAGCTTTGTCTGTTGCCATTTCCAGCAACACATGACACAAAAGACAAATTCTGCCATCCTCAATAGTGATTTTAGACAAACAGAAACAGCAAACAAAATAACAGCAAAAGCTTAGGAAACAAAACCAAGGTGAGTTGGGGGCAGGGGAAGAGAGATGGAGTGGAAGTGAAAAATGAAATCCAAACTCTACTCTGTGATCTAAGAAATCCAGCCTGAACTGGTGAAGAGGGGTTGGGGGTGAGGGGGAGCAAGAGGTGGCGATGTTTTCAGTTTAGAAAAAGAAGTGTGTGGTGTGTGGTGTGTGGTGTTTGTTCCAGCAACACCCGGGAGAATGATGGCAAGCAAAATCTAGTTGAGTGACTAAGACTGATTCAGTGAGAGTAACACAAGTTTGTTGGAGACACAATGGAGCTACCCAACCGAATCCGAAATATATGCAAACAGCATGCCAATTCTTTAAAAATTGTTAAATGTTTCCTGGTACCAAAATTAAAAGTGTATAGTTATTCACAGGAAACATCTATCAACTTAATATCACCATTCTGCAGGCTGAGCACCCGTCTTGTCATATCCTCTTTTAAAGAAACCGCTGATGGTCTGGAGTGTTGGAAACCTACAAACTATTGTCATCTATTTCCCAAGACAGTAGGCCTGAGACTCAGTATCACTTATGGAACCCAAATAGCAGCCAGAAGCTAAGGAGTCCCCGGCGAATTCATGAAGCTCAGCGTGGATAAGCTGTGTGCCGGAGTAGAAGGACTGGAAATGTGCGCGGTTCCTCTGCTCTCCCGGCCGCGCGTCCGGAACGTTCCTGGCTGTCAGGTGGGTGGCTGCGAAGCTCGCAGGGGAAGCCCTGCCTAGCAGCGCGGCGTGACCGCGGAGTGGAGAGGGACAACCCCCCGGAGTGCGGCGCGTCCCGCGGCCAGTCGCCGCTCACCTTTGTTCGCCTGCCCTCACTACCAGGAGGAGAGAGCGGGCCAAGGAAGAGTGCGGGGGCAACCCCAAGGCTCCGCCGCCCCTCCCGGGCGCCCGGAGGAAATCCGCAGGCAAGCCAGACCCTCTCGGGCTCGCAGAACTGCAGCTGGACGGAGGGGTCGGCAACCCCTTTCCAAACACAAAGGTTGGGAGGCGTGAGCGCGAGCGCTGGGGCGCGGGTGCGTGCGCCAGAGAGCACGCGAGTGTGCGTGTACGCGCGAGGGTGTGCGTGTGTGTGTGCGCGCGTGTGAGTTTAGGGGGAGGGGAGGAGCGCTCCAGCCCTTCTTACCTCTCGAAGAGGAGCCGCACCATGAAGATGCAGAAGGCCAGCGGGAAGGCGAGATAGAGGTCCTCAGCCTGGGGGAAGGTGGCTTCCTCCGTGTTCTTCAGGTCCGCCCAGGTGACATTGTGCGGAAGCCAAAACCTCTCGTTCCAGAACCAGGCTAAGATCCCTGCCATCTTGCTTTGTCCGCTGCTGTCCTGGCTCCCGCGGCCCGCCAAGCTCTCTGCCTCGCAAGGCGCCCAGAGATGCGCGCGCGGCTGGCCCGAGCCTGTGCCACCGGCGTCTCCTCCTCCTCCGCGACCGCTGCTCTCGAAGGCTCGCGGCGAGCCCTGGTCTCTCCTCCCTCTGGCCGCGCTGGGGAAAGGAGCCGCCTCGCCCGTCACATGGCAGCCCGGACTGCACACCCTGATTGGCTCGTCCTCGTGTCAAGCAGAGTGGCACACGCGGCCAGCTCGCCCACACCCGGAGGGCAGGGCGCAGCCGCTGCGCCCTAGGCGCAGGGGCACCACTCTGGAGAGTGCTGCCCGGCCCAGGACTCAGTGTGTTCTTGCTCTGTGCTTAAGAAAACGACGTGGGGCCGGCCCCCTACATCCGCTGCAGCTCCCGGCTTGCCCGCACATGCTCAGAACGCCGGCTTCTGCCCCACTGGAGTTTCAGGGGTCTCTGCTCGCTTCCCGTCCGTCTGTAGACAGTAAAAAGGCAGGTAGGGGCCAGGACTATTTTCAGAAGCACCCCTGCACTGACAGAAAACGGCAAAAGGAGAAGTAGGGGGCGCAAAGCGCAAAGAAGGAAGAAGTAGAGGAGAAAGAGTCATTCACTCCAGCGCTTGGAGAGACTGTGAAAATCAGGAACTGGGGGCAGGATGGTTTGGCAAAAGCCATCTGCCTCTAACCCACGCACATATTTCCCCCATCTCTGACCTTCTGGCCTCCTTATACTGCTGCTCATCCCCAAAATCAGATCCCCCAGGGAACAAAGCCCTCTCGTTTACGAAGTGGTAGGAGAAATTAGGCATTCAATTGCTATTTGATGTTGATGTTGATGATGATAATCAATGATGATGATGATGGTGATGATGGTGATGATGATGGTGATGATGATGATGATGGCAACTGCAGCATTCTGAAAAACTTCCCCTATAAACGAACCTCTCAGGAAATGCCACCAGACTGCACTTCAGCTTCACAGATCAGTAGAGAACCTCCACTTTGCTATTTGACAGGCTCATTATTTCTGCTGTTTGAATCTGAAACCTTTAAGGCATTAGACCTGGAAGGCCTAAAGCAGACACCCTCACTCCCACAAAGCATTTCCTCATTGTTACAGAACCATGTGTTGATCAGTTCAGTGGCCCATGAAGGCCTAGTTCCCAGCGATATTTTATTTTCTCACTCATTCATTTTGTGCCTGGTTCTGTCAATAAGTTTGACTGGTCTTTCCAAGAGGCATATAAACAGGCCCTTAACACACACTTCTTTATTCTTTCTCCACTCCTTCCCTTGAAAGCAAAACTCTAAAGAATTGCCTGTATTTGTTGTTTCCCGTTTCTCTTCTCTCCACTGTCTTTTGAACTTCCATTTGGGCATTTGCCTTTCTCTATTGCACTGAACTGCTCAAGGTCACAGATGATGTCTGTGCCACTAAACCCAAAGGTCAGTTCGCAACACTTCTATCAGTAGCATTTGGCCAAGTTGTTCAGTCCCTGCCTCTTAAAACACATTCTTATCTTGCCTTCCAGAAACTACATTCTTCTGTTTTTTCTCCTCATGGCCACTTTCACTGAGTCTCCTTTCTGATTAGTTCTAACCTTCCTAACCCTTAAAGTTGGAGTACCTTAGGAGTCAGTCTTTTGTCAAATCACTTCTCTGTTCTAAAGGCCTACTGCCTCTCCATTCCTCCACAAATGGAAGCCAAAGTCATTTCAATGTTCTGATATGTGGCTCCATATTAACTCTCTGACTCCATCTACTCTCTTCTCTCTCATTTCCCTATCCCTCTTCTTTGGTCACATCGGCTTCTCTGCTCATTCTGGACAATGCCCAGCATGCCTTAGGGCCTTTGCACTTGCTTTTCTCTAGCTCTGGAACTTTCCCCCCCTAACTATCCATGTCTGCTCTTTCTAGAATGTCACTTGTTCAATAACACTTTCCCTGACTATCCTAGCTCATCTATAACCTTCACTCCGCACCCCTGCTCTTCCTACCCAACTTGCCTGTTGTTTTCCTCCAAACCATTTGTCACCAACACAATATATTTTTATGTATTTTTTATTGGTCTCTACACACACACACACACACAGAGTAAAATATAAGCTTCAAAAAGTTAGATTTGTGTCTATCACCATTTTATCCCTAGCACTTAAAATAGTGCCCAACATATAGTAGATACTCAATAAGCTATTGAATTAATGAATCACCATTACTCCAACTTCTCAAAAATCTTCTCTAGGAGAAGAAAAGAAATCTGAATAAATAATTGTGTTAAATGTTTGTATACTCACATTTAGAATACTATGGGTATAAAAAAGGGGATTGATCAATTCTGAGGTGAAATAGGAGAGGTGCCCTTAAAATGAGCCTTCATCAGGGAGCAGGTGCCACCATTTTCATGTTACCATGCAGAGAGCTGCCCAGTTTACTGATGACCTTCTGGGCCAGCCAGACTCTCTTCATGGCTACCTCTGGTCCCTCGTGTAACAATCGTGTCTGACCTGACAATATCTTGCATTCTCCCCTTAAGACTTCTCTGCTGTCCAGCAAGTCCTGCTGTGTCTCCAAGTATGTTGTACAACAGGAAGTATTGGTAAGTTAACATGTTAGGGCCTGAACTTTGACCAAGGACAATGGAAGCCATTGGTAAATGTTTGTTCCTTTCCCTGCCATGCCCATTGGGTCACACGTGGTATCGTCAAACAGCCTCTCTAAAAATATCCTGTGATTCAAAGCAGTAAGCTTATTTCAATATTGTGGCCATCTCAATAACTTACTCCCTTCTGTTTCTCTCTTTCTTTCTCTGCCTCACTCTCCTTTTCTCTCATTCCTGCTTCCTTAAAATTGCACTTTGCTGAAACTGCTCCTTTTTTCTAGAGAAGGCAAGCTTGTATTCCTCTCCTGTTCATCAACTTCGAGTAGGTGGTAGATTTCAGGAATATTTTGAAAGATAGGTTTCGTTGGACAGTGGAATGATAATTTACTACTTATCTATGAATCTTGCGCAAGTCACTTAGTTTCTAAAAGCATTTTAATGTCCTCCAGTGTAAGCTGTATAACAATAGTTCCTGTCTTGCCTATGTTACTCAACTGTCATGGGGCTCCCATAACATAACGTTTGGGAAGGGGCATGTAAACTCTTCAACTCCGTACATATGTACAGTTTAGCAAACCTCTTTAATCTGTCCAACGTATCTTCTCCAGACAAGAGCTCCTTCCAACTACCCTCCATCCAAATGATTACCCCGGAAATACAGTAGAATAAAATATCCTTCCATGTCTGACCATGTTTTCTTGGTTCAGGGATGGACCCTGGGCCCAAGATAGCAATTAAAGTGCTTTTTCAAGTACTGGGGCAAAGATCAAGGCAATCTTTCTCTGTATACTTGGACTCTAGGATTTCAGTCTCAGAAGCTGTTAGCCCATGCTTCATCATATGGATAGAAAAAGTAGAAACTAGTCTGCAACAGGGGAGAAAAATAAAGCAGACCTGTAGAATTAAGTAAAGAGACATATTTCCACATGGTACCTGGGGGCCAGCTGCTTTCTCATCCATGAAACGGTCTTATATCTTCATGAAAAATTTCCCTTTTTGGTTGGATAGCTGTTATTTTAATCCAAAAGAACTCTACTATACAAGATATTAACAGTACATGTATTTAAAACTATGCTGACCTCAGCTTGGGCCCTAGCGAAGATTAGTCACAGGAAGGAGATACACAGTATCCTGCCCAAGGAGGCCACTTTATACTTGTGCAGAAAAGACTTCTAATTGTTGCCTCGGGAAACTAAAATACAATTTATTCATCAGATATGTTTGTAGATCAGTGAGAAACCCAAAAGTTGGCCTATCACTTTAGAAGTGATAGGGAGAGAAAAAAGGTGAAAAAGGTTTTTTATTGGGGTGAGGGGTGACATTACCTACACTGCATATTAGGAAACCATGTCCACAGAGTGGGTCCTGAATATGAAACATCATATGAGAACATGCCCTCTTTTTTCCAGGCAGCAAAGCTGAGCATTCCTTAGGCCCACACACCCAGTCTTAATTCTTATACCTATATTTGAATCCATTTCTTAGATACAAGGGAATAGCCAGAAGTTTAGTTGAATTTCCACTATGAGTAACATAACACAAACTTATAGTACTTGCTCTACTAAAAGAATACAGAATCTATTTGGGCAGCAGGATGCGCTCATATGAAAAGCCAGGTAGTAACACACAGCAGCAGCATTCAGGACGGCACTAGACAACATGTGTGAAGTGCCTGAGTAGTGCAGGTAACAAGGGCTTCCTGCTCAAAGGAGAAAGGAGACATTCTGTGTTGAAGAGGTAAAGGAAATCTTTGAAGAACAGGCATAAACGAAATCAGACTTTGAAGAATGAGTAGGTTTTGAAAAGGCATGAGCAAAGGAAAAAAGTGAGGAAGATTTGCTGAGGGACAATAAAAAAAAACTGTAGCTGAGAAGCCAGATTACAAATGGTCTTTAGTGTGAGGCAAAGGAATACATCTACTTCTTTTAGTGAGAATAGTATTTTATCTATGATAATAGCATATAAGTAATTTTATAGTATTGATCCCTGGTACATAGCACACTCTCAATTATTCTAGGTTTTTAAAAAAATATACAAATAAATTTATTTATTGCTTAAAACACAAGACTCTGTGGAAGTAAGCATTCAATTCAAACACTCAATTCATTGATTTTAAAGAAATCTGGCTTTCACTGGAAATAATGTGGGAATCTTGTCAAATGTTATTTCTGCAGTCATTTCTCATGAGTTTATAACCTACTTGCTGTGGTTAACAAAACTGTCTTAAATCTAAGCTGGTTCCCCCCGCCCCAGTCTTTTTGGTTTTCATTTATACAGTATTTAGGAAGAGGGTTGGGCACAATGTAGGCAGGATTTGTTAGCACAATATGTAGATTACCCATAGACATACAAAAAAAACTCAGCATCTCCTGCCATCTGAAGAAAAGGATATGAATGTTTAACTCACAGCAGTGGAGTTAAGCTAAGTAAAGGTGTGTAACCTGGACGGGAATTAAATATTATTCATTGGAAGTTCTCCAGCAGAACTGCTCCCTCCCGTCTCAATGTGCAGTCTTTCTCACAACCACGTCATATATTAGAGGTCTGAGGATCTTTCTCCTCCCTCCTTCACCTTGACAGGTCCTCATTCTGGAAAATCTTTTCTAATCCTGACAACCATCAATTACTCTTGTATCCCTAGCTAAACCAAATCACTGGCTGGATTTTCTGTCTTCTCTCTAATAATTGAAATCTATTTAAATGTTAATTTTCTCCCTTGCAGTTTTCTTTAACATACTAATGTTATGGCAGCATCCACTAAAATTTTAAGCATGACAAATGTGTGGCAAAAGAAAGTGAGAAACAACCAGACCGTCAAGTTAGGGATTATGTTCACCTTTGTTATACATCTATAACTTCATAGATATGTACAACTAGGTATAGTCAACTATGATGCATATGTATCATATGTGTACATGTAGCTGAGTAGCATTTAAGGGGCAGGGCATCAGAATTATTAGCTAGAAACTCCAGAGTTCTACTTTCTACTGTGGAAAGGTTTTTATAACCAAAGAGAAACAGAGAGCTCAATCAATCATATGGCTAATTTGTGAGAGGAATAAGTAACTTAAAATATTACTTGAAATTATTGGCTTTGTATAGAAACAGAATTTCAGGGCTGGATGTGACCTTCTATGCCAAAGAGCACAATTCACTTTCTGTGCCCATACAAACTATTATTAAACATCTCTGATGACAGGGAACTTACTATTTAACTAAGTGGTTGATTCCATTTTGACATACCTATGACTATTAGAAAATTCTTTAATGAAAACATTATCTTGAAGAGCCTTGCAAAATCTCTTTAGGTTTCACACTTGTAAAATAGGGGTAATATTGTGTGTTGGCTAGATAAACCTAGAACTCAAGGACAAGATTCATGTCTAGTCATAGCACCTTGAATACACGGTACTGTGTATTTGACTAATCACTTCTACAGAAAGGCATTGGGAATATACCTGAGTGAAATTCTACATCATCCAGGCATTCCTTGTCTCTCCGAACAATAATAAAAAAGTTTAACTTGCCTACAGAATGATCAACCACTTGCCTAGTGATTTATGGAGAATTCAGTGCTTCTTTCAATTTAGACATAAAAAGAGACCGGAAATCCCTGAAATTGTTTTGACCAGGTAGGCATCATAGGAATTTTTTTATCAGCTATGTAGATACAGAAAAAATTAAAATTCTCAAAGTTTACATCCTATGATATTCATGAATTCTACTGAACACAAGTGACCTTATAGCATATAGTTTCCTAAATAAAATCTAAAATGTGAAGACAAGTAGAGAGCAGAAAGGTCATGTTAGATGTAGAAGCTGGGTGGTTAGCTAGGTACACTCATTGGCTAAATCACTTCATACCAACCAGTAGTTTTAAAGGACAAGCAATTCATATTCATGCCACAGGAGGGTTAGGAGTTACCATAGACCATAGGCCTAATGAGTTGCTTTGAGAAGAATTACAACTGTAACTATCAAATCCAAGATGGATGGCAAGAATATGATGTGTTATAAAAAAGTTAGTGAAAGTAAACTCAAATTCTTTAGTGACCAGACAGGTAACAAATTGAATGGAAGAGGCCAAGTAAAAGAAAAAAAGGGGTAGACTGGAGATTATACCGGCATTCAGAGTTTCCTTTTCCTTCTCCTTCCTCTTTTATTATAATTATTATTTTATTATTAAAACCATGTATGAACAAGTCAAACACATCTCTTGACAGTATTTGCAATCTTTGATTATTCTTTGTCTTCACACCTATTGGGCTATATTCATTTAGAAGCTCATATTTTAAAGGGAATACTTTTTTGTGTGTAAAAAAAAAGGGGGGGGGAATTTATCCTGAGAATAATAACAATCAGGATGGTGAAGGATTTGGAAATCTTGTGGGAACTTTTAGTATATATGTTAAGTGTACTAACTTTAGAGTTTTTTTTAAAAAAATATAGATTTTTAAGTACTAGCTTTGCCAAGAATATCCAATTTTTCCTTAGAAAAGTTACTCGACTTCTTGAAACCCTAGTTTCTTCACATGTACAAAAGGAATAATACTAATACTATCTACCACATGGGGTTAAAGTAAGATTTAAATGAGTATAAAATTTCATTGTTTTAGGGAAGGAAGACATAGACTCTGTTGAGATAATCTACCTTCTAAGCAGGTTAAGCCTTTCACACCTGTAATGAGTAGACCTTTATTTCTGAGATTAGTAGAATTAGCTTTCACTTAGCAGAGAAAGTGAGGAAACTGTAGGGAAGGGAGAGAGGGGGATGGAGGGAAGTGTCCGAAGTTCATGGACTTTGCTGTGTGATTCCTCATGATGTGTTTTGCTGCCAAGCTGCCATAAACATATTAGACACAAACACTGCTTAAAATTAGTGACATATTGTAGAAACTCGTAAAGAGACTAGATTTTGGTACAAGCAGCTTATACAAACTGAAGAGAATTTGAGAAATTGTGGAGATGGATTTTAAATCTCAGAGGTCAGGAAACTAAAAGTTGAGTCAAGTGTAGGAGCAGGTATAGTCCTCAAGGACAGCTATATTCCCATCATCATGGGAACAATGCAGAAACTAGAGAGAAAAGATCTTTGAGAAACCTGATATGTGTGTTCCAATATTGGAAGAGTTGTCAGGTGGAGGTGATTTGACTTCATCTATGTGAATCCAAAGGGCAGAATTTGAGACATTGACTGAAATACCTATAAGACTAATTTTATCTCCATAGAAGAAATGTGCAAAGCCAGCCAAAAATGAACCAGCAGCTTCATCAAGCAGTGAACATCATATCAGGGGAATTGTTCAAGCAGAGGTCTACCTGTCAGAAAGATTGGAAAAGGCATTCCAACATTGGAAGTTGATGTCTTCTAAGTTGCGTTTAATATTTTGGAGTTAACACAAAACACTCTGGAGAAAAGGGTAAGGATTAAAACAGCCTTGCCCTAGGAAGCTGCTCCAGTTGGAAGAAAACACTAGCCAATACATTCATATTTTTAGAACTTCTTCAGTCCTAAACTTCTAGTCTTTTAGTGGGTAGAGGGGAAAAGGAATAAAGAGAAAAAATGGAGACAGAAAGAAAAAAAGCAGGGGGTTATTACTGTCAGACAGAAGCACACTCAACAGTTAGAAAGAGAAATTTAAAGTCCAAAGAAATAAATCATTTCTTGCTTCACCCTATAACAAATCCTGAAATGTTCAAAGGGACATATTGTAATATATTGCTTGCTATCTGCAGGATCCCATCAAAAAACAGAATCAAAGGACTTAGGCTACATGGTTATACTGGCAGTGCTCATTAGTTACCAGCTTTCCTCCCTAGCACTTTGAACATTTTTGTGTACTGTTTTTAATAGTGGGAAATCAAATATCAGAAATCACTCTGTTATATGCTATCTGAAAACCAATGCTTCCTCGAATGACTATGTTCTTCCTTTCCCTCATTAGTTCAAGTTTATTCTTGTGTGTGGATACAAGGAGGGTAGAATTTCAAAGGTAACTTTCCCTTGGAGTAATTGTTCATCATTTAGTTTTGCTTTCAGAAGCACATCTAAGGCTAAATGTTCATGCCCAAGTCTAAAATAATCATCACCTGACAATCATTAACATATGTTAAATTAAACTCTATATGCTCATATTTGAAAGTACACATAATTTTAAAAGACTTACTCCTAAAATTAAAAAATATATAAATCTACATAATAACCAAACAAATCAAACCTCTTTCATTGTTAAATTAAATTCAGTAAAGCATAGATGCCTAGATAGGAGAATCATATCATAAATATTCCAAGAAATTAATTGATCTCATTTAATTGAATTTGAGACCAATAAACTGTAATATCTTCTGCCACCCTAATTGCATGTGATATTGTAAGCAGTCAACTGCATGTGATAGATGTGTTTAGGCTGAGAGGTTTCTATTTGTCTTCATATTTTTCTTATCTCTAAGTTCAATTAAGCTCTAAAATGCAATTAAAATACATCATAATCAGGATTTCGAAGAGAAGAAACTTTCAAAAATCTGTAAGGATGTGGATTATGAGAAGATGTAGTTACTCTGAATTTATTGGCTATATATTTTTTAGAAGGCCTGTCCAGTGGTTGCCACAGAATTATTAATGAAATCCAGAAGCCCTGAAGCTGTCTAAATGGTTATGAATGATATGAATGATTTGGCTTAAAAGATTTTGTAGTCCTCATTTGCATTGTAAAACAAACTTCAGCTATAAGTTTAGGGAGAAGTTTTAGAAGCTTTGACGTGGCAAGTTGCCATGAGAGTATTTTTTTCCTGTGGAGAAACAAAACTCAAATGTGCTAATTAAGGGTGCTTAATATCCCTCAAAATTAATTCTTTGTTACCTGCAGTGATTTAATTATTCCCCTATGGAAAGCACAGAAATGTGTTGCATCTTTAAATAGCAGTAGACTGCTCATTGATAGATTCAACATCCACTTGGAAGGTATTTCTCCTACTCATTGGCTACAGCAGTGGGCAAAGAAAGGAGGATTTTAGATGTTACTGTAGAGCTGTAAGACAAATTTTCATGGGGGCGGGGGGGGGGCCGTTGCGAAATCAGTTTCATTGATGTCATCATCCCTCGCATAAAAGGAACCTTTCAGGCAAAAATTATTATAGCAACGAAATGGAGGGTGAGATAGGGTTGTAATTAACACTAGGTAATTCTAGCTCAGCTCTGACCACCAAGCAGTTAGCCTGACACTTTCCCCACTAGTAACTCACCCTGTCCAGAAAAGTAATAATCAAATATCCTTAGAGGATATTGGTTGAACTGAGAGATGACTAACCATATGAAAGTTTATCTTAAGCAATAGACTTGAGTGCTAACCAGGTAACTATTATTTCTCCTGGAATTCTTCTTGAATCAGGTAGCTAGGACACAATAAAAAGCTCTAAATGTAGGTACATATCTTGAGCTCGAATGTCACTTTCTCTAGTAACTAACTCTGATGCCATGATCTAAAGTTGCTGCACAATCACTCTTTAACATCCCCCGTTTTTATTATCTTCACATTACTCAGGGCCATCTTCCAGTGGGTTTACTTATATCTTAGTTTGCTACTGTCTTCCTACCTGGAGCATGTGGGCTGTGGGAAAGCAGGGCTCTGGCCATCTTAGCCACTGCTCTATTCCATGCCTTAAGCAGCACTTGGCACTTACTGGCTGTTCGGCAAATCATTGTTGAAGAAGCAAAGTGCAGGGGTTTTTTTAATGTCCAACTTCTTTGTAACAACCAAAAAAAGATTTATTCTAGAGCCCGAGCTAGGAAAGGAGCAGGATATCCTATGTAGGCAACTGGAATTCATGTCTTTAATCAGGATAATTGTGTGGGGACCCACAGTCATCTGCACACAGAAACTTTCTCACTCTCTGCTCAGGAGAGTTTGACCGTAATCAGACAAAAATTAGTCCAAGCTGAGCACTTGACAGGACTTATGATGTTACTCACTTGCCTGGGCTGGAATGTTCTCAGCTCAATCCTCATCTGTGCTGTCTCCACCACATAGATTCTCATTTTTGGTATATTTAACAATTGCTGATAGACCAACCTTTAAATGCTGTGGAAATGAGAAAACGCTACAGAGCACTTTAGGGAAGATGGGCAGCTCAGTGCTGACAAGAAGACCTAAACCAGGCAGGCTGAAGTGCTGATACATAATTCATGATAATGTGTACCAGTCATCCAAGCCCTGCAGGTGTTTTTTTTTTTTTTTTTTTTCTGTGACTGGGACTGTGGAAACAGGTCCAAGAAAGTCCTGTGCTTCCTTCCCCATAGCCAGGGCCCGAGAGCAGGGAGGAGGTATCAAGTGAGTCTCTACCCACTTCAATTTTTTGAGGCTCCCACTGTATTAAAATATATAACAATAATAAAATGTCTCTACAGAATTACAAAATTGACATTTTAGAAACTTTTCCATTTAAGGTTAACATACAGATGAAATGCAATGTAATTGTGCCATTATAAGATAATTATAAAATCCATTTAAAAAATCGATTCCTGGAGTACAATAGGTGGCATAGTCTGGCACATACACTACAGGCTGATATGGAGTGTCTCCCTCTAGGGGTGTCAGTGACCTGTATTTGATAAGGAATTTCATACATTTAGGAAGTCTAGGCCAGGTACCTGGCCTAGGCCCCTACCCATTAGCCCTTGGGCCCACATGTGGCCTGATGTACACCCGACCTGCTACTGCTTCTCCTCTCCTCTTAACTTTTCTTGAGGCACAGAACCAAGGAATTTATCCTGCTGGCTTGGTGAACAGTTTGCATAGGTGTGTACAGGTATACTATATCAATTAATCTTAACTTACTTAAACATACAAATATGGTTTTTGGGCCTTCTATAATACCACCTTAACTTTGTTTCCAACCAATAAATCTTTTGACCAATGGACTTACTTTCAAGAGAGCTACTCAAAGCAGCTCATTTGGAATTATACCATTTGTAAAGTATAGTCAGTTTGAAAAAAAAAATTTCATTGAGGCAAAAAAGCCTGCTTTATCTCCTTGCAAGATCTGATTTCACCTGTTGGAACCTAACAGGAAGCATAGATAGAAAGGTTTGCTCAGGCTTTTCAAGGGTATAGCCAGGGTGAAGAGAAAATGTGGTCATTGCAGACATCGATTTTCCGGACTCTGGACCATTCTCAGAAATGCTAATTAACTAGGACTCAACTCTTCATAGATTTCGGTGAAGAAGACCTCTTCTCAGTATCAAAAAGGAATAATAATCATTTAGGAAAACTTCATGTCCTAGACTTCAAGTAAGGAGAATTGATTGCAATTCTTATTTGGCTAAAAATAAAAAGATGAGCAGATACTATCAAAAAGGCCCAGGTAAAAGGTTGTAACTACGAAGTAACCCTTCTCCCATCCCCCACCCCTCATTCTTCCTTAGGTCACCTTCAGCCAAGGGGCAGATTTGCTCTCCTCCCACACACATTCTTTCCCCCTGCAAACCTTTGCCCCCTCTGGCAATGACTGCCACTGGTCTACATTTAGCCTCTGGTTGAGAATCTACACACAAATCTCAGCCTTTCTTTTGCTGCACCGTTGGAAAGTATTTAAGTAACATGAGAGCCCTCGGAAAGCTAAAACCACAAAAATGCAACTCAAGGAAACAAAATAGAACTCTGGGGATGATAGATAAGGCTTCCATGAATTTCTACCCAATGCACATGGCCTTTGGCCTTCCCTTTGGGCTGCCCCAACCAGCTTGACAGTATGCAAGGAGAATACAGAAGACTCATCCACTAGCGCATGAGCTCCTGGAGGAGCTGCCCTGTGTCTGAAACGCCTACATAATTCTACCAATCCTATGTATGAAAGGCTCTGCTTGGCTCTCTTTGTCCGTAGGACAAATCCAGACTCCTTTGTTAGGAAGCAGAGTCCATCACAACTGGCTTCACACCTCTCTTTCTTAATCCATCTTTGAGGCTCCCACCCAAACCATCTAACTTTGCATCCATCACCTGACAACTCAACCTTCCTCCCTCACACCATGTATTTAATAGGCCTTTCTTCTTTAAATTACTGCCCCTGTTTAGAATGGCTTTCTCTTTCTTCTCTACTCATCAAAATTGGATTTATAAGCTAATTCCCATCTCAGAAATTACCTTCTGGAATTTGTCCTAGATCCCATCAGAATTTAAATAAATCCCTCTCTACTTGGTGTTACCATAGGACCCTGAGAGCTCTCCCACCAAGCATGTTTTCTTCTCTATTAAACCACTGGCTCCCTCAGTGAAGGGATGAGTTCTTATTTCATCTGATATCCCAGGGCCTAGCACAGATTTCTGTACATAGTGAGTATTTAATAAAGTTTGGTCTAATTGGATTTTAGGAAAGCAACTGCTAACAGCTAATTTGGAGTGGGAGACAGTTGATAAGAATAACATTTTAAGAGTTCACGAGTAAGAATGCTCAGGTGTAAATCCCAGCTTCACCTCTTACAAGCTATATGGCCTTGGACAACTCAGTAAGATTTCGATACATGCTACTCCTTTCGCTCCAGCCTTTTCTCCTCCTCCCCCTGTTCATTATTACGACAGCTCCCACTAACTGCCACTACTACTGTGATCTTAATTCCATGAGGAGAAGGTGCATTGTGGAATGTAAATTCTTCTGCTACCAATCCCCAAACTGGGCCCCCATCTCTAGGCTATGTTTTAGGAAGAATTTCCCTTCTTGCAAAGAGAACTGTAGCTGTGACCAAAGGTGGACTTTTTATATTGATGGAGTGAAAGAAGCCTGGGAAAACGTTTTTTCCCAGCTTTGACTAGAAATTTGTCTTTGGGTTAATTCCTCTTTTGTTTTGTGAAACTGTACCCAGGAGTTCTTTGAGATATGCAAGTGAAAAGTAAATGTTTACCCATCGTTTTGCCAGAAACCATGAAGTCACCAATAATTGGAAGACTCATATTTAGCCCACAAAATCAGAGTTCGTATTTGGTATGTAAGTTCTTGTTTTATTGAGTTGAGCTTCTTTCTGTAGACTTGGTGCGATTTTTTCATAGAAAGGAAAACGAGAAATATTTCAAACCTTTGCAGGAGTGAGGTTGGAGATCCAGGCTGAATTATTGCTTGTTCTGGGATCATATTAACACTAGAGTTGGGAGTGAGGTAAGGGAACTCGTTTTGCTTTGTTTTATTAGCATCAATGATAGGAAAATGAGAACGATGTGAAGACAACATTTAAGGAATGGCTCTCATGGGATCCTGCCAACTCTCTGGGAAAGGAATTGCTGCTTCTCTGACCACAAGACAATGTGTGAGCCAGAGTTGGGACAGGGTCACTGTTTCTAACTCTGTACAAAATCAGCAGCTACTGGAGCTAGAAGACTCAGCACCCTTGTCGGTGATGGTGTCAAAAGTCTCGCCATGGGCAGAGGAAACAAAGAAACAAACAAAAAAACATGGTAGCCGTTCCATAGTGGCCTGGAGGGCAGATGGGTTGATGGGCATCTTTAGGAGCCATAGAAATATGGGAAAGAAAGGGAAACATTTCCAGGAAAAGAGTGAGGTCAAAGACTTGCATTATTAGAGGCTCAAGCTTTTGTAAATTGGACTTTAACATTATTGTGACCTCATATTACCATTCCCTGCTCCAGGATTAAGAAATCTCTGCTACACTATATAAATAAATAGATAGATAGATAGATAGATAGATAGATAGATAGATAGATAGATAAATAAATATTTTAAGTAGACTATTTAAATTTTTTTTTAAATTTAAAACTGGAAAGAATTTGGGGTGGGAAATAGAAAAAGCATAGGGACTTTTTAAAAAGAATGGATCCTGGAAATCAGCAGATTTCTGTCTTGGCATTTCTTTTTACTAGTTGTATGATCACAAACAACTTATTTACCTTATTTAAGCCTCTGTTTTTTCATCTATAAAATACAGGTGTGTGGCACATTGTATTTTCCAACAGCCATCCAAAGATGGCTGCACCAATACATATTCCATCCCGCATGCTGTTCTCATGAGGTGACATTGACATCTCTTCATCAAGAGATGGGATCTTTGCATGGAGGGAGTGAGCAGATAAGAAAGCTAAGCTAATCTTCCTTTCAGTCTCAGGCCCCGAAGAGTCCTGGACTTAGAGATAGCATGTATAACAGAGACCAGTGTGAAAAGTGGGACAAAAGGAGAGGCACTAACTAAAGATTACTATGAAGACTTAGGCTGCCCCTCCCTCCAATCTTAGCACTTTGTAACTGTTAGGGATATATTTACTCACAGGAGGAAAATGAACATTTCTTCACAAAATAAAAGTGAAGAAAATATCTGGGCACATCTATCTATATGGATATTTATGCTCAATAATAAAAAATCTTTTCATTTCAGCATTGGGAGTGAATAGGAAAAGGATTTGATAAAGGTTGATCTACATCTGCTTATATAGAAGTACACAGAGCTCCAAGTCAGCCTTCCTATACACTCTTCCTATTTACTCTTAAACAGATAATCAAAGTATTTGAGGACAGACTGCCAAATGAAAGATTGGACAAAAGAAAAAACTATACTCGAAGGGAACAGATATATCGTGTAACAAAAAGAAATTTAAAAAACAAAACCCAAACAAAACTCCCTTTAATTAATATTGTCAGAGCTATTTGAGAACATATGACATCTATAAGGAAAGAACAGTTAGAATAAAAATTTATACTCTAAAAATAATCAAGAGCTCAAAATTATGATTGCTGAAATTCAGTTCAGAAAAAAATTGAAAATAATGGCACAATTGCTAACATTTTGGAAAATTATATCAAAGAAATGTTCTCAAAGAGCAAAGAGATAGGAAATATAAGAATAAAGGTATGTCTCAATTTTTTTAAAAGTTACAAAAAAAGGAATAAAAATAAGAGACATAGAGAATCAATTCAGGACATCAAACATCTTTCAAATTGTAAAAACTTCAAAGAGAATATTATTTAAAAAATAAAACAAGAACATTTCCCAGAATTAAAGAGGGCTGTAAATATTGAAGTGAAAGGACTCACTGAATATTAAAAAGGTTGACATAAGAAAGATCAATATATAAGAAACAATGAGGACATTTTATAAAGACCTGGGGCAAGAAATGATCCTAAAAGCTTTTGAAGAATAAAAAAAAAAAAATAAACAAAAAAAATACTAGATTGCCAACCAAGGAGTAAAATCAAAATAGCATCAGACTTTTTATCACTGAAACAAATGCTAGAAGATACAGTGAGCATGGCCTTTAAAAGTTCTGAAGGAAAATTTTGATCAGGAATTCTACATTTAATCAATCATCTCATCTATGGGATTTGGAGAGAAAATAGAATAATTTCTACTTGTATAAGTACTTGTTATTTTTACTTCCAGTGAACTATTTCTTGGAGATAAACTCCAGCAGGAAGACATGGGACATAAGACATCATAATAATAATCCAATATCCAAAGAACAGGAAATATCAACTATGCACAATAGAAAAGGAAATCAGTGGTGGTTAAGAAGTATATCTTCAGAATGAATACCAGACAATATGCTGAATGATATAGATGGATCATATTTCTCCTCACCCAAAGAAATAGTGAAGGAAACATGAGTTATTTCAAGAAATATCAAATAAAATATACAAGAAAATCATTGTCCCAATATAGAGCAAATTTAAGCATGATATGATTTTAAGCAATTGACAAAGTATATTAAAGATTTCATTTAATACTTTGTTTGAGTGACAACGAAGTTAAAACATTGAGCAACATAGAAAAAGCAATTATTGTAGTTATCATAGATCTCTACTTGACCCTGTAATAAACAATATTCACATAATCACAATAATGTAAATATTGTTTATGGTCTTTTAACTTTTACAATTAATGTTTAGATAACCCTCAGATGATTTTATTGATGTTGCAGTACACAATGTACAAATTACTACCAGATGGTTAAACAAACATTGCTTTTTCTAGTTAAAAGAGAAAGAGAGAAAGGGGGAGAGAGAGACACAGAGAGAGAGAGAGATGGGATCTATATTTTCTTCCCTTGAATCTGGGCTGAACTTTGAAATTGCCTCAATCAAAAAAAATGTAGCAGAAGCTATGCGACTTCTGGCTAAGTCACAATAGGCAATAAGGTTCTGCCTGGCATGCTCTCTTGCAAGCGTGTACTCTCTCTCACTCTCTCCCTCCCTCCCACTCTTCCTCTCTCTCTCTCTCTCTCTCTCTCTCTCTCTCTCTCTCTCTCTCTCTCTCTAGTGTGTGTGTGTGTGTGTGTGTGTGTGTGTCTTGGGGCACTCCCTTTGGAACTCAGTCACCATGTTGTGAGGAAGCCCAGTCAACACCCGCTTCTAGGCCCTAGCTGACAGCCAGCATTCATTTCTAGACATAAGAGTAAATGAGCCTTCAGATGGTTCCAGGGTCCAGTCTTCAAGTCCTCCAGCTGACCTCAGACCTCATGGTGTGGAAATAAATCAAACTTACTATATTCTGTCTGAATTCCTGACCCATACAAACCATAAGAGATAATAAATCATGTTGTTTTAAACTACTAAGTTTTGCAATAATAGATAACTAAAATAAAGGGTAATGGTATGTAACTCATAGTAGTATTATGAGGATTAAAAAAAGTAGTACCATGCTTAGCACAGCAGTGAGTGCTCAATGTGAAATACATTTATTATGACAAAAAAAGCAATTACTAAGCAAAACTTTGAGGTGAATGAGAGCTCTCAATAGGTATCCCTTTCTGGCTCTCTTAACAGATATCCAGGGGAAAAAGAACTAGAAATGTATAAGGAACCCAGTTTAGAAGCAAGAGGTCTCTGGGAAATCATGTGTAGACTTTGTTTTACCCCCTTAGAGAGGTTCTCTTAAAATTCCTGGAGCCAGAACCTCAGGATGGGAGAGAGTACATTTGTTTGGGCCTCTGTCATACTGGCGCCCTCACAATTGTTCGCCCACCACCCTATGGTAAGCAGCAGTCTTTAAGAGAAGCTAGCTTCTGTATCTAATTGAAATGAGCTCTCCTGTCAATCACACTCAGAGTAAACTGTCATGTAGTGGACTAATATTAGTTTCTCGGAATATTTCAGTAAGGTATCAGACTGTCAGAAAACCGTTCTGTAAGGATTGCTTTAATAGGAACTTGAGGATATGCCAAGTTTCTCCTGCCTCACTAAGGTAATTGTGACTCCATCATTCTCAGAATTCACTCTATTTTTCATCCATAATTTTGACAAAGATAGATGTGGGGCATTGAATATTTTCCCTAGGCTTCCAGTGACCAAGGATATCAACAAGAAAAGGAAATGGAATAGTTTTTTTTATATTTCTAAACACACCCCTCCAAAAGAAAGAGAGGTTATAATGTATTTTAAAGTCAATAATGGAATAAGAACAGTGAAAATCAACAGGAAAATGTGTTTTTTCTCTGTTCCTGAATATGTATTGTGCAGAATTCAGGATTTACTCAGATTATAAGCAATTATTTTATATGCAATGATTTGAGAAGAGAGGCAAGACTTTTTTAATGGTGGTGTCTCTGGCATAGGAGCTGAGGAAATGGCTTTTAGGTTTAATGTCATTTTCACATCCTTTACATCATCCTTTAACCCTGCTGATTGTCCATATACTAGTAAATTTTGTATAAATCTGTATTCATTACTTCTTTATAACACTCATCACAATCAAATCTTATATACTAGGCATTGTTAGCCCCTATTTTTCCATATGGAAAGAGAGTTAGAGAAGTCAAACAGCTTTGAAGAAGAGGCACTAAGATGTGATCCAAAGATCATACTTTGCCCAATGCTAGGCATTGCCTCTACTGTTGACCAAGGTCTCTTCTCTACTCAGCATATGCAAAGGCTACTTCAAGACTCAGCACATTGTTCTCTCCTCTCAGTTTTCTGCTCACCATCTCCTCTTCTGACACCTCCCAACGCACAGGAATTACTTTCTCGCTCCTCTGAAAACTTCTCTAGCAGTACTGTCCAATAGAAATAATGCAAGCCACATATATAATTTTAAATTTTATAGTAGCCACATTAAAAAAGTACAAACAGGTCAAATGAATTATAGACTTTATTTAACCTAATATATCTAAAATATCACATCAACATGTAATCGATATTAAAAATATTAATGAGATACTTTGTATTTTTGTACTGGATCTTCTAAATCTGATGTGTATTTTATATTTTCAGTAAATTTCAGTTTGACCTAGCCACATTTCAAATGCTCAATAATCAATAACTAGTGGCTATTCTATTGGGCTGTGTGGTTCTATAGCATATAGCACATGTTTTCATCTTATTTTGTGTAATGTAGGTTACATGAGATCAGGAAATGAGGCAGACTCACCTATGTATTTCCCAACATTCCCAGAATATTGTGCATAATAAATGTTTGAGTCAATGTGTGAGTCAAGTGCCTCACTGAATTCCTAGAAAAGAAGTATCTGTACTGTATCAAGGCATAAGTAGTTCTCACAAAGAGAACGTAAACTTGGCACAGCAGGGTCTTAAGAACTGCAAGTTGCTCTGAGAGTTGAAGAACAGCCTTGAGGTCAAAGTCAAGAAACTGACAAGGAAGAAAAGGAGAGAGAGTTTTTTTATGGGGGCGTATTTAGCGGGAGGGAAGCGTGAAAACAGGGAGATAGAGACGAAACACCAGATCACTTTCTGGTTAGCATCTCAAAAAAGAAAATGAGATAAGTAGATGATGATGACAGGGTACCAAGTGACTCAAACATCTGCAAATAATAGAGCAATAATTGACACTTGAGTGTAAAAAGATTCTTTAAAGTTCTCCAGTGTGGCTTGCACACTGAAGACACATCTCGAGCAAATATTTCCAGCCTATAAAAGTGGCATATTTGAAAAAAATAAGGTGGGCATTTTTTTTCTTTTTGATCACTCAGGTTATATCTGATTGAAATAAAGCAGGTAAATTTCAGTTAAAAATTAATAAGTAGTGTGCTAAGAAAGTGCCTGTTTTTTTAAAATTTTTTTTTTATAATGTGTAGCAGTATGAGAATATAGCTTTACAGTATAGTTATTATTGTGTATTTGTATTAAATTATTTTCTATTTTCTAGAGTACTGTAACAATTAGTATCATATCCTAAGACTTTTTTCATTTTTATAGGACTTTAGAATTCACTTTCATATGTATTATCTCCTCTTGATTAAAAAATGTCTAGGACATTTTGTGTCATTCCCATGGACCTTCTGTCAAGGATTTCGTGATTGATAAAATCAAAGTCTCAGGCTGTTGATTTTGGACATCAAGTTAATTCTACAGTTTCCAAGTCATTAAAGCTCAGTTTTCTTTAAAATCATGGCTCCCCTTTTAAGGACATATAGGGTTTGCAGTACATACAAGTTATTCATGGCAGAAAATACTCAAATGCTGCCTCTGCATGCTGAGATGAAAAGGTTTTTATTTTTATTTTATTTTATTGATAGGGTTTTTAAAAGGCATTTTACTGACGCCCTTTGGTTTCCAGCAAAAACATGTGGGACCGAGATCATCACCAGCCAAGAAGCCCCCAATAATATAGGATGAGGCACAGGTGTCTTTTTTTTTTTTTTTTCTTTTTAATGTCCAGAAACATTCTCCCTGGAATATCATCCTCAGAGATATTATCATTCAAGAGGAGAACTAAAACGTGTAAGAAGCCTCTGGGCACTGCTAGCTGGAGCTTCTTTTGAAATCTGGCTGAGGACACCTTGTCCTGAGGAGTCTCTGTGTGGCCTCACTATGAGGTGACTGCTAAGTAGCTCATTCTGCTCAAAAGTTCACTAACTGGAATTTGATGGTTGGTAACAGAAAAATAGGATATGATGCAAGTTATTTTCTCCTTTTCAATATTGTGCTAATTTTTATTTAATTTTTTTAAGCATCCAGGGTTGAAGTGAAGGTTTGTTTTCTCACGTGGTCATTAAGAGTAGAGTGTGGGTTGGGTCTCTACATGTCCTTTACACCCAATAAAGTTTCCACAGGATTGAGTTCCCTGGTGCTTGCTAATTTTACAGCCTATCCCACCCACTTTATCAGCATTTAAAAAGGACCATTAGACCTTCAATCAATACCAACCCAAGATGTTATGGTTGTAGCTTAGCAAGAATAGAGCCATTTTCTAAAGGTGTTTATGTCTTTGACAGGAAGAAAAATATTATTTTAAAAATTGAATAACATGCTAAATTCTATACCAATGAATCTTTAGTGACAAACATATGGGAGGAGGTAGGCTAGAAAATTTGGAGAAAATAAAAGAGGGCTTTAGGGTCATGGTTTGAAACTCAATTACATCAAACACTTCATTTTAATAATAAGCAATTTAGACTGCCACTCTGACTACCCTGAAATGAAATTCAACTAATCTTTTATAAAAATTAATATACTTCTCTAACTCTAAGATAAAAGAAAAATAAAAAGAAAGTAATTTATGAAATACATAAAAATATGCATTCCATATGCAACTGATTGACCGTGAGGGCACCAGAGAATCCATAACGAAGGAGTCAGGTGTTTGTGCAAATCACGAGGTCCAGCAAATCCAGTGACAATTGCACTCTGAACCTTTGTTGTGTTGGACAACATTGTCATCCCTGAGTGATGTCCCTAAATAGTGAACAACCTCTGGGTAACTTCCAAACTAAATACAATTTTCCCTTTAAAAGTCCCAAATATTTTGTTTTTATGTATAAAACAGAGTTAGATTCTAGGTTCAGGTAATTATAAACAAGATTTATTTTCACCTACATGAATGTCGGGGGAAAGTGGCATGAGACGCTAGACATTTCTTCATCGCATGGGACTATTTTAGCACCTCTGCCCCCTTCCAAATGTCTCTAAATATTGCACCATCCAAAACTGTCACGAAAAATCCCCTTTTGGGCAGAGATCTAAGGAGAAAGAAGGCCTATGAACATGGCTAGTGGCAAGATTTCGAAGAAAGACAAGCAGCGATCAATTCTTAGAGAGGGCTCTCATTCCATTTTAAGCTGTTTCCTGCTTTATACTATGCTGAAATCTCCTATTCTTAGATCCAGACTCCAACGAAGCTGGAGAATCAGGGTTTGAGATGATTAGCCATGAACAATGCCCCAAATCATGCCATGGAGCCAGGTTGGTGAAGACCCCACTGTTGCCACCTCAAGGCACAGATAAATCAGTGCATGCAGCTGTCACCACTGCTAGAATTGCTGTCATTACTAGCCTGGGAAATGAAATGCAGTTGGCTCCACAGGCATCATCCTCCACCGCTTGAGGACTGCATAATAACTGCTTCTTCACACCACTGACTTCCACTTGAAAGTGTAATGAATGCATCTGATTGGCTCAGCCTCTGTCACATGTTCTTGTCTTAACTGAAAGGGAAGCTTAGAAAGAGTATGAGCATCTTCAGCTTCTATAGTAGGAGACAGGTTCTGTTTCCTCTAAACATAGGAAAAGAGTCCAGAGGCTGAGCAGCCTACCAGAGTGACAAATGCCCACTTTAGCTGCCAAATTGGTTCTACAGAAGACAAATTCCATGGGATTTGGGAGCTGAGTGTGATAACTCTGAGGAAATAGGGACAAGGAAGGCTTTACACAGGAGGTGAGATCTGATCAAGTCTTGAAGGCTAAGACAATTGGTGGGGCTGAGCATAGGGATAAGAAAAAGAATTCTAGAGAAATGGAATGACATGAAAGATTATGCAGAACTGGAGAAACACAACAAAGCCAGGAACCCATGTTCCCTGGAGCTGAGTTTCATGGGACTTCATTAGCCAAAGAAGAATAGAAAGAACAGGAATAGCATTGAGGAGTTATGACGGTTTGTTAACAGTGGTTTGATGTAATCAAAGTGGTGTTTGATGGGGGGATTTGCATTTTTTTGGTATTCATTCCTTCATCGAAAGCTAATGTCCTTGTCAATTTGAATTTAATTCTTAGTCTTTCAGAAAACAGACCTGTTTTTTTTTTTGAATTGCCAGAAGCCTGTAGGTTTTTGTTGTTGAATATACTCAAAAAGAGTCTGGAGGCTTTGCTAGAAATAAATGACACAGATTTATTCAAGGGTCTTAGCATTTGCAGAGTGGAAACATAGTTAGGCAAATCCCCAGAAATGTTACAAGGAAGAAAGAAAAGTTCTGAGTTCTTATAGTGAAAGTTATGACTTTGAGAATAATCAGTTTTGAATTCATAGCCCTAGGATTGATATAGGATGATATCAGTCAGGTGGCAAGAGGTCTGGATAATTCCATTTGAATCTATTCCCTATTTTATACTATGTTTTATGCTATCACATCCATGTAGATAATGGATATCAAGTATATGTTAAGTGGTCTGGATATGTGAGTTTTTCAGGGGATAATCAGAGGGTTATCTGAATGTCTGATATATGTCCAGAAATTGACATAGGACTGGAAAGTTCAAAAGTTTGTTCTCTCTATTCTTGTTTCAAAGCTGGTTAAAACAATACTAGAATCATTCCTCTTGCCTCAACTTACTTGATTTTAGTAAGTTAGCAGCTCGACTATAATGACTCCATTTTACTTCTTCACTCTATTCCTCTGCTTATTTATTTGTCATTTATTATTTTTGTTGTTGCTGGTTTTTTTTTTTCTGATAAAGAGGCTAACTTTTTTATACTTCGAACTTGTATTACATGGTATTCACAGAGGAATTCACAAGTATCTTTTAGATAATTCTAAGAGTGGGCCCATCTGCAGCTTTTAATCAGACTAGGTATCATAGTCCATTTTTCCAACACTCGTTGCACACTTAACATGTGCCAAGCTCACTATTTAATGCTTTAACTTAATCTTCAAACTTCTCTTTTAGTCATGAAGAAGTAGGATCTGAGAGAGTACGCAATTTGCCCAATGACCAACCTAGTACATCTTGTGTGACAAAATTACACCTGAGAGTATGTGCCACACTCTTGTCTCATCCTCTGAACAAGGGGCTTCAAGTCCTGGAGAGTGGTAAGATAAACCTGATTCCATGGACTAGGTATTATGATGGAGAAACATGGATGACGGAAATCCAATGATGATTAACGACTTATTTTTGTCCCCGCCCCATCCTCCACACCCACCAAAGCTTGAGCAGAAATTTTAATGTGTGACCTGCAACATTTCCTTTTCTAGTTTTCTTTTCTTTCTTTGTTCACCCTTTGAGAGACAAAGAAGGATTAAACTGACAAAAAAAAAAAAAACAGGAAATGGGAGGAAAATAGAAAAATAAGCAATCTGTGGTTTCAAGCTTGACTAGATGTTTTTCCTGCTCGCTGTCCTTAGTGAACTGGACCCTGTAGCATGTCACAGACATTCACCACCCACTCAGTCCTCACTCCCTAGACCCCTCAGTCTGCAGATCACGTTGTGTTTTATTTCACTGAGGAATAGAGGCCACTGATTTGAATTGTTTTCCTTTTCCCTCACCCTGCAAAACTCCCTCTATTTAGAAAAGTGTGCCTCTTGCTTTCAGAGCTACATTCCCCTCCTGTTCTCCTAACACCAGCCCCGCCTACATTTTTCTGAGACTTGCTCCACCTTTATTTTTGTCTCCCAAGTCTCTCAGCCCACAAACATGTTCAAGGACACCATATCTTAAAGACAAGCAAACACACAAAGGGCCTATTCTACCCCCGCCCCACACACTCCCAGTTTACATCTCGTTCCCTTCTCTCTGACTTGTTGAAAGGGTAAGACTTCCTCTGCTGTCTGTACTTTCTCACCTCCCATTTACTCCTTGACACAGTATAGCGTCTTTGCTGAAACTGCTTCCTCCAGACCAATAAGATTTTTGTTGTTTTTTAATTAAAGTGTAGTTGACATACAATATTTTATTAGTTTCAGATGTACAACATAGTAATTCAACATTTATGTACCTTACTGTGTGATCACCATGATAGGTCTAGTAACCATCTGTTACCATACAAGTTAGTTGTTTGGCTTTTTGTTTCATTTTGCTTTTTTCTGACTAGCATTCCTGACCAGAGGACCCCTGGTGGTCGCAGTTAGAGGGGATATAGACAGAAGCCAATCCAGACCATTTTGATTTTCCTTCTCTAGAATTTGATACCTGGGCAGAGACACACGGGGAAGAAGATGTGAATGCTGAGCATCAGTTGGCATCACGGTAAAGGAAAAGTTCATCTGTTTCTTCTGCTCAGACTCCCAAGGCGCCTGTATTTCCTGCTCTTCTTCAGGCCTGGTAATTCGGCTCTTCATGAGACTCTATGAGACGTACTGTCCCCATAGCTTCTCGTTTCTTGTTGAAGTTAGTCAGGGGGAATGGGAAGCAACAGCTAATGGGCAGGCATAGGGTTTCTTTCCTTCATAAAGTGTCTTTCTCACTCACATCCTAAGATTATGGGAATATGGAAGATAAATTCCTGACATCAAAACTCCCTAAAAGACCAGCATTATATATAGCAAATCATTAGTATCAATTTATTAGATTTCAATTCCCCTGAGTTGTCTTAAACAGATTTTCCTTGTTCTAAAGTAGCATTCAAAGGTGGAGTGGTGATGGTTGAAAAAAACAAAAGGAATGTGATAGAGATACTTATTAATTAGAAGGAAAAGAATCAGGTTGGCTCATCCTCAAGCCTTGGAAGCCTGAAGATGTGCACATAGAGCCCGGCGGACCTAGGCCTGTGTTCTGCCACATCCAGGTCTAAATCCATTTCTTACTGTAGTCTTAGGCTCCTTAACTTCTCAAGGCTTTAGTTCCTTTACGTAGGAAATGTAGATGGTAAAGGTATCCATTATATAGCATTCTCGTGAAAGTAAATGAGCTGTGAGAGATTTAAAATGGTTAACAGAATATCTGTTAGCCAGTGAGTGCTCAATAAGCATAAATTGCTATGACCGCTATTTTTTTTTCCCTAAGTACACTTATAATCTCATTAGTTTGCCACAGGTTACTCCATGAGTAAATGGTCATAAGGAAAACACATGTTAACTACTTTTAAAAATTATTTTATAATCATTCTTAAATTGCCCATGAGGAGAGAATGGTTTACATCCTCTTTTTTTTTTTTTTTTTTAAGAAGAAAAGACAGATTTGAGCATCAGTGACAATAGCTAAGCTTCCTAAGAGAACATAGCAACTTGGTTACTAGGGATTTTTTTTTTACTGAGGAAGAAACAATTATGTGTTAACGTATCATTTTAGATGTGTGCATGTTTAAGGATCCTTATTCTATAAAGAAATAAAATAATGAGAGTAGTCTCTCATTGTACAAAATAAAACAGAAAAAGAGTTTTGAACTCAGAGAGAAACTGAAGGTTACAATGGCAATTAACATTTCATATAAAACTGCAAAGTAGACAGGTGAATGCTATGTGGGTTTCAGCCATATAATAAATGGAATGTTAATGTTACACCCAGAACATAAACTTCGATGGGATAATGATAAAGCACTAAGAGGGATCATAATTGAGTAGAGAAGTATAATACTGGGGCTTTAGTTAAATGTTTAGAGGACTGGTACCTGGTGTTTTTCTCTATCTGTGTCATTACAGCACAGTATTAAAACTGCTGTATCCAAGTTGCTCAGATATAAAATCGGAGGACCAAGACTTACCTCACATCCCTATTCTACTGCTTAGTAGCTGTGTGTCATTAGCCAAATAACTTAATCTTTCTGTCATTGGTCAAGTATGGCAAATAAAACACCTGCCATACTGACTTCAAAGAATTATTGGAAACATCCAAAAAAGTTATTAATGTGAACACACTTTGAAAATTATAAAGCGGGATACAAGTATTTGTTGTGATTATGTAAAATCTAGTGGTTAATGAATGGTTAACACTTTACATTCTATTTTAATGGCACATTTTTTATAGTGTAAGCAAAATTAACTTCACCATAAATTTATTTAAAATAAATAGTATATATAAACTATGAGATCCAGCATTAGACACCATCTGGTGGCAGTTAAGAGTAATGCCAGTACATTGCTGAGCTACTGCTCTTATGTCACAGAAATTAGGTGGAATGGTTCCTGTGAACCTCAAAGAAGGGCTTAGGCTAAAATGAGCTGAAAAGGACTTGAAATATCCAGCATTGAAGCTAGAAAGGTTTGGTGTATTGTGAGCTGTAGAGTCAAGCTACTGCTTGTCTCGATCATAGCTAAGTAGGGGAAGAAATTCAAGCCTCTTATTTATCCTTGACTTCCCACTGACCCACACAGTAGTACTCAACAAGTTTATTAAATGAGAAAATAAAGAGGAAAAAAAGTAAGGGAAGGAAAGGAGAAAGGAAAGTAAGGAGGGAGGAAAAATCTTAAAAGAAACTATAAGCTAGCTCATTCCAGGTGTTTTTTATTTTGTTAGTTTTTTTCTTTTTCTTTCAAAATTCTAGTTGCCAATTCAAGTTTCTTTTGAGAAATTCCAACCCTATGCTAACTGAACTAACTTTAAAGGGGCTGACTTGGGAGAGGTGAAAAAAAACAATATATCTTTATAGGCTCTTTGTGATGAGACAAACGTGCCTGGACCAGAATGCTCAGAAGAACCCTATCAGGCAAATAAGGCTTAAAAATTGAGATCATCTGTAAAGACAGCTAAGTTCACAGTGCAGCAGTTCCTGTGTGCCTGAAAGATTGTCAAAACAGCAGCCTCCAAATACACAGTAGCCGCTGCAGCTTCTATTGGCTGTTCTCTGCTTTTTGATACTGGTATCCCTCAGGAAAAACAAGGAAATGTCTCCCCTTAAAGCCATAGCCTTTATGCCTTGGCCTTCCTCCATTTTTTCTTCTCCAGAAGGTCTTCACCATGCTCCCAGCTACACCACATGCTCAGAATATGACTTGTCCATGATTAATTTTCACAGCAAGGAAATGTGGGAAACAGATTTTTAGCTACATCATGCCAGCCTCACAATCAAGAACTTAGGCTTCAAATACAAAGCAGTGGTAGAAATCTTCCAACCGGCTAGTCAATCCCAGCCTTTCACTCAAAAATTCATTTATTTTACATAGTACTATGAAAAAGGTACTCTGCCCTTCACTTTACAGCCTCTGACAATAGGGATTCTTCCTTCAAAAAGACTCAGAAGGTATGCATACCTCCAAAAGCGTTGTAACACAGAACTAGAAAAAGAATCATAAAACATTTATTGGGATTCTAATAGCATACTCAAAGTCGTGGCTATTATGATGAAGGAGCAGAAATTCCTAAAGAAAAGATGGAGATGCAAATTGAGATGACTGATTTTGTGTGTGTGTGTGTAGTGAACACTAGGTTTTAGAAAAGAATGTATATAAATCTTATATATTGTCTAATTGTATTTCAATGTGTGGTAATAATCTACAACCCTACACGAGAGTCCTAAGAATACTTGTATTGTAAGACCTTACACCTTTAAGAGTCTTTGTTACTCTGATAAACAAGAAAATAATATTTAAATAATTTTGTATTTTTTGAACATTTTCTTATATGTGCACTAAGTATATTGCCTCATCTGTGTATTATCTTTTATGTATTTTTATATTTATCATTTTAATATTTTGAATTATTTTATAATAAATATATTAAACTTTATAAAGAAAACGAATATAATAAAACACATGCAGATTGTTATTAATTACATTCTGCACTAGAAGCAGTAAACACTAAAGCATTCAAATACATGAAGTGGAGAAGAGTCTTGAAAACTCTGTAGTTGATATGAAAAGATAAGGAGATGAGAGAGATATTGATTTCCAACAGAATAGAGAATGAAAATCAATCCTAAGAAGTATAGTTATTCCCATGGCTGAATTTGTCAATGGTAGCAGGATGAGAGAGGCAGATGAAATAGAATAGTCCAAGATGTATTTTGAGAAAGCTGAGTTGAAATTAATGGCTGGAATAACATTAAATAAGTGATTCCATTGTTCAACCAGATATGAGAACCACTGATCTAATTGATTTCTACGGTCTCTTCTAGTTGGAATCCTCCTTAAATTTAAATTCCAACTGATCTCATGATTTTTTAAAAAATAAAGCTGTTTGAGGCACTTTTCCTATTAAAAGAAAACATTATCTTAGAAAAAAGTTTTATTTTTTATTTTTACTGTCTTTGGACTTTACTTGCTTTAATTTTTTCTTTATGAGGTTTTGTAAAAGTTAGAAATGAATACATTAACGGATAGAAATAGCCCCAAATCCTCTCACACTGATTACTCTGAATGGGATTAGGGACAGATGATAGCAATAAAATGGACACACGGAGAAATTTCAGACTTTCAGGGAATTTTCTGTTAAACTCTAACTAGCAGCTAACTTTTCTATAATGGTACAGCAACTCTCCCTGCAAAAATAGCCTTGCTCTTCGGGCTGCCTGTTTTTTAGAAAACTTTTTAGCCAAAGGTCGTGGGAGACCACCTTCCTATAAGAGACTAAATTAAAACAGTTTGCTTTTATATTTTGCTATGTTTTTATCAGAGTTCCTTTATTATCTTGTTAAGATGATATTAAGTGATAATCATATATAATCCACATTGGTTTTCCCTTTTCAGGGGAACTTTCATCTACATCCCTCCAGAGTCTTCTCCCTATTCTCATTCTCCTACTTTCCTCTTCTGTCCCACCTCCCCAAATTAGAAGGAGCTGACAAAAAGAGGTTCGTCAAATTTAAATCTTGGTAACATAACTTGGTCTCTTTTCTTCAGTGTTCCGGGCCTCCCTGCAAAGCGGTGACATCCAGTTGAAACGTTCCCTTTCTCATTTGGGGGCATTGGGAGGAGAGCGTTCTCTCCTTTCTAACAACAAAGTAGCAAGCATGCAACAATTCTCTTGACCTTGCAAAAGATCAAGACTGAAGAACATCTTATGCTTTTATTTTCTTTCTCTGTGTTGTAACTTATATAAATTATCTCTTGGGAATGGAATGTCTGAGTCTTTCTCTTCCATTCTCTCTTAGTCTGAGTATACCACTCTGGGTCTCCAGATGGAGAAAAAAATGTCAAATGACAAATGGCCGTGAAAACCCTTTGGCCACATTATCTAACAGTCTACTCATACCCAGTCGCTGTAGGCTCTGACATGGTAGATTTCTATTGTCATTCAACAATATTTTTTAATAGAGCACTTATAATAGTCCTGGTTTATATTTTCTGCTTTGGATGAATTCATAGAGATGTGTACAGTATAGAAATCCACTTGCACATGAGGTCCACCATATTCAGACCACTTATGGACTTGAGCTACAGAAATATAGGGAAGCCTTGCTGAGTGTCAACTCTATCCTCAGTTGTGGGTGCCTTACACTTAGATCCTCATTCCATAGTTCACAGACTCTTTGGCTTGGGATCTTATCTCTTTTTGTACAAAACTCCCTCTTCCTTCACTCTTCCCTCTTCCCGTGGATCCCTGCTGCTGCCATCCACGGACTTTAAGTCAGAAGCTTAGTTTGATGACAGGACATGTATTTTCAGAGTGGAAGGACCACAGAGGAAACCACCATTATCTTTGACCAAATTCATCAAAGTAAATGTGAACATGACTGTAATTAAGATTTAGAAGAAAAACATGGAGAAAAGTGAAATATGAGAATAAAACATGGCATCAGACCATGAGTTACACAAAGAAGATGGTTTAAAGTCCAGTCCACCCATCCATTTTGTACCCCATCATTGTTACCCAAACTATGCAGCAGCAGTTAGACCTGGCACAAATCTCTACTTTGAGCATCTTACCTGTCTAAACTTAAAGCACCTTCCTACCTTCCTTGCTTTGTCATTCTTTCTGAACTTGACCTTCCCATTCAGTTGACTATAGTACATGCTATTCTTCCATTAGTCTAACCAAAGTCCTCTTGTTCCCCTCATCCTCTTGACTTATACAACATAGTCATTCCTCTCAAATGATATACAGTCTGGTTGATGATCCCCATGAGCAGAACCTAAAATAAGAGAAGAGGAGAAGGATGGCAAAAGAAGGCCACTTGGGCCTGGCTCCTTATTCACAAAGGAACTCAACGGTAGATTTTTCTCCTTATCTTCTATTTGAGGTATTACATACAGCCACAGAAAAACTAAAAGAATTAAAAGACAAAGACATTCATTAAGAACTTTTCAGTTTTGTCTGATTATTGAAACAGATTTCCAAAGCACACTATGAACTGACTTTCTTCATGATTTGTAGTTGTGATGACTAGCATACTTGCATTTTATTATTATATATTAAAAGTATTATTAATTATAAACACTTAATATATAATATGGTTATTATAGGTTTGTTTTGTTATTTAATCAATTTTTTAATATGTTAGAGCTTCAAAAAAATAGAAATGGCCTAAGCATCTCTTATTTTCTGAGAGGCTCTATAATCCTATAATAAAATATGATGGATGCTAGGTTGAATCGTCTACTATTTCTGCCAAGAGTTTGAAGTTAGCATGGAAGGCCTAGCACAAGAAGAGTTTCTGAAGTGGCAGATTTCAGTCTTTCCCTCTTCTACCATATCATACCTTACTAGAGCATTTTACCTTTTTTGGCATCTTACACAGAAAGAGTGGGATACTCCTTATCAGTAGTGTCTTTCCTAAGCTTCAAGGGAGCTGGCACCTCCTGCTTCATTTGCTATTTATTCTCTCTCCTCACTACTGCATCATGTATACACTTTGACAGATGGAGGCATGTGGGGAGTGGGGGTGGATAGGGAGAAATTTGGGGGGATAACCTTTCTCCCACCTCTCTCCTACTTCTAAAAGAACTCAGGGAATTCCCACAATGAACTTGACTTTTAGACTTTCTCTTCTATTTTCTTTTCCACATCTAACCAGAAAAATGATCCAATTAGTCTAACCAGAGACCTTTAGAAAAGAAAATTCCAAAGAAACTTTGAGCATTGGATCTGCACGCATTTTGTGAGACGTAATTCATAAGTACATTTTTTAAATTTGTGCTTAATTTTGAAAGAGTCAAAGGAGAAAAAAATTACAAAGAGTAATATAGCAGATATCTTATTCAGTCGTTCTGAATTAAACATAGTTAATATTTTGTCTCATTGGTTCTGTTTTTTGTTGGTTTGTTGGTTTAAGAAATAATATACTAGAGATATAAATTAGCCTCCTTTAAACCCTATCCCCCTGGTTCTTCCCTCCTCATCCCCAGGCCTCTTTCTTCTGGTGCATTTGAAGTGTTTTCTCTTTTTTTTTTTTAACTCGTTATCAAATAGATTTACATGTAGCTTTATATAGCTCTACAAGTAGAAATATATGTACATACATTTGTGTACACAAATAATATGCCAACGCATTTAAATGCTGTGCATATGTAAAACATAAACATAAAAACATATGCAGGATTGTTTTCTTTCGTATATGGTTAATATACATAAATAACATCATATTATATGTTTCAACCTCCATCTTGTTCTTTTTCAGCATTGCTTTTGGTATTTATATTGATATTTATAGATTTAAAGATCTTTTTAACTGCCACTGAGTATTGAATTGCATGGATATAATACATTCCAAGTATATAATAATACTTAAAAATTATTTGTGGAGTGAATGAATGAGTAAATGAATAGCAATTTGAAAGCTGATGATGTACCAGGGTCTTTCTTTGTTTAAAACTTGCCTAATGCTCACATAACAACTCAATGTTCATTACTGGCTGCTTTTCTAAAATTATCTTCACCTGCTTGTACTGACATGCCAAAGTATTTCTTTGAGGTTTTTAAGACTAGAAAATCCCACGTGACTTCTGTTCCTCCTCATTCAGTGCATTGGTACATCCTAAAAAATTAGGATATTTTCTAAAATTAGAAACTAAGTGTTACTAAAATAAACACACCACCTAGTAGGTATTTTCTTCAGCTTTCATCTGTAGGAAATTGGACAGTCAGAGGCTTCAATGTGTCCTACAAACCAAAGCACAATTAATCAACAGATTGCTACCCAAGAGTTATCAAACACTGACTTTTCAAGACTAAAGATGAGGTGTGCAGAAGGCCAGCTCTGGGTGGGGACCTCCAGATCCTTGGGGACTTTAATAGTCAAATAGAGAGTGGCAGTTGGCAGTTTCTGTTTCTCCAATCCCCTTTTCCACCAATGGTTCCTAATTTTCAACACAATTGTTGAAATTTAGGCTAATTCCAAGCAGTGTGTAACAGCCAACTAAGGTCATCTCATTATTTGCTATCAATTACATATTACATCTTGAGAAAGTTCTAGGGAATTATCAAAGCATTTTTTTCCTGATTTCTTAATACTATATATGTTATAATTAAGAAAAAGAATATTCATTGTTACCTGTAGTGACATTTAAAATTAATTAATTTTACTTTACTATATTTATATCCAAAAATAATTTGAGGGTAGTTGCAACTTTGCATCAATTATTAGGCTACCACCAGCGGTTAAATGCATAAATGCACTGCTAAAAATAGCATCATAATCAAAGTTTGTTAATTTTACAATTACGATTTACAATTAAATCCTGACTGAATTGTAATCAAAAGGATAATCATTTTTAGTAGATAAATTCATTTTGCTCATAGGCAAAAATAGAATTTGTTCATTAAAATATTCATCTTTTGAATTCCAACTTATTCAGGTCTCTTTCTGTGTTGAAAACTGGTCTAGGTGCTGGACACAAAGTGAATATGTTCCCTGCCATTAAGGAACTTGTAGACTAGTAAGGGAAGGGATGATTTTAGACTGTGTCAACTCAGCTAAGCTGGAACCGTGTTTCTCAGAATCCCCTTTTGTGTGTGGTTCTGGTTTAGTGCTGGCCACAAGAAACATCATCGCGATATCTGGAAAGTTTTCTAATCCTTTTCACCATGTAAGGTTACAGAGGGAAGGGAAACAGCAGCTCTAAAAGTTAGTGTGAGGCACCAGGCACTGCTGGACTCACATACACTGTGCTGGCTCACCTTGCTGGCATCAGGCAGCAGCCAGCCTACAACTCTTGCCTCTCCTACTGGATCTCCTCCTTCAGCTTCTCTGAGTCTTGTGCCAGATATATGTGATCTCCACAGTGAATGAAGAACACCAGCTTCTTCTGCACATTTTTCATATCATCAACGTTGGAGATTGCTGTAAGTTCAGTGTGTCTACTCCAAATTCATATGTTGAAACCTAATCCCCAATGTGATGATATTTAGAGGTGATAAAAGAGACCCCAGAAAGTTATCTCATTCTTTTCACCATGTAAGGCTACAGAAGGAAGACAACAGGTTCTCATAAGACACTGAATCTGCCAGCACCTTGGTCTTGGACTTTCAACTTCCAGAACTGTGAGAAATAAATTTCTGTTGCTTATAAGCCACCCAGTCCTACTTTGTTATAGCAACCTGAAAAGACTAAGACAGAAGTGACGTGAGATGGAGATGGATTCCAGTTTGTCCTCATAGGTTTTTCTTTGTCCTTGCATTCCCCATTCCTTGCTTAGAATTTCTTCCTGCTAGTCCTGCTGACTTATGAGGCTTCAGGCCCACCACTAGAGGCCAGATCACAGTTTTCCATGGACTCCATGAGCACCCACCATTACATAAGGTTTAATCCCTATTAGATATCTTGCTTTTGATATTACTCGAGGTGATTCTATTTCTCTGATCAAATCTGACTGACTGAAGTAGATAGATATTGATCATACAAGCATATAATGTACTCTGCAACAACCCATTGTGTTAAGGATTTGAAGGAAGACTACAAGCTACAACGAGAGTACAAATATAGAGACTTAATTTAGATTGGAGAAGGGAATGTCAGGGAAGACCCTTTTGAAGAAGTAATATTTTAACTGAGACCTGGAGTTCAGGCAGATATTAGTCAGGTCGAGAATTAGACAAGAGGAAGAGCAGTGCGGGGGATCTCTGAGGTCTGTCACGTTGGAGGAACTGAAAGAAGACCAGAGTAGTCGGAGCAGAGGGAAGGAGGTAGCAAGTGGTAGAGACGGGCCAGGCCGTAAGGCCTGTATTACGATTCAGGCGCTTGAGGCTTACTCACTGGGATGTGACACGAGCAGAGTTCCATTTTCTAAAAGATTACTCTGGTTGCTATGTTGAGAATTTGAAGTTCAGCACTTGCTGCCTCTTGAAATAAAAATTACCTATCAAAAAAGTCACAGCATGCAGGGAAATAAAGACCCGGCCCGAGAGTACTCAAAGCTTTACCATCGAGTATGTCAAAGGTGGCTGAATTGTTATTCTTGAAGAATCGTAGTGTAGTATTATAGATGACTTTTGCTTTAACATTGTTGACAAAGTCTTCAAGACTTTGAAATAGGTAAGAACTCTGCAGTGTCAAGGCCATGACAGCCACATGAATTAGAAAGAGATTATTTGAACCAAGTTTTAAAATATGCTGTTCTTATTCTAACACAGAGATCTCAAATATCTACTGGATCTATCTCTTTCCATTAACTCTGGAGTTAGCTACATGCTGATAATTTTGCCTGTAAAAAACATCTTGTTCCAGCAATGTAGATTCCTCCACCACCTCTATTGCACCCTATATTTCTGTTATACGTTTTTATTCCTTCTCAGGAAGGAGATTTGGGGTCATAATTCATCATTATAAAACTTGAAAAGTAGATTTCCAGATTAACTCCTTGGTAGTTTAAATGGCCAAAATAACAGTGGTGGTGATGATGATGATGATGATGATGATGATGGAATGTGGGGGAGGTAGAAGAAGACTGGATTGAGAATAAGTTTTAAACATGGAAAGGCTTTAAGAAGATATAATTATGAGTTTGGGTTGATTATTTTTCCTAAAGAAAGAAAGCTCTAAACATGAAGTCTGATAAATATCGAAAAATAAAGAGATGAGAAACAGGAGGTTATTAGAATGAGTCCAATGTGTGCAAGGGGTGTAGCAGTGACAACAAAAAGGGAGCAGATCCAAGAATCTTTGAAGAAGTAAAGGCCCATTTTTTAATTGAGTAGTATGAGTTCTTTTGCACAGGGTAACTCTAATTTATGCAAATCTTTCTCCATAGGGTTCTATGTATCTTTATGAAATTAATTCTATATACTATATAACTTCTATTGCTAATATAAATTGTATTGTCTTCTTTACTATATCATTGTCCATCAACTTTGGTGAACTCTCTTTTTAGTTAAATAATTTGTCTTTTGAGTTTCTTCGTTTTATTATAGAAGGCTTATGGCATGTACAAATAAAGAGTTTTATCTCGTTTTAACCATTAAAAAGATAAGTAAACATAACAAGACTTGGAGTCTGATGGGCTGTGAGCAGTATAGAAGAAATGGTGATTCGGTAATGATAAGGAAGTTGAAATAGAGGGTCATGAAGAATGGTAGAGACAGCTTTTAATTAAAAAGAAAAAAAAAACTTTGAGACTTAATTGTGCTAATGAAGACAGTAGTAACTCCAGGCCTTTTCTATGGGTCCGCAGAAGAATTGAAACTCCCACTTTATAAGTCATATAAATGTTTAATCACTATGTCGTACACCTGAAATTAATATAATATTGTATGTTAACTGTAATTGAAAAAAAATTTTTTTAAACAAAAAAATATTGAAACGCCTTTTAAAATATCATAAAATTTTTATTTTCTTCAGGCATTCAAATGCGACCAAATTACTTCAGCCTAGAGAGTATGAAACCTGAGAAGGCACTGCTTTATTTTTCAGGACAGCACAATGCATGGACACAATCCCTCAAGTCAGAATGGCTGTGACCTTAATTGGCTTTGTCTTAAACGTTTTTTGTTGTTTATAGCCTTGGTTTAATGAATACAGGGGGATGATATTTCAGAACAGAGTTGTCATAGTAATGACATGATTGGTATCTTGATTCTTCGTATTCATGTGATCGTATCTACAATTATATCTAAGACAAATAGTATTATAAGAATATGATCACGCACTTGGCTATTCTCCTATTCTGATGACCGGCTGCCTTTGGTATTCCCCACAATGGGTTTCCACTGAAAGCACATGTTCTGGGAGGAAAGGGTGAGGTAAGATGATAGTATTTGCTGCCAAAATCTACCTCCCACCTCCAGTGCCAGCTTGAGTGACTCTTTCTCCTGTACCTCTTAGATTTCTCACCCTTCTCTGTCTTTGTGTTTCTTCGATCCTGAATTTTATAAGTAGGAGAAAAGATTCTATTATTTATGTGGTTGGTGAAAGAAAAACAGCAATTCTTATATGGAATGAAAAACTACTCAGATGGGGAAGTTGGGAACATTCCATTACTTTGCTCAGAGTCGTAAAAGGTTGAGAAACTGGGACTAGGAGTTTTGTTTTTAAATTGTAAAGCATAATTTGTTGTAGTTTGTTTGTACTCAATTACTAAGGGATTGTGGTTCCAACCCAAAGGGGAAGAGGCCTTACAAGCCAGTAGAGTGCGTTGTGTAGCATAAGCTCCGATTCTAGACAGTTCCTGAAAAGGACCTTTATTAACACTTCTCAATGCTAGGCATTTCGGTTCTTTTTTTCCCCCTCCAACATAAAAGCAGTATATTTCAGCCTGAATGCTCTTTCAAGCCTACGATGAATGTTCAAAATCCTCTAAACATTAAAACAGCCTCAAGTAGCTTCAAATTTTCTACTTCCACCTTTTCCCTTCAAATTATACAGAATCATCAAGTTGCACATGTTACTATGTTGTTTTAAACTCTATTTTTTTTTTCCTTATCTTTGAAAAACTATAGCTCTGGAAAATCTGAAAAATTCAAAAATCACTAGAGACTCTTCTTGGGTGCAAAGTTTCAGTTTGATATGATGAAAAAGCTCTGGAAATGGATAGCAGTGATGATTGTACAACAATGTGAATATACTTAATGTCACTGAATTATACACTTAAAAATGGTTAAAATGGTAAATTTTATGTTATGTATATTTTACGACAGTTAAAAAAAAATCAGGCTAGTGGTTGCCTGAAGAAGGAGGTATGGAAGTGTATTTGGGAAGGGCCTGGCACTGTTCTATCTTTGCAATAGCATTTATTTGTCTGCTCAGTAATTATTGTACTTACCTTTGTTTTATATTTCAGTATGTATTTGTGTTATAATTTCCAATAAAATGTTTTATTAAAAAGTAAAAAAAAAAAAAGTATCTCAAGTAGTAAGAATTATAAGGCCTTGGAAAGTCCCTTCTCCTGTTTTGGGCTTCATTTTTATTTTTGATGTAAAATGAATGAGTTAGACTAAAAGGAAACCCTTCTATTGCCAACATCCTGCAATTGTACAAAATGGTTGCTTGTGAATGAAATAACTACAAAAAGCAAACATCCTAGGAGTATTATTTATTTTGTCTGTGTTTTCCTTCACAAAAATTGAAAAATCAAAAGGAAAAACCCCTGGGACAACAAAATCCCCTACCTAATATAAAGAAATATAGATTGTCTAAAATACAACCTAGGTAAAGTTGACTGCCCAAAGATACAAACATGAAGAGAAAGGAATGTTTGTCACTTCATCTGGGATAGCAGGGAAAAGAAAGCTCCACAAGGGATCAGGTGGGGTAGAGAAAAGAGAGTCAGGCACACCTGAGTTAGAAAGGTAAGGCCATTTACCATCTCAGAGGAAGAAGAGACTGGCAAACATATTTGCCCTCATCAGTATCAAATGCAGGCTTTCTAGTGCCAGCTTTGCTTCCACACGAAACCATGTTCTTCCCCACAAATCTTTATTTTCCAGATCTATCCAAAAAGGCTCAATGAGCAATTATCCTAATTGATGCTTTCCTTACAATGTTCCCATTTCCCAAAATCCTCCTCATCCTTTGAGGCCACCTGAAGTCTTCACCCTCCTTGAAGCCTTAGTGAATCATACTATCCCTTCCCTTGGTTTTCCATCACATGCTGTCTCCCGATTCTCCTCCTCCTTCTCTGTTCCCTCCTCTTTACTTCTTCCTTAACTCCACTTTTTCTCCCATCTCTGAACTTCCTAGAGCATCTTATATTCCCAAAGCTCATTCAGAAATGTACCATATATTGTCCCAGGTTTTTACTAAAAAAAAGGGGTTGGCAAACCATGGCCTGCAACCCATCAACTTTTTGTAAATAGACTTTTATTGGAACACAGCTACACTCATTCGTTTATGCATTCTCTATGGTTGCTTTTGTGCTTCCACGGCAGAGTTGAGTAGTTGCCACACAGACTATATGACCCACAAAGCTTGAAATATTTACTATCTGGCCCTTAACATAAAAAATTTACGATCCCTTGCTCTAAGGAATTAAGCTGTTAATATTTCTTTTGCATAATTACCTTTACTATGTTTGTGCTTTATTTCTCCAAATTGAGGACCAGGACTGTTTCTAATATGCTTTTGTGTTCATTCCAAGCTCATCTCACTGCCTTGTACCTTGTTAGAGTCTCGGTTAATAATAATTAATTAACGTTTAATGAATGAATATTGGAATTGCATTTTTATCATCGTTGGAATAAAATTGCCTGAGATGGAACGATACCTTCTCGCCCTCAACTTGAGGCATGTCTGACTCGCATCAGGATAGTGCAGTAGTTAGGCACAAATTCAAAGGTCAGAGAGCTTAGGGTTTGCATCTTGTCTCTACCTCTTGTCAGCTGTGTGACCTTAAGTAAGTTATTGAAGTTCTCTAGGAGTCACCTCCTCATCTGTCAGATTGTGATAACAACAGTGATTAATCATAGGATTGTTGTGAGGATTTTTAAATAAAATAATGTATTTTAAGTACTAAGTATAGATTCTAGGAGATAGTAAGCAACCTAAAAATAGGCGGCAATTGTTATTGCCCTATCGTAACTGTATCTCATTCCCATCTACCTCCCTTTCTATACCTAATTCATATTCTTTTCAAATGAATGTGTTCTTTCTATACTTTTTGTGTTTTGAATTTTAAGTATATAAAGTTAGAATTCTCTGACAGTGAAAGGAGAATGGCAATGGATAGATGAGCTCCTGTTGACTTGACTAGTCTTAACTCTCTTGCCATAGAAAAGCAGTAACATTTTGTCTAGTTATCAATTCAGATATTCAATAAGTCCAATGAATAGTTTTTGAAAAACGGTAGCCTACTAGAGGAATGAATGAGCCATGGCTGCTTAGAGGATGAATAGCATATTGTTTGCTCAATTTCTGGTGAAAAATACAGGTGCAACAAAACTAAAATAAATGTTAAGGGCAAACCTAAAGGAAAATTAAGTCCCCAAAGCCAATGAAATGAGGAAAAAAAGTGGTGTAATATTTTACTTTGATGATAGCATTTTTTAACAAAGTCAGTCACTCCCACCCTTTATAGTAATAGGCCAGGCTTTGTTTTGGATGCTAGGCATTCATCAATAAAAATAATCAGATAAAAATCCCTACCCTTACAGCAAATTGGTACAGCCACTATGGAAAACTGTATGGCGGTTCCTCAAAAAACTAAGAATTGATCTACCATATGATCCAGCAATCCTCTAGTGGGTATTCACTCCAAAGATTTGAAAACCCATATCCAGCATTATTCACAGTGGCCAGGACATGGAAGAAACCGAAGTGTCCTACAATAGATAATTGGCTAAAGAAGCTGTGGTACATTTATACAATGGACTAATACTCAGTCATAAGGAGATGAAAAACTGCCATTTGCAACAACATGAACGGACTTTGAGATAATCATGCTAAGTGAAATAAGCCAGACAGAAAAAGTCGAAATCACACAATATCACTTATATGTAGGATTGGATTAGCTCTACCTGTCTAAACTGCATAATTCTTTGTTGTGACCTCTTTTACTGGCTACCTTGTCTTTTAGATGCATTTTTAAATCAAATGCAGAGTTTAAAATGTCAGCAGGGGTTTCCCATGGCCCCTTTACCACCTTTTGACATTTCTGAATTCTTGCTTCTTCTTTCCCATTCTGATCTTCCATAAATTTATCAGCTCTGTATTTGTGCGTACAAACCAATTCAGCCTCAAGGGGAAATCGGGTAACCACATTCTTTCTGACCTTCTTCCTCCAGAGATCAACTTATATATGGTGGAGCCTCTTCAAAATAACTTTTACTCTGTTTAATATAGAATTTGTGGCAACCAATCATACATGGGAACATTATTTTTGCAAGTTATTTTGGTATGTTCTTTTTCTTTCCTGCTTCTTTAATATACTGTTTAGAAGATTAACCTCAGCCTTTACTCTAAAAATTCCTAAATTATCAACCCTGCTTATCCACTTCTTAATCAAATACAAAATATATTAATAACAAAGCCAAGAAATAGTACTGAAATTTAAAAAGTCTCTTCACTTCTCTGTCCATTGATGAGTTATTTATCAGAATTTTTATGAGCATTATCCCTTTCCAAATTAAATCATTCCCTTCTCTCTTCAAAGAACACAAGAGGACTGAGCAACTTCTTTTCCTTCTTCAATATATGGAAAATATTTTCTCCTGGTAAAAGTGTGTGTCAAATTTTAAACCAGGGTCAGAAAGACAGAAGGTTCATTTCTCTAACAGGTTATAAAATCCCTGAGCTAGAAAGACAATGATCATGACAAGGAAGAAATTGATCTTTTTTCCAGTAGTATCTGAACTTAAATGGAGAAAAGAGTAGAACATGTGGATATTTTTCCCATAGGTATATTAAAATTAATAGTTTGAGTATTAGTATTGTTGATGGGCATTGAAATAAATATGAGTGGAGGAAACTATGAGTGTTTTTAATAATGTTTTTGAAGGAAGTTCTAATTAAAAAAAAAAGTCAAGTATGTTGACCAATTTTTTGAGATTGCTGGCATAAATTTGAATGGCAGAAAGCCAGTCTGTAGTAATTGCTTCCTTCAAAGCTAGAGGTACTTACTTTTTAAATTATATGACATCATCAGGTATAGGGAATAACCAAGCCCATCTTATCATATTTCAAGTGGAAATCAAATGGTTTTTAGATCATGACAAGTAAGACGCCTATGGAAATGATCTGGCTGAACTCTTCATTGGACAACCACTCAAGGTTTCTTTGCCTTCCCAAAGCAATTTAAATTAATGTATCCCATATATCCCTGAATAAATATAGCTTTATACAACTTCTTCTTCTTTACTTTTTCATGGAAATTTCCAAATAGATACAAAGTTAAAGGGAACATCTTAATGAATCCCCAGGGCCAATCCCAGCTTCAACCACTGTAAACACATGGCCATCTTGTTTCATTTATACATCATCTCCATACCCTTCCATACAATTTGGAGCATATTTAATAGAATATATTTCACCCATAAATACATAATTTCTTCTTCAATTTAAATAATTGGCATCCAAAACATGCAATAATTCAATGTTTTTTAAAAAGTGCTGGGAGTCTCTCCTGTGTTTAATGTGCTTTCTGGCTCCCTTGGCCCACCATAGCTTCTAATTTTAGCCAAAAAAAGATAAGGGCACAGTTTCAACCAAATCCAGTAGTCGGTCTATTGGAACAAAAGATGAAATAAGTGAAATAGGTGAAATAGGTGAAGGGGATTAAGGGGTACAAACTTCCAGTTACAAAATAAATAAGTCACAGGGATGTAACAAACAACATAGAGAATATAGTCAATAATACTCGATAATTTTCTATGACAACAGAAGGTAGCTAGACTTATCAGGGGATCATTTTGTAATACATATAAATACTGAATTACTATGTTGTATACCTGAAACTAATATAATATTGTAAGTCAATTATACTTAAGTTTAAAAAAACATTATCTTTTCTCTAGAAGCTCTTTCCTGTTCGTAATACTTTAATAGTTTATATATAGTGTAATCGTAAAATTCCTACAAAGCATGGACTAAAGTGCAATACTTAAGTCAACTATATTAAATGATTAGTTTTTATTTTGTCACTTTTCTTTTTTACAAAATTGTGTTTATTTCAAACCTAAGATAATTCTGAGAATTAGTGAATTTATAGTTCTCCATCTTTTCTTTCTTTTCACTGTCTATGGTTTTTTCTGTACCATAATTACATTTTTTATTTGATAAAGTGTCTTGACAATATTGTTCAATATAGTTATTGTTGACATTGAATCAATTTTTTACTTTCTAAAGATAGTTATTGTGCTGTCAATGAATATAAGCCAACAAAGACCATTAACAAAATAAATCACAGATATTAACTTTTAAATGATAATTCATCAAACCTTAATACTTACATTAAAGATATATAGCTTTTCTTGCCTTTAATACTTGGCCCAAATGGTAGATAATAATAGAATAATTTTTAGTTCAAGAGTGTTTTGTGTTTGAAATATGTGATCAATATATTTTTATTTAACTACCTATGAATGTCGTCAGGAAAGAAACATTTCTTACACTGTCAGGTATCGGTGTTGGTATTGTTGTTATAGCAAATAACTTCAAAACTACATCTCCTGATTTATGGAATACATGATGAAAAAATACTCACTGCTGGTCATGTACAGTCAGGGATGCTCTCTCCAAGGATGAATGTGATTAACAGGCCTGGGGAAATAATCCAGCCAGAAAAAGAAAAAAGACAACACAGCATTCACTTGTCAGCCTACCTTAAAAGCAAATGACAGGGGCAATTACTCTTATTCTTTTACTAGTCCAACATGAATTCATGCTTATTAGAGGGCCGAGCATGCAAAGCCTTGCAGGTGCTCTTTTGTAACCTGGGAATATTAATTAAGTCTTTGTTCAATATCCAGTCACTAATTACTATTTAGCTGTACCAGTTCACGTCTCAGAGTCTTTTTATGTGTTGCTGTTTTTCCTGCTCAGCCAGCCTCCTTGCTTGGCAGTGTTTTGATTTCGCCTTCGCCTTGCGTGTTTGTAACCATTTCTCTGGTGTAGGTTATTCTGCAGCCTTCACAGAGCTTCAGCAGCACAATGGGTATTATTTTGACTCCATTGAAATGGTGTTGCAAAATTTTCTCTTCATCGCCTCCCACAGCCCAGTATTTTCATGTTGTTCCCAGTGGTATCTTGCCAACATTCTAGTTTCCTGGGAAACTTTGCAAAGACATTTTTTTTTTAACTATATACTCTCGGCAGAAATAATCATAGTATTAATAGGTGGGGAAAATGTAAGGAATGGTTTAATCCACAGGAAAGAATGTAAACATGCAAAAGTTTTCTAATTAGAGCATTTTATTCGCAGTGGTAGAGTGGTTAGAGGTTAGGTATATAGAGACGTATAATTCCTCTAAGTTTATTCCTTCATAGTTTAGTCTATCTCTGTATGCTCTGGGCAACTGACCAACTGGAATGATTTCAGGGCTCTGAAAACCTACTTGGCTCCAAATATTTCTCTGACCCTCAGAAGAACCACTCTGTAAGGGTTTCCTGATAAAGATGTTTTAGGATTAGTTAGCTCATCTGTTGGGACGAATTAAACCTATTATCATTCACAGTTGCCTAACAGAGAGCAGACTCTAAAGAACTGAGATCTCTGACAAGTTACTTTTGGATGAAAAAACTGGGAGGAGTAGTAGAGAAAAGTCCAGAAAATGCCTGGAAGGCAGCACAGTGCAAGCAGACATTTGGTGATTCAAAGTTCATCAAAGAAAAGAGGAAATAGGAAAGTTTTAGAGAATATTGCACAGTTTTCCATATAGATATATTTATTCATCATTATTTTATATAGTTCTTATTGTTTATTTGCTTGTAGTTCAATTAAATCATTTGGTGTCAGCTGTTTAAAGTAATAGTTTTTCACATTTTTATTTTAGTGGCCACAATCTTTTCAAATAAAAGTTACACATATTCCCAGTGTGAAACTAAATGAAAACAGAGCTCTTCCAATTGAAGAGGGTTGAGTATCTGAGCATTGCTCTTCCCCACAAGTGTCTTTACAATGCTGCTCTCTCTGCCGGATGTGCTGCCCCAGGTCTTTTCCTGGCTACCTGGTTTCCATTCCTCCCATCTCATTCAGGTACCATCCCCTTGGAGAGGCCTCTTCTGAGTCCTCTTATAACCTGTGACCGTATTTTGTTTTCCTTACACTGCTTACACTCTCTGAAATTAGCTTATCACTTTTTAAAAATTGTGCTAAAATAGACATAACATGAAATTTATCATCTTAAACATTTTTAAGTGTATGGTTCAATAGCATTAAGTATATTCACATTGTTGTGCAACCATCACCACCAACCACCCCCACAACTCTTTTCATATTGCAAAAAAACTGAAACTCTGTATCTACTAAATAATAACACCACATTCTCACCTCCCTCCAGCCCCTGGCAACCAATATTCTATTTTCTGTCTCTATAAATCTGACCACTCTTAGTTACCACATGTAAGTATAATTATACAATGTTTGTCTTTTTGTGACTATTTCATTCAATATAATGTCCTCAAGGTTCATCTGTGTTGCAGCATGTTTCAGTACTTCCTTCTTTTTTAAGGCTAAATAATCTTCTATTGTATGTACAGAACACATTTTGTTAACACATTAGTTCATTGATAGACACTTGGGATGCATCCACCTTTTGGCTATTGTGAATAATGCTGCTATGAATATGGGTGTATAAATCTCTCTCTGAGTCCCTACTTTCAATTCTTTTGGGAATGTACCCAAAGGTAGAATTGCTGGATCATATGGTAATTCTCACTTTACTTTTTCAACAGTGTTTGGGAAACAGTAGGCACTCAATTATATTTTTGAGCAAAGGATGATCATTTGACCAGAAGGCACATACTTTTTCATTTAATTTTTAAATTACCTAAGACATGAAAATCACTAAAAAAAAAAAAAAAACCTCAAGACAAGTAAGTCTCTCCTCACCACCAACTACCTAATTTCTCTCCTTAGATATAACAACATTTACTAATTCTTGTGTATCCTTCTGGAAATATTCTGTGAATATGCACACATATTTAGTATGTTCTTTTTCTTTATTTAATAATAGCATACTTAATTTAATAATGAGCAAAGTGAGGCATTAGCAGTCAAGACCAGACTAAGGATCTGGTTCTGGGGAGCGTTAGATCCTCAGAGTAAAAAGGGCAACTCACTAGTTAGATTCAGGAGGGAGAAACAGCACCAAGATTCAGAAACAAAGTCTAGAACAAGTAGTCCTCAAGCAGCAAGGAACTTTCTTACATGTGTCATTTAAGTCCCTACCTACAGTTGGCAATATCTTCTATCTGCCCCTCATATACCAGTTAATTTCTAGGTGTCTCCCCATCTATCAAAGAGAAAACTCACATGATAGGATAGAGAGATGTGATGTGATGTGAGTGTGAGGAGTTTGAGGTCACAGCACAATGAGGAAGTGGGAAATATCCAACAGCTGTCACAGTTATGGGGATAGAAGAAGTGAATGTGAGTCTGAACTAGAGACAATCTCTTGGGTTTCTATAGAAAGGACGCTGCTGAAGTTTATGGGCAGCAAAGAGAATTCAAAGGAAGTAAGTCAAGAGGGAAGAGCAGTAGGTCAAGGATGGAGTCTGCCAATGCCTGTGGACATCAGGACAGGAAAGGGAAATTTTTGAAGAGAAGAATAATCACACAGTATCATCATTAACAGAGGAAACTTATGCAAAGGCACAATGGTGACAGTTTTTTATTTAAGAACTTGGAAGTTCACTCTGAATAATATAAGTTTTTGTTTTCAGTAATTCCAGTAATTTATCTGCTGTGAGACCAAATGCTTTCCTAGAAAACTGGTCTATGAAAAAATGTCACTCTAAAAGACACTGCTGATGAGAAATGAGAGAAACTGTGTCCCAACCACAAACAGTATTCTTAATTTGTTCCTCTGACTGATTACTTCTCATATTTCTGGTATTCCTTTCAGTTATTTTTTCTTCTTTAATCTATTATAAAACATTCTGTTTCCTTCCTGAATTATCTATTCGTTTCTAAACCTCAAACCATAGTTGTTTCAGCCTCTGTATTGCAATGTCATATTTTTATATCTAGGTGGAAACAATCAACTTTTCCTAAATCTTCAATTAGGTTTTAGTTGATTTATCTGTAAAGCTATTTGTAGCTTACTCTTAGGAACACTGCCCACAGTGACTTGTTTATATCTTAGAATTAAACCTCTACGTCTTCAAACTTCTCTTTCTCCTCCTCTGCCCTGCTTCTTTCAGGCCTAATATTCAAGACAGCCTTCTGAAAAGCAAGTGATATCTCAGGTAAAGCTTAAAATAATGCAAAAGTAGTCTTTTGCATTAAGGAAATAATAGAAATCTTTGCCTGTTTTGTAATGAAATTTTACCATTGGCTTTCTCTTCACACTCTCCGAATCTCAATGCTATATTGTTCTTTGAGGACGAGCAAGAAGGGAGCTCTGAATCCTAGCAAGCCCAGAAGCACTGATTAGGGCTGCAAACTCAAGTCCTAGAATCTGTAAACTCATAAAATGAAAGTCTTACAGAGAAAAGAATAATAATAAAGAAAGAGCCCAATTATTCTCAAGAAAATACAGCTAGAGAGAAGAGTCTAAAAATATTATTTAAGACTTCATATTATGTCTGTATCTATTTATTTCTAGTCAACTCACATTTGTTGACTATCATGTTTCAAGCACTTTGGTTAATGCTTGTAATGTAAAGATAAATAAGTTTCAGAGAGTGTAGCTAGTAAGTAAAGTGAACATGACCTTTTTCACAGAGAAAAGTAAATATGACACCATTGGTGTTACCAAATCTCAAAGGAATAGGATTGTCAACTTGGAAGGAACGTTGGAAGAATTTTTTTTTTTTTTTTTGTAGTCCAAAAAGCATCTAATGGAAGAGATATGTTCAGAAGTTATATAAAACACTGTATAGAATTAAGAAGGACACAGTGGCAAGGCTATGTCTCATAATGGAGGGCTGAAAAGTAGCATACTTCTAGGTGTGCCATTCTACCCAAAGCGGAGCATCTAATAAATCCTTGGCTTAGCTCATTGACATTTTCTTCTCTCTTAGGGTAGGAAAAATAATGAGGAAAACTGCTACACTGGCCATACATCTAGCCAATGTGGAAGACTGTTTAGAAGTATGGAATTGATAGGAGTTATGAGGGAAAATGGTGCCCTCGCATAATGGTAAGGAAAAGGAAGGGGTAGCGAGTGGTTAAGCATTTCCCTGACTTTGAGGAAGCAACCTGTAAAATATTCAAGGGAAATATACACGTGGTCCATCATCTGAGACTAAGAAAGAATATGGCCAAAGAGAATATGGAAAGAATATGGAAAGTTCTACAATGCAAAAAGCTGACAAGGTCATCTCAAAATGTTCTTTCTACTTGAGAAATGGTCTCAAGTAGAAAGAACATGGAGAGGCAGTCATTGAGACCAATGTAGTTACATAGGTGCTCTTGGGACTGCTGACTTTGAAAGGATATGTGAAAAAGATGCATTGTAGGATACCAAGTGAAGGGCAACTAAACAAGTGACACAGTCTTAAAAGACTAGAAAAATCAGCCTACGTATTCTGATTGGGCAAGACACTGTTTTGACACATTAACAGTGGTGTTTTCCCTGGAGAGTTCTTGTTACCTTGTGATCCTCCCTTATCAGCAAGCTAGACACAAGGCACCTATTATCTCAAGGGAGGACTGTCACAGCACACAACCAAAAGAAAATTTAGTTCAATTCTCAGGCCTGCTTTCTTGTAGAGCTTTGTCAAAATGAGAGATATCCTCAAACCCCATATAGACCCATTCTGCCCCATGGCTGTGCAAGTTTGATTCTTTTTAAAGTCGGTGGAATAATTTTAGAAATTAAAATCGTGTCTTTTTCTTGAAGAAATAAGTAAATTTTTTTATTATCTTCTTTTTTTATCTAAGACATTTTTACTATAGATGAACTCTTTCATTGGAATATATATGTAGCCCCAGAAGTTACCCACTATCGATTCCCAGCGACCCTTACCACATGCGAACACATAAGAACTCCCTGGGAATGGTCAAATGATTGCTGCCAGACTTTTTATTAAGAGGCCTAGGGATAAATTATGAGTTGTGGAGACATCACCAACTACTGTCAATTCATCTGAGGCAGTCTCACCATGCTTTATTAAATTCGGGTCAGCTTAACTTCTAGGCAAAGGAATTTCTCATAGAAATATGGTCAACTTCCATTCTTTCAGCATATAGATTTTTATCTTCTGGGTTTACAGATCTTAGAACCATATCAACATCATAAATTTCTAATCCTACTTGTTTCTCACAAGAAACAAAATCATAATTATATTAATTGAATAATAGTTCTTCTAGACTATTGTTCAAAAAATAAAATATATTTGGCTTATGACATTGCCTCCTGATAAATTTATGCATAAAACAGACCCTATGCACGATAATGATACATAGGTTGGATTTATAATAGTTTGAATATTCATCGTAAAAGAGAATTAAAGGATGGATAGCAATGTGAAAAGAAGCTTCTAGTAACATTTCAAATGAATCTGTCCTATTAAAAAATTGTTTAATAGTGACTAGAATGAAGACATGAAAAACATAAAGAATTGTAATACACAGCAGAATAAAGCTGGTGAGAATAGATAATATACCAGATACCAGAATCAGAATATTAAAATGCCTCAATTGATTATTGATAAAATGGGCTGAAAAAAATAACTGAAAGAAGAAGTGTAAATTTCCACATTGGAGCTGAAAAAAGTCAGTTTTTTTCAAACCAAGATCATGGAGAAAATACCTTAACAGCAAATCTTGTGAAAAAAAATGTTAGCTGTTTACCTTGACTAGAATGTCAACCCCAGATTTAAAGGAGTCAAAACAAGCAACAAGCCAGAGTAGGATCACAGGGCATAGTTTACTAATCCCAACTTTCATTACAAAGTTGAAGAGAAAATGTTATTTAGATGAAACATAAAAGTGTGTCACATCAAAAGATGTTATACTATAAATAGCACAAAGAAATGAGGAGGTTATATTCTAGTTCTCAGAAACTAATCTGATTCAGCAAATTCAGTCTTTGCAAAAAGAGAGAAGTTCTTGCCTATGTATTTACTATTTCACTTTCACCTTTCTTATCTGTCTTAGCTCAAGTTGCCATAACAAAATACCATAGAATGGGTAGTTTAAAAAAATTGACATTTATTTCCCATGGTTCTGGAAACTGAGAAGTCCAAGATCAACATGCCAGCAAGTTAGGTTTTATTACGAAGCCTCTTTTTTCGTAGGCACCCTCCATCTGGCTACATGTTCAAGTGACCTACCTCTTCTTTGTGTGCACACAGAGAGAGATCTCTCTTCCTCTTCGCGTAAGGCCACCAAACCTATCAAATTAGGGCTCCACCCTTACAATCTCATTTAACCTTAATTACTTCCTTATTGACCTTATCTCCAAATATAGCCACATTGGGTGTGAGGGTTTTATCTTAGTCTGCTCGGGCTGCTATAACAAAACACCATAGACTAGTTGGCTTAAACAAAAGGAATATATTTTCTCACAGTTCTGGAGACTAGACTTCTGCTAACAGAGTGCCAGCATGATCAGGTTCAAATGAGGACCTGGCCTCCCCGTAGTGTCCTCAAATGGTATCAAGGGAGAGAGAGCACGCACACTCTGGGCTCTTTCTCTTCTTACAGGAAAACAGATCTCAACATGAGAACCCCAATTCCATGATGTCATCTAAGCCTAATTACCTCTCAAAGGCCCCACTTTCTGATGCCATCAGATTGGGGGTTAGGACTACACCCTCTGCATTTTAGGGAGACACGAACATCCGTCCATAACAGGCTTCGGCATGTGAATTTGAAGGGGACACCATGCAGGCCACAGCATTGCATTTTTCGTAAATGAAAATATCAACTAACATTCAGGTTAGAACTGTACTCATTCTTCAGTAACGACCACATTTGGCTATAATACAAGAGGTTGGCAAAAACCAACAAAAGCATTCTATGAGAAGAAATGAGCTAGAATAAATAGATAATATAAGGAAGATTGTATATTTTATTAGTAGTACATTATGCTATACATTCTTTATTTAGTGAAATTTAGACTAAGCTTATGTATATATGTAGTACATATGTGAATTTTTTTTCTTCAGAGACCTAATTGTTAAACATTTGCCACCTCACCACTGGGCAGAGTCAAGTAGAGATGAAAGATGGAGAAGAGCCCAAGGGACAGTGTTTAAGCCCCTGGATCCAGCAGTGTTTGCAACTACCAGATCTGCCCTGTGCTTTCTAGTTGCATAAACCAGTAAATTCCTTTCATTGTGGTTGCCTAAAGCTAATTTTAATTGGATTTTGGTCACTTCCTCCAAGAATCCTGACTAATACTATGTGTCATTGGCAAGTTCAGGGAACTGATTTAAAAAAAAAAAAAAACCCTGAGAAAGTAATTTCTACAGGTTTGAAGACACAGTCTTCACTTTTAGGATCAACTCAGACTTTAAGGAGAAAGGATGGATGAGCTCTGTTCTGAAACTCTGGATGCCGCATCGCTAGCTTCACTTCTTCTCCGACTCGGGCTTCGTGTCTCGTTTTGATAACAGGATCCATTTCTGAGCCCCAATGCCTATTTTTCACCCAGTTCTGCAAATTTGTCTCTTTTGGTTCTTGCACCTGCTCAACGTGCCTGGTACCAGTACCTTCAAGACCTGCTCTGCCTTTTTCCTACCAGATGCTCCAGGGCACAGCTGCTGGAAGACAGAATCCTGTGTGCTGCCTGCTTGCCATGCAGCTATGTGAAATCTGTCCCTTCCTTATTTCCCATAGCAGTCCTGTGGGGACATGTTCTGCTGGCCTTCTCTGATGCAAATTACTGTTTGTTTTCAGCAATCACCTCCAATCTGTAATATGACTCACTGGACACAGTGTTCTGCCTGCCATATTAGACCCTTTCCAGAGTCTGCTGCTTATCAGAGGCCACCTGGCTGGCCCTTCTCAGCCAGGACCTTCCTTACAGAATGGGCGCTCCCCATCCCCAGGCCTCTGCTGCAGCCAGTCAAGCCGGGCCAGACAAATCTCTTCTCAGAACTGCAGTTCCTGATGTCATCTTGTGGAGAAAAGAAAAACCGTACACTGCAGTTTGGATGACCGTTTTTCAACTTAGCTCTTGGCATTCCCCTTGAATACTGAGAAGGCTAGCTCTACCTGTGAAAACAGAGTGCTTAGTATTCTTTAAATCTATCACTTAAAACATTAATTTTAGGTAGTAGGTTGACATGTACTTAGGCGATTCTACAAAATAAGGGTGAAGGCCATTTCCACCTGTCCATCTGTAACTTTTTCTTCACCTGTCCCTTCGCCTCCACCTGTTCTTTCGAAATGTCAAAGCTACTAAAATCGAAGGTAGGGAGAGAAAGATTCATCTAAAATCTTAAACAACAAAAAGCTCAGTTCCCCAGTGCACAAAACAAGAAGTCTATCTTTTCGTCTTTGTTAGTGTATTCATTTACACATCAGGTGCAGACACGAGCCAGCATCTTAATAATGGGTCCCATTAAATTGCATTTTACTTTTTGCTTGAAAAAAACTAATGTAAACATTCATATCATGTTCAAACTATTATAATGTGTCAACATCAGAAAGCCTGGACTGACAAGTTCCAAAGACTGAAAATAGGGTAATTTACCTTGTTCCACTTGAGAGAAAGTAAGAAATGAAGCAAAATCGGACCAGTGAACAACCTTCGCCTGCTTGGAATTTTTTCAAGATGCTACAGGAAAAAAAAGGGGGAAGGTGCTTTACAAAACACAGGTGTTGAAGGAGGAAATGATCTTCAACAGATAAGACAGGAACCATTCAATAGATCCATGGATATAAAGATGTAATTATTACGATAGAGTTTCTCTCTTAAATCATATCGAGGCTTCTACTGGGGGTTTCCCACAGGAGTAAGATTTCTCTTAGTTGTTCCTTGGAGCAGCTGTGCTCAGCCTTTTGTGTACTACAGCTCAGTTGATGGATGACATTTACATATTTGACACTCCCACAGACATACCCAGATTTTAATAAATCAAAAACAAGTTTTGTGTGTGTAAAAATAGAGCACTACAATTATTTATAATGGTCAAAGGTATTAAATATAGATCAGTAACAGATAGGCAAGACTGACAGTTATGGTTCATTTCTGACACATCAGTGGTAATTCTGTATCTTTTTCACCCACTCAAGAAAGCATTATAGATAATTTTTTTTAATTTTTCAGTTGCAGTTGACATACAATATTATATTAGTTTCAAGTATACAAAACAGTGATTAGATATTTATATAACTTCCAAAGTGATCACTCAAATCAGTCTAGTACCTATCTGACACATACATAGTTATTACGGTATTATTAGCTATATTTCTTATGCTGTACTTTACATCCCCATGACTTTTTTTTTTAATAACTAGCAATTTGTACTTAATTCCTTTCACCTTTTTCACTCATATCCTCAATCCTCTTCCCATCTGGCAACCATCAAAATGTTTTCGGTATCTGTGAGTTCATTTCTGTTTTATTTGTTCATTTTGTTTTTTAGATTCCACATATGAGTAAAATCATATGATTTTTGTCTTTCTCTGTCTGACTTATTTCCTAAATCCTCTAGGTCTATCCATGTTTTCACAAACAGCGAGATTTCATTATTTTTTATGGTTGAGTAATATTCCATTATATATATACCACATCTTTTTTATCCATTCATCTATCAGTGGACACTTAGTTTGATTCCATATCTTGGCTATTGCTGGTGAATAATGCTACAATGAACATAGGCGTGCAGATAACTTTTCGAATTAGTGTCTTGGGTTTCTTTAGGATAAATACCCAGAAGTGGTAGAGCATTATGGATTTTAGATGACTGAGAGTTATGTTATTTTGGGGAGTAATATCGAATCCATTCAAATATATTTTTTTAAGGAAAACATTTAAAAACCTGGAAAATTAACCCCCTTTAGTTATACATCACTGTGACTTCCCTCTCAGGTGGTTGAGACTTATAATCTTGGAACTTTCGTCATGGAATAATAAGAGGGAAGGAGAAAGAGAAAAGGAAGAAAAACGCTTTTATAGGAAGTAGAAAAGAGTGGGGAAGAGAATAGGGGGTGAAATGGAAAAGAGGAATTTGGCAGGAGGCGTAGAGTGTTAGAGCACCGGCTTTTTTGGCTTTAGCAGATGTCATTTGGAAACAAGGGGAACAAATTGACTTCATTCTCTATCTAGAGGAGTCACACACCTGGGTCAGGAGTGAGATGATGACCTGGGTAGGAGCCAGCATGTCCCAGAACTTTTTGTGAGTATACTTTGAAAAGTCAGGAGACAAGATATACTTTTTATAGCCAGTCTAAGTCGCTAAAATGTCCCAAAACCCACACCGGGACATCCAATTTGAAAGACTTTTATTTCACGACTTTTAACCATAACATGACATTAAGAAATGTGGTAGGAAATTTGGTAGGAATTTTAACATCGAAACTAGAGTATATGTCAGAATACTGGCAGGAAACAGCTGGTACACTCAAAGAGGTAACTGGTGAAAGTTTAATAAAGGGACTGTGGACAAAGTTGGGATAGGTTCAAGGGAAAAAAATAAGGGATGGTGAAGCACCTTAGGATTTGCAACACTGGAAGCCATTACCATCCCTAGACTTCAAGGGACCAGGGGAGGTTGAAGCAAACACTGACAGGTAAGCACTGCAGGTAGCTGCAGAGCTGTGGGACGGTGGTCACTTGAGGGGAGTGTGGCTGAGTGGGGAGGAAGGCAACTCAGCTGAAGCACAGCCTGACAAGGAGAGTGCATGGGAGTGGCGGAAGAGGTCTGAAACTCTATGTCTTGTTGGTGTTTCCCTTTGGCTAATCACAATCAGAAGCCCAAAGGCAAGAAACAGAAGAGATGAAGTTTCTGGTGGTCAGCCTCCCCGGGCACGGAGCAGGATGGAGAAGATGGAGATTGGATCTGAAGGGGCAAATGGAGACTGACCTGCACGGAGAATTTCTTTCCACACGCCCTTCTGCCATTTTTTTTCCTAACTCTTTATCACTCTGTAAAGTCATAGACAATGTGGGTGGACTGGAAAAATTGGTAAACTAATTCTAGGTTTTGCAAATATTTCCATTTTAATTTGGGGCAAATAATTTTATTGAAGGAAAAACCACAATCAAAACAAGAACAATGGCTGTTTCAAGAGGCAACCTGGGCAGTCTGAATCAAAGTTTGGTGCCTGGTTTCTAAAGCATAAATATGATCTGGAATACAGCTTTTAATAGAAGTTGGTTCCTGCAGGCAAAAGACCATTGAGGCCAACAAATTCTTCCTCTTTCCATTTCACTCAATTGCTTTAGGCTCATAACCTACAGGACCCAAGAGAAGAGATATCCTTACAACTTGGATAAGGTGAGCAGCTCCTAAGCGGCTGAAAGTTTTTCTTTCTTCTAGTGAGGTTCAAAATGTCAAAGAATAACTCAGCTTGAGATGAACAAGACCCAAAAGGTTCTAATCTGGTATAAGAATAAAATTATTTTATTCTCTTATCTAGGCAACCTATACAGTAACTTCACTTTGATGCCTGGGCACAAGAGTTTTACTTTTTCAAAACTTGTAGTTCTCTTTGTTTCTTTCACAATGCCTGTGGGGCCAGGTGAAAGGAGACTATATTGTTATCCTGACCTGGAAAAGCCTAACTCAAATTTTGTTACGGTTTATTATGTCTCTAACACATTTTTATTATAAAATGTATAACATCCTGTTAAAAGTTAAAAGTCCTAGCTGCTAAAGAAAAGAAATTTCTGTGTTCATATATGGTTAGAAAATACTTGATTAAACATGTATAAATGGATTTTGTTACTATAGAATTTTTCATAGTCTTTACACTTTCATGTGGACAATGAATTTACACACAAGCTAACAGATTCAGCCTTCCTAAACTTACTTGACCATGGACCCCTTGTGCCACACATCATTTTGTAGACTAAAGTTTCAACAGAATAAAATTTCAAAGCACTATTCTAACAGCAGATCTCCAAGCCCCTATTTCCCTAGGAGTAATCTGTCAATCCTGGGAAGACGAGTGGTGAGACCTTAGGTTTTTAGGAATGTCTACGAGATGACAGAAGCTTCTCTAATTACGGAGTTGGGAGAAATAAGTTTATTTTTGGTTTAACCATTTACTGGCTGAGTGACACTGAACAAATCAATGTGGTATCTCTGAGTCTCGGTTTTCTTATTAGGAGGGGACTAATTATTCTTACTTCAGTAGGCGATTGATAAGTTTTTGAGAATAGCCTGGCAGTTTTGTAAAATGTTAAATATATACCTACCATATAATGTAGCCATTCTACTCCTAGATATTTATTCAAAAGAAAGGAAGGCATATATCATAGAGAAATGTTCACAGTAACTTTATTTATAGTAGCCAAAAAATGGAAATAACTCAAAGTGCCCATCAATAGGCAAATGGATGAATAAACTGTGGTAAATTCACAAAATAGAATGCTACTCAGCAATGTAAAGGATTGAACTATTCATACACACAACAACATAGATAAATCTCAAAAAGTTATGCTTAGTAAAAGAAGTCAGACAAAAAAAAGCATACATACTATGTGATTCCATTTATCTAGAAAATGTAAATTAATCTATAGTGACAGATGAAGGATCAGTAGTTGCCTAGAGACCAATGTGAAGGGAGTGGCAGGGATTACTAGGAAGGAGGATTTACAAAAAGGGCTGCATAAACTTTTGGGAAAGATAGATGATAGATCATGTTTTCCCTGCATATAGAATTCGAATTTGACAGTTTTTTTCTTTCAGTGATTTAAAGATGTTGCTCCACTGTCTTACTTGCCTTGTTTCCAATGAGAAAATTGCCACATCTTTACCTTTTTCCTTAGCACATAACATGTCTGTTTTCATCTCTAGCTGCTTTAAAATTTTTTCCTTTATCACTCATTTTGAGCAATTTGATTATAATGCGCCTTGGTGTAGTTTTTCCTTTGCTTAGGGTTCATGGAGCTTTTATACTTTTATACTTTTTTATACTTTTCATCAAATTTGGAAAAATTTTTGGCCATAATTTCTTCAAATATTTTTCCTTTCCCAACCCTCTTTCTTCTAATCTTCAAAAACTTCAATTACACCTATAACAGACCACTGGAAATTGTCCCACAGCTTGCTGATGTTCATTTTTTAAAAGTTCCCTATTCTCTATGTTTTGTTTTTTGGATAGTTTCTATTACTATCTCTTCAAGTTTATTAACTTTTTCTTCTGCAGTGTCTCATCTATATTTAATTTCAACCAGTGTTTTTTTTTTCTTTTTCTTTTTTGCCTCAGACATTGTAGTTTTTATGTGCAGAAGTCTGATTTAGGTCTTTTTAAAAATTATCTTTCATGTCTCTACTTAACTTTTCAAACATATGGAATATAGTTATAAATGTGCTTATCTGATAATTCTAACTTGATTGATTCTAACTTAATTCTTGATTCTTGATAATTCTAACAATCAATTATAATTCTAAATTAATTGACTTTTTCTCCTCATTATGGGTCATATTTTCTTGCTTTTTTATATGCCTGCTTGATTAAATACCAGATGTTTTTAATTTTTCCTCATTCGGTGCTGGATATTTTTATATCCTTATAAATGTCCTTGAGCTTTATTCTGGGACACAGTTAAGTTATTTGGAAACAATATGATCTTTTCAGGTCTTGTTTTTTGTCATTTGTTAGGCAGGACAAGAGCTGTGTTTAGTCTACAGCTAATTATTTTCCACTGCTGAGACAATATTCTTCTTAGTGCTCTCTCCTCAATTCAAGGAACCTACTAAAAATCTGCTTTGCTTCAACCTCCCTGTACTGTGGGCTGGAAACTCTCTCAAGGTAATCTCAAAGCCATGACAATTATAGGGCTAACCTCATTTGCTTCCCATTTCTTAGGAGAGACTATTCTTTGTTGTCCAACATACAGTGTCGTAATCCATCAGCCTTTCAGTTAATTGTTTAGCAATTACTGATGTTCAAGTCCTAGATCCATTTCTCCTAATAAGGGGTCCTAAAATAATGACATTTAATTCTCTCATTATTTTTGCATGTTAGATGAAATTATTTTAAAAGATATTTTACACATCATCAAGTTTATTACTGATAGTACAGTTCATAAAGAAAAAGAACAAATACCTACATAATATTTTTTAGTTTTTATAATAATTAGCTGTTTCATAAGCATCCCCTAAAGTTTAATAGTGCGTTTCTTTTTAAGTTATTATTGTGAGTTCATGGAATTTAATATATTTGATGTGTTTTTATATATTAAATTGTTTTTAATGTTGAAGCTACTCTATCTTTGGCCAATGTGTGCCCCTTCAAATTGGTAATCTCCTTTAATAATTTCCTTGCTTTTTGACAAAAACAATCTCCCAGGTCTATCTTGTATATTTCTGACCCAGATATGGAAGGAACTATTTATCTAGGTGGTCCTCATTCTTTTGTTTTTAGTGGGAAATGATATTTAGAGACCATAATCTGGGTGTTAGGGCTGCTTGTTTCTCCTGGTTGCCATTGCCTCTAAGCCCTTTTAGTGGAGAGCTTAAAAATAGGTATAGAAAAAGAAAAGCAAATCATGAATTTATACTGATATTTATAGTTTAAATTTAAGATTATAAAATTGTGAATTAAAATGTACCAAAATATATTCCCATTAAGATTTAAAATTTATTTTAACTTACTAAAGTACTGTCAATTTTAAAAATTAATTAATTAATTAATTAATTAATTAAAGATTATAGGGTTTTATCTAACTCTTTTGGTTTTATATTTGTATATTTTTCTTTTGCATCAAAAAAGTGCTAGTTCCTAATAAAATTGATTATTTGCTTTATTGTGTACATATATACACACGTACATAAATATATGCATTTATACACATATATATTACAATAAGACTACTTAGTGCAGATTAAGAATTCTTTGCATGAGTTTTTCATTTAGGATATATTCCAGTAGAGATTTATAATAAAAATACTGTGATTTAAAGTTCCTTGAAGTAATTTTTCTTTCATTGCTATGACTGTGAAATGATATACACTTGATAAATTTATTTATTTTAGCTTTTTACTTTTAAAAATTATTTTTAATGGGTTATTTTATTATCATCATCATTATTATTATTATCTACGCTTACAGCACCTGGTCTTCCTAGGTAGTCTCCCACTCAAGTACTAACTAGGCCCAACACTGTTCAGCTTCCAAGACCAGACATCAGGCTTGTTCAGGATGGCATGGCCATATACCATGGACTATGGCTCCATTGATGTGTGAACCTAGAACGTTCTGTGTGTAAAGCAGCCATGATAACCACTGCACTATGGAACCACATCCTAGCTGTTTTATTTTTAATGATTATTCTTTTAAAAATTTACATTTATATTTAAATTATGTGAAATATTAACATGGTTAAAACAGGAGTGTGCTGGTAAATTTTTAACAACCAACTCCCTGGAAATAAAAGCCTGATTTTGCCAATTTCTATGATGTAAATATTACCACCATGACTGATTTCAAGCTACCAATGTTAAGTTACTGAATGCAGAATTTGGGAGCTACATAATAGCACTCCACTATGTAGTATTTCCACCATACAGGTATAATAATCTCAGTAACATAGGTGATAGTAAAGATAATTAGAAATTTATTAATTTTTAACATTTTTATCTTTATTTTTTAAGTTATTTAATATTAAGTTTATATAATTAATTTTTAATAATGGCTATTTAATAACTGGCTCACAAAAGTCTTGACAATTTAACAATTGTCTCTTGCTTGCTGGTGTGACCTGGCTCCAGTATACATTCTGTCCAAAAGTCAAAACCACATTTAAAAAATTAAGAAAAGGAATGCCTTCATACCAATTCTTTCCACTCAGTTCTCTCTCTTGCCGTATGGGTAACCATTTTTTATTAGAGTTTATCTCATACTTTCATGTTTATTTCTGAAAATATAATCAGATAACACTATATACTTCCGTACACAAAAGGTAGCAAGATACTAACACTGTTTGGCTCCATATTTAGCTTAGAATTTTAATTCCAGTTAAATTGCAACCCTGTAGGAGAAGTAAAGAGGTGATATTTAAACTATTACCAACATCACACTTTAATAAAAATTAGTTTCTTGCTTGAGAGCTGAGAAGTATCTAAGTGGGATCAAAGTGTTCCATTGAGAATAGGGGTGACACCAAGAATCTGGGTGCTTCATAGACAGACTTCACAGTTTCACTCAGGATGAGAGCAGCGAGGAGCCAGGCTTTGGCAAGTGCCAAGATGGAGAAATTGCACAGATTAATGCTCAAGTGCTAGCAGAGCTTCCACCATGTAAATCCGGCTATTTCCATTGAAGTCACCCTGTCTCCCTGCTATAAAACTTGCGGCCATCAGAGGGGTAGTTGGTGTTTTAATGTTTTAGCTGGATTTTTCAGCCGAGTTAAATGTACCTGGGCTATGTTTATCTTGTAAAAGTCATTTCTACAATATTTACACACTTACACTGCATGAGACTGATATCTTTCATCAATATTCTGTTTTTGATAACTCCCCACTGAAGGGAAATGACTGAGATCTTAGAATTCACATCGTTATCACATGACTATTTCTAGAGTCATAAGGTTTTAATCTTTTGATTTCCTGCAATGAGTATATTCCATCTTATATTTGCCTCAATAGATAATATCATTAGTGATTATTAGAGCTTTATAATGCCATCATATTTACATGGCAAAAGTCAGCCAATGAAAGGGATATTTACTTAGTTGTTGTTAACTAGAATTGTCTCTTTCTTTCTGTGCAACCTCTAATTACTTCTGGCTATTATTATGTTTCTCTATGATTTTTACGGGAAGATATGTAATGGTGTTATGATGAGAATAAATATAATCATCTGGTAAAGGCAGGCCAATACAGTGTCTTCATTGAACATTTCCATTAGTCAGGCTGAGCTTAAGGCTAGTAATCTATGACACACAGAACTGTTATGTGAAGTCAACAAGGCAGAATGAATCCAAGGCATTGTGTTGCAGTACTGAGAGCTGACACTTTTTATCCTATAAGAAGTAGCCTCAGAAAAAAGAGTATAGCAAATGATTAGGGCAACCTGATATCTCACATAGCACTCCAGACTCTATAATGGACAAGCAAAATTTCTTGACATTGAAGTATAGAAAAGAGGGTGGAAGGAAATAAGCATACTCTCATTGAATGCTGCTTTACACACCTATGCTTAAAGGGCCTCAAGACTTTTGACCTGCAGTGATTATTCCTGTTCTAGTCTCATTGGTTGGCCATTAAAATTTTCTCCCTGCTCTACTTACCTTGATAACAAGATCCAAAAGCATGGGCTCAAGCCCCAATTTGTCTCTCTTATAGCAACTATTTCTAATAATATGCTTATTCTGAGTTAGTCCAATAATTTAAATGTAACTGACTATGATTATAATCCAGCACCTAAGTACTAAAGGCATAGTATTTGAGCCATGGAAGGGAATAAAGAGTCACCAGACTCCTTTCACTAACCCTCTTCTCTAAGATGTATTAAAATCAAACAGAGCAAGTAAGAGCAGAGGTTCTATATTAGAGACCTATAGCCTCCAAAAGAGACAACCAAAGAAGTTAGCTTACCGATCTTGAAAGAGGTATGTCAGAGACTTGAGAATGAATGCGATTCACATGAAAGAATTGACATCATATGATCTGGCCTATTAATTCAAGTCTTATCTTGTCTATTTGTGTATCCTTAGACATATTGCTATGGGAACAATCATCTGTCTCTTTTACAAGGCTCTTTTGATGATCAAAGAAAATGTTTGTGGAAGAGAAATTCTTTAAACTATAAAATATCATAGAGCTAGAAAGACTGTCATAAGTATCACAGCTAGAGTGTGAAGAAGAGACTATACTCACAGTGAGAGGGTAAATTGGAAAACTACACTCATTGGCTCAGGGAAACAACAAAGATACTTTTCTGTCTTGGTCTGGGCTCTTGGGAAAAAGTATCCCTTGAGAATTCATTGCCATGGGTGTGTCATTACATTGGTTCCAAGAATATCAAGCTGAGAAAGAAACAAACCGGGGGTGAGGGTGGGAGGCAGTAATTTTCCTTGTGCCGTAAACAGAAACAAATGCAAAACCCACTTGTTCCGGAAGATTAGGCTCTTGTCCAGGCCTCTCTGGATTTTCTCTAGCATTCACGTATTGGAAAATTGTTCTTATGTTCCCCATAAATCTTATACTCTCAAGTTTAAATAGCCCTAACTCTTTAACTTTCATATGATAATTTTTAGAACTGTCACCATCCATTTTCTTCTGTGTTCTAACATGCCAGAGCTCCACTTAAAATATGCCCTCTTCCTTCAGTTCAGATATAAAGGCAACATTCCGGAAATTATCTAACATGTGTAGGATAAAATGGGACCATTATAAAAATACTATAACTTAATATAATATCATTCCACTATAATTTATTAATATCACCATAATAAAACTTTTATTGTAATAGCAACTACTATTGAATGTGTTTTATGTGCCAAATACTATGAACTTTGCATGCATTATGCTTTTTAAACCTCATGAAACCTTCAGATAGGTTCTATTGTCCCCATTTGAGAGATGAGGAGAAAGAAGCTGAGTAACGTGGCTAAGGTTACAAAGCTAGTAGCTGGCCACAGAGACAGCAGAGCGTATACAGCCAAAGCCAAAATTTAAACCTAGACCTATCTGCCTTCAATACTTTGCTTTATGCCACTAATACTCCATTTCCCATAATTTGAGTCCTGGTAAAGCATCTGAAATCCAAATGCCATTTTTAGTAACTGTCTCATTCTTGATTGTGTTTGCAATGAACTAAAATTCCTAGGATTTTTATTTTTCAAAATTTAATCACAGTTAGTTATTCTGAAGATGTTGTCATAGGAGAGGGTAACAAAGAAGAAGTAGAAAGACACAGGGACAAAAGGAACAGAGGACCAAAATATAAGTGTGGTTGGGGAAACTAGTCATGCCTTTCATTTCCCTAACTGGTAACTGACCAGACCTGGCGGGTGACAAGGACTCACTGTGGTCACAAAGCCTGGAATTGTACTGGGTCTTAAAAAATATTTTGGTTTCTTTTTATTGCTTACATTTTTTGAAGGTAATAGTAATACTGCATTTCTGAAAGCCAACAGTCACCTTTCTTTGGAATCGCCACTTTTTCACTGAGCATTTAGTTTGGAAAGCCTGCCCCCTTGTGGATTATTGAAATATTACATGCAGCATTTTCAAAGCTCTCCAAAATTGTCTAATTTGAAGATTTCTAAACTACTATTCAGAGTTTTAGGAGAAAAAAAATGCAGCTTTTGGATATGATTTCCCTGAGCTTCCTGGATTATTTGTATAAAAAATTGAGTGGAGTTTATGGATTTTCAAATCATATCTGTCCCAAAATCTCAAAATAAATGGTTTAAGGATCCAAAGATAATAACAAAAACAATAATGGTAAATATTATATTTAGTGCTTTCTAAGTGTCAGAAATGTGCAAAGTACTCTGTGAACATCACCTCTTGCAACATGCACCAACAACCTAAGAGACAGTTTCTGTGTATTATGACCCACATTCCCAAATTTACGAAAAGGCTCAAAGAGGTTGAGAGCTCCTTCGCCCCCACTCCCATCCACCCAGCTGCAGGTTGGGAGCCCCTGTTCTTGAACTACTTCACCCCATCAATTGGCCACAGTTGATTGCACCAGAGATAGTGAATCAAGCTGGGTTTCCCACATTCTTTCTCCTGGGAATTTGAACTGGACTTCAAAGATAGCCATCATTGTGGGCTGATTATGAATGGAGGTCATATTAATTCAGGAGCTCCTGGTGGAAAAGGAACTTCTGCCATTTATGGATAAGCAGAAAAAGATGACTGGGAGAAAGGGAAAAACATAAAGAGTTTCCACAGAGAAAAGCAAAGAGGTCAACTTTCCTGTTCTTTGTCCTAAAGTGGTTCTCCTACTGGTTTCACTGATTTGACTTATTGAAACAGTTCTATTCTATTTTTTAAAAATGTGTATGTAACCAAGTTATGTGAGCACTAATATGTAAAAGTGAACCAAATCTAGTATTCTAATGAACTAAAGTCTGAAGTTAATATGGCACATTAAATGATGTGCATAATTTTTATCATACTCCATAGCAATTAGGCTTAAATAGGGAGCAATTAATGAAAATGACTATAATTATTGTCATGTCAACAAAGCCAAACCAAGTGATTCCAGAGTCAGCTGTGGAGAAGAAAATTTAGACTGCAGGAAGTTCTGCGATTCCTCTGAAAAACCTGCATTTAACAAACAGGAGGTCAAGTCCTTCCCTTGCCCTTACTTCTGTAGCAACAACAGTCCAAGTGGTCCAAGAGGTCCCAGCTGCTGAGTGTGAGAGTTCCAAGGAGCTCCTTACTCTCTCGCTGCCCTGCTTTTCCTCTCACTGCAACTTTAAGGAAGCAAAAACTGAGATTGCTAAATTGAGCAGGAAGGGCTGCACCTGCTTGGGAATCTCACCTTTCCTCAGCATTGGATTGGTGAGATACAGAACACAGGGAATTTGAAGCTAGTCTCAGGAAGAAGCTGTCAGCCTACTTCCTGAGGTGCACATTTCAGGTCTACATCCACCATTAGCACAAGGCATGACCAATGCGGTCCAGTCTAGCACACCTGAGGTCTGTATTGAGGATGGAGATAAAATTATCATGGCAATGAAAAGTGCCACGTCTCACTCTGCTCTCTCTGCAGATAGGCATCTTCCCTGGGCAACTGGGGTAGGGAATATGACAAGACATGGTTAAGACAGAATTGGATTTTGGTTGTTGTGAGTGCTGGGCCCTAACCAGATATCATCCTCTCAGCCTCTTTTCCAGTGGGGGCAAGACTAACAAGGAACACTCAGAACAGTTACCAAAAGCCAGAATCCTAGAGTCCTGGGATTGGTTTGACTTAAGGTAGCCAGTACTTACATGGAAAAAAAGTCAATGACTCAAAAATATTACTTTTTCCTCCTTTCAGAGGAGGCTCAACCAATACACCAATCTGAACTTGGACAAATTAGAGGTGCATTTGTGTCAATAAATAAAAACTTCTCAAATTTTTAAATCTATTACTCTCTTAATTTTTTTTTTGTGTGCGTATCATAATTAGCTATGATCCTGGCATGGGAACAATGAGAATATTCTGGAAAGAACCAAGAAAGGTTTTCCTGGAAGTCATTTGGCATACATTATTGAGGACCTACCATATGTCAAGCATGGTGTTAGGCACTAGAAAAAAAATTACACAATAACATCTGTACTCTTCAGGAGCTTAATGAGTCAGCCACTCACCATTACTAGCATGATAACTTAGCAGAGCATAAAAAAAGGGGGGCTATTCCTATCTTGGAACATTTTAATAAACCCTGAGCATTTTATACAGATAAAGTTGGGTTAAAATAAACATTGAGAGGAGTCTAGGAAAGAGAGGATGGAGGTGGAAGAAAATCGTAGGAGAGAGTTGGAGGTGACTGCATACATATGCATCTCAGCGGCTGTTTTTAAACACTGTGTCTGAATCATCCCTCCACCCTCCACCCTCCACTTTCCACCCTCCAACTCACCCGTCTTCCTGAGTCACTCAGATTGCCATTTCTCACTTGGAAAAAAGAAAAAGGAAAGAATGCAATTCGTATAGAATCCCTACAAACTTCTAGAAGACTTTCATGCTTTTCGTCTGCACGTAACTTTGGGCAATGGGTGGAAGTTCTGTATAAAGACAGGGAAACCAAGGTGCAAAGAGGTCTCATGACTTCTCTATATTATATCATTTGTAAGAGACAATGCCATAATGCAAACTTATATCTTAACACTATAAATGAGACATACGCATTGCTTTTTTAAAAGTTAAAAAAAAATAGAAGTATGAGATATAAAAATCTTCCCTTCTCCACGTTCCAAATTGTTTTGGCTATATCGCTCTAGACTTTTTTCCTTTGTATACACAAATGTACACACATGACATATAAATGAACGTATATAATTTTTATATAAATAGGCATCCCAGCTATATTATTCTATAACTCCCTTTTTACTTAAAATTATAACATCGATATCCTTCCTTTTCAGAATCTATACATTTACTTCATTTTTACCTCTAAGATGTGTATTCAATTTAATTAATATATTATATCTTATTTAAACATTTCCTTATCGATGATGATGCTCCTGTTTCGTTTTATTTTGAAATTCAATATTAGTGTTTGTCTTTAAAGTATTGCCTGTGAGCTTTTAAATTTAAACCATGGAGAGAAATTCCGAAATATAAACTGAAGGCTCTTTTTCTTTCACCCTCCATTTCAGTTCCCATTCCCTGAGTTTTGTTGTTTTCTCTTTTGTTCTTCTGGCATTTACCATTATAACTGAATTAAATGCAGATACTTATAGTTCTTGATGTATCTGTTTTAGAAGATACTGCTCTCTTGACACAATGATAGCTGAGAAGTTTAACAAACTTTTGCTATCATCACTTCCCTCTTTTAATTGCGAGCTATATTACTATTTTTAAGTTATTCTGGTTAATTAAATTTACAGTTTTCTCTAGAGGTTTCAAAAATTTAAAGCTCCATCTCAATAAAAATATGAAGTGTTCTGATTAACGAATATTATACACTGTAGTGCCAAGTAGCATGATAGAATCCATAGAGAAAGAGTTATTGTCTTCTGTGATTTAACCATTCTGGTTGCTCAAAGAAGAAGCATCGAGGTCCCATGGATTATCTTTTCATTTCTTTTCAGTTTCCTTCTGGGCCATACTGGGCTTTCACTGTTCTTTGTGGATCATGTATAAACTAATGGATCCAAGCCAAAAGACTCCATATTCTCCAAAGCCTTTAAGAAATATGAGGATCTAGGGGCTAGAGGAAAGCAGAAGTTTCATGATGTCCCCAATGAGGGGGCATGGAAGTCCTAATAGTGCCACTGAAGTTCCAGGGACCATAGGTTGTATCCAAGAGGCTGCCAAAAACAAAGACAGACTAAACCATCAACTTCGGCTCTAAAGTCAAGAGCATAACATCCATAAAAGACAAATGGAACCAGACTCTGTGCAGGGGATCTAGATGCCAGACAGGAATTCTCACTAGAACCCACATGTGCTCATCTGAAACCTCCTGGCTCCTGAGCTCTATGGCTACCTACTCCCTGGCCCAAATATCCAGATACTATTTGGTGAGGAGCAGGAGAAGGGAGAAGAAATACAATATAAAAGGACCATTTGAACCAGAAAAGACTAATACATTGATATTTGTCTTGTTTAGTTATTTCTATACTCCTCCCACCCCTACCCCCCCCCCCCCACACACACACATAGCCAATGAGAAAGAGATTTAGGAAGAACACTAGTTTAAGGGACGGAGACTAATTAGTTCATTAAACTCATTTCCCTTCCTCCTAGACTATGTTTCCCAGCTTTCTTTGCCATTGGAAAGTGACACACCCCATTTCCAGGCCTGGTCCATAATGATCTTTCCTGTATTATTCTTCATGCTCTTTTCTTCATCACAATAATCTTAGAAACCATGTATTGAAAATGATGGAGTCACATAGGGAAGGCCTCTGGGTCCTCAAAGATTTAAGAGAACTGCCTATCAATCAGACACACTCTTCTTTGGACTTTGAGGTTGTGTTTCAAATGATTATTGCTGCAAAACTTAGTAAATTAAAATAACACTTTATTATAATCTCTATCAGTTTTGTGGATTGGCTGGGTTCATTTGGATGGTTCTCACTTGGGATGTCAGACGGCTGCATCTTTCTTTTGATTCTTAATTTATTCACTGCCTATATCCTTTACTAGCCCCTAGGAAATATGTTAAGAATTCAATTTCCCAGGCCCTGTTTCTGATTTAATAAGACCGGAATAGAATCTGGAGATGTGCATTTTAACCAGCCTTCTTTTAGGAGTTTTATTCCTCTTTCTAATTTTTCCCATTTCCCAAGTCCCTAATTACCTGGAGAATATTAGTCTCTACAGATCTAATAGGTCTTGCTTTACCCAGTTCTGTATTTCACCACACACTTAGAAGGCCTACCATTTTACAAAGCAAGGAATTAGAGAAGTTATTGAGTCCTTTCGGCCCTGCTCTCCAAAGTGTAACCGTTTTATTCAGATGAACATCATCCTATTTATAAAGACCGCTAGGAAAGAAAAGTGTGAGAGATAGACTGCTCAAACATTGGTATTACCTTCCGTCATGATTGGATTAATTGACTGATCTACAGTTGTTTCAAATTCAGAGTTCTAACCACAAACAAGTCCCACCTCTTTTATTTGTTTGCTTGTTTATTTGTTTGTTTGTTTTACCACTTTGATCTTAGCTACTCTTTCTCCAAGTGCCACAGGAGCTCAGCTCCCTTACTTAAAACTCTCAGCTCATGTTTTCTGCGACTCCTCCAGGCTTTCTCTAACAGCCATTCATCCTCCTTTTCTGAGATAGATGTAGGTTTCCCGCCCTGGCCATGCTACATTTTTATCCTTGAAAACACTCCTAAACTGACCTGTCTCAAAAAACAAGCCATACAGGGAGGGACAGGAGCTGAGGAATGAGAAGGACTCTTTTCAAGGTTAGGCTTTGCCACTTCTTGGCTGTATTACCAGACAAGGGAAGACCAACGTGGTCTTCATTTTTCTTACCTGTGAAATTAGGTTAGTATTAATCTTACCCCACAGGGCTCATGCTCCAGGCACACTATATTTCTTTTAGTTCTTGGAAGGAACCGTGCCCCCTTTCTACCACGGGGCTTTCGTACAGCTGTTCCCTCCCATTGGAACATGGTGCCCCTCCCACCCCTTACTCTGGTAGACGCCTTCCCTTTATTCGGGTACCAGTTCAATGGTCATGATCCTCTCATGTCACCATGTACCTCACCTTCAGGGCACTGATCACAGTTCTAAACTTATATGGATTTTTGAGATTATTTAATTAACATCAGTCTCATAATAAACTGCGTGCTCCCTGAGACAAGACACAGTCTGTTTTCTCTCACCATTTTATCTCCAGCACCAATAGTCAAAAATATTTGTGGAATAAATGAATGAATATGAATGAATAAATAATAGTCATGAAAATAAAGAAGACCATGCATGTCAATCACTTACTGTTGTTTTGTTATTATTAGTAATATGACCTTCTCCAAAGCAGGTTTTATAATAATAATACCATTTCAGGATCACAAGAACTGCATGTGATAAGGTATATAAAAGTTGTTTGTAAATTGCAAAGCACTGGACATTTTTAGCATTTTGTGATCATTGATGTCCCTTAGTTCTTTTTCCTGCAAATACCTCAGTAATCCACCTCATAGCCACCTAATGCATATATACACACAGAGGAAACTGTGCTTTCTGTAACCTGATATGTACCTGGTTTGACTATTAAGTAATTATCCTCAAACAAATCACAAGTCAACAGCAGTGGCATCATTAGTGGAAGAAGTGATATATTTTAAGGAAATGGCTCTCTTAAAACTTAGATATAGAAGCATTTGTTTTTATGGAGCAGGCTTTGTCACAGAGAGAGTGAGGCAAGAGCAGAGGGGGTTGAGACTATGCAGAACTGGGGAAACTGAGCTGTTACAAAGGCTGCTCCAAGCAAGAGCATTTGGGCAGCCCAAGCACTGTGCCCAAAAGCATGCAGCAAGCTCATAAGAAAAGTTTAGGCAATCATCAGTACTGGTGCGTGACCTGTTTGATGCAGCATGGACAAAAAAGGAGTCAGGCACAGCTCTGTTAGGCGACTCCTCATATTCCAAGTCAATCACAGCAGGATTCTTACCCATGGTCAAAACCACAGGGACTTCGGGGGCAGGAGTTCATGGCAGATTAGAGGCATCCTCGAAATCTCTGACCATCTTGCCACTGAATAGTGGAGTCTGTCTATGTCCTCTGCCCTTGAATTTGGTCAGACCTTTTGAGTGCTTTGGCCAATAAAATTTGCCAGAAGTGATGCCGTGTCAGTTTCTGAGCCCAAGCCCTAGAGGACTAGCTGCTTCCAAATTCTGTCTCTTGGAACATGCTCTCTGAGGAAGCCAGAGGTCACGTAAGAAATCTACTTACTCTGAAACCTTCCTGCATGAGGCTAGGCCCTGAATGGTGAGTCTAGATGGAAAGAGGAAGAGAGAGACATCAAGGAGAGAGAGAGAAAGAGGCCAAAGAGGACGGAGGCACCTCACTATTAAGAAACCATAGATACTTGAAACCACTGTATTTTGAGGAAGTTGATTATGCAGCAATTGGTAACCGAAAAGGGTCCTTTGGCAAGAGCCAGGTAGGGACTCCAAGCCCCAGCAAGACCGGGTAAGGTTCAAGAAGCGGTGTAGTTTTACAGGGAGACTGAGCTATTAGGTAACTCATCAGACTGAGTCCTAAGGAAGAGAAGGTTAGGGAGATGGCTCAATGTTGTCTGGCACTCAGCCTGTCCCCAGACACTGCACACAGTTAACACAAGCCTAGCATAAAGTGGGGCTAAGCCAGCTGCCATGCTTTCTGGCCATGGGAGGACCTGGATGAGAAATTGTGGGAGACTGAGCTCAAGGTAGGAATAGTCAGGCGGAGGAAGAGGAAGAGGAAGGGGAAGAAGCAGGAGTTTTATAAAGATAATGTGAAACACTGTGAGAGTTATGAGTCCTAGTAAATTTATGAGTTCCAATAACTTTATTAAAATATATTATTCATTTTTGTAACACTTGAAGTGTTTGTATTATTATCATTATTATTACCACTACTACTATGACTACTATGATAAGTTTATTGAAAACAACAACTGTTTCTGCTCTCTCTCTCTTTAAAAAATTCCTTCACAATGTAGAGTACATACGTTATAAGGGTTAATGTGGATTTTCACGCACAAAATCCAACTTCTTTTTCAGCTCCTTTGAGCACTCCTCTGCTTTTGGAAATCATAGTAGTGAGGCATGAAACAAAATTGCAGACTACAGAGATCCCAAGGGAGGTGGAATTCCCAGGACTGAGTTATTTATATGAAGAGTAGACAGGAAGAAAGGCTAGTTTAGTTCACAGCATTAATCAGAATTAAGAAAAAAAAAACAAAAGAAATTTCATGTATTATTTTGCTTACTAATCTACCGCAGTCATTTTCATTAAAAAAAAAATTTACGTATAACAAGAGACAAGTTTAACAACATTTTAAAATAATACAAATTATCCATTCAAGATTCCAGACCCAGTATATGCCAGTTCCGTGGGGAGCTTGTTGTTCGTGCTGCTTTTCCTTTTTTTGTGACCAACCAAGCTGAAAATACAGAGTGGAACTTGCCGTGTTAAAACGATTAGAACATCTCAGAAAAAGAAATGGAAGCACGCGTTTCCCATCACTTAGGGAATTATTTCCTTTATGTCTGACGTAAACATTCTGTAAACTCAGAGGTAATTCTCCCAGATGCTCATATGAATGTGACTTTTCTATTAAGCTCTCCTGTTTAGTTGGTTCAAGTGAGTAAATCTGACTGTGTTCCCAAGGCTAGAAAATTCACAAGATCAGGCTCTATATATTAACACTTTAAGTCTTCATCACGTGAGCCCATAGAGTAACAGACACACTATAAAAACTTGATGAATATGGTTGAATTAACTTAATTTTAAGGAAATCTTACAAACCACTAATTATTATTGTGTAACTATACTTTTAAGATAAAATATTTACCTTATCATAGTAGTTAATATGTGTTTTTAAAGAATAATTTTTTTGAGCCCCAGGTTTGCATATTGCCAGCATTACTATTGTTGCATTGAACAATATTAATGATCTGTCTTTGGAGCTGGAAGTTCTGAGATCATTGGGGTAGATAAAACCAAACTATAAATCTCTACTCTCCTCCCCCATCCAATCAGATAAATTGCCAACAAGGCCATATTTTCTAATGCAAGTTAGTCCTCACCAGATTACCAGATCAGCTAGATCTCTACTGGTAGTAATGCCGTGATTTTTTTAAAATTCCATGTTTTATAAATGCAACAAAAATTAAAACAAAACAAAACAAAACATAAAATAGTCTTTGGAATGAACTATTTACAGTTTGCTAACTAATGGCTATATTTTAGAAATTAAGTTTCTCTCCTCATTTGCCAAGATTATATCTGTAAAGTTTCCTAAAGTAGAAAATATAACTGAAAAGAATTTAAGGAAGAACTTGATTAGGGGGCCAAGGTTAGGACAATGCCTAGAAAGACCTTATAAATTTTTTCATGTTCACTAAAATAAAGCAGTAGATTCTGCAACTCAGTAAAAGAGAAATTGGTGACATTTACACATCTTAAAATAGTCGTTGTCATTGTTCCAGTGATCTCTTGCAACATAACAAGACAACTAAAAACTTAGTGGCATAAACCGTTTTATTAAGTTTGTGGATTCTACAGATCAAGAATTCAGAGAGGACTCAGCGGGGATGACTTGTCTCTCATCAGAGTGTCTGGGGCCTCAACTGGGAAGACTTTAGTAAGTGGGGCTGGAATCATCTGGAAGCTTCTTCCATCCCATGTCTGGCACTTGGGCCAGCGTTACTTGAAGGCTGGGCTCTGACTCTGTCATCGGAGAGTCCAGACACAGCCTCTTGTCATGGCTTCGACTTCCCAAAACATGGCAGCCTCAAGATGTTCAGAATTCTTACATGGTTCCTTAGCACTCCAGGAACATGTGTTCAGCGAACAAGAAGGTAGCATGGCTTTACAATACAGCCTCCAATGTCACTTTTTAGTTAAAGAAGAAGTGCTATACTTTTTAGTCAAAGTAGTCACAAGGCCACTTGTTTCAAGGGGTGGGGATATATTGTCAAATATGCTGATAAGAAGAATATCAAAGAATTTGTAACTATTTAAAAACCACCACAAACATATATTTTACTTCTCCTAACTTATTAAAATCATTTACAGATCTCGTCTACCATCTGTATTAGTCAGGGTTCTGCAGAGAAACAGACCAATAGCATATATATTACATATATATTACATGTACTATGTTACATATATGTATATATAATATATAATATGTATAATATATAATATAATATATAATATAACATTTATAATATATTATATAATATATAATAATATATAATATAATATGTATAATATATAATATGTATATATACATATATATACATATATACATAATATAGTATATATAACATATATAATATAATATATTACATGTAATATATATATTATGTATATATTATATATATATTTATTATAAGAAATTATCTCACACAGTTATGGAGACTAACAATTCAAAAATCTGCAAGGTGGGAAGGCAGGCTGGAGACCAGGAGAGCCAATATTGCAGTTCTAGTCCAAAGGCTGTCAGGCGTCTATCAAACCAGGAAGAGCTGATTTGTAGGTGAAGTTCAAATACAGTCTGTGGAGAATTCTCTCTTGCTCCAGGGAGGCTCATCTGTTTTTTCTAGTCACGCCTTCATCTGATTGAATGAGGTCCACCAAATTATGGAGGGCAATCTGCTTTCCTCAAAGTTCACTGATTTAAATGTTAATCTCATCTAAAATATCCTCATAGAAACACCTAGAATAATGTTTGTCCAAATATTTGAGCATCCTGTGGCCTAGCCCAGTTGACACATAAAATTAACCATCACTCCTCTCTTACACTACTTCTCCGTTTAAAAAAAAATACTTTAAAATTCATTTTGGTTTATTGCCAGATAATTTGCATACTAAGTATCTTTTTTATGTTTCATTTTCTGCCTTTCTGATTTCATCAGGGCTTGGAGTCATTTTCTCTAAATTACTATTTGGAGGGACCAAAGTCACATATATTTGATCCTATAATTCTCGGTTTTTAAAGAGACTCACAGAACTAAATCTGCATTACACTAGAATTATGCAATGTACTAGTTAAGCCTGGAGGAATAACCTCTGTGGTTTCCAGGTTTAAATCATCAGAGAGTAGCTGACGTTGTATCTCCATTTTGTTCTTAATGCAGATCTCAGTTCACATTTGTTATCCTGCTTCCATTTTCTAACCCCCATTATCCTCATTTATGTTTTATTCTGTTTCCTGCTGGACTGTCTCTTATGTCACATTAATTAATACTCATTAAAGAGAGCTCTCAGTCAGTCAATAATTGTACAAAGTTCAAGCCATAAAATTTCAGCTTTCTGCTGCAACAAAGTTCATCATCTGTGTTTATGTTGCTCTTTTTATTTCTGCTCCTAACAGTTATTACAGAAAACATGCCATGTAAGAATTGCAGGAGGAGTGACTCTCCCATGCGGCCACCTTTGAATGAGGAATAGAGCTCTGGACGAAGGTTCCTATTCAGGTTTCTTGTAATCAGAGAAATGTTATGGACATCTATGACCTCAGGCAGGAAAAAAAGAATCTCTGGTCTAAGAGGTTCCTAGAAAACTCTCCCGTTAAGGAAAACCCTATCCCCTCACTCACAAAAGACTTTATTTCGAAGGGGCTATTTTTCCCTAAAGCTGAAATGAAGGTCGTTTTCCTCTAATACCTGCTTTGGAATACACATGTTCAAGTACAGATTCCTGGGCCCCACCCAGACCAATTCAACACATTCTCTAGCTGGAGGGCTGCTTCAGACATTTGAGTTGTGTGATGTGTGGCAAAATATGTGTGTGTATATTTGTATATATGGAGGTATTTGTGTATATATACAAATGTACACACATGTATGCATACATAACATTTAACATTAAAATATTTTTAAGTGTACTGTTCAGTGTCATTAAATACATTCACATTGATGTGCAACCATCATTACCATTCATCTCCAGAATTTCTTATCAAGCTAAAACTTCATACCCATTAAACGATAAGTTCTCATTCCCCTCCTCCATTCCTCAGCCCCTAGTAATCTCTACTCTACTTTCTGTCTCCATGAATTTGGACTATTCTGGGTACCTCATAAGTGGAATCATACATTTCTTGTCTTTTTGTGTCTGGCTTATTTCACTTAGCATAAGGCTTTCAAGGGTCATCCATGCTTTAGCATTTGTCAAAATTCCATTCCTCTTTAAGGCTGAATAATATTCCATTGTATGGCTATATCACATTTTGATTATCCAGTCATCCATAGACAGACATTTCGGTTATTATCATTTTTTGGCAATTGTGGATAATTCTAGTGTGAACATCAGTGTACAAATATCTGTTAGAGTCCCTCTGAATTTTTTTGAGTATAGTGTGAGAAGTCATTTGCATTTTTAACAAGCTTCTTCAGTGAGCCTCTTGCCATAAAATTTGACAGCTACTAGCTTAGAGGCTTTACTAATAAATTGTTTTGTTAAATCTTGTGCAAATATATATCAAAATTTAGTTTAGTTTAAAAGAGAATGAGTGAACGGGCTTTAGTGCTATCTCTTTTGTTGTTCCCTCTTCCACATCCATGTTAAGGCCCTAAAAGCATGACATAAATCTCCTATGATGAGTTCTTTTCTTTTCCCAATGATTCTCAGCAAAGGCAGTCAGAGTACCCTTCCTAAAACATCTCTTTAATGTCTCAAATCCATCCCAACTTCTTTCAAAACCTTTTAGCAGTTTTCACAGCATAAACCATAAAATCCAAACTCCTTAGCCTAACTTTCAGAGCCATTCACATATGGGCTCCATTCATCTATTCAGTCTCATCTTCTCCTAGAAATTCTTGCCTAGGGGTTCTCAGAGTACAATCCCTGGAACCCCAGCATCAGCATTACCCGAGAACTCCTTAGAAACACACCGTCTCAATCTGTCTCAGACCTGTCCCATCACGAAGGGTGGGAAGTATGGAACCTAGCAACTCGTGTTCTAACAAGCCCTCCAGATAATTCTGAGTTTGAGAACCATTGCTGTAGCAGATCAGCTTATGAGTATTCCCAAAATACTTTTTGTATTGCCAGCTGTGAATTTGTCCTCTACTATTCCACCTGCCAGAGATCATCTCTCTTTCTGCTGAGTCATTGGCCACCTTCATTACCCCTCTGTTAAATTCGCTGTGGGAAATCCCTCTGCCAGCTCTGCACTCGGATGGGTCTTTTCTACCCGCCATTTGGCACTTCGTCCTCCCTGGCTTGGGTCCTCTGTGTCTTGCACATGGCAGGTGCAGGTAATGACTTAATTTTATTGATTCGAGTAGATTTGCTTTGCTTCTAGTGAATTTAAAAGGCAGATGAAGAGCTTCTCAGACCAAAGCCCCGGTCCCTTCAGACCCACTAAATAGCCATGTCGTTAATCCCAAATTATTGATGAGGATAACCAGATCCTTCAGACGAAAAGCCAACCATGACTTACTGGCCCTGATTCAAAAGTGGTTAGTGTGGACTGGAGAGAAAGTCAATCAGGTGGCACCCTGATAAGCATTCATTTTTCCCCCCCCCCCAGGAAATGAGCAGGGATCAGCTGTATCAACAGATGGGAGCTGGGGTGGGGAATCAGAGCCTGCCTGCATCCACCAGAGGGACGGGCTGGGCTAAAACACAGGTGTGAGGCTTTTGTTCACAGCCTACTCCCTGCGGGTTTATAGAGAAGTCTGAGAGCACTCCCCTTTTCTTTAAAGCTTTATAGCACACATAATCTAAGGATGCTTAGCTTCCTTAAAATTTCTCAAAAAGAAATAATGTGAATTTTATGTAGAAAATTTAGGAGAGTATGCCAGGTTCAATTAAACCTTCTACAAAACCTGTGAGATGGAGCAGTGGGAAGGTGAGATTTAATTTTCCCCCAGATACTGAACAGTCTCCATAGTCAATGCAGAAGGCTGTAATGTGTTCATAACAGGAATATCTATCTTTTTATTCATGTCTGCCTCATTCACTTGAAAATGGAAAGGAAAATGCTTTTCTACACTCAATTTGATAAGAGGATTTATTAGAAATACTGTTGTAGAATTAATAAAATGTTGAATGATTTTTCCATCATTTTCTTCCTAATTGTTGGTTAATGAGGATGAAAAGCAATTATTTTTATAATACATTTTCATGTAATTGGTGGCTAAATGTACTCAATAGAGAAATAATGAATGTGCTAGTCTACAATGAATTTCTTTGCAAGGATAGAAAAATTGGGAAGATTCTAGAGAATTTTACCCTTTGGGCTATAAGCACAAGTTCTCCCCTTGAACATACTTTACAATAGATGGTGTTATTTCTTTAAAAAGGCATAAATTCTTTGAGAGTTCTGCATTTGAAATGAGTTTATTCTGTTGCTTCAAATTCACAAGTTGCATACAGCAACAGGAAAAACATGTTTGTATTTTTAAGTTGGCCATTTTTAGCTATATAAGTGAAATGAAAAAAACAAATTATTTAAAATTATGCTACGATTTGTTCGTCTATGAAAGGAAATCATTTTCACTAAATGAAATTTAAAAACTACTCGGTGTTCAGGGGTTGGGGGTGTGAAAGGGAGTTGCTTAGTTTGTCTAAAACATTTTTTTTTTAAACCCTCTGTCCAGGAAGATCATGAAGGGAATAATAACCTCCTGATATTTATAGATTGTAATCACAAGAGCCAATAATCAATTAGAACCTATAGGAAACTGCATGGTCTATATCTCTGACAACTCAATCATTTCTAAGTCCTCGGAAAAGGTCTCAAATACACACAGGATGTTTGGAACACTTACTAGTTTCTATTTGTCTTTTCAATATAACTATTTCCACAATTACATTTCACTATTACATATGTGGCTTTTGGGTTCTCCCTTCACACCCCTCCAATATCCCCTTGAAGTTCTTTCTGCTCTTGATGGAGAGCACTCTGCTTGGGGAGTTGTCTAGTTTGGAGCGCAACGAAGGAGTGTCCACAGCTATTCATTGTAAGTGATGATAGATCAGCGTTGGCATATAGCTTCCATTCATTCTAGTGGGGAAAATTCTTTGGTGACTGTGAGATTGTCCTTTTGTGAGGTCTCTGTTTTTATTCATTCTACACTTAGATTTATTAGCTTTATGAATTAATTCCAAGAATGTTACTTCAGTTGTTTTCTTCTTCATATTTAAGAAATGAAGTTGAATTTCTCTTTCTCTCCCCAATTTTTTTTCATGCATGACTCTTGTCTGCTTTTCTTCCAAGACATGAACATCTTTAATGACAAATAGTCTTTAATAAATCCTCAGTTGACTAACATATAGATCTCTACAAGAATCTCACCAGGCCAGGTGTCAATTTGATGGGAAATTACTTTGCTGCATTCAGCAGCCTGAGAATCAAAATTCTAATTTGTGGAGTCAAACTTGACAGTAACATTGTGAAATCATGTATTACTAATGACTGTATTCATGATTCATTTTGTTCCACCAAGCCTTGCCTTCATAATCCTATGCTTTATTTATGTGAATGTACTTTCCATAACAATATGCTTGCTTGCTTGCTTGCTTTCTTTCTTTCTTTCTTTCTTTCTTTCTTTCTTTCTTTCTTTCTTTCTTTCTTTCTTTCTTTCATAAAAAGACACCTGGTCCCTCTTTTCTGTCTCTACCTTTCAGTCATTATTACTATCAACCTAATTCACTCCTGTGTGTTTTCCCCTGTATACATTTCCCATCTCCTCACACTATTCTATCCTACATCCTTTCATCAAATTAATCTTCCAAATTGAATCTCTGTCATGTCATTTTCTTTGCTTGGAAACCTTCAGCTTTTCTCTGTTGTCTGATGAACTTACACTGGCATCTAAGGAAGGCTCCACATACTAGAGCTTTAACAATCATCTCTCCCACTCTCTCCCCCAAAACTTCCATAATCTGCAGCCAAAGATAACACACTGCAGCTTTCCCACATCCACATCTTTGCTCATGCACCCACAGCAGCGGTTGGCAAACTATGCCCTGTGGGATTTGGTCTGCTTTTGTACATGTTTAAAAGGTAGAGGGTAAAGAATATGCAACAAAGATGGGACGTGAGCTACAAACCTTAAAATATTTATCTAGCCCTTTAAAGAAAAAGTTTGCCCACCCCTGGCCTAGAGAATACCCTGCCCTCTCTTACTGCTGCCATTAAAATCACATTTTTTTAACTGCAAAGCCTATACTAAATGCAGTCTCACACTACTCCCATTCTGCCAAACTGCCAAAATATATCCTTTCTTTAAACCCCATTAGGGTCTTTTTTAACTATCTCAGAGCTCTTACCTTTCCCTGTTATGTCTATGTGCATGTCAGTCATTTCACTCAACCAATAAGTTAAGCACAGGAAGCATCCTACAAACAGGAAACAAATCTAGTGGGTGTTTCAAGGAGAAACATGGACTTTGTACAGGAAAAAAAGAGCTAATGTGTCTTACATGTTTCAGAGAATAAAGCATGGTCATCAATGTGAAGATTTCATCTCATATTCATGACAAATCCAGCAAGAACACAACACACACACACACACACACACACACACACACACACACACACTCTGAAGTTAGATGTGAAGTTCAAAGATATATATTAGAAAAACTCATATCATATAGCCAGAAAAAGAGCTCATATTATGGTTGAGGAAGGAGAAAAATATTGAAGCCACAAATAGAGTGCCCAATTTCAGGTCTAAGGAATGAAGCAAGGCCATCACTCAGTAACAAGTACCCAAGAAGTTAGAAGGTTAGCCAAAAGTCCAGATTCAGAGGGTGAGGATTAGCATGAAGGCTGTATTTGACATGACATTGTCAAACACATGGAATCAGCAACATGGGAAAGAATTTGTGGATTCAGATCATGCAAAATTAGGAATCTTCTCTTGAGGTTGTATCCAGATACTAGCCTAGGGCTCTAGAACTTTAAGCACCAATGAAATTTTCCTAGGTAATCATAATACCATTGTCACTCAAAAAAACAAACAACCCCCCCCAAAAAAAACCCAAAATAATGATTACTTAATATTACCTAGTGCTGAATCCATTTTTCTAATTTTCTCAATTGTTTTTTAAAAATAATAAAAGGGAAATTCTTTACAAATTTCTTATGGTGACATATTTTCAAAGTTTGTGATGGGGCCTAATGTTTATTGATTTTAAGTTCCATGTGTGGGAGTTGTAAATAAACATTTTTAGAATCCTACGGTGACAAAAGCAGCACAGCATGATGGTATATTGGAGACTTTAGCAAGGTCAGGAGCTGGACCGAGTTGGGTTGATGGAAAGGAAAGGGGAAAATAGGACCAGAACTACCACAGGGTGAATAGGCAACTGCCTACATGGAGGCTTTCAGGTAAAAAAAATCTTCTTCTAAACTTCCTCCTAAAACTCCCTCTATACCTACCCTGCCTATTAACCCCTTCTTATTACCTGGGTGACAGAAGCACAGGCATGGAGCAACAGAAGGCCAAATCAGGATGCTCTGGCTGGTCCTTCCCAACCTAGTGTCTTTTCTTACCACCTGATCTGCCCTCCTTCCCTCTCTATTCTAAGTCATATACAGTAGTTCCCCCTTACACAGTTTCAGTTACCTGTGATCAACCATGGTCCAAAAATATTAAATGACAAATTTCAGAAATAACTCATAAGTTCTAAATTGCACATTATTCTGAGTAACATAATGAAATCTCATGCCACCTCGCTCTGTCCCTCCTGGGATGTAAATAATTCCTTTGTCCAGTGTATCTATGCTGTACACATAACCTACCCATTAGTCACGTAGTATATGTCTCACTATCAGATCGACTGTTGAGGTATCACACTGCTTGTGTTCAAGTAACCTTTATTTTACTTAATAATGGCCCCAAAGGGCAAGAGTAGTTTAAATTTTATCATAGGTATATATGTATAGAAAAAACATATATATATGTAAGGTCTAGTACTATCCACAATTTGAGGCATCCACTGGGGGTCTTGGAATGTATCACCCAACTATACTACGCATTTGCTTCTTGGCTCACCTCTTGTTCCTCTTCATTCTTCTTTGACATTCTGACTCTTCCTTGTTCTTCCTTACATAGTTCTGATTTCTCTAGCCTAATTCCAGGTACCCCTAAATTTCAGATTTCCATCCTTTGCTTCACTGTGTTTGCCTTTGATCCTTAATAATCGCTCTCCTTAGCTCTCAAATTTCTACAGAAGAGGGACTCTACTCTCTGCTTCCATAGCCTGGCCAACCTCTTGACTGTAATCTCAGGAGAGACGTTGAGTTAGAACCACCTAGCTAAGCCATTCCTGGGTTTCTGATCCACAGACACTGTGAGATAATAAGGGTTTGTCTTTTAAGCTGCTAAGAGGATTTACAATAAAGTGTCTGTAAAGAGGACTACCGAGAGATAATGAGCCATATTTCTATGACATTCAGAATGATATAAGTTTTGATCAAATTTTTCAGGCGCATAGGTAGTGCTTATTCTTTTATTAAAACATAATTATTCAAACGGAATTAGTTTCTTAAATATATTAATATAATTTTCTCATATGTTAAACATTACTGAAATGACCATAATGTAATTTTATGAAAATAAATTTAATTTTTTAAAGCTTCTAAGTTCAAGCTACTTTGATATGTAACGGGAGTAACTAACTTCCTCATTTTGATTCATTTGGTCCAACAAATAATTATAGAGCTCTGTTGGCTTGATTGCAAAGCAGAGTCTGTGGCAGGACACACAGTACAAGCATCCATGGACAGAAAGAAAACAGCTGCATCCCAGACCAGTGGCCACACTGGGCAACTCTCAGTCTTAGTTTCAGAACAGCCCCTATTTCCAAAGAAGCTGCATTTAAGGTACCCCTACTAGACAGGAGGGGAGCACCCTATTTTTAAAAATGTTTTAGGCACAGAGTGAAGCAGTTTTCTGAGAGTCGTTCTCTTATCTCAATTACATCGTTTAGGAAGTTTCTTTCCCTCCTTAGGCAAAGTTCTTGCTATGATTTGAGCCCCTTTATACCTACCACTTCTTTGGTGAAAATAGGGAACATACTCATCATAACGAACCCTTCACTGACTTCAAATTACCCATCTCAGTGGCTAAGTAGTTAATTTTTAAAGGGCACAGATCCCACTGAGCTAAGTACAGTAGAAATAAATAATGTATATCTCTGTGTTTCTCATGTGCTTGCCCTAACTATATTATATGCATGGGAGATTTAATCAATCCCGTTCTGGGCTCAGACGCTGACCCAGTGATGCAGTGTTATTACCTCCCTTCAGAATGCAATATATTTAATGCTCGGACCCACCAGAGAAAACTTCTATAGCATCAGCTCAAATTTCCTGGCATTTGTTTACTCACATATCCCCATTAGTACATTTCTAATGCACACTCTGATGTATGACCCCACTTGTTCAGTAGCAGGCATTTTCAGTTAAGCATGATTTTATGTGATACTTGCATAGATGGTACAAAAGCTTTGAATTCTGGAAAAAATTACTACAGTGATGACACATCTCTCCAGACATTGTATTAGACAGTCAAGGGAAAAATATATTCTTTAAATCAGCTGTAATTTTTCATTCCAGTAGAAAGTAATTTGTTGTGCACACCAGTAATTAAATTTGAATTGGAATTCTTTTCAAACAGGTTCTTCTAGAGCCAGTTTACTAAAGACTCAGATACACCAATTTTTTATTAAAAGGCCTATTGACCACGAGTTTCATAAATTAGACTTCCTAAATATAGATAGCTTTTTCAAGTGAAATTCCTTAGCTTTTTTGTCACTGAACCAAAGCTTCATTTTTCTTTGCAGATTCACTTTTTTGGCTTCCCTAAAAATGTATTACATTTGAATGTTGGAATTATTCCTGAGTGGTCAGACGTTTTCTTAATATGTAATTTTAGACACTGGGGGCCCAGTGAGTGTGAGAGAAGATAAATGGATCTTTGGCAACCAACTTTAGCCCTTGTGGCAGAGGGTACAATTGTCCAATATGAACATACTTCTAAAAATAACTGTGGGCAAAACTGTGGCCTTGCGGTAAATTAAAATACCTCCTATTGAAGACAATCGAGCTTCATATATATTTAGCTTTTTGGGTGGGACTTAACCCCAAGCCTGTTGGATGAGGCTATTAACTAAACAGCCCGACCTGTGTAGAAGGCAAGTTGTCAAAGAGATAGTAAGCCCAAAGAAATAATTTCACATTTATTTTTAATTTTCAATTTCTTTACACAGTAGAGTCTTATTCTTAAGAAGTAATAAAACACATTTCATAAATAAGCCAATTCAGAGGACAGCTCTGTGAGACAGGTTATGTTGACAGAAAGATGGGTCGAGGAGGGACAGAGGATGTCTCTCTACACTCGAAATTCAGTGTGTGTTAATTTTGGAGAGAAATTATTTATGTTACCGCTCCAAATGTTTAACTTATAAAAGCCATGCTGTGGAAGAGGGAAAGGCTGATGGGTAAGGCTTATCCAGCAAAAATATCTGGTCCTAAAGTGTATAATAAACTTTTGTTTTGATAAAAGAACAAAAATACATAGTTTTAACATGTGTGTTTCTCTTAATACCAGATGAAGTGTTTCGTTTTCTTTTGTTTTGTTTAAAGAGGAGTCTATTTAAGCTCAGAGTTTAAGAAAAAATTCACCCTGGAAATGAATTTTGACTGATTTCTTTCGCAAAGAGTATTTAAGGCAAATGCTTTGTCCAATGCATTAGCTCTTAAACACGTGTGCCATTTAAATTTAAATTATTTAAAAGTAAATACAATTAAAAGTTCAGTTTTTCAGTTGCATGCGCCACATTTCAAGTGCTCTCAGTGGCCACACGTGGCTAGTGACTACCATATTAAATAGCAGAGATGTAGAACATCTCCATCATCTTAGAAGGTTCTGGACAGTACTGCTCTGTATCCTACCTGGAGAATCGGTGATAGGTTCCATTTTAATTGTTAACTAAATTCAGTACCTAAAAGAAGATATAGGTAGTTTATTGGAAACAGCAGAGGTTTTATAAAATAGAGAATAGCTTGAAGATTCCAATACTACATAATGGTATAAAAGTGATGGGATGACCCAGTGAGTATTTAACTTCTATTTTGCATTGTGATGTTGTTGACAGTAGTGATGGTTATTTATTTGTTGTTTTAGCAAGATAGGTGCCAGAGATTCCCTCAGATTATTCTGGTCAGGAAGACTGAACAGAGAAGCAGAGAAATGATTTCCCATTAAAAATAATCTTAGCCCTTCCCAAAGGCAAGCAAGCTGTGTTTTCTGATGAAGGGTGTGGAATGAGCACTTGAGAGTTGGGAAAGAAAGGTGGGTGGCCTACGCCTCCCCCAGCCTCCCTGAATGTCTGAGACTGGAAAGAGGGACAATAGTCGCATATTCTGTGATAAGCTGAACTTCTCATCAGCTCAAGCATAGCACCTCTGGTCAGAAGAACTTAGCTGCATGGGCACATAGGTGATGTCTCAGGAATCCAGAGCACACAACCTGAGTTGAGTGGAGCCACCCACAGTAGTGGCCTTCTTTGAAAACTTAGGATGACATGTGGCAGAAGTTGGTTAAGGGTGACTTTCCTGTGCAGTCCAGTAGACACTAAAGAGAAATAATGTGTTACTCCCAGGGACAGTGACCACAAGGTAACAGCAGATCTTAAGACACAAAGCTCTTTCCCAGGTAGAAGTGAAAGTGGATGGACCACTTTTATTGGATGAAAAGCTACAATTTTGGATGAGCAAAAGGATTGGAGGAGTGCCAGAGTGTATTTGTAGGATTTCTTTTTGATCTGGCATGTAAGAATTTAAGCAATTTTAATTTAACTTGGGAAAAAGAAAATAAACTTAATTTTACTTGTAACCTCAGTGTGGTGGAGCAATTGATATTTATTTCTGGAAGACATAGGCAACTATATAGTTTAACAGCTTACCTCTGAGGGGTTTGTATAACTATCTCATATTTAGAAATATTCCAGCTGGCAAGAGATCCAAATAATGTAAATTAGCAGATGAACCATGCTCACCTGCCAAGAAAACTTAATTCAGGTATTAAAACAGTAAAGTTAATTTTAAGAGTAACTAATTAAATATTTTTAAATATATATAAATTCCAGTAAGTTATAATTTTTATTAACAATTTTCAAACCCATAATATCTCAACAAATAGCGTATTTACATATATGGACTTTTTTGTTTACTAAGTTCTAAATGAAGTTTTTAGTTCATTTAGATAGGTTTGATCTCCACTGTGAATAATTGGTTTCTGTATATGATACTAGGCATAACAAACTGCATATATGTTAAAATTCGTGGCAAAAATTGTCCTATTTTTAGATGAGTTAACCCATCTTCAAAATTGCAGTGGGGATTTTTTTATTGACTTACATTTTGAAAAATAGTTAATTTGAAAATTTCTATGATGGTCATAAAAGTTTTTAATTGTTCAATTCCCTTGTTTCCCAGAAGAAATATTTATCAAAATATGTTTTCAGACTGAGTGTGCTAAGCCGCACTCGACCGCACCCTATCCCTAAAGTCTGCTGCTCCCACTTCTCAATCCTGGTTTCAGTGACAGGATATTTATGATGATAAAATGCAAAAGAGCTACAGTAATTATTTTTGAGCTTTTTCTAAAAGTTTATGAAAGTAAGCATTATTGTTCTTAGCTATAGCTACATATATATACAATTCAATTCCGTGTCGTTTTGAGGATGACTGGCAAGTCAGTTCAAAACTAAAATAAAAATGAGATATGAAAAAAACTTGCACATTTGGGCTGGCTAGTGGGCTGTGGTGAATTACTAAGTGGGCAGAGTAAACATGCTTGGACATCAAAAAAATAAGTAAGAAAGAAAAAATAGTTAAGTTCAGCTTCAACGAAATTATCTAGAATATTGCAATCTGAAAGTCCAGGAAAAAACTATTTTAATTTCTCTTTATGTGTATATTCTGCTTAATATTGTATTGGGAAAGGAGTGCCAGTTTATGTTTTGTTTTGTTTTCAGTGCTCAGAGTCTTTATCCAGAGGAGATGTGTTTGCACTATCAAGTTAAGCCCCATCGGTCAGGCAATAGTGCATTTCGGGTCAGATATAATCAGTATACAACCTCAGTCATGCCAGCCAGGGACTCAGGTAGGAGGAAATCCCTGAGGATATAGTAGTGCTCACTTCCCTACACATGCCCCTGGACTCCAGGCCCCTACAGAGAAGCTTTCAGTGCTCCAGACGAATCCAGATCTAGTATCTCCATTGTCACTAGAATTCATAGATCCTTCCAATCTATCATAACTCTGATCTTGGGAAATTTCACCCACCAAGGTGGCACTTCCTTATGCTTTGGTTGTGAATGAAACTCAGCATGCACTAGGTGAGCCAGGGCCCCAGGAATGTGTCCTTTTCCAAAGAAGGGGAATATCATCAGGTCGTCTCTTTTCTAACTTGAATTCCTGCCTTTGCCAGAGGCACTTTCTTTTCCCCTCGTTTAACCACTACTTTCTGCTTCCATCAGTAGATTTTATACCAAATAAGATGAGCAATTCTTTTCTGGGACTTTTAATATAGGGAAAATTCAATCATAAGGATTTTATGTGCTAAAATAAAGATTCGTCCCCCACTAAGAGTTCAAAAAGTATGGTTACTTTCTAGTCTCTCAACTTTCAATCCTGTAAGAAAAGATAAAATTCTTTTAGTTAACCAGTCCAGGATGTTGTTTTAATTTAAATAGACATGAATGATGTCTTAAATATAGCTATTGTGATGCTAGCAAAACCACAGCTTTTTAAATCCAAGTAACACTGCTGCTGTGAATGACCACTTTTCTCTTCAATTCTGGCCTTAGTTACAGGATATTTATGACGATGTGAGTCTTATACAATGAATGCAGGCAAGACTCCAGTTGACTTAATCTGGCAAGATCTTCCTTAGGTATGAGTATGAGTTTGGGCCTTGAGCCAGCAATCAAAGGGGATTGTAAATTTAAATGATTACATCATCTAATGAAGTCTGCTTTTTGGCTAGGACAGAGGTACCTTCTCCAAAATTTATTCAGAATACATTTGAATCATTCTAGTTGTGTGACCTTGAAAATTACTTGATCTCTCCATAACTCTATTTTTTTCATCTGTTTAAGTAAACTTTAGCATTTACTGCATAGGCTTATTAAACAAGTCAACATGTAAAAGATTTGGATTACATGGCACATAATAATCTATATAATCTATATAAGTATTAGCTATTGCTATTACTAATGATCTTAGATTGTTAGAGAAAAGCTGGATTTATATTTATTCTGAACCCATGGAATAACTGGCTAATACAATATCTACTTAGAGAATATTTTAAGACATATTTTGTATATAAGTATTTTCTAAATAAATGATTAATATGTGGGGCAATATAAAATCAATTTTGCCATTTTTTAATTGTGTAAAAGATAATTTTCTAAGCCAAAACAGTAAGAATTTATTGTGAGATTAATCATGTTTTTAGAAAGAAAATCAACAAGAAATTAATAAAGAAAAACTATGGGGATGGAAATGGAAAGTAAACAGTTGTAAGTTAGATTCTTATATTATACATGAAATAAGGGAGAAAAACAAACAAAAAATGGGAGAGACAATAGAAAGACGATAGTGTTAAACCAGTGGTACACTGGAGCTGACGGATACCATATGTATGCCCTTCCCTTCCCTCCACCTAGTGATATCATGTTTTCGGTTTGAAACTGGAATTGGTGGAAATATTTATACGATGGAAGTCAACAGATGCTAAAAACTAGGACTTTTTATTTTGAAAAGCCTATTTACCGTAACACCACTGACTGCAGCCAGATCAACAATTGCATGAGATGTAAAAGGAATAAACACTCTAATTAAAGAGGGAGAGAATGGAATATGGAAAAAAAACATAATAGCTGTGATGCTATCTGCATAAAACACACTAAACATAAAGACAGAGATTGGCTATGAGTAAAACAAAAAAGGTCTATTCAACACTTTTCTGGAGATTGTAGCCAGGGCAATTAAACAAGAAAAAGAAATAAAAGGCATCCAAATTGAAAAAGAAGTCTAACTATTCACAGATAATATGGTCTTATATACAGAAAACCTAAGAAATCCATGAGAACACTATTAGAACTAATAAGTTTAGCAAGATTGGAGGATATAAAATCAATATACAGAATTTATTTGTTTTGTTTATCTCTATACACTATCAATGAACAGTACAAAAATCATATTAAGAAAATAATTTTATTTATAATTGCATCAAAAAGAATAAAATGCTTAAGAATGTTTTAACGAAAGAAGTGTAAGAATTACAAACTAAAAACTACAAAATATTATTAAAAGAAATTAAAGAAGACCTAACTCAATGGAAAGATATCTCATCTTCATAGATCAGGATATGGTTTGAAAAGAACCCAAAGACAGATTTAAGGTTTATGTATGTTTTGTTCATTGCCACATGGCTATTGTTGTAGCTGTCCCTCCTCTAATAAATATATAACATGTGGGGAAAAAAAGACTTAATAGTGTTAAGATGACAGTACTTCTCAACATGATCTACATATTTGGTGCAATCCATATCAAAATACAAATTGTCCTTTTTCTCAGAAATTGACAAATGTCTTGACATTCATATGAAAACGCAAGACACAGATTAGACAAAAACATCTTTAAAAACCCAGGTTGGAGGACTCACATTTCCTGATTTCAAAACTTAATGACAAAGCAACAGAAATCAAGGCAGGGTGGTACTGTATTGACAGATCAATGTTTTAGAATTGGGAGTCCAGAAATAAAACTTTATAATAGTCATTTGATTTCAACAAGGGTACAAGAAAATTTATTGGAGGAAAATAGTCTTTTAAGCAAGGTGCTGGGACAAACGAATATTTACATGTAAAACAATGAAGTTGGGCTACTACCTCATACCACCCATGAAAAATAACTAAAAATGGATGATAGACCTAATATTATTCAGCCATAAAAAAGCATTAAGTATTGCCTTTTTTAAGTATTGCTACACTATGAATGAACATTGAAAACATGCTAAATGAGAGAATCAGTCATACTAGGCCATGTATTGAGTGATTCCAATACGAGATGTCTAGAATAGACAAATTTATAAAGACATCAAATTGATTAGTGGTTGCCAAGAGCTAGGTGAAAGAGAGAGTGATTACTAAGGAGAACATGGTTTCTTTTTTGGGTGGTAAAAATGTTCTAATATTAAATATTGGTACTAGTTTCACAACTCTGAATATACTAAAAAACATTTGTACACTTTAAAGTGGTTAATTTTATAGTATGTGAATTATACCTCCATAAACCTGTTATTTAAAAAGAATGGAAAAATATATCATAAAAAAGTAAAAATGGAAGTCACTCTATTAATATAAAAGTAATCTTTGGTACAAGAAATATTGCCACAAACATAGAGGTTTTTACATAAAGAATAAAAAAATCGATTCCTCTAAAAGATATAACAATCCTAGATACATATGTACCTCATAACAGCTGTAAAATACATAAAGCAAAATGACAAAACTGATATGAGAAATAGATAAATTTAAGTTATAATTGGTGATTTCTACTTTCCTTTCTCAGTAATTGATAAACAAGTAGAGAGAACATAATTAAGAATAGTAAAGGCTTGACCACACTAACAGACACTTTTGCCCAATTGATATTTATAGAACATCCCTCCTAACAAAGTAAATACACATTCTTTTGAAATGCACACTGGAAATTTATCAAGATAGGTAATATGCTGGAGCATAGAATGCATTGCAATAAATTTTAAAGGATCGAAATCACACTGTGTTTTTCAGTTACAATGAAATTAGAAATAAATTACTAATTAAAATAGCAAGATTTTCCAAATACTTGGAAATTAAAACACATATACTAAATAATCAAGTCAAAAAATCATGTAGGAAGTTATAAAATGTTTATACCAAATGATAACGAAAACACGCATATATCAAAATTTGTGGGATTAGGAATGACTCGGAGGAAAGTTATAATTTTAAATGCTTATATAGAAAAGAAAAAATAACTTTTATTTCAAACCCAAGATTTTACCTTACAAAGCTACGAAAACAAAACCAAATTAAGCTAAAAATAGAGAAAATAAAGAAGAAATCTGTGAAATAGAAGTAAGGCAAACAATAGAGAAAAATCAATTAAAAGACAGTTCTTCAAAAAGGGAAATAGAAATGTTGAATATGTTTATTAATTGTTATAAAGTAGTATGTATGTATGAATTAAACTATACCATTAAAAACTGACAAAAGAATAAAAAGTCATTGGACAAAAATCTCCTTGGGAAAGTGATTGATTTTAGGGTTAGGGCAGGGAGAGAAAAATGGGAGCCTAGAAGATTGGATTAGTTTGCTATTGTTGCATAACGAATCACCACAAACTTAGCAGCTTAAAGTTCATCTATCTTTCCTATTTATTATCTTAGCATTTCTGTAAGTCAAAAGTCCAGGTACAATAGATCTCTGCCAGCTCAAATAGATCTCTGCCCAGATTCTGTGTAGGCTTAAATCAGGGGGCAAGGCAGTCTACATTCTCATCTGGAGTTCAGAGTCCTTTTCCTAACTTATATAGGTTGTTGAAAGAATTCAGTTCCTTGTAATTGTAGAACTGGAACCCCCATTTTTTTTCCAGCTGCCAGTCAGGGTGGCTCTCAGCTCTTAGAGGCCATTTTTAGGCTACTTATGGCTCTCTTGGGTCATGTAGCTTACTTCTTCAAAACCAGAAGGACAGTCTCTGCTGTGAGCCAATCATGGGAGTGACTATCTCACCATATCATAGGTCCTGCTTCTATGTAAGTGATTATACCAATTTTGTACACCAGGAAGGCAGAAATCTCAGGGATCATCTTAAAATTCTGCCCATCAAAAGCATTTTATGCCAAAAAAGTAAGATGTTGCTCAAAAATGATGTCAGGTAAACAGAGCAGCCATCTTGAAAAGGCTTCCATTCCTCTTTTCTTGATCAATCTTGATCAATTTCAGCAAAATAAGTTAAGTGATGAGTAATAGACTGAATTCCATAAAATTAAATAAGAATACATGAATCTATATTGATACGCTATATCTGAGATTATATATATAAATTCTGATATGTTATATACATTGATATATATATAGCTATGTGTGTATATATACATATATGAATAAATAAATGGGGAACAAGGGAAATCTCTCTTACAGTAGAATTCCAAACACTGTAATAAATGTAGAAGAAATAATGAAATTAGAAAATTTCTATCTGGCAACCACCACAGTAATAATTGATTCAGGCAAAAATCATTAATGGATGGTAAAATTAGTGTGCAAAAATATGGTGAGAAACAGGATATTTATGGTCTCAAAGCATCTCCCCTACAAGATACAAATTAATTACAAAAAAGAAAACAGTTACTTTACAGTGGAGAAACCTAACAGTCATTAGTTAACATCACCAGTAATAGGACACACTGATATCACATTCTTCCTGAAATGATGAGTGAGATGGCATAATATCTCCGTTTTAATGTTCTGCCCAAAATATATAACCTGATAAAACCATGAGGAAACATTAGACAAACCAAAATTGAGGGACATTTAAAAAATTAAAAAATAAATTACCAATAGTTTTCAAAAGTGTCAAAGATAAAGATTACAGAACTTTTAGAGGCCAAAAGAGTCTAAAAAGATATGACAGTTTATGCAAAATGTGTCCATTACAGTTTGATAAGCCAAGCATCCTGGATTCTAGCCTGGCATTCCTTCCACCATAATCCTATAATTTAGCATTTGGTATAATGCATAGCACCCCAGAGGGCCATCATGTCCTTGTTGCCAGAATGTGATGAAGATGTCCTATGGCCCTTCTTCCAAATAGCCTTAGGGTAGTGGGGCTCAGGCCCTGTGGAGTTGGGTTACCAGTGGCAGAGCCAATTAGATAAGAGAGTGTCATTATCATAGAGACTAACAAGTAGAGTAGTAATATCTCGTACATCTTTTTGAAAAAAGTGAATTTACAAAACTAAACAAAATACAAATATACTTAATAGAGGGAAGATACACAATTTAGTCATTTTTAATTGTTTTATCTCAATAAGAACGATGGATATGAAGAAAAAGGGAAAAGAAAAAGTAAGGAGAAAGGGAAGCTGGAAAACTATATAGAAGAACACAATTTCTTACTCAACATATCATTGACAATGTTGGCAAGCATATGACAGTCATTTTCAACTGTCAAAAATGTAAGTAGAGGAGCTCACTTAGGAAAGGGGAAGGCAATATTAGTAAGCCTAATTTGTCAATCAGCGCTTACTAGATTATTTGTAGAGAAATGATAAGGAGAAAGGTATTCAAGTAAAAGAAAAAAATTATATTTGCAATAAAATTAAAAACCAGAAATTTGAGGATATTCTACTTCTGTTTTTCTTAGGACATTACATTTAACAAGTTGGAATTATATAATTGCCTTTAAAAGAAAATCTGTACTTTATCATAGAAATATAAAGTCCATCACTAAATGAGTTATTTCCCATTGAAGAGAACTCAAACAGTAGATAATGAGTTGTCTGCATCTTGTTTCTTTTCCTTTTTATGTAAAAGACAAGTAATAAGTAAACAAGCTGATAACATCACTTTATTGAATAAAAATCAAACAATGTCGGGCCTTATCACTATTACACGGATTTTAAGAATCCTTATTTTAGACAAAAGATACCAGAAACTTATATATGAATAACTGGAGAAACAACAAAAAACTAAAAATACAGCTATACCTTCCACCTCCATAGTTCTGCACATTTGCAAGAGACGTTTATGTTTCTGAAGATATGTGAGATTCTGAGGGTCAAAAGGAACCAACGAAGGTAATTAGAATAATCTTCAGAACTATCTTAACATTAAAAATATTTTTTATAGTCTTTTGAACTTCTATTACTCATTTCTTACAGATTATTCATTTGCTTATTTTTTCAATTCAAATATTATATAGAATCTATTGAAACATAATTTTTATTTGTTGAATTTGGACTCTTCATGTGAAATGCAATACTTTCATAAACGCACATGTGAAACCCTCTAACTTCCTTCAATGAAAGCCTACCAGGTTAACTAAACACATAAATGCATAGAAGAAAGAGCCAAAAGATAGTACATGAATATTTTCATTAATTAGAAAATTAAAAACAACAGAGAGCACAGAATTTACTTACATTTTAGTTAAATAAAACCATGTGGATCAAAACTGTTCCACTCTAAAACCAACTGCCTTATATGTAGAAGAGATGATATAAATAATTGTAACATTGAGTTGATTAAAAATTGTGCTACATCCACTAAAATCCTGATTCAAAAGTGAATCTGCCAATACGATAATTTCCATCTCCAAACAATAGTAAATTTTACTGACGGAAGCTTAGTTACAAAAGCTAATACCCGATCATGTTTTACATTTAGATTGTGTTTATTCAAGATTGACATGACTGATATTTCTTTGTAATGGTAAGATATTTCACAGACCATGTGAGACCTTTCAGACACCTGGCAAAGAGAAAAGAGATTCATTGGGCTCATACAACATCATTGGGAAACAATGTTGATCCAAGGAGCATACCAAGCTGGACTCAAAGAAGGAAGCTTCCATAACAATGTTATAAATGAGTGTCTACTAAATAGTACCATATTTTCTTTAGACTCCTTCCAAACCAGTCAGCTTATCACCCTAAAGTTCACAATGAATAATGGGAGAAAGGGAAGGCTTGTGATGACTGGTTTCCGGGCTCAAGCATCTTTCTGGAACATATCAATGCATAGTCCTGGCAATAGCTCATTCCAGCCATTTTAAACATCCCAGGGCCCCCTGGTTTTACATTAAAAACTTTATTAGTTGTAGAGAGAGGAGCCTTATGTAGTCATAATCTCTCAGGGATTCTGCAAATTCTTAGGACAAAGAAGAATGGAATTTTAAGTTTTCTGTCAACACAATTTTTCTAATTCTGATTTAACACTAGGCTTCTAATAGGAATCTTCCCTAGCAATTATTCTTATTTAAACAAGTTTAATTATTTTAAGAGTTTTTGTTTGTTCGTTTTTTATTCTTTACTCAGTGTCAAAAGCCTGGATCCTAACAGTATCTTTAGGAAAGTCCTGACAAAAGCAGAGTACCGGGGGACTGTGGAGGCACCTTAAGAATCTTCCCTGTTCCTAGCTGCAGTCCATCCAGAGCCAGCCTGAGGAATTGTCCCTTTTGGGCTGCAACCTCATTTTAGCAGCACTGTCTGACCACTTATGGTCTTCTCTGGTCACTAAAGTAAAGAGGACACCTAGGAAAAGAACTCCATCCATCATTCATAATGAATTAGCTTCCGAGTACCGAGACCAAGGAGTTAGTGTACAGAAATCAAATTTTGTTGAACAGAGAGGAGGTATGTCTCTATACTCTATAAACCAGATTTTTAAAACACAAGATTTCCTAATATTCACGTTAAAAGTGTTTGTATTACTATTAGGTAAACATCTGCAAATCTTCATAGAAATCAGATATACTCACAAATGCCTCGTAAGTTTTCCTTGTCATTTGGTTTGTTTAATGAAAATTAAGAAAAGTTTTTATCTGGGCCAATACGAACAGCACATTTAGAAGGCTTGAGGTGATCCCTAAACCTAATAAAGTCAGTGGACAGGGAATTCAGAGACAACTAAGTTTCCTGGGAATTCGGAGGAATCTTGGGGAGGGCACTGGGATTTTTAAAGTGCATGGAGTGAGGAAAGGAGCCTGCCAGCCTAGAGTCTGTTGCACCTAGGTCCTTCCTTGATCTCCCTCTGCTCTCTGTGTACAGGAGGAAGCTGACTAAAAACTCAATTTCCCAGGCTCCTCTGTGGCTGCTGTTGACAGCTGGGTTCAGCTGATAGGAGGCACTAGAGGAGCTTAGACCGAAGGAAGGACAAGAGAGGCTCTTTCTCACGCTGCCTCCTGCCCCCTACCTTCACCTCGCCCCAAGGATTCCATGTAGTCAGGCCCAGCCCGATTTCAGTTTCCCTCAGGTGACCTTGCACGCTGCCCTTGTAACACAACCTCCTCCCTCTGTCCCTCCAGCATGCACGTTGTAGAGGCTTCCGGCTTCCTGCTGTTGCTAATCTCTAGGTTGCTCTAACATTCCCATTTGGGCCTCTCAGCTTTTTTATTTCTGGAGATAATCAATTCTCTGCATTGAAGTCTCTCTATCTAAATATTTAGATGATTTCTCTTTCCAAGTTAGACCTTGGCCAAAACACTGTGTGGATTACATACCCAAGCGAAAAAAAAAAAAAAATGCTATCTGCTTCACATGCTTTGAAGAGTTTCCATGCAATAGACTAGAAGTCTGCAGACTTTTGGGGAGGCACAATCTGAGCCCAGCAGCTCCTCTCAGAGATACACTGGGCACCTGGGGCTGATGATTCTATAGTGAGGCTTTCTCTGGTTAGAGCTGGAAGAGAATATGCGGTGCCTATGACCGTCCTGAAACATTTTGCCCCGTCGAACTGAATTTTTATTGTTCAGCATTTGTTTATAGATGGGATAAAACATCCCATGAATAAAAGACAGAGAATGGTAGCAGTACTGGGTTTCTTTTCTCTCCTTTCAAGCATTTGGCTCTGGTCCAGACTCACTTATCCCACTCTGTAAATTACCTGTAGTTAACCTGACATCCTTCCTTGGAAAGCAGGTTAGTAATCAACTAGTTATAAGCATACATGTCCTATGGGCGGGGGGGGGGGGGGAGGGTCGTTTCAAAAATTAAGTTCTGAAGTGTAGCAGAATATGCTACTCCAAAATATGCCACTTTGGTATCAGGATTATTTTGACCTGAAAGCAATTGAGAAGAATTAGATAAAAGAAAACCCTCTTCCCTCTCTCATTTGCCTAAAATCAGGACATAAATTTGTTAAGTTGTCCCCTCTTTCCTCTCTACCAGGAAGGACAGAAGTTTATCAACAGAGACAGTTTTAGACCCCTGCCAGCCCAGAGAGGATGGCACTAGAAGAATCTACATAACAAGCTTTACTAACTAGCCCTCATCTTCCATTTGTTCTCATATTTGTCTTTCCACTCTTTGCAGCCCTAGAAACTCAGTCTTTTTCCTTTGTTCTCTTACTTCTCTAAAAATTTATTGTTCTTTTGTTAAGGTGCTGTATAAACCCAAGTTCTAAACACACATTTGAATTATTCATTACTAAATGCTCCCATGTGTATGCATATGTATATGTTGATAAACTTATCCTTGTGTTTTTCTTTTATTAATCTTTTTTTTTTTCTGTAGTGTATCTTACAGGGCCCCAGCCAGAGAACCCAACATGGGTAAAGGAAAAAGATTTTTTCTTTTCCCTTATAATTTCTTACCAAGGTATTCTTTTCAAACATGTGCAGTACCATCCTTAAAAGGAGATCTCGATATCTGCATTTTCTCCATATCATCCATTATTGATCCCAATTCTTTACCCCCTTCCTGCAATTATACCCTTGCTATCGCCTTAGTGTCAGTGGACTGTCTTCCCTGCTCTTGACTTTGAACTCACTGTATTATTTGATATGACCTGTGATATTGGCCAAAAGTGACAGTGTGCTTGTTCTAAGCCTAGGCTATAGGAGACTGATTCTTTCTACATTTCCCCTTGCATCTCTTCCTTTACCTTACTAGCCCACTGGCCCAAAGAGAATGAGAAACAAGTAGAGCAGAGCTGCCTCATTAGCTGGGCCACAAACATAAGAGCAAATCCAGATTAATGGACTCATTAAACTAATCCAACATAGATACGCCAGTCCTCAACCAGCCTACAGACACATAAGTGAAGAAAAAATAATTGTCATATTTAATCACTAAGTTTTGAGGTTGTTTTTATGCAGAGGAAGCTGACCAATATAGCACCCTTTTTTATTGGTAGCCCAAATAGCTGCCCAGCTGGTTTACCCATTAATCTGGCTCGTGTTTAGGCTTCATGTGGTAAAGATGGCAGGTAAAGAAAAGAGCAGGGATCTGACCATAGTGTACTGATAATGAGAACAACTATGTGAGGCAACAAAGTGGAATAGTATCCCAGGTGTCTTCGTTCCGCTACAGGGAACATGGCATACAAGCATCCTGCTATTGTTTCCCGGTATCATTATATTCCCACAGAATGCCGGACTTCTAAGTTGACTGGGAAACCAAAGTACTATAATATTATTACTTGTTCTTGGTCTGAGACTTTGCAATAGTCTATAAAGAGAGAGATGAGCCATAACTGATTTCAATGAGCCTCAGTGTTATGAATTATTTACAGAGATTTTATGAATTTAGTTAAAATGAAGCATTGCCTTTTTACATAAGTCTCTAAAGGACACATGAAGAAAGTAACTTTCTGTGGCTGGGATTGGCTAAAAGTGCTCAGCTAATCATAAGAGAAGCTAAAGCAAACTGGAATACAGCTGTGGATGACAGAAGAACTTTTGGAGCAGAGGGAATAGCTGGAAAACTAAGTCTTATACACAAGTGGAGGAAATCCACTCTTCTTTTGATAAAGTGTTCATTCCTTGCTGGTGGATAGATTAAGAAATGGGCAGAATTCAGTGTGAAGCAGCCTTTTTCATGTGGAGGGATAGATTGAGAACTTCCGGTGGCCATGGGTCATGAGGATGGTAATATTTAGCTCCCAGTTGTTCTGAAGATTAAACAAAATGGTATGTGCAAATCCTGCCTCATAATAAGTACAGAATAAATACTAGCCATTATTATTAGTGGTATGATTAGAATCTCTTCTGTTAGAATGATCAAATAGAGAAAGTCATCAACTACAGAAAACTCTACAACACTTTGGAAAGCTGGAGCCAATCTGAATCATTACATTAAATTATTCCTAAGATAATATGAAAAAAATTGAGAAATTGTAATATGTGCTTAGAATAAGATTCGTAGAGACCATACACTGATGAAACTGTAACAGGTAATCATGAAAAAGAAAATGATCGAAGAGTATAAAAGTGAACTTGGAAATGCAAATCACAACTGCTGAATTACAAACAAGAAGCAATAAAAAGCAAATTAAATATAATAGAATATTGGTTCATGGAACTAGAAACATGTTGGAGAAAATATCCCAGAACTTAAAAAGAAAAAGAAAAATTTTAAATGATGAAAGAAAAGGTTAGAGACAGAACTCAAACATTCAATATCTGTTTCACAGGGAATTCAGAAAGAAAGAAGAAAGCAGGTAAAAGAAAAACGGTAAAGAAATAATAAAAGAAAATGTTGGTAACCTGGAAAATGTAAGTCTTCAAATAGAACTCAGCAAGTATCTTTCAAAAATTAATTAAAGAACATGAACGCTTAGGTAAATCATGAATAAACAAATGTAAAAATTAAAGAAAGAAAAACATTACACTAAGTCAAGCTGGAGGAAGATCATCAATTAAAAAAATAAGACTTGTATCAGATAGTTCTATAATATTAAATGCAAGAAGACAATCTGATATTTTGAAGGAAACTGATTTTCAACCAAGAATTCTAAAATATTTGCTGTTTTGCAAATCTGACAGGTATTAAACTACATCTCAGCTGAGTTTTAATTTGCATTTCTCTTATTATAGTAAAAATAAAGCATCTTTTCATTTGTATTCCTTTTGCGTGAACAGTTTTTATCTTTTGTTCATTTGTTAATTGAGTTGTGAGTGTTTTGATTCTTAATTGCTAGAAACTCTATATATTGGAGAGATAAACATACTTTGTAGTATTAGCTGCATTTTTTTTTTCAGTTTATTACATAAACTTCTTAAAATTATTTCAGGCAAGAATTGGCCCAATGTATAAAGAAATTAAAATATGGAAAGTGTAGTTCAAATAATTAATACTAATAAATAAAACCAACAGTTGGTAATTAAATAATTATTCATGTAAAAGTATGGTTATAAAATTAATATACATTTTGAAAATAATTATTTAATAAGAACATAAATATAAAAAAGAAAATAATATTAACACTAAGAATGTAAAGGCCTGAATAATTCCACTCCCCCAAAAAACACAATGGAGATGAGAGGGAAGAATAAAATATAAGCTTAATCACCAAACTTACATGGATATATGTTGACATTAGTAGAAAAACATATGCTAAAATTTGCTTTCCGAAAATTTAAAGATAACTGTACTAGTTTCTTATGACTATTTTAACAAATTATCACATCTTTGATGGCTTAAAACAACTGTGAATTTAGTTTCTTACAGTTCTGGAAGCCAGTATCACTGGGCTGAATGAAGGTATTGGTTGGGCTGTGTGATCTGCAGAAGCTCTAGGAGAATCTGTTTCTTGCTTCTTCCAGATTCTGCATTCTTTGAGTTATGGCCACATTATCTCAATTTCTGTCTCAATGGTTATAGTGCCTTCTCTCTCTCTCTCTGAAATCATTCTGTCTTTCCCTTGTAGGACTCTTGTGATTATATTTATGGCTGACTCAGATAATACAGGATAATCTCTCTATCTCAGGATCCTTAGCTTAAAGACCTTTTTTTCTTTTAGGGTAATAGTTATAGCCTGTAGAGATTGGGGCTTGATATTTTTTCAAGGAGGGGATTATTTTGTCTATCACCATAATCATTAACAAAATTAAAATTTCGAATCACAAAAGGTAGAAAAAAAAGCAAGGATACTAACCCAATATAGTAAATTATTTTTTAATAGCAAGAAAGCATAAAATAAATAAAAAGTTCAAAAAATCAAATATATCCATTTTCATAATAAATGCAAATAGCTTGAATTCTACCATAAAATGAAAAAGATCCTCAGATTGGATCAAAAAACCACCTCCGAGTATAAGCTATTAATGAAAGTCCTTATTAAAACAAAATAATAAAAAGAAGTTAAAATTGTGGGCAAAAGATAAATCGATGAAAGGAAAAGTGACACTATTCATATCAAAGTAGAACTCAAGAAAAAAATCATTAAATAAAGCACAAATCATATTTATTAAAGGTAAAATCTACAACAAAATATAGTATTTAATAACATCTGTATGCCAAATGACATACCTTTAAAATATATAAATGAGTGACAGATACAAAGTAAAACCATTAGTGAGAATATTTAACATATATCCATCTGTTTTCGTAGATCAATCAGACAAAAATTAATCAAGAAAATAAAGAAATTTAAAAAGCAAGTATAATTAGGAAGATATGTGGAAAAATTTTTGAATCAGTTCTGCCAGAGGTCACTTCAATTTTTCTACATGAATAAGAGAGAGTGAATCAAAATGCTCTACATATAATAAGAAAATTGCAGATAGAATGATGGATTAACACAAGTCTAATGCTTAAGTGCACAAATTCAATTTCTTACAACAAATAACCTTCAGTGGTATGCCAATAAATATTTTACAGCCCAATATTGGGGAGCGGGAGCAGAGAAAAGGGCTCTGCTTTATAGAATTTGCCCATGTTTGTAAGTACTCCCACCATGGCTGATTTCAAGCTAGTAATGTGAAGGCACTGAGGGCGGAGTTGGGAAGACACACAGAACTGGCTCTCACAAGTAGTATGAGTTAGCATATGACGAAGCATTAATGACTTAGATAACAAACACATTTTCATTAATGAACAAGTTTAACAAGCTTCCTGGTCACTCAAGCTCCATGATAAACAGTGTATTCTTAGGAGACATAACTAAAACAATATGTGTAAACAGTTAAGTATCACAAAAATCTACTTGCCCCTATCATCAAATATAAAAACTTGAAGTGGTAATAATGCTAACAAGAAACAGAGCACATGTAGATTTTAAATTCGCTTCTCCTCCTGGCTAATCTCCAATGGTGTTCCTTATTTATTGGATCTTTGTGACCACCAGAATATAAGTAAATGTAAAAAGAATAATTTCTTCCTAGCACATGAATACTTATATCTACAGATTATTCTCTTTTCAAAGCTTCTCATGAGATAAAATTGTAACCTAAAGCCTATCATTTTTTATTTACACACATGTATACATACAGATTTATACTCCACTGAGCATACATTCCCTTTGAATATTAGTTGTTGATCCATATGCAATTTAGCAATTGCAAATGATGAAAATTTTAGAAAGGACATGATGAGATTGAACTTAAAATATACAGAGATATACCTATAAGTGTTTAACTATTGTTTATTAGTTCTATGGTGAGATAGTATTGATTCAAGGCAATTGGAGAAGGACAGAGGCAAACGACCTTAATGGAAAGAGAAGAAATTTAAACTCAAGTAACAAATCGGAAAGCGTTGTGTAACACCGATCAGAAGAAAAAGGTCTTCAATTAATGATAAGTACATAAGTGTATTTGCTTATAGGATTTATAAGCATATGATTATGTAATTATGTATGCTTGGGTGTATTATGTATTACACAGCAATGGAAACAGAATGTACTAAATTCGTGGATTTATGAGAACATGTCTTGGTCAATTAGAGGTACAAAGACACTGGTAGGATAAGGAGGAGCCAACTGCTTGTTTATAATTCTGCAACCACAAAAATGAGACACAGTTGGAGATCATCAGTTTGGAACAAAGGGTACAGCTAAGACTTAACTATTTATACACCATTTTTAATTGCCCAAATGATTTAGTTAAATATTAGGTTCAACTGAAAATCCAAACTAACAGTCACTTAAACAAGATAGAAATGAGTACTTTTTTTTCTGTAGGGCTCTGGACAAATGGTCCAGGGAAAAGCATTGCATTGTGACTGGGCTCCTTCTATTTATTTCTCTGTGTGTTGTCTTAATTCTATGGTCCTGGGTGGTAGTAACTCATTCCAAGAAACTGAACAGGGGAATGAGAAACAAAAGATGTCCAGGAGTTGTATGTTAAGGAAAGTTCCTGGAAGGTGCCATACTATATTTCCTCCTAAATCCCATTAACTAAATTTAGCAGAACAGGAGACTCAGAAATGTTCCATTTGTTCCTGACTGCCGTAGACTCAGCCAAATATTTTATTTTTGTGGAAGGAGGGAAGGCATACTAAGGGACACCTGGGATGGTGACAAATACTGACTTTGGAAATACTGAGAAGATTCTACTACAGCTGATTAAGGGGATTTCCCCCATGTTATACATTAAAATGAGAAAAGGGACGTGTGAATCACATAAGTGCTAATTAATGGTAGAGCAAAATGTGATGTATCAGATTTACTGGCACCGAGGATTTCGGTGAAACGTAGAAGTAGGTGAGATGAGATGGGGAAGGCTAAATGTCAAGTAATAGGGACATTCTGGGTCTGCTTCCTCAAGAGCATCCTGGGCAAGTTACTTGACTGTTAGTGCAGTGCTGTTTGAACTGCTGTCTGTGGACCAACAGCAGCGACATCACCAGAAAGTTTGTCAGAATGCAAATCTTGGGCCCCACCCCAGCAGAATTTCTGGGTACAGGAATCTGCGGTTTAATAAGCATTCCAGGCAATTTTTAAGTGCTAAAAGAAGCATCGTATCAGTAGATGGGCTTGAACAATGTAACTATAGCAAATGTTTTTTAAGCCAGTTTGCTTCCTTGATGCTACCACTACCCGTAAATAAAAGAAAACATTCGATGGAGCTGGATACAGATGTCAGCATTAGTAAAATAAAAATGGAATATTAATATATTTATGAAAATAAGAATAAATCTTCCCCACACTCTCATATATAGTAGAACTTCTGCATTTATAAATATAAATATATATATATAACTATTAACTGGTATTATGTTTCATGTGAAAAAACTAGACACATTCAATGTAATTAGTTGTTGCTATTATTTAATATTGTCTTTCCTAAGTTACCCAATGCAATTAATCCCCAAATTAAAACAAATACAGGAAATACTGGAAAGGATGGTATAAATTTATTATTATTTATAGATATGATTGTCTTTTTAGAGAAATAAACTTGCCTAAAGAATCATATAAAAACCTAACTATGCCTGTTTTCCATAGCCTAGTCTACTCAATTAATGACATTAAACTAAAACCTCAAATCAATTTTTAGAAAAAAGTAAAACAGAATCATTCTAATGTTCAACTAAGTGCAAAAATAGCTATGAAAATTCTGAAAAAAAAATTGGGATTTTGGTTTACCATATATTATAGGCACAAAGAAGAGAAATTAAAACATCGTAATAGCCACATGAGAATAAGACAAAACAACAGAACAAAATGAAAAATATGGAATCAGACATATGCATATAAAATCACATAGTATATGATAACGAGCATTTTAAGCTAGTGGGGAAGGAAGAGTGTAGTCAATAAATGAAGTTCATACCTTGAAACTATTTCTATGCTTTGATCCAGAGATAGGTGTATGAATGGGTATCCCAACTATTTACGTTTTTAGTACATGATGACAGTGGCAATTTATAGTGAGAAAAGGTATAAGTTACTGAATTCATGGCACAGAGATAATTGATTATATGGGAAAAATAAAATTATATTCTTACCTCCTATCAAACAAAACAGTGTAATCTAGAATGATTAAAACATTAAAATGTTTAAGGGCTGGAAATACAAGTTAAAATGCAAATGTGATACTTTCTTAAACTTATCGTGTAGAAAGTTTGACATCACACTGTGTTGGGGAAGGTGAATGGGAAATAGGCACTCTTAAATATTGCTTGTGGGTGTATAAGTTGGCATGGCCCTTTCGAGGATTATTTGGTGATATCCATGAAAATTAAAAATACTCATCCTCTATGACTCACTTTATCAGTCAGTGTTCTCCAGAGAAACAGAACCAATTGAATGTATATATAAAGAGATTTATTTTAAGGAATCGGTGCACATGCTTATGGGGACTGGCAAGTCCGAATATGTAGCGCAGGCCAGCAGGCTGGAAATTCAGGCAGAGTTAATGCTGCCATCATGAGGCGGGATTTTTTTTTTTTTTTCCAGAAACCTGTTTCTTTTCTCTAATCGGATGAAGCCCATCCACATTTTTGAAGATAATATTTACTTAAGGTCAACTGGTTGGAATATCAAAAATATTTCTGCACAGCAACACCTAGATTAGTGCTTGATCAAGTACCTGGGTACTATACTGCACCATTGATACATAAACCTAACCATCATACTCATCAGACTCACTCCTAAAAGTTTACAACATCCCAAAGATGTATTTGCACATGTCAAATGTTAACGCACATATATATGGAAAATCATTACAGCATTTTTTGTAATAACGAAAAAGACTAGGAACAACTTAAATGTACAGAAACAGAGTACTGATTAAATAATATATACTGAGATGAAATAGCTAAATATAGTTAGTTCAGAAAACAAGACACCATTTTATGTGAAAATATCTTTAAAAATAATTCATGCTTGTGTGCACCATAGACAGTCTTTCAAAGGATGTACAGGAAATTGCATAGTAGGGTAAAGTCTAAGACAGAGACTTACCTCTTTCTATCTTTAGCACTTTTTGAATTTTGAACTAGGTGACTATGTTAATTATTCCTATAATTAAATAGTTAAAAAGAAAACTGGTTACACATCCCCAGAATGGCTAAAATTAAAAAGACTGATAGCACCCAATTCTGGTGAGGTTGTGGAATAGCCATAATTCTTAGACACCGTTGAAGGGACTGTAAACTGGTAAGTAAACCACTTTGGAAAATGTTTTGGTGGTTTCTTATGCAATTGAACATATGTTTACCTAACAGTCTAATAATATATTTGCCTACGATAAATAAATGCACATCTCCACACACACACAAAAAAGACAATTGTACAAGAATGTTCATAACAGCTTTATTCTAATAGCCAAAAATTGAAAACAGCTCAGATGTTCCCCAACAAAAGAATGGCTACATCTACCATGGTATGTTCATACAATGGAACACTACTTGGTAAGAAGATAGAAGGAATTACTTGCTACAGAGTGATTGTGATCCCTTCCCAAGTTCACATGTTGAAATCTAACCCCCAATGTGATGGTATCTGGAGGTGAGGCCTTTGGGATATGATTAGGTCATAAAGTAGATTTCTCATTAATGGAATTATTAACCTTGTAAAAAAGATTTTTAAAAAGGCCTCAGAGAGCTCCCCCACCCCTTCCACTATGTGAAGACACAGTAAGAAGATGGCTATCTATGAACTGGGACACTAAATTTGTCAGTGCCTTGATCTTGGACTTCCCAGCTTCCAGAACTGAGATATAAACTTGTTGTTTATAACCTCTTCATTTACGGTATTTTTGTTATAGCAGCCTGATAGACTAAGAGACTTCTCTGAGATGCAATAATATGGATAAATTTAAAAGACATTATGCTGATGGAAAGAAGTTTCAAACAAAACACTGCGTATGATATCACTCCACTTACATAAAGTTCTAGAGCAGGCCAAACTGAACTATGGTGGAAAAAAATAGAATTGTAGTTGGGCTGACGGGCAAGGATGAGTAGTAACTGAAAAGAGAATGAAGGAACTAGTTTCCAGGGTCAATGGTGATGTTTGATAACTTGAAAGGGGTTTGAGTTATAAAAGTCAAGTTTTATAAAATGGTACACTTAAGTTTTACTTTAAATTTTAAATTTTACTTAACAAATAATCTTAAATATCAAACTCTAGCTAATAATATGCTTGTACAGTTAATACCTAGTAAATATATATTAAATATAATGAACATAAATATATTTTCACCCATCAAGAAATAAAGCTTGTATTTGTCTTCATTGTAAATATGTAGTATTGGTTATGACTCAGTGAGATGGTCACTGTTATATATGAATGATGGAAATGTTGATATACAAACAATGTTTATTATGTTTTTCATAAATCTAATTAATTGGAATTGATTTTTTAAATTGACAATATTTTAAAATTAATTATTACATATATGTAAGATAGAATACTAAGCAAAACTATAATTCTAAAAAATTATAGAATATCAGTTGCATGGAGATGTTCTCATAAAATGTTTGAAAATAAAAATTGTATTTAAAAAGAATAACACAAATTATATAAAATTCGGTCAATATTTGGAAAGTGGACTGGGGAGAAATACAGTAACATTCTATCAGGCATTATCTTGAAGTACAATATTTTATACTATTTTATTCCTTTTCCTGAATTTCAGTACTTTTCAATTTTTCTGTGGTTAACATATTAATTTTAAATAGAAAAAAAAGAGTAAGTGCTATTCTTGGAAGAAAGTAATCCAAATATTTGAGACAGTCAAGAAATTTAAACAGGGTTAACTGAGAGTAGTAGTTAGCTTTGCTGCCTAACAAACCACCCCAAAACTTTGTCTTCAAAACAGAAACCATTTATTTAATTCAAATTCTGTGGATCAACAGCATGGGCTGAGCTAACTCATGTTACTGTGTTCAGTTGCCAGATCGACTGGAGGTGGCAGGTTGTTGGCTGGAGTGTCTTGGCACTCTTCATATTGTTTCTTGTCTTCCAGCAGGCTAACCTAAGCTTGTTCACATGGCCATTCAGCAAGTTTCTAACAGAACTAGTGGAAATGTCTTAGGATTTTTCAGGTCCTGGCAAAACTGGCACACACTGCTCCAATATCAGTCTATTGGCCAAAGCAAGTCACAAGATGAGCCTAGATTCCATAGGTAGGAGAAAAGACTCCATTTGTTAATAAAGGAAAAGTCCCATCATGAAGGGTTGTGGGTACAAGGAGGGGAATAATTTGTGGTTATTTTTGCTATTATGACATTAAAGCTATTAAACTGAACACTAGTCCTTATTTTATAAACAGATAAATATACTGAATAATAAGGATATAAATAGTATGTAAAGATCATTAGTGATACAATTATAAGTAGTCAACCAATTCACATGTGATTAATTATAAAGTTAGTAAATATCTCCTTTTATAATAGTTATTCAATATGGTAAGGCACATCCACAACTCGTTATTCCTTTTTAGATTTTGGAAAACTTAGTCATGCAAAGTTAATTGGCTTGATTCATTTTAGGAGAAAGGAAATGTGAGAATCAAATATAAGAATTCCAAACCAGACCAAAACATCAAGCAGAGTCCATGTCATTGTCGGTCTTTACCATTTGCATTGAATTTCTGCCAGTTTGATTTTACCTAGTCATGAAAAATTTTATTCATGACAAAATTTAGTTGACTTGAGTTTCATGTACGACGTATTCATACACATTTGCACACACAGCCTTATACAAATTCTCCCCCTCCAAAAGACAAATCTACTATATGCATCTGTTTGAACTCCAGCTAGTTAAAACTTTACATCATGTTAGCAGAGAAGTGCTTTAGAATTTCTATCCAGTAGCTTTTCAAGAAAATCTAGAAAACTATGCATGTATAGATTTATACTTGGTTAAAATATCGAGAATTTTAAAATCTGAGTATACACTGAAGATCACCTCTAATCTTAGTTTTATATAGATGAGATAGCCAAGTCCAGGAAATTATGTGATGTAATAACTCTAATACTGTAATTTCTGAATTCAAAGAAGAATATCACAAACTATCTGTAGTAGATATTGTGGATTAGTGCTTAATATCTGTCCCATCTTCCTATACTGTAGAGTTTGGAAAACAAAACTAAAAACTATACTTTGCAGATTCCTTTGCAACTAACGTTCTGGGTGTGATTTAGAATCAACCAATCAGATGCTCTTGCCACTGTGAAGCCTGAGCTGTACTTCTGCTGTGGGATTTTTTTTTTTTTTCCCCTCCACTGATGGAAAAAAACAGTGATAGAGGCCTTGCTTCTTTGTGTGGGAGTATTAGCTAAGGTTCCACTGTTCAAAGACAAGGTGTGGCACAATTCTGGAACCAGCAACAGTAATGACACTTCCTGACAATGGCAGGTTCCCCTACCCTATGGTTTTGTAGTACTTTCCTGATGGTGAAGTCTTACAAAGGAGGTAGAAATGTGCTTTCTGGAACTGAAGGATCCCTAGTTGTGGGAGTTTCAGCAGCCCTCTTGGTTCCTGTATTAGTTCTCTAGTGCTACCCTAAAAAAGTACCACAAACTGGGGAAGCTTAAAACAACCAAAATTTATTCTTTCACAATTCTGATGGCCAGGTCTAAAATCAAGGTATCAGTAGAGCCATGCGTGCTCACACACACACACACTCTCTCTCTCTCTCTCTCCCCCAGGGCAATCACTCCTTGCTGCTTCTAGTTTCTGGTGGTCAATGCAATTCTTGGCATTCCTTGGTTTGTAGATGCATCACTACAATCTGTGCCTCCAGCTTCTCGTCTTTCTCTCATGTGTCTGTGTCTCTTCTGTTTTTTCTTCTTTTAAGGACACCAGCAATTGGATTAAGGCCCATCCTAATCTAGCACAATCTTATGTTAACTTGATTATATCCTCAAGGTCCTATTTCCAAAAATGGTCACATATACAACTTTCAGATAGGCATGAATTTTGTGAGGGATACTATTCAACCCGGCACAGTGACCCAATACTGCGGTGTAGCTACAGACATCTTTTCTGAAAGTTTGTTCCAGACTCAGTCTCTCTATTCCTCCCCCCACACCTGAAAATCTTTTCATATCCTGTAATAAATATCTTCCCTTTTAACTAACTGCAATGAACTCTAACAATATGTCTTTACTTTTTTTTTCTTAATTGTTTAACTTAAGGTCTTGCTTTTTATCATAGGTGTTGGTAGAAGAAAATGCTTCCCAAATTGAAACTTAAATCTTGCATAACCAGTACTTTTAAAGTATCAAGAGTTTTATTTTTAATTTCTACTTCTAGACCCATCAATAAAGTCCTGATTAGATACAAATGGGGGGAAACAGTATTTATTGAGAGACTACTATATGCCAGAAACTTTATTGGTTGATTTGGCGGTACAATTTGTTATCTGAATTTAATAAGCAAAGAAAACTGAGGCCTAGAAAAGAGAAATAACTTTAACAATATTTTGCAGCTAATAAGTGAGAGTCTAATAAATTAAGCAAAAATGTTCTTTCTATTGCTCTATTGTTTCATGAAGTATAAGTTGGAGGGGGAGAAGGTAGTGGAAGAATTTTAGATTGATAGATTAACATGGCATAAATTATCTAGCAATGAAATCAATTTAAAATAAGAACTAAATCTAAGGGAGTATTGTTTCCTTCAAATAAGTCACATTGAGAGCTATGCAGTAATTTCAAGTACTGCCCCAAGTATTTTGAATCTTTTCTATTGGAATTGCCATTGGAACTGGAGTCAATCTCTTTTTGAACATCTTCACTGGTGGGATTTCTTTTCCTCTCAGGCTGATTTTTTCCTTTCAGAATGGCTCTGATCTTAAAGACCTGCCAAAGTTGTTCAAAGAAAAGTGTAGTGAATAAAATGGATGATCAAGCAAAGATTTGTGTAGCACATAATCTCACAAATGTTTTAGAATTTCTGCATAATAAGCCTGCCCTACTGTTTGACCTTGTAGATTAATTCAGCATGGACAATACCACTGATGTTGAAGAAACAAATTAACATTGTCTTCACTTGTGATTTAGGCAGGCATACTTTCTTAGATCTTTGGTTTCTTGGAGTTTTCCATTCAAGATTTTGGCATCTTCTTTTCAGGTCATACTGGAAATATCAAGTTTCCTCAAGTCTCTATTGTCCTCAAAAACACATTACTTTGTCCAGTTTCTCTTGAAAGGTCAGAATAAATGTCAAGTCTTCTGTGTTTCATCACTCCAAATGCATGGCACAATCCTCACAGCACTTTTGCTTTTCCTCAACTTTTCTTTTGGAATGAAGCTGTTTCATGGCTCACAAACACAGGAAAAGATGCTCATCATTCCTCCAAATGAGAAAAATAAAATTAAAACTACAATCATGTGGTTTCCTCTGAGCCTCTAGCTTCCACCGCCCCCTACTCCCCCATGCCCCGCAAGTCCCCCACTCCCCCTCCCATTCCCTTCCCCAGCTGCCAAGAAGTCCTTACTTGAGGCTAGCTGAAGTTCCCTCCAGGGAAGGTGGTAGCAAGGCGACAGGCAGGAAAGGAAGGGTCTGGTCGATCCTGGCCTGGGGAAGGTGAGTAGGACTTTAGGTGTGGGGTTTTCCCAGGCTGGGCCTCTGTCACCATACCCTCCTCCTCAGGGATGACCTGGATGGGCAGATTCTCTACAGGCTCTTCTCCTGTGCTGAGCGCCAGGCTGAGCAGCCAGGGGCTATGGGGCTGCTAGTGCAGATGCTGGAGCAGAGTGACTGGTGGAACATGGCCCAAGAGGTACAGGCCGTCTTGGAGCTCAACCGCCACAAGTACCAGGATGGCATCAGCACACAAGCCTGGCCCCCGGGGGCCTTGCGCCACCTGGCCTTTCAGCATCACAGTCCCCAGAACCTGCCCTGGGCTAGACCTGCTAACTTTAGGCTGCCCCCTGATGTGCCCAGGCGGACGCTCAGAAGCCCCTACTTTCAAGCCTTCCTTATGTATGGGGACAGTCACCTCTCATGTGTAACCAACAAGCTCTGTTCTGGTTGCACTCACACACAAAAAAAGCTACAATCACACTTTCTCACCTATCCGATGGGCAAAAATCAAGTCATTTAATAACCACACTATACTGCAAAAGGAGCCTTCATAAATTATTAACGGTATATAAATAAGTACAACCCCTATAGTAAGTAATTTGTTAATATCCTTCTAAATTAAAAGTGCATATACTCTTTGATCCAGCAATCCTACTTCTAGGAATTTTCCTATAGGTATATTTGGACACATACAATATCATATGTGTACATATTATTCATTGTGACTGTGTTCATAACAGCAGAAGAGTTCATTAATAGATGTCTGGTTAAATTAATCATCACACATCCATACAATGGAATATTAATTAGCTCTTAAGAAGAACAATTCAATATTTTATATCTTGCTTTGGGACATGGTTATACCATTTATTTAATTCTCAGTTGTATCAAATTGAATCTGTGCATCTCAGTGAATGTAAATGATACCTCAGTAAAATAAAAAACACGAACAGCTTAAATTTATGTTAAAAAAAGTTAGGATTCCATGATACCTTTTCCAAGACATTTGTTAAGTGAAAAAAATGAGGTTACAGATCAGTATGTATATTACCATTAGCATAGAAAATTATATACAAATATAATTACAAATGCATAAATATCTTTTGAAGGATGTAAGAACAAGATAATAATAGTTGTTTCTAGGAACTAGAACCATATGGATGGAAGATAATATTACCTGGCTTTTCCACTCTTCTTGAATTGCTCCACCATCCTTTGTATCTGAGAAACAATTGATTTGAAGATTATTCACTACTTTACTAAATTAACTTCTCAATTTAGTTAATGAACCATGAAATATAGTCATATAGCTTTTACTTGATTTGGAGATCAAACTAATAAATTATTTATATTAATTATTCAAAGTAACAGTTACTTTGAATTTTTAAAACACGGATTAACAATGGTCATTGTTCACACGATATTGTTGAGGGTACAAAGAGGTAGTTTGGGGGTTAATATTTATAATATTTGGATGGAAGTATAAAGGTACATATAGAATATTTGTCTCCAAACTCAAAACTGCCCAAAATTGTTGTTTTAAAATGTAATACTGCACTCCATTCTTGCCTTACTTTCTGGTTTTAGATGGCATTAAGCTGCACAGCACGTTGACAGTCAGTTTTAATTAAAATTAAATTATAATTTTATTTAATTTATGCAATTTTGTTTTAAAAGTTCTAGGTTATAATAATAGCAAATATGCCTTTGACAAGAGATAGAGGAATGCAGTGCAGAGCATAAGTTTCAGGCTGTGGAGTTTAATACAGCAAATTTGAATGTTGGCTCTGCTACAGATAAACTGCTATCAGGGTTTAGGTTACTTAACCATCATGACCTTCAGTTACTTCATCTATAAAAATTCACATACTGTGATCTACATCTTGTTGTAGGCGAAGGTCATTGAGATAATGTATCTAAAATGCTTCCTACAATGTCTCCATAACCTGTAGCTATTGTTATTGTTACAAAAGGAAATGCTTTAAATTATAGACATTCCTGAAAATTATCCTGAAGCAATATGTTATTATCCAATGTTATCTTTGTTATGAAGATTAAAATTTCATTTATTCATTTATGATTCATTCACATGTGGCGTTCCGAAAGTCACATTGATGTCTCCTTTACATCAAAGGAAAAAAATCTCTTTCTATCAAGAGAAAAGGTTAATGTTTTAGATAAACCTGATTAATTATGGTAAGAGTATACTTTTTGAACTCTTATATTAACATCATCTGAAATCTAAAATTTTTTAAATGGCCCTTTCTCTCCGTCTGCTCTTCTTTCCCAGTGTCAGCGGTCTCTCTACAAATCCAGGCCAACAGCAGAGAATGGTCAGAATAAGACCCCGTGGTCCAATCAGGTGAATGTTCTAGTTTTGGAGTCTTTGAGGCAAAAATTACAATCTTACTCACATGATCAATCTATTTCGCTAACCCCAAGGGACAATTATTTGTTTACATGTCTATGTGTCTCGTTGGACATTAAGCTTCTTTGAGAGCAGAGATGAGCCCCATTCATCTTTCTGTTATTCCATGGTCCCATGTAGAAAGCTTGCACATGGTAGGTACACAGTTTGCTTTTTTTAAAATGATGCGCTGAATATTATTTTATACTAACCATTTTGATGACAATTTTTTTAAAATAGTTACTATTTCAATAGCTCATTTCAGTTTTCTTTTTTCCAAAAGACTGAGTCCTTTTAAATAGGTATTTTGCTTTAATTGTCATTTGCTATGACTAATTCAGGAAAGCCACCAGTGACCATTGAGGCTTTTAAGGTCACTTTGCCAGGAGCCCCCGGACTCTGGTGCTTTTCTAGTTGTGGCTTTCCTGTGTCACAGTGATTTTTCTCAAGGCTATCACAGTTATTTTCAATCCTGGCTGCAAATCAAAATAACCTAGATGCCCAGTTTATACATACAGGCTGTGGTTTAGTAGAATATAGGTGACATCCAGGCATGAAGAGTTTTAATGAGCTGCACAAATGATTCTGATGCCCATCCAGGTTGAAAAACATCTGGATTACGTGAGCTTTCCTCTGGGAACGACAGAAGAGCTGTTTCTCCCTGGTCTAACTAGAGTGTGGGTTCTATGTCTTTTGAGCATGCTATGCAAAGCTTGCAAAATGGTGCTCCACTGTTCTGATGGGGACTATAAACGTTTGGCCTGCACAGTATTATTGTTTTATAATTGTGAAATATTTCAAACATACAGAGTGGTAAGAATAATAAAGTAATAAAAACTCATGGACCTACCAACCAGTCTTACAAATGATATCATTTTACTTTATTTATTACAGATTTTTATTAAAGTAATAAAACATCGCGGGTGTCATAGACACCCTTTGAGTGACTTTTCCTAGCCTCTCCTTTCCATGGAAAATAACTACCCTGAATTTGGAGTTTATCATTCTGACCCACATTTTCCTAAATATGTATTTATTCAAAGACTGTGTTGAGTGTTTTCTTGTTTTTAAACATTATATATATGGTATCCGATTCTGTGCAGTATTTTATAAAGTTGGGCCAATATTTAAGAACTGAAGAATTTCACATAAAATCAGATTTGTTGGCTTCTCTTGAAATAACCAGAAGATCTGGCAACATTAGGCTAGCTTTCTGGCATGACAATGAGCCATGCTGGGCCAGCGCTGTTTGGTGTGACATGGTCCCACTGCTCGCACTGTGTAGACATATGTGCTTGCACCTGGACTGTGTCTCCTTTGATGCAAGTCTGGCCCCTGATTCTGAACTTCCTTCCATTATAATTTTTTTCTTCAAGGATAATTTTTTTCTTCAAGGCATTTCTGCCATCTTCTTTTAACTGTTTCATATCAAAGGCATTTATTTCTCAGTGTATCCTTAGCTGCCTCTAATATACATCTCTTCTCTCTTTTGTCTGGTCTTTATTTTAATCTTCTTACTATTTCATGCCATTTCTCTTAGGATTCTTCACTTTAGCAGCAAAAGGCGTGGCTTTTTGTTTTTGTTTTTGTTTTTGCTAGTCAATGGCAAAAGAAGTTATTTGTTTTGGTCAGCAAACAAACCTGTTATGTTACATCTCTGTGACCTCTGGTTTGGGCTATTTTCCCTACTTTAAATGTCATTCACAAGTTTTGATAACTTTTGGGAACAGCTGAGGCCTCAGAAGACTGAACACTGAGTACAATGGGGTTTTATGGGTTATACAATTCTTAAGGACTGAAACAATTTTGTCTTTTATTTTTCTACGGTAGTTGGCAAAGTGCCATGCAAATTTTGGTCCTTAAAATGTATTTATTGAAAAAAGAATACTACTATAAGTTGAATTGTAAGCATTTCATTACATACCCCTTGTTACAAGCTAGGGCAGCGCCTGACCCTTCTTTGTTTTTCAGAATACGTGTAACCCAAGATGCCTCTCCTGATAAAGATCTGAGCCTGGCAGGGAGGACAGAAAGGCAGAGATGGAAGCATGTTCAGGGTTTGTGGATAGTTTTGGTGGGAAGATTATTTAACAGAGAGAACAAAGGAGCTTTGAGATGTCTTTGGTGTTTGGAACAATTTGAAGGTAAGAGGGATGAACAAAATATTTTCAGAAAGTGCTGTTTTGTGTATTGAGTGAGATTCTTATTTGTGATTCTTCAATAAAGACAGTACTAAAGAATCAAATTGCTTTTAATTTCATTTTTTATGTCATTCTTCTTAGGACAACACTATCAGGTTTTAGACAGATTACATTATAAAGGAAAATATGTATGTATGTATGCCTCACTGATTTACCAAGGCCAAACCTTGCTAAATCCAGAGGTCTTCTTCTGTGGATATAGAAAGTTTAGCTCCTAGTGAGACCTCTCTCCCTCAAGACCCAAATCATGGTCAAAAATTAATGAAGAGGCATTAACTGTTACAAGAGCAATTTTGTCTGTAATATAAAATGCAATAGAAAGTCATTTTGAAGAGCTGGTTGAGAAATAAATGAAAACACATGTCTGGAAGTTAAAATTCATATAAGTTTAATTTCTTAAGTCATATGTGATGAATTTAAAATGCAGTGTCTTTGCAGTAATTCAACTTAAAATAGATTTAAGCCTCCCTTTTCATTTATGCTTGGGAAATAGGCACTAATGACACCTTAACACTAAATTGTGTTAAATCTAATAAAATCGAATCACACCTGGTCTGGACTTTGGTGATAGATAGCATCAGCTAGGTCAGTGGAAAGCACATGACATCTCTGTCAGTACACTAAGTATAGGATGGCATTGTCTTCAAAGTTGGAAAGGTTTATATACTCTCTAATGCAATTTTCAGATGGACATTTGCTATCTCTGCCAATAATTCATTCAGATATTTACTTTACTAGTTGTTGTTGTTGTTGTTGTTGTTGTTTTGCATTCAAAATAATATTAAAAACAAGTGGTAGTGTAAGTCCAGGACTGTGGTGGAGTGATGGCTCCAAAACTAATGGCTAATTTCCATTGGTTCTCATTGCTAAAGTAGGTTCAAATAAAATGCAGTTAACTGAAGAATAAATGCTGTAATCTCTCTGTATTAGTTCCCCAGAGCTTCTGTAACAAAGGACCACAAACTGGGTGCCTTACAACAGAAAATTATTCTCTCACAATCTGGAGGCTAGAAGTCCAAGATCAAGGTGTTGGCAGTGTTGGTTCCTACTGGAGGCTCTGAGAGAGGATGTGTTCCATGCCTTTCTTCTAGCCTCTGGTGTCTGCCAGCAATCTTTGGCATTCCTTGACTTGTAGACATTTCGCTCCAATTTCTGCCTGCCTCGTCATCACATGGCATTCTCCCCGTGTGTATCCATGTCTCTGAGTCCAAATTTCCTTTTTTTTAAATAAGGATACCAGTAACTGGAATAGGGCCCAGCCTAATTCAGTATGGCCTAATCTTAACTCTATTACATTTCCCAAGACCCTATTAGCAAATAAAGGTCACATTCACAAGTATCATGGTTTAGGACTTCAATATATTTTGGGGGGTGATGAAGAGGACATAATTCAACCTATAATATCCAACTTTCACCTGAGGTCACTACCCCTAAGTTCCTCCCAGTCATAAATTCTGAAACCACTACCGTACTACTACAGTATATGCTGTGGGTCAGGTCTGTTGCACATACCAGCTCACGTTTCATCCTTACAGTAACCCAATCATACTGAAATAATTGTTCCTATTTTAAGAAAACAGCGGCTTAGAGAGTTTAAGCTGCCAGCTAATAAGTACAGAGCAAGTATTTAAATCCTACTATTTCTGACTTAAACCCATACCTTTTCTACTATTCCCAGACATCACTCAATTAACAAAAAAAGTTGGATCCTTATCTTTAGAAGCACTCATTTAAATCAAATACAGCTCTTTTACAACTTTCCCCTCTAACATAGTCACTAAAACAGTCAGTAGAAAAGAGTTGGAGATGAAAAATATAGTGATAGATTTTCTTCACACCCAAGGATATCTGGCCTTTCTCACCCTGCAGTGGCAGTGACATTGCAGTAAATTACAGGTTAGCCATGGAAGAAAGACCATCTGTCAATCAAGTGTTCCTCCCATTCCTCCAATACATGAATTTCTAAAACATTTTATAAATTGCACTTGTGTACATCTACTTTTTTAATGCATTGAGGCAATTTGACTTTTAAAGGAATCTCATCTGTCATCAAGTTTCATTTCTGTGCTCCTTAAATAATTCGTAAATCTACCCCCTCGTCATTATCCTCAATATCATGGTTTTGTTCATACACATATGCATTTCTCTAACTTGACAATTGCAGTGGCTCTTGTCTTCTGCTTCCACTTTCCTCCCATCTATTCCACCCTTGACACTGCTGATTCAAACTGATGCTTGAAAGCATTTTTTTATACATTAAGAAAGTGTAATATTCATTTAACAAATATTTACTGAGTATATTCTGTGCCAGAATTATTCTAGCACTAGAATATATAGCAGTGAACCAAAGGAACAAAAATTCCCGTTCTCAGGGAACTTATATTCTGTACAGTTCATGATTACCATTATTATATTTTTTTCTCTTATATATTTTGTTACCAGTCTTGGCAGATAAGAATAATGATGATGATGATGATATCGATGAGGGTTTTCAATTTATTGAACATCTATGCGTCAGCTGTTATGTTAAGCTGTTTACATATAAATTATGTTATAACAAACCTGTGCAGGTTTATCATGATGCTGATTTTGTGAATAGGAAACTAAGACTCAGAAAGTTAAAGGAAGTCCAAATTTAGAGACAAAAAAGTGTTGGAGACAAAATTTGAATCTGGTACTTCCTTTCTTCAAGGCCTTGGCCTCCACACTGCACATTTCTTAGATGTTGAAAAGGTTGTAGAAAAGAAAAAAATCTTTTCTTCTAACATCTCAAATTTAGTAACTGGAGGCCTGCAAATTAAACCAACAAAAGACATTGGCAAGAGGAAAAAAAACAAAGTTAATTTGTCTATGAAATGTGCATACAGAGGGAATTAACTCCAAGGGGTTGTTAGAATTCGATGCTTATATACCATTTTAAGAGAGAGGGATAAACAGTGCAGAAATGATTAGACAAAGGAAAAGGAGGTTTGGGCTCCTAGGTAGCGTAAATTGTGGGAAGGTGACTAGGAAATGTACAGGAGGAACTAACAGTAGATAAGGGTTGTTTATGCAGACTCATCTCAGTGCCATCTCTGGTGATAAGAGTCACTCTCCTCTTCCTGGTATGGGAGAAGGGGGCATCTTTAGGAATGGAAATTTCCTTTATAAATGGAAATTCCATTTATAAAAGTGCAATTTATGCCCTGATATTAGACAATAGGGGGAGGGCAGAGAACTCTTCCTGTGTCTGTTGTTTCTTAATTGCCTTCAGCTCAGAATAATCCTTACTCCAAAGTGGCATATTTTGGGGTAGAATAATCTGATCCCCTTTAGAATTTATGAATAAAGAGCAACATAATTTAAGCTCTTTTTAAAGCAAATAACTGCAATAATCTGTTTATAAAATGACAATTTCGTATATTCTGTTTACCTGAAGTAGTGGTTTGCTCTTCAGAGGACATTTGACAATGTCCGGAGACATTTTTAGCACGACTGAGAATGGGGTTGCTACTGGCACTAGTGAATACAGGCCAGAACAGATCTCTCAATACAGAGAATTATCTGGCACAAAATATCAAGAATGCCGAAATTGAGGAAGCCTGACATATAATGAGGCAGTTGTATATACTTAACATTTAGACTTATTTTTTCTTTCTATGTTTTAAAGTTTGACTAACTATATTCTTTATGTATTGAAATAAACCTTGTTTATATTTTAAAGGTTTTCTTCCCTGCCATCTTTCAGTTTAAAGTTAGTAATGGGTTTTCAGGAAAAACTGCATATAGGTTGAATACTATCTATATACATATAATTGCATGTTTTAAGTACTATTTTACTTAATTGTTTATGGAAACATTAACTTAAAATTCTAACACAACATTTTTATATAATTTAAAAATATAATTTATATTATGTTCTTCATATATAAAATGATGCCTAAGGCCACTGAGAGTAGACAGTCTTCTTTAAAATGATTTACTGTAGTAGTGATGGGTCTGCAGTGGGTCATCAGTTCTTGCAAGTTGTCATCCTGGCAACCACTTGGAAAGTGGTCGGCCGGGTACAGATATCTGGTATGTGACTGCAGAACAGTTGTTCTTTGTGGGAAACTAAGTGATCTGTGTTTGATTCAAATTTGCACCATTGATCTTGACAGCATCATGTTTTCAAGTTCCAAGGATGTTTCTGGCCTTCACAGTCCCACTTCATGGTTTGAAAGTCAAAATGTCAATTCATATGACAAAATCGAAGTCATATTTATTTAATCATTTTTTCTGTTCCCTTAAAAATAGTCAAGTTATTTGGGGTGGGGAAGCAGCACTTGAAGAAGTGAGCGAATATGGAATGACTCCTGTTCCCTATTCTTTCCCACTTAAAACATTAGAGGCCTAGACTTTATTGGTTCATGAAGCTGTGTTTCTTGACCGCCATTAAAATCAAGTTTTTGAACGCTCGTGCATAAAAGAATGTACACTTTCTTAATTCAGCATACATTTCTGCTCATAGACCAGAGTACCATAGGTGCTTCATGCCAACTGTTCTATAATGCTGTAAGAGACTAAGAACATTCATTTTCAGTTTCCATCAATGTTTTTATTAGATGGAGAATATTTCTCCTAATAAAGTTCTGGGTTTCCTGATTATCTTTACAAAGTTTAAGGTGATTTTTGTGCATAAATGCAGAAGACAAAGAGTTTATTTATTTATTTATTTATTTTTTAATGTTCATTATTCTTACTCATTTATTCAGTAGTATTCACCATTGAAAACTACACAAGATAATTTTGACCAAATAACCAATATGAACATTGGTTCACTACACCATTTCAGTTTAAGACAAGAATGGTGTAATCTTGGTCATTTTAACCAAGCGAACACAGAGAACTTTCAGTGTTAAATATGACACCTGTAATTAGGAGGACCTATGGTTACACCATACCAGTTTTAAAGATGAGGTAATTTGGGAGGGTGTTGAAAAAGCAGCAATTAATTAAGTTTTTAATACAGTTTATTTATGCCGCAGTATATTCATTGACATTCTGTACGTTCTGTACAAGAAACCTAACCCTAAAATTAACCCATTGTCTTAATGGGTTAATGCGGCATGTAATTAAGGGTATAGAACTTGAAATAAAGTGTCCAAATCTCTTTTACATTTCTTATTCTTACTTCACAGGCCCTTACATCACCTCCCTGGGATCGGGGCGGCTTAGAACAAACGAATAAAGTCTGTGAAACATGCCAGGGGCTTAAGGAATCATGTTTCACTAAGAAAAAATAGAAGGGCGGCGATTAGATTAGGCAAGGTGGGAAAAGGATATTGGCAGGTAAAGCATCGGAAAGTTACAACTTGGGTTATTTTTTAACTGGCGTCCTACAAACGGCCAGTGTGTAGGTGTCTCACTCGCTAACTTGTAAATGAACTTCAGGTTCTCTTTAGTCGGGAAGACTGCAGGATCTGAGAACCTGGCGGCGGTTCAACGACCCCGCCCTCGGGGTCCCCAGGGGGCATCTTCTGGAGGGCCCTGATTGTCTGGGGGCGAAGGCGCAGGGAAAACAGGAATTCCAGGGAGCGAGGGACACGGGCCCTGAGAGCAAACGCAAATCGGCCTCACTCCCCTTGGGTGGAAACTTCCCTGGCCGCGAGCAGAGCCGGAGGGGGCGGCGGGGCGGCGGTTCCCCTCGGCGAGGCAGAGAACGGCGCGCGCGAGGCTCGGGGCGCGCGGCGAGCGTGGCGGCCGCCGCCTCCTCCCCTCCCCGCCTCCGCCTGCGCTGCCTCCTCCCTCCGCCGGGCTCGGCCTCCCTCGCTCCCTCCCCTCGTGGCTGGCTCCGGCGGCGGCGGCGGGCGGGGAGGGCGTGCGCCGGCCGAGAGGTGTCGGCGGCAAGGGAAGGGAAGTTTCAAGTGGAAGGTCGTCCGCCGGCCGGTGCGTCCTCCTGCTCCGCTCCGGCAGCATCATGGCGGAGCCGAGCGGCTCGCCCGTGCACGTCCAGCAGCCCCAGCAGGCAGCCCCGGTGACAGCAGCAGCCGCGGCGCCGGCGGCCGCGACAGCAGCGCCGGCTTCGGCGGCGCCCGCGGCTCCGGCTGCGGCCCCGGCGGCGCAGGCAGTCGGCTGGCCCATCTGCAGGGACGCGTACGAGCTGCAGGAGGTTATCGGTCAGTGCGGCGGGCGCGGCCGGGGCTGGGAGGGGGCGCCGGATTCTAGGCTCGCCTGCATGCACGCCTGGGAGGCAGAGCGGCCGGCTTCGGGGCCTACCGGCTTCAACAGTTTTTTTTTTTTTTTTTTAATTTATTTGTTCGTCTATGAGCGCTAGAGCTGCAGAAGGCGGCGCGGCGGATGTGACTCGCACTGCAGACGAGCCGCATGCTGCAAACTTTTATCTCCCACATCGCCAGGGCAGCAGAGCTGGGGGGCCGGCAACGCCGCCGCATCCCCCTCCGCCCGCGCGGGAGCCGTAGCCCGTGGCCGGTGGCCACGCGGACAGGCAGCGCGGGAGGGGTCGGGTTGCGGGGGCGCCGCCCTGGGCTTCCAGCGTCCCCGCGCCGCGCCCTGGGGGACCCTGCCGGCGCAGCCGCGCCTCTGCTCCTCGTCAGCAGCCACACGCCGTGGGTAACGGGGCCACGTAGAAGTCGCGGAGGCGCAGGTTCTTACTCGAGGCTGGGAGGATGCTGGCCTTTCTCCCTGACAGCGGCTGCTCCACGCCCGCTGTGCAGCCCGCCCCTCCGCGCCGCCCGGGTACCCGCCTCTCTCAAAGCCGGGGCGCGCCGCCTGCTGCCCAGCCCAGCCCGGCCGCCGGGGGAAAGCAGGCGCCCTGGCCTCCTGCCCTGCACTGGGCCGATGCTTGCCTCTGGTCCAGGGCCGAGCTGCAAGAGCGAAACCCGAGGCTGTCGGTGATCCGCTCCGTGTCTTTTGGTGCCTTTTAGTCGGCTCACCAGTATCACCTTATCTTACATTTTTAAAAACCCAGCGAAGTCAAACGGCAAGAAGCCGGAGTTACTTTTCCTTTGGCCAGGCACGTGATGGGCCAGGAGATATGTGTTGGCCTTTTCACTTAGAACCTTCCTTATTGGATCATCCAGTTCGAGAGGCTTGTTAAACCCACATAGGGAAGACTTCGGGTAAAATGGGCCCTAAGTTTCGTTTCTTACTGGCACTGGGATGGGATGCTGCCTTCCCACATCTCGATATTTAAGGACAGAGATGAAAAAGGAATTCAGGATATTTGTCGTAAATTCTTACTTTTCATTAAAAAAATTCTCGACCCTTTATAAAAGTTAATCATAAGAATCTCGTGTCTAAATGAGCCTTTATCACTTGCTGCCGTGCGAATGAAACTGCAGACATGAGTGAATGAATGAATGAATGAATGATGTGCAGAACAGTAACCTAGGATATAAAAGCTTCGAATAATCTAAAGTGACATTCTTTATATAAAATTCTTTGAAAACTCAGAGCTTCATAACTTGGCCAAAAGCTCTAAAGGGATGAGTCTTGGTGCCACTGCCTGGATTAAGTAACTTCAAGGGCATGTGAAGGCCTATAGTATTCAATGAAAACTCCCTTAAACCTGGCACATAACTTCCTTCATCTTTCCAGTTTTATTGCCTTCCCTCAACCTGTTTGCCTTAACATTAATTGTACCCCGAATAGTCAGCTGTCCTAGGACACATCTGGTCTTCCATTGCTTGCTGCCTTTGCACAGGCTCTTTTTTTAAGTACCACCCATTTTTGTAATGAATCTCACTCAGCTTCCAATAATGGCCAAAATGCTTGTTCTTGAGAAGCCTTCTGCTTCTCCCCAGGCAAAGTATTGTGATTACTTCTCTTTTTACATGCCTCATAGCATGTAACCCTAAAGTTTTTATTTGTTCTGTAAAATCTGAGGGCCTACTCTATCTCAAGCACTGTGCTAGGTGCTCACAGTAGAGAAATTAATAAAAATAGTCTCTGCCCTGAAGGACTTCAGGAATTTATGGAAAAGTTCCATAGGCTGTGATGAGTGAGCACAGGGAGAGCACAAAGGAGGGTGTGACTGCCCGGAGAAAGAGAAGCAGGACAGTCCACAGAAGACTTTGTATTTAAGTTGGATTTTGAGGTCTGAGTAAGAGTTTGTAAGGTGCTTAATTATTTCCTTTGCTACCTTCCCTAACCATCTGTGAACTCCAGGATTTATCTTCCTGTCCCCAGCACATAGGGATGGTCCATAAAAGTTGAATGAGGGTATCTGCCACTTAGTTTTCTGTAGGGTTGGGATCAGAATTTACTTATAATCAATTTGTCTGTTTATTTTGTTAATAGGGCAAAAACACAAACTTCCTTTGGAAAACATAATATTTGGAGTTGACCAATTTTGTGAACTAATAAATAAAATCTTAGTTTAGTTTAAGTGATGGTATTAATTGTAGGGCTTTTTTCTGTGTACAGTAACAAGATTGTTAATTATAGTTGGCCAATTTAATCAACATTTTAAAAAGTAATTTAACTGAGGAATTCGAGAACAAATATCTGCTCATTACTTCTACTTGACTTTTGCATGTTTACAGTGTGGAAGAACTTTCCTACATTTTAAATTTATCTCATTTTTCCAACTAAAAGAGATGGCCTTGTTATTGTGGAGGCCATGTTATTGAACAAATAAATTGTTGGAATAGGATTTTGCAAGGGCCTAATATTTATAGAAAATTACAAACCCATTCTATTTACTGTTTAATGCTCTTTGAGTAATTAAAAGTGAACTGTGGTTAAGCACTTTTGCTTAAACATTACACGCAGAGTTAGTAGTTCAAACACTGAACCAGTTTGGACATGAATGTGGGTGGACAACCTTTGCCTCTCCCCGCCATATAGTACGTGTCATCTGATAGGTCTGCCGCATTGGGAACAGTGACCAGCAGGAGGCTCAGATAGATATGCCTGAGCAGAAGGCCAAGATGTTTTAACTTTTCCAGCGTGACATGGAACACTTTTTCTTCATTTCCTTCTGGGCAGAGGTTGGGGCCTCAAGATTAGGAGAGGAGAGGTTCATTAAAATCCAACCAAAGCAGGTTCAGTTGTTTGACTTCTGTTGCAGAAAAATAAACACAGGATTTTGCAAGTCTAAAAATAAAGTTTTCTCTTTGTTGTGTTGTTCTTGTGTTATAAAAGACCAATGGAGAATTGATAACGCTCTCAGGAGTAATCTGGTTCAGAAAATTATGCATAACCTGGAAATGTAAACTCTTTTGGCGGGAGCTTTGTCCTTAGAGAAGTTATTGATGTGAAATTATTGAATTCTTTCTTTTAGCCATCGGTATTGTTGTCTTCGTAGATATCAAATATTTCTGTCTCCTATACAAGTAACTGCCCTTTGGAGGCCTTCTAGCCTGTTTATATTCTTCAGGCTCATTAATCTTTGTTCTCACCTTTTCCCCTCCCTACCATCTCATCCTCAGTTTCTTTCTTTAGAAGTATAAGGGGCACTCACAGATATGCCAACTGAAAAATTAGCTTATTTGTTGGCGATATTAATAGTATTGCTGTGACTCCCCTAACCCAAGGCCAAGAAGTGAATCATGTAAATGTTGACTTGGTCATCTGTAATGGAAGTGAACAATCTCAAGGAGCTTTTCTGTCAAAGAGTGGTAGTCATGGCAATACCTGCCTTTATTTGAATCAGATAAGTCTAGAAAGGCCTGTTATCTCAGCTGATTTTTCTCAATGAAACACTAAATGGTGTCATGCCTCCTAGTATGTTTGATTTTCTTAGATTTTTTTGCAAGATGAGTTGTTTCACTTTGGTCCTGGGTGGTCATTTAGAATTATCTAAAAGTAACACCTACTTAATTAAGAATTTGATTCCTAGGCTCCTAGCCATAGTTTGACCAAGGGACCAAGGGACCTCTGAGTACTTTCTTAGTTCTCTCCTCTGAAGTTTTGTTTAACCATTCAGGTGTGTTTTCCCCATGCCCACCCAAGTATAGGCATATGGCCAGGTTTTCAAGGAGTAACAGCCTTTCCCAGCATAAGATCCACAGTAGCCGAGAGCTTTGCTCTGTGCTCTTAGAGTTTCTGTGGAGTTCTGTGGTTTAGGGATTAGAACAGGTTTTATAGATATTCTAGAGGGATCTTGAGGACAGTGAGAGCTACACTTGGTCACAGTTGTTTTTGTAGCACCTCAGAGGACCATAGCACTGAGTGTGTATTCTGGTCTCCCAGACCTTTAAACTGGGCTTGTTTTGCTCTTGCTGTCAGTTTGTTAATTTGGCTTTTGGTTTTTTTTTAAAACTACAAGAGGCCTTAGATACTTGGCCTTTTGATTTTCATATCAACTACCATGGGAAAACTCTGCAGGTAAAAAGAAACTTATGATAGAATTACTAGGAAACTTGCTTTATACATTTGATTTGTGACTGATAACATTATGAAAATTTCCCTGACTCTAATAGTCTGTTGTAGACTACATTTTTTGATGGTGTTTGAGAATAAATTGAAACATTCTGAGCTGTGGAGTCAGACAGCCTGGTCTATTTCATATCTTGGCAATGGCAGTCATTGGCCTTGCGACCTTGAGCAAATTACTTAGATGTGTCTGCATCCAGTTTCCTCATTTATAACATTGAGATGATAAAAATAAGGTTGTGAGGATTGAGAGAATGTAAAGTACTTAGAATAGTGCCTGGCACAGGGCATGCTCTCAATTAGTCTTAGCCATAACTACTATAAACCTGATTTGCTAATCAGATTCAGGTTATCAGGAGAGAACACACTGTGTCTCTGGCAAGATTTTGAAATACCTTGAAGAGTTTCCTCTGCTTGGTCTCAAGCAGGGAGGAAATGGGGGAGGGGGGAGCTGGAGGGGGTAGAGGTTGCCTGCTAGTTTCCTCCTTTTGGGTAGCTAGAAGATGGCTTGCAGGGGGAGTCGGAGGCCCACGATAACTTAGCTTCTTTTTCACACCTCTGCACCTCCGTTGTAGGAGGAAGCTGGAGAGGCCTGTGGAGCTCCTGGTGATTTGGACAGCTCAGGGGTTTATGTGCCAAATGGCCCTCTGACAAGTGGTGAGAGCATCCTGCGGGAAGGTTGCTGGGAGGAACAGCCCATTATGAAAGGGCTCTGGGAACAACCTGCTAAGACGGCACTTTTCTTCCACCTCTGAGTTTGCCCTGCGGAGGCTGCCATGCTGGCAGGAAATGCTGCTGACTAAAAGGAATAGTCACCATCCTAGTGAGTGAGAGGACAGGGGCATTTGTTTTCAGATAAAGTCATCACTATTGCTCCTCTGTCTCCTTCCTTCTTTGCTTTTCTCTCAGCTTATAGGTATTCTCAAGGCTCTTTATCTTGAACAGCAAAAGAGAACAAAACAAGACACTCTTACTACTCCTTCCTCCTCAAGCTTCTACCTTCTTGCTTTCACAGCTAAGCTGTTTGAAAGAACCTCCCATTCACTTCTCAGTACAGTGCAATCTGGCTTCTGCTCTTTTGCTAAGAAACCAAAGTTGCAGTCTCCACAATCACTGTGACCTCTTCTGTGGCCAGAGCCACTGAAGTCCTCTCTTTCTCTTCTTCTCTGCACAATTTGGCACCATCTGTCATTTCTCCGTGTGCTTTTCTGCCTGCCCCTGCTCCAGGTTCCACTTCTCTATATGTTAGAAGCTTCACCACCACCTAAAATGCTGAGGCTCTCCATGATCTTTGGCCTGGTGTGTGGGCCATTCTTTATATGCCTTTGTTTAGATAGTCCATAAACTTCATACTCAAAATTAAGCTCATTATGTCTACTTTTGCTTCAATCCTAATTCTACTCCTTCAACATTTTCCATCTTTCCTAAGACACTTGGGTGCAAAACAGAAGCATGCGTGGTCATCTGCTTTCCCATCTTCCTTCTTTCCACATCTGATTGGTCATCAGTTCTAAGTATTCTGCATACTTGATGTCTTCTTTGATCTGTCTCTAACTCTTCCTCTTGGCCATCACCAGTTTAGTTAGGACCCTTATCAGTTCTTATTTGGATTACTGTAATAACTTCCTAACCAGGTCCTTTGTCTCCATTCTTGCTTCCACCTCTGGTATGCATTGCTACCAAAGTGATGCTGCTATACCCAAATTTGTATTAGCTATCCCTCAGGCTTAAACACCTTTAGTGGGTCTCCCATCATACTCAAAATTAACTCTAAGCACGGTGTTTAAGGCCTTTTGGGAATTGCCTCTTGCCTCCCTTTCCAGTCATTTCCATCCTCAGCACAGACTCCCAGCCAGTAGCAACCTTCTGCCTTTGCTGAAATGCTTCATGCTTTCCTAGCTTCTGCTAGGTAGATTTTCCCTCTGCTTAGAAAACCCTTCCACTACCCTTCCCTTCCATTTTCATCTATTTAACAGAGAGCTCTGTGTTCTTTTAAGTCTCTTCTTTACTGAAGTATGATATGCATGTGGAAAAGTGTACACATCATAAATGCATAGCTCGATGCATGTTCATAAATTGAACACACCCTAATCTGGCTCCCTTTGAGACTTGGAATAAATGATCTCTCTTCACAGAAATAATATCTGCCCCCAAGCCTACTTCCCTTTTGGCTCCTGTTCTGTTGTGTATTTCACCCCCTGGCAGTCCTCACACTATATGAAAATAGTTTGCCTTCTTGCCCATCCTGGTGCTAGATGTTAATTCCTCCTTGAGGACAGTGTCTTCTGCCTCCATACGCTACACCCCATATTATCTACTTGATAAATGTTTTCTGGATGAAAGCCTGAATTCTGGGGACAGCTACTCCCTCCTGCCTTGTGGGAGAAGAACATTGCCTGACTTCTAAAAATTTGCTTCCCCGGATCCTGAAGATTTGATCTTGCCTATGGTTAATGATGGTGCTTATTTAGTTGCGTTTGGGCCAATCAGCTTAAAGGGCTCTGTAGAAATTAGCTCATTAATCCTCTCAGATCAAGAGTAAGCACTTTGAGTGCTTCCACTTGCCTGTGTTGTGCAGGTAGGCAGGCAGAGGCCTGGCTTTCCTGAGGTTATTGGACTGCAAGGTGGCCTCTCTGGGTTAACGGACCTGGAGCTCCTTGCTGCAGTTGTGGCAATTTTCTATTTGGTCATTATAAAGCAGGATGGGGAAGTCCCAACATTGCTCTCCTCTTTCTTGAATATGTCTGTGCTCTCCCTCTCATTTATGTATTTATATATAACCTTCCTCGAAGAGGTTTGTGGGATCTCTTGCTGTGTAGAAATTGGGATTGCTGGAGAAGATCAGGCGAAACGGTGACAGAGTGTCAGAACAGCTGGTTTTTAAAGGTTGTTATGATGACAGGAGTTGCATTTTTATAAATGACAAGGGACCGAGGGTGATAGGATTGGTGTGGTACATGTTCAAACCGTGGAACTGGATCTTTTTAAGTCAAAATCAATCTAATAGGTGTTATAATTCCTTTTATGGCATATTATTTGGGGAACTTTTTCTTTTCTATTTAAGTAGAATTCTCCATGTACTTATGTGAGATTTTACATTCCCCCAAGGACAGCTTTGTTTAAATTATAACAAAACAGCTCCGAGATGGTTGAAGTGATTCACGTGTTTCAAGTGTTTCTTTTTCCAAATCTGCTATTCATTGGTCGAGTTTTTGCTACTAAAGAAGAATTCAATATATTAATTAAAAAGTCATTTTAGATTTGGCTTAACTGGAAAGCAGAGGAAAAATAACAGTCCTTTAGAGAATGGGTTGGCAGTGCTTTAATTCTAAAATTGATTTAGATAAACACTTTGGAATCTGATGTGAGTAAATGCTGATGTATTTCAAGTTTCTTCTCACTTGCCAAACAGTTATTTGAGAGTAAACTCTGGCTTAGCTTTAAGAAACTTCTTGGGTATTGAGGAATTAGATGAATCGACCTTTTAAGCTGATTGTATATTTTGATATATGAGAACACATCATTTTAAGATAGAGCCTAAAACATCATTTTAAGATAGATGATTTTACTTTTTCCTAATAAATGGCTTTTGGTATAACTCTCAGAGGCCTAGTACTGGGAGTGCTCATTCATTTCATCCCTTAGGTGAAAATATACATTTTGGTGACATTATTGAGGTTTAGGTTTTCCCACCTTTAGTACTACTAGAGCTATTTACTGGAAGAACTGGTATGGTGGGTAGACATTGATGGCGTTCATGTGAATTATAGATCTTTATTTGGAGAGTATTTTGGAAGCCAGTGACTTCTGACAATTCTGAGACTTCTCACAGTCAATTTATTGACGGTTGAGGGCTTGGAAGAATTTGTGATCTTGTTTTGAACCAGTAGGGTTTATAACAAGGGGCATTCCAGTTGCTTTCATTCTTGCCCTGTTTAGTTTGAGGATTGAAAAAGGATTATATTTTCTAAATTGGTGCCTATTGGCCTGCCTTGTGTTGCTTATATTTTATCTTGAATTAACTGGTCCATCTTTCCTCGCTCCTTTCCTTCCTTCCTTCCTTCCTTCCTTCCTTCCTTCCTTCCTTCCTTCCTTCCTTCCTTCCTTCCTTCCTTCCTTCCTTCCTTCCTTTTTCTTCTTTCCTTCCATCTTAATTGGCAGTGTCACCATCCCCTTTGCTTAATTATGGGGTGCCTCCAGAAATCAGGGAAAGAGCGTGCTCATGGGAAGGAATGATAGATCAGCGGCAGCTTTTATGTCAGTTTCTGAGTGAGGAATCGCATAACAACATAGGGTGAATAATGAAATTTAATTTTGGAAGAGACTGAGGGAAAATATATTCCTGCTCCTTTGTTTTACAACTGAAGACGCTTAACAGCCTAAGCTGAAGTAATTTGCCTGTGGTCCAAAAGTTCTTAGACTCTCAGGCCCATGATTTCTACCTAGTTCACTATTTTCGCTGATTTACATTACATTGATTCCTCTTTGGTGGGAAGGAAGAAGTTAGAATTCTGTTGACTCAGTGAATTTTATAACTACCATTTTAATAAAGTGAATATATCTGGGACTATAGTTACCATGTAGATATCATATAAAAGTTTTATGTATTTTTTTAGGGGCGTTAAAATGATCTTTACATATATATATGTTTTTCATTAGAGCATGTTTATCTAATACATAAACCAGGCGATGTATAAATACAAAATAGCTTCATTTCAACCATCGTCTTTACTTGGTCTGTTACAATAGACTATATTTTTAATCTTTGGTTTTGACCTGTCAAGGAGCTGGAGGTAGGGGTGTGTGTGTGTGTGTGTGTGTGTGTGTGTGTGTGTGTGTTGGAAAGTAAAAAGTTGTGGAGCAGCAAGTTGAGGGCATACAAAGAAAGCATATGAAGTAGATGTGCTTCATGATGGGTCATTACCAGTGCAAAGTTTCTGCACTAGAGCCAGGTCCCTTTTGCCAGGCTGATAACTATAACAGCAAGAGTGACAATACCATTCCTATCAGAGTGTCTAGCTCTATGCTCTCCAGTATGGTAGCCACTAGCCACATGTGGCTATTTAAATTAATTAAAATGAAATAAATTACTGGGGCAAGACAGGTGTGTAGGCAGAGCATAGAGGATGTCTAGGGCAGTGAACCTATTCTGTTATTATAATGGCGGATACATGTCATTATGCATTTGTCATAGATTGTCTGACACCAAAAGTGAACCCTAATGCAAACTATGGACTTTGGGTGATAACGATACGTCAAGGTAGGTTCATTGGTTGTAACAAATGTCCCACCTGTTGTGTGTGTGTGTGTGGGAGAGATGTTGATAGTGGGGGAAGCTATGCATGTGTTGGGTGCAGAAGGTGTATGGAATATCTCTGCCTTCTTCTCAATTTTGCTGTGAACATAAAACTGATTTAAAAAAAATAAACTATTTAAAAAAAAAAAACACAGTACCTCAGTTGCACTAGCCATGTTTCTGGTGCTCAGTAGCCAGTTGTGGCTAGTGCAGCCAAGGAACTATAATATTTTGTTTAATTTTACGTCTGTAATCCACATTATCCAATAAGGTACTTTATTGGATAGTGCAGATACAGACTATTTCCAGCACCACAAAAAGTTTTATTAGACAGTGCCAGATGTTAATTTCTCAGAAATGTAAAATAAACTTACTAAATGTTGTTACGATGGCTGTAAATGGTGTGAGGCCACTTCCTGATAACATGCTAAGGCATTGCCACTACTTAGAAGGAAACAGGCAATGCTGGCCTGATTAAATATTCTTTCATTTTTACTCTGTGCTCTATTTGAAAACTAATTAATTCATATTTTCAGAGGAACAGTTCTTTTTTGTGTGTGGTGAAACAGATACCCCTGTTGACGTAGGAAGACGGTTTTGAAGCATGAGTTTTTATCTTACCCACTTAACATTCTGGGATGTTCTTGTGATTACTGTAAACACAGAGAACATCCTCTCAAATGAAATCCGGTATTTTCTGAAGTATCAAAATGTTACATCTCCTTAAGAAATCACTTCAGAGTCTTGTTGGAGTCGGTTGTAGTAGACAGAATCGCTTCAGTTTATCTTTTATGTTCTGAAGAAGGAACTGACTTTTTTTTTTTTTTTTGATAAAATTTCAAAGAAGTTGTGAAATTAACTCTACTTAGGAAAAAAAATACCGCATCAATTTTAGTCACTTAAACTGTGTGTTTGAATCATAGTCCCTCCTTTTCCCTTAGTTTAGAACATTTTGGTGTTTGAGTAATTAAAGAATTAATGATTTAGCCTAAGTTATATATCACAAAGTAAATAAAACATCCATTGTTATCAAGCCAGTACCTTAATAGAAATTCAAACTCAAATTCAAATTCAAACTGAGGAGGGTACCTGCTTTGTTAGGAAAGGGAATTCATGACTGAAGGTTGAAAAAAAATCTTGTAGGGAGATTAACTGGGTTTAATTTGGGGCAATTCAGGAACAGTCTGTACTTTCTCACGTTTAGTGTCCCCAGGGCGACTAGGGCTGTAAAAGAGAATGCTTTACTATGTGATCCTTTTCTATTTTTTCTTGTAGATGCCCTTTCAAGCTTCTGGAGTCCTAAATCCAGTGCCTGACCTTCAACAGGGGTTGTTGTGGAAACATTTTTAATGTGGTACCCTTCCTGGGCACTTGGGTGGCTGAAATAGGGCTAGGAAAAGTGTTTCTGTGTAGTTTCAAATTGTGATCATTAGGACAAACTGAGTATTTTTGACATGAGGTAAGATCAGGGCTAGCTTATGTATCTTTACTAAAATAATTATTCATCAGTTGTTTAAAAAGTGACTATCTCTAGGGCTAAGAGATAATGAGCCTCTTAGTTCATCTATAGCCATCTTCCTGTTTCCATAGAAGCAGCAAGACTTTTTAAGGGCTATAATTTCATGTCCTCCTCTGTACTGGCCTTCAGAAACAGACAATATGGGCTGCTTTGTCGCTTATATATTTGATTAAATAGTCGTAAAAGCAAAGGGGGGTAACTAATGTGTAGTCACCAGGATAGGTAAAAGTCAGGCACTTGTTTTTGCTTGTGCTTCTAGGTTATAGTCCATTTAGTCTCCCATCTTCAGAGTCAATTGTTTTCAACTCTTTGTTGCTTAAAAATTAAATACTCTTTTGTCTCTTGGAGCTACTTGGAAGCAAGAGAGTGACAAAAATATGAAAGGTGACCTTTATGAGGTATGACTGACTTTAAAATTGATCATATCAGCATTTATTATATATGCGAATGTTTTTTTCCTTCAAGGAGACATGATGGGAGGGTGCCCTCTTAGATTTTATAGCTAATTTTATTTTAAATTTAAGAAATTACCCATTTCCATCAGCCCTCCTATGAAGAAATGAGACCAGTTTTCTAATGTGACATTAATTTGTTCTTAAGGTATTTCTAAACATGTTTTATGCGGTTGCAGCTTTATTGGAATAATTACTTAACTTTACAAAATGACCTTAGCCTGAACAGAGCTGTTAGCTATTTAAAGTCAGTTCTGTTTACTGTTATTTTTAATGAATTCTGCATCACTACTTTATGGAAGTAAGGAGATTTATCCAGGACTATGGTTTGAGATTACAATGAGCAGTTTGCCTAGAGGTAGGGATAGCAAAAGCAAAACTGTTGGTGGACTGAGATGATGTGTGAGAGAGTTGGGGGTCGGATTCCAAAATCAGGTCTGTAAAGCCAGAGACAAGATGAGATCACTGAAAGGCAGATACTGACACAAGCCAGCGGAAGACCTCAGACCTGAGCAGGAGTGAGTAAGAAAGAAATCAGGGGCATATCCAAGTTTATAGTTTGCAGGGGTTCGGCAAGGGGTTAAGGCAAGAAGGGACAATGTAATTTTTTCCAGAAGGTTTCCGTGGTAGCATCTTATTAAAGTGGGCACCTCATTTGAAGCTTTGCCTTCAGGGGTGCTTCTGACAAATGGAAAGCCTCAGTTTTCTGAGTATGGATTCTGATGGTCTTTGTATGAGCTATGTATAGCCATGTAACAAACCACCCCCAAATTTAATGGCTCAAAAGAACGACCATTTTATTTGCTGACAATTCTGTGGATTGGCAATTTGGGCTTGGCTAGACTAGGCAGTTCTGGTCTCGCCTAGGGCCAGTCTATGGCCAGCTGAGCTGGGGCGACCAATTTTAAAATGGTCTCATTTGTGTGCATGGTGGGTGGTACTGGCAGTTAGATGGCCTCTCATTCCACTGATTCCTCATTATCAAGGATGCTTGCCTGTACTATATCCCTTGCCTGTAGCAGTGTTCCAAGATAGCTGAAGTTGAGTTGCAAGGACTCTCGAGGCCTAGGCTTGGTAGTCACATAGTGCCACTCTACCTCATTCAGTCGGTCAGAGCAAATCACAAGGCCAGCTCAGATTTAAGGGAAATTGATTTCCCTACTTGTTGGGAGGAGCAGTAAAATCACATGGCAAAGGGACATGCTTACAGGGGTGGGAGGAATTCTCATAGCCATTTTTGCAAACTGTCTACCACAGCAGCTTTATTTAGCTCAATGGTGATGAATATACAGTGTTTGTCATTCATTTAACTTTTTTTCCAACTTGTGGGGGAGCTAAATACCCAATGATCTTCATCCTGGTTGTTGTAGTGTGGTTGATTTTAGGTTTTGTAAACAAATTTGCTGTGTGATCCTATCCATGAGAATGATTTTTGCTCAAAAAGTGACTTTAGAAATGTATAACTAGCTAAAAAGATGTCAATTCTTATGTGACATTCGCAGGGCAGAGGTGTGTGCGCACGCGCGTGTGTGTAGTGCTGATCCTTTTTAGCCCTGGGGTGTTTTATTTCAGGCTGACTTTAAAACTCAACACCACATTTAAAATATAGATTGTTAGCATACGTATGTAATTATTTCTCCCACCACCTAGAAGTCAGTGAACTAGATCTATCACAGCCCTAAAAAATAACATGTTGCCCATGTATCATCTCTCAGTTTAAGGGTAGATTGTTGCTTAGACAATCTTGAACATTACTTTGAAGTCATTCCAGCAGTATTTTACTGCCATTTTGATAGTCGGTTTTTAAAAAAAGACTTGCCAGCCTATTAGAGTAAAATAATGAGAAACCTGGTAATAGATAATGACAGAATTTACCCATTTTCTTTAGTTTATCATATACTAGTGGCAGAAATAGTAAAAGGATGAGGAATGTGCTGTATACATTGATTAATTGCAAGTTTCTGGTAAAACTATATCATAAAATATATGTTTTTAGATTTGAAGAGAGAGTTGAGTGTTATCTTTATAAATTTACAGATTTAAATGCTAAGGGACTTGCCGTTTATTCCGAAAGGGAGATAGAACTACACGCGGGTTAGAATTGTGGAGTGTCCTCTCTGTGGTTGACTGATGCCTCTTTTTCACGTGAGGAAGAACGACTGAGAAAAGGGTGTTACATAGACCCCCGAGTTATTGAAAAAAAAAACCCCAAGCTTATTTATTTTAAACTTACCAAATATTTACAAGTAATAATAGATGATCATTATAGAAAATTTATATCATACAGATGAGTAAAAAGGGGGAAAAGTCACCCGTTACCTCATCATGCAGGGGTAGATACTGTTTGAATTTTGGTTTAGGAATGTTAAGTTCAAGTGGGATAAGACTTTAAAAAAAATAAATTTATATTTTTGGAAATGGATGCTTTTTAGCGTTCCCAGTACTTTCACATTTAATTTGTTTGGAGTAAGAAAAATAAACCAGTCTTAAACTAATACTTGCTTGGCAAAAGTGATTTGTTTTCTGAGAACTTGGTACACACACTGAGAGTCAAGCATACGTTATGATTACTGGAAGAGTATGCATGTGTATTTTTCTTATACTTAAATGTTTGCAGAATCCTAGAATACATTTATATTCTAATCTTAATGCCTATGTTACAATTTAGTATTAGAAGGGTCTGTTGGATTTTGCCTTTGTCCTCTGAGTGCTGTAGATCACCTTATTCTGATATTTGATACTTTGGTGATTGGAAGTGAAAACATTTTATAGAAAGTTCTGGGAAAGGGTGATGTTAAGAGTAGGTAACTTTCTCATTGTTTGTGGATGTGTTTGAGCTCAGTAATGTCTGAGATTTCACACTGACCTTTTATATCAAACCTAGAACTGGCCTGGCAGTGGTAGAATTTTCTAGGTTGGTTGAATATGATATATTTTTGTAGAACTGGCTGTTGATTTCATGGGCATAGGGGAGAAATGAACCTCTACGAATTTAATTTACTAATCTAAATGTTGAATTTTTTTGTCTTATAAATTTGAAGGATTTCATAGCACTTTAAACAAAATAACTATTGACGTAACTAGTCTTTATTTAAAAAGTTTGTAAGCTACAAAGATGTAGTAAATACTTTCGTTTCAAGTAGGTGAAAATAAAAACCTTTAATTTTCATTTCCCAGAAATTCCCATATGGCGATTTTGTTATGTATCATTCCAGATGTTTTTCTGTGTGTGTGTGTGCGTGCATGTGCGCATGCGCGCATGCCTGTGTGTAGATTTTTCCAAAATGTAATTATTATATATGTAATCTGGTAACTGTGCATATTATTCTTCAACTTAATAAATTTCACTTCTACAAAGTAATATATATTACATGTATGTTTTACTTCTATGTATTTTCTGAATATATTTGTAGTAAAATATATATGTCATACACGTTCACAGTTGTCATTCTAGGTCATTTCTCATAGATGTACCTCATTTAAAAATATGCCAGTTTGTTTCTATTCTGGGTCTATTTCTGTTCCGTGGATGTACTTTATTTAACTAACTCTTTATTAACTTATTGGTTGTCTCCAGGTTTCCATATTTACGTAGGACGATATCCAGCAATGGGATTGCAGGGACAAATGATATTGCATTGGTGCTTTTGATAAATAATGTGAAAACTTCCTCCAATTATTTTGCTAATTAATTGGTTTCTTAGTTGTTCCCATTTCTGCCTTAAAGGTAGAAGAGAGTTAGACTGAGAAGGTATCTTGCCTTATTATCCCCTACTTGACCCAGACCTGAAATATCTAAGACCAAGAGGAGGAGATGGTAGGTGGGGTAGGGTGGTAATGGACTGGAAAAGAGAAAAATCAGGAAACAGCAGTTGCATCATTTTATGGGCTAAAAAATGAAATGTCGTAAAGTTTAATACTATGAACAAATTTATGGAAAGGTTTTTCTGAATTGGTGAAAAGTCTAGTGTGGAATGTAACAAAATTGATGAATATATCCTTTTTGTTACAAAGACCAGAGACTCACTAAAATTACTCTCAAATAATAGGGCATTATTTATAAAGATCAATGTGGGACAAGGGAGACAGGATTCTCATCTTTAATCCCAGGCTTTACAGCAATCCAGGAAAATCTGAGTATCCAGGTCTTTGTGAAGTGTAGTCAAATGTGTTCTCCTAAACCCTGGATGCAAACAAGTCCTCAGCAATAGGAGTTTTTGGATCCTCACTTCTGGGTCCTCTAACCTTGGTGTGACTTAGCCAGTCAGCAGGCGTCTGCTTTTGTTCATGGCTTCCTAACTGTTCATCGTTTCTCTGTCCTGTTATTTCTGCTGAGTCAGAATTTTGGCTCATTCATAGCCCTTATGGCTCTTTCAGCTTCTCTCTTCCTCTTTCCATTTTAGCCATAGCTCTGGATGCTAATTGCCAGATTCTCTCTTTATTTCTCAATTTTTATCCCACAGATTGAGAATCCAGTTTCTACCAGGATTTCTGCATAGGACGCCTGTCAACCTATGCTTCCCTAAGCCCTGGTGCTCTCCTCCGATAAGGGTTAATAAGGGTGTAATATTGGAAGCTTCTTACTAAGAAGGGAACTTGGGTATTGTGGCAGGTACCATGAGTTAGTATTTATGTAACATTACCCTTAGGTAAGGGACCTATCCAAAATCTAATCCTGATTAATGTGCTTTGTTGTTAAAAATATATATACTTAATGGTGTGCTTAAGAAGTAGTTTATTCTTTTAAGTCAATAAATACTTACCTGGGAAGCAGCTTTCCCTTTTCTGTATGGAGTGTAGATTGGAAAAACTTGTGCCTCGTCTCCATTGGGCATTGTCTTCAGTTCTGAAATACCTACCAATGCCTGTATCGTGAAATATGGTCATGCCTTTTCTGCTGGACTTGAAAGTACTGTGAAGTAGTTCATCTTGTTTACATAATGACAATGAAGTTCTGAAAAATATACTTGGAATCCGATACTGCTGGAACAACTCATTTTCCTATGTGAGTAGTTTTTATCTCAGATGTATCTTCTCCATGTGTGTTGGGGAGAGTATCTGGTTGTCCCTAATTTTCTTAGGTGTTTGGCTCTCCAGTGTTTGAGATGAAGGGTTGTTAAGTTAATATTTCTCTGGAAGATTTCTCTAAGCTGCTTTGTTCCTGAGGGTCACAATCAAGCAGATATACCCCTTTTTACCACCACCCCCCCTCCGCCCCGTTCTATTTCCTCCTCAACCCTAGTCTGCTTCTCTTTCAAAGTGATGGCTAGCGGGTTGAATGTTTCAATGACTCTTGAATTCTTGGATCCTTAACTTTGGTGTATATGTTTCACAGTATCTCAAAGGGCAGTTTCCCTTCAAAGGCAGTTTCTTAGTTATTTTAAAAAATGAGAACCATGTTCATAAAATGCTATCCCAGGCTTGGTTTCAGATCACTTGAAATGTAATCTGATTTGAGAGGCAGCATTTACACTCCTGTTTAACAAAAGGTTTTGATTATCGTTTTGTGGGAATTTTTGTTGGGCGAAATGGAGATGAACAACACATTTTGCCTTTGGTCTTACTTTATTTTGGAAAGTTTCTTATGGTGGTCTTGAATTCTGTGTTTTAATCTGCTTAAAAATGCCTTTTAGCACATAAGCAAAATTAAACATTATTTCATTAAAGTTCATACAATGCCCTTTATTATTTAGGAGACAAATCTTTTAATTATTTTTTTTGGTAAGGACATGTGTAATTTAGAGCTTATATTTTGACAGCCTGGTCTTAGCTGATAGGTATGTTAATCTCTATTTGATTGCTTTGGTGAGGAGTTGAAATCATCTAGCGCTTGGCATACAGTGCATTCGTAGTTATACTTTTTTTTTTTTGGGTTTTCATTTCGTGAAATAAAGTGAATTTTCCCGAATATTCTCTTAATATAGATTTGACTGTATATCTGAGTACTGGATTTAAATAAAAAGTTTAACCTTTTTTCTTTTATGTCCTTTTGTTTACCCTTTTCTTTAAAATGCTGATGTGTGTATATGTATAGCAAACTGTCCTTTTATCATTTACTTTGTATCATGATAGTGCTCTAGAAAAGTGAATTTTTTAAAAAAGTATTTCCCATTCTTTTCTATTTAGATTTAATTTTCATTACACTCTTTTCTTTCTCCCTTTGGAAGTGCCAAAGTGTGTGTAAATGTGATTATATATATATATATAACTATAGCATTTTATGTGTAAAGAAGTGAAAGATACACATGTATAAAATTATATATGACCAAAGAAAATTTATGGGTAATAAAAGTTACTTGACTCTTGGGGGAGAACTTTAGTATATCTCTTGAGATATAGTAATCTTTGGGGGAAAAAGTTGAGAATTAAAATTCTGGGAGTTTTTTTTCTCTTTGCCTTGAACACTTGAGGACATGTAAAGGCGATTCAAGCGGACAGGATGATTCTGATATAAATTTATAGAGCACCTGCTGTGTTCCAGCCAAGATCTGGACCAAGTACTTTAAGTACTTTATGTCTTATCCTTAACCTTGCTCCTGCCGGGATTGGTATGATTATCCCAATTTTAGGAAATAAAGACCTGGGCGACCAAATAATGTTTTGAGGGTGACACAGCTGGTCTGAATGCAGCGATGTCTGGTTGCAAACCCCCTGCTCTTTTCAGGGTTCCCTTTGCTTTCTCTGCTTTTGCTATATGACCTGCCTTTAGGATTCTCAAGCTGGCAGAGCAACGAGGTAATTTTTAGAAGAAAGGTCCCTATTTTTAAAGCAGCATCTCAGGGCAGTTAGAGCTGAAGCCTGTACATCAGATCGACCCAGGCTTGGATACCTTTGGCATCATTTACTAGCTTTGCAACTTTGAGCCAGTTTCTTGGCCTCATTGTGCTTCATGGTGTCTCATCATCAAATTCAGGACTATCATATTGGCCTTGCAGGATAACATAAAGCATAATAAATAACAATGCATAATAAATAATAATGATTATGATTATAATAATAGCAGTTGGCAGGGAGGAGCTATTATGTGTCAACAACTCCTAGGCTAAAAGCTTTTCATAGTTTATTTTTTAATCCTCACAACAACCCAGGGACAAAGCAGGTTCCCTTCATCCCTGTTTTACACACAGAAACCTCAGTATGTGAAGGCTGTTTTTATTTATATTTTCCATACCAGCCTACCTTCCATTGGTATGGGTAATTAAGTATTCACTGACTTAGAGAATTCACTGGCATTCAGTAAACTCTAACACTTAACACTGTGTGGTCATTAAGATGAAGTTCCTCCCACCAAGCTTTTTATTTTAACAATAACTTTTTACATATATAACTACAATTTGAACAGGTTTCTTTTGTGTTATTAAAAAGAGTGAATCTTATGATAACTCAAGCACCTGATATAAACATTTCATAAACAGGAAAATCGTGGACAGAAGTGCCTACATTCGAAAACAATTTTTATGTGTCCTTAAAATAAACTCATGCTACTACTACCTTGGTAGAAAGCGCTCTGGAGATTATATGAGAGTATGAGGAATCTTTTAAAAGGCCCTCTACTATTTGACCTCTCATCCTTTTTTCTCTATCATAGTATCTAAGAATTTAATCAATAAATAGTTGCAGAAAACATCTGTCCTTGTGGCCTGTCATGGGAACATTGGGAGGTTTAAAAAGTTATTAACAGTAATGTGAAAGTGTTGACAACGGTAAAGAACACAGAATTCTCTCAGTGGACACAAATACATTTCATTATGGAAGAAAGAAAATCATAGGGCTTTGCTCATGTACTTCCCAGCATTGAAACCAGGCTAAAAAATTCAGCCTAAACTCCAGGCTATTAACCATTGAAAAGAAAAAATCATACAAACACACCTTTCTAAACACTCCTGTAATATCCTGAAATTTCCTCACTGGTAGAACAAGATTTGTATTGATTAAGAAAGTTTTTATTGATTAAGAAAGTTGGAAAAAGTGGAACCCCACTTCTCAGAACATGAAAAAGAGGATGGGGAGAGTAAGGAGTCTAATTCTTTAGAAAGACTTGAGCATCTGTGAGCTGGCTGATGGGCAGAATTTATACCTCCCTGCTTTGGTGTATTTTGTATCAGGCATTGCTATGTTTTGGTGGTATAAAGAGGAAGCCCCTTTTGCAGTCTGATCTTGAAGAACTTAGACCATCTCTAGGAGAAAGCAGACAGGGAAACAATTACACCCCAGTGAAAAAATTCTCTAGTGGAGGTATGCAACTAAAGTTTAGAGCTCATCGCTCCATCTTCAAAGTCCTCTGTCTTTCATCAGCAGGGTCTCACATATTTCTTGTCAGAATCCTAAAGGAAGAGATTTCAAATCCAATTCGTGAAATCCCTGCCACATGCTGTGTGTTGGAAAGTTTGTTTGTAGGCAGAGGGAGAATCGAAAGGAGAGACAGGACTAATGTTTTCATCAGTCTTGGTAATTCTCCTCACAAGAACGATTTCTGAAATTTAGTGCTCTCTGTACAAACGTGGTTAAATGCTAACAATAGTTGAATATATATGTAACTGTGTATATGTATATATGGCGTTTTGATGTGCACGTATGATTAACATGCTTTTATCTTACATGGAAACTGTAGACTCTGAGACAGTGTTTAAACTTTCAACAAGGAAGAGAAATAATGAAAAGGAACAATGGTTTTTTGTTTTCCCAGTAACTAAATTTACCATTGTTCTGAGAACTCAACAAGTGACCACAGGATGTGAATTTAATCAAGTTGTGCCTTTGAACAAAGTATCCTGGTTGTAGTGGAATTTTTTACTCCCCATTATCCTGTTCACATATATCTCCCTGTGCTGAAATGAACAGTTTACTAGGATTTAACCAAGTTAACAAATAATAATTTCAGTACAAAAGAAATGGATGTGAGAAACAAAAGGAACTGTTATTCCTGACTCTGTCTTCTAGATCAGCATTTGAAATCAAAGATTTTTACCGTTTAATGGAAAAATATTTTTCTATGTCAGATGGCCCACTTTAAAATATAACCCTTTCAGTGCAACCTAGATTTAATTGGAGGTGCTGTTTGGCAGTGAGTCAGGGTGTATAATCTTAAACTCCTCAATTGCACACGTGTACAATTATATTACTTAACTATTTAAATCAAAAAGTTCCAGAAGAAGCTAAAGCATTGAGTGCAGAATAGAACTTCCCTTGGAAATACTGGCTTTCATTTTATGGACTGTTTTTCTTGATCCAGTAGAAATGTCTTGCCTTTGATTTTGATGTCTCTTTTGGCATTGCATGTACGTGTCATCTCTGAGAGAAGAGCACTGTATCTGTGTTGCTGGTCATTGCTTACACTTCATTGGTGCTGAATTAATAGCTACTCTGCCAAGTATTTCACACCTACATTTCAATTTGTTTTCTTTTTCTGAGAGGTCTCTTCTGTGCTCTTCTTTTGCTCTCTGTGGCTGGAATTACCTTTGGAGAAATGTGACATCCTTTTAATTTTGTCTCAGCCTTTCCAGTGTAACATTCAAGTTTCTCTTAGGATGGTCATGTTCTTTAGGTGGCCTTGCTCTAATGAAACCATTACCTTATTTGAGGGTTTGCTGTGAGGAACTGGGAGAGTAGAGGACATGGGTACCTCTACCCTTAGCTGGTGCATGTGGTACGTCTGCACTCACTCTTTTCGACCGGAGGACTTTTTTCCTGGAAGAGATAATAAATACATGTAGACACTGTGAAAGTGAATTTTCCTAAGATAGTATTTTGGGAATTTTCTCAGCTTTTGTGGTTCTGTATATGTTATCTGCCCACTTTGGGCATCCAGGGCAGGCTGCTGGACCTGCTATAAAAATGAAACAAAATCCTCTGCTGTCCTGTGGGCCTTCAGGGAATGGCAGCAGCAGCACTGATGGTTCAGAAGAGAAAGGCTTTGTTGGGCAGGGCACCCGCTTCCATTTCTATGGCCTGGTGCTGCTTAAATCCTTTCTCTCTCAGAACTCCCATCACCAAGAATCAAACTAGTACTCCCATTTATTGCCTCCTTAATAATAACACCATATCACAAAACATTTATGTGATCCTTATATAGTTTAGTATTTTCAAAGTGGTAACTTGGTGCTACTAAGTGGTTTCTGTCTAAATCGTGATGCTAATATGAACGTGACCTTGAAATAAGTAGTTAATTTTTTTTTTTTAACACATTAGTTTCCAGGGATGGCTTTGAGATCTATGTATCTATATCTATTTATCCCCTATGTATGAATCTCCTTTTCTGATAATGGTGATCAATAGGAAATTAAACAAGGTAGATCTATAATGAAGTGTGTTCCCTGTGTGACTTAAGGAATTCCAACAGATTACTTTTCAGAAACCCTTTGTGAAATGTTCTTAGCTAAATTGGTAGAGCCGCAGTGAAACACATAGTCTCCCTTTTGGATTTTGGGAGTTTGTTCAGATTCATAAGAAAATGCCTTGTGGCAATGCACCTCCAGCAGGCCTAAGAACAGTCCCCTTCCCTTGCAGTTGTTGCTGCTAAGGATTCAGGGCTGGAGCTGACCTTACTTATCTCAGCTAGCCCCCTGGGCACACGGGCTGACTTTTTAAAGAGCTTTGTCCCCAGACCTTGTTGGGGGAAACTTCCCTTTTATGAGAAGGAGCAGGCTGTGGAGGTAGCCACCAAGCCCTGGAAGCGCTTGATGCAGACATGATAGAGACCTCCTTGGGCGATTCAAGCTTTCTCCTGTTCTTGAGATCATCCCTGGATAAGAGATACCTTGCTGGAGTGAGCTTTGCCTTCAGAAGGTTGAAAGCATAGGAATAATGTCTTCTTTTGAATGGGCTTATAATGATGTTTCTCTGCCTAAAGACTCGAATTTCTGTAAGGTTTACTCAAGTTGAGAATGGGAATTCATCGCTTCATTAGATAACTCACCTCACTGAAAAATGACATTCGGCTCCTACTCCTTGACCACACCGACCCAGGAATTTCTTGCAGGAATTCCAAGGAGATCGTTAAACAGCCAAACACAACTTGTGCCTTGGTGTGTAGGCACACTTCTGTTCTGTCAAAATAAATTAAGCTGGTAAGTCATAAATTAGGAAAATATTTTGTGGCTTGTGTTTATTATTTAACAAGTGGAAAAAATAGCTGGCCTAAAAAACCAAACCAAACAAAAACAAAAATCCAAACCAACCTTGGGCTTGCTTGACAGATCATTTTACTGTTTGTCAACAGCGAGGATGTACCTTCTCTGGGAGACAGGAAGCCTTTCTTCTGTCACTCTCTGATTTTATTCACTGTTCCTCTTCCATCTTTCTTTGGTCGCCTTGTTCCTTACTGCCTCTGCCTTATTGGCTGGGAGCGCTTTCCATAACTCAACTGTTTATTTCTCTTCTTTCCTCCATGTTACAAAGTTTCTCCTCACTTTGCTTTTATCAAGTGTATGAATGACTCCCTTTGTCAAGCTTATTGGAATGCCCTGTGGGAGGGATGCTATGCAAAAAAAAATAATTGTATTGCATAACTGCCCAGTCCTTAGAGATGCCAGATCGCCCTTGGCACTGGAGCAGACCCTCCTCTCTGGCAGGTCCTGTGAAAGCCAGGCGCAGTGCATCTGAGAGGTGGCTCTGTCCTCCACCCTAATACCACGGGGATGACCTTTACCCCAGCTCCGATAAAAGGCTTATTTTAGATTTCTGAAATGCTTGTGTTTCCTTAGCCCAGAGGGGAATGTTTCCCTGTGTGTCTGTTTTCTCTGTGTGATTCTTTCCAGCTGCTGTTTTTTCACAAATGTCAAATTTCTCTCTCCTGTGTCACCTTGAGGCAACTGACGTTCATGACTAATTATTAAAAAGGGCAGCCTTTTAGTTTATTTTGTGAAAATAAAATCCCAGAGAACTCTGTTAGATGCACTGTAATTGAGCAGGTGACATGTTGGTGTTTGGGGTTTGGAAAATCGATCCAGAAAAGGTAGTTTTTGGCATGGTAGTTGGAGGAACCAGAAGCTCCAAGGCGAACCTCATGGACTTACTGCCAACACTGTGTGTATCCTCTGAACTAATTCCAGGCCTTTAAACTTAATACCAAACAGCCAGGCCAGGCAGTCACCGGGCTTAGGGAAGGGACATCTTGGAGCAAAGAATCATACAGTAAAGTCCTATGTAGCTAACATTTTTTACCCCCTGTAAAATCAAATTAAATCAACTTTCGTTTGGAGGGTGTGGAAATAGAGGGGGTATCATTGCATTATTTTGGCTGTTTGATGGTAGCAGTAGTGGTTTGTGGGAGGGGTTTGGCTATGAAAGATGAATGTAAAATAGTACTAAAAATTCAACTTATTTCAGAATAGGGTTTTATTTTGATATAGGCAGTTGCATATCATATTTGATACTTCATTATGAAACTTTCATTTATTGGCATGTTATGTGTGATCAAGTGCGAATTATAAATGATCAAGTAAAGCAAGTTGAAAACATGCGGTTCCCCCCTAGTGATAAAGGATGGTATGTACTAACATAAAGAGAGCTCCAGGATATGTCCCAGGGGGTAAAAATAGCAAATGGTGTCCCAGGGGGTAAAAATAGCAAATGGCAACAAATAAAGGTGAATACTATTTTTTTTTTTTTTTTTTTAATGAAAAGGCAGCAAACCAAGACAATGTTTTGGCCCCCAGGTGTTGAGTGTTCATCCACTTCCATACCAGTTCACACTGTCATCAGTGGACCGGGCAGTGCTCTTAGAATTGCCATGTGACTTTTTTCAGCTTTCATTTATGTGTGTTCCCCATACTCATGCTTTTCCTTCTTTCAGCCTTTTTGAATGTTTATGCTTATCCTTTAATTTGTATATATTCTTGTACAACATGTTGTTTTACATGCATGTGTGTTTTCTCTTTGGTGAAATTCAGGTAACATAAAATTAACCCTTTTAAAGCAAACAATTCAGTTGCATTTAGTACATTTGCAATGTTATACAACCACCACCTCTATCTGGTTCCAAAACTTCTGTCATTCTGTAATAAAACTCTGGACCCATCAGCAATTACTCTCCAACCTCCCTTTTCCCCAGCCTCTGGCAAGCACCAGTCTGCTTTCTATTGCTAAGGATTAATGTATTCTGGATATTTCATATAAATGGAATTATACAATATGTGACCTTTTGCGTGCATGTATTTTAAAATCGACTTTATTGAGGTTTAATTTACATAAATAAAAAGCACACCTTTTTAGTGGGCCTTATGGCTAGGTTTTCTTTTTTGTTGTTTTGCATCTTTCACATTTATTTACAGCAACTTCGTGAAGGGACATTATCATCATGTTCTTTTTGAGGATGAGGACTGAGGTTCAGGAAGCTGAGTGGTTTGCCTGAGGTTGCACAGAGGCTGGCTTCAGAGTCCACACTGCTGAACATTATTGCCCACGGCCTCTCCAGTTGTTTATATGTGCAGTCTCAGAGCTTGCTTTTTCCTGTACAGCCAACCGTATGCTGTTTTCCCATGTCGATAAACAGTGTCCATAGACTATTCTCCTATGTGTATGTGCCATAATTGAACCATTTCCCCATTGGTGGATTTGAGGGTTTTTTATTTTATTTTATTTTTTTTGCTCATGAATTATATATTTTTATTAAGTTATGTATTTTTTGTCATGAATTATGAAACATTAAAGACCAAGGAAGGGTCTAAAGTAATATTTATTCAGTATAGAAATATGGCCAACCATGGAGGATAAGCTAAAACACATATATGATTCCCCTCAGAGGTAACTACCTTAAACATTTTTAATATAGCTTTCCAGTGTCTTTTATACACCTTTTTTTTTATTCTTTTTTTTAAATAGGGGAAAAAGAAGGCCCTTTAGGAGAACGCTGTAAGTGGAGTTTGGTAATAGAAGGTTTACAATATACTGTGAACATCTTTTTATCTAATAATATTGAATACTCAGTGCTTAAAATATGACAGGGACTATTTTAAGTGTTTTACACCATTTCACAGGAGTCGTGAGGTGTGTGTGGTTATAGCAGGTGAGGAGATTTATATGTTTTAAATTTACATAAATTGTTTTGTGCTCTAGTTCTTACTATTTCTTATTTTTTAAATTCAGTCCTATGTTTATCTAACATTGGTTCCCATCATGGATTTTCTTGTCTTTTCCTCCAGCTGCATGCATAGGACTACACTGAACATCCTTGTCCATGCCCTATGGACCTGTGGGAGGAGCCACTGGGCTATATGTCCAGAGACAGGAAGAGTGGATCATGAGAATGAATACACACACACACACACACTTGTGACTAAGTATTGACAGAGGCAGATTCTTCTCCAAAAATGGCTGTGCTAGAGTCTACACTCCTATGCTATACTTTTTCTGTGGTTTCGAAGGTATGTGCGTAAATGCCTAGAAAATGGACCAGAAGGATATACACCTAAATGGCAACATTGGGACGTGCACAAGGGGACCAGAGGGGAGATGATGGTCAGATGGTCCTGGAGCCTTGTTGGTCATGATTTGAAGTGTTATAAGGAGAATGTCTTTGAGTATAATAAATTGTCATTATAATTTATTGTTTAATCCGTTTCCCACTTGTCCCGAGAGCACTCGCCAGCGGCTCTTGCGGCTGCAGTGTTTACCCCAAGGTAACTCGCGGATTACGGTCCTACACTAACCCCCAAAGTTTGCCTTGAAATCTCTCTTTTATTATTATTTTCACATTGCTCTAGTATATTTGTAGTCTTTGGAAACAAATGACATCATTCTATTTATAGCATTCTGTCTTTAGTAGTGGTGTTTCCATTTACAAAATATAGTGATTATCGCTGAAAATGTCAAATGCTAGAAAGTGCAGCATTTGTACATGGGATGTTAATATCATTCTTGAACAGTTGTTAGCCTAAAATTCATTTGATGAATTCAATTTATGTGTACATTTTGGTTACATTAGGATTAGAGATAAGTTCTATTTAGAAATAACTCCAAGAAAAGTTTTTTATATTTTATTTTTATGTTGAAAACCAGTCAGATTTGCTTCAGCCTCAAAGATTGTGTTTATGTAAAATTAAATTAATGCTGGCAGCAAGCTGTACTTCTTTTTCCTTAAATGGAAAATGAGTTAAAAAAAGGTCCGGAAAGATGACCTTTACCTAAAGTTTACAATTTTTCATCAACACATTTGGAATTGTGAATGCTTAGGTCAAGATAGGGTGAGTTCTTCTGTAGCTTAGTGCTTTTTGAGACATGCTCTGAACAGTTATCCTATTGATATCTGTAAGCCTTCTTTAGACATTTAATTCAGGTCCGCAGCATGTCAGATGGTTCAGAGAGGTTGTGATATTCCCAAGGGCACAAGATCGGGAGAGCTGGCCAAGTTTGGTGTGGAGAGGTGATGTTGGAGAGGTGGACCAGAGTAGAAGACATCTTTCTGGAGGCCTTTGTGATTGGAAATCAAGGTTGGGGAGGAAGTCAGTGCCCTTTTCCTGTAGGTGAGATGGGGAGGAAACATTCTCAAGAACAGTAAGTTTCAGTAACTTCCTTGTGCAAACACTTAACAGAACAAATGTATTTGGTCTGTTTACTAAGCACAAGGTATTAAGATAATCTTTGCCAAAGATTAAGATAATCTTTGACAAGGGCTTTTCTGTAAAAGGAAAGCACATGGCCTTCAAGTCAGGGCCCAAGCTTTTTTCTTTTCACCTCTTCTAAAGTGAGAGAGATAAAGGTTCTCCTTTACTGAAGAGATACTTTTTAAAGGTGCCATTCAGTTTTCTCTTGGATATTAGTTTCGATCGAGATGCCTCATTCTTTTTACGGAGCTCAAATGAAGAAAAATCAATGTTACTTTTTAAATTAACCATAATAGAGCAGGACAGTTATGTACAAGGCCCTCTCTAGTTCCTGGTCCCATCATTTTCACCATACCCTGATAATGGTGCATAACATGGTTTATAACAGAACCAGTGAATGTTTGTCTGAATTTTACATTCACAACTAAGAATAGGAATATTTACAGAAATGCACTGTGCTAAAAGAAGAGGTATTTGCACAAAGCTACACTGCTAGGTTTTTTTTTCACTCTTGCCCAGTGATCATTTAGGTTTCCTCTGATGAGCTACTTAGGAGACAGAAGACAGGATGTTGATGATGCTTTATGAAGTAGACATGTATTTGCTGCTTACAACTAAGTAAAATTAAAAAATAAAAATAAATTAGAAGGCAGATTTAGATAAAAAGTCATATCTTTAAGACAGGAATGTTTCCTACCACGTAGTATTACCCGAAACTCACTGGTTTAGAGGTTAAAGACACAAAAACATGGTTAAGAAAGCAGAACTTCTGGCATAGCTATTGTTCTCAGGGTTGGTGAACTCTGTAAACTCTTGAAGAGCAATGACCCTTATAAACAGGTGTGTATGTGTGGTAAATACCTGATGGATGTGTGCTAACCAATAAATAATTAATACCACTTCCTCTTGACTCAGATGGTTGAAATAAAGGATAGTCGCTCTGATTGCACTGTATACTTGTTCTCGAGTAGGGAAGTTAAGCAATCCTGCCACATTTGGTAATACTCTAGAGATGAAATAGGTAGGTTTGTCATGGTTTGCCTTTTGGGTGAATCTAAGTTAAAACCTTTATATTGTCTCAATTTACAGCTACTTGATAATCTTTGCCCTAGAATATTGATGGTGCAAGATTTTTAAGTTGGGTTGAGAGGAGCTGAAGTTTCAGTTTCTTCAGTGTGATTATATGACCGTTGAGAAAATGGGCTAATTCATTACCTTCCCTTTTAAAAATATATAATGTTTGCTCATTATTGACATTTTGGTGAGCATATTTTTGCCTTATTTCAGAGAGAGACAAGTGGAATAATAATTAACTTGTATATCATTTCATATAGATTATTTTTCAGATAACAAGAAGGAGATTAAATTTTTTTTCTGAGTGTAGTCTTTAGAACCATTATTCAAAGTATGATAATTTGCTGAACTGGTAGATAAATGGCAGTGTGTGTCTTGACATTCTGTGTAGCATGTATGATCTGAGAACTGGCAATGAAATTTGCAGCACTTCTCAGTGAGAATTTTTTTTGAAATCACAACATGTATTTTCTTTCATAGCTATTTTCTGAGCCTGTATCTTTGAGTCTCTTTCAAGAAGAGGTAGGAAGAAATGGTGATAAATGACTTTTGAAAAGAACTTTTGATATTTGCATTACCATTCTGTGGGTTTAAGCTTTCAATTTTTATGGTTGTAGGTGATATTTGTAAAGAGTGTCAGTTTCTAGTATGTTCTGAATAGTGGCACTATGACCCTTAAAAAAATGTAAGTGTATGCCTATTTTATCTGTTCTTATGTCTTCAGAGTTGGCATACCTTTACAGCCTGGGTGGGAATTGAGGTTTTTTCAATTATATTTTATTAGAATCTTATGGTAAGAGAAAAGTCTCAAAGATATATATCTTAAGGAAACCTTCGGCCTTTTTTATCCCCCCAAATAGATGTTTTTCTGGTGGTCTCTTGATAATTTCCATTATTCTTTTTAAAGTCTAACCTATTAAAATTTGTTTGACTTTTACTTAAGACTTTCGTCACCATCAATAAAAATTTGTCAAACTACTTCTCTGCAATTTCTTCATCCACGCCTAGGGATACATAGGAGAGGGACAAAACCTAAGATTCTGGGGTTCACCAAAATAGGAGGTGGGTAGACTTCTCTGGATTTAGGTGGGAGTAGGTGGAGAATTTGATTTTAGATGGATTTTTGGTATTCTTGAACTATCCACCAAGCTCCTTCTGTCAGTTGGACTGGGCTTTGGTGTGGTAACGAATACCCCCTGCCAAATCACAGGAGCTTAACACAACAAAAGTGTATTTCTTGCTTTCAGAGTCCTCTGTGAGTCTGCGAGATGTTCTGGGTCAACTGTCCTTCCTGCAGCAACTCAGTGATCTAGGCTGCATCAGTCTTGTGGCTTTGTCATCTGATTGCTGCAGGAGAGGAAGAGTTGCAGGTAGCTTTCCTCTGCCTCAGTGATGAAGAGTCACTCGTCACTGCTCACATTTCATTGCCCTGGCCATTTACATAACCTTGTCATTTGCAAGGTAATGCAACTCTTTTGTGCTTGCAGTGGAGATATTGGTGAGCCCTGTTAGTGTCTATCACATGTGTCGAATTGAGGGTTGGGAGCTTAGAAGAGAGATTGGAACTAGAGATGAAGATTTGAGAGAAGTCATTTACCATAAAGGAAATGGTGGAGTGAATTTATAAGGGAAAGTTTTCACTTAGAGAGGGTTCAATTTTCCGTGACTGTTTCTCTGCACATAGCTTTCTTCACAACCCAGGCAGTATGGTGCTCTAGAAAAGCATAAGAAAAGCTATCGCTGCTGTCAGGAAAGCTTGAAAGGTTTTGTTGGTCCTGTACTTGATTTTCACCCTATGTTGACATTATTTGCCTCCAAAAGTGTATTTGCACTTGGTTGATTGATCATTTCATGGTGGTGGGCTTTTACAGGTTATCAGATTCTTAAATCTTAATGACCACAGATTGTCTTGGACAGAACATTGGTGCTGAGGTGGTAAAAATGCTTATTATTATTATTTTTAATCTCAGTGGAATTAGGAGAGAGTTTGTACTCACGTGCATATTAAACATTATGACAACGCTGGCTTTCTATTTTTTTTCCCAAGAGTGTTCGTTACTTGATGTTGACATTGCAGTGTGTGATCATACTGTTTCTGCTACTATACCCAGAACATCCACCAAGAAGTGACTTACTGGGTCAGACGATGGGCTGCAGACTGGTATGAGTCTGTGGCCTGTTAGGAACCAGGCCACACAGCAGGTGAGTGGTGGGCCAGCAAGCGAAGCTTTATCTGTATCTGCAGCTGCTCCTCAACGCTAGTATCACCACCTCAGCTCCCCATCACATCATCAGGCATTAGATTCTCATAGAAGCACTGGTCCCTAGTGCCCAAAAGGTTGGGGACCATTAGGTATTTCCTGCCCTGGTTTTCTTCCCTCATCTTGCCTTTCCCACCCTTTTCTTCCTTCTCAGCATTTCTTCCTGTTTACTCTTCCCTCCATCGTTTTGGGGGAGCAGGCCGACCTGGATTTGGAGCTTGTTTCTGTGACTAGCTTTTTGACAATGAGCAAATCACTTTCAAGTTTCAGTGTCCTTATCTGTAACATGGGGCTAAATACCTGCCTTAGTATTTAGTAATGTAAGCAAAGTACTACAATGCCTGGTACATTTAAATTGCTCAACAAATATTAGCTATGATTAATATTATTGTAATTTCCCATATTTCAAGACACATCTTAAATAATTCTTTCCTGAAAATTTTTTCTTATTTCACTAGACAGTGAATATGATTTATTCCATTAAGCTGTCAAAGCACTTTGGATCTTCACTGACATTTTGTGGTATTCTTTTACACACACACACACACACACACACACACACACACACACTATGTACTGAGACTTAACATCTTACAGGGCATCCTTCACTCCTTGCTGTATCTCCTGTATTGCCTTCTTTACTTGGTGAAAGTAATAGGTGCTCAATTAAAGGTTAAATTGAGTAAAAATGAAATATAAGGGGAGAGAGCTCTAATATATTTATAAAATAGTCTCACTATTTGGATGAATTCTCATAAGTTAGAAAATATAAATACTCTTGAATTAGTACTCAATTACTTCCCGGTTAGAGTATATATGTATGATTCTCACTGTTTATGAATTGAAACTTTAATGCAATACACAAAAAAAGGAAAATTAAGGAAATAATGAAAACCATGCAAATAGTGCAAAAGATTATAACAAAGTAGCAGTTCACAAGCTCTCAGAGGAAAACTTAATATGGCCTTGGTCATTTATATAGCTGAGGAGGTGCTTTCATTTCTCTGTGCTCAGTAGCTTGCAAGGCTCACAACTTTCTGACTGGTTCTGCATATGGTAAGTCATACCTGATAAGGCAAAAGAGGGGTACTAAATGAATCTCTCCTGAAGTTGGAGTCTTATAAGGTGCATGCATTTACCTGGAGTTAACGCTCGTATTGTGGACCCAACTCGCGTTAATGGAGTTGGTGTCCCTTCCTCTGGAAAGGCGTGGTTGGTGTTCCCATCTCTGCCCCAAAAGCATCACTAGAAGCTTATGTGTGAGTTCTTTCTCCCCTCCTTACCTATCTCAGATTGATCACCATTTTTGAACACTGAGTCCTTAAAGATATCCTAGAGAAAATCCTTGTTTTTTCATTCCTTTATTCTCTCCCAGAAGTGAGTGGAATTTGGGTACTGTCTCATAGAGCATTTTATAGAGCATTATAAAGTGTTAAGGAATGTAGAGAGACCTTAGTATGCTGAGACAGACATTCTCATTTTACAGTTAGGGGTCATGTGATTTGTTTAAAGTCACCCAAGGAATCAAGAGTCTTGATCTCATTTCTGCGATAACACTTGACTTATCAGGCATATCCTTGTGCCAGGAGGTAGGTATTGTGTTCTACACACTGGACAGATAAAGGTAGACATGCCAGCTGTGGGCTTTTGCAGAGACCACAGGAGGCCCGCATGAGGCCATTGGTATATGTTGGTAAACCATATGGATGTTGTGGGGCTAGTAGAATTATACAAACTGGGGGCTTTGACTTGAAAATCAGCTTAAATGGAACTGAGTGCTAAAACATTTCTTCATTTTCTTGCTTTAGTGGTCAAGAGTAGGGCTTATAGGATTGTCTTTGACTGAGTTGCTTTTTCAAAAATCTGTTACTAAAGGAATTGAACCTTTATATTTTTAATAAAACTTACTATAGCCCCTATAATTCTCAATAGTAAGTAATTTAGATTTGGCTTTAAAATTTTTGTCTTTTTGAACTTTAAAAATGTAAATTTTTTGTTGCAAAACCATGCATGCTCATTGAAGAAAAACACACAGAATAGAAAAGTCACCCATAATCCCATCCCCAAAAGAGAAAACAATGTTTTAATGTTTATTGTGTATTCACATAGTTGTGATTATATTATACATGTTTTATAACCTGTTAATTTTATTAAGTATATTATTAATTTTCCCCTTGTCATTACATATTATTCTAAGACAAATCCAGAGTATTTAAAAATTGCTTTCAATATTTTCTCATGAAAAATTTTGAAACATGAAGCAAAGTTAGAAGAAATTTATAGTGAAAACCTGTAAGTCCATTACTTATATCCTACAAACTACCCACCCTGTCTATCTATCTATTAATCTATCTTAGTGCCTTTTTCCTGATTTCAAAGTAAATTTTAGTGGGGTATGTTTCTTTTAACAGAGCTCATTTACCTTCATCATTCTGTTTGGTTCACCCCAATATTCAAGGGGATGTCTATTATTCTCTGAGCACACACCAAGGAAAGCTGAGAAAACTTGCCAAGAAAATTTAGTTGGTTGTAATGAGAAAGGACATCCAGGGATTTAAAATTTGCTGAGCTGAGTATGCATCATTAGCATCTGAGGTGGCAAATAAAGAACCAGGAAGAGTGGTCTGTTCACTCATCTGCTTTTATGTCTAATTCAGCCTTAATCATGGGGAGAAGGAAAATCCTTAGGGGGGCTAATACTTCCCTCCTTTCATTTTCAATTCTGTTAGAAACCGACTTTTTGGTAGGAAAAGCACTTCAGCTTGGTTTCTACCAGCCCTCTGGTGGAGCAGTTGACTTCCAACTGCCCTGTGGACCCGGGGTCCTGTCTCCCCTGCTTTCTTTCTCCTTGAGTTCCCTGGGCAGGAGATTGAGGTACTGTTGCTGTGCTCTGTAACTTTACTCTTATATCTGCTGTGGACCGATTTCCTGCCAGTTTACCCATGTGAGTGACAGTTGTTTCTTGTTTTGATGACGGTGGTGAAATGTTAAAGCGCCAGCGTGGGACAACCTAGATATGCACAGAAAACAGCTCTTGCCATATCTCTCCAGAGCCCACTTTAAAAGTTGACCTCAGCTTTATATTCCAAGGGGCAAGGCCAGGTGTGGTGACCTTGATTTGTGTACAGTTCACATCATGGCACCTTCTGTATTTAGGGACTTAATAAATGCTGACTGACGAGTAGCCTGCCCCTGACAAGCCCTCCAGAATCTCTGTAGTTCTTCTCTGCGAGCACGGGCTGCCTTTCACAAGCATTTCAAGAATATACATTGGTTCTCCAAATTGTATAACATTTTCTTGTTTTCAGGTGGCTGTGGGCCCTTAAGAGAGAGCAGGTTCTATGTTTCTCCCGCTTCTTCTTTTCCCATGTTTCACATTCCGGGTTTTCAATCTCGGTGTCATGTCAGCGCCATTTAAAACGATGAGAAGCCTCAACTCTGACAATGGCGACAGCTCTGACATGTTCTTTCTCATAAACTCAACCTTGGCTAAAACGCTTACCTAAGAACTGAGGTCTGTGGAACCCTGCCTGGCTTTACATCATGGGGTCCCACAGGCAAAGTGAGTCCTCTTCCCTTGTTTGGTCTCCATCTCTTCCTTTTCGTTGTTTTCCCGAGGACATTCTATTCTTGGCCATCTCAGGCAGATCATCCAGTTTCTGGGTTATCCAGGTTCCTCACTTATTCCCTCAGGCAGTTTCAATTCTTAATGACTGGGCTGGCCAGGACCTTGCTACTTGGATAGGTTATCTGATTTCTCTCATTCTCCACCTTCTTTCTGGCAGAACCCCCCTCTAATTCTTAGAATTGTGATTCTCAGCTGAGGGAGATTTTGACCTTTCCTTCGACCCTCTGGGACATTTGTCAGTATTTGGAGACAGCTTCGGTTGTCATAATCGGGGAGGGGTGAGGGAATGCTCTTGGCCTCTAATGGTTAGAGGCCAGGGATGCTGGTAAACATCCTACACTACATAGGACAGGCCCCCATGACAAAGAATTATCCGGCCCAAAATGTCAATAGTACTGAGGTTGAGAAATCCTTCCCTAGATATAAAGGTGCTGTTTTTGAAAATCTTCCCATCAATGGCATTATATAACCTCCATGCCAGTATTAACACTATTCTCTATCAGGAAGTTCATCTGCACATTTTACCTAAGTCCCTTAAGCTTCAGTCAGTTGCTCTGAAGTGGAGATGAAAAATGTGTGCTCGCCATCTCTGCATATGATCACATTTTCCCAACCTGATCTCAGTTAACTTTTAAAATGAATTCTATTATAGCCTCTGTTCTCTCCTCTCCTCTCCTCTCCTCTCCTCTCCTCTCCTCTCCTCTCCTCTCCTCTCCTCTCCTCTCCTCTCCTCTCCTCTCCTCTCTCTTTTCAGTATTCGTGCTACTGAAACGAGCACTTTTCTCTCTTTTAATCTTTTAAGATGTTTTCCAAGTTTTTCATGTACGATGTCTCTTAAATTTTAGTGACCCAATCCAGAGACAGCATTCTAGTTTGGCCACTGCCCATATGATGGAAGTGGTTATCTTTGGGTGGAGTGGGGGAGGGGCATCATGACTAACTATGTAAATGACCATTATGAGAGCAGGAGAATAGTAGAGGAATTGTGTGGAGAGAAAAACTTATCCCTTTTGGAGAGATCTGAATATAAAGCTTCACATTGCCACTTATGAAAAGTGACCTTGGGCCTCAGTTTTCTCAGGCATAAAATGGGGATAAAATACTTTATAGGGTTGTTGCAAGTATAAAATGAATGGGACTGTGTGTACTAATGATCATTAGCACATGTGACTAGGCAGGGACTTGGTGTTTTAATCTACTGGGTCCACGATTTCCACTAGAGTAGGAGGGTCCTCAGCCCTCTCACGAAACCATCTCTGGCTAGTTGTTTTCTGTTTTTCTGGGGCCATTGACAGAGAATAACATTTTAGAGCTATTGCAAGCAAGACAAAACTGTTCTTTGTTCTTGTTTTTAATGACAACTAGAGATATCTTTTTATTGGATAGTTTCCTTGAACATTACTTTGACTTAGAGTCCTAAGTCTTTTGGGAACCAGCTCAGGAACCCAGGCTGGGAAAATTCTCCTTGTTCATTGGCTATTGGAATCGTGATTTGGGGTGGGGCTAGGTGAGGTTGGACAGAGGCGATGTTTATTCTCAGTGGGGGCTTTGGAAGGCTTGGGGGAAAAAAGAGGTGAAACATGGACAGGATTTCTCTCAGCTCCAAATTTCATTCCTTTAGGAATGGTATGAAAATGACCATATTCCATCCACTTACAAATTATTTGTGTTGTTTATCTCTTCTCTCATTGAATTGCGCCTGGCAATCGAGACTATTGACTGGATTAGTATTTTAAAGAGTTTCTTTTGGCAGTTGAGGTTTGAGGGATGGGAGGCTGGCTCACTGAGTGGGCCTGTGATGACCAGAGCCTGCTGACTCCTGAGACGAATGTTTCTAATTTCCTGACATGGGGACAAAATAAACATCCCAGGCTTGCCCAGAAATATATTTTAGTGCTTCTCCTGTGCCGCAGTTCTGGGTCTGCGTGTGTTCTCAGAGAGATCATTTTCTGTGGGGTATGTTTTGCCCACACTTTTCTGTCAGGCACAGAGTCTTGCTGCCAGCTAAGGTTTGGCCTCTGCAATGTGGGCTGTGAATCCAAAACATTTTTAAAAAATCTTGGTTGGAATATCATTTATTTAATAAATGAAAGTGTGAGGTAGAAATTAAAACTGGGGAGTGTAGTTGGAAAATGTAAACCATGTGAGACGTGCCTTGAAAGTGTTAACTCCTTTCTGGTAATTTCCTTCCCCAAGAACTCTCTTGAAAGCCCTGTCAGTTGAGTTTAATGACTGTGAATGTGAATCTTACATGAAAAGTATATAAATCAAAGTCAGGTTGTTCTTGGTTGCTATTTTGCATTCCCACATACAAAGTGTTTGTTAAATAAGGCCTAGCCTGAGTTAAGAGATTGTTCTTTTTGTTATTGTTGGTTCCCTGAGCCCAGAACAGGTAGACATTTCTATGGATTTCATCATAATAAAACCACGTAGAGGACATACAATTATTTATAAACTGGTAAAAATATAAAATGTGAATGTTTAATGGTTAAATATTAAAAATGATAGTGAAAAACAAGAAGGAATTTACTCAAATGGATAGTTTTTATTTCCAATTTTAGTTATTGGTATCCTTTAAATACATCTGGTTTAAGAGTTGAGTGGGGTGAGATGGTAGTTGGGTATGCATGTGTCTTGTAAATTTAAAGTGTGCTGCTTTCTAAGACTAATGGCACAGTGTTTGATATTTTTGTGGATTTTTTTTTTTTTGGTCTAATTAATCATAACCTTTCCCCAGTTCTTAAGTAATTTGATGTATAGTTTTTGATACACGGATGAAAAAAAAGCGTGGAAATGTTATTTTAAAGTTCAAGAGAGAAATGATGGTGAATGGAAAATAAACATTTATTGGCCCTGTTTATTCATTTTGGTTCTGGCCAGAGAGTGTGAGGAATGGTGATGCAGGTCAGATATTAATCATGAAACATAATATGACATCTAGATACTCTTTCAGCCAGACATTTCCAAGGCCTTGCTGACAGCTTAATTATTTCAAGCAGTGTTTGATAGCACTGAATAACAGTTGTCAAGAATTTGCACTTTTTTTTTTTTTTGAGTCTTTATTCAGCGCAAGCTCTGGCAGAAGATATGAAAGTCTGCACTGACATAATATTAAAATATAGAGTCACCATTTCCCTTTAGAAAGAGAATCATCATGGGATTCTTGTAAGTGGCGCTTTTCCAGTGATTTTGAAATATGATACAGTTTGCAAAACTGAGCAAGTGCCTCAGTTTTCCAGGATGGAGTCCATGTTCTCCCATGATGGGATCTGATCTGTAGATAACTATCATATATTCTCCTTCAGTCATTCTCCTGAAATGGTTGGACTCACAGGTTAAGGATAGTACATTAAAATATGGGAGAGGTGACCCATTTTGGTCTCTAAGGCCCATGAAAGTTTTAGAGAGGCTGCTGCTGGCCTTTTTTTTTTTTTTTTTTTTTTTTAAGCTGAGAACAAACTTCAGTGGTGTCAGCCTCATGTCTGCTGAACGGTATTACTGTTAAAGTATCAGGGTCTCCAGGGATATGGGATTTTCCTCTTAAACATTTCTTGAAGCTAAAGCCCCTGAAGGTCCCTTGCCCTTCTGCTACTTTTAGCGTTGCCTAAAATATGATGCCGTAGTGAAGAATCTGGAGAACAGCTGGGAAACTGGCGATTGCATGAGTATGTGACTTTTCTTAGACATGCAGTGAGTAGTTAGGAAGCTTTAAAGGAAAGACACCTTTAGAACATAGTGTAGTATTCTGTCTATATATAACATGTATCAGTATGTTATATATATTTATAAATTACCCACACATGTTTAAATATAGTAAACTATTTTAATGTAGTACTATTCTTAAAACATTCAGAGAATTGTCCCTTGCAGTGTTTCATCTGTGGACTCTTATTATTACTTAGCCACCTGGCAAAGGCTAACACTTAGGCGAAATTATAGTGCAGAGAATGTGATGTCCTATGTAAGCCCATATTCCATTTATTCATTGAAAAAAAAAGTTCACACTCTCTGGCGCAGGTTCAGCTGATTTTCTGTTGTGCTTTGTGAGTTATTCTAGTATCCTAGGTAAATAATCCCCTAGTGAAGTGTATGTCTTTCTTTTTGTTCACTTGGTTTGGGAAATCATTGACAAATAAATGATTTCATAAGCAATTAAATGAGTTACCAAATACAGTGACTTTACAAGAGCCTTATGTACTTGACATTGCTTTAGCTTTTATTTGCACGAAAGGTGGGCTAGCTATCCCTTTAAAATTATTATACAAAACTGAGAGCAAGGAGGATTCAAGTGCCCAATTTAAGGTTAAAGGCAATAACTTATGGTTCAGTAACATGTGGGAATGTTGTTTCAACTAATATAAACATTTTAGACTTATGAAAAATGTTTACAATCTTAATTCACAATGCAAATAGCAGAATGCAGAGCCATAATTATTATGACTACATATGTGAGTGTATATAAGTATGTGTGTCTGTGTACAAATAAGGATTAGAATGTAATATATTATCATGAAAATAGTTGTGTTTGGGTAATGGAATTTTTAAAAATGTATTTAAAACACTCTGTCGTTGTTTAGTATGGTTTAATTTTAAGGAAGGGAGGCAAAGAGCTTTCATTTGACTGGTTAATTATTTCTTTTATGCCTCCAAAAGTAAAAGAGTGGGATGGAAAAAAATGCTTTCAAATACCAAATATTTATATTTCCTCCTTTGGTTTTATAAAATGCTTCTTCGTAGGAGGAAGTGCACATAAATATTCATTTGTAAGAAGTGACCGAACAATTCTTTTTTTCCCAGGAATATCTCTTGAATATGAGGAAACATATCCTCCTTTTTGCTTGCCTCCTCTCACTTAGTAAAAGGGAGATAACAGCAACTTGGTTTTCAGATCTCCTTCTCCTGTATCTTTTTTTTTTTTTTTTTTTTAAAGCTGAGAACAAGCTTGATGTTGGAGGTTGACTGAACAATGCATGATAGCTCAAGCCTATTATATTGTCATCTGGAGCAATAAGAGTATATTCTAGTGTATGGATCAGCTCTGATGGCAGAGTTTTGGAAAGGGCTATTCATTATAAAATATAATGATGATTATAGTAGAGGTGATTACATATTTAATTTTAGTACCTAAATGTGTTTTCCCCTCAGAAAATTTCCGATCCGTCAGCAAATCCTGTGGCTCTACTGCCAGATATATCCCTAATCCAACTACTTTGCCCCTCTCCGCTCAGTCACCCTAGCCGGTGATCATGACTTTGTGCCTGCACGTCTGCAGCATCTCCCTAACCAAGCATGCTGCTTCCACTCTTGCCCCATGTACAACCTTCGCTCTGCAGAGCAGCCAGAGTGAACTCTGTAAAATGTGCACCAGATCATGTAATTCTTCTTCTCAAAATTCTCCAGAGCACTTATTTTAGCCCGCAGGGCTCTCTCCCTGTGTGCAGTCCCCTTCCTACCTGTCTGGCCATCAGTCTTTCCACCTGCCCTCTCAGTCAATAAGCTCTAGCTACCCAGCCCTGTCTTTGTCCCTCGAGCTCTCCAAACCCATTCCTGCCTCAGGCCCTTTACATGTGCTGCCCCTCTTCTTGGAATTCTCCACCCATGGATGTTCTTGCAGGGCAGCCCTTTCTTATCAGCCCTGATGTCACCACCTCAGAGATACTTCCCTGACCATCATAGCTCAATTGCTGCCCCCACCAATCGCTATCATACCTTAGTTTTATTTTTGTCATAGCACTTATCACAAAATGAGATGATCTTATTTATCATTATTTAAAATCTGCCTCTCCTCCCCAGTTGTTAAAATGTAAACTCAACAGGACAGGTACATTTTGCTCTTTGTCTCTTTTCCAGCATTGTAAGTAGTACCTGACACATTCAAGAAGCTCAATAAAATCTACCGAATGAATAAACAAGTACATATTCTCTGACATTATATAATCCTCTGAGCTTTAAGTTGAAGTTCCTTCCAACTCTAAGATATGGTTATTCTTTGTATGTTGAAGACATTGTTACAATTTTTATGTAGCCCATAGATTATATACTTTGGTCCCTTCTCAGTGCCCCTCTCTATTAATGATGGTGGAGTTGTTACACGGCTCTATCCATTTTGTTCCCCTTACTGGGGCTGGATGGGCTGAAGTAACAAAGTAAAACTAATTGACACGTAAGGAGACTGAATCTGAAACTTGAGCTTTTTAAGGATTTTGGTTCATACACTGTACCTAGTAGGCCACAGCCCAGAGCCTAGACCTGGGAGCCTGGCCAATATCACCAACAGGTTTTTATTATATTACGTGCAGGTGGGGGTCATCTTGCCAGTGAACAAGGTAAACCAAGGGTGTAGGTACCTGCCTTCTGAGAGTTATAGAGTTTAAGGTAAAAACATTAGTTAACCAAAAACTTGACAGCAAAGACATAAAGGTGAATACTATCATTTGTAGAATAAATGAAACAGAAGAAATAAGTTTATCTGTTAAAAGATCAGTTTAACAAGTACTTACCGATCTAATCAGTGTAGCTATTAAAAAAGGTAACAAATGAGGTACTACAAGTCATATTGAAGCTCATGCCTTCCTAAACAGCTGTGCAAAGAATACATATCTACTGCCCATTTAGAGATATGGTTACAGGTTTGGGGACCTGGGCCTCATGCTGTAAGAAAGTAGTTTTCATTAAAAAGTCAATATTTGTGATAACTCTTTTCCTCGAAATATCATACTAGGTAATCTGTATATGTTTAACTTAGACACAGTATTTCTATGATGAAGTTTGTTTTGCGTGAGTGTGACCAGGGGCTCAGTATGTGTTAAATTACAAGCATATATTCATCTGGCTGTATATCTCTATTTACCCATGATAGTTGAAGAATCATGTTTTCTGAATTAATAAAATAAATTTCCAGATGACTAAAGCCCAAGTATAAATTTCAACCATAGTTGCTGGAAGTAATTTGGAAGTTTAATTGCATTTTGTCTATTGAGGCAGGAAAGTATAATTGCCCTCATCTTTCATTTGTAGTGAATTTATGAAAATGTACCTTAAAAATGACGTAGTAAACTTACATGTTAAGGAGAAGAGTGTTGAATCTTCATTTTTGAAGGGCTAAATGCACATAAAATTCCTAAGTATGGTTCCTTGGAGAGGAATTTACTCCTTTTAGATGCTCGCAAGCAAGGGAGCGCTGCCCCTGTGGGCGCCCCTCATTCGCGACTCTCTGGACATCCGGTTTCCCAGGGCTCAAGCCTCCCTTGCCAGCCACAGGGGGCTATGTATGAGGTGGGTCAAGAAGTTTCTAAACTTTCTAGCCTTTGTTTGGAGGTAAGTACCTTGAGCCTTTTGGGTGATTTGCATTAACCGTATCCTCTATGCTCTAGCAATTTAAAGTGTGGTCCATGAGCCGGCTGCGTTGGGTCGCCTGGCAGTGTGCAGAAACAGACTCTCAGACCCCACACAGACCTGTGAAGTCAGCATCTGCATTTTCACAGGATACCCAGGTTACCCTTTATGTTCTGAGCACATCTTCCAGTTCCTATATAGTCCTAACACTTTAGCCCCTACCCCTAAGACTGTGGGAGGGAGAGTTCTCCTGATGTCCTGCTAGGCTCCTACTGATGGCAAGGTGGGATCTTTCTGGCGGCCTCCATTAGGACGACCCACAGGGCAGGCTAGTGTCACAGGAACTGACAGCATGCTGTTGCTTCCGTCAGGGCCCAGTGGCTTATAGGGGTCCCTCATGGGGTGCTTTTTCATCTTCCTTCTTACCCAGCCTTGCTGTCAGGGCCCCCTGGGGTTGCCACGACACCGCTCTCCACTGCCCTGGACATTGGTGTTCCTGTAATCAGCACTCCTCTTCCCCGCGCCTCTTCTTTTCTGCTGTCATTTCAGACTGGCATCGTTCCCCTGCCTCTGGGTGTCAAAGAGGGGGCTAAAGAGGACTTCTACACTGTGTTGGTTGCCCTTCCATTGTGCGGTTGTAACTTGGGGGAGAGTTTCAGGTTGCCAGGGGAGACCAGATGAACAAGAATTTGATTATAAGTAAAATCAAATCAGATGGTGAGATAGGGAGGGGTGGGTGACGTTAATGTGAATGGATTTTCTCCCTCTCTGTCCTTGAGCTAGGAGACATTTTTGAGTTACTTGCTGTTTCACGGATGTGGTAGCCAAGGATATTTTATTACTGGAGAAGTGGATCTGGAACACTGAATCATTTCCCTGCATAATTTTCTGTACACCCAGTCATTGTGGAATAGAAGTTAGTTGTCAGTGCTGGCTGCCAGGAGCAAGGTTCGAAGGGACAGGAACTGGGGCTCCTTGGGAGCTGAAGTGATGGGGGCGTGGGGTAAAAAGACATTGTTTTTAGAAGCTTGTAGCAGACCTAGTTCTAGTTTCCATGTAGGTATCTAGGATATTGTTTATAATATCAATATTAATAGTCAAAACATAATTAAACACTTAAGTGTCAGACATGTTCATTTATATTATTACATGTCCATGTGTTTTCTCATTTAATATTTTCAGCCATCCTGTGAGGTAGATATTATTTTTTTGTTCCCTTTTTATAATTGAGAAGACTGAGGCACAAATGCACAGGCAACTTGCCCAAGGTCACGTGGCCATTACAACTGTCTGGCCTCAGACTCCTACTCATAACTACTACATGACCAAGAGGAAGTACAGTGGGGCTGGGCTGGGTTTGGAAGTACAGGGTGAATGTTTCGGGAGTGTTAGGCATTAAAAAGGGTCATGTTAGGAATTATGTTTAAAAACAGAGTACAATGAGGAAAAAAAAAAAAGCCTGACCTTTGTTAGGTGGAGCTTGGAACAGACCCCAGTGTCTTGTTGGAGCTAATGCTCATCATGCTTCCTTGGCTCCTTATTAAGTGATTGTCTCGAAGCGTTTGTCTAGGTGCGCCTTTCTAGACTGGCTTCTGTATTGGTATGGTACTAGGCAAAGTATGTTTCCTCTTTGTCTGCTCTTTCCCTGTTCTGCTTATGAGGGGTGCTAGGGGGATTGTGGGATGCTGGAGGAAGGAGAAGAGACATGCTTCATCCTGTTTGCTTACTGTTCTTGTCAGCTTCTTTCCGGAAAGGGTCTTTTACTCTGCTCACAGCAGTTGGTTCTGGTCTCTAGCTTCTTTCTACATCCTGAATGCATCCTCCTGGTGTCCCTCAGAGATGCCATCAGCCAGTCGTCAGAAGTTTGAGTCCTGGCCCCATGTGGTCCTTCACTGAGAGTCCTTCCTCAGGGGTCCTGAGGGGCCAACACCTGCCCCTCGGAGGTCTGGTCTCAGCTCTGTGGATTGCCTCCGCTAAAATGTTAGATTCTGATAGCCCCATCCCCACTCTTTTATTCCCTCCTGTCCTAGGGCTGGTAGCTGCTTCCTACAGTTACTCTGTATCACACTATCTTTTCAGTTCCCTAGCACCTATCGAACCAATTCTTTATATTAAATAAATCTGTTGCCATACCTTCTGTACCTAGTTTTCCCAACTGGCCCCTGGCTGATAAATGTTCCCAAGTCCTGGTGTCCTGGCAGGGAAGGAGTCAGAAAAGCTGATACCCAGGATCCCTGGTTTTCAAGAATATAGGGGAATTGCTGGAAAAGCTTATTAAAAGTGTAGATTCCAGGCCTCTGGTTGCAATAATTCTGATTCAATAGGTTGAATATGGGCTCAAGAATTTACTTTATAAATAGACATCTTAGGCATTTCTAATGTAATTATCTAGTCTCAGAAGCTTTGAGAAAATCTGCCCCAATCGAGGGCATTCTTACAGGGCTATTTCCTGAGTCCGGAGTTGTTGTCCCGAGACTTAGAAACAAATTCTATGTATTTTAATTAATTTTATTTATTTATTTATTTTTTATAGAATGTGGTCTACACATATGCTAGTATTTTGACCAAAGGCCACCAATGTTGTACATCGCCCCTGGAGGCCAGACATCCAGCTCAGCAAGCTCTGATTCAATTAGCTGGAGAGAGGAGCTTTTCCCCTAACTGTGTACTGTCTGATTGCCAGGCCTTACACGCCCAGGTTGCTGTCCATTCAGAGAGGCGACTTTTTCTTCTCATACAAAGGCAACAGGCATGTGGCTGAGATGGAATGAGTGGGACTGATATCAAAGTAGATACTGGTTCTTTTTGGATTTCGAGCCCTTCCCATTTCCAGGTGGCTTAAGGTTGGAAGAGTAAGGAGTTGGAGACTGCCTCCAGACTATATTAGAGCACCATATTGGAACCAGGCCGCTTGTGTCTTTTGGCCTTTGCCAGTGGGTGTATCTGTTTATCTGTGTGAATAGCAATGGACATGCCTTTGTGGAATGTTGGCTTCTGTTTGGTCGATTTTATCAGTAAAACTAGTGGGTTTTGCTAGGAGTTGTTGCTTCCCCCTCAGAGAAGAACAGGAAGTTTTTCAATCCTGCCAGATCATGGGACTTTGAGTTTGTAGAGCGCAAGAACTTCAAAGTGACCTTTAACTGAATATAAAAATCCAGTTTGCTCTGTGAGAATGTGTCCCTCCTACAGTTCAGGGCCTGATGCGTGTTTCCTGAGGTGGATTTGGAGGGCTGTCATCGGCTCCTGTCAGTTACCTCTTCACGTTGTTAGGTGTTTTGTATCACCACTTTAGACTCAAGTACAATCACAGAAGCCCCTGCTTTATTTTAGCCTGCCACATTTTGTGTGGTTCTTACATGCTGAGCAGTGGCCAGGGGATTTAATTTTTAAAAATCGAGGTCCCCGACCTGTTCCAGTGGAACATTGCTCTTCACATTAGAGCTTTCGTTAGCTCTTTACTCCAGAATTGAAAGGGATGTTCTGCACTTTATAAACACCTTCAGGCAGATGGCCTTCCTAGGCTCATTTCATGAAGTTAACTGCCACACCCACCAACTAACTTAAAAACACACACAGTGAGCCATCCAGACAGAGATAGCATATTGAGTAAAAGTGTTCTTCTTCTTTGTTTCTAGGTTATGTAGCCTATATCAAGATATACTCTCCTAGCTTTGAGCACAGTTTCACCTCTCTGTCTACAGGTGGCCTCCCCAGGGATGGGTTTATCAGAGTTTCATTCACTTAGCAAACACTTACTAGGGCCTTCTGCATTTCAGGCAGGGTCTTGGGTGAAAGGGCCAATTTTAGGGTAACAGGGCTGAGAGAGACTATGAGCATCTAAGTGCTGTGAAGAGGCAGTAGTGAATCTTTGGGGGCAGAGAGGAAGTGACTAACTCTGCTTGGGGTTGTTAAAGAAGGTAGTAGCATCTCAAGTGAGTCATAGCCAATCCTTGGGACCCCTATTCAAATAAGGTAGACTTTTTCTTCAAGAATAAACACACATTCACTGACAGAGCCATTATATGTTTATTCCAAGTTTCATGTTGGTCATTGTCAACATTAGGACTAGACTCCTAGAATACAATTTCAGCTTTGAGGGGTCTAACTTCTGAGTGCTCTTTAGACTAATTGTTAATTTTTTTTTTTTTTTGGACTAGCAAGTAAACATATTCACAGTGTGATTTTTTTTTTTTTAGCTACTGTGTATCATTAAGAAAACAAAATGACTAGAGTAAGTCTTAATATTAATTACATTGAATTAGTTGGAAATTAAAGTCTGTTATTTAACAGCTCTATCACAGATAAACCACTCCTCTGTAACAAGTACTTAGAATTTCCCTGTACCCCCTAGTAACTTCATTATTGATTTTCTTTATGCTAGATAATTCCAATCTACCCTCTTCTGATTTTAGTAAGTGTAGAATAGGGTTTTTATTTTCATTTTTATTTTTTAATTGTTGCTTTAGATGTAGCTTGAGGTCCAAGGTGAGTTTATTGACATTCATTCCACTTTGATTCCACACACCAGTTTCTCTCTATCTTTCTTAACAATCAGAACCTCGGGCTACTTTTTGTTTTTCTGTGTTATTATCAGATGGTTCTTGCTGAGTTATATACAAGTGCCAATTTTCTTTGGTGAGGTCTGTGACCTCTAAAGGTTTTAACAAACCATGCTTTCCCAAGTAAGGTGGTTTATGCGGGTCAGTGGTGAAATGTAAGTACATTCACTGAGTGGCTATGTGTCCACTTCACTCTGTGTGTGTGTGTGTGTGTGTGTATGTTTAGGAAGCTCTAAATCTGTTCCAGCAACCTCAGAAGGAGGCTCTACTAACGGGTCCTTTTGATGGAGAAAGAAGGACATAACTCAGGCAGCTTGGCTGTAACACAAACCAGGCCACTCAGGAGAGTCACATGTTTGTAGTTGCCTAGAGAAATGTGACTGTCCTGTGCCCAGCCTGTCGTATGCACGGGATCTGTGTACCATTTATCTAGACAGGGCAGCAGTAGTGTCTGTTTTGTAAAGGACTCCATATAGCAAGTTGCATATAACACCTGTCTCACTGTTTTTATTCTTTGCATTTGACATGAGAGTTTACTGTGCACAAGTTCCTTTTACATAGAAGGCACTAAATGACTAGAAGTGTGGCAACTTCATATGCATAATGTGATAAATAATTTAAAATTTAGACCATTCGGTAAGGAAGAGTCCACCTCTAAAGCCAAACAGCAGGGATGCAGGGAGGCAAATCGCGGCCCACAGCAAGCGTTTGTGTGACTCACCATATTGTGAAGAAAATTAATCGCTAATGATATCATTTTAGGAGGTCTCACACAAAATTCTGGAATTTCAGCTTTTTTTTTTTTTTTTTTTTTTTTTTTGCAAAAAGCAGCATTTGCCATGCTAAGTCAGCCATCTCACACAGCAACAATGGGCAGAGGTAGAGTGGCAGCCGCACTCCTGCAGAGCTCACCTGTGTGTCCATTCACACCCTGGTCAGCTTCTGGCCCTCATGTGACCTGACTGGTTGCAGGGGCTTCGAGGCTGGACACACGGTATAAGGAGAGCACACAGAGTAAGTTGGATAGAGACTCGGAGGAAACCATCAGCTGGACCAAAGCCATTGCTTTTGTTTACTGCATACCACCAGCCAGCACCTCCAAAATGAAAGCTTGATACAGATCTGGACTATTTACTGACAAAGGACAAGTAAGCATATAATTAACCGTGGTGAGGAAATGGGCAAATTCTTGTTAAAGTTTTGGCCTGGAGCTCCTCAGTTAAGTGGGATGTGATGACAGAACTTCCTTCCACTGACTACCATTCATGTCAGGCTGATGGTTTTTATTTTTAAAATCCTCACATTTATGAGAAGGAGTTCCTGGACAGTTGACCACTTTATGTCCTAACTTTAACATAACGAAAAGTTCATAGACTAATCTATATTTTAAAAAGTACCAGATGTTTATTGCCACATTGTTCTGGTAGGGACAGGGGGGTGGGCCTGGAAAGAAAGAATACTCATCAATAAAAGAAGGGCTGAATAAATTGTGATACATCAACATCATGAAATATTAGGTGGCATTAAAATGACATATTGGCAGGACAACAGTTGACCTAGAGAGATTTCCTTGAAGAGTAATACTAGCTAAGATTTAATTAGTGCATCCTATGTGCTAGGCACAGTTCCAAGGGCTTTCAGCATATTAACTCATTTGATCCTCACGGCCACCCTGTGATCTCAGTGCTGTTTTCTCCATCATATAAGTGAAGAAATCAAGGCATGGAGAAGTGAAGAAAGTCATCCAAGGATAAGCAGTTGGTTGCTATGTGGCAGGGCTAAGGTATGAATTCATGTAATATGGAGGAACAAAGTAATTTTTTAGAATCATTTTTTTTTTAGGCTAGCGAAGTACATTTTCAGTGAGAAGTTTAACTATAGAATATTAATTCATAGCTGGTCCTGAATTCTCTGGCTTATTCTCTTACATTTTAGTCTCTTAGACTCTTCAGTCATGCTATATCAGACCTTAGAAATTATTTAGTCTTCTGGTTTTCCAGTTTCGCTTTCCTCTTTCCCCTTTTAAACCAACTGAATCTTTTTGGTAAGCAACATGAAACTTAGTCATGACTTGGAGCTACTTTGCCCTCTTTCCCCTTGGGTGCCATATAAACTACAGATATAGTCTCCCTCCTTAAGCTTACAGATGGAGAAATGAGTCCCAGAGAGAGATCCTAATATTAACTGAGTCGATGTTTCCAGGAATGTGAGGCACATGATGTTTTTCGGCCTTACCAGTAGATTTCATTATGCCCATTAAGGGATCTGAGGAACTGGGCCCGGTATCACAGAGGGAATCAGCACCAGGATTGGATGGGATTCCTGTCTAACCTTCTTTTCAGGGATCTTGCTCACCTAAGGCTTGGAAACAGTGGCCAACCAGAGCCCCTTTGATTGGATCCTGCCTCTTATTGTTATAAACTTAATTAGGAAGTTTTTTGGAACTTGTAATTTGTAGGGCATTATTTACCAGAGGTGCTAGTGGGCAGTGACTTAGAATAGACAAGGGAAGGCTTTTGTATTAGCCAGCTCTGGCTGCCATAACAAAATACCACAGAACGGATTCTCACAGTTTTGGCGGCTGCAGAGTCTTGATCAAGGCGGTGGCCGATTGGGTTCCTGGTGAGAGCTCTCTTCCCTTCCCTCCCTCATTCGTAAAGTGAGGGGTTGGACTTGATGTTCTTTAAAGCTCCCAGCAACATCTGATCTTGTTCCTGATCTTCATCGTAGTTGAGGAAAATCTTAGGATTTAAAGCAGAATCTCCAGAATGATTCAATGAATGGTTAAACCCGTTCATGCTTAGCAATAGTCTCAGGTTGTATAGTTTCATATATATTCTCTCTGGACATGAGAACCTGCCATTTGTTCTTTAGTCAGCTGTAGTTGTGAAGCAATAACAATTCGCTAGTTGTAAAGCTCTAATAAAAGACTTTCCCCATTTGAGAATTTTCTGGAATGTAGATTGAGGTTGGAGGGATGGCATTTTGGGGAGATTTACATTTGGAAGGGCTGAGAATGGCTTGCCATCAACAGCTAGTCACAGACGTTTGTTGATTTCTCTGTGGGGTACCAGGCCCAATGCTGCCTAGCTACTTATCACTTTCTGTGTGGCTCCTTCAGTGATGTTGTCTGTTCTGGAGACCTTGACTGGAAAATACACTTTGCTGTCAGCAGGGCTCTTTGTAGCGTTTGGCTCTGGTATCTGGAACATTCTGGATTGAGCCCAACATGGTGCAATCTGCAGGGCCAATGAAGCCAATCCAGTGGGACTTGGAGTAGCAGCTAATGGAGCAGCGAGGGAAGGGACAGGGAGGCCCTCTTAAACAACCTCTGAGAATAGCACTCTCTCCTGGAAATGAACTCTAGAGAGAGTGAGGCTCACTCAAACCTTCCCTCTAGGTTATTTCTCTTTTCTTCAACCATTTCTGACAGAAGAAAATATTTTCTTAGCAAGGCCAAAACAAATGAGGAAGAGAAGAGCATGCTGGCTTGTGGGAAGTAGGAAAAAGCACGAAGCCTGGGTCTGGCAGACCTGACTCAGGTCCCAGCTCAGGTACTTACTTATCAGCTGCGTGGGCAAGTTTTCCAAGAGCCAGTTTTCTCATGTATAAAATGAGGCTAATAATAAAGAATGTACAGGCTTGTAAGGAGAATTATATGAGTAGAGTGCCAACTGTACAGTGGGTGGTCAGTAAGTATGGATTTCCTTGCCCAGTGAACACAGGATGGACTTCCTGGAACAGGAGTCTTGAAGGCACAGACCTAGATTTGAAGCATTAGGGTGATCTGCTTGGGTTACTAGGTCAGGGGGCCAGAGCTGGTGATGAGACCATAGTAGACGAAAGGGCAGAACTTTTGGGTACTTCCTTGGGGTGGGAAAGCTTTGATCCGTGCCAGAAATGTCATGCCTTTCTATCACATATGTAAGGAAAGCTAATACTGATCTCTCTTATTGCCTAAAGATGCCCCCTCTCCCTGTTGATGATATTCGATGATTCATGTGTCGAGTGGTACCTGAAAAAAAAAAAAAAAACATAGTGCCACATCTGTTCCTCTTTTGCACAGTCCTGAGTACAGGCTGTTTACTCATTGGTAGTCTTGCAGTGGTGGAGGATTTATATGATTACAAGGAGCTTTCAGATATTCTTTGCAGAATTGAGATGCCTTAATGTTAGAGGTCTTTTTGCCCCTATGGAATATAAATTCGATTAGGAGCTCTTTGTGTTCTACCACAAATCATTACATGTCTACATTAGTCTCTTATAAAATATGGATAATGACATGACTCTGTCTCCTAAGAGTTAGAGTGCATTAGCTAATGATCATGAAACCTTAGAAATGAGAAATTCATATGAATGCCAAGAGCTTTTGTAATTACACATTTGCATCATTTTGCTTGGCATCCTTGAAAGTTGTGCTTTCAACATGAGAATACTCAGGTTGATCTGTTTTTCTAATTGCAGAGCAAGCTCAGAAGTAAGCTCAAAGAGTTCTCAGAACAGATAAGTTGTTACAGCATCTCATGGAATCCCTGAAGTAGCTCAGGCTGGAGTGGTTTGGTTTGCTCTGAAGTGGAAGAAGAGCCTGAGATATTTTAAAAGCGCTTACGTTAGAAAATATCAGGACCTGCGGATGGTAATGGGTTCCATGCAGGGTTGTATTTGGATGCTCATGTCCCTTGTCCCCATATCCTCAGACCCGCCACTCTCTCAGCCCTTGTTCTGAGGGGCAGTAAACACGTCATATTGCAGTGAGCTCTTTTGATGTGGGTCACCTTCCTGGATTGTGAGCCTCTGGAGCACGGAGACTGTCTTTGTATCCTGTAAAAAGTCCAGTTTTTCTTTTTTTCCCTTCCAGATAATTATTTTCAGACTTTAAGAAATCTTTTTAAAAAGATGTCAAATGGTGATAATGTTTTGAATACCTTGAGTAGAAGACCTTTTTTAAAACAAACAAACAAACAAACAGATATTTATGAAGGCGGTCATGCATGATAACCAGAAAGTGTGCCATTTGATAGCTGATGTTGTTTCTACTTCATTTCAGGCAGCGGAGCTACTGCTGTGGTCCAGGCTGCCCTGTGCAAACCCAGGCAAGAACGTGTGGCCATAAAGCGGATCAACTTGGAGAAATGCCAGACCAGTATGGATGAACTATTAGTAAGTAAAAGTGAAGGGGATACCTGCTGGTTGTTTCTTAATTTACGGGTATAGGTATATGGAGATGAATGGGAGAAGCAGAAGAGAGAGCTAAGACAACTTGGTTTTATCTCCTGTTTTTGACATACAACATTTCTTGGAACACAGTCCACTTTTTCCTCCCCTGATTAATTAATTATGCTGTACATTATGATTGTGTTGTGTAGTGTACAACTTACCTCTTCTGACAAACAGTATTTTTGTCATAATTTCCAGTTGGGGATGATCTCAGTATTGACACACTATTTTAGAAAACAAGGGAAACAGACTCAGATGACGCTAAGGTTATGTGAGAGTGAGTGAAGGATTGGATGGGGAGCTTCTGTTCCCTGGTCTAGAATAATGACACCAATAAGAATTGCTCCCCAAGTAATTCATAGGTCATTTTGGCTTTCATAAATGACAAAATCACTTACAAATTCCAGTCATTTACAATACTGCAGGGTAGCTTGCATTTAGCTAGAAAGAGGAGTTTTTGTTTTTTATACACGGCTACTTGTACTTCTTACTGTAAACGAAGTGCATCACATAAATAATTGGAGCTTGTCAGTGTGGATATGACTCTAGTAGCATTGGTGGGTTGAAGGAACATTTGCTTTTGGCTTAACTGACTCATTATTAAATGAACAGCTTGGCAAATGGTTGTTAGTTGCCCAGCAAACTGTGAAGGGTTTGAGAGTTTAATCTCATAAATATAGTTGTCGTTCTGCCTGCCAGTTTTCTTTTTTGCCTTTTGGCCATTTATCTGAGGATAACAGAAGACCGCAGTGGAGGAGTTAACTGATTGGTTATCCCAATGCTAACCCCAGTACAAATATCAGTCCAATAGCCTCATACAAGCAACAAAGTATAGTGACAGTTGGCTCCAAATGAAGAAGGCTTTTGTTATGTTCTACATTGGGAATGGGATGTTTTAACAAGAGCTTTTTGTCTTTACTCAGAATATAGCTTTTATTTCGGGCTTAATTACGGCACACTATAGTATAAATTAAGCACAAGGATAAAGCTGTACTTTTCCAGATCTCTTTGGCCTTACATTTTAAATTAGACTACACAAGGCATTGATTTCACTGGGATTGAAGCAACAGATTGCCAGCTAAAACACTGATTAAACATGGGCTTCCACAATTTAATGTTAATTAAAAAAAAATTGCATACATTTAAGTCTTTTACCTTCATCAGAATTTCAGCTGTGCTTTGCTTTTACTGAAACTATTACTGCGTACTTCTGTTGCTTGCTGTCGCCATGACCAATAATTGTGCCTTTCTCATCTGACCAGTTTTCAGGGTCACTTTCTGTGAGTGGAAAAAGTGTTGAACAGATTGTGGGAAGAGTCAGGTCCTGCTTCTGCCACTGACTTGTCTTTTAACTTTAGTCAAGTTACCTAACAGCTCTGCCCTATTTAAAAAGAGTCGAATTGGACTCTCTCTGAGATCCCTTAGTTCTCAAAGTATGTGGCTGTACTAAGTATACATTAACTTTTTAAAAAACTTGGAGTATAGTTTAAATTTATGTGCTGGTTGGAAATATCACTGAAGACTTTGCCTCCATGTATTTGATTGCGGAGCTCTGTTGGAGGTGTCATAGCCATTGTTTTGCCACCAGCAGAATACTACACAGAGTGTGTGTAGGGCTTGTTTGTATTGTGTCTGACAGTTCTGGATCAATGCTGTGGCCCCTGGTCTCTACCAAGCCCTCACAATTACCTCAAACCTCCACGTTTTCCCGCTGCTGGCTTTTATCAGCACTGGGCTGTAAGTGATGATAGCTGTATAAGGGGCAAGTGGAGGTCAGAGGGAGAGAGTCATTCCCGGTCCTTTCCTCTGTTTCCATGGGAACAAGAAACCTATCAGTGTAATTTGGAGGTCCTCATAATTTAGGTAGAGCTGTCAATGTAAGGATCGGTGCTTTTATGGCTTTGTGCTTGGCTCCATTATTCAGAAGTCTTAGGATTTATGAGTTTGCTTCTTAGCAGTTATTTATATCTTTCATTCTTTTTTCTCCCCTAATGCCCATGTTGTATTAATAAAGTATGTGTGCATAATTATCTATTTTTCATTTAAAAATATATATTGTTTTAGTGCTTTGATCTCGCCTTCGACCTTTTGATGTCTCGATATTTCTAGAAATGGAGGGGATTGGCTGTGGTTCTTTAGGATGTATTACTCCTAGGTCCTTTTCAAACAAAAAGAAAGAGAATTCACGGTATAGGTTGTCTAATGTTGCCTAGCTGTTGACACATGAGATTGTGTGAAGCAAAGTTGCTGTGATCTTTTCAATTTCTAATACTGCTGTTGCTTGCACTTTTATTATCTCTGTGGGGTCACATTTTGGCAGTGTTTAGACATCTGGTATCCTAATAATCCTTTAATTCCATGTGTATGTGTATTTTATACAGGTCAGTGCTCTGCATCATTTTATACTCTTTGCCATGTGTTAACTGGAAACCATTGTTCTTGTAAGAAACAATGGTCACTAGAATTCTTATCTTGTGAGAGTGTTATGTCATAGAAGTCACAATTATCAACTATTTGTTGGCTATTGGAATATCTGCCTCCCCTGCTGAAAATGTATTACCTCCCACCCCCTGCTTTGAGCTTTGTCCCTACCCTAGTTCTCTTGACTCCCATAGAAAGGTGAGATTTACATACAGAGGTCAGATGTGATAGTACAGAACAGTTTTGGACAGCTTGCCCTGGACTTTGCTTCTTTACAGAGGGGAGACTATTAATAGATTTTCCTGTGGTCATGGAATTTATTTCAGGTTTGAATGAAGAAGGATTTGAATGATTTTATGATTTCTGAAGCAAAGTGAAAATTACAGTGCCAGATTCCCTGAGAATAAAGGGAAGAAATGATAGATGAAATCATTGGTATCAAAAAATTGTTAATTTAAATAAAATTTATGCTATTGATATGAGTACCGTAATTCCTCAAAGACGGTTTGATTTCAGATCTAATATATGTTAACTTATTTGGTAAGTACTTAATAAGTTTCTACATTGTGCTTAGACCTATAAAAAGGGCTAGTTTGGGTGTATTTATTGGAGGACAAAGATATATGCTCACTAAAAATTCATTTTATTTAACAGTAGTTAAAACACCCGAGAATAAATGTTTTCTGTGGCATCACATGAAAAGCATTTAGTTAATCTAATTATTTTCCTATGCATTCTTTTAAATTTTCATATATATTTTACACTTTGGCCTTTAACTGTATTCTAATATCTCTAGGTATGATCTTGGTGGTTAATTTCCAGGAGCCAAAGGGGTGTTATTGGTCTGGTCTGTATTTCTGACCAGCCCAACCTAGATGTTTGGGTAATTTCTGAGATTTGTTAATCTCACATTTGTTGTTAACCCTGTATATTTTAACCCTACAATGGTGTAAATGACTAAGTATAGTTAACTTAACACACTCTGAGAGATATTTCTAATTTTAGAGCAGAACTTATTAATTCCATAATTATTAAACCCTACTAGATGGTAGGCACTGAGCTAGCTGATGGGACAACAAAGAGGCTGCCTGTTCCTTGGGGAGCCCTTGGACCAGAAAATGAGTCTATTCATTTTTATATTGAGTTGGTGAGATTTTTTTGAGCTAGGGAGATATTTCTGCACCTTTTCCTTTTATTTTCCTGGAAATGGTTTAGGAGATTGATAGATTTCCTAATGTCTATTCCATTGAAGGAGTTCTCGCTTTCCAGTAGGAATTTAAGACTTGCTAAATGGGTCTGACCCGCTGTCGTGCAGATTCGTATGTTCTGTGTGAAGACGGCCTTGAGGTTTCTTGAAAAAGCTGCTTCTCCTGTTTGTGGTCAACCTCAAAGGTTAGGGATGTGACTCCAGGGCTCACTTGGCTTCCCTTAAAATTTGTTACATGAGTGAGAAATTAATCTGCTTTTTCTGAAAGTCATCTGTCTTTTCAATCTCTATCACCAGGTACAATGAATTGCATAAATGTGAATAGTCCTTCCTTTTATTTATCCTAAAACCTACTTTTCCAACTTTTGTGATACTCTCCTTTATTTTTACCCAGGTATCAATGAACATTTTGGTTCATAATCGTACTTGACCTTATTTATGGTTTTTCAGACTTTAACCATATCATTCTTAATTTTTTTTTTCTCTAGACTTGAGTTCTATACTTTTAGTTTGTCTTTGGTTCCTAGTCATAGAAAACTGAGTAGCATTTTTGTTATTCTTTCACATATATCAATACCATCAAAACTTATAGTTTCATTCTTAGGAGCAGGCAAACTCTATGTATAAGAGAAGTCATGGGCTTGGAGCCAGGCAGAGTACTTGTTTCTTTAAAAAGTAAATGAAAGGAACACAAAAAAAGTCTATTAAGTGATCATGAAATAATATGTAATTATCATTACAATAATTTAGTTTGGGATGGATGACAAACATGAACAAAGTCATTTCAAAAAACAGCGGCTGCACAAAAGTGATGAATGCCAAAACTGTGCTAGAGGGGAAGTTGCTCCCTGGGTCAGAGGGCCTGTGTTCTTCGCAGGGGTCACGGTCTTTGCATGAGTCTGTTGCACCTCTGGTCCTCAGTCTCCTCGTTCATTCAATAAGGAATCTACTCCATGGTAAAAACTTATTTTCATCACCAGTGTTCTATGACTGTGTATTTAAATATTAATTCTTTTAGCAAAATCACTTTAAAATGACTGGAGCTTTTCAAAATGCTAATTACTAGTTAGCAAATTATGCTTTATAATTTAGGATGGAGTCAAGTGACTCCAGTACTGCGGTGTAACAAAACTCACTATGAATTCGTAGATTTGAGTACGGAGTGTGCCATCTGTTTCTCCTATGAAAGAGTTTCTCAGTCTTGAACTAGAAAAATTCTGGTATATGCCCTTCTATATCATTTTTATAAAGATATTTTATTCATCTTACTGACAGTATTGGTGGATAAATGAAGAGCTTTCTTTACTCAGAACAAAGCCACTGCCCTCATTTTGCTTTCTGCTATAGTGTTATTTTATTATTTTTCATTTCTCTTGATCTTCTGTTCCTTCCCTACTCCCTTTCCCTCCTTCTCCCCCACTGCCTCCCTTCCTTCTTTTCTTTCTACTTTCCTTTCTTCTTTTTAGAGGAATGAATTAGCTATGCTATGTAGGTTATTATGGAGACTAGGTATTTACTTTGCCTAATGATAATTTGAGAAAATAATTATTCACTAATCGTTACTGACACAAGCATCTCGCATCCTTTTAAAATTAATTTATAATATTTGGGGACCTCTGAGCATTCCTCTACTCAGAAGATCTTTTTTTCCCCCTTTTAATTAAGGTTTAAAATTTTTGTAAAAATCTTTTTTATGCTGTTTTACTGCTGTAATTGTGTCAGTAGTTTTACAAATATTGTTGATTGCAGAAAAAATTATGCCATTTTGAGGATGTCAGCTTAAAAAACTGGAAGCCATATTATGGGTTTTCTTTATTGTATCAGTGAAAGTATTTTCCCTTCTTTTCGAACTAAAGATTTTTTAAATAGTAAATTAATTATTCATATCCCAGCACCTGCCTTATCATATGTGGTAACAAGTTACATTTGGTCATTTCATGTAGAATCTTTTATCCTAAGGCTATAGCATTAAAATGCAAGCCTACTTCACAGAATGTGGTAGTTTTGGCCATTTCAGGTTCTCAGCCATTGAATTTTGTGCCTTGCCACTTAGCTTTGTAATTATTTTCATATGATTTGATGTTTGTGTTTATCCAAATACAGTCCGATTGAGGGCAGAATTAGAAATGGGAAATTTTTGAATATTTTGGAAGACAAACATTTTTAAGACATCAAAGAATAAATACTATATATGTATATGTAAAACTAATTTATTTTTACGGCTCTAAAGTTACATTAGCTTAGGAATGTGTATGATTTGGTTGGAGAAAACAATTTTCATTTTTGGAACATCAAATGTAAAAGTTATGTAGTTGATTCAGATAATTAAATATACTAATTGAATTTACTTTTAAGTGTTTTTATACATTTATTAATTGTGGCTTGCTAAGATGTTTTACATTTCATTTTTTTTTCTTCCAAAAAGTAAAAAGTTGACCTTGCAAGGACACTTGTTTCTGGACTTACATGAGCTCAGTAACACAGAGACCCAGCACATACTCATTTTCAGAGTAGGAGAAAGTAAGGAAAACATTCCCATGTTGAATACAAGTTTAGTTACATCTCATTTTTTTTATACCTCACTTTTGCTATCTTCGTAGACTTCTGGAAAATGTTGTTACTAAGGTCGAGGCAAATGATTTTGTTCTTTCCTAGATTATCTTCTTTCTTATGTTGAGTTGGTTACTTCCACAATTAATTAAGCTGCTGCTGAAAAAGAAGGACTTTGTAATATTCAGGAAGATGTTTGGGGGAGAGTATTAGGTGGGGTTTCTGCCACTTTTGCAGGAGGGTTGTTCCCGGGCAGAACCCCAGACTGCAGATTGTACCCAGTCATGGGAAGGGGCACCACACATACACACAAAAAATTACCCTTCACTTCACATTCTCATCTTTTGGTGATAAAGCCAAATACCGCATTAGTGCTACACGGTGGTCTGGCGGTTTCCAGCAGCATCAATTGGCTGATGAGAAAAATGTTTTGTGATTCTGTTATTAATGAAGCCTTCAACTTTATTTTTTCCAGTATTCCTAATTATTGACAATTAAATGACCAAATAACAGTTGTTGATGGCTGAGTCTAGTTCAGATTCTGTGATGGCCAACTGAGAGCCTTCAGAACCCGTGAGGCATCTTCATGGCTGTCCACTGAAGATCTTTTGTAGCCAACTCTAAAAGAAAATGGCTCTTTCCAATTGAGTTTTCTTATACTACTTTCAACATCACTTTTTTTATTCTTTTCTTTCTTTTCCTTCCTTGTTTCTATTCAAAGAAATACCTATACCAGTGACTTCTACACTTCTAAGCAAAATTCTTTAGCTTTTTTAAAGACATTTTTTGCAGAGTGCCCAATTTTGTGACATAACCAAGGCCCTGGGATGTACATTCTGTTCTGTCAGCAAGTAGATATTTACCCATTGTGATCCCTGCTGATGTCGAGGGATTTTCCAGACCTTCAACTCCCTTGAAATTTATCTTAACTAAATGGCAAGGGACATTGCTCGATTCATTAGTAAGTGGTACAGTCAGAATATTGGACTTACTCTTCCTTGAGTAGGTTTTTCCCTATTGCTTCTCTTAATCTAAAAGAGGCAAGAGGTTTCTGCATATGCGATGTATAATTTTTCATAATTTAAAAAAACTCTCAATGACATTTTTCATGATTGAAAATGACAGTCCAGAAAAATGTACTGCTATTATAAGAGCTTTGTCAATCTTTTTTCTTCCCTTTCTTGGCTGACATTTGAAATCATTGAAGTCTCTGGGTTTTCTTTCTTTCTTTCTTTCTTTCTTTCTTTCTTTCTTTCTTTCTTTCTTTCTTTCTTTCTTTCTTTCTTTCTTTCTTTTTCTTTCTTTCTTTCTTTCTTTCTTTCTTTAAATCTACTTGAAGTATTGAAATATTTATGAATATGGATTAGTTTACCCTTTTTAATGATGCTGATGTTATGGAAGTACAAGCTGGAGAATGAATTTCTGCAAAGTGTTTGTATTTAACATGGTTACCTCCATATACTTTAAGGAACTATTTAAATGTTTGGAGGGAGTTGAATTCATTTTAAAGATGTATTTGGTTATCTCTTGTATTTGGAAATACATATTTCATTTGATAGTATTTGTATATCATATCTGTTTTTTCCTTTTTAGATTAATTTGTAATATGGAAATGTGCCTGGGAGCTAGATGTTTCTCTCAGCATTTCATTGAAAGAATAATGCATCTTAGTGCTTAGCTTGAAAGCAGTGGTTTTCAACTTCGGCTGCACATTAGAATCTTCCAGGAGCTTTTGAAAATTTTCATTCTCAGGCTGTATCCTAAACCAATTTACATCAGCATCCCTGGGGCCAGGATCCGGGCGTTAGTACCTTTTAAAGCTCCCCATGCCATTTCAGTGTGCAGCCAAGGCGGAGAACCTCTGCTTTAGAATAAAGGTAGATCTAGCATCTCCTCAGATTTAATTGCACATAATATTAGAGCTTGAGTAGGTTTGATTTCTGAACTAAGGCTGAGGAGCATATTTTTCCACCGATATCAGATAAAAAAGAATCTACTTAGGATTTACATAACTTGTGAAAATATGCTAATTTGTTAAGTATAGTTTAATATTTTGAATTCAGAATTCATTTAAGCTTTTTTTTCTTCAATGTGAATCTTGTCTTAAAGGACAAAAGAAATTAGGCTTTAACTTTTTTCTAGTTCTTACATCTCCAAATTCTTATTTTATTTTATTTATTTTTTGTTGTTCTGAGCCCTTTGCATAAATACATGTTTAGATTCGTTATTACAGAAGGGATTCATGGAGTATGACAAGGTGATGTAAGTTAAACAGAGAGTGAGATAAATAGGAAAATGCAGATGGGGACAATGTAGACTCAGGAACACAGCTAAACATTTATGGCCCAATGACTTGTTCACACATTACAGGATACTCCCTGAGCCAGCTGGGCACACTGAGTGCGTTATGTGATATTTCTGTAGGAAAAGGTGAGTGCCGCTGCCAGGATCTGTCTCTGAGCCTTTGAGGCTCAGTCAGGAACTTGGGACACTCGAGGTTAGTGATCAATATGGAGATGCTCACAGGCTAAGAGGGAAGTGAGACATTGAGAGACTGACTTTTAACATTTGTATTGTGTTAAGCATTCTGCAGGGAGTTTTATAGATCTCATTTTGCTTGTGTCGCAGCAATCCTGTGTAGATGGCATTATTAGGCTCCTTTTACAGAAAGGAGACTGAGGCTCAAAGATATTGGATAACTTGCCCAAGTTATCAAACTGGTCAGTGCACAGCCAGCTTCGAAGCCAGCTGTGTCTTAGCTGTAGCCCTTCTTAAGTGGCTCCTGCTGGGTCACATCCCTGTTGATCACAGTTCCTGCTTATCCTCAGTACTATTTATAGGAAAACAAATTTTTTTTTTTTTTTTTGGTGGGGAGGGATAAACACCACATAACAGTTATAGAAAAGCTCTTATAACTATTTATACACTTTTTTTTTTTTCATTTTTCCAGGTTTTGTTTTTTTGGCAGTGTTTTTCTTCCCAAGTCATCGTATTTCCAGGGTAGGATACTCATGTTTTTTTGTATCTTCCACCAAACCTAGTGTGTCCCACATGAGAAGCCTGTGTCAGTCATGCCTTGGTTTGGCAAATTTGGCTCGGTTGACATGGTGGCAGTATGTGGGTGTCCCTCTTTCATTTCTCTTCCGCCCACATTGTTCCTAGCAGAGGGATGCTGCTGTGGCTGCCACTTCGGTTTTAGCAGATAGAAAGGCCTTTTACTTGCTACCCCATTTTAGGTCAATTTCCCCACTCTTGTGAAATCTCACTTGTGACATGTTTCAGATGAATTGCATGAGCAGATCCAGCTCTTTAAGCCACAGGGAAAATTAAATACTGTGCCTTTGCTTGGTTTGGCACTTGGCGACATGTCTGAGTCTTATTTCATTGGATTACCGAGGGAGTCACAGTGTTACAGTCCTTGATTATAGTTCTAGGAAATGTGCTGCATGGATTTCAGAGTTCTTTGAGTTCTTCCAACTTTGACCTTGTGTTTTTTTTTTCTTCCTTTAAATTTTTTACCCTTTCCCATATTTGTGAAATGCAAACCACGTTAATGCTACAGTCTCCCTTATTTCCAACTTTGGTTTCTTTAGGTCAGACTCGGCTGGGTGGTGCCTCTGGGCCTGCTCTCCCACTCGGGCTGTGCTTTCACATTCTCTCCATTCATGTGCCTCTCGGCCTCCTTTCTACTACTTTGCCACGCATAGTCTGGTATCTGGACATGAAGCATCAACATCAGTTGGAAGCCTGTTAGACATGCAGAATTTCAGGCCCCACCCCAGACCTACTGCATCAGAATCTGCATTTTCACAAGGTTTAAGTTATCTGTGTGCATGTTTGAGTTTGAGAAGTGTTGCTGTAAATCACACTTCTTCCATGGATCATGCCCTAATTAAGGGAATAGGGTAGAAGAATTGGATTAAAAGTTGTTTTTTTTTGTTTTTTTTTTTAAATCATATCCGTTTATTCATCTTTGGCCAGTACTTTTGTCACTTTTACAGCTAGGAAGAAATGACTATGTTTGGGAATGAATGGCTTCACCTTCCTGATGAGTGAATTAAGGCATTAGGAAAAGCTTGGGTAATTTAGCTGATAGACTCTTACCAAGGAAGGACTCAAATGGCCATCACCACTGTTTCGAAAAGAAATGGAGAAGGTAGTTCTGTCGAAAGGACTGTTTGATTCAAGAGACATTTGTATTTTTCAAAATAGAGAATATTAAAAAATATATAAAATTGTCTCAATTAGTTTGGGCTGATACAAAAACACCACAGACCGGGTGGCTTATAAGCAACAGAAATTTATTAGTCATAGTTCTGGAGGCTGGAAGTCTGACTTCAGGGTTCCAGTGTGGTTGGATGGGGCTGTCTTCCAGCTTGCAGACTTCTCACTGCTTCCTTCCATGGAAGAAGGGGTGAGTGAGTTCTCTGGGGTCTCTCTTATAAGGGCACTAATCTCATTTATGAGGACTCCACACTTATGATCCAATCACATTCCAAGGGCCCCAACTCCTGATACCATAAACTTAAGAATTTTGGGGGGGGGGATGCAGACATTCAAACCATAGCAAAAATATAAATATATAAATTTTACACCTCTATAGAAGGCAACTAAACAAAAGGTTTAAATATAAACCAAAATAAGGATTGAATAGGCAGGTAGAGCACGTCGCTCTTCTTTAAATGTCTTTCCATCCCATTTGTAGAAATATTACTTATCGCAAGGGTTCAGTGATAGCACAAGGCAGGCTAGTGTTTTTCCCCAAGGCAAGTTTCATCATGTTTTAAGTATTAGAGGCTGTACTACATGGAAAGGTTGTGCAGCAAAACAGACCGTGTAGGAGTGGAGGGTATGGACCCCATGGCCAAGGTGTGAAGAGGAGCAATGAGGCCGCACGGAAGGAGAATGTGAAGGCGAGCGGCCATACTGATGCAAGTCCACTCGCTGGCCTCCGCGTTCATCTTCCCTTACACTGCTCCTGGGGGTGTGTTAGTAGGTGTGGTGTCGGGTCCTTCCCCCTTTTTTCATTTTACATTCTCAGGACCTTTAAATGTCCAGCTGGTACCTCTAAGACCCCAAATTTTGAAATAATAGAATTTAAGTTATATTCATAAATCATCTAAAAGAATATTTCCCTAGGTTAATTAAAAGAGTTTCTCTCCCTCCTGGCATCTCCCCCGACCCCTGGCACATATACTGCCCCTGCTCCTCCCTCCCCCCGCCTCCCCCCCCCCCCACACACACAGTCTGCTCACTGCTGTACCAGAGAACCTGATCTAGGTAGGAAGTGATACAGGCCATCTAAATGCAAAGGGCTAAAGAACGTGTTTTTCCAGACTCTGATCCAACTTTACATCAGTGCAAAAGAATTTCCTTTCATATGGGCATTGGTTGTCTGTTGTGCATTTTGATTAATGATTTAAAAGTTTGATATTTGAAAGCTAGAAAGGCATTCATTTACATTGAATATAAAGTGTCGAGATGTAAAACAGTCATTTTTTTCAAGGAACATTATTCCCATTTCTGTGAGCAACGGAGACATCTATTTAAACAGGACCCTACCTAATGCCGCAGGCCTTCAAAGTGGGCCATCCCCACAAAGAACAGATGCTAGTGACTTGAAATAGGAATGGCCTGGGCAGTGTTCCATTTCTCCTTCAGAAGCATCTCATGGTATCAAACCTAACACCAGAGACAGATGGAAACTGGAACTCGGGTTTCAGATCTTGTTCGAAGGACAGGAGCTGCCGAATTGAAGAGAGTCAGATTTAGAAAAAACCTGTGTAATCAGTTAGATGGATGAGGGAAATGATGAAAGGAAAATGTGGTTAAACAGTGGAAAGAAAATACAAAAATTAGTGATTTTCTTAGGAGTTTATCTATGGTTCAAAGCATATAAGTAAGTATATATATTAAAGATATGTGTTACATGTCATGGTATTTTGGCCAAGTTATCTGATATATAGGGTCTTGGTAATTTGAAGATTACTTAATACTGAATATGCAAAGATTGCAGCTCAAATTGGAATAGTATAGTCAGGCAATTTTAAGTTAACTTGAAGTTAACAAGATGCTCATTGTTATTGAAAATATTTATAGGATGCATAAATAAACTTTTCTTGTATTATAAATACATAATAGCATAAATCAGATTTCTTTTAATGCCTTAGGTTATTCTTGTGGTTATTGGACAGAACCTTGAAAGAGAATTATGCTGGTCCGATACCTTTGATTGAAGGTTAGCACTTGACTGAAGCTTTATAGGAGTCATCTGGCAATAACTTAAAATGACAGACCAAAACCAATATGAACTTGACTATTGCAGAAAAATGTGATTTATTGAAGTTTCCCATTTGTTTGATCTCAAAGCTTTGTTGTTTTATGTCTTTCCATAAAATTTTTTCCTCTACTTAAGTGTTTCCTAAACTGTGACACACACAAGGCGTTGTTTTTGTACACCGTAAATATAGATTTAACTATGACAGTTTATCCACTGTAGGACTTTTCAGAGCTTCTGACCATACTAATATTTAGAGTGAGATTTGGTATCTGATGTTTCTCAAGCTTATTTCACTTTACCAATCCCCCTCTGCTCTCTTTCATTTTTTTCTTGATAGAATATCTGTATGGAAGATAGTTTGGCAAATGATACTCTAGCACTTTCGCGTGGATTTTTTCACTGACCATCACAGCAGTCCTGAGAAACAGAAATAGTCTTGTTGTCCTCTTTTGCCTGAGGGAGGAGCTAAGACCCACCAGAGTTCAGGCTGGCTCCGGAACCCATGTCTCCCAATAACTCAACCAGGTTTTTATCTCTCTGTAGGGGCTTTCAGTGTAGGTCGGAGGCACTTAGTCATGTGTGGCGGGCTCTGTGGTGGCTGAGCAGGGGTCGTTTGGACGATGTGCTCATTTGCAGTTCCTCTGTGCTATGGCTGGTCTACTGGGCTCTGTGTCCTCCTGTAGAGGCCTTTCTAATTCTAGTAAGTTGGTGAGGAGGGTGAGAGGGCCAGTTCTTATGTAGCTTCTTTGAAGTAATGGTTTAGGCAACGCCTTCCCCCGTCCCCCTGCCCAGTATGCTTTTAAGTAGGAAAGTTAACCAGATACTCAACTATGGTTTACTTGTGTTTTGCTTCCTGATCTTCATCCCATGGTGCTATGTCACATTTTGTTCTCCTTGTAGAAAGAAATTCAAGCCATGAGTCAGTGCAGCCATCCTAACGTAGTGACCTATTACACCTCTTTTGTGGTAAAAGATGAACTTTGGCTGGTCATGAAATTACTAAGTGGAGGTAAGTGGATTTTATTATTGTTGCTTATTTGTTTGTTTGTTTTCCTTTTGTGTGAGCCCGCATATTGAATAAGATTTGACCCTCTCACACTCATATTTAAAAGTTTTGTTTGGTTTATTATTTGCTTAGAGAATAAAGTCCAGATTTTTTCACCTTGATATTCTCAAAGCCCTTCATAACTCAGCCTAACTTCTAGAATACGAGTCATCTACTCTGGTTTTCTTGGTGTAGGTTAGACTCCCTAAATACCTGCGTACTCTGATATCTCTGCGCCCTCACTTGTGCTACTCCTCAGCCCTAGATCTATCTATCCGTCCCCCTCCATATTTTCAAGTCCTAAAAGGTCACCTCCTCTCTGCAGCCACCCCTTTTCTCTCCAAAAAGCTAACCAGTCTTTTTTCTTTAAACCCTTAATTTTTAACACTTCAAGTCCTTAACACATTGCAATATATTGATAATAAAAAGTTCCATGGTGATGGACATGTTCTGTAGCTGCACTGTCTAGTTTCTACTAGTTCCACGTGGCTTTTGGGCACTTGACACGTGTCTAGTGTTACTGAGAGACTGAATTTCTATCCAATTTTAATGAGCTTATGTTTAAATAACTCAAGCAGCTAGTGGCTGCAGTGTCGGACAGTGCAGATTTAGATTGTGGACTTTATGAAGAAAGCACAGGCTATTGAACTTCTAATTTATTGAACCTGGTACGCAGTGGGCACTCAGTAAATGTTGTGTCAACTGAAATGGAGAGAAACTTGCTGCACGCTAAATTACGTGCTCAGAAGTATTGATCAGAAGTAGAACTATTTTCATCTTATGTTTGCACTTGGGAAGGAAAACTAATTTTCCTTCACAAGCTTCAGATCACTGAAGTTATAAAAGCTATGGACGATTTAATTTTAAGGTACTTTTTCATTCCTGTATTTTATTTCTTTTAATCTTTTAATGTCACCGTTTGATAGGGAATGATAATGATAACCATTAACTTTATTGAGCACTTACTCTGTGGCTAGACTGTGTTCAAAGTGATTTACTTACTTTATTTCCTTTAATGTGCACAAAATCCTTGAATGGCAGGTGTCACCATCCTTGTTTTTCAGGAAGTACATCAACGCTCAAGAGAGTTAAGCAGCTGGCCCAACGTCACACTCATAGTAACTATTAGTGCTGGAATTTGTGACTTAAAAGCTATGCTGGAAGTATTATCATCTTCATTTTACAGACTGGAAAACTGAAGCTCAGAAAGCCTGAGCGATGGCCTTCCTAACATCTAGCATACCTGCTTCTCTAGCGTGCTCCCTTCTCAGAGCGTCATTCCTGTGCATCTTCCTGAGACATGAAGTATGGTTTAGGAGCAGAGGAGAACATTTTGCAGTGCCTAGATGAAGCCAAAACTGGCGTGGCAGGATTTATATTGTAGAGCCCATTTTTATCTGCAGGCCCGTTTCCAGCTAAGGCTGAACCAGGGAGGCATTTAATTTTTTTTTTTTTTTTAAACAAACTATCTTGGATCAAGCAGAGGCCCAGAAATGAGATGAGGAACGCATTATAATTGCCTTGGGTCTGCCTGTGTGGGCCTCAGCAGGAAGTCTGTAGCTCTTAGTTCAGTTCTGTTCCCAGTCTTGTCAATCTTATTAGTCACTGTTTCCTTGAGTGCCTACTTTGGTCTTTAATTAAAAAAGAAAAGAAAAAAAGGAAGGAAAAAAGCTAACGGAAGCCTGTTGGAACTGGACTGCAGTGTCCAGTGTCAGGCCTGGTTTTTTGATCCTGGGAAGGATGTTTCTTTATGAATAAGATGATCTTAACCTAATCTCTTCCTGTAGGGGTCCACCAACTCTGAGGAAATGAGAAATTCTGGTAACCTAGGACCCTGGATAGCCCCAAATACTTTGTTCAAGCTGAAGGTTTTACTTACGTTCTTTACTTTTATTCTAATTAACCTGTTGTAAGTGTGAGAATATCCCCTGTCCCCTTTCCCAAGGACTTGATAGGAAATTTCAGTGTCTTTAAGAGTACAGTTTAGCCTCCTGGGCTTAAGTAGGTAAGAGGAACAGATTTTAAACAGGTTTCTACAGGGAAGGGGATATGGGCAGATGTGGACTTTTGCTCACTTGTCTTTCAGCATACATGTATGCCTGATATGCCTTACACATATGCCTGGTGTGGAATAGCCTTATAAGGTAAAAATACGATATTTTTGGAAGCATCACTTTCTAAATGATCCAGAAATTCAAGAGTCAATGAATAAATGGTCGTTTTGTTTCTCTCTGAATTAGAAAATATGCACTTGTTTTCTTCTATGATATTTTATCACATTAAATCTCTTAATGAAGGGTGGGTGGCTAGTCTGGCGTAGTTATATCTGATGAGGAAACCTACTCCGCTTAGTTAATCATAGAAGGCCTAGAGCCAAATTCAGGTCCTGAGGTAAGCTATTTGTTAGCTCTTCAGAAATGTTGAGCCCCCAGGTATTTATGGTTTTTAAAATAACCCAGAGGTCTGGATTATTAATTAATATGTGTTGAAGCATGAATTTACAGTGCCAAATTTACAAAATTTACAGTGCTAATCTATTTATAGTAACTAAGTATTGTATATTTATTTCTCTATTATAAAAGTCAAGACATCAAGCAACAAGTAGGTGAAAATAAAGATTGCCTAGAGTCACACAAAGGAACCTTCTGGTTGTAAGCAGAGGTCTAGAAGCAACATACTTTTTTTCCTCCCCTCCCACCTGTTTCAGACTTCCCAGAAGAGCTATGCCGCTCACTCTCAGCAGTTCAGTGCTGGCTTTCTCCTGGCCTCCAGTTCCTTTCTTTTTCAGTTCAGACATCTTGAACCCTCTTTTAAGTCTGAAACCAACTGTATGTTCAGGCAAAAGGGACTCACTGTGAAGTGTCCCTTGACAGTCTTCTGGTTCTTGACCCAGAATCTTCCTCATTTAGTTCCACCGAAAGTACGCTTATACACTCGCATTTAGTGTTTCCGGTCATGGGCTGCCATGCAATCATTCGTGTGCCTTGGGAACAGTTGTGTTAAACAAACAAACAAAAATCCTCTGACATTTTGATGTTTTCATTTAGTTTTCTAAATAGGGAGCCCTATTCTGGAAAGGTAATGAAGGTTGCTTATCCAATTTTTTCAGTTCTTCTGTCCATCCACTTAGGTTCAATGTTGGATATCATAAAATACATCGTCAACCGAGGAGAACATAAGAATGGAGTTCTGGAAGAGGCAATAATAGCAACAATTCTTAAAGAAGTTTTGGAAGGCTTAGACTATCTACACAGAAATGGTCAGATTCATAGGTATGGCCTCTGCAGAAATGTTTAAATTCAGCTGTTTGTGTCTTTAGGCCTAATTAATAAAGAATGTTAAGGAAACACACATCGCAGGTAGGTTGGTATTGACATTATTTTTAACTTAGACCAGCTGAGTGGATGGGGAAAAAGTACTTAAGAAAGAAATGAGAAAGTAAATATCGATGAATTATATTGGTGTCCTCAAGATTGGTTTATCTGCTTTCACTGAATAAGAGCAGAACATAAAAAGTATTGAGCGTACTCATTTAAAAAATCAGTTAACATACTGCTCTTGAAGTATGTTCATTTGAACTGGATAGCATTTCTACCTTTCTAATACAGGCAAGACTCTTTCAAACATTGTAATATGGTAATTAGTTTCTACATGGTGGTAAGAAGGAAGGAGGCACTAATTTCATCTTCTTTTGTGAATAAAATGCCTATTCTTTAGATAGCCAAATAGCATAGAATATGAGTGCCTGGTATTTCAAGTGGGTTAGCGTTATTTGGGGGTCTTAGGAATAGTTGCAAGTAGATAAGCATTTACCAGTAATACTAATATTGTAATTCTCCTACCCTGAACTATAAGTGAGCTATATGTTTACTATTTACTTTGTCTTTCAATAATTAGAAAAAAATATTACTTTGGAAATCAAATTTATAAATTGTAAATTGTCCATTTTTTAAGTGTTAAGACTACTCAGCACACTTCTATATAGTTAAGTAATATATTATAAAATATTATAATCAGTATTTGTAATCAATATCTTTCCAGAGGAGAGACTGATCAAATCCGTTGTTTAAACACACCGATAGGATTAATTTGGAATTACACTACAGACGAATTTAAGTGAAACTAGATTAGTTTACTATAGATTGGGTTTTAATTCTTTATAAATTGATAGTCTTGTGAATGTATGGATAATCTCTAACTGTGTAACATAAAGAATCTACTCACTATTGATTTAATTAAACCTGGGTAATGATTTCACATAAAATATTTGTTACTAAAATCCTAACCACCCTTCAGGAGCACACTATAAAATCACAATGTATTCTTGTAACGTTTAAAACCTATGGTATAATTTCAGTATTTTTCAATAATAATGTTAAATAGCTGCATTAAATATGTTTTAAAATCTTTCTGAGTGAATTTTTGTAATGTAATATCTGTACCCCACAATTCATTCTTCATTTTTTTTTTTTTTTCTAATAGGGATTTGAAAGCTGGTAATATCCTTCTGGGTGAGGATGGTTCAGTGCAAATAGCAGGTATACCTGATTAAGATGAAAAATTCTTTACTTATTTATAGAAGTGTTACAGTTCCAGGGAATGTAGAATTGTTTCTAAGAAATAAATAAATGCATGTAATTCGTTTTAAGAATGTACCTGGCTGCCCTGTTATAGAATGTTTGGTTCTGAGATAGAACATGTTTTCGTATTGTTTTGATATATCTTTGTTGGATCATCCTATTAGTAAATGCAGTTTTAGAACATAACTTTTTGGTTAAGAATAATTTTACTTTAAATTTTATCATATATATTTTTTTACCTTTCAGAGTGAATAATGGTGATGTTTATATAACTGTAGAAAAGTACTTTTGAGTTTTTTTGATGAATTTGAAAGTTTAAAACATCATACACATTAATTTAAAACCTTTTATTTACAAAAAGGTGCCTGAAAGAATTGTGAGCTCTTAAAATATAGGGCTTACTTTTCTCTTGAATCTGACCCTACCCAGCAATATTCTTGACAGGTGGTAGGCATGCAGACAAATAAATGTCTGCTGAGAGAATGCATCAGACAAGGGCCCTCTATGTACATTTTGTTATTGTTCCCAGAATAACCTGAATGACCGGGAATAAAATGTGGCCATATCCATAATGACTCTTGTTTTATCCCATGTCCATGAAGGTCTGTCTCAGCAATCCTTTCAGCCATCACTGCTTTTGACATTTTTGATTGGACAGTACTTCCTTGTAGTGCACTGTCCCTGTCATTGCAGGGCGTTCAGCCATCTGGCTCCAGACATTAAATATTACTAGCAGCATCCTTGGTGAGAATCACTGATCTGGCATCTATTGTTGAAGAATGTTGAAGTTTGCCGCAAATGTTGAATCAGCCTAATGTGTTTCTTTTTGAGTTGGAGTGGAAGAGTCCTATCTTTTAGCATCAGTTTAGGGTCTTCACATGAATTTAGTTATTCGAGCAAAGTTGATCACAGTCCTTGGTCCTAGTCTTGTTTCTAAACAAATTCGAGGGTCTGGGGTTATTATTAGAAATGCAAGCGTTTCCGTAGAAAACAAACATATGCTCAACAAAAGGAAAAGCCTCGAGTCATCCCATTGATTCATTGTTTACCCCTCTCCGGGTGCCAGAGAACCTGTCAGGTGCTGCCCTGCCCTGTATGACAAGCGCAAGTGCTGATGTTTGGCTCTGTATTTAGTTAGTTAGATACATTTAAGGGGACTTTATTTTATTTTATTTTTTAAAGGAGAGCAAAGATGTTTTGAAAATACAGAAGAGAAACTGAGAATTTGGTTCAAATCAAATGTTTCTTCTCTGAAGAACTGTGATATTTTATTAATTCTCCCCTCTAAAAAGACAAATTTGGTCAAATACAGCCATGGTTTAAGATCACTGGGGAGGCACTCTGCATATCAGTGAAGCATGAAGGCGTTGGACTCCAACTGGCCTGACTTAATACCCACTGTGCAACGTGGGGCAAGCGATTGCATCTCTAAATCTCAGTTTCCCCACCTGTGAGGTGGTGATGATAATGCCTATCATTCAAGGAGATACAGATTTTCTCTGCAGCTGTTGAAACTCAAGATTCAGGATCCTGTAAGTGAAGTGTGCTTCTGGGAGTTACAGAATGTTCTAGGTGGAGAGGAGAAATCAGTCTGTGATCTGAAAGTATTTCTATGTAAGCATTTTTGTTAAATTTTCTGAAAATGTCCCAGAAGAAAGTCTGTGAATCTTTTAAGACTCCAGTGAATTGATACGATTTTTTAATTTTAAAGAAGTAGACACATTTGTACCTAATTTTGTATTTATAATTTTCTTTTCTCTGTTTTAAAGAGAGTCTTCCAAATTGTATAAACTTGAGGTTCCGTGAAACCTGGATCCTCCCCTGCTTATAGGGTTGTTACAACAAGTACATAAATGTGAGAAATGCTTATTAGTACAAGCAAAAACGTGGGCAGTAAATAGGAACAGACAGCGTAAGTTTATTGGAGCATTGTTTGTGACAGCGAAAGACTGGAAACAACTTAGGTGTCCCAGTTAAATATGGTGTATGGTATATCTACATTATGGAATGATCTGTGTTATGGAGGACAAAACAGTTTCTATGCATGACTTGGTTCAATGAATACAATAAAGTGGAATACAGCGTGTGTAGTCTGCTACTTCTTGCGAAAGAAATGAGAAATAAGAATATCTTCATGTATTTGTACAAAGAAACACTAGAAGGATGATGGGACAGGTGGTAGACTGCCTAGTGTATACCTTTTATAACATTTTGAACTTTAAACCTAGTAAAACAAATGAAAGGAAATGACTCAGTAAACTTGAATTCTCAGTAGCCAATGCCATTTTTTTTGAACCTCTTATTATGAAAAATTTCAAACACAGCCCGGAGTAGAGAGAATATTGGAAGAAGCCTCTTGTACCCATCACCTGGCTTCAGCAATTATCAGTCTTTGGCCATTCTTGATTCATCTGTCTTCTCTCTCCCTACTTTGGTGGCTTTTATTATTAATGTTGAATTTCATTCTTGAGGCATCTAAGTTAGTGCCTTATGTATGTATATCTTGTCTTCTTTCAATAGAGATTAGGGGCACTTCGAAAAAAGTACTTCAACTAAACAAGTGACAACTGAGAAAATTTGTGGACAAAAGCTTCAAACCATTCAGCACTGGAGTAGTCTGAATGTTAAGAGCACAAGCTCTGGGATCATCAGGCTTGGTTGAAATTCCCAGATCACCACCCAAGTTCTGTGACCTTGGTCAATTTACCTAACCCCTTTAGGACTCAGTTTCCTTAAAAGGGAATACCATTATAACCCACCTCATCATTTTTGTGAAATCAAAGGAGGCTCTTTATATCCAGCATATAATAGGCATGCAGTAAATATCGACAGCTGCTGCTCTACTGTGGCTGTTGCTGCTACTTCGAATACTACTACTACTGTGGCTCCTGTTGCTACCACCAGCAGGGTCACACCCACTCTCCCTTGCCCTGCCTGGAGATCGCATGCACCTCAGATTTATCTTGTGAGATGTTCAGCTCCTAGGGGCTTTATGAGTTATAAAAAGGTCAGGCTTACCAATTATAGAACTTAGAAGTTAACTTGCCATCAATCTTGCTCTAAGATGACAAGGAACAGCCACTAATTTTCTCCGTTTTGTGCTAAAATGGTCATTTCTCACTAAGAGGATCAAAACAGCAGTGAACTGCCTCTGAAACATGGAGGTGGGTCAACCCCTGTCTTCCTCTACCAGTCACCCTATCCCATTATTCTTCTCAGATTAATGACTTGAGTACCTTCCGGAGCACCTTGTCCTTTTCTTTTCTAGTTAGGATCCCATGAGGTAAGATTTCCTGACTTTGTCTCCCCCTCTCAGGCCTCTGGGGATTTTTCCTCACTGTGGGTGGTGGTGTTTAGTGTAATCCAGTTTGCACTTGCACTGTGGGTGCTGCTGGGTTCCTGAAGGGCACATGCAGAAGTCACTGCCTGGTTGTCGTGAGGATTGAACGAGTCAGTGTGTAAAGTGCTTTGAACAGTGCCTGGCACATAGTAAGGACTTTGTGTACAGCCTGGGGTTTATTGGTACCTTTTTTGTGTGTCTGTGACTTGATGCTTATGTAACAAATAACACAAACTGGAATTGCCATTTCCAGATGGCAACCCATAATGGTGGATTAGCACGCATTTAAATTGCTGTCTCTATATCTTGGGAGCTATAGCTTTTTAGAATTCACATTTAATTTTCTCAGTATTCTCTGACCTATGCACAACTTTGAATTCATACAGTATTTAAAATTAATTTTCTTTTAGTTTTAAATATAAAATAAGATTTTTGCTTTCAAAGCATTTGGAATGTTTCCTTGGAACAGGTAGATGCTTCTGCTACCCTTGTTTTATAGGAGTTTGACTACTCGGTCAGGCAGTTGGTCACTCGCCAAATAAAAACTAGGACTAGGAGTCTTCCAGTCTTTTGCTGGCATCTTTATCTGGCAGGGGAAATAGAGGAGGTGGGCAAGAGAGTTGGAAGCAGAGACTCACAGCTACAGCAGAGCTAAACCGTCTCTTTTTGTTACTACCTATTACATTTGGACAAATGATGCATTGTTTTTACTCAGACTCTTTGCACCCTCTTCTTTTTATATCTTTATGCTCTTTAGGCCTTGATTTTTGAAATAAAAGTTAAGCAGGGGAGAAGTTTGCATTTGTTTCTTTGAGTGTAATGTTTGTTTGCCTTGAGAGTATTATTATAAGCATTGTTTTTAAAAAGAGCATTTTTGCCGTTCTAATAGAAAACATACTTTTTATTCAGAAAATATCACTCACTCTACTGCATATATATTCCCTTTCTCAGAATTTTTTGTTAGGAAAGGGAAAACGAATTCTCTAACCTTATTATGCAGCCAGTTTAGTGAATAAGGCTAATATGCATGCATCTGTTTCCAACAGTACAAATTCTGTGGGAATTGTATACATTTTTATTGACCGTGGTTATAAGATTAGTAACTAATGTATGTATATTGAGTGCGTCCTGTGTGCCAGGCCAAGTTCATGTGCTGAGCATTCTGTGACTTATTAGGTCCTTACCATAGCCCCATGGGGAAGGTGCTGTTTTTATGCTCATTTTACAGATAGAAGCTAAGGTTCAGGGAGGGGAAGGCAGGTGCCCAGGTCACATGTAGAATAAGGGATGGAGTCAGGCTTCAGATTCAGGCAGTCTGGCTCCAGAGCCTGTAACCCCACATCTGTGGGGTTTTCAGAAAGAGACTTCTAAATCTGGATATTTTGTGCCAGGGAACATATTCAGCACCTTTTCTCCTTTTTCAAGTTGAGACACATAGCATCACTGGTAAGGTTTTAGGGGATAGGAGAAGCAATCATCTTAGGTATCATTTGGTACAGGGTTAAGCACACTCTTTTCAGACTGTAAAATTTCAAGTTTGATGTAGTGAATAGAAACCTGAAGACTGCTTTACTTCTTATTATTTCTTCTGTGCTCAGACAACCTGTAGGTATGACTTCCTCATAATAAACTTGGGTAGGATACCTTGGTAAGTGTAATACTTTTTGCTATAATACGTGATAGAAGGAGTGGCTATTTGAATGTCATGCTCTTCTTGTGGCCTGGCATTTTATTTTCCAATCTGATGCTCTATCATATTGTCAGGAAGAGCTTAGCACTTTGGCAAGTGACTAAGCCTGTTTGTCCAGAATTAATGAGAGATGCTATTCTAAGCAAACAGAAATTTACATAAGACAGGTCCTTGTGGGGTACCCACTACAGATATATTTATCTTAGAATTCTTCTAAATATTGACTGCTCCTAATGTACTTTAAAAATACTGATTTCAAAACATTCGTTTTCTAAAGAACTTTCTAGAAGTATACCTGCATTATATAAGGTAGAGCTTATGCTCATTTTCACTTACTTTTGCCTTTTAGAGGTATGTGTATATGCAAATGTGAATTTCTCACCCCTAGTATTTCTAACAAATTAAATCTGGTACTCAGCTGAGGCAGCCTAGGACTCTAGAAAGCTATTACCACATTTATCTCAGTGTATCATCTGAGGCCATTCACATCATACTTAAGGCCTGGATTTTTCACTATACTTAACTTGCTTCCATTGTTCAGATATTATTCTCAAAGGGCCAGACTGAGGTGTGCAAGGTGGTGGAGTTTTTATTCCCATAGCTGCTAGGTCCTTTTGTTGTCCTCTAATTTTTGGCTCTTGGTAAAGTGCACTTTGATGGGGAAAAAAAAGCATTTCTTGTGTCTGCTTCAAGCAGGTGATATAGGCACCCTGTGTGCTCTCTGATTAGTATCAGAAAGCTCTGAAAGCCCCTGAGACCTCCAGATCAGGAATCGATGACATAACGTCTTACGAACGAGAGTGTGGGTCCTCTTGCTGGCACTTTCCTTCTGTTCCTATAACCAAGATATTTAACCTCTGCACCTCAGGTTCCACATCTGTGCAATGGGAGAATACTGTAGGGTTAAAGGAGTTAATGCACATTACAGTTTAGGATTAGTTAGGTTCTATTGCTTTCATATTAAAATAGGGATGCGCTCTTTAATTATTTAGGGCGTTATAAGATTGCAAGGTGACTTGGGGGGCCAGACTTTGAGCACCTATCTGACCTTCTGCCATATCGTTCTGTTCTCCCTCCTTCTTTACTCCTTCGATTTCCTTAATATCACCAGAGTGGAAAATCGACAATGCAGATCTGACCAGGGCATAAAGTTTAAAACTTGCTGAAGCCCCCAGCTCCCGCATGCAGCATACGAAGGCCCTGCCTGCTTTTGCAGCCTCCTCCACCAGTGCTCTCTGGTGCTTCTTCACGATCCCCCTTCTTTATCTGGCTCACTTCTCTTTCACAACTCGATTTAGGGCATGGCCTATGACATGGTACTGAAATTGGGTCTCTATGTTCCGCTCTTCCTTCCAGGCCATATACTTAATAGCAGTAGAAGCTATGTGGTTTTCATCTCAACACCTCCCAGTAGTGCCTGACGCATGGCAGGTGTTCGTGAACTTTTGGTCAGTGTGAGCTGAACTGCAGGTGGCTGGACACCCTGTCTCAGCAGGCTGTGCCTGTGCCCGGGCCTGATGGTGGTAGATGGTGTGTGTGTAAGGCGTAGCTGAAAGCTCAGATGAGGAGGAATATATCAGCTTAATAGAGAGGGAAGTGAAAATATTTAAAATATGTAGCTGCATAAACTAGTGCATAGTTTTAAAGGCTGAAGATAATTTTTTAATAAACATTTTCAGCTCTGATTTTAGGCAAGCCCTGCCTTAGCCGGCTGACAGGGAAATGATTAATAATGCCAAGGAAGAGTGAAGCAGAGCACACAAATTAAGAGACATTGGGCACACTAAAAAAAAATAGAGTATAAATGAAATTAAAATCTTTAGGAGGCTTTATAGTGAACTAAACATTTGTGGTTTGAGTCTCAGGAAGTTTATAATTGCATGAATTATGGTTTAACAAACTATGGCAAAATTCCCATGTGTTCTTTTTTTTTTGGTTTAATAAGGACAGCACATTAATGTGGCCCCATGGATCTTGGCATCTTGATAAATGGTAACATTTGTGAAACTAGCATGAACTGAGGAAGCAGTCAGTTCTGGAAACTTAGTTTTCCATCCCATCTGTACACCATCCCTAAGAAGCACTTGGGGAGATTTCAAACAGCTTCCCATTCTCTAACAGCTGCGAGCAGTTGTTTGAGCAACAACTTTAGAAGGTCTTACTGGGTGATCCCAATGGGGAGAATCACTTCGCTCTCCTCCTGGAATTTTTTCCTCAGCTGTGCACATTGAGCTGCAGGGGGACAGGGCTGAGCATCAAGGAAGAGTGTCTAGGAGGACATGAGGCAGATGGCCTCAGTCTTCCTTCTCCCTTGCTTCTTCCCTCCCTTCTTCCTTCCCTCCTCTCTCTCCCTCCCATTCTTTCTTCCTGCTTTTAAAGGCCTTCTGTGTCATTATTAAATTAAATTTTATATATTACCACAAGCTGTTAAGGTCTGGGAAAAACAACGGTTTTTAGATTGAGAGCAGAGCAATTCAAGTCAGTTCTTTGCTGGATCTTTTTTTTTTTTTTTTTTGATTTATTTTTTTGTTTCCCAGAACCTCCATTTGTTATAACAAAAAATGATCCTTCCCTGGTGAAAAGTGAAACGTGGAACTGTATAACTTACTGCATGATACATAGATTAGAGATTTTTAGGAATTTTAAATAGAGTTAACTTGTTTTTATACTCTGTAGAATATAGTTTAACATTTGTTTTCACAGAGTACTCTTGAGGACACCAGTAGCCAGGGTTATCCAGTTATCCTGGGTCACTAACTTACCTCATACCCTCTGCCAAGGTCTTTGCTGGCCACGTATCTATCACCTGTGAAACGATGTTCTTGGGTTCTCAAATTTCCTTTCAACTCTACAGATTGTATAACTGCCATACAGAAGAACTCTATAACTTCTAGGCACTCCCTAACAAACTGCCCTTCTCACAGTCTTCCCCACTTCTTTTAATGGCAGCTTTATCCTTTCATTGACTAGGCCAGAAGTCTGGTGGTCCTTGAACCTTCTCTTACTCTTATACCCTACCTCTGGTCCAATTCGTCAGCAGATCCTACTGTTAACAATGTCATACCACCTACCCTACTATCATCCTGGTCCAAGCCACCATCAGCTCTTGCCTGGATTACTGTAGTTGCTTCCTAAGAAGTGACTGACTTTCCTTCTGCACTCAGTTCCCCACATAGCATCCAGAGTGATACTGTTAAACTAAATTAAAGGCTTGTATCATGCCTTTATTCAAAACCCTCCAATGCTTTCCCATTGCAGAGTAAAGTAAAAATCCGTACGGTGGCCTACTGGCTCTTGTGAGATCTGGCTCCTCATTATCATGTTAACTTCATTTTCTTCTTCCTCCCGCTCCCTCACTCCATTTCAGTCAAACTGGACACCTCGTCATGCATGCGCCTGCCTCAGGACCTTTGCGCTGGCTGTTCCCTCTATCTGGGATACTCTTGTTCAGTACCTCCCCTTTAGATTCTCTGCTCAAGTGTCACATCAGTGAGGCTTCTGTGGCCATCCTGTGGTAAATTGCGGCTCCCTTCTCCATATCTCTAACCCCGGATCAATTTTTCTTTATTGTACACATCAGTGTACTCTATACTGGTGGTTCGCAAGGTATGCTCCTAGATCAGCACTATCACCAGCACTTTGGGAACTTGATGAAAATGCAAATTCTTGTGCTTTTCGTCCCTGGACCAGCTGAATCAGAAACTCTGAAGGTAAGACCCAGAAATTCATATTTTAAGAAGGCCTCTAATGATTGTGATACACACTAAATTCTGACAACTGCTGTATATTATACTTCATGATTTTGATTATTATCTGTATTTACCTGCCTCGTCCACCCCTGCCCCTATTTAAACTTCATCTCCATGAAGGTAGGGGTTTCTGCTCTATTGTCCCAGTGTTTACAACCGGAAATGACACTTAGTAAGAGCTCAGTAAATAGTTCTGAATGAATTAATGAACACACGACTGTGTAGTAAATTTAGATTTAGAGAATTGAGCAACCGAGTTTAATGTATGGCTCTCATATTTTAGTGACTTTTCAGTGTTAGGAGTTTTAAATGTCAGGTTTTCCTTATCACAGATTAAAAAATCTGTAGATTCTTTGAAGATTGTGTTAGCCCTGACTAATCTTTCTTAAAACTTTGTGGAAATGATGTAAATGGTTGCTTTTAATACTGTGGCAACTGGAATTGTGCTATTTTAATCACTTCCCATAGAGGCTCTGTCTTTAAAAGTATACGGGTAGGTCATTCTGGTTTATTGGAAGCTTCTGATAGTAGATCTAGTTGAGTGGAGAATTGTATGAAAAAGACCTCCTACAGGTATATGAATATTGCATTGGAAATTTAGACATTAATATTTGATCTAAGTTTCTTGTGGCTGTCTTTGTGGATGTGGCCATTCAGGAAGTCCCCATTGACTACTGAGCATGCCTTTGGCTTGGGAAATGATACCTGTATATTATGCTCACCTAGTGCTGTCCTTACAGCAACTCTGTCAGTTTAGCTGAGTAGGTTGAGTAGGTTTTATAGATGAGGGGACTGAGGACTGCTGAGCTATTGGGGACTTGTTTAAGGTCATTCTGAAGATTGCAAACACAGGTCACTCTGAAATCTGCTGACTTTACTTTCAGGCCTTATTTCACTTCCTGGCCCCCGAACGCCTGCACCCCACCCCATTGCCTCTTAATTCTATGCCTTTTGACAGTTCAGCCACCCTGGGGCTCAGTTTTTTTTGGTCTAAAATAATGAAGGGTGACAAGACTTTTTCCAAGGTTATCTTGCATCCAAAATGTTCTGAGTGTCCCTTCATTAGCCTTGGTCACTAAGACATTCTCTGTCATATTTGAAAGCATTCAGAGTAGAGGATGGTCTTGGGCATTGAGGGGAGAGTAAGCCAAGTGCCCCATGGCTACTTTTACCAGAGCAACTTTAGAAATAGCCTTCCTGCCTCGCACTGGGGAGTCAGTGAAAAATGGATTTGTGATTTGGGGATTATCTGTAGTTTTCCTTTGCCATGTTTGATAGACAGTTGACCACTCGTGAGTTCTTGGCCATGTCTATTATTGGACTTGAGAAAGCTGGCTCTTGCCTGGTACCTTTAGACCAGCTGGCCTGGGATTCCTGCTCCATCTTTCCTGTCCCCTCTTCCTTCTGCTGTTGCCTCCCCCACCGCACCCCTCGCCCCATCCCACCCCTCAGGTGTGGCCTCTGGTTCCACTTCTAGGAAATTCACCTGTTTTGGGAAAGGGTCCTGTGGCTCTTACATAGAGGGGCAGATTACCTGCAGTTTGCTGTTATCTTAAATTAGTGCTCTCCTTCACACTGTTTCTAATTGTTGATTAGTCAACGGAACTATGAGCCAAATGTGAAGTGACATCAACTACCGCTTATTCTCCTTTCTTTTTGTCTCTTTTGAGCCTGTTCTGTCTTGATCGTGTGTTGAGGGAGGGAGTGGCAGCTTGTACAGCCTTGGCATTTTTACCAAGAATCTTCCTGTGGAATTTTTCTTATAATTTGTCTGTGTCATTGTGAATTGATGTTGATTCTATGTACAAAGTGCAAGCGAGTGCTAAGAACTTCTTCCTTATAAGTAAAAATATGGCATCTTTGAAGAAACCAGTTGAGGGCAATTTTGAGAGTCTACCCACATGAGACCAATCATGGGAATATTTCCTTTGTTTTTTATTGTGTGGAGTGAAACTCTACTTTTAGAGAATAAAAAGATGATGTCTTCTGATTTCTTCTTTTACTTTCAGAAAAGGCTGTGAAATTGTCATTCTCCGATGTTCCAAAGAAAGTCAGGACTGTTTCTCTCTCATTAATAGACTGGAAAAATGAATTTGTCTAAAGCAGCTGAGAAGTGACTCTTGAGGGCTCAGATCTGGGAATATGGCAGATCATGTTTTCTGACCATGACTGCCTTGGATACCTTGTCGTTGGTGGGTGAGGGGGGTACTGCAGCCTAGAGCGCTAACTGAGCTCCTTGAGCACCATTTGTATGCAAGGAGGAATAAACGGAATTGAAAACCAGAAATCTGAAGGGGGAAAGGAGAATGGGTAGAATTTCAGAAAATTCCCTTTTTTTTGTCTGATTCCTCTTGGGGTCCCTCCCACCTGAGCAGGGCAGGCGATATGTCCAATCCATAGTGAAGTGGTATATGAGTAATTGATTACTAATAGTAGATAAGGTGCCTACATATTTATTATTGACTTGTTATCACTTTAAGAATGTAATATAACCTGCACACAGTTGCATTTCAGAGGTTCTCATGAGTGGGAAAGAAAAGAGTACTGTTACACACATCTGTGCCGAAAATGATGCTTACTGCAGTTTATCTCCTCTGTGCCCTGGCACCTCCAGTGAGCAGCTGTTACTAATGGATAGTTAATAAGTATTATGATTTTCAATTATTTTCACAACAAACACTGTGACACCGCTAACAGTGAATCCGATCATCAAGATGGCTACGAAATGGCTAATGGGTAGGCAGTGTATGCAGTGTGAATGCACTAGACAAAGGAATGACCCACGTCCTAGGGGGTACAGAGTAGGATGGCAAGAGATTTTGTCACACTACTCAGGACAGTGCACAATTTTAAAATTATGAATTGTTTATTTCTGGCATTTTTCATTTAACATTTTCAGACTGTGGTTGACCACAGGTTACTGAAATCGTGGAAAGTGAAATCTGGGATAAGCGGGGACTCCTGCTTTGCCCTTGTATTTAGTTACTGCGTCATAAGATACATGAATGTGCACCAAACTTTTTCCCTGCTACTCTCCTACTACTGTGTCTCTCTCCATCTCAGAGGTGAAAGATGGAAGCTGTGGCTGGGCTGTACTTTGTCTCCAAGTCATACTAAATCATGCCATAGCACCTGGAAGGGAGAGAGCGCTCCTGCACAGTGCGTCTCCAACCTGCACATTGACTCAGCTGGGGATCTTGCTACAAGGAAGATCTTGATTCGATAGGACTAAGGCGGGAACCCAAATTTTGCATTTCTCCAAGGCTCTCAGATGATACTGATGGTTCTGGGCTGAGAACCCCACTTTGAGAAGCAAGGGTCTAGACTAGAATGTTGAAGATACTTCTGTTTTCCTAGAAGTGTGTTGTTCTGTTTCTGGAACGTTTATGTAAGCAAAGCCCCAAACAGAAACTGTTGGCAAAAAAAGTGAATTAGACTCTTCTCGTAGTATGTTTTTCCCCCTTGAGATGCTTATGCATTTATTTGCTTCAGTTTTGCCCCAGCATTAAAAGCCATGCTTAATGTTGGAGCTGTTTAAAACTGCAAAATTGCACTGTATGCTAAATTGCCGATTTTTTACCAACTCCTTTTGGAGATTGCAACTGCTTTGGCTTCTGATGCAATGGTTAACCCTTACCAGTCAGGAAGTATGAATAAAGATGGCTGGCCTGGGGAAAGACAGGGGCTGTAAGAGTTAAGAAGCCTTTGGTTATAAATACCAGAGTGCTTGACAGACAGGTAATTAAGCAATTCAGACATTTAATTATCTCACATAACAGAAGTCTGGGGCATTTGTTTCCAGGGTTGGTGCAGAAGTCCAGGGATATCACAGAGGTCATGGGGTCTTTCCTACTTCTTATTCTGTACCTTGGTACTGTCAGGCAGCATGTGTCCCTATAGGCTGCTCTTGCTCCCAGCATCACATCCTCACATGACAGTGTCCCAAACAGGCAAGAGAGTGGGGAGCAGAGGAGCCTTAGAGAGTGGTTCTTGTATTCAGGTGGAAAATTTCTCCACAAGAGCCTTCACCATACTTCCCTTGGATCTCATGGGCTGAGAGTGGGGCAGACCCTCAGACCATTCACTGGTGGGAGGAACCAAGCATCTTCATTGGTTTACATTGGTACAATTAATTCCCTGAGGCCTGGCAAACAAAATCAGGATCCTCGTAGAGAAAAACAGGGTACGGTTTTGAGTAGACAACCAACTGTTCTACAAGAACTAATGTTATTAAGAACCTACTATATATATTTTTTCAGCTCCTCATTTTATAGCTTCTGAAACTGTTGCTCCAAGAAGCTAAGTAAATTAGCAAGGAGTATAACTGGGATCACACACGGGCCTGTTTGATTGCAGAGTGCCTCCCAGGGGGAAATGCTCCTCTTCCTTTTAGTTTCATAGATTGGTGGTGGGAGCCTCCCTAGAGAAAATCAGGAAGGACTCCAGGGTGTGGCTCTGCACGGGGGCCGCACCAAGCCTGGCACCATTTGGCCTCCTGATAGTTAATGCTCACTTTCAACACTAAATGAAGTATCACTATCAGGATAGTTAGAAAACTGCTCCTATCAAAGTGGCATTATTTCAAGAGGAAACGAGCCCAGCGAGTGCTGGCAGCTGCCATCCTACCCGTTGCCACATCCTGACCGGGCCCCCTGTGCTCTGGGGTCTGCTTCTTGCTCTGGGTTTGCTGAGTTCTGCTGAAGAAGAGCACAGGTACCCAGAGGTGTGGCATCCACCTGGAAGACTCGATACATCCCCTCTGCCACCTCTCAGCACTGCACCTTGCTCTCCCCCACCTCAGTTTGCAGGGATTCCCAGTGGGCATGAGGGACAGCCCTCCCTGTTTCCACGCAGACTCTTCATGCCTAGCGGTCTGATGGCGTTCTGAGGCTGACAAGGCTCTAGGACAATGAGGAGTTGTTTCTATTTAATTTAAAAACAAAAGTAAACGAAAAATCTGGTAGAAAAGACTAGGTTTAATTATACCTTAGAAAAATAAAGTTGAGAAATGGTGATTTGGCCATTTACAAAAAGCTAAAAGCATTCCAGTAAAAGATGTGATAATCAGGTAAGCATTGCAGTCAGGAGGAAATGATCCCGACAGCCCCTTAGCTTCCACATACATGACGACTTGTGGCCAGGGCGGGGCTCCCTTGCTATTCATCATATGCCTTGTGGGGAGAGAGATTTTGACCAGAGAGCACTATGATCAAAATTAGACTTTGGGAAGATTAATCTGGATAGAATAAGGAGTCTGGATTGCAGCTGGATGAGGCATACCTCCAATTTTGTAACTGCAAAAGCCGTGACTTACCCTGTCTGTGTTTTCCTTCTCTGTGGAAAGAATTGGGGGCAGCGGGGGGAGGGGAGGGCATCTAGGAATCACCAGCAACTGAAGATGACACTTTTAGTTCTGAGTTTAATATATGGGACATATTAGCATATTTCTTCTACTCATGTAATCATCAGTCTGTTTAAGATCATAATTTCCCATGTTAGCTCTTACTAGAAGGCTAGGATTGTGTCCAAATCAAAGCTCCATAAGTCCCGTGGTGTGTAAACCCATAGCGTTTAGATGCTGTTGTGCATACCCCATGCTGGCTAAAGAAAAGTGGGATGTTACACTGACACATTCTACTACAGACACAACAGAAGAAGAACAAAATACATTGTTTAAAGGAAAATAAAGTTCCATAGTCTGTTCCTATCAGAATTAAGAACATATTTGCTTCTGTTTTATACTCATTATTAGTTTGCACAATTTAAGCCGTAATATACTTCTTAATATGCTGCTTTGTTCATTCAACATTGGTGGCATAGCGTTTTAAGGAAACCTGTAGGGTCAGGAAGGCCGAATGCTGGCAGCTCTAAAAATGTTTCTGGGTGTTTAGCAGTACATTTCAGTTCTGCCAATAAAGTTTTGAGAGTCTTTCATGAAAAAACAAACAAACAAAAAAAAACATGGAATCAAACCAAATTATGAAGGGATTGTTTTTTGATGTCATAAATGACATTTAAAATTAACTAGAGACACTCAAACTAGTTTTTCTGTGTTGGGTAATCACAAATTGATCTTTACTCAGGGAAGAACTTAGGAGTTGTGGAGGATTAACCTCATTTTTCTAGTTTCCATTTCCTTTACAGTGCAGAAAAATAACACTGACATTTCCAAAAAGACTGAGGCTAAGTGGCTAACTCCTTGAAGGACTGTGGATTTTATTCAGACTCTTAGTAACTTGCTGTGTGGTCTTTGGCAAGTCATGTACTCTTTTTAATTCCTTTCTCTTTTTCAGTTCTAATAACTACTAAATCATCATATTTTCTCAAGAATTTGTCAGTCCTTTCCATTTCCAGAGTCTCTATTCAGATACGAGCCCTGCTGATTTCAGTGCTGGGCCGTAGCTGTGCTCTCTGCCTCTGGTCTTCCTCCTTTCCTGAACATCCCTGCACAGTTGCTTTCCCCAAATTCTCTTCACTGGAGGGTGGGCACCAATCTGGTACAGGGTGCTAACTGGATCATGTAGAGCTTTGCTTACTTGGTACGCAGACTCTGTGGTTGAGTTCTTAACAGTCGGCAGTGCTTCCTCGAGTTTCTAGAAAATGACCTCTGGGGAGAAGAAGCTGCTTCTAGGAGGGAGCTGTCAGAGGCCTCTGCAGGTACGGTGGCTTTCACTGCCCCAGGCAGCAGGTCAGTTGAAGGTCTCAAGGGATCGGTATCTTTTGTAACCCATGTTTAATACATTTTTAGAAGATCTGAACAGTCAGGTGTTGAATTGACTTAAGCCATGTTTTTTAATGTACAACTCACAGATATTAGTAGATATAGTAGATGTTTTAGGTAAGTAGGGGTTGACTGCTCAGCCACAATGTCACTTCCAAGTTTTAAGAAAATCAGGTTTCAGACCAAATTTTGCCATTTAATTAGCAAGCAAAACCCTAAAGAATTCTCACAATTTGTTCTGTAAACTTAAGGAAATCCCTGCTCTCTGTTCTTCAGGTGAATGAAAAATTCACTTGAGGCAGACATGCCAAATTCCAGATGCAGTTTTCTTATATACCTGTACTTGACATCTAGAAGCTAACTAGATATAGAATTGGTTAGGGATTTAGCTTACACTTGGGCCTAGCTGGATTCTTTCTATTTATGCAAGAGTAGAGGTGTATCTATCTAAGATATTTTAGTCACTTTTCTGTGTGCTCACTACCTTTATTTTCACCAGTGAAAGCCCATTCCTAACATGTATCATGCCTATCAATATAGGTGACTTTTCCCTAATAGCAGCCCCTTTGGGGCATTCACTTGACTCATCATACTTATCAATACTTAGATATGGATAGCAGAAATACTTCCAGCAGCTGCCTCTGGCATCCTGGGTCAGAATGCCAGTTGACTACTTGGGGCGTAGGATCACAACAATAATATGGCATGGTGTATGTTGAAGTATTTTAGGTAAATTTTAGACATCATAACATAGTTGGCAGACTAGTTTTGTAGGCTAAATCAGGCAGGCGGAATTGCTTCATTTTGCTTTTTCACTTTAAAACAAATGAATTTATTGCAGCAACAGCAACAAAAAGAAAGGTTTTTCATAAAATCTTGATGTTTGGCCTTCTCTGGGAAATTTGGGACATCTGCAACACCACGTCTGTATTCCTTTTTGGCAACTTTCTCTTCCAGCTGAATAGCAGAAGCCTGCTGTAGACCTGGGGTGGGAATGGGCTCCTGGGAAGGGCTCTACTTCTCGTGTCTTCCTTTGCTGAGACCGAGTATCAGGTGTCCTTAATCATTGAGATCATGCTATTGTTTTTCAGGACCCCTGCCCCCCTTTATATTCCTGCCTGGTCCCTGTAGGTACTTGAGTTTTTGACCCTTGCAGCTGTCAGACAGCTTTTCTTGTTGGCTCGGCACTTGTGCTTTGCTCACGTTGTTTCTTTGCAATGTCATTTCCTTTTACGCTTGCCTGTCCAAATCTTAACCTCATCTTCAAGGCCAGGTCCAAAGCCCACTCGGATGTAGAGTCTCTCATGGCTGTTATGGTTCTGTCTCCTGTGTTTCTACACAGGACAGCATGGTGTACAGCATTTGATTTTACACAGTTTATTGTTTCACCTCTTCTCCCACCTAAAAGATAATATTCGTAAGGGCAGACAACATACCTTTCTCAAATTTTATATTTACCACTATAAAAATGTTAATGCTTAGCCTAGTTACCTCACTTTTTAAAAGGAGAACAGTAGCTCATTGATCTACCTAACAGTTATCATAAAGCATATTTGTATGTAGTGAAAAGAAGTAGGAGTGTGTTATAAATATGAAAGTAATATAAAAATAGATGTAACCAAGAAGGCTGATAAGGAAACAGAGGCCAGAAAGGTTAAGAGCCTTGCTGGGTCACACGGTTGGGGAATAGCCTAGTCTTTGGTCTAACCACTGTGATACCTGCCCTTGCCAGTTAGGCCGTGCTATTTCCTAGAAGATCTACCACTCACCAAATCAGGTAGCTACATGGCATTTGATATATGAAGGCTTAGCATTCACGCATCAAAATAAGGCAATTCCCAAAGTTACTTAAATAGTACACCACAGATTAGGCAAAGGGGATGGATGCACGTCAACTAACAACACCCTGACACAAAGGGCGCTGTGAAAAGCCCAAGGCACCAAGAGTCAGGATGTCAGAGCTGCCTTCATCGTTAATAAGGACAAGCAGAATGTCCTCTACCGATGATGCTACACTTCGTGGAGGAAGTAATGTGGACTGAACTGGGCAGTGACAGAGCATCGGGTGCAAAGGCAGCCCTGGTGAGGATTCGAGAATGAAAAATAAGGGCTAGAGCTCAAGGCAGGAGAGGTAAGGGAATCAGATTTGCATGTTGTGCTGAGAGGTTTTGACTTTATCCTGGCCGGGCAGAGAACCTTTAAAGACCTTTTATGAGGAGTCAGGTCTGGTTACTGGAGCATGGCCCTGGGGAAAACAAGGAGGTGGTGACTTAGTAGGCTGCCACAGGAATCTTGGCTTAACCCAAGGCAGTGGCCATGGACAAGGAGAGAAGTAGATGGATTCGAAACATGTCAAGCTTTTAAAAAGTTACTAGGGTGACAGCATTCTTTCTAGGGTGAGATGCAGTTATTCCCGGAGATAGGAAGATGGGCTACCTAACTTGTGTGTAGCCTTTAACGCCATTTTTCCAGAGAAGCGTTCATGGTTTCTGACTTAGGTGTCTCTGGCTCCACTCCCTTTGGCTGTATAGATGTACCCCTTAGGAAACAAAGACACTTTTCACTGTTCCTGCTCCGCCACCTCCTTCTCACTGTCATATGTAAACCGTCTCCACAGAATATACCAACTTCCTTGTTTACACAAGCACACTATGTACTTTGGTTGAAATGTTCTCTTCCTCAGTACATATAAGTCTTTCTGGATACACACTGGCCATAAATAGGAGCTAATTGTATATTAATTCTATAGTCATAAGGTTGAGTAGATGTTAAGATTGGTGTTTTCTGCTTATGGAATTTTTGCTTTGAGTTTTAAAGACATGTAACCATCTGTTTAAGACTTTAAAGTGAGTGTTCTAAGTAGAGGCTTTAAATAATTATGTGAATCATGACAGATATATTGGAAGGGTATTGTCAATAATGAGTTGCTACTATACATCTTTCTCAGCTGCTTTGAAGCTTTAAAAAGTTCTAATGATATCAGATGGTATTTTTAAGGAATTTAAAAAATAAAATATTAAATATGTATTTTTCATCTAGACCATATCTTTTAGGAGGAGACTTTAGGGTTGCTTCAGTGCTTTTAAAGAATCTATTTTTCTTTAAAGCAGCTTTTACCCATATCCTTAATTATTTACAGATATTAATATATTTATATATTATGTTACAAAATGATTTCGATGAAAATAGAAGGTTGGATTCATTGTTGAACCACTTTTCAGAAATATAAATTAAGTTGAAATTAATATTTTTGAAAGTGTTGTCATGTTGTCTTTTCCTCCAGCCAAATGAATGATTCAGTTCGCCTAGCTTTTCTATAAGACAGTGAATTTCTCTGCAGGAGACTGGTTCATAGGTTCCGGGGACTTTTTTTTTCTCCCCAACAGGGCTTCATTTTTCTGACCACAACATAAAAATTCAAAGTGTTTTAGAGTTTGTTCACATATGTACAAATTAAATTATATAGCATTTTCAAAATATACTTTTCAATATTAATGTGAAAGTAGCAGTTAGAACAGACTCCATTTGTCAGTATTTATTCATTTTGCTTATAGTTGAGATCTGTTGGGAGTTGAGTAAATTTAAATGTAAATAAAATGAAACAGTGAACATATTCAACTCAGGGAACAGCGTTATTGCATAATTTAATATTGTAAATGTAAAGCAGATGCTGATACATTTGACCTTGGTTTTTACTTGATGTCATTCTTTGGTAATTGCTGTCATCCTGGCAATCAACAAAGGGGACCAGCAAAAAATTATATGAGAGCAGTTCAAAGGGGCTCACACTACATAGTCTGCTGCATCATTCTGAGGCATTGACTACCTTTTTTAAATTACTATTTACCAGCTTACTATTGAGCTTTCTTTGAGTTGGCTCCTAGGTTTACACTAGCCCTAAGAAGTTGATGCTTATCAACTTATCAACAATTTTAACCTTTAATAAAATTTTAAGAAATGCATGTATTAATAATCATTGGGTATTCCCTTCTCTCCTGTCACCAAAAAAACATCATTTTTGCATATGTGCAGGTATGCAAAAATGACTCAACATGCCCAATTGAGTCATTTTCCCAGAAAAAGGACTTCTAGTATATAATGAATGTTAAGAACAGTATTAATTACTTCATTATACTAACTACTCCATCTATAACTAGGAAAATCATCCAGAAAACAAACATTGGAAAAAAAAAAAAAAACTTGCTCCTGGTTGAGCTTTTCCTTTGTGTTGATTGGTACATGTGGTCAAACCTGGGCATGCAGGCTCTGTGTACTTGGTTTGTGGGTTTGTCATTATGATCTTGGCTAAGGTTTTAGAGAATACTGTTGAAGGAAAGGCATGGGAATGCGGAAGACGGATGTTATTCATCCTTTATTAAGGAAAAAAATCCACTCTGAAAAAGATACTGACATGGAATCAAAGAGGCTAGAAAATAATCATAATAAAAGAAAAACAAAAGAAACCTACATGACTTACTAGTTTTACTGCCTCCAATGCTTATAAATTATTTTCTAAAATGAATCATAGCTAAAAGCTAAGATCCTTTATATTTAGAGCTTTGGGAATGTGTTTATATTTTTTGTCAGTGTAATTATTTGTGGTTAGTTATGACTTTTGACACCTTTTTGGTGGGAAATATTATTTGGTATGCTGAGCTTCTGCACTGGTAGCGTGCTGACCCCTGGCCATGATGCTGTTCTCTAAAGTGTAGTGGATGGCGGATGACAGGGCCGCCCGGTGTGTCTACCTGCGAGAGCTCCGCAGTGTCTGCGACAATCCATCACCAGTGTGAAGATCACTGGGAAGAGAAATGTTCATAAAGTCAGACTTTGTAAACGATAATATCTTATATAAAATAAAGGTGATTTCTTTTTTCTCCTTTCAGATTTTGGGGTAAGTGCATTCTTAGCAACAGGGGGCGATGTTACCCGGAATAAAGTAAGAAAAACCTTTGTTGGCACCCCGTGTTGGATGGCCCCTGAAGTCATGGAACAGGTAAAAAAACAAAAAATGATGTTTCAATTGACATGGTACAGTAGTACATATCATTAATTCATTACCATTTCATTCAAATTGTTTTAGAATATATCATGTACCTAAGGTTTAATTCCTGATTGCTGGGCCTTAGCATTCCGATAGCAAAGTTGTGTATACACAGCTGTGGACTTAGCATGTACTGTGGACTTCATGGTGTATGGCATGCCTGCTGTATAATCTTGTTCTTTTCCTGGTTTCTTTCTTAGGTGAGAGGCTATGACTTCAAGGCTGACATGTGGAGTTTTGGAATAACTGCCATTGAACTAGCAACAGGAGCAGCGCCTTATCATAAATATCCTCCTATGAAAGTAATTACTCTTGTAAATAATAATGTTGGGTTTGAAATCTGATTTAACAAAATCTATTCTTTAGTTCCCTTAAGCATAGTCATTTTTCTCTTAGACCTGGGGAGAATTAATGGAGGAATGCAGCCCGGTTAAATGTTTTCTGATGTTCTCGGTGGACAGAACAGGACAAAAGTAGTACAGTGCCCCACTTTGAAACTTGCATTACATTCTTAGCACAGAGCTGACTAAAGAATGTGATCAGATTGGTTGATGGGGGTTGACAGCTGTGACAAATGCTGGCCGTTACTCTTTTGATAGCAGAATATCCCTTGCACCCCCAGGAAAATCTAAAATAGATTATACAGATATCATCTTTGCAGATGGATTTCCCAAATTTTCAGGACTTTTTTTTTTTTAAAGTGGTCTGTAACATTTCACCTGTTTTCATAGTGACTCCTCTAAAATAAGTGAGCCTAGTATTTTTAGGAAATAACATACTTTTGGATACTATTTTTAGAGTTTTGTTCTTCTTGTAACTGGCCTACATCATTATTTTTCTTCGTTTTTGAGATGGTAATATCAGAGCTAATTTGCCCAACCAAATTTTGTTTTGAGGCTGAAATAGTTAAGTGGAAATTATGAAGGTATTTTACAGAGAATATGGTCTATGTTTGTTTCAACTTTTCCCCAGGAAAATATTGGAAAAATTTAGGAGGATTAAAAAAATGAGGATTAAAAAAATTAAATATTTTCACTGATTAAAAAGTTAATATAATCTTATTTTTGAAATTCTGAAAGTACAAATAAGAATAAAGAAGAAAATAATCATCTGCAATCTCACCAACTACAGATAATCCCTATTAAAGTTGTGATATAGTTTATTACATTTTGAGTGTATGTGTGTGTGCACACACTTTTTTTTTTTAACCATAATTAAGATGGGGGGGGTGGTCTGTGTCTATACATACTTGATTTTTTTAGTGAACTGAGGTGTACACAATCAAAGTGACTTCAGAGGAAAATCACTGAAGCAGCTCAGGACTTTTTATTCCAATTGGTTTTTCTGTATTATTATTTTTTTATTTCTTGTCTTCCTACTTAGTGTTTCCCACCTGAACCCACGGTCACATTGCTAATCCCAGCCTGAACTCATGCAAGACTTTCCCTCAGACTTTACAGTTCTCCGACTTTCTTCTGTTTGCTGTTGTCCTCCACAGACAATATACTGCCACTTTCATCCTTCATCTATTCACACATCTGAAAGTGTTTGAAAACCGTCTTGGCATGCATAGTATTTACATAAATTGAGGCTCCTTTTTAAATTAATGAGGTTTCTTCATATTATAGGTCAATAGTTTACCACAGATTCTATTTTTTTAAAGCAAATAATTTTGATGTTAGTATGAAAGAGTAGACTTTTTACCCTTTTTTTTTTTTTTGGCTTTATTTTGTTTCGTCCTGCTCCAAGAGCAGCATGGCTTTTAGCTCTGATTATGGTTTTTAGCGACTCAGTTGTATTTCAGAGTCTTTAATTCTCTTAGTTTTGCCAAGACTTTAAGCAATTTTCTCTATGTTTTTCCATAAAAAAAAAAAAGGGAGGGGGAAATCATATGATACCTCCTGGGATGTTGTGAATTTATTTTTAGGGTCAGCAATTTTACAGAAGCCTTGAGTACAGGAGGTTCCTTGCTTGGAAGTGAGCTGTGCACTTGAACATTCACTGCTGCTCCGGCCCTTCCTTTCTCTCCCGTCCACCACCCCCTTTCCCAGCCAGAGCCCCCGTCTTTGCCAAGCCCGTGCTAGAGCTACGTGCTCCTCGAGGCTGTGGAAGAGCCAGTTCCCAGGAAGCTCTGTCCCCTTCGCTTTGGGAGATCATTCTTAATACATACAGCACATTTCGTAAGTTCTGTCAATGGAATAACGAAAAAGTTAAAGGGCACATGAACAGATTTGCAAAGGGAAATGAATACTTTGAGTACACACTTTCTGGAAAGTTAAAATCATGGGAAAGCACGATTGTACCTACCGAAGGTTGGTCTTTGAAGCTTTTGTGAAAAATTAAAAGCTCAACTGGTAGCAATTGCTATACTGAGGTTCCGTCTTTATGTTTGTTTCTGCTGCAGGTGTTAATGTTGACTTTGCAAAATGATCCACCCACTTTAGAAACAGGAGTGGAGGATAAGGAAATGATGAAAAAGTACGGCAAGTCCTTTAGAAAATTACTTTCACTGTGTCTTCAGAAAGATCCTTCCAAAAGGTATGTCAAACTTGGTGGATGAGTAACTGACCTGGTTTGAGTCATGACAAAGCTTTGTTTGTCCATGAGGGAAGGCTGTGTGAGGACACTGCAAAGTACCTCTATCCAGTTCCAGGGAAATCCTGCTGTGGCCCCCACATTGCCAGCCTGTTAGGGGAAGACAGCAAGGGTCCAAAAGGGAAAGAAGCGAGTGAGGATGGGGAAGAGGCAGAGGAAAATTTTAGTGTTAATAAGATTCACTGTACTTGTTAGGTGTGGGCTTTGTCATCAAAGGAAATGAAGTAAAACAAAAGAAATTGGCAGTGGTGCATTCGGAAGCTTGAACTAATATTCTGCACTGTGTAGGTTGAGCTGACCTCTCAGGATTTGAATATCCTGTTCATTCCAGTCTAAACCAGGCAGAGCTATTGAATTTTACATGAGCTTCCTTTTAGTTGCAGAACAAGTTATTTGTACTGTTTAAGTAGAGAAGATTAAAATTTTTACATTAGAAAGATTAATCATATAAGCAGAAGCAAATTGTTTTAAATTAACTTTAGAATTTCCTCTTTATTCATGGGCCGTTGCCCTACGCTGTATGTAGTGTTTGTGTTTTCTGAGTTTGTTTCTCCCTTAATTTCTGTGACTTTGAAACAGCCTTGCTGATGATAATGGAGCAGGTACCCTTCATCACTTAGAGGAGGATGTCAGTGATATGAACCACACACAAGTCTGGCCTGGGCTTGACTGTGTGTGGCCTGTCCTGACATACAGTGACACACAACCTGGAGGGGACTGACTCTGAGAAGTTACCACTATCTTCATCCACCCTAGGGTCCAATTTGATATTTATTTTTCAAAACCTAAAAACTGGCTTCTCCTCTGAAACTTATTTTTCGGGGAAGGTCTCTGCTTTTTGAAGGATTCCTTCTTATCTTAAATTCTTTGTGACACTTAAGCCTTTCGCCTTGACACGGTAATCTCCTGTTTGAGTCGGCTACCCTTCTTGCCATTAAACTTGTTTCTGTTATTTTACCCATTCTTTGTAGCTACTCTCTTCATTCCTTTACATTTTACTGAATTTGCCTTGAATCTTTTCTGTATCAATCACCTTCATCATGGAGCCAGGTCTAAAGACTGTTTGCTATTAAGCATCTCAAAATTATTAATTGCAAAAGGGATGATCATTTTGTTACACCTGTAGGCTGTTCCCGCTTAAACATCTCAATTGCCCTTTATATTTGATTCGTAGGGCTTGTTTCTTCTCTGAAGTCATACCGACCTTTCATTAACATGACTTCTTCACTCTCCTGTTGAGTGAAAGTGCTCTTAGATTCTAATTTTGTAACGCAATACTTGCTTGCCTTCCGCTTGTAGTTGGTATCATCTCCAAACATAAGTTCTTGGCATTGCCAGGGAAACAATTCGGTCCTCCAAAGCCCAATGAGGAAAGTACTTGTCTTCCAGGTTAGCACTGATGGTCTTTGTGATTCTTGAACTAGTAGAGATCCCACCTAGTGGTGGTGATGTGTAATGTCACACAATTCCAGCTCTTTCAGAAAATGATCCTTCAGGGTAGAGTTGTTAGTGTACTTAATGATATAACAATATCTTTCTTTAGGAAATTTTTAATTTGGTCAAAATAAATTAGATTAGATTATCATATATTTAACAAACCATCCTTGTTTCTTAATAATCTTGACGGTCCTTCCAGGTTTTATTTTGATATGAATTCAAATGTCAGGTTCCCACTATCCCAACCCCAAAAAATTTTTTTAGAAGAGACTCACATACTCAGATTTTTACAGTCTTTCCTTCAGAGTACTTTCTTAGTTACATTATTGATCAACAGAGTATTAATAGTTTAAGGACTTCTTTTAGATATTTTTTTTCTGTAATATAACCTATTCTCACTATTGTACCATTGTCCTCTATGACGGAGTGTTACTGGTGCATGAACTTCCCACGTGACTCCTTTTAACGGAAAGACATGGACGTGGGAAGGTTGAGGGTTAAAAAAACTTCATGAAATGTGAGAATGGAAAAAAGGCAATATTGTCCAATTATTATGCAGGATGCAATCTTAAAATATGTATTTTTTTCTGAATTAATAAGTAAACATTTAATTGTTGCGCAATTCTGAAAGGAACCATGACTATTTCCTGTCTTTTCTGCCTTTGCTTATGTTGTCCAAGAGTTCTTCCTCTTCCTTTTTCCCCTTCCACCTGTCTTTCAACACTTAGTTCAAAGGTTCCATCTCCTTAGAGTTAGATACCTCTGGGTGGGATTCCTAGCTCTACTTTATCACCATCTGCATTACTTAGTTTCCTTTTCTGTAAAATGGGCCTAATAACACCTACTATGAGCATAGAGTAAGATAATACACTTAAAATGGATAACACAGTGCCTGGGGGTTTCTAAAAATTCAACAAATTGGGATTGCTATTCATTATTTGCCTCCTTCCTGACCAAATGGAATTTTGGCAAATTTTAGTTTTTCGACCATATGTTGAATACATGTCCCTTGTAGCCCTTATCACACTGTATACTTATATTGACTTACATATCCCATTTCTTCATGAGTTTGTGTTTAGAAGGAGAACCTTGCCACTCGTCTTTATATCTTTTATCCATAGTAATTGGTCTATCTTACATACTCAGTGGTATTTCCTGAATAACTGGAGACAACTGGATGCTTGCAACCTGAGGATGATCTGGACTCATTGAAAAGAGTTTCAAGGAACAAACGAGATTCGAGTGGGTTGAGGAGTGAATGCAAGATTTTTGATCATTTATATGTATTTCTGTTGCCTGCATATAGATCATATACTTGCAGTCTGAAAGCAGTTCAACTGTACCAAAACCCAGGTCTTGCTAAGTACATTTTTAGCAATGAATAAAGACACATCACAGGGCAACAGTGATCAGGACCCATTCACTCCTGCGCAGGAGCCCTCAGGCTAGCCGAGAAGGGGTTGTGCTTTCCTCCAACCTTGAGAGCTCACGGAACTTTCCTAAAAAGTGATAGCTGGGCTGTCAGAGCCGTGTGCCTCAGGGTGGTCTGCGCTCTGCATTGGCACAGAGAATTGCTCATATTTGTATAGCAGAACATTTTGATGTTTCTTAAAAAAATGAGCTTTCATCCTGTGGATTACATGCTTCCTATGGATGCGACTATAAAAGGAACCACCATTTTCTATGGGCAACAAGGGGGTGTAGGTTGCATAGAGAAATCCATTAGAAATGAATTAAACTTGGATATTTCCTTTGGGAGGAGAGATAGGGTGAGAAATGCAGCTCCGCCTGAAGTCAGTGAGCTATTAGGAATTATAATGCAACTATTTAAACTGTGTTATATTCATTCCGAATCCTTTGAAAATTATTTTAAATCTCAGTGGACTTTAGTTCATCCATATGTATTAACCGAATCCTTTAAGAGATTTTCTTTGAGAACGTCAGTACTTGCAGACTACTGCGTTGTTTTTAAGGATTTACAATTGAGTCATCATTCAAAACCGTGACCATTATTTTGGTTGCGGATATAACATTTCCTGTAAAATAGTGTTTGTTACTATATACTACATTGTATTGCTTGATAATTGATGGTGTCCATACAAGACATCGCTGTGCTTGCAGAATTTTTTTCCCCTGTAGTTCCTGACTGAGAGGCGGGCAGCATTAATAGTTCCACATTAGCCCTGCAGTGGCAGTTGCTATGGCATGAAGCTAAAACAAACATTTAACACAGAAAAACTAAAGCTAGGTGGGTAGCACGCAGCTCAGCTTTTTTCATATCTTCTGTCACTTTCTAACCTCTCTCATTTTCCTTATTCTTGCCAATTCTGTTTTTTTATGCTTTCTTATGGAGTTACTTTGGCACATGTGGGATTCTACGCCAAAGCTATAGATGCTTGAGCTAATTCGAACACCGAAAAGTCCTGCCATTTAGTTCTCTCTACATACAGAGTAGAAATCACCTATTATTTAACATAAATATTAAGCCTATAAAAAAAGGGTGTGGCTTCTTTAAACCATTCCTCAGTCTTTTGTGTATTTATTGGTGCAGGCTAAAATTGGAGTGCAGAGAAAGGACTTTTCTCTGTAGCATGTGTTTCCCCGTTACAGTTTCGGTTACCGTGGAAATGACCTTGCTGGGGAAGTGAAAGTATTTTCCCAGCCCAGAATCTCAAGGTGTATCTGGCATTTCCCAGCCTTCTCTCTACACTGGTCCTACACTTGACCCTTAGTGGGCAGAAGAAGGAGGTGTGAGTACAGAGGAGAGACTGAAGCTTTCGGCTGTCCACCTCAGTGCCTCCACTGTATACAGACTTTTCCCCTTTCCTCTTTTTTTTGTGGGGGGGGGGGGAGAGGAGGGGAGGGCTTGCATGAGTCTTATTTTCATTACATCCTTCTGCTGCTCCCTAATGTTTTGAACAGGTACTTAGACTCTAAGTGTTAACTAAACCTAGCCCTAGGAGTTATGGTTCTGTGTCCAAATGTCCTGTAGCATCAATTTTACCTCATCTTTGATTGTGATATGAAATCGAGCTGCAGCGGTCTTCTGGTCTGTGTTTTACATTGGATATATAAAAATGAATATCGTATGGTCCCTGTCTTGGAAGGGCTTGTAAACTTAGTGCGGGGGGGAAGTCGAGAGACATAGGAACAGATAGCTACAGAATAGGGATGTGGGTGGATTGGTTTGTGAGCATTGAGTAGGGAGCAGTAAATTTGGCTTGTAGGAGTTGGGAGGAGTATCTCTGCAGATGGCTGACATTTAAATTGTTTTTGGCCTATGAATGAGGGTGTGCCAGTTATTTACAAATAAATTTCAAAGCAAGAAAAGCAATGTGTGCTTTGTCATGAGAGAGCAAGACATGGGTGAGAACATCACTGAAGGTGGATGACAGGGTTCACGTGGCAATGTGACGGGAAATGCTTATGAAGTCAGGATCTCTCAGGCCACTGAAATCCATTAAGATAGATAAGAAATTAGGTCTTTTTAGAAGCCAGCTTGAGAGCAGTGTGGATGATGGATTGGCATGAAGAAGAGAGAAGTGGCAGGGAGACTAATTGGGAGGCCGTTGTGTCTGTACGGGCCAGAAGCCATGAGGATTTCAACCAAAACAGCGGCCTTGAGTCCCTTCACCGTCTTGACTTTCTTAGGTTTCTTTTCACTTAAAAAAAAAATTCAACCTAAATTGAATTTTGTGGGACCCTTGGATTTTTAAAAATGTGTTTCGTGTTGTGAGGTACCACACGTGGCACCAAGTCTTACTCAGTCTGTTGTGTGGTGAATGGTTCTTCTAGGCGTTCTCAGTGGCCCTTCCCTTCCACCCAAACAGAATTCAAAAGCGTTTGACTCTTCCGACGCTCCTCTTCCAGTTTAACGTCATACTTTCTTATCTACTAGATGTAAGTTGCTGAAGGAACTGTTTATATCTGTCATATTCACTACAATGTGCCTAGCATCCAGCATCATGCCTGACAAATAGTAAATGCTCAATAAATATTTACTGAAAGAATGAAAGGATGAATTTGGAGTAACTGGAGGCCAAAACCATTGCTGATAATCAGTTAAGAGTACACATTGAAATAACAACCAATGTTAAATCATGTAAAAGAATAGTATCATTTTTAGTTTTAGTGCCTGTTTAACAAGGTACAAATTCACGAATTTTAATAAGCTTACAAGGGATATGTCACATAAAATGTGTACCCTGGCCCACCTGTTGCTTAGACTTTTATTTACTCAAAGCAGTTAGCAATTAGTGGCTGTTTGTGGCAGTGGATAAGGCCATTTGGAGTTCTTTTCTGGTACCTGTAACCAATGTTCCACTTGAAACTGAGGGAAAAAGCAATAACGATTTAAACAGCAAATTTATTTGCACAGAAAAACAGTTCAGGGCTCCTGTTAACGTACACAGTCTGTATATCATGGCACTTAGTGACATTTCCTAATTCATTGATATGCTTGGGTTTGGTCCCTGGAAACATTTAAGTGGAGCTTTCTGGTTTCAAGAAAGTGGTTTCTGATCTCTTCAAATATGAGGACTCCTTTTAAACTTGCACCCCTCTCAACATAATACTATTTGTACCTTTACTAATCATTGCCGGAGAGAATACCTAATGATACTCAATAATGATTCTCTCCGTCCTCCTATTTTTTTATTATGAAAAATTTAAAACATACAGAAAAGGTAAAAAAAAAAAATAGTATATGCTTACTTCTATACCACTAGATTCAACAGTTATTAACATTTTCCATATCTACTATATCTGCTTATTTATATTTTATTTGCTGAACAGTTTGAAAATAGGTAACAGACTTAATGCTTCAGCTTGCATTCTCCACAAATAGAGATGTGTTCCTACATAACCACAGAACTTTCCACACCTAAGAAAATGAGCGGTAATTTCCTAAAATTGTCTAATACCTAGCATATTCACTATCTCTAATTATTTCCGAATGTCTTGTGTAACTTTTCCTCCTTCCCTTTCAAACACAGGATTCAGGCAAGGGTCACATGTTGCATTTGGTTTTATGGTTTCTTCAAGTCTTTTCAAATTTAGAACAGTGCCCTCGCATCTTCCCTTTTCCTCTTTGACACTGACTTTTTGAGGTGATCAGGCCACTTGTCTTGCTGACTGTCCTATATTCAAGATTTATGTAATTTTTTTTTTCTGTATTGCTGCTGGTTTTAAAAGGAGCTTTCAATGAAGGAAGCTATTCTACATGTAAGAATGCCAGTTAATCAACATAGAAGGAATGACAGACGTAGAAAACCAGTATTCTTCCACCTCTTGTGAAATAATTATTTAAAGCAAAAGTGCTAAAACCATCAGGTTAAAGGTTTTTGGGAATAGGATATTCACATAATGCCGAAGTATTACCCAACAGAATATTTGCCAGTTGCGGTATAGGACAACATACCTTCATAATGGTGAGATGTCAGGCTCGGGGACAAGTAGTTAAACTTAGCCTCACTCCCAGTGAAATTTCCTAACACTATGCACCTCTGATGTGCTGCTGTAAGATGGGCACAGTGTCTTCTGTGCAGTATTCTTCCCCCAAATACTTGATTCAACCTAGTCAAGCCTTCAGACCTAACTTTCGGTTAATAGGAAATATAAGATAGAGGAACAAGTTAAATGACACCATGAGGAAACAGAGCAATCTAGTAATGCTTTTAAATGAATTTGCCTTTTACTAATCATTGTCAGATTTACCTTCCCCTGAAAAACAGTTGTCTGTGCACACCCGACACAGGATTACTCAGTGGGCAGACAGAGGTTCTACACATAATGTGCGGACCCCTTGCAGTTACTGCCTCGCCTGGAGAATCACAGAGTGCTGTAGACTATCTAGTTTCTTGACAGGATCATATTGCAGCTTGTACGGCTTCTTAATAAATATAGGAATTTAGCTCACAGACGTGTTAGTCTACCACCTTTTAGAAACACTGAATTCACTTAGTGAAGTGTAAGGAAGAAGGATGGAAATTGATCATGCCCCAAGTATTTAACTTTGAGGAGTTTGTGTGTTTTGCAGTAAAGGAGTTTGGAAAGGACTGGAAAATTGGCACTATTTTATTTGGTACCAGCTTGTGATTAATTTAGTGTCTGGTTTTTGCTATTCCTAAAACTGGTCTTCCAGAAATACTCTAGGATTAAGTTGTTTCATCAAGGCAGTGTATTTATCGAGTGGTCATTGTTTCAACTCTAATTTATTATTGATCTTTCAGGCCCACAGCAGCAGAACTTTTAAAATGCAAATTCTTCCAGAAAGCCAAGGTAACATGCTTAAAAACCCAAGTAAATCTGCTATTTTGAAATCACTATGAATTTCTATGTCTTGTATTTGCTGTTAAACTGTTGGGAATATTTGTTTTGCAGAACAGAGAGTACCTGATTGAGAAGCTGCTTACAAGAACACCAGACATAGCCCAAAGAGCCAAAAAGGTACGTGCCACCAGGAGCTGCTCCCCTCCCAGGGAAGTGCAACCTGTAGAAAAAGGAGGAAACAGAGTTCCACATACTCAGGGTATAATAATTATGTAGAGGTTCACTGATTAGTGATTACTCAGATAACTACATTCTCCCTTTTGGTTATCTCACCTTGCTGTTACGCGTTTAAGTGTGCAAACAACGTGAAACTCAAATGATTTCATATTTCCATTTATTAGTTTTACTTAAAGCAGGTCAGAGGGGAGGGGACTGCCGTGAACTTTGAACACTGGGTAGGTAAAATGTCCTTGAATCTTTTTCCTTTGGATTTTTTAGAAGAGGAATGTTCTTTTTTAAGCAGTCTAAAATTGCAAAAGGAAAAACAAAACTTTTGTTTTTAATGGTTGTTTGGAATATCTGTGGGATATAGGTTCTTTCTTCATAAAAGACCCATGGACCCTTTTGTAGTCTACCTTATGTTAATTAAATTATTTTAGTGATTACTTGAAAAACTTTCCATTCTAGCTTTGAGATTTTTAAAATGGTGTGTATGTGTGTATTTACTTATGTAGTTATCCAGAGTTTTATTTATCTGTGATTACTGATTTCATTATGGTATGATATCTAACAAAATTTAACCCCTGGTTCAATTTGGTTTAGTTTGTTTTAAAAATTATATTAGATATTTATAATTAAAAACATGTAGTCAAAGATTTAGAAAGGAAGGTCCTCTTTTCTCCCTTTTTTGCAGTTGATAGCTATAGTGAAAACTGATAAGAATCTGTTTGAGTTGTCTGCTCTGTAAGTAAAATTGGCAAAGATGTATTCATTACTGATTGTGTCTCATCATCCTAGCTATAAGTAACTTTATTAACTTCCAGACATTGCCTTTTCTAAAACATTTTGTATGAAATGCATGTAACTCATGCTTTAGAATTGTTTTATATGATTTTAAATAGAATTCAGTAAATGACCCACTCTGTACAGGTATCTGAGTGCTTCTCCTGCACCAGCAGACTTCTGTGGGGTGGGCTGGTTCCTCGGCAGTGGGCCTGAGCTAGGGCTAGGGGGTAGCCGTGTTGACAGCAGAGACCTGAGCAAGGTTGGTCTGTGAGAGGTCTCTCAGGAAAAAGTGAAAGTTTGGCAGATAGTCCATCAGAGCAGCACATCTCCAGGTGTAGCAGAGAGAGTCGAAGCTTCAGTTTGAGGAAACAGAAACTAGACGTGGTTGACCAGTATCTGAGGGCTCCACCAAGTAGGCTGAAGGAGAAGCCTGGAGAGATTCCCTGGGGTGTTGGAGTCGAGCATGAGGTCTTTCGATCAGATATCTAAAATGTCAGCCAGAGCCGAAAAAAGCTGTTAGACAGCATTGGCTCGTACAGTATTTGTCCCCAAAGAACATTTTTTTTTTTTCGTCTTTGCTTTTTTTGCTAGAAGTTTTATCTGATCTCATACAGTAGCTGTGCCCGGAGAAGGGAGTTTCCAGGCCTGCTTCCTCCGCACAACGTTAGCTGCACACCTGCAGCTCCTTGTTAAGTAGCCGACCAGCTTCTCAGGTGCAGTGTCTCCAAAGGGTTCTCCTCCTCTCCCAGCCCCGATCTTCCCGTGCTCCGTGTTTCTTTCCAAGTCACCCAACCTCAGAACACTGGGATTATTTTACTATTTGAGACGCCCTTCCCCCTTTGTCTTCCCCATCTCATCCCTCTCCAGATTCTTCTCTGCACATTTCCTTTTGCAACATTGCTCAGAACATTTTCCTCCCGTTTTTAACTGGACAATTGCAGTAGAGTTCTAACTGTTCGCCCTCCATTTCTTCTTACTGTTACTTCTTAGACACTAGTGCAAGATTAACTTTCTGATCATGTCACTTAATTACTCAAAAGTGGTTTTCAAAATTTAACAAAAACTAATGCCAAATACATGGGTGGGTGGGGGGAAGACTTATTTCAAATAAAGGCCAAGTTCCTTAGCCTTGAACTCATAGCACTGTTTCAGATTTCAACCTTATATTCTAAACCCCAGCTGAATAGAACCACTTAAAGTTCTCACTGCACAACCCATACCTTACTTGGAACTCCTTTCATCAGCTTGAGAAAATGAAGAACTTGTTCAGGTCGTGACTTTATTTCCTTTCTTTTAAAAAAAATATTTAAATGATTGATCACATATTAGCGTGCTGTGCATTTCAGATCCCATTTTGAATGTATTTTAAACAATAAGCAGCTAGAATTTGGGGAGATGTGATTTTTCAACTTTGTCACCTGTCATTTCCTTGCTCTTTGATTTTAGACTTAAACCTTAGGGTTTGTTCCTTCGTCCATCTCTTCAGATGGAAAATGGCCTCACATCTCAGTCACACAGAAGAGTGAAGAGAGAATGTAAATTAGTTGCTTAAACAACCATAGAAAAGGGAGTGACCCACTGTAATCTTATCTTGGCTCTCTGGCTTCAGTAAGTTGGCTGTTTTCCTGTCATAATTCTCATTTTAAAGGGCACTTTGGTGATCAGCTCCACTCCAGTCCTTGTCCCTAGCTTCCATGGCAGGTCCACTGAACAGATCAACATTGGTCAAAGTGCATTTTTTTAAATTAGTTTCAGGTACACAGTACATTGTGTAGACATTTATATAGTTTATGAGGTCATCTCCACAATTACTCTAGCACCCATCTGGCTCTCCATGTAGTCATTGCAATAATATTGGCTAATTCCTTATGCGGTACTCTAAGTCCCAGTGACTATTTTGGAACTTCTCATTGTATTTCTTCATCCCTTCCCCTTTTTCACAAGGCCACCACCCCCACGCCCCTCCCTCTGGCTACCATCAGTTTGTCCTCTGTACCTTTGAGTCTGTTTTTATTAGTTTGTTCCTTTAGTTCCTCAGACTCCTCATGTAAGTAAAATCATGTGGTGTTTATCTTTCTCTGTCTGACTTATTTCATTCAGCAAAGTACCCTCCAGGTCCATATGTGTTGTTGCAGGTGGTGTGATTTCATTATTGTTTTATGGCCGAGTAATATTTCATTGTCGATATGTACCATAACTTTTTTATCTAGTCATCTATTGATGGGCACTTAGGTTGCTTCTGGATTTTGGCTATTGTGAATAGAGCCGCGGTGAACATAGGGGTGCATAGATCTTTACGAATTAGTGTTTTGGTTTTTCTTTGGATAGATACCCAGAAGTGCAATTGCTGGGTCAAAAGATAGTTTTATTTTTAGTTTTTTGAGGAACCTCCAAACTGTTTTCCAGAATGGCTGCACCAATTTGCAGTCCCACCAACAGGGTACAAGGGTTCCCTTTTCTCCACATCCTCACCAGCACTTGTTTTTTGATTTATTGAAAATAGCCATTCTGACAGGTATGAGGTGGCATCTCATTATGGTTTTAATTTGCAATTCCCTGCTGATCAGTTACCTTGAGTATCTTTTCATATGTCAGTTGGCCATCTGTATTTCCTCTTTGGGGAACTACCTATTCAGGTCTTCTGCCCATTTGTTAATCGTGGAGTTGTATGAATTCTTCATAAATTTTTGATATTAACCACTTATCACTTATCGGGTGTATCATAGGCAAATATCTTCTCCCCACAGTGCACGTCTTGTCCATAGTAGGTGCCCGCAGATATCTGCTGACTCGGTGAACGTATGTGCTTGAGTGTACCAAGGAAAGGCCATTTGAAACTGTTTTTCACTCACTAAACCTCCAAAATGCTTGGCATACACTTGTTCCTAGGATTCCCATTAATAGCAGACGACTCTTCCTTCCTCTCTGATGTTGTTAACCAGTCATGCTGGTCTTTATTTAAACTTCTCATGCAGGCTTGGCCTCTAGGAAGTAAATATTATTTTAATCACCATGTGCAGTGAAAACCTTTGTTGTAGGATGTCTTTGCTTGTCTTAGGTTCTTACAGTGTTTAAGTAAATTTATTTTAAAAGGGGGTGCAAAGGAGCCTTTAGTGCTTTGTTAACTCAGTTTGGACTTCTCTTCAGTGACATCTGCTTACTGTTTACTTCCGTGTTTGCTGTGGTACCTCCTAGTTATTCGTGCTCTAGTTTCCTGGTGTAGATTTATTCCTCAGAAGCTACTTGTTAATGTTAGTCCTTTGGTTTTTGTCTTCTCGGTTTGTTGTTTTTTACAATAGAAACAGACAGTCCGTTGATATACCAGTGTTTATATGACAACTGGGACTGTTGACCTATCTCTGGACACTTAGGCAGCCATATCGATTTAAAAATTTCTGTCATAAACAACAGCCTCTTCTCTTCCCTTATGGTAACCAAAATTAAGAGAAATTTTTCAGTCTGTATTTTTCTCTACCATGAGCAGTTCTCATGTTTAAAAGAGAGAGGGGCTGATACTGTAACTGTTCTCAGGAAGTCCCATGGCTTGAGAGAGGCAGAGGCCTGTCATACTCTTGTTTGGCCAGAATGAGAAACGTTAGTTGGGAGCCACATAATTCCACGTGGGTAGGTGATCTTGTCTTCATCCAGACTGACTCTTTTAAATCAGAGTTGGGGGTAGGGAGTGGGGTGGGGAACAAAACATTAAAAAAATAGGAACAGACTAGCGTGGCTTCCCTGGCAATTTAGTGATGTCAAACGATTTTTGTATGTATAATAATTGCAGAAATTAGGGATATTCATATTCTTCCTGGAGTCGCAGAATAGTTGGTCCATTCTAGATTCTTTTGCTGATAGCGTGGTTTAAGGATCATCTTGATTTTCTTTTGCCCTGATTTTTGTGTCTGTGAAATGGAAATTCTGTCTGACTCCAGGCATGGGGTGAAGGTAATGAGAGATTTTATGATCCTGGACCATAAGACACTCTTGAAAATTATAAATGAGGACGTGATGCTAATAATGACCCACGGGAACAGGGTTAAGTGCAGCTGTATAACTTCTTTTCAATTTCTTACCTATCCTTGTGTGTGAGAAGAAAAGACATCATAACCATTCTTCCTCCTTAAGGGACTTCTTAAGTCTCCAGCCATCTTTTGGGATTTGAAAGCTTGACCATGTCTTGTTACACCATTTACTCTATTGGATTCACTGGGTGGGGAAGGGCATAAATTGTTCTGTTAAAATCAAATGCTTAGGGCTGTGTGCATTTTCTGTCGGAGCATCTAAGCATCAGAGTTGGCTGATGGCTCCACTTCGTGTCACCTGACACAGCCTTGAGTCACCACATTCACACTTATATTCATACACTTTCTGTTGCCAAAACCCACTGATGGCAGGACAGGGGCAAAGGGTTAGTAGCTGCATAGATGTCTGAATGCCAACTGTGCAGCCAATAAGCACATTGGCTAAAGAAGGGGCGAAGTAGAGTAATGTAATACACAGTTCTTTTTATTGCAGTTGTCTGTGTTTCCATGGGAAGTTGAATCACTGGAGGATTTTTGCTTGAATTTTCTTAATCATGAAATCGAGAAGTTAGTCGTTATCAGAAGGAGGAACAGCATATTATAGCACTACTACCTTGGTGGGGGACCATTGTGAATTGAAACAACCAGGATAGTTTTTGTGAGTCCTAGAATTTCTTATATCAGGCTATAATATTGGTTTCATATTGAGGACCCAAGGTATTAAATTTTTTTTGATCCTTCTACATGCTTAAGAATAAATGGTAGGAATATTAAAGCTCGCATTTATTTAGCACGGTTGACCCTTGATGAACATGAGCTTAAACTTTGCAGGTCCACTTATACACGATTTTTGTTCAGTAAATATACATTAAATCCTCCCTCTCCATAGGTTTTGCATCCACAAATTCAATCAACATCGGGTCAAAAACAGTACTTATTTTCAATCCACGGGTGGGAATCCATGGATATCGAGGACTGACTGTACTTAACATGTGTTCAATATTTGTCCTTTCTGGTTTTGCTTTTTATTTTCAAATAACTTCAGACCTATAAAAAAGTTACAAGAATAGTGCACAAAATTTCTGTATATATTTTCTCTTTCAGGCTTTCTTTTGAAACATTTTAGGGTGTAGATATGATCTCCTTTATCTTTAAATGTACTTCAGTTTATATTTCCTGAAAAAAAGAGGACATTCTCTTATATAACAGTATAATTATCAAAGTGAGGAAGGTAACATTAACACAATACTAGTATTTAATTTTTAGATCTTATACAAATTTTGCCAATTTTGCCACTAGCCTGGCTCAGGATTCAATCCAGAATCATTTAGTTGTTATGTCTCCGTTAGTCTCCTTTACTCTGATGTAGTCTTTGTTTTCCTTCATGACTGAAATTTTTGAAGAGTACAGGGAAATTACTTTGTAGGGTGGCCCGCGATCTGGGTTTGTCTGATATTTCTTCATGATTAGATTCAGTTTATGCATTTTCTGACAGGAATGTGATGCTCTGTTCCTCTCAGTGAATCATGTTGAGAGGCACATGGTGTTGATTTCTTCCTTTACTGGCGATATTAACTTTAACCACATGTTTAAGGTGGTATCTGCCATTATAAACACTTCATTGTAAACACAATTACTTCTTAATAGGAGGGATTCATTACTAGTACATTCCTACATGATACTAAACATTAAAAGGGAAAATGAGTGTACTTACTGTATAGGACCGGTAGTCTTTTTTTGAGGAAACATTTATAATTTATGTCATTCTGGTTGTACGTTCATGGGGTATTATCGCTAGGATTTTCCTATGATTTCTAAGTGATGTTGCAGATGAGGAACACTTTGTTAGAGTGTGATGTTCGGATTTGGATTGGAAGTGGGAATGTCCTCTGTATCTAGTCTGGAAGCGGCAATAGCTGGATCTGTGTCCTTCTTTTGGAGAGCTGTCTAATCTCTGAGCCTAATCTGTCAAATGGAGCCAAGGATACTGACATTGTGCTGCCTGGAGGATGAGAGACAGTCCACGAAGGATGAGAGACGGTCCATGCAGGATGTCTGGCTCTGTGTTTGGCAGGTAGAGCGTGCTCAGTCTAAAAGTGGCTGCTGTGACTATCATGAAAATAAGGAGAGTAATTATTGTGGTTACAGAAGATGGATGTTTTAAAAGTACACATTGAGATCGTGAGTGAGGAAAGAGTCCTGGTGTTGGGCCAGGTGGAGGTGGGTGATGAAAGTTGATTCTGTGGCTGTTGCTTTGGATAGAATAGAGAAAAAAGGCATGGAGACTTACAAAAAGAAGGAAAAGAATGACGTCGTTGTCACCTCTTCACTTATCTTCATGTTTTGTTTTGTTTTGTTTTTGTTCAAGGTGCTGGAAGTGGGTAATAGCCAGGATTTTTTCTCACTGCAGCCACCCTCTCTGCTGTGGAAAGTGCGGGTTTGTGTTTGTGAAGAGCCTAAGAATAGTACGAGTTAAATATACACATGGCTGATATTCTTTTACAGCTTTTAGAACTCTTTCATATAAGCTTCCTTATTTATTCTGAACAGTTGTGCTCGGAAACATGTACAGAGGGTATTATTATCGCATGTTACAGACGAAAGTGTGAGAGCTGAAATGGCTTGCCTAAAGTCACATGGCTAATAAGAGGCAATTCTTATTTCTGGTTCCATGCTCTTTTCACTAAATTATGCCTGAGAAAAAAGAAGGCAGAGGGTAGGAAGGAAGGAATTATAGATGGAGAGGAATAAGCTGAGTTTAACGCCATGAGTTGGATAAGGAGGGTTACATTTGTTATTCTTAGAACCAGTAGTATGGCATTTAACACATATGATGGGGGTATCCATGCCATTCACTGACACTCAGAGACACCATGAGCATCATTGTTGGAACCTGGAAGTTTGCTAAGGTTCTAGCAGATGTGGAGGGAATAAGGGGATAAAAGGGCTTTGGAGATTGTGAAGGGAAAAGAGATGGCTAGTGAGAGTTTGGCAGCATTGGTAGTTATTATAATCTGCCAGAAGCTCGACTTCTCATTCATAAAATGGGGCAGTCATACTACCCATCTATATTTTCGAGGACTACATTAGGTAAAGCATAGGAAACATATAGCGCAATGATTGGCACAAAATAATAAATGAGAACTCTATAATTATAGTAAATTTTATTTTTTATAATCACATGTTTTGCTTTATTATTACAGTTTTGATATTATAATGTAATTATTTTTGTAACACTTTTCGTTGCTGCTGCGGGCACCACTGCATCAGTTCCTGTTACTGCTGCTGCTGTAACAGCTGCTACCATTACAACCACTGCTGCCAGTAATGCGCACTGAGATGCAGATCAAGGGCACAGTCCAGGCAGTGAAGCTCGTCTTTCAGCGGAGAACACAGTACAAGCATCGCAAGACGTGTAAAACTCACAGCATAGCAGAGAATAAGTGTTGTAAGATACGGACATAGAATATGTACTACAGGGATGGGAAAGGCCATGGAGCTGATGGACGGGGGAGTATGGGGAGAGGAGAGAGAGAGCAAACCTCATGCTCACTGTGCACCTTCATGCACCATGCTAGGTGCTTGGTTTACACTGACCTTAGTTACGGCAGCCTCATAACAATCAATGAAGTACTGAGTTACAGGACAGGATAAGATCTGTTAGGTTATTAGGACTGTTTTTTTAAAAAAGCTATAAATATTTTGAACTATGAGTGCAAAAGAGCAACTAGGATCATAAATGTCTTCATAATCCTTTAGTTCGAAGACCTGAAAATTGATTGTTGGGGAGGTTGGGCCTCGACCCAAGGCCACATCGTCATAGAGTGAGAGTCTGAAGCCAATTTCCCAGTTTGCTACTGTTTATTCTCTTCTTTCAGCCAATAAAGGGGGAAAATCACTCTGAATTTCTGAAAAATTTCCCCCCACAATCTTATAATTAATTTCTAAGACATTGAAGGTTATGTACATTGTCCAGAAACTGGAGAAGAAATAAGGAGATTTCGAATGCTTTATAAATGGATTTTAGTTTCGTTCCAAGTTTGCCCAGTAGAGGGCAACAATGGGTTTTAATTCTGTGAGGCGATGCAAAGCAAAATGAGCAAGTTTTTGGCTTTGTTGAAAGCCTCAGATTTGGAAAAGGCACTTTTGTCAGTTGGGATTTTTTTTTTTAACTGAGCAGGAAGTTGAAGGGTAATGGTTTAAGTGCTTTTTAATACTACTGCTTTCATTTTAAATTACAAATCAAAAGTAATCTAACATTTGTATTTTACATAATTCAGTTTTGTAAAATCTCAATTTTGAAGTTGGGATTGGAGAGTTTCTAGTATTATGTGGTCAAATTAACGCTGTTCTGGATGGTGTCAGGCTATTTCCAGAAAGTTCTTTAGTTCCTCCAGTTCTCCTCAGGTCAGGTAAATAAAGGAAGGAGCCAAAGTGTATGATAACTCTGAAGGACAAGTGAACTGACCTCTATAACTACCACATTTATTATGGGACTTAATATAAAATGCTCCTGAGTATTCAGGTAGGTCTGAGGGTGCATGTTCTCTTATTGTTTTGTGTTTCTTTTCCCCGTCCTATTGTTTAAAAACAGCCATGTATGTAATAGAAAAGAACAGAAAAAATATTTAAAAACAACAACAACAACAAAATAAAAACAGCCGTATGTATTGGTAATATATCTTATTTGAGGAACGCACATGCTCAAAGGGAGGAAAGAACCATGGTGGTTGAGTGTGTTATTTTTCCTATATTGGAGCTGAGAGAACAGTTGGGCAGAGAGGTTAAAGTCATTGGTATAACTGGGTCTGTAACTGAGACAGATGTTCCCCGAGTATAAGCTCATGGATGTTTTCATTAATTTTTTATTTTAAATGCATTATTTTAGTGAGTTTAGAATGTTGAGTTCATTTCGTCAGAAAAGTGCTTTTGGACACTAGGTGGTGCTATCAGAATGGTTCATTTACTCTAAGACTGGACAGGAATTGCTTAATAGTCTACAAAAAAACCCCCTTTCAGTTGTAGAATTTTTTCTTTTGCACTGTGCCTGCTGTAAGGAGCCTGACTGGTTCATGCTGGGGTGAATTAAGCAGAGGGGAGGATAGAGGAAACATAAGAGAAAAAATCATCATAAATTACTTTCAGCTCAATTGGCAAGTTGAGTAAAAAATGCATATATGGCCTCTGTCTGATGGCATTTTGACTTTGAGCCAAAACGATCCACTCTGGAAATTGAGATTGGTTAATTCTGGTAGCCCCACTTAGGGGGAATATCTTTTTTTTCAGATTGAGGTATCTTTTAAAGACACCAATCTCTTAAGAGAGCTTTTCAACTTTTACAGATCTTAAACACTTTTAGAAATTTAAACATAATGACATTCACTTTGCAGATATTGTGAGAGATACTCTTTGTACAACTTTAGTTTGTAGAGAACAGATCATTTTCTTTTACTGGAACCAAATAGGCCAAATCGATGGCCTTATTTACCTCCAGTTACATTTTTGATATCTGCCTGTTCAAATGCATTATGTGCTTCACGTTTTGTTTGTTTTGTTTTTGCCTTTGGGAAGTTTGCTAACTCTTCCCAAGGCTTGACTGCATCAGCTAACTTTTCTAAAACTTAACTGGCATACATATGCCCAGAGAAGTCCTGAACTGACTGCTAATCCAGTGTTCCCTGAGCATCACTGATAACGAATGAGGTACTGACTGCTATGAAGGTCGTTTGTCTTTATTCACCTTTCCAAGTCACTCTAATACTAGCATACCATGTCTTTTAAAAGTAAGTACATCACAGAAAATGGAAAGGAAATTTGCTAAAGTTGCAGAAAAATTAATATAAATTGTTAGATGCCTTTTAGATCTTGTGAAAACTCTAATAATATTGTGCCTTCTCTCTGGTTTAAAACCCTTCCATGGCTTTTTGTTGATTATAGAGTAAGTTCCAAGTTCCTGCCACCGATAGGATGAGGTCCAGTCACTTGCAAGGGTAAGGATCATGCAAGGCTCCCATGATCTCTGTTTGAGCCATCTCTCGAGCCTTTCCTTTGGCCACTCACCATGTCACCCATAACACCATCCTTATAGAATTACTGATTCTACTTTTCTACCAATGCATTCCTGAAATTCCCACATGTGTTTTCCATGAAGGTACTTATGCTGGTCCCTCTGTTTAAAGGCGTCTCCTCAAACTTGTTTCTATCCAAGTTAGCACCTCTTCTGTGAAGCTGTCTCGTGTCATCATCCCTGTTGCACCTCAGGCTGTTCATCACTCTTCATCTGTACTGATTCTGTGCCTTGGACATGATTCCCTTGTTGCATTTAGTGTCATACATCATTTATTTTCTCACACTTTTGCCTTCTGTACCAGACTGTGTTAGCTCCCTGGATGCCGGAATGGTGTCATAGTATTCCCTGTGTCCACAGTACCTAGCACAGGATCTTGGTCAATCAATAACTGTTTCTGGAATTGGAGTTCAGTGAGCAAAACTGCAGAGTCATGATCATAGCCTTTATGGGCTTCGATGGGAGAGGTGTGGCGGGGGAAGAAGAGGGCGCCTGGGCAGGGAGTGCGAAGCAAATCTGCTTTTAGGTTTAAAAAAGAATAGTTAAGATGTATTTTCAGTTGGTGCTGTATTCTTGTATTTCACATCCAAGACTCAGTTTAGGTTATCACCAACTTGCTAAGAGCCTGGGGTGAACCAGTTTTTTGACTCAACTTTACCACCTTATTGTAAACTAGAACAATTAGATTTTATTACTTAATAGTTGTGCATTATCCACTTTGTGTTATTTGACACCGAAATTTAGCCCCTAGCACTCAGCATATTCTGTATTGGCATTTTCTTCTAGCAGCCAGCAGGAACATGTTTTCCTGTCACCTGAAGCCACATCTAATTAGGAAGCTATTTCAAAACCAGATTTAAATTAGGTTTTAGTACTCTCTAATTTTGGATTACCTGTTATTTATCCCCTCGTTTCGGGAAGTAATTTAAACTGAACTCTTTAAACTTTTTATTATGATCCTATAAATTTTTTAAAGGAGTATGACATTTTAGAGAAGGGAAGGTAAAGGAGATGCAAAGTAAGGGAATTGTTGCGCATGATTAGGAAAGGAAGAAATCCCTGCCAGGGGAAGGAATCCAGATGTTTTTCCCTCCTTCCTCACTCCTCGCCCCTAACGTTGTGGTCAGGAGATGCGGTAAGGCCAGCAGAGGGCGTGGTACACACGCTTAAAAATTCATTGTGTGAGTGTGGTAGGGGGCTCTGCTTGTTTTACATTAATTGCATTTGATTGTTATAATAGAGGTGCATGACTCTTGTTTTTTTTTTTTTTTTGTAAAGGCCAGACTTTTTTTTTTTCTACTTTTAATTTTGAAATTAAGTAGTTTTAAAACAAATGAAAGGACACCCAGTTAAGGTTGCACTTTGATATTAGGATTTTCCAAGCTTCCCATTAAAATACTTCTCACAAATTCAAATAATGGTTTAGAAGAGTGTATAATAACTTTTAACTTTTTTCCCTCACATACGGAAAGGAAATGAGCCCTTGTACAACTTACAAAGCAATAATAGAGCTAAGACATCCAAATGACATCTTTAACCCAAATTTAAAAGTCCACTTGAAATTATTTTAGTTGTTAAAAAAAAAAAAACAACCCAGGTCCTTCGTTGATACAATTCAATTGGGGAGGAACTGGGAAGATCCTGTTTTTTCAAGACTGGAAGGTCCCCTTCAGGGTTAAGGACAAAGTACTGAGGGGTGGGCTTTCCCTGTGACTTTGTAGAAAGCAGGAGGAGGTGAGGAGGAGAGAAGGGAAGAGGAAAATGAGACACTGAGCCTGGAAAGAGGTGGAAAAGGCCCCAGGGGAGCTCTTGGTGCAGAAGCTGGGATTCACAAGTCTGTGCTCAAAGGTGAGGCCAAGCTTGGGCTCTCCCTGCAGGCCCCAGCCAGACAGTGGCTCTACTAGTCGCCTACTGGGTAACCTTGAGCATCAGCTGACCCTTCCTACCCCCACGTTTGCCTCATCTGTGAAATGCAGATTGTTCAGTGACTTCTCATTGATCCTCTAGGGTGAAAATCAAACCCTTAATTGGGCCTCCAGTATTTGGCACGGTCTAGTCCCTTCCTCATCTTCAGACCCCTCTCATACCCTTCACCCCCAGTTCTCCAGGTGTCCACTTGCACAGGGTCTTGCACAGGGTCTCTCCCCTCCGTTTGGAAGTGTAAGCAGATACTTCCTCTCCATCCTCTGCAGACCCCAATTCTGGCTCAAAGAGTCCTTCTCCAGAAAACAAAATTGGAATCATACTGTATTTGTTGCTCTCTGATCTAACTCCATTTTCATCTGAGATACCTGTGGACATCTTTTTGTGTCAAGAAACAGATTTACTCAACCATTTTTAATGGCTGTGTAATATTCTATTGCAAGAATGACTATAGGTAATAGTTCTCAATGGACATTTCTATTGTTTACAATTTTTAAATTGTTAAATGCACTGGGATGAACATCATTGTATGTGTGTTATTGCATATAGTGTTCGTTATTTTGTTAGGATATGTTCCTAGGAATGGAAGTGCTTGGTCAAAGAGTATAAATATATGCCTTATCATTATTGATGCATACTGACTTACTAAGGTTTAAAATGGGAGATAACTGTTTTCAAATCCTAGCCTGAGTCTCTGGTCTTTCACCTGTAGAATAACATAAATCACACACACATGCATACACGCATTCAGTGCGTAGTGTGTGGTATTTAATATTTTTTATTTTTGGTATTGAAATGTTATTCACATACACTTGTTTTCTGTCATTTTTTACTAGGTCTGCAGTTAGCTATTTTGTAAAGAACATTCCATGTCTTTCAGCAGTTTTTGCAAGCTTGAGTCTTTCAGTAACTTCAGGAGAGATAAGAAAGCACCATGTACTAAAAGCTGATCGATATAGAGCCTATTATTGAGGTCCGAGGTTGGGGTCCTGAACTCTTAGGGCCTCTAAGAGTAGTTAGAGAGCCATCGATGATGAGAAATATGAGGAGCCCTATTGTCCTGCAGCCTGTTCTTGGATAAAGAATTATTTTTAGAGTGGGCACTGGGCCGAGCATACAGTTACTAGGTGTTTTTGTCCATTATTCTGTCACTGTAATCTCTTCTGTTCAGAACAAACAAATGATACACCAGCTGCCAGCCTGAGAGTAACGATCAAACCATTTTCATCATCTCTTGGTTTATGGTTTTAGAGCGCTCGTTATGGAGGTTCGATGTCAGCTATTTGTGCTGCATCAGGTGCTGGTCTTGCCCAGCACCTCCAGTCAAAGGACAGCACCGCACAGTCTGGATGTTAAGCGTTTCTTCTCTCATTTTCTTTTGTTATATACTGGTGTCCTGGTTCAGATCCCCTGTGATCCTAACCGTTTATAGCTTTTAGAGTTGAAAACCGCATTTTTCTGAATCATTGCATAGGATATTTTTAAAAGGTATAAAATATAACCTTGAGGTTACATCCTCACTGCCACTTGACTGGCCTTGAACCTCGAGCGAGTCTCCCAGCTTCTCCAAGCCCCAATTCCCTCACCTTCCCAACTTCCAAGAGTTTTTGTGAAGTTTCAACTTGATAGCTTATATCGAATGCTTATGCAGCATCTGGAACAAAACAGGGAGTCTATAAATGCTTTTGCCTTCTCTTTTCCCTCTTTGCTCATCAGGGAACATTTTGTAAGGAAGGAGTTGTGTGTTATACAAGAGAGCATAAGGAAGTGTTTAAATGTCATGTGAGGATTGTCTTTTATTTTCTTAAGGAAATTAATGTCTAAGGTTAGTGAATTTCATCCCACTCTTTTCTTCTCTCTTCCTGTCTCTGAAGAGCCCCAGCAGCTAATCCTTGTTCTTCAAATAGAACTGTTTGTTCTCACTTTTCTGCCAGCACTTAGTCTTGCTAGTTTCCTTACAGGACTTCAAACTATTGAAGTTTTTTTTTTTTTTTTTCCTCTATTGTTTATTTCTGTTTTAATTGTTAAGATTTCGGATTTTTTCATTTATTTATGATTTTTAAGTTATAGTTAGAAAGGTTCCCTGTTCAATGTATATTTAACAGTTAGAATGAATGAACTTATCTGTTAGAGTTAAAGTTTCCTGAAATAAATGACCACTAAATCAGTCCCTTCCCCACTGACGTTTTCTGTAATATGATGGTATTTCTATGGGATACCTCTTGCTTTTCTGTTATTTACCACTTTGAGAGATATTCTCCTGTCCCCTTTCCTTATAGAAGCTTAAGGCCTAGTTGTTCTGAAACTTACTGTGTAGATACTTAGGCCTCTTGACCAAAGATTCACATTCATTAGGGCTACAACCATGATCCACGACTCTGCATTGTTAATAAGGAGGTCAGTTGATAGTAGTGCAAGTCATTGAGACAGACCTTCAGGTATGTTTCCAGGTTTGTAAGGAAACCATATTGCTAACTCAGTTTACCAAAAATTAGTAATCCTGTTTTAAATTATATAACTATAACTAAAATGGCTGTATTTCATCTACCGCTTTCCTCCCTTTGTCTCCTGGCCTTTGGGCAATGCTATTCCTTCCTCTGTCATTTGCACTAGTTGTCGCTTGTGAGATCTATCTTATCTGCATTCCAGCAGTTGCAAGATGAGCTATATAATGTGAAGCAGAGCTGCAATATCTTCTTAAATTATGGCTTCTCTTGGTATCGCTTAATAGATCTTGTAGTCATTGTTAAAGTGGGCCACTTCTGTCGTCAGAGTGCACTGACTTTACTAGCATTGTTAATATAGGCACTTATTTTTACCATCCTCATAATGCTACTTTCTGTGATGCATACTGTAGGAAGGTGTGTGGCAGTCTAACATGTTGGGGTGGTAAGCTGGATGAATGAGCCTTGGGAATGCCCTCGTGCAGAATAGGGGATACAGTGACGTTGATGGAGAGTTTATATTTGGACAATGAAGAGACTGTCGGGAAACAGCTTTGAGCTTATAGGAAAGTTTCTAATAATGGAAACTGTCCAAAGATTAAGTAGACAAATAAAAAAATCATGAAGGATCTGCAGGACTGTCATCTCAACTAGAGCTTCCCAGCCAGTGGCCAGAGCACACAAATGGACGGTGTGCGGGTTATAGGCGAGCCACAGTATTGATCCCCTCATTTCTCAGGTTGGTCGAACAGCGTTTGGTATGGCTGGAGTTCTGGGGCCAGTTGCTGTGAATCGTTTTAACAGATTATCCCAGTATGCTGTACAAATATTATCATTTTCTTTGAAGTGCATAAGTTTGTGAAATAATCTTCCAAACCACTTGTATTAAAATTCTGTGCACCTTCAAAAAAAATCTCACCCAGAAGTCCAAAAATTTGATTATAAGAGATTTTGAGAATGCGTAGGAGTTCAGAGTTTACTCTGAAGACCACTGGTCTGAACCTATCCTCCTGGTGTAGCGAGCAGATCCTGAGCTCTGTGGAGAGTGAATGGATTTTAAATCAATGACCAGTCACTACCTTTGGCTCCTGATTAAGTGCCGTATTTTTATATTGTTTAAGCTGAAGCTAGGCAACACGAATAAGAAGAATTAATGGATTATAAGTTTGTTGAAGAGCAGGAAGAAGCTTACTCGGTCATCTTCAGTGCTTACCATGTTCTGTGACAAAATAGGTGCTTCTTAGATATTGGTCCCATGGATGAGTGTGACAGAATTTATTTTTTTCTCTACTGGGAAGTTGGGCTACAATGTCCTTCAGCCATTCTTCAATAAAGGTTTCAGTGAAGTTTGTGTTTCTTATCGGTGTTTAGAAGGAAGGAGGGTAGGTTTTTTTTTTTTCTGTTGGAATAGATAGCAAAAGCTCTTACACTGCATATCACATTTAAACTTCCAAGAGACTTAGGAAGTACAGAAGAATATGGAAGTGGAAATTCACATCGTTATTGAAAATTTCTCTTTCAACTTACAAAGAGACAATTAATCGCTCAATTTTTTGGAATGAATTTTGCTTGTTTTAGAATACTTTCCCCCCTCACTGTGTACATGTGAGAAATGAAATAAGTTGAGCTTCCCAATAACTAGATCCTGCCTTAGACATAGATTACATTGTATTTCTGGGTTCATGGAAAGTGAAGACAGTATGGAAAGGCCCAAAAGAAAACAGAAACTGGAGGCTGAAATGTGAGTGGTATGTTTGTTATATGTGAGGGTAAATGCCGATTCAGCTCTGCAGCTTCAAGGGAAGAGAGTTGTGTCCAACCTGTTTTTGAACACATGCAGTGATGTTTTATTTCATTTTATTTTATTTAAGTTGACTATTAAAAGTTGAGCCCGAGACTCCTGAATTAAGCTGATCGAGAAGATGGCTAAAATATCCCTAAGTGGATGGTGCCTCTTGGCTTCCGGTAGAAGAAAACACACATATTCTTTGAGGGAACACTCCTCCAAAGATAAATAAAACTTTAGAACAACACAACTAATTTAGGTATACCTTCAAGAAATTCAGGTGTTGGAATTATCTATATGATGTATTCTATATAAAAAACAATATACGAAATATTTAAATAAAGGATAGAATCATAAAAATGAACAAGTGACAGAATATTGAAACTGACCAGCCAGATTCGAAAAAGAAACAGCTTTTAGAAATGCATTTTATAACTGTTAAAATAGTAAAAATAAAAACAACAGCAGCAAAAAACCCTCAATGGAAGGCGTTAATGAATAAAATGTGATTAGACACCAATGAAAAGAGAATTGGTGAATAGAAGAAAGTATCAAGAATGCAGCACAGAGAGGCAGGAAGATGAATATTTATGACAGAGTGAGAAAGGAAGATATTAATAGATTTAGAAGGCAGAATGAGAAATGATATAAATCTCATTATAGTTTCAGGGGGAACATAGTAGAGAATATATAGATAAGGTAATATTTGAATAATTTTCAAGAATTTGTGAAAGAACAGTCCACAGAAACAAGAAAAATATTGTGAACAATCAAGATAAAAAAAAAAAATCTGCACTTTGGCATTTCGAAGTAAAACTGCAGAAATCCAGAGATAAAAGGAGGTTCTATAACCAAGTAGTAAAGTAGAACAGATCACCTATAAGGGAATACTAACCAGACTGACAACAGATATCTCAGTAGCAACAATCAAAGCCTGAAACAGAGGAATAATATATTTAAAGTTCTAAGAGAAAATTAAAATTTTCAAGGCTGAGGATCAAATAGGCATTTTAAGATTAAAGAATTGGGAAAATTTATACTTAATGGTAAGCCTGCATTAAAGGAAACTTCAAGAAGAAGGAAAGTGAAAATTAAGAAGCTAAGCATTTAACTTGAATTAGAAAAATAACAATGTTAATCTGAAGAAAGTGGAAGAAGGCAATTGATAAAGATATGAGCAAAAATTAGTGAAATTTGAAACAACAAAAAAGATAATACGAACAAATTACAGTTACAACAGAGAATAAAAAGAAACTATAATAATGCTATGAATTACTCTATGCCAAATAGCTAAAGAAGATGGATAAATGATAGGAAAACTATAACTAACCAAAACCAAGTAAAAAAAAAAAAAACTGAGTAGTCCTATAGGTTAACAGACAAAAGAGGATATTTTTTTATTATTTCTAGTAATAATAAATAAACTTAACAAATTATTAAATCTCACAAAAGGAATATAAGAATTTTAGGTAGAAATAGTATAAAACTTATTAAGGAGATATTGAAAATCTAATAATCAGACAGAAAAACCATACTCATTGATCAGAAGACTCAGTATCGTAAGGAAGTTAGTTATTCTCAAGTTGATTGACAGAGTCAATGCTGTCCTAAAGCATATTTTCTACAAAGACTTTTGAGATGCTTGACAAGCTAATTCTAAAATTTAATTGTAGACTAAGGGCTTAAAAATACAGTGTCACCCCTTAAGACTTTGTGATTGTGGGGATAGACAAATCATCAGTGGAATAAAATAACACAGAAACAGAGCCTTGATATATGGCAGAGATGTTTTGCAGATCTGTGGGCGGGGGGAGGGACTGTTGTGCTGAGTAAATAGTTCTGGGACAAAATATACATTCATATGTAAAAAAATTCCTATCCTATACCATACATATAGTGTCATTTCATAAAATGTAATGTAAAGGCAAAACTTGAAAACTATTAGAGAAAGGAAATATATTACTTTGGAGCAGGAAAGGTTTTCTTAAACAAGATCCAGAAGATCTGTCTGTGAAAGAAAAGTGTGCTAAAGTCACCTTCATTAAAGTTAAGGACAGCTCTACATCAGAGAGGACACCATTAATGTAGTAGAAAGAAAAAACTTGAACTGGGAAAAGGTATTTTTAAGGCATACAACAGGAAAGTGATTGAATATATAAAATATATAAAGAACTTCTTCAGATAGACAGAAAAATGAACATAAATACACAAACAGGTACTTTCCAGGTGAAGAAATACAAATTGCCCAGAAACATGTCATGAGATGCTATCAGTGATGTATTTGAATTAGAAAAAGAACAATGTTAATCTGAAGAAAATGGAAGGAAGGAGTTGATAAAGTTGTGAGCAAAAATTGGTGAAATTCAAAACAACAGAAGGATATCATAAACAAACTAGTTTCAGCAGAGATTTAAAAAAAAAAGAAACTAGATAATATCAAACATATCAACATCATTAGTATTCAACAAAATGTAAACCAGAAAAACATGGTACCATTTTACCCCTATAAGATCAGCAAAAATTAGGAATCTGATCATAACAATATCTTGTTCAGGATGTAGACTTCTTATAAATAGCTGCTGGGGGTGAAAAGTAGTACAACCAATTTGGATGAGAATGTGGCACCTGCTTATAAAAGATATTTCTATGTCTTATAGATGAGCAATTTTACACTTAGAGAATTCTATATCCAGAGAAACTTTTGCATACCATGCCAGGAGACATTTATGAGAATGTTCAGAACAGCGATGTTTGCAATTATAAATGTAAGAAAACCCAGATATCTTTATGAAGGAGAATGATTAAATGTTGTTTATCTATACATTAGAATTTCAAACACGAGTGAAAATGAACAGGTAAGCCTCAGAAATGTAATACTGAGTGAAAATACGCAAACTGAAGAAGTCTGTATCAGAATACCATTTTTGTAAAGCTGAAAAATGAGCGATAAAATATTAAGGTATATGTATTTCAGATGATATTATTTTTTATAAAAGATGTAATCGACAAACAGAAAATTCATAGTATTGGCCAGGACTGGAACAGGGGAGGAACACATGTGTTCATGTAGCAAAGTTGTATGTTAGGTATTAGTATTATGTTTCATAATTTACATGTATGTATATTCATTTATATGTCTCAAATATCATATAACATCAACATAGTCAGTCACTAAAGGTTCAATAACCTACCAGTTACCTAACCTCTTCAAAGCTCAAGTTCCTTATCTGAAAAGTGGGATGATAGCAATAGTACATCTGTGAGTCATTGTGATTATTAAATGGGCCACGCAAAAGGCTGAAGTTAGTGCCTGATACAGAGTGAGTGCACAGCATATGTAGCTTTTGTTATTGCATTAGCTTTTTCCTTAAAATATGATGTGTGATACTGTTTACTTCAACTAGAATTAAAGGAGATCGTGCTCCTGCAGAATGCACCACCGCTGTTCTGATTGTGTGATAGAGGTATGTTCACGATATGCATTTAAATGTGCATAAATAATACATATTGATTTATTCAGAAGCGTTAATGAGTTTAGAAGAGATTCCTTGCTTCTGACAGACCAAAGAAAAGGACTTCTGGAGGGAGGAGCAAGCTTTATGCCTCCTAGGTCTTTTAAATTCTGGAATATTAGCAAAGGTGTTCCCTCATTGCTTGATGATAGTCAAACACTGGAGAAGGGCAGTTTTCTAGAAGCGGGTCAGAGACTGCTATACCAGAGGCTCAAGACATTTCCCACCTGTTGGTGACCTTGACTTAGAGGTCATCAGATTTAACTCCAGCAGTTATGAATGCAGCTCAGTAACCAGAGGCGTTTTAGAAAGTGAACTGTAGATAATTTAAAGTGACATGTTGCTGCTTCCAGGAGCTCCCTGGGTATAATCTAAAAGTGGCCCCTGTACTCAGAGGGTAGGGAGAGATGGAAGAAAGAGGCAGACCACTGCAGATTGGTAGGCGGCAGTCTCATAAATTTAACTTCTGAGGCTTGTCTTAAGTGGCCACATGATGAGAAGTTTCCCGCTCCTGCCTGCCAGAACCTTAAATGTTTATGTAAGAGTTTTAATAGTGCATTCTCACCTGTAGCCCAGCACTGGTGTTCCCCAGTACTAGAAGTACATGTAGGGTAATAAAATTTTACATTTACTAAGAAAAAAAAAATTTACATAAGAGGCCTTAGTCAGTCACGTATACCATCTAGATAGTCTCAACAACACATACTCTTTCAAAGCTGTGTCCTTGGAAAGTGCTCCCACTGTGGGGACGGTGGGAGAGCAGACACTCCAAGCACAGGGCCGGGGCACGGGGCCTCATTGCCCGGATGCTGCTCACAGGCCAGCTGGCGGTTAGGTCCTCTTGAATATCTCCTCTGACACATTCTGTAGAAGGCAGGTTTTTCCAAGGGTTGTTGAAACAGCAGTTGTGTTGGAATTAGGAAGTGAACATTTAAAATTTTGACTGCACATGTTGGGAAATGCTAACTGGATTTGTCAATGGTGGTGGTATTGGTGCTGGAGGAGGAGTCACTATTGAGTGAATGATTCTTTGGCTTTTTACCCAAAGTTTAGGAAAGTATAAAGTGTTTTCTTTATGTGTGGCCAAAGGACATAGTCACTGTGAACAGTGTCACAGTAGCTGTTACCATTTACGGTAGATTCATGAAGAATGTGAAAATGCAATTCCCGCAGTTTGGGTTTTGTTCACATGTATTTTAATTTTACTATTCAGTGTAGCTATGAGACAAACAAAAGGCCAGATATTTCACAGCGAAGTCTGTATGTTACAAAGTTGAACGTAGGAGCATAGACATGAAGTGGGTTTTTTTAAGGTCAAGTAGTGAGTTACTGAATCCAGATTTCTTTTGATGGCAACTCCCTGATAAGAAATGTTCAAGTTAATTCCACATTTAAGTGCTTTACAGAAGCTGACAGACAGAGATGGTACTTGCCATGCACTGAGCATAATTATTCTAGTGTCTTTTAGGACAGATGCTTTTTTCTTTCAAGTGTGTACATGGTAATTGAGATGAAATACTGTTCTGGAAAGCTCCAGATTCTCAAAAAGCTTTCCTATAGCCAGCTGTATTGCAGAATAACCCCCAAGTTCAAGACCTAAGAGTTTTTAAAAGACCAATTCACCATGCGGTGAAGTTATTCATCTGGGAATCAAAATCAGAAAAAAGCAAGAAGCTTACAATATTTGAGAGTAAAGCCTGAGGATGAAATCACAGACACCCTCTGATTTTCAATTTAATATCCATGAAGTTAACTAATGATTATTTTTAAAGTACTTTATAAGCAGTGCCATTAATGCTAAATAAATGCTTATGGTAATATAACCAACTCAGATATTTTTTAAAATTTAAAGCCATTTCATATGAAACAGCTGCCATTCTGCAGGTCACTCATCTATTATAAAAACAGCAGATCATCAAAACTATTTCTGGATTATTATTGAGTGAGTTTTATATTATCATGTATCCTACATAATTCTGGATTATAGTAAAGCTTTAACTCAGGTGCAGCTTAATCTGGAATATAATCTGTTCTTTTAAATTTTAGTGCTAACATGTATAATCAATAGGAGAATAATAGTAATAGCTCATCTTTATTGAGCTTAAACTAGATGAAATTCTGTGCTAAGTCCTTGATTGACATTTTCTCATTGAATCTTTATAGGATTCTTATAAGGCAAATACTAATACATCTCCATACTGTAGATATGGAAACTGAGTTTATAGAATGTAAGTAATTTATCTGGAGTCTCAGAGGGGAGTTGTATTAGATTGGGGATATGTACAAAGGCAGTCTGATTCTAAAGCTAGTGTTTTAAAATCTGCAATCCCGTGTTAACACTGAGTATTGTTACTTTAAAAATACATTGGAGTCTTGATATATACTGTTCTCAAAATCTGTATACTGGGACTGCAAGGTAAGACTGCCTTGAACAAAACCCTCCTTGTTCTTTAAAGGAAGATAGAATTCTTATCTTAAATTTCAATACTAAAGTGAGGTTCTAGAATCAATATAGCCCTTCAGTAGGACACAGCCCATTTCAAATCTCCCAGAATTGGAGTCATTACTCACACATGGTCTTGCCCTTTTGGTTATGAATCCTGCAAACCCTGGCTTTAAAAATCTCAATTAAATGTGTACAGCTGCACACAATCCTTTTAAAATACATGATTGTTTTTTCCTGCAGATGTAAGCTCTAAGAAATGGTGTTTGCTTATTTAAAATGTTCCCTTTAATTTTCCAGGTTTTTTTGGCTGCACCTTGTCAGTCCAAGCTTACATTTGAAATTGATTTACAAGCACAGATTCCCTTTCCCAAGACCCTTTATTTCTCTTCCAGTTAGATCGCATCACACTGTGGGGATTTTCTGAAGTGTGCCCACTGAAAGAAGGGCATAGTCTGCCTTTCGGAGGCCTGATCTGCTGACTTTGTTGTTGTATAAAATAACTTCAAGGTACCTGCATGGGCTGGAGCTGGTTTGCAGTTTGCTGAATCATTGAGTTATGCTGTACCTAAGGGAGCAGAGGCCTTGTTTTGTTCCCAGTGAACATCAGGTTGGAAGAGAGCGTGGGGAATCTGAAGTTCATCAGAATGAGTAGGGTGGCCTGAGTTCTCTTTCATTCTGGAATTAACAAATACTCGGGCAGTAACTAGAGGTTATAATGAAGAAGCACTTTGAAAATCTAGCCTGCTACCACTGCCACGATCACCTTTTTGAAACTGTTTTTTCACATTTATCTGCCTGATATGAACATACTATCTTGGTTTTACTCATTTTAACCCCAAAAGGCAACATATTATACAGTTCTTTGCCTTCCTTTTTTTCCACTGAAAATATTTCCATGTCTATGCAACCTTCCCCATTCTTCTTTATTGCTACCCAATAGTCTATTGATTATAATTTATTTAACCAGTTCCTTACTGTTGGGCATCTGCGTGTTTCCAGACTTTTGTAATCACAAGCATTGCTTCATTAATTATTCTTGTATACTTGTCATTTTGCATGTGTTTAAGTTTTTCTGTAGGATAAATAAACTAGTAATGGATGATCAAAGGGTGTGTGCATATATAATTTGGGTAGATGTTGTCAAATTTTCTTCTAAAACATCATGGTTTCTCAAACCCTCCTCTCCCACTACTTTTTAATCAGAATGCTAAATTTCAGCTAAACTAATTAGGAGCCCTAATTAGTGGCCCTGGAAAATATGATACAGATTTTCACCTGTTTTTCTGAATTTCTGAAAACATTACTTTCTTCTAGTTCATTCTATACCTTTATAAATCCTTCCCAAACGCACAGGAAACTCCTCTCTTATGGGCCCACAACTATACAGTGTATGCCGCTTTTCCTGTTTGAGTTTTTATGGCCTGTACATACTGTACTTGTGTTGAAACTTCATCTAACATTACTTGCAACTTAATTGTTTTCTTTTGGAATGTCTGGCCTTTCCATCAGGATTATCAACTGTTTGAGAGCTCTTTGCTTTTTTTTTCTTATTTTGTATTTCTTCTTAATGCCTTTGACAGCGCTTTGCACATTGCAGGTTTCTTTCTTAATCTTCTGAGGAAAATAGCTTTATTGTTTTGGTAAAACAAAACAAAGCAAAACAAAACACATACTTATTATGAGGAAAAAAAGATATATAATAGTGCCAGGTATGCAAAATTCCCCAAAATATCACTACCCTGACATAACTACTCTCGACATTTTGTTCCACGGCCTTCCAGTTATCTCTTTATTAATATATATACATATATTAAGTTAGATGTGTACAGTTTTACACATGACCTCACACTGTTCCAACTGTTAGATACCTTGCTTTTCTTCAGTGAAAGACTTAGATCTTTCCCCATCTCAGCTGATACTGTTCTATATAATTTTTAATGGATACATACTGGTTGTTTCTATACACAAACCAGTGCTGAACTCATTGACATTTGTGATGTATACTTTTCCATTTCAGTCAATGCATCCATTGACACTAGTGCAATTATCTCTTCTATAATCTTAGACATGAAAGAGTTGTGTTAGGCATGGGCACATGTTGTGGTGTTGCGGAAAAGTTCCAAAGTCAGACCAGGGAAAAACCAAGCACTAACTCAGGAGAACTCAGGTTTCTTATACAGAGTCCCAGAGGAGCTAGTGCTCTGAAGATCTGGGTCAAGAGCACAGTTGCAACATTCCTTACATACAGAAATTTTACACAAGCTAATTGGTTAGTTTGAACTCAGACTGTTACAAATGGCAGGAGTTGCTATGATTGTGAATAGTAACAGTGGCAGAAGGGCAGGAGTTGTTTGTTATTGGTTACAGCTGGTACAAAGTGATACAAATTGTTGCAGCAAGTAGGAGCTTCCAGGGGTTCCCCGGTGCTATAAGAGATAGGATCTGCTAGGGGTATAAACGGTTACATTTACAAGTCTAGCAAAGTGCGAGTGAGTTCTTGCAAGAGTTCCTGCATACAGCAAGCATATTTACAGAAGCAGAACAGAGAGCTGGTTAGCATTTTGAATTATATTTTTCTTCATTTCCTTCTTCAGTGGGATCTAAGCAAGTACTTATAAAAGAGAAGAAAGTTTACAAAAGTGTTGAGTACTTTTTCTTAGGTGGAATTCTGTCAAACTCTCATAGTTAGCTGTGCCCTTCAGTAACAGTAATCAGTCATCAAAAAGTACCCAGAAATTTTATTACATAAATAAAAAGAAAAAAGTCTTAAAGAGATACTCTAGGAGAAGTAACCTTTGCATGTATTTATGAGGATAAAGATGAATCATTGCTTTTTCCTTTTATCCTGCTAGGTGGCAACTACCTGTCTTTCTCCTTTCCCAAACAAGTTTGGAAAGCTTGTCTAATTTAGGATATTATAAAAGCATTTTCCCTCCTGCCAGGGTACAGAGGAGAGTAATCTCGTTTTCTTAGAGAACAGTTTGCTTAGGAAAGTACACACTAATAAAAACTCCTATAGCTGGGGGCTATTTTGAAGCCCACTTGAAACATTTTGGTGTGTTTGTTTCTTTACTATTCTACTTTATTTCAGAAAAGATTTTAGATGGTTTACTAAGAGGCAAGCAATGGGCTGGATAAAATTTATTTGATAGATGAGAAAAAGGAGGTAAAGAGAAAATAAGGATAAGAAAGTAAAAGAAAGCCAAGAGTAAGGTTAGTTCACAAAATGCACATGAAATATAAAGTTGCCATCTTTGGAGTTCCAAAAAGGTTGAATATGGGCAATTTTCTATGATTTAACCACAATATTAAGTTCTTTGTACTTCCTTGAGGCGAACCTCAAATCTGGTGAGCCAGCATTACGGGATGGTAGCTTCATCACTGTTATGATTAGAACAGAAGTCCAAATATTCCTGATATTTAGGCCAAATTGAAGATTCACCTAGAGAAGAGATTTTAAACAGTATCATCTCAGGATCCTAGAAAGCCATAGCTGGGAGGGCCTCGAGGGCTTGTCCTAAAAACCCTCTTAGGATTGTGTGAGGCCTTGTAGTTGTGCAGTGCACTGGAAGGGTCTCTGTGGACTGCAGAGTCTGCATATGACTCTGACCTTGTCAGTTGCTTAAACTCTCAATCCAATTTCCTTGTTTACCAAATAGGAATAAGGATTGGCTTTTATTTCATAAGGTTGTCATAAGGATTAAATAAGATAATGCAAGGGAGGGGAATGCAATCAAAACCGCAGTGAGATACTACTTTATACCCACTTGGTTGACCATAATCAAAAAAGACAGACAATAATAAGTGTTGGTGAAGATGTGGAGAAATTGGAACCCTCATACGTTGCTGGCGGGAATGTAAAATGGTGTATCTGCTTTGGAAAAAAAGTCTGGCAGTTCCTCAAAAGGTTAACATGTGACTCAGAAATTCCACTCCTATGTATATACTGAGGAGAAAATACCAAAACTTGTACACGAGTGTTCACAACATCATTATTCATAAGAGCCAAAAGTAGAAACAATTAAAATATCATCAACTAATGAATGGAAGAAGGGGTATTATGTTGCATGATTCTATTTATATAAAATGTCTAGAATAGGCCAATCCATAGAGACAGAAAGTAAATTAGTGTTTGCCTAGGACCAGAGGCTCAGGGGAAATGGGGAGCAATTGCTAATGGACAGGGGGTTTCTTTTTGGGGTGATAACATTTTTATAGCATTGATTATGATGGTGATTGCACAATTCTGTGTGAATATGCTAAAAACCATTGGCTTGTGCACTTTAAATAGGTGTACCGTATGGTAGGTGAATTATATCTCGGTAAAGCTGTATATATATAAAAATGGTACATTGCAGAGTTCTTAGTATAACTCAATAAGTAATATACTATGAAAGTACTCGATAAGTGTAGTTTTTTCTTTTTTTTTACAAATGATGAAACTGAGGCCCAGAGATGTAAAATGCCTTATCTTGATCATGTGGCTCTGTTGGTCAAAATGAGGCCCTAGTTCTCCTAAAGACCAAATCGGCACACCCCTCCCCTGAGGAGGGCAGCTGCAAAGGCTGGCATTATGTTTGCTTTCCCATCTAATGTGGTCCTCAATTGTTTCTGACTTCAGTTGACCTTCGTTTGGTCTTAAACCTTTTCACTGTAAAGATTTTCAAGTTTCTAAATTTTGATGCATTAGAAACCGAAATAGTCAGCAAAGTTTTCCAATTAGCCACGATAAACTGTTTGAAAAATTGATTCGTGGCCCTGCGTGCTATTGACTTTTTAGAGACTGATTAACCCATCTAAGAATTACCCAGGCGCTTTACTGTTTTCCTTTTTCTCCATGGGTCCTGTCTATGGCCATTTCACTTTTCAAACTTTTCTACTTGAAATAGATGGGGCAATCAAAAGCAGTGGAGACCCCCGTTTCTTGAGTTTTCTCAGAAGCAAATCTCAAAAGCAATTCATAACTTTGAAATTTGTAGCATTGGTGTGAAGGGAAATTTGGGTTTCCTGTTACATATTTTTTTGTTATGTTCTTGTTGTGGTATTTAAAAAAATAACTTCGGCCACAGAAAATATGAAGTCAGTATCAACCTGGTATTTTTAATCCAGTGAAATTGGTAGGGTTTTTAGATAATTAGAGTTATATTAGTGTGCTATAGGTTGGTGTTAAGAAACACATACATTTTCAACAACCTAAATAATGTGTATATTTAACTTTATAAAAAGGCTACTGCCCTAAAAGTATGTATAGCTGAGGGTTTGACAAATATTATTGTAAAATGTAAAGTTTCTGAAAATTAGATTTCAGGAATACTTAGGTTTTGAGAATAGCTCTCTCTTTAGGAGCAGTCAGAGAATAAAGTAATAGGACCCCTCTTGGAGCATAAAAGTAGTCACCAAGTAATAAACATTAATACAAAGTTAACAAAGCGATTAACTCTTAACATTAACAGCCCGACGTGTTTGGATTAGTAATTTCACTCTGTAGATATTAAAGCATACTCTGATGTATTAGGTCATACTGATTATTGTCTATTGTTTTTCTGTTGCTATGCAGTGAATCACCCCAAAACTTAGTGGGTTAACTCCACAACAGTCATTTTATTATTATCTCTCATGGTCCTGGAGCATGACTGGGCTCAGCTTGTTAGATCTTGCTTGAGCTATCTAATGTAGTTGCAGCCTTGAGTGACTGGTGACTTCCTGAGGCTAGCTCCACTCACATAGCTGGGGGCAATTGAAGATGGCTGTTGTCTGGCATCTCAACTGGGAGAGTTGGCTAGACAACTACATATGGCCTCGCCATGTGGTTTTTCTACTTCACAGCATACTGACTGGGTTCCAAGAGTGAGCTTCCCAAGTGGACCGGGCCGAAACTCTGTGGCCTTTTATGACCTTGCCTTGGAATCTGTAGCAAACTAATATAACTCAAATTATCTCAAACCTTGTCAGTTTCACTGGATTAAAAATACGGGCATCACTTCCTCTGTAATTACAGGCTTACCCAGATTTAAGAGGAGGGAATATAGATTCGAACCATATCAATGAGTTAAGTGTCAAGGACACATTGTCAAAAGTGGGAGATCTTGTGATTATCTTGGCAAACACAATATGAGCACTCACTTTTTGAGTAAAAGGCAATAATAGGAGGAGACAAGAAAAGAAATAAAGAGGAAAAGAATCCCATGGGGTTGGTAGTAGAATGGCGATAGTGAGCTACCGACAGCAAAAAGGAGATAAAGGCAGGTGACAGAATAGCTCAGCTGGAGGTGTGGGGAAGGCAGGGCAGACAGCTCCTGGTGAAGGTATCTCTGAGGCTTATTGGGCCTATAGTCACAGGAATTATACCCAAGATTGTGCCCTTGACAGTATTCTGGTAAGGAGTACAAGGCATATTAAACAAACACATTCAGCATCTAGAACACAGTAGAGTCACTCTAGTTGCCCTAATAAGCTGGCCAGGATAGCACATGGTAAAGTACCATAGGCAAAGTGTCAAAATCATCTTGCGATTGAAATAGATTTCCAGTCTTCCTATGTGGGAAGTAGTGTAAATGATTGTGTAGCACTTGAGTGAAAAAATGGACACCTACAGTTGTCCTTTCTCATTTCCTCCTTCACTTGCAAAATATATTTATTTTGACTATTCAAATATGTACACTTGATTAAAAAGTCAAATATTTATTGGGCACTTACCATATTCTATGCATTCTTTGAGGCGGAGGTATTTGATTAAAGGGTTAAGGATAAATCTAGTGATTATTTAGTATTGTTCTATACAATTGTTTCATTTACCTTTTATGAATTCTGAGAAAGGGTTAGTGTTAGCTTGCTCAGAGGCATCCAGTAAATCATTTAGCCTTTAAAAGACTCTTTTTTTCAGACTATCTTTAATACCCATTTGTGCAGTTCTTGTGTTGCAGAAAAGTTGCAAAAATCAGATTGGCGAGAAACCAAGCAGCACTCAGAGAGTTGAACTCAGGTTTATGACACCTGCGGTCCCAGAGGAGCTTGTGCTCTTGAAGATCTGTGCCTGGAGCTCAGTTGCAACATTCCTTATATAGAACTTATTTGGAATGGGCTGATTGGTTAATTTGTCCTTAGATGGTTACAAAGCGCAGGAGTTGCTATGGGTTGCAGGCAGTTACAGTTATTGCTTAGACAGAACAAGCAAAAGGGAAGATGAGTCTTTAGTTAATTTCAAGTATGGCCTATGCAGCAAGCATATCTACAGAGGCAGAACAAAAAGCTGATTAGCCTTTTGAGTGAAAATTCCTCTTCACTTGTAGGTATTGGAAACATGTTTGTGAAATGAAAAGCACATAGGAGACACTTCATAAATACTGAATTTTAATACCTTTATAAACTGTGATTCAATCAGGTATTGTAAAGCAGAATCGTGTGACATACTGGTATAAATTCAAGCATTTGATGATAGCATGCGTTCATTTGTCTCCTCAGTCTTAATTGAACACCTAGAATGTGCTAGTTAGTGTAGCAGGCTCTGGGATTTGAGAATTAACAAGCTGGACAAAGTCTCTGTTCTGTGGAACCTACATGAGGAGGGTTCCTCTGCGAAAAAGATCTGAAAATGCTTAGGACTTAATGAAAGGTAAAATGGATACATAAGGAAATAGAATCACCTGTGCATTTTCAGATGCGGTACTTATATTGCAAATAGATATGGTGTTTTAAGTGGCTAAAAAGTAGTCAGCGATGATGCAGTAGAACTAGCATTTTCAAAGAAGTCATTTCTAAGTGCATCGTATTGCCTGAATAGTTTTGGAGTGCCAAAATAAATGAAATGGTCTTCTTGGTGGTGCTTGTCAACTTTAACCCAGGCCAGTGTTAGGAAATCAAGTTTAGTAGGACAAGTAGCATGCAGTAAGAATGGGTCCTAGAATAATAAGTTAACAGCTTGTTCTTTCCTCTCCTGTAGTATGTTGAGCATAATTATATCTATTGTAAGGTTTTTTTCTATGCTCACTGATTTAATGTATTTATATATGTGTGTGTTTACATATATATTTATAAAAGTATAATTCAGAATATAAATATGGAGAAGATCTCATAAGGAAGTTTATCTTTAACTCAGATATTATATCATTAATACTTTAAATCTCATTATAACATTGTAACCTGAGTGCCACATCCTTCTTCCTGTATGGAGATCTTAGAGAAAAATTGTGGCCTGATGCCATCTCCATCTATTCATTTGTTATCAGGGTTCATAATAATGATCTCAGATATCCAAAAATAGCTCTATTAGGCCACATATTTCTGAGAAAATACGTATGCAGCAGGTTTTTAAACTCCATTTATTTGAATATAGTTAACAATGATTCATTCTCTGTGAGTTATTAAAGCTGAGGACATACCCTGTTTTTGTTTTTTTCTAGAGTGGAATTCAGTACAAATCAGCATTTTTTGAACACATACTAAATTTTGGGTACTAGACTAAGAGTTTTACATACATTATCTCGTTTGTCCTCGTAATAACTTGTTGCGGTAGGTATTATCACTCAGTTTTACAGATGAAGAAACCAAGACTGGGGCTCCATAACAAAGTCTGGTTAGTGGTCAAGTTGGAATTTAATGTCAAGTCTGTCTGATGCAAAAGACTTTTTATTGGTAATCGCTATGTTGTACTGTAGAAGGATTCAAATTTTCTCCTTATTCTCTTCCTTCTTTCCTAAATTTTCTATAATAAATACGAATCAACTTTATATTTCAAAAATATCAACCAATATAGTTTAAAATGTGTTGTGATATAGTTAGTTTTTAAAAAGTATTTTTTGTTTGGTATGAAAAACATAAAACTACATGAACCTGAACTCTATATTCCTATGTTTAGCAATTAAAGAGATATTATAATTAACGTTTAAAGTGAAATGCAACAGACAAGTATTGTATTTATTAAGGTTTCTGTTTCAGTTATTTTTCTTGGGAAGATAATACCTATTGATTTAAGATCTTTAGTCTTAGATTCTAAATTGATTTTATTTCTTTGTCAACATGATGAGGGGATTGTCTTTTGACAAGGACAAGAAAAGCATACTCTTTATTTTCATAGGCATTTATGTCTATAGAAAGGTTTGATGATTAAAGGAAGAGAGAAATACCTGAGGGGCTACAGTAAGGGTTTCTGATGGTAGCGGGGATTTAAACTTTTTTCCCCTTCTTTTTCTCTGCCCCTCTGCCCCCCACCCCCATCATAATTTGATTTCAGGCTCAGCTATCAGTACTATGGGAGACAAATTAATTTAGGTAATTAAATCAACTAATTTTAGGCTGTTTCTTTAGTTCTTCCTCTCTCTTCTCCATTATGCCCCATACACCTCCTCCCCAAAGTGCCTTCCTTTTTGGCCTTGAGCTTGTACCAAAGATGCTTTAAAGGTTTATGTCAGTGGGTCTTGGGTAGGACCTGGAAATCTGATTTTCTAACAAATGACCTAGGTAAGTTTATACAATCAGACATATTTGAGAACTCTTGGGCTAGAGTAAAGCATGCATGATGCGACGCAATAAGAAATGAACTTTTAAAGCTGGATTGGTCCAGAATGTAAAGAGCTTTAGATCGTAAGCCATGGGTTTAGGACCTGATGCCAGAAGCTGTGGGGAGCTGATGGTGGGCACTGCACAAGCAGAGAAGAAGCAACTATAGAAGTTAAATTAGAAGGGCTGGAGAGTAGGGGGCGATCCGAAGGAGTAGATATGGGCTGGTGGAAATTATTAAAGACATCTATATTTGCGGTAATGAGAGTCTGAACTAGAACTGTGGGGAGGCAGGGACATTGAGTGCTAGTGAAGTGCTAGACTCGAAAGAGCCTGGCAAGTGGCTGGATGTAGAAGGCAGAAGCACAGGAAGGAGACAGCAGGAAGAGTTGGAATCTATCTGGAAAGGAGGGTGTTAGTAGGGAGGCGTTTAGGAGGGAAGATGAATGCAAGTTTGTTGACGTGTATTTGAGTTTGAAGTTCCACCGAGACTTCCATGTGTGGTGTCCAGTAGGCCAATGGAAATGTGTAGCTCACGAGAGACTGTGACTGAAGAGAACTATATTTAGTGATTTAGATGATTTTGGAAACCACGTGATATGAGGAGGTTGCCGAGTAGGACATTACAGAGAGGATGGAGAAGTCCTAGGGGAATCGTTATGGGGTAGGTGGGGGATGGAGAGAACTGTTAGAGGACAAAAAGAAAGTGCTATCACAGGAACTGAGAGGGTGGAGGAGGTCAGCATTCTGAATGTTGCAGAGAGGGTAAGGAAATTGAGATTTTATAAAGGGACATTGGATTTTGCTCAGTTTTAATAAGGGAAGTAGCTAGACAGCCAGATTGAATGGGTAAAGAGATGATGAGGAAGTGCAAGTGAGTAATTTTTCAAAGTTTGATGGGAAAGGGCAGGAAGAGACCTTTGTGAGAAGGATTTTGAGGGCAGCGGAGACTTGCGTATATTCAGAAGCTCAGTGTGAAGGAGGAGAAAGATGAGTGAGGTAGGGCTTGTGTCGTGGAGGAGTCTGGAGGGCACTGGTTCACAAAGGCAGTTACTCATTTGCTGCACGCCTCCTCTTCATGCGTCAAGTTCCAGGACTGCACTAGGACTGCAGAGATAAGATTCAGTCTTATTCTGTAAGTAACCCCAGAGAAAATGAAAGTTGGCAGTATGGATTTGAGTCTGAATGACTCTGGGATGGAGGCCCCATAGACTAGGGGAGGACTCGAAAACCACAGTTGCGCATCAGGATAAATGCTATGATGAAATGATGCACAGAGCTGGGGCATATAGAGGAGGGCAGAGGGTGAGGTGGACAAGGCCTTAATCAAGGACATGGTGCTTTAGTTGTCCTGTGCAAGGTATGTGGCACTCTTCCTTCTCCAGAGGCAAGGAAGCTTATTTCAAGTTAGGGAGACCAGCATGGGCAAATACTTGGAAATGTATTGGAAGAACAATTGTTTGTATGACCGAAGCAGAGGGAAGATAATCAGGCGAGGCTATAGGGATGAGCAGGAGCCAAAACAAAAAATATCTCTGTCTCTTGATGAGTTTAAGTCTTTTTTTTAGCTTTTTGTTTTTCCTGAAAACTCTGGGGGAACTGCGATAAGGTTTTAAGCAGAGAGGTGTGATGATCTAGTTTGTCTTTCAAAAGACTACCCAGGAGGTAGAGTGGAGACCCAGGACTGGGAATGGCAGCTAGGTTGGTAGGCTGGTGTGCAGTCCAGGTGAGGATTAGAGGAGAGCTTAGGTAGAACAGGCAGATATTAGGCAGAAGAGATATTTGGGGAAAAGAATTGACATGACTAAGGTTTTAAAAGCTTTTCGTGAGGATAGGAGATTTCGAGAAAAGCCGAGGTTGATGTCCTTCCTGCTTTCTAACACTGGAAGGTGGGAAGGAACCTTTACTGGGGTAGATGCTGAATTTTCTGAATGTGTTAGGCCCGAGGTGCTCATGAGATGCCAAATGGAGATGGAGAGCAGACAAGTGTATATGTATGAAAATAATGGGATGTTTTGGCCTGGAGAGGGGAACATGGACTCCTCAGCACAAGAATGATAGCTCTGACCAGTGTGTGCAAGAGATGTCCTGGGAGTGTGTAGTCTATACACACACAGGCACACACACACAGCCCCTTGACTCAAGTGCTAATGATCCATTTCTGTATTTTCTGAGTACTTCTGCCTGAGATTAGGCAGAAAAAGAGAAAGATGGTGGTACGCAAATATATTTAGTTTTACTACTGATTAGCAGATGTGAGGAGAGGATTAGATCCTTAGAAGAGGCTCACACCCCACAGTGAGACTTGGGTTACTTGTGAAACTCATTTATGTGTTGACAAGTGCTCTCCCTCACCCCCTACCAAGGACTCTGAAGCTCTGATTTAAAAAATAATAATAATAACAACTCCAAGGAAAATACACAACTGTGTTATTTCTTGCTTTTTGTTTTTTTGTTGTGTTGTTTTTTAAAACAGTGAAGGGACAGATATTGCCTTGTTTGGAAAATATCTAAATCAGAATATATAATTCTTCAGAATCTTTTACAAGGAAATCTATGTTACTTATTTTGCTGCTCTGGCAATCTCTATTTAGTACTAAATCAACTAACAAAATAGAATGCATGGCTCTTTTCAGTATTGAATTGAATGAAGCACAATGGAGACACTGCCACAGAAATAAAACTCCTGTCTGAAGCATTTTTAAATGGGAGCCCTCATCATAGGTTTCATTTATTACTGAGAACTTATTTTCTCAGTGATGTAAAGAACATGAGTGTTATCCCCAAGGAGTGATTTTTCCTATTAGCAACAGGGAAACAACGAAGCTCTTATATCATCCTCGTAGTTGAAAAAGCAATGTCTAAATCAGAACTTGCTTAAGTGGGTATGATGGCCACCTTCTTAAGAGAGATCCTAAAAAGACCCGTCATAGATTTAAGAGTTTGAATGTGGATCTTGTTTAGATACTGTTTTGAATAAATAAACTGAAAAAGACATTTTTGATACAGTGGGACAAGATCGAACATAGGCTGATAATAAATTCTACTGAGGAATTATTGATGATTTTTTTTTTTTTTTTTTGTGAAAGCGATACCGTGATCGTGTTTTAAAATGTTCTTATCAATTAGAGATGTGCTGAAGAATTTACGAGCAAAATGGTGTGATGTCTAAGATTTGCTTTAAAAACACTGAAGTAAAACGAGTTGGGATGTAAAGATGAAATTTCAATGGCAGAAATGTTGATCATTGTTGAAGTGGGTGAATAGGTTCATTATACTGTTCTCACCTTTTATGCATGTATTAACAGTTCCATTTTTAAAAGGCTTAACATAAGAGAATGTAATATAATGTACTAGCCAGGAACAGGAGGGAGTCGAAGGTCTGTTTCTTGCCTGTTTTGACACTTCTAGGACATACATGTCACCTTTTCTTCATGGAGAGTGATGATCTTTATGCCTTTCTGACCCACAAATTGAGGTATGTGGCACCACAGCCAAATTGCATTTTCTATGATAAGAACGCTGTCCACCCAGGAATTGGGAGGTGTTCTGGGCAGTGCCTATTTCATCCTTCTCAGAGGCTTGAGACTCCATTGGAAATCACCATGTAGAGGATTATTTGTCTTCTTGCATTTTTGAGATAGTTGAATGAGTGAGACATGGGATGATAACTTGGGTGGAGTGATCCGTAAAGAGAGGTGGGAGAGGAGAGAATAGAAATTTAAGTAGGCATGTTTCCACGTGTAGACCTTGCGATGTAATCATGTGCTCTTATTAGTTCAAATGTGTACTAGAATCAGACCCTGCGCTCTTTCAAGCCCAGGTGTAAGTCTGTGGGTGGTTTTTTCTAACTACACTCTAATCTGAAGTCTCTGCCCTTTGCAGACAGGAGGATAATGAAATGAGTTGGTTACAAAGGGAACATGATTTCAGCAAAGCAGCCTGGACTTGTTTGCTTCTTTGAATTATTCCCAGCACAGTAAGATATTAATGTGTCATCTCAAAGGCATGTGGACCCATCCGTTTTGATCATCATCTTTGCTCTTATTTGGCATTTAGAACTATGCCTTTCCTCTCAGGATCTTCAGATGCTTAGAGGAAGGCCCAGAGTTTTCCTGACACCAACTGCTGCTTTGCTTAAGCAGGTGGAATAAAGTAAGCCCTGTAGCCTCCCTATACTCGTCTCTGCTATGGCCTGTGATGGGAAAAGGTAGTGGTTTTCTGAGGACATGATAAAATGCCTTTGAGTTGCAGGTTGAGATATCTTGGCCCAGAACTTTCCTGTGTCTTTATGTTTTAGCCTAGGATTGCTTATTTGTTCATTTGTCCAACTAACATTTCTTAAGTATCTATTATGCATTAGTAGTCTGTATTGGGTGCTGGTTCACAGAGCAAGGTTTTCTGTTCATGGCAGAAAATTTGAATTATTTTCTGGATCTGAGGATTATGAACATGAGAAGCTGAAAGGGTTTTAGGAAGTAATGGGGTCTTACCCTACCTTTCCTTCCTCCAGTATCCCTTCAACTCTACGATGCTTTGTCTTGAGCCTCTGACGTCCCTCTCCAAGAGGAAATGGTGGGAAAAGGATGGGGAGAAGTTCCCTCCTGGTGCAGGTTTGCTTTTGGCAAAGCTTTTTTCGGAAGGAAGCAGAAAAAATGTTATTCATTTATTCAACAAATATATATTTAGTACTTGCTAAATATAAGATATTTTAAATATAAGGACTCCGAATAGATTTAACTACATTTTACCCCCCAGGACATGTGATTTCCCAGCTCCAATATTCTTACATGCCAGAACATTTTCTTAATATCTTTGGAATTTTGTAGCAAATACCAGATTAACAAAAACAGTAGAATCCATTATTCTGTAAACATAATATAGAACACATGCTCATCTACCTGGCTAAGAAAAACATAAAGTTAGAGCATTAATAAGCATGAATTCCTCTCATTACATTTCTTCTGTGTTCAAAAATTTAATGATAGTTTTATTGACTGGACCAATAGTTTATTGCAATGAGTCTTCATTTAAGAATTTGTTGCATAAAAATCAAATATTAAATATTTGGTGACAGAAGGAAATTCAACTTAACTTTAGGTGGTGAACACACAATGCAATATACAAACGATGTACTATTGAATTGTACACTTGAAACCTATTTGATTTCATTAACCAATGTCACGCCAATAATTTAAATAAAAAATATTGGGAATTATAAATTGTTACACTTATTTTAGTATATGCAGGTGAATATAAGTTGATGTTCTGGTTTCGACCAGTCTGTGTTTATTGGTCTTATATTTTTGTTCTTGTCATGTCAAGGTTTTAGAAATTTTTTGTTTGTTTGCTTGTTTGTTCGTTTAGTTCTTGAAAATTTGTTAGGCAACTCTTCTTTTTATCACTCCCTCCACTCTTGGAAAAGTCACAATCTTTGAAAATTATTTAGTAGTAAGAAGTGATGACTTTTATGTACTCTTCTATATACTACCATATTGTCTGAATTTTTTAAAAGAGGTATGTATGTCTTTAATTTTTAAATACTTGTTTTTTGACTGACAGCATTCTATATAATAATGATAAAAATTCAACTGATATACTGGGTGAGGAGGCAGAGGGAATGTTTCTTCTTCACTGCTGATATTTCTTTAGCAAAACATTCTTGGCTCCTCTTTGCCCATTGACTTATCTGATTGGTGAGTTTGGAAGGAAAAATAGGGCATGCGTGGCCCAGCCCCTTCCCCTCCCTTTCTCCTGGAGCCAGCCAGCCTGCTCATAGAGGTAGGCGCTCTAGGTCACTACGGCCCTGCCTGTGGGAGGAATGTGATGGTCATCCTTGCTGGGATCTAGGTATGTAAGTCTTGTCTAACCTAGGGGTCAGTTCATCACAGAAGACTATTTGCTCAACGTTTCAGCCATATTCTCAAATATCACCTTTATAAGGAATAAGGGTGATGTTTTGACCCCTCTATGCTTATTGGTCTTATTCCTAAATTAGTTCAGAACTAGGTGTGTTATTTATTGGGGGGAAGGAAGGCCCCCCTCAACCCAGAAGTTATCACCAACTCCTATAAGTCATCCCTGAAATGCTCTATGCAGGTACAGATGTATCTTTTTATTTTAAATGGTGGTGAATGTTCTGTTTTCTACTAGCATTTTTCACATCCTATATTTTGATAATCTATTCAATACTCGTTCCTGGCTGCATACTATTCCATGATATGTATTGATTTTACAACCAGAAAGAATAAACATGCCTCCAGTTGAGCCTCACACTCTGATAAACAGTGAGAAACCATAAAGCTCTGCTGCTGGCCGGCAGGGATAGCAGCTGCTTTCTGTGATTTTTTTCTCATATGGAAGAGGCACGTTATGTATCTCAAGGTGAAAATGGAGGGCTTGCTGGAAATCTTTTATGTGGGCACCTATTTTGTCAGAGAGCCTATTGCTGTCGTTTAACTGGGAACTATAAGCTGAGTAATAGCTAAAATATGCCATTAAGGCAGTTAGTAATACTTTTATATGAAGAAACTCCTTGGTACTGACATCAGAAAGCTCTTCTAAAATGTTTAAAAAATGAAAGGTTTGTATAAGTGTGCATACTTTAAAAATCAGATATCTTAATGAAATTATAATATTATAAATATTTTCTGTGTTATAGTTAGTGTAAGAGTCTTAGAGGCTGGATGCCGTTTCTATTCTACAGAACTCTGCATTTTGGTACCTTTCATGAGTCATTATTCCCTAAGCAGATTTAGTTCTCGCCAGTATGTTTTCCAAGGTGGTGGTGTCGATTCTGTTTCTCGGTGTTAACATGAGTGATGTTTAAACGCTAACCCCTAACCTTTATGTTGTGTGTTCCTACAAGGTAAGAATCCAGTTTGTATTAAGTTATGGTAGTTCATATCCTCTTCGCTTTTTGTTTTATTGTCCTTTCTGTTCAATTCTCTTTTTTATTTCGTCTGGGGACATTAACATAGACCAAAATACCAATGGATGCTGTTATTGGTATTGCTCTTCTGTTAGCTAATTTGCCTTTTGTTTTTTTTTTAATACCAATAGTGAGGCTGCTGAATTTACTGTGTGTATCAATCCGGCTTCAACCAGAAATACAGAACCAATAGGAGATATATAAAAAGATTTATTGCAAGGAATTGGCTTACATGATTATGGGGACAGGCTAGGCAAGTTTGAAATCCATGGGGCACGTGGTCAGGAAGGGTGCAGTTTCTTCAGAGAAACCTCAGTTCAACTGTTAAGGCATTTCAACTGAATTAATCAGGCCAACCCAGATTATCGGGAATAATATCTCGTGTTTAAAGTCAGTTATAGACTTCAGTCATATCTACAAATTAGTATTTGCTTGATTAACTGTGGACTGTAGCATAGCCAAGTTGACACCCAAAACTGACCAGCACAATGTTTTTCTCTGTTGCTTGTTAGAATTTCTCTGGTCCTAATAGTTATTTATGCTGCCTGCCTGGAGTCATGTTCAGTTGGCTGTGTGCTTTCCTTTCTCATCTACCCCTCTTTTTCCTGCAATTAACTTAGTAACTTATTGCTCTATCCAGAGCAGCTTCCACTCTGTTCCAATGCCAAACATTTCTCTTTCTTTTCTTTGATTTTACATGAAGTGTGTTTTCTCATTTGTGTTATTTATCTAACCAGGACAGAACATGCCCACTGTTTCTGTTATTAGCGAAAGTTGCAGGTCAGCTTGGCACCCATTCCAGCTGGAGCTTTAGTTCTCAAAGGCAATAGTCCCAAAATTGGATGCTGCTTTCCTGGATTCTAGCTGTTGTCATTGTTCTTTGTCACCCTAAATAGGGGAAATGCCATATTGGAGGTTTGATAGGACTAAAACAGAATAAAGAATCTAATTGCTTCTCTGTGTTTTGTGCTGCTTCTTCAGCATAGCTTCCAGAATGTTCTCTTTCAACACATTGCCCTTTCATGTTGGATTTTCAAGGTTACCGAATTCTATTATCATTATCTGAAGAACATTTATCAAATTTGATTCTTTTCACATTAGAAAGCCTTAAAGTATTATAGGAAAGTTGCTACAAGTATATTCTTCACTGAACTAGCCCAGCGTTTTGAATTATTATTGAGTTATAAAAGTCTTTTTTCTCTAAAATTTTTTCTAACTGCCTACAGAACATTGTAATATCCTCATTTCTTTATTTTGTCCTTTTACCTTGTAGAAAAAGTAAATGCCATGTTTTAGCAGAACTAGGTAAGCACTGAATTTCAAGAGGTCAAAAAATGTGTTAACACGAATCACGGGCAAAAGGTTTAGGATTTAGCTGTAGCTAGCTGCTTATCTATGATTAATAGAAATGGACTTTTTTCTTCTTGGTATTTAATGAGTAATAATATAGTCAGATGGAAGAATTTTAAGTATAAATTAAAATCTGAGTGTTCAGAGGCCCATAATGTCCACATTCAGAAAGCACTGACCAAGGAGCAAAGTGTGATAGATTCTGTTTCGTTCATGGTAAGAGTTGTCATATATGACCTACTAATTTTCAAAGAACTACTAAGTATACAAGAATGAATAAATCACCTTAATATCATCTTTATTTTGATTATCTACCTCTGTGTAACAAATCACCCTAAATTTAGCAGCGTAAAACAACCGTCATTTTATTAGGTTTTTGTGAGTCGGGGTTTCGGGAGAGTGCCTTGGCAGGCTGGTTTCTGGTCTGCATTCAGATGGTCAGGCTGCTTCTTCATGGGGGCCTAGCCTGGACTGATAGCAAGGAGGCTTCTGGACAGACTGTTTATGTGATAGCTGAAGGCATTAACTGTGAGAATTCCAGTGAGCAAGGTGGACCTGGTCCCAGAAGCCACATTGCTTAGTTCTTTTGGTTAGAGGCGAGTCACAAACTCACCTAGATTTATGGAGAGGGCACCAAGAGTGGAGTGGCAAGTTTCTGGAAGAATACCTGGGAAAGAAGATATTGTTTTGGACGTCTTAGGAAAAAACAATCTGCTGTGGTCTACTGTCTGGCCCCAATAATTCACATCTCTCCATGTGCAAAATATATTCTTGTGCTTCCAAGACCCAGAAGTTTCATCCTATAATGGCTTCAGGCTCAGGCTCAAAGTCAAAGACCTGCCATCTAAATCAAGTCTGAATGAAGGAAGCTCCTAAGAACCAGTTCCTTGGGTATAGCTCCTTTGAGTGCTCTTCTCAATTATCTGCCTGATGCACACCCAAAACACAACAGGATACAGGCATCTTAAAGGCCTTCCCCAACATGGGGAAATGGGAGGCACACTGTCCATGGCAGTTCTGGATTCTAACCTGGTCCTTGTTGTCAGTTCCTGTGCCCATGTTTTCTGTAGCTTTTACTTCCACTCTCTGGGCTTTTGGTTCTGCTTTTTAAGTCACCCTTTTACATAAGAAAGAGCCAGCATTTGCAGCGGAGTAGCCTTCTCAGACTGCTTTCTGCCAGTAAGTTTGGAGATCCAGACGCTCTTTTCATTTTGTATTCTCTCTGTTTCTTTTAGTCTATCCTGGCAATAATTTCATAGTACAAATATCTAAACAACTTGTGGGTTTTCTGTGAATCTTGGGTCATGCCATTCGACAAGAGCCATGACCCCAAGATGCTTTGTCTACCTTGGGATCCTTGTGAAACTGCTGACCGATAACAACCTTAAGAATCTTAGAAGCTTTATTATTTAATGTAGAATTTCTGCAAGCTATGCTTTTAAGATCCTTAGAAGGCCTTAGGTCAGTTTGAAAATGTCTAGGAGGCACTTCCTTAAATTGTTCTGATGTCTTAAAGTGTCACACAGTCACACCCGGGATTTGATCCTTGCTCTGAAGCCATTTCTTGATCCGAGAATTGCTTGACATCTGGAAAGGCTGAGAATGAGAAACAGTTTTATATTTAACAGTGTGTTCTTTGGCTTTTCTCTTTCTGCCCACATTTTATCATAGGCAGCCAGCAGAACCCAGGTGTCACTTTAAGTATTCTGCCTGGAAATCTCTTTAGCTACATCATTGAGTTCATCTTGTACATTTCTATTTCCTACTTTAGCATAGATCTCAGCATTGCCAAACTGTCACTGCCTAGTAGACTCCTTTTGTCCTCTAGCTTCCAATAATATTTTCCTCACTTTCCGTTAAGCTCTCACCAACAACCTTCTTAACACAACAGTCCTTTCATTATCTTGCGCTGTTTTTGTGTGTCAGGAATTTGGGAAGGTCTTGTCCTGACTCGGGGGTCCTCTTGCATTTGCGGTCAGAGTAGAGCTGGAGCACACATGCTGGGGCCCCAGCCACTGGGGAAGCAGGTCCGACTGCCATGGGGCTTCTGTGATTGTCGTTGCTTTAAGTCACGCAGTTTGGGGGTAATTACTTACATGTCATTAGTAACCAGAACAATGAACAGTGTGGCCTTTGTCATGCTTGAGCCTCAGTACATATTTAGCTCTGCTTTAAGGAATTCAAATATGATCATTCCCTTTCTGTGTTTTTCTGTTGTCTCAATTCCAAGCCCTCTGATTTGATGTACAGCTGAGGGTGCAAACTCACAAGCCAAGTTTGTCATACAAACACATCATCTTTTTAGGCTGTGCAAGTTAGGAATTTTTCTTAACTTGACATACTTGTTAACATTTAAAAAAATCCAAATTTCCCACTGCTCTGGATGAATCAGCAGATATGACAGCACTGGGGCTGCCTTCCCGCAGCAGTAGTCAGCTAGAGCTGGGCAAGCGCTTAGGTGGGGCGGGTTCTGCCTGGACCACCCGGGTCCTCACTGGGTCTGCTTTCTCTTTCCTGTCAGGCTTCTATAAGTCTTTGAATTTGCCATTCTTATTGTGCAGATTCTTTACACAGTTTTTTCACCCTTATTCTTAGCCATTTTCTTAAACCCAGCCCTTAGACCCCAGAACTTTGTGACCCAGCCACGTTCCATGAGTCAGTAGAACTCAATACATTCTTAACTCCTCTCTGGGTGGAATAACTTTTCCGCTTTCTTTGCTTGGTGAGCTCTTACTGTCCCTCAGTAACCAGCCCTCCATGCTGTCCGTGACAGATGGTTATCCTCGCTTCTGCGATCTCATGGCTTTTGTATACTTCTTGTAATACAGCCTTCACACTTTATTGAAATTATTAGATTAAATGACTGTCCACCTCTCTGGACAGTCCATGGTTTAGGCTTTTCTTTTATTTGTTTTTTGTCTAGAACTATTACCAAGGTTCTAGAAACGTATTAAATATAAATTTGTTGACTGAATGAATAAATAGGTGATTGATTCTTCAAAAAGACTAAGGCTAGCTCTCTGCCCTAAAGGAGTATACAGTTCAGAATGTCATTCGGTAGCTGTAACACAGAGTGGAATGATACAGAGCTGCAGGCAAAATACCAATTGGGAGAATGGCAAAAGGCCTCATTGATTAGAAATAAGTAGAGTATGTGAAAGGGCAGATCAGGCCCAGGTATGTATGTAATACATACATAAAAAGGTAGAGTCATAAAAGTATGTAATTTATACACAGTTGGATTGTGGGTGTCTAAAGGAATATGATAGCAAATATGTCTTGAAAAGGTAATTTGGAGCCAGAGTGTGGAGAGACTTGGATATTAAGGAATTTGAACTCATTCTGTAGGCAATAGTGAACTCTTGTTGGTTTTTTTGAGAAAGTGCTAATGTGTAACCGGTGGCAGTATGAAGGATAAAATAGGCAAGAGATTTAGAAGCCATATGATTGATTAGCAGTTTGTTTTATTAGGAGACACAAGATCAATATTGAAGGGAATTTGACCTACCACAATGGCAACCAAGGAGGTAAAATGTGCAAAATATAACGTTTGATAGATTTGGGTGTGAGAAAGATGAAATGTATTATAAAAGCACCTGTCATGTCTTGAGAGTTAATTGTGTGCTAGGTGTCATTTTAAGGACTTTATATGACAGTGCCTTTTGCCAAGATGACAGGTGTAGGGGGGTTTAGAGGGTCTTTTTTTTTTTTAACCCAAAACAGAATTTTATTTTAAGTGCTTTGTGATTAAAACAATTTATAGGAAATATGTGCCTTGTTAAAACAATATCCAGTGAATGTTACATGCAGACAATTACTATAACCCTGTATGTATATAGTGACATACTTAGTAGGAGTAATATATTTATGTATTTCTGTTTTTCAGAGTTAGAAGGTACAAACAGTAATGTCAATCAAACTAGTAGTTCTCCATCTTTAATATTCTAATTCTCCCCAATATTCTATCAAATAATCAATGTGCCATATTGTTATAAACAAAATGAATAATTTTTCAATGACATTTGTGTTTACTATCAATATAGTGTTATATTAATACTTATAGGAAGTCGGAGAACCTAATTAATTTCATGACTTAACTGCCAAGAATCTATATTTCCATTTTACAGAAAAATTATCAGATATAAAATTCTCGATCCTGTTTACAAATTTATTTTGTATTCCTAATTATAAAGGAAATTTGAAAATAATATGATACTTTGTTTTCCATAGCTAAAGATTAGAACAAAAAATTTTCTGGTCATTTTGAACATATGAACCCTTAGAGACATACATGAAATAAAATATGTACTGATAATTTATTAGTATAATTATGTGTGACTATGTTAAGTAATGTATGCAAAACATTCTTATTTAGCAATACATCATTAGTTTTTCTTACTTTATATTAAGCAATATTATTTAAGCTCTTGACTTGCAGTATTGGCATCAATCATCAATTTCTGCATAACCTAATGCAGTTTTTCAGCGGGACACTCTTTTCACTTTAATCTGCACCAGCCCCCAGGTGCATAGGCCCCCGAAGTGTGCCAGGCATGTCAGGCCGGGTGTGCCAGGCTCTGGTTGCACTCTGCAAGCGTGCGGATGCCCCGCCTTCAGAGATCCAGCTCTTAAGGGCAAACAGCAACAACCATGGGTCAGAGGTGGAAGTCGGTGGTGCGGGGGAGGGAAGGGGTGAAAAAATCCATAACCTTAAAAAAAAAATTTCCTCATGTTGCTTTTATAAGAAATGTTACCCCAAGCTGTGTGTATCAGTTTGAATATTAATATACTCCCTCCATCACTACTTATATTGGTATATATTTGGTGCATAAAAATCAAATAGTTTATTGCTTTAAAGGTGAAATTTGAGAGTCTTGTACAAGAAAATTGAGATATTTGCCATTGTAAAGTTATTCCCTGAAATAACTACTAAATTCACGTTAAATTTTATGATGTTTCCATGAGCTGAGTCCTGTCATCACTGGTGCGCTGGCAAACACCGAAAACTGGCACTCAGGCAGTGAGGGCGAGTTCAAACCCTAATTTGTACTACAGCATTTTCCGATTTACATTGTGTTAATACTCCTGCCCTGGCCAATTTTAAGTGACTAATGTAAAGTCAACTGTCTGGTAAAGTTTCTGCAATTTTAACAATGATCTCTCCTGAGCCAGTGTGAGCCAACTCCAGCAGGGAGGTGCTGACTAAGATACAAGGCACTAGAGAAGTTTCAGAAAGAGCCTGGAGATGGAGCCTTAACAAATGTGTTGGAGATGGTGAACTAGAAATTGATCAGATGTTTATATCCAAAAGAGCACTTGGAAAACAGACTAAGAGATGAAGTTTCTAAGCTTAGATGAGTGAGGAGAGGCCATGGAGAATGTGTGTTCACTCGGAGAAATAGTACCTAGTGAGCTAAGAGCATGCAGTTGCCTGAGAGCAGCCATGTTTATGGTTAAGACAGAGAAGAAAGAACAATAGGAGATGGAAGGATGAGTGAAGTAGGAGAAACGTTGTGAACACAGGTTTGGAGAGAGCGTGAAGTAAAGAATGAGATTCAGGTGTGTCTACATGGTAGTATTTTGGCAACAGAGAGGAGCTTTGAACTACACAATTGTGAAGTCACTAAATCTTAGGGAGAGAGAGAGCAGTTGTGGTGAGTTATTGGGGACAGATAACTTTTTGTATGAGAGCGAGGATGGACTAAGGAAATGAGGGCAGCAACTCGAGATGATCTTTAGAAAAATATTGACAATGAAAGAGAAGCGTGACTGAGTTACTGCTTTAGAAAGAAGCAAAATCCGAACCCCTACCTCCCCTTTTTGTGAGTAGAAGTCTAGGAGAGAATTAAACATGTTTATGGTGGATGTAGAGGAACTAGAGCCTGGCTTTCAGTGTCTTGAAGGAATAAATAAGTAAATAGATAAATGAGGAGCACAGACGGAGGCATTAGTCTTTAAAGGAAAAAGAATCCATTTTCCTTACACACAGAAAGAAAAGAGGCTAAGCAGGAAGAGGGTGAACAAGTTTATGAGGAACAGAAGGACTGGGTAGAAGTTGGTGCTCTCGGGATAGCATGTGAAGTTATTTGAAGTGATTAGGTCTGGATGAGATAGGGCTCTCCTGTGAGGAGCAGTGGCTAGCAATGGGGTTAGGGTCAGACTCCTGATCTCACATGCTCCCAGTCTCTTCCAGTTGTGTAAGCTTGAGCTAGTGTGAGCCACACCTCAGTTTTCCCTTTGAGGGATAAAATGATTCTCAGCTCACAAGATACTGTGGTGGTTCAATTAGCTAGTATACTTAACGTGTACATACTTAATGTGCTCAGAGCATGTTAACTGTCTTATATAGAACACAGTGGTATTATGGCCTGGGGAGAGGGAATAGGCTAACAATGAGCGAAAGTGTTGTCTAGCCATCTTCTCTAACCCGCATGAGAATTTGAATCACCTGGGGATCTTGCTAAAAGGATTCGGATTTAGTGGGTCCTGGGCGGGGCCCAAGATTTAGCATTTCTGACAAGCTCCCAGGTGATGCTGTTGCTGCTGGCCCAAGGACCACACTTTAAGAGTATTAATAGCAGTATTAATGCCTCAACTAGGAGCGGCCAGTGGTCATCTGTGACTGCACCCGGCAGCGTGGCTGTTCTCCACTCGTTCAGGAATGGAGAATGGATGTTTGGGCTGAGCCCGTGGCTTTCCTCCCAGATGCAGATTGGACAGGAGGGGGCCCAGGAGTGTGGTGCACTAATAAGTGCAGCATCAAGGGAATCAGCTGTGCTCTCGAGACCTTATATGACGGGGTAAAGGCAGGAGGGGCTGATGGTAGAGGCAGAAGAGGACTGAGGCCCGGAGAACACAGTCAGGCCAGGCAGTAAGTATGGGACAAAGGTGCCAGAGGGGTGGTGGTCATGGGGGGAATGTCAGAGTGTAAGGTATGGGGACAGTAAAATGTTTACTGCTGAAACCTTACTGGGTCTAATTTTATTTTAAAATTTTTGATGATTTAGAAGGCTTTTTGTTTGCTTGGTAGTGCCTCAAGGACATTATAAACACCAGTTGATGAGAAACATTTTTTATACTTCTGGTCAGTAGAATGCCTGATAAGAGAAAGTACTGGGTGTTGTTTTCTGCCACGTCCAGTCTGTCCTTGGTGGGTAGACGTGAGACGGGTGGGCTTCCTGGATCACTTAGGCTCGGGCTGCAGTGAGGCGAGGCATGCAGTGTGTGCAACCAGCAGAGGGGAAGTGGAGTGTGGGATTCCCAGTGGGGGGGGGGGGTGGGGTGGATTATTCCAAGGAGATTCTGAAACCCCACGTCCAGGGAGAGTTAACGTGGCAGCGGAAGCTGCGGGCAGGCTTCGGAAGGAGTGGGCACGCACAACTGGACAAATGCTACTAAGTTTTTAGGTCAGTATTTCTTTATTTTCTCTTCCTAGGATGAGCAGTACAATCTTTAAACAAGCAACAACAGCAAAGAAATCACATTTTCCCCTTGTTTAGACTGTGTTAGAGAAACAAGCTTCAATCTCTAACACGTTTCTAACGCCCCGTATAGATAGTTCATCCACTGGCTCTTACACACTCTCTCACATCCTTCTTCCTGTTCTGTTGTCAGGGGCTGGGTGGCAGCCTAACATGTGTTACAGAGCCCCTGGGTCTGGGTCTTGCTATATATTTATAGAAAGCTCCTGTTCAGAGGAGCACCACTGGGGAGGACTACTCAGATTGTTCCAGGGACTGGTTTTTAATTCATTCTCCCTTTTTGGCTGCTTCGTCCTGGCTCTGCCTCTGGTATCTGACCCCACGGCCACCAGAACCAGCCAGTGAACCACACCGTTCCTCAGTCTGGCTGAGCCTGACTTCTTTTTCTTGTGGGAATCAGGACTTCATTGCTTCAGGGGGTCTTCATAAAGATGTTATTTGGAAAAAGAAAAGAAAATATTAGTTTGCTTTTCAGAGGTGTGTATATGTAGAACTCCTCAATTATATTGATTCCCAGTCTTAGCATTACCGCTGGTGTGATGTGAAAGCCGGTGTCGCCCCAGCGCCACGGGGAAGGACAGTGGCACTGTGTGTTGTCCCCGGTTCTACCCTAGCCCTAACCTCCCCTCTCACACCCCCCCCCCCCACCTCCCGCCCCCGATGCAGCAAAGAATTACAGGTCGGTGAGATCTAGAAAAAGTAAGATTTATTGAAAGTACATTTTAAAAGGAGATGGGCCTCGCTGAGAAGGACTGCAGCCCTGTGGAACTTGGGAGGTGAAGAGATAAGACAGTACGCCCCAAGGGAAGAGCGGGGTTTTCCGCAAGGAGAGCTGTGACAGGGCAGAAATGGGAAGGTCCTAGGAGATTGGTTCCTGCGGTATGAGTGTAGTACCTTCAGTGGCCAGATTAAACCAGCTACAGATTATGGTCCTCCTGTCTTTTGTCTCTGGGGTGTTCTTTGAGTGGTTTCTAGGCTGGGCCTCTCTTCCTTGGTTCCCTGGTCACTCATGTCGGATGGGCTACCTAACATTAGGAATAAATGTTACTGCACACAAAAAAACTTTCGTAACCTCACTATCGTCAGCTCTTACCTAGGAGTTTGTGGGCTTGTGAATACCTCTAGCTATCACTTAAATTGAACTCACTTCTCTGAGAATCATTGGGCTATATTTTTAAACTCATGGCAGAGAAAAATCATTCTACCATCTCTTTTTTGGTTTTATTAACTGAGTAAATTATTTAATGGATTAAGGGCAATGTAAAAGTAATTTAGAGTTCTGAGAGTGAATAACCCATTCTAGTCATTGTAGGGGTTGAAGGGACAATAGAAAATGTTACACTTTTTTCTTTCTTTTTTTTTTTTTGTATTCTTAAATTTCTAGATACTCCATTTGTTAAACTTAGTGAAACTTAGTTGCCTTGGCTCTAAAAGGTAGAAGTCGTTTCCTGTCTTCCCTGTAAACTGCAAGGTCGCAACTTGGTAAAATTGCTTCTGATCTATTCAGTAGAGGTCAGCTTCACCATGAAACCTGGGTTTCAAATTTTGTGGCAAGTTTTTTCTCTTTCAGTAAACTGAAGAACAAATTTGTTCTTAATGAACAAATTTGTATTCTTCTTGCTCCTATTATACCAATATTTTATGCTACATAGATTTTTGAATGTTCTTCGTCTTAATTTCTACATATATTTGTTCAATCAATATTTATTACTTAAAGGTCCACCCCACCATTTCTCTGTCTGAGCTTATAAATCCTAGACATTTTGCTTTATCTTTCTCTCTTACTGAAAATAAAACCAAGAGGGAGACAACCAGGGTTCCAAAATGAAATAGAAATAGAAGATAGCCATTTTATTGTTTGTGCTTGGCTCTTGCTTGTAGAAACAAAAAGCTGATAGATTTTATAAACAGTGAGAGGGAAAAGAGCATAAACTAAATGTTGGAGTGTGAGGCCACACTATCTCTATTTTCAGAAAGAAAGATTTTTTTGGTGTTATCTTTTGGATGAGCACTTGAAGAGTACTAATTCATCAACCATGCTTGGGTTTACAGTTTCAGTCAAAGCAGTTCTGTTTTTAATGCACAATTTTACTTGTTTTCTCATTTTTTAGTTAATAACGTTTTGTAATAGCTGTGTCTTTATATTCTTTTGAATGTACTTGTTAACGAATTTTCCTGTATGTTGCTATCAATTAGAGTTGCTAAGAAAATAATTAATTTTATTGTATACATCAAAAGAAAATTATTTTCTCTTCTATTATTTGTAGCTTTAAAAAGAGCAATCTGTTCCAAAAATCCTGAAGTGCATTTCAGCATTTTTTCCTACTGTACTTTACCAGCATCTATAAGCACCATTAAAATCACTATCATTAGAATAAGTCTCTCCAATGACTCAAAATGCAAGTGGAAAAAATAACTTTTGCCAAGCACAGAAGGGGTTGTACTAAGTGCTTAGTGTTTCAAAGGAGAATTAGTTTAGAAAATATTTTTTTTTTTGGAGTGGAGAAAAAAGCTTTTTCTTTTTAAATTGAGCATAACTGTTTGCAATTATGATTAAGAATTTTCACCTGCTTTTTAACTTTCCATGTTGGAGCTCAGATCTCCTAGAAAAGTAGCCAGGCTTAGTTTTACAGGTTCCACATGGTAATGTCCTCCAGGCAAACCCTGAGCCTGCATTGTTTACATTAATCAGACATGTGTAAATGCTTACATTACCTTTAAGGTCTGTGGCATTTCCCTTGGGGTTAATGAAGAGCCTGTTCTATAACTAAGTAGTTTCTGTTATAGAAAATAGCCTTACTTTACATCACAGTCTCTTAAGGTTTTTGCAGGACATTTTTGGACTCTTTTCACAATTCAATGGGATAAGAAAACTCTCGAATTCGAATTGGAGTCTGAAGGCTTTTTTCCTTGCCTTAATTTTGCCTTGGAAGCTGTGGCCTTGGGTCACCTTCTGGGCCTTCGTCTTCTCGGTAAAACAGGGTGGTGGAGGGGCTAAACTAGACAGACTTCAACGTCCCTTTCCACTTGAAGTTTCTCTGAATCAGTGGATCCCTGGCTGTTACGTCCACATCATGTTCATCTGGTACATTGCTTTGCTTAATTATGTCTCAGTCCATGTTTTAAGGCTAAGAAGCTCATCATTCTCAATCATCCTATTTTTTTTTAAAGTTTTGCTTTTACAACCACAAAGACATTTGAAAAGTATGCCCATGGATTACATCTCTAACCCTAGTTTAAAAAAAAAATAATTGAAATAATTGATGAAGACTGATTATAATCTCTTTAGATTATCTGGCATAGCTGCTTATTATCTTGCTGTATTTCTAGCAATCTTTTAAGTCTTAAAGTGTTTTACAAGGTATGTTAAGAATAGTCTGACGCCGTTTTGTTTTGCTTAAGTAGGTTGAGCAGAATCCTGGGAAAACAAGCATGATATCAGGTTCTGAAAAAGAGCAAGGTGGCAACAGAAGGGTATTTGCTTTTTTTGACTTAGGTCTTAGATCGCTGATACCTCTAGTCTAGTATGCTTCATTAGGCTGCCTAATTCTCCTGTCTTCGCTCAGTCAGCAGTCTGTTGCTTGCATGCATTTCCTTAGGCAATTTTGAAGCTTACCACATGGCCTTTTATGTGTAGTAATTAATAAAGTGTTAACTGAAGCAAAAGTGAAAGATGAGCTTGATCCTCGATGGCCGATGTGTGTGATATTCTTCCAAAATATTCTGTTCTACATGTATATAGTCACGCATTTCAAGAACACAATATCTTTGGAAAGAGGATGAGTGCGGGAGTCTGGAGGCTGTGTAGTGTGTTTGGGTATTAACTGCTAGTTATCCCTGAATTCATAACCACTTAGGTTATTTTCAGGATGGTGTGTGTGCTGGGTAACCAAAGTAGCAGCACCAGCGAGCACTGTTCACATTCGACTACTGAAGAACTGGGTGGGTTTCTTTTGATTCAGGTAAGAAGAGTTCCTGGGTCAAGTGGTCACCTTCATAAAACCGAAGACGGTGACTGGGAGTGGAGTGACGACGAGATGGATGAAAAAAGTGAAGAAGGAAAAGCAGCTTTTTCTCAAGAAAAGGTAAATGACATTGATGATGATAAGCTAACCTGTGTAAATTCTACTTTTGTTGTAATTTGTGTTTGTGTATATATTAATGGATACATAATGTTTTACAGTCACGAAGAGTGAAAGAAGAAAATCCAGAGGTGAGTGGTGTTTATTTATTGATATTATTTTTTTTTTTTCACTATTTCATTTCTGCTCCCTCCCCCCCAAATCCCTACCTCTTGTAATATCAGAGTCTGATCATTTTGGGAAAGAGACTTCAAAATTTTGTTCTCATGCTGTGGAAAAAAGGAAAATGGGCATAGACTTCGCAGGCCCCGATTCTGTCTGAGTTACTTTCGAGCTGTATGAATTGGGGCAGGTTACTTTACTCTCTGAGCCTCAGTGTTTTCCTCTGTTAAATGAGGATGATCACAGTGCTTATAAAATTGCCCCAAGGATTGATGAAATCACCTACATAAAGCACTCAGTGGAGTCCTTGGTACAGACTAGTTACACAACTAATCTTAACTCTTGATATTACTCTTAGTCATTAGAGAACATACGAGAAAATTTTCTTTTAGTGTTATAGTTTTCAATAAAGTAATATATTAAAATCGTTAGCAATTCTAGGTTGAATCTTTTGGTCTTGATTTTTGAATCTCCTAAGTAACTAAGTAGGCAAGGACACTCTTCAGTCATCTTTTGACTATATTTCCTCTATCTGGTTAATTATCCTAATGCCTAATGCCTAATGATGACTGTAGTTCAAAGGATTTGCTAATTCTCCTAGAGGAAATTTGAGCATATTTAAAATAGCTCCAAATATTTTATAGACCTAGTTATTAATATGTACCTTGATAAATTCTCATTAAGGAAACAGACGACTTTGGGTTATAAATGATATCCATCCCAACTTTCTTTAAATTAGTAGACATTTTCTTTTGTTTAAATGGAGTAAATATTATCATTCTGCTTTAAGTGGCAGTGGCCAGCTGGACCTTCTAAAAAGATAGCATCAGAGCTAGAAGCCACTCCTTCCTTGGTTATTTTGTCCCTCCCTCTGTGTTCTTGTCTTCCTTCATGCCGTGTTGATAGGCCTTTTCAAGGGATTTTTAAGTTAGCTGGCCTCCCTTGGGTAACTCTTTCAGATCTTGTTTCCCTCTATGTTTATCTTATGAATTCATCTTTCCATTTCATACATAAAATATAAACTGCATTAGGAACAAGGGTGATGAACCCTACATTAGGGCATGTTGACTACACAGATGCTGTGCTGGGTGTTTAGAATGATCTTAACCAGGTGTCTTGAACTCTGCCCTCCTCTTGCCCACTTTCCCATTGTATCTAAAGTACAGGGTCAAGTTTTTTCATCTATTTCTAAGAGTATTTGTAACTAGAATTATCAGTTCTGCTTAGAAATACAACAAAATAACAGGATTCAAGTAGCATCATTGACTCAAATGCCAGTCATTATTGGTTCATTACAAGATATCTTCATTGGATAATATTCAGTGAATCTTTTCTTACTAGTACTGAGGATTTTCCTCATGAGGAGTTCCCTTATGAGGGTTTAAGTTTGTTGTGACAATATTTTACCATGTGCTTGTTGAAGATGCTCTAACTGTAACCGATGTGTAATTTGGATAGTAGCATCTTTTTGGCATGAATATTTTCTTCATAGACAGGAAAGAGAATAATGCATAGCATCTGTCAGTTAATAATCAGGTATCACTATTGACCTTTTTGATCAGGGCTTGAAAGTCTTAGGTACTTCACTATATCTAGACTTATTTGATTTCCCAGTGGCATATGTCTGTTCCCATACTGTTATATAATTAAGGAAGCATGTAGATAGGTTTCTTATTTTTGTGAAAGATGCATGTGTTTTGAGAACACTGCCACCAAATTTTAAGAATAACCAGCCCACCTGCTAAGATGCAGCTTCTAAGACAATTTTTTTTTTTTTTTTTTTTGCAAACCTAGCATTTAAGTATCTTGAGTTGTGTTTAGAGCAGATACAATGATGGTCCCTCTGTCTTTTCAGCTTTTAATTAAAGTAGTCCCTTGATTTGCCAATCACCCTAATTTATTTTTGGTAAGCAAAGCAGAAGGTATTTTATTTACTTATTATAAAAGCAAATAAATATGTTGGATATGTATGTATTCAACAAATATATATATATATGTATATATTTGTGTGTGTGCACTGTATCTACTATAAGCATTGTTTTCATAGCTGTTGAGGATATATCCATGAGAAAAACAGTGAAATTTTATATCCTTGTGGAGTTTACATTCTAAAGGGAGTAGTACACAAACAACATACAGTAACTTCCTAAGTAAATAAATAATGTGATTTGATACAGTGCAGTAGAAGTAATGGAAAAAAACAGAATGGGTAGAGGGTACAGGTAGTGTCACACACGGGGGGCTGTAATTTTAAATGGGTCGGTCAGGGTAGGCCTTATTGAAAAGGGGTGTAGAGTAAAGAATTATAAAAGTTATGAAAGAATTAAGTATAGTAAAAACTAAAAGATCACTGTTATCTTGCTACGCCTCTCGTCCCAGGGACAATTGCTTGTTTCCACAAAGGTTATCATTTTGCATTGTTTTCTTTCAGACCTTTTCCTGCACATTACATACAAAAGAAATCTAGCATATTATTTTAAAAACAATGGGATTATAAAACTAAAAAATTTTTTTCAGCTTGCTTTATGTCTACAAATTTTCTTCACATTAGTTGTTGTAGATCTGGCTCTTTAGTTTCAACTGCTGCATAGTATGATGATTGGATCGAAATGGTTTGTTTAATCATTTCCTTCTTGGTGAGCATTTAAGTTGCTGTTACAAACTGCATTCCATTAAAATTTTTGTAGATGCATTTTGAGGGAGCACATATACGAGTAAAATATAGGTATGTAAAATTGTGATTGCTTAGAAGTATCTGCTGATTTCAAAGTTTTTTATAGTTGCTATCAAATATAAAAATAATTGCACTTTAAATATCTTTCAGTTTTATTTCTCAGTTATACCTCAGCAAAGCTAAGGGAAAAAAGATATACCAATGTATACAGCCACCGACATTGTACATGTTCCTTTAAACATCTTTGAGAAAGAAAATGCTTATCTCTGCCAAATGGCACATTTGAATGGCAGAGTGTTTACATTTTAATAAGGTTTTTGATAATTCTTGTCAATTAAATTCCAATTGACTATAAGCCACTAAAAGACTGGGTTAGTATTTTGCTTATGTTTGTATCCCTGTGGTATCTAACAGACACTCTATACATGTTTGTTGGGAACATGAATACCCACACAATGAAATATGTACATTAAACCAAGTGCATGAATAGGCATATTGTATATATGAGTAGGTCATAAGTGGGGGGGAAAAGATCATGAGAAATTATATAATTGAGGTGAAGTTCAGTAAAAGTCACCATAGTAGTTCCATGTTTAGACCAAGTAAAATGCTGCAGTAGAGGGGAGGTATTTTAGCAATACTTGTGAGGTGCCGTTTGGCTTCCTGGGAAGTATAAGGCTGAATGTCAAGGTAATACAGCATTATTTGGAGCAAATTGAGAAGGCTAGGTTTTGTCAGAGGGACATCAGACAGATGTGCCTGGTACTGGACCATATTTGGAGATCCCCTTAAGACTAAAGGAATTTCCTGTGTAAACTGTAAAGTTCTAGAGTTACACAACTTAAGATTCATAGTCAAACCCGTTGAAAAATTTGTCCTGTTTTTAGAAATAGCCTTGCAAAACGTTATTCACCCACTAGTAATTAATAGTTTGTAGCGAGTAGATAATTCATGTACCTTTCACTTTTTTATTATTTTGTTCTATGTGGATGGTGGAAGCCAGTGGAGATTAAAGGTTAAAAATAGTAAAAATAAAGTTAATTGAATAAATATTAATGTGTGCCTGATTTTTTTTTTTTTTACATAGTGCTTTGTTAGACACTGTAGCATTGTGGGAATTATACAAAAGCAAAGAAGAGAGCCTGATCTCTAGACGCTTCTCATCTCTGGGCAGAGGGGTGGTCAGGGTGGTCTTTACAAGGACTAGATTCCTTAGGTGAGGTTTCCTAGCTCACGTAGCATCCTAGCTTATGTAAAACCTAGCTGGGTTGCTGTATAGCCTACTATTCAACTATTATCTTGTTATTGATCTTCTTTTTGACCTGTGATTTTGGAATCTTTTTGTCAGACACTGAAATAATCAGTACATGTTTTATGATTTTTTGGGTCAATTTTGCTTTATACTCTAATTTTCTGTATAAAAGAGAAATCGATTTTGTCTTTAAATCCAGTTTCTTTTGGTTTCATTTAATCGAAGAAGACATTTGCTAAGGCTTCTATTAAAGAAGCATTCGTTTTATAGCAGCCCCTCCAGTAGGTGACATGAGAACAAATAGTTTACAAGCCTGGCTCCACGTCAGAAAAACCAGAGCTTTAAAAGTGTAGATGCCTATACCCAGCCCTGAAGTTACAATTTGATAGTTTGGGGTGATGTCCAGGCAACTCTGGTTTTTAAAACACTGCTTACATGATTCCGATACATGGCTAGAATAAAGGACCACTGACTAGGAAAACCGCACCAAATGCTCTGAATCCAGAAGTCCAGATTGGAATCCAAGAACACCGTGTGCTCAAACTTCCTGAAGATTTGTTTTAAATATGTCTCTAAGAAATCTCAAATAAATAAACAAACAAATAAACAAACAACATTAAGATGTTTCAGAAACCTCATGGGAAAGTTGTCCTTATTTAATGGAGTGTAATGAAGCCAGGTGGGAAGGTTTGTTGACCTGAAGCCCTATAGAGCCCACAAGAGATGTATGTATATATCTGGTGGTCCTGGGAGGGAGGAGGCGTCTCAGCAACAGAAATTTATTTTCTCAGTTCTGGAGGCTAGAAGTCCAGAATCAAGGTGTCAGCAGGTGAGGCCTCTCTGCTTGGTTTGCACATAGCTGTCTTATAGTGTCCTCACACGGTCTTTCCTCTCTGAGCGCTTTAAAAAAAAATAAAATAGGGCCTTAGTGTGGGGCCTAATTGAATCTGTTATCCATATAAGAAGAGGAAATTTGGACACATAAGAGACACCAGCAATGTGCATGCACAAGAGGTTTATCGAAGAATTTTGTTATGAAGTCTAGGCAAAGTTAATTGTGCATGTTTCTTAACTGATATTTTCTACTAAGGAGAAAAAATACGTTGGGTGTGAATTTAGGTTGAGTTAATTTTACTAGAGATTAGTCACAATGTGCAAGCTAAATTTATTGCTTATGGTACTCATTGCTATTGCCTGGTGATTGTTAAAACTGCCGTTAGCTTTTAAAAATGTCTGATGACATTGTGTTTTCCAGATGCCTGTTAACTCTCAGCATGTTTGTTTTATATCCATTTGTAGATGGAGAGAAAGATTTGATTTCTTCTTCCCAATTTATTATACATACCCTTAGTCATCACAAATAGCTTAACTTGATAATTTTATGATACCACTTTTTAAAAGGTGTTCTTGTTGTAGGTGACCGACTTTCGACTAGTTGTGACGAGTTAGATTTGTGATCAGAAATCTTCTGTATTTCTGAAGATATTTTGCTTTGGAATAATTTTAGATTTACGGAAATGTTGCAAAGATAGTTGAGAGTTTCCATATACTCCTCACCAAGGTTCCTCTGCCACTCTGATTTATGTCATCCTGGTACATTTGTCACAACTACGAAACCAACAGAGCGGCATTACTATCAAGTAAACCTCAGACAGTTTGTATTTCACTAGTTTGCCCACTAACACTCTTTTTCTGTTCCAGGACCCAATTGAGAGTAACAGATTGCATTTAGCCACAGTATTTTTAAAAATAGAAAAATGAGAAGATTAGGCAGAGCCCTGTGAAAAACTGGAAAGCAGACATTGTCTTTTCTCTCCAACCCAAGATCTTTGCCTCTTTTTCACTCAGTACCAAAGGCCCTTTTCCATGGTGGTGTCCAACATTAATTATACCCTTCCTTCAACCTCGCCCAATCAAAACAATATTCTCTCAAGTCTTCTTATAGTAAACTATTTAACACAAAAAAATTCCAACAGTCAGATTTATATTATACGGTTGCCGAATGGCAGCTACTTAACATGTTATTTTCGTGTAAGTTTTTATATGTAAAAATACATACCCAAAAGACATGCCTTAATGGATAGAATGGAGTCCGTAATGGCGAAATTTTGGGTGGCTATGATTAGTTGTCAGTGAAGGTGTCTTGTGGAGGGAATCTCCCTCTGCACCACTCCTGTGCATCTCCGCACATTTTCTGAGGAATCACCTTTAATGCTTGTGAACCAGCAAGAGGCTGAGGCTGGTCTCTTTATTGCATGCAGGGTTACACCTACACACTGAGCTTGTAGGGTATATGAGGTTTCAGCCCCCAGTCCAGTTAATTAGCTCTCCATCCTGATAATCAATCCCCTAGGAATAAGGGTGCTCCCTAGGGGAAAGAGAAGCTGTTGCCTCTAGTAATGCCATTAAAGTTTTTCAGATTACATTTTTCTTTCGATGTAGGATGTTCTCTTAAGTGCTGATGTGGCTTTTGGTTGCATCTCAAACCTTAAGATTGTGGGGTCAGCCCGAAAGATTCTTTATAAGAGATTGTTTGGTGTAGGCATAGACCCTCTGGCTGGTTAAGGAACACAGGTTGGTTGTTTTACAGTCATTTTCTCCAAGCAATTTACTATGAAAAATTTCAAAAATACAGTAACATTAAAAACGTGTAATAGTGAACACCCACATACCTATCACGTAGGTCCTATTATTACTGTATTTGGTTTGTCACATGCACATCTTTCTATTCGTCCATCAGTCCATCTTCATTTTTTATGTATTTCAAAGTAAACTGTAAACATCAGTATACTTCCCCCTCTTCATTTCTAGCATAGTTATTTTTGAGGAATCACACAGAGTAAAAATGTTATGCTCTTAAACTGTAGAAAACTCTTGTCACAAAGAGCTTCTGGTGACTTCTGATTATTTAAGAATTGATAGCAAGTTTAGAAATGGGAACTTCTTTTAATCTTTTTCATTGACTTCTCTTTGAGTTTTTTTGTCTCTCAATTTTTGTTCAGGGCAGAGTTCACAGAAGTAGAGTTGGAAGTGAAAATATTTTGGATATCACATTAGGATTGGATTTCAAACTTCGGGAGGAAAATATATAACCTATCACTGTGGCATTTCTGTTTGTGAAAATGTTTTAAAAGCTCACCCACCATTTATGTTTCTGAAATCCAGTGACTAATTTGTTCACAGTAATCATGAAAGGGGCAGGTTTTACTAATCCTAACGTCCTTTCATAGAAGGCCCTTAACTTTAGATGAAGTTATGGGACAAGAACAAAATGGTCCTAGGGCATCTTTCTGTTACCAAGTTTAAAATATCCAATAATCCATGCCTTTCACTGTAGCTCTAAAAGCATAAGGATCACCCAGGGCACTTGTTAAAAATACAGATTCTCTTCCATCTCCACAGAATTCTGAATAAGGTTCGGTGGGGCCCAGGAATCCTTAACACATGTCCTTTGTGATTCCAGCGCAGCGTGGCAGAGAATCATACTTTGGGAAATACTGCTTGAAAATTTCTTAAATTGTTTAAAATTTTTGTCTCTGATAATTGGGACTCAGTTTCACAACACTGACCTTAATGTCTCATTTTGGTTTCCTTAAGTGCTGTAACATTGGCTCTCTTAACAGATTGCGGTGAATGCCAGCAGCATACCCGAGCAAATCCAGTCCCTTTCCATGCAGGACTCTCAGGTATGTTTCCCCAAAGTCATTTATGTCTGAAATGCTTTGTAGACAGCTTAAAAAAAAAAAAACATTTTAGAAAGACAATTTCAGGTTAGTGCTTCCAAATCAGAGGCTTGTAAACTCTCTTTTTTAATAGGTATGGAGAAAAGAGTACTGTCACTATTGCCCATGATTTTCAGGACCTCCAACCTTTAAATGATGGGTTCAAGAGCAAGAATTGATTACCAGACTGCTTCTGAAATTGCTGGTACTGTGTGAAATAAGAAAAGGAAAGAAAATGACTCACCATTCTGTTAGATTCCAGCCAGAAAACATTGTAGTTAATTGGTACTTTTCTTTTTTTTGCTCCTGGTTGGATTTCTATAACCTGTTTTTATAATTCTTTTATCATTAAATTTTATGGGTCAATTTATCTTCGCAACCTGCCTTGTAAAAATAATAATTCAGCAAGTGCAAAATGCATTTATATCAAAATTTATATGACAGAAGACATGGGACATGAGTTGTATTGGTTGCTGATGAAAGGTGATGAGCAATACATGGGAGAAACGATGCACATGGAGCCAGAATGCATGCTGCCATTGTGGTTTTGCTGTATAATTAATAGACAAGCCCTCTGCTCTCAAGGTAGTTATACTATCAAGCATCACTAGCCTTGAGATCATGATTTGTTTTACAAAATCTGCACATTCCATTTAAATTCATTTCTATCCTACCTGATCTGTGTTTTATGAAACATCTGTATGTTGAGGAAACAGAATGTGATTTCATGGTTGCAGGAAGCCTGTTTGAGGTCAAATATCTAGTCCTTGGCCTTTCTGTGACAGCTGAAGAAGCAAAGATTTGCAGAGGTTAAGTGGCTCACGCCAGGTCGCACGGCAGGTTGGAGGAAGAGGCAGGATTCAGTTTAGGTCTTTTAAACTGTATCAGGCAACTCAGTAAAACACCTGGAGATAAACTGTAGGGATTGGTTAAATGATTGAAGGCAAGTTAGGAATAATGATGAGCCCGAAGGCAAAGAGAGTAAACAGGAAAAGGGATTAGGAAAACTAGTGTTGTATGATATGTTGCAGTTTATGACTCATTTTCATATGTATTATTTTGTTCTCCCAGCAACCTTTTGCAGCAGGTATTATCCCCATTTTATAAATAGGAGAAAAGGTTCAGAGACTGACTTGCCCACAGTTGCATAGCTGGTCAGTAGCAGAGTCAAGGCCTGACCTGAAATCCCTTACTGCCCTACTCCAATAGGAAGGCCTACTCATGTCCAGTGATTCATGGGAGTAGGGAGGGACTATGTAGTGGAGGCATTCATGGCTGACGATCTGTATTCAAGGAAATAGGCGCTAGGTAAGAAAGGCAGGAAAGATAAACAGTGGCTGAATCTACTGGGTTTCACCTTCCTCTGCATCTTGAAGTTTAAGGTACCCAAACAAACCCCTGTGCATCACCAAGGCTCAGGGGAAACAGTCCATGGCTCTGGTTGCAAGATGCTCATTTAGATGGCTGAGCCTTCTTCTTCAGACTTATTGAATCTTATACCAGTTGCTTATAGCACTCATTGTATATGTTGATTTCCTATATGAAATACTCGTATTCACAATTGTGATGGGAATTAGACAACCTTCACACAGAGGTGTTAGGTGGCAAAATAAGACCAGCATGTATAAAAACCTAGTTTTGAAATTTCCAGAAAGAAAGGACTGTATGAATCGAAGGATGTCATGATTTTATTTGTGTGTTTCCTGGGTTTATAAATAACACTCTTTTGCTGTTTTTTTTTTTTTTTAAAGGGCCAACCCAATGCTAGTGAGGACTATAGAGAAGCTTCTTGTGCTGTGAACCTCGTTTTAAGATTAAGGTAAATGACATTGTTGTTTATTTTACATCACTTTCCCTATAGTACAAAATCCTGATCACCTTCATTAGCTTTTTATACTATTAGTGTAAAATAAAATAAAATTTTAAGCTTATTTGATTTCCTAAAATAGCTAGTGTATGCTGTATTTCTAGAACTAACTGCTCTCTTTTAGCCGCTTACTAAAGAAGAGTAAGAAAGAAAAGCACCAGCTGAGTGTGTCTGCAGGCTCAGTGTACCCTTCATTAAGTGTTTTTTCCTTGCCTTTTCATTCTTAGGGGGTTTTGTTTGTTTGTTTGTTTTTTACTTTTTTACAATGTGAGATCACAGTAAGATTTTTAATGAGTTTCTTTCACACTTCAGCAGTTGGTCTCTGTCAGAAATAAACCATGCTTGTACTACAAGTTGCCTGTTCAGAACATTTTTCAGTGATAGATTTGATCAGCCACTGTGGAGAAATGGCATATATTTTGAAAGAACCCTCAGTCTTCTAGGAAATGGATACAAATTTGGTGCCTAACAGTATAGTCTTTGTATCTAATGACTGAAAGCTCTTTCTGCTTCAAGGATTTTTAAATTTTAATGTCTATCTTAATGTATAGTCTTTGTTAAGAATTTGGTATCTCAAGATAAAAGAAATTCGCTTCAGCTTAATTGTAAACAGCTTAATTTACCACGTCGATCAGAATATGGTCATGTTTTTGAAGGTGTTCTAAAAAAAGTTATACATGTTCTCCTTTGACAATTAAACAAATGAAACACATGGCTAATGGACCATTTTCGAAGCTGTGGCTATAAAAGGCAGGTTCATTTTCAAGGTTAGTTTCCAGCCCTCTGAGTTATCGTAGTCTGTCAGGGTAGATTATCATTGCCATAATCACCCCTTCCTTGTGATGGTCATTTACAATCTGCAGTTCATTTTCACATACTTACCAGGGGACCCTCACAACAACCCTTGGTGTGATTTAATTCAGAGTTGATTTTTCAGTCAAGAAGCGAAATTATTACAAGACTGTTTTCCTTATATTTGAAAGTAGCCTTGATTATGAGTCACAATTAGCATATTTCACAATCTCCAAAGAATGAAATGGCCCATTTCCTTCTCATTTGACTTTAGAACCAGGTACTCCTTTCATTTATTTTTCATTTGTTGGTTTATTCATTCAATCCACCGGTGTTTATGAGAAACCCACTCTGTACCAGGCTCAGTGCTTGTCATTAGTTTGCAGGGATGAGCGAGACTGTGGTGGAGATTGCAGTCAGTCCACTGAGTGTGCAGTGTTGGAAGTGACCTTTAGAATCTAGTCATGCAATCTTTTATTTAATATACACAGGAATCTTTTCTTTAGTCTATCTGCTGGATATTTACCCAGGCTGTTTGCATACTACGGGTCACCTTTTTCCATGATCACCTTTATGATACTGAAAAGCTTTAATTGTTATAGTTTATCTTCCTCTTGAAGATTCAACTGACCTTCCTATTCTGGGCTCCTATGGGCTCAAAATCTGGCCCTCAGAGTAAATATCAGGTTCTCTGGATAAAAGACCTGAAAAGTGTCTTTAAAAAGCATATTTCAAGCCTTATCTTCAAATATTGTTTTGCTCTAGGCAGTAGAACAATGTGAAAACAAATGCATTTCCTCATTTTTCTGAGAGCCATTTGTATATTTGCAAGGCTTATTCTTCTCTTTTTCTAGGCAAATCAGTGCAAATAACTTTAGCTGTGCTTCTCATACTGTATCCCCCCCATAATCCTGGTTGGTCACTTTTATTGACGTTTTGTCTGCACCTGCTTTTGTTCCCATTTTCCTCGTGGGTCTGGGTGGTCGTTTTCCTGAGTTTGTGGCTTAGACCACTAGTCCTACAGGATTCTCTGAGAAGAAAGAGTTCCATGTTCAAAAATGTTAAGAAACAGTAGTGCGTGGTATCCATCTTTTGTGTGCGCACGCGCACACACACACACACACACACACACACACACACAGATACACACACCCTCCCTCCTTCCCCCTCATACCCTCCCTATTTTTGGAAATAGAAAGGAACATTAACATTAAAGGTTCTAAGAAGTCCTGCAGGAAAGGAAGTTGTTCACTCTAAAACCTATTTGACCTCAGAACTCTTTTCCTGGAATTGTTTTCCAGTTTTGAAACGTAAAAGTAGCACCCTTAGTTAAATGCAGGCCTTTAAATGTGGTCTCAGCCACTTGAATACAGTAGTAAGATGATGTGATTTTCGAAATCACTTTCTGTTATTTCTCCTAAATCATCTCATTTTCATTGCCTTTTGAAATATCCACATGCCTTGTTGGCAAATTTAGCATGACGTAACAGTCAAACTAAACCTGATTTTATTTTATTTTTTTCATTTGAAGGATTATCAAGCCTAATTCTGAACTTCATTCAGTGTGTGTGTTATAACTCTCTGTCTTAATATTTATAACTATAATAATGAATCTGCTGGTTTTGACTTGTTGCTTGCCCACCATACATCTTACTCGTGATTGTCAATGTGTCATATTAGTTATGGTGCTTGGATATATATCACTTGCCAGTCTGATGAACCTATCTTTGACATCTTTATCCAAAACACTGATTAACATGTTCAGAAATTCAAGTAGGAGAGAGCCTCTGGTATCTGTTGGAAACTGCTCACTTTCTAAATGGCTTTGAATGATTAGTATTTTATGGTATCATTGTTCAACCAAAAACAAATCCTATTTACTCCCATGCCTTTTAGTGAACATTAACCATTCAGAAGGATATTATAAAAGGATCCACAGAAAGTGTTGCTGAAATTAGGACATAACAATGGTATTTTCCTAAATCTAATCACCTAGAAACACCTTCAAAATATGGAAATGATTTTTAGTGTAACTTATTTTCAGTGAACATATGTCGATGCCCAATTGTTTGTATACATGTTTACCCTATATTTTAAAAAGGTTTTTGCTTAAGCTAGTGTTTTTCATATTTAAGAACTTGTGACTTTCTCAGAATATACTGTTGGACTCCTCAAAGGGCATCCTTGTACTTTAATTTGAAAAATAGCTTTCAAAAGTTAAAAATTAAATGCTATTAAATTTTTGTGATCACTCTGTGCTGATGTAAGTGTAATACAGAAAATACAATCATTTTATAAATATTTATTGAGCACCTACTATGTGCATGTGGGATATACGTTTCAAATGTCCTGGAGGACAAGACATTTCTTGTCCTCCAGGAGCTTACATGCTGGAGGCAGGCAGAGGAACAATTCAAATATTCATATTACTTACATGATATATAACGATATATCAAGTTATCTGAAAGAAAAGCTACACCAAGATAGAAAGTGTAGGGGATGCTATTCTATATTAAGGAAGTCATATTAGTTTTCCACTGCTGTGTAACAAGTTGCCATAAACTTAGAGGCTTAAAACAACATACTTTTACTATCTCACAGTTTTTTTTTTGGTGAGAAGTCTGGGCACCACTTTTGAGTTCTCTGCTATGTCTTACAAGCCTGCAATTAAGGCATGCTCATCTGGAGCTCTAGGCCTTCTTACAGGCTCACTGGGGTGTTGTCAGAATTCAGTCCTTACAACATTCTGTTCTATTGGATCAGTCCTCCACTCCATCAGACCACCCCGCTCGACAGACCATTCCGACATGAGTTTGCTTTTTTCAGGGGCAACAGGAGACTATCTCCCTTTCCCTCCAAGGCCTCAGCCCCTCTGTTAAAGGTTTTTCACCTGACTAAGCCAGTCCCATCTAGGCTAATCTCCCTTTAGATTAAGTCAAAATCAGTTGTTTTGGAACTTTATATTTGCAAAATTATATTTGCAAGTTATATTTGCAAAACCCCTTCACCTTTTCCATATAACATAACTTAATCCTGGGAGTGATAGCCCATTATATCTAAAGGTCCCCTTCGCACGTGGGAGAGGATTATGCAGGACATGTACACCTGGGGACAGGAATACTGGACACCATCATAAAACTGCCTACCATGAAGGGGCTCTCTAAATAAAGTGATAGTTGAGCTGACCACTGATGGAAGTGAGGATTCAAGCCATGAGGTCGTTTGGAGGTAGAGAGTCCTAGGCAGAGCAAACAGTGATTGCAAAGATTCTGAGTGGGAAGCATAAGCAGTTATAAAAACAGCCAGGGACCAGTGTGGACAGCTTGTTAGGAGATGAGGTCAAAGAGTTAGCAGGAGCTGAATCACGTAGGGCCGTGTAGCTTGTGGTGAAGACTTTGGATTTCACTATAGGTGGAAACTGTTGGAGGTTTGTGAGCAGAAGAATGATATGATGTGAATTAAGTTTTAAAATGAGCACTGTGTTTGCGTTGTGGAAAATAGACCACAGAAAGACCATTTAGGGTAGAAACAGAGTTGCTAGACTCTCACAGAGATGCACAGAGTAATAATGTGACCTGGACCAGGGTGGAAGTGACCAGCAATTACTGGACTCTGGATGGAGGAACAAGAACTCAAAAATTACTTAAGGATTGGGTCTGAAAATATGGATGAATGGAGTTGCTGTTTCCTGAGATGGGAGAGTTGGAGTTGCAGGTTGGGGTGGAATCAGGAGTTCAGTTTTGAACATGTTAAGTTTGGGTTGTCTAGTGGATATCTCTGTGATGAGCTCAAGTAGGGGGCATGAGTCTGGATTGCAAAGGAAATCTGTTTCTGAGCTAGAGATATAAATTGGAGAATGTTGGTGTGTATGATATTTAAAGCTATACAATTATAAGAGATCCCTTGGGGAGTGATGAAGGTAAAGAAGAGAATTGGCCTGGCACACACTCCGGTGGTGCATGGATGAGGCGTAAACAACTGATTGATAAGAAGAGGTTGGTGCAGCAGAGGAGAGAACGGTGGTCCTGTAAACTGAACAGAAGAATTGGCTCAAGAAAGGAGTGAAAAGTTTCATTAACTGCTATTAGCGATCAAGTACAATGGGAACTAAGAATTCACCATTGTATTTGGCAAAATGTAGCACATTCTTGACTTTGGCATGAGTTATTTCAGTGGATTGATGGGGACAAAACTTGAATGAACTGGATTCAAGACAGAGTAGCAAGAGAGAATGTGAGGTAAGAAGGATAAATGACTTGTCTTGCTAGAAGTTTGCTATATCCGAGGAGCAAAGAATTGGGATGATGGCTCAATGAGAATGTGGGGTGAAGAGAGGTCTTTTTAAAAAAGTATTATTCATATGGGAATGATCCAATAGAACAGAATGTTGTAAGACCGACGTGCTCAGGTGGGTGGGAAGGGATGATGCCCAGGCATCCATGTAGATGTTAGCCTTAGGAGAGTGGAGAGGTCACCTGTTGAACAGTGTAGCCATCATAATGGAGGTGGGGGGGGGGGTGAGTGGAAGCCCTCATCCGTTTGTTTTCTCAGTAAAACAAGGTGTGTCATCTGTTGAGAGTAAGGAGGGAAAATGTTTCAGGTTTGAGAAACGAAGGGATAATTGTATGGGAGAGCTGGAGAGTAGATTTACCAGGGAAATGTGATAGGATGAACAGGCTGCACCAGTGATCACTTGCAGTTGTGAATTTAAGGACATTATATTATCATGAAGTCCCAGAATATAAATGTGTATGTGAGTGTGAATGTAATTGAAATGGAAACACAACATTTAAAAACATTCATAGGGGATGCTGTGAGCATACCCGTGGGCCCCCGTTTTAGAATCACTGTTTAAATCATCAATATGGGTCATAGAATTGCCCTCAGAGATCTCTTGAGCACAGGGTTGCAGTCTCCTGCCTTCTTTTCTCACCACCAGCACCGCCTCATACATCCGACTTCTTTCTCTTAGAACCTTAAAGTTACGTACTTGTTGAGTATCAGAAACCTGCCACCTGTTGTCGGCCCTGCCATAGAATTTCTTCATACCTCATTCCCTATTTGAAATTTGCTCTAGGTCACTTGTACCATCTTTGGACCCAGAAAAGTTATCTCCTAGACTAATTGGTATGAGAGGAAGCTGGAAGGTTATTCTTGCCAGTATTTATCAGATTTTAGAAAATCCATGCCCTCTTTTGTACCCTTCTCATTCTTCCCAATATCCACATCCAGATTCTGAGGTGTGTGTACGTGTATACACACACACAGATACACATACACACAAATTTACCCTCGCTCTGTCTCTGTGAATCTCTCATCTGGACAGTGTGCAACTATAGGGTATTGAGAAAAAAATGTGCTTGCCTTTCTTATCCCCTGAGATCATCTGGGCATGACATGGACATGTATTGTGCTCCACAGGCTAGTGGATAGAGACTTCATTTCAAGCTGGCTTTTCATAGGTCCTTGAGTAATGCTATGTGGATGGCTGCCTTCTCCACTTCTTGGAAAGGTCATTCTGACTTTCTTCTTGACATAACATTTTATAGACCTACCTGCTAGGAATGTGGCTCTCCCACCCCTACATCCACCTCCAGTTGCTAGGTAAACCTCACCTTCATTCTGCAAGTAGGAAACTGGAAAATATTTTACTTTTCAAAATGTTGCATTCTACACAAAAAGTCAATGGCTAAAAGTCATATATTTATTTCCCCATTATTAGTTTTGGTGATCATAGACAAAAGACTAAGGAAACAAAGGCTAATTCCTTCCCTGAAAAAGTATAATATTGCTTTAACTTGCTTTTAAAAGTGACCTGTTATATGTAAGGTTGAAGAAAAAGGATTAGACCTTAGGTCTCAAAGTTAAATGCTGGATGGAGATGATTAAAATGTAGATTTTTCTTTTTCCTTTTATGTACTTTTCTGCAAATGTTCTCTTATTCATTGTGTATATGGTAAAGTCATCTATGTTATCAAAAAAAAAAAACAACTGAGCATCATAAACTTAGATACAAGATAAGCAAATCCTCTTAAATGCATCTTAGAAAAAACCAAGTGGGCCACCTTATAATTTACATACCGTCAGCAGACAGTAGTAACAGTTCTGGTTTGAGCTAAACATTATACATATATTTTGCCTTTAGTATATTTTTCATAAAATAGAATAATTATGTATTTGACATAAAACATGTTTTTTGGAATCAGACTCACCAATTTGGGAAGCTATGAACTTATTAGTTACATTGTTAATTCCTTTGTATCAGATGCCGTTCATACCTTGACAGTTCAGCCCTATGGATTGCGGTTGTGGTTTTGCTGAAGGCAACCATGACACTTGTCATAGATAGATGCTCTATATGGTGTAGCCTTTCAATTTGCTCATAATAGATTTACCTTGATGTTACGTAGCAGCATCATTAGACTTAGATGGGACAGTTAAAGACTCCAGAGCAACAAATGGCTCTCCTGCTTATAGGAAAAAATGAGACCAGGGTTTTTATTTTAACAAAAATCTTTTAGCATGACAGTAGTGCCCAATTTGACTTATTTTAGTTTATTAAACGATGAACCTAGCTATTGGTAAATTATAGTTTCATAAAGAAAGCCGCAGTTGATAAAAACAACATTGAACACTGTTTTAGCATCAGTATGCCTGAATTCTAATTTCATATAATCATCATTCAGGAGGGATTAGAATTCTTAAATCGTTCTCTAGCCTGTAAAATCACGTTAATTGCATAATTCTTACTGGTTGAGTGTTTTGGAGCCTTGATTAATTTTCCCCCACAAGGTTAAACAGTGTAGGCATATTGCTCAATTGTGGCAATGCTTTTTAGTCTGTGTTCTTTTTTTTCCCCTCAACAAACTACTTATTTATGGCTTCCTTTGTGCAAGTCTTTGTGGAAAATTCAAAGATGAATAAGACAGGGTTTCTGCACTCAAAGAGCTTACCATGTAGGCAGAGAGAGCAGACCCTGCACAAACGACTCTAACACAAGGTGGAAAGTGATAAATGCAGCAAGAAGACAGATAGAAAGAACAGCTGTGAGAAGTTACAGGAGGGTGAGAGCCCTTTAGTCTGAAAGTTACTTTTGGGTTACTAGTTTCCATAGTATCCAGTGTTCATTATTTTTTTTTTTCAACATCCAGATTTTGAGAAGAGTAATGGTTAGGTTGAATCCAGGGGAAGGGGTGGACTATGGTCTTTGATAAAGGCCTTATCAGATTAAATTATGTCTGACAAAACCCTGCTTGTTTTTCAGTAGTGGTACGTATTATTATGTAGGCAACAAGTTACTAGAAATACAAAAAAGTATTTGGCATTTTCCTTAATTTTTTGAATGTTCTCTTTTGGTTATTTCCCCTTCTCTGAGAATTAGAATTATCATTGCACATCTTGGCTTTGTTGTCAGTGAGGTCCTTCAAAAGATGACGTTCTTACTGTGTACCAGGCACTGTGACAAGCACTATGTGTACTTTGTCTGGTTTAATCATCTTAAGACCTCCACAACATCAGTACTGTTAACTGACATTTCATAGCTGAGGAGATGAAGGTGTAAAGGCATGGCAATAATTTTTCTGATGCTGTACAGCTCAGAAGAAGTAGAAATGGGTCTTGAACCCAGGTCTGTTTAACACGCTGGCCCTTGCTCTTCTTCACTTGACCCGGTATCTGTGCTTTATTCAGTTCAATTTTGAATATGGGTTTGAAATGGATTGTTACATTTACCTGTCTTTTCATTAGCATTTTACATAAATGTTCTTTTAACAATGTTACCTGATAAATCTCATTATTAAATATTGTGACAAGAATACCTGGAAATATTTTGGAGGAGATGCTGAAGATGGTGATGCAAATAGCAGCCAGCATTTTCAGTGTTTTTATTTTAATTTTTGAAAGTGCTGTCACATCACTTGCCCGATTTAATTTTTCCTTTCATTCTGTGTTTGTTGCCCACAGATAAAAAAGAATGATTGAAAATGCTAACTATCTTTCCTACAGTCACAGAGCTAATACACCCAGGCTCGAGATTGGGTTTTCGAATGTTAATTTCATGTTTTCGGTGGTATGGTTTGGTTCGATGGTATGGTTTGATGAGATAATTTAAGTATAGATGATGTAGGGTAGTATAGGGTATATAGGCTTTTTGCAGATACAGAATTTTCCTGCTGGTAAACATGCTAAAAAGGCAGATTTATATTTGGAAAAATGTGATATTGTAAAAGAGAGAAGCAAAATAGATGAATTGAAAACTATTCATTTTGAGATGTCATTTTTTTTTTTTTTGACAATGGATCAAGAAGTTTGAGTATAAATACTTTAAGCAATAGGGAATGTATGGAGTTCTTTATTTCTAAGTGATATATGGTCATCCTAGAAATTTGGAGTATTAATTAAAAGAAAATAAGAACAAAAAATAAAATCATCCATAATCCTACCCTGAGATACAATTGTATTAGCCTCTCGATAAATATTTTCTAGTCTTTTTACTATCCTTATGTTAATATATACTTTAATATATAATTTTTAAGTGTTATCATATACATATTTTACTGATTTTTATTAATCTGCTTTGATTGGTAATGTTTTTGATATCTTTTTATATCAATGCATATAAGTCTACACAGTCCTTTTAAGTGGCTGCCTTATATTTTGACTGAATGTGCCAAAACATATTACTTAAAAAGTATTGTTCGATAGTTACAGAATTCTCAGTTTTAAGTAGAGCAGCATATAAAAGCTCATGTGTGCAAAAATGATGTTTGAAAGCTTCCCAGTAAAAAAAATTCCTGTTATCATTGAATTTTGACCTTGGTGAAACACTCTCAAACATTGAGAACCTGGAGATATATAATTGAGTAAGCCCAGTTTCAAAGCATGTAGGGATTCTAAGGGCTGATTGCGTGGCTCTTGGGTAACTGCTGACACAGATCTTCACTCTGTGTTAGGGTTGAGTTCTTAGAGCAGCGATTTAACTAAGGCACTGTAATGAGAAGCCACAAAGATGAATGATTCCTGAGTGTAACCTGCTCACCAGTGACAGAACACAAATATAGGGTTCCATTTTGCCACTGTACTTTTGGCTTTTTCCTTCTAGTCTATATTCTTTAAGAAATCCTCCCTTGGCTGCTTGCTGGGGTTAGAGGAAGTGACGTGTGGGCCATAAAGGAGGGAGAGAGGAGAGATTGTCATTATGCTTGTAGAGCCTGTTACACAGTGTCTGTTACACAGTGTGCCAACCGAAGGAGTCTTAGCTAAAGGTATGTTTCACAAACTTTTAATATCAAGATGCCCCACAAGATATTTTTTTTTTGTGTGTGTGTGTGTGTGTGTGTAGATTTTTTTTTTTATGTTATAGTGGAAATGTGAAGGAAAAATGCTGTTTACTTTCTTCTACAAAAATGCCCAAGTAAGGTAATACTTTGGATGTAATCTCTTTATCTCATTTTTTAAAACACATACAGCTTCCATGCTGTAAGAACTGGCAGACATAATTTCTGTGGCAGAGATATAGAAGTCATGCTGAACAAGGATCCGTATAGGAGTGTTCTCTGCCCTCCTATATACCCAGCTTCCAGACCCCTCTCTGTTAGAAGGTTATCTAGTAAAAAAAAAAAAAAAAAAAAAAAAAAAAAAAAAAAAAAAGTCCGACTCCTTAGGCTGTTTAAAGGCGGAAGCTGGCTTGCCTCCGTGGAGCTTACCCATAAATGCAGCTCTGACACAAGGTATTTCCAGGGGAGATCTCACCTAACCTCAGAGAACTACAGTGAATTGTGCAATGTCACATGGCCAGTGACTGTCAGCGCCAAGAACAGCACCTCAATATCAACCTGCATAGAGGCAGCCTCCTTGCTCTCCTCTCTCTCGTTATCAGTTCCCCAGTGGTCTGGCCTGCTGATCTTAACTCGATGGAGTAATTGCATTGTCACATTCCTGGAACTTTCATATCTTCCCTGAACTCTTACTTCTTATGAGCTTTGTAATATCATTACACAGCTATGCATGAAGAGGAAATGTCTTAAAAATAGTGGATACTTCAAAAAGCTTTGGTCGTATTTGAGTCAATGCTAATTACCTGATACCTTGGGTAGTAATAGCTTGAAATTTTAACAAATGCCTTAATATTTTAAGTTATCCTTTCTGTCACAATGCTGAGGCTGTCTCCCTTACCCCGCCCCGCCCCCCCCCCCTTTTTTTATATCCCACCTTTCCTAGCTCCTGATAAGGTAATGTTGCTCTCAGCCTTATAAAAATTCTCTTCTCCAGTTTTATAGGGACAGGTTGTCTCTTAGGTCTTGTCCTCTCTTGATCAGAGCTGAATAATTTTGAGGACTGTTTGCAAAGTTATTTCAGTTCTCAGTTACCAAATCCCTGGAGATAATGAGTGGGTAAGACTCCTTCCTCCAGATGTTGAAGGTAACAAGCATATTTCAGTTTGGAGGCTTTCTTTGCATTAACTTTTCCTTCCCCATGGAAACCAGACTTCCCGGAATATACATTCGACTTATTTTGCAATTCCCAGAGTACTAGAAAACTTTGTTCTTCTCACAGTTGTTAACTGGTAATATAGTGGGAAATCTCTGCCACTCAGTGAATTTCCTTGGTTGGTCTTTGTATTAATTTTCTATCTCTGCTGTAAAGAGATTACCACATACCTAGCTTAAAACAGCACAAATTTATTCATTTTAATCAGTTTAAGAGTCTAACATGGGTCTCAGTGCATGGAAATTAAGGTGTTGACAGGGTTGAGTCCCTTTCTCCAAACCCTATGGGAGAATCTGTTAACTTTATTTCAAAGACTTTATTTTTTTAGAGCAGTTTTAGTTTCACTGCAAAATTAAGAAGAAGGTACAGAGATTTCCCACTTACCCCCTGCCCCCACATTTTCATAGCTTCCTCATTATCAGCTCCAACAGAGTGGTATATTTGTCACAATCTATGAACCTATATTGATATGTCTTTATTACCCAAAGTCCACAGTTTACATTATGGCTCACTCTTGGTTTTGTACATTCTATGGGTTTAGACGAATGTATAATAACATATATCCAACATTATAGTATCGTACAATGTTTTCACTGCCCTAAAAATCCTCCATGCTCTGCCCGTTAACCCCCTTCCACAGTCCTGGCAGCCAATGACCTTTGTACTGTCTCCATAATTTGCTGTTCCCAGGATGTCATATATTTGGAAACATACAATATATTGGTTTTTTTTAGATTGGCTTCTTTCATTTAGTAATATGCATTTAAGGTTCCTCCATGTCTTTTCATGTCCTGATAGCTCATTTCCTTTTAGCTATGAGTAAGAGGCGTTGTCTGTATGTTTCACAGTTTATTCATTCACCTACTGAAGGACATCTTGCTTTGCTTTCAATCTGTGGCAGTTATGAATAAAGCTGTTTATAAACACTTGTGTGCAGGTTTTTGTGCGGACATAAGTTTTCAGTTCCTTTGGGTAAGGTGCACGATTGTAAGATTGTATGGTTAGAGTGTGTTTAGTTTTGTTGAGAAATTGATACCTGTCTTTCAAAGTGGCTGTACCATTTTTGCATTCCCACCAGCAATGATTGAGAGTTCCTGTTGCTTCACATCCTCGTCAGCATTTGAAGTTGTCAGTGTTCCAGATTTTGGTCTTTGTAATAGGTGTGTAGTGGTATCTCATTATTTTTTTAGTTTGCATTTCCCTGATGATATATGTGGAACGTCTTTTCCTATGCTTATTTGCTATCTGTATATAATCTTTGGTGAGATGTCTGTTAAGGTTTTGGGCTCGATATTTTTTTGTTTGTTTTCTTCTTGTTGAGTTTCAAAGATTGTTTGCATATTTTAGACAACAGTCTTTTATCATATATGTCTCTTGCAAATGTTTTTTCTCAGTCTGTGGCTTATCTTCTCATTCTCTTGATATTACCTTTCACGGAACAGAAGTTTTTTTTATTTAATGAAGTCCAGATTACCAATAATTTCTTTCATGGATTGTGCCTTTGGTGTATCTGAAAAGGCATTACTATTTCCAAGCTCATCTGTGTTTTCTCTTACTAGTTTTATAGTTTTGCATTTTATGCTTAAGTCTGTAATTCATTTCAAGTTAACTTTTATGAAGGATCTAAGGTCTGTGTCTAGATTTATTCTTTTGCGTGTGGCTGTCTTGTTGTTTAAGCACCATTTGTTGAAAAGACTATCTTTTCCACAAAGGATCTTTGCCCCTTTGTCAAAGATCAGTTGATTATATTTATAAAGTTATTTCTGGGCTTCCTATTCTGTCCTATTGATCTATTTTTTTTTTTCATTCCCCAATACCACACTGTCTTGATTGCTGCAGCTTTATAATAAGTCTTAAAGTTGGGTAGTGATAGTTCTCCAAATTTGTTCTTCTCCTTTGATGTGTTGGCTATTCTGGGTCTTTTGCCTCTCCATATAAACTTTGGAGTAAGTTCGTTGATATCTACAAAATAACTTGCTGGTATTTTTTTTTTTTGTCTCATTTGCAATTTTATTTTTATCTTTTTAAAGTTTATTGGGGGTAATATTGGCTAATACAATTATATAATTTTCAGGTGTACATTATATTTTGACATCTATATATTCTATTGTGTGATTACCACCCAGAATTTAGTTTCTCTCAGCTACCATATATTTTATCCCCTTTACTTACTTCACTCTCTCCCAATCCCCCTATATTTGACTCCCTTTACCCTGTCTACCTCTTCCTCCACCCCCTACCCTCTGGTAACCACTAGTCCATTGTCAGTGTTCCTGAGTCTCTGTGCTATTCATTTGTTGCTTTTAGGTTTTTAGCCCACATATAAATTCTATCATGTGGTATTCAACTTTTTCTGTCTGGCTTATTTTGCTTAGCGTGATTATCTCAAGGTCCATCCAGGTTGTCTCAAATGGCAGTATTTCATCTCTTCTTATGGCTGAGTGATATTCCATTATATATATGTACCACAGCTTCTTTAGCCAATAATCTTTCCTAGGACACTTTAGTTGCTTCCATGTCCTGGCCTCTGTAGATAATGCTGCTATGAACATCAATGTGCAAATAACTTTTCGGATACGGGTTTTCAAATCTTTGGGGTAAATCCCAGTAGAGGGATTGCTGGATCATATTGTATGTAGATCAATTCTTAGTTTTTTAAGAAACCTCTATACTGTTTTCGATAGTGGCTATACCAATTTATTTGCTGGTATTTTGATCAAGATTGAATCTATAGTCAAGTTGGGAAGAACTGACATCTTGACAATTTGGGACTTCCTATTTATGAACAAGGACTACCTCTCCATTTATTTAGTTCTTCTTCGATTTCTTTTTTCATAGTTTCGTAGTTTCCCTCATGACTCTTCTACATCTTTTGTTAGTTTGTACCTAAGTAGTCCTTTTGTGTATGTGGGGGGGAGGGGTGGGAATGCTAGTGTAAACGATATTATGTTTTTAATTTCTAGTTTTACTTGTTCCTTGCCGGTATACAGGAAAGCAATTGACTTTTACATAAATCTTGCAGCCTTGTTATTACTTATTAGTTCCAGTAGGATTTTTTTTGTTTATTATTTTTTAAAATTTTCTACATAGGTGATTATGTCTTCTATGAAGAAAGACACTTTTCTTTCTTTCTTCCCAGTCTGTGTACTTATTTCCATTTCTTAATGCATTACCTAGCACTTCCAGTGTGATGTTGAAAAGAAGTGGTGAGAGGGAACATCCTTGCCTTCTACCTGATCTTACTGAGAAAGCTTCCGATTTCTCACCATTAAGTATGATATTTACTGTAGATTTTCTTAGATATTTTTTATCAAGGTCAGGAAGTTCCTCTCCATTCTTAGTTTCCTGAGTGTTTTTTATCATGAACATACTTGAACTTGAAAGCATAGTGCGAAGAAGAGGTAGAAAATAGCCACTGTATTTAGGGAACTGTAGCAAAATAAAAACCTATCACTTGATAAAGATCTTAATTATATCAAAATTTAGCTGCATAGGGCAACTAGAGATCATCTTATGAGCTCCCCACCTCTGAGCCACATGGAAATCAGACTATCACACAAATATGAGAACTACTCTTTGTAAAGCTTTTAGAAAATAAAGCTCTGCATTCTCCTCTTGCAATCTACTTATGTCAATGAGTTTCCCAGTGAGATAAGTAGTTGAATAACTAATCACCAAAAGAAAATATGAATTTTGATGGAGTTTTTAATGAATTTGGATACTGGAGATGCAGTAAAGCATACCTGGCCCCAGAATATTTACATTGTCTTCTTCAGAACCCTTCAGCTCATTTTTATTTGCAGAAATATATATCTTTTCAAGAAAGTGCTAAAAGGCTTCTGACCGGGTAAGAAAGCAAACCACTTGCTCTAACTTAGGGAGCCCCAGGGAGTTGGGGTTTGCTCTCCCCCAACCATCTGTTGGGGCCAGGCGTCTGCACTGATTGTGTAAGTCAGAGCACCCTGTGGTGGGTATTTTAAGATGACTTTTTGATTTCTTATGTGGAGAATTTATCAGTGTGCCAGCTAATTTCCATTGTTGTCTTAATGGAGAAGCTCTGAGGATTCAATAAAATCAAACTCTGCACATTTGTCTGGAGTTGGTTCTAGATTTTCTTTCAGTGGAGTGGATATGAGGTCGGCTCAGTGAAAAAGCTGTTGGCTTTTTGTACTTTGATATATTCCCTTTTTATGGCTTGATTGTACCATTTTGTCCCTCCTACAAAGAGAACTTTTTCTCAGAATGTTCAGATGAAGCATTAGTACTTTAAAAGGCTTAAAATGAATGTTTATTACCACAGCATGGGCTACACCATTGTAAACTCCTACATTGTAAATCACACCAAGGATCCTTGTTACGTTGACCTTTTAACTGCCTTAGGCTTACTGCTGTGTTGCAGGAAAGTGTAGCGTTTGGTTAGTTGTGTTTTTTTTCGTTGTTTGTGTGTGTGTGTGTGTGTGTGTGTGTGTTTGTTTTTTTAGCAATGTCCAGATAGCTAAGATGAACCTTTTTTGTTTCTCAAAATATTGTCTCCCTCACCTCCCTGCTCCAAGAAGATCTAAAGGAAAATGAAGAGCTGAAAAGAACCAGGGCTAGAAGACATTTAATAATTCTTCATTTATTCCTTTATGATCAGTTTATTAAATAAGCTGTACTTTCGGGCATAAAAAAAATGAAAGTTTTATTTTTCTCTAGTCATTGTCTTCAGAGAGCTTTGTTGAATCTTCCTTTGCCATCTTTTAATGGCACATTGGGCATTAGGCCATACTTTTCCAGTCCTTTAGGATATTAAAAAGTTGAGTCTAATCTAAACTTAAACGTTATATTCAATTTAGCTTTAATCTCCTCCCCTATGTCACACCACCTGCCCCTCTGGTGGAGAAGGGAACACAGTCATCTCTTTCATCCTTTTCCACTGTCCCCTTTCTGTGCTCTTTTCTCCTCTCGTTTGTCACTTTTTCTCAGAAACTACCTGCCACTGTCTTCTGGGGCAATTGTGCAAACCTAGCTCTTTGGTGGGGACCTACGTGGGACTCTCTAAAGAGTTCTGGGCCAGTTCCACTTCTTCCTTTCACCTGGGCAGGTGGGCAGGAGGTCCTCAGGAGTAGGAAAATGGCAAGATGGCTTAATTTTTGGCTACCTTTCAGTTGACTCCTTTAGCACAGCAAGCCGTGAGTATGTATGCAGGCTCTACAGCAGTTCCTTCTGTCTACTCCATGTCTTAACAATTTCCTTTCCCTCATTTAGGTAGTTAGGGGTAGGGCCAATCACTAAATTTTCTCCATAAGTAGATAAGCATCTAGAGAGTGAGATGCCAGCCTTCCCTCCTTGCAGGTGCCCCCGAAGTGTTAGTGATTCTTTAGGGACTCTTGCAGTAGGCTTGACAGCGGGGAATCCTAGCACACTTCCTGGACCAGTAATTTATAACTGAAGATTCTTTGTCATTCTGTACCCCAGACCCCCAATTTCGCTTTTATAGATAGGTGCTGAGGGAATTAGGGGTCATGATTGGAGCTAGTACAGCTATTTTGGCCACTTATTAATAACCGTTTGAGTGTCCAACCTCTAATATCTGCAGCATTCTTTCTTACTATAGGGTACCTGGTGCCTGTTTATGTTTAGCTTACCATCCTGGGAACCAATGCTGGGGCAATAGGAAAAGATCTAGTTGGTGTTCACTGATAGTTATTCATCCCCATGTAAATCGAACTACTTCTGGGCATGTTACCAAGGGGAATATCATGCAGCATATCTCTTGGCTTTTAAGGTTCATAATACATTATAGCTTAAGGAAATAAAGATATGAACATAGAAAATATTAAATAGTTATATCAAGCAGAATGTGATGAATTGCTCAAATAAATATGATGGATAATATAGTTTTTCAAATATCAATGTCCACTGGAGTAGCCTAGCAAGCCTGCCTCTCTAACCTATTGTGAGGGCTGTAGGTGTGGATGAGTCAGGAGGCAACTGGTGTTTTCCAGCTGTGCTATGCAGAGTATAAGGAACAGGAGAAATGAAAGAAGAAATGTGAAAGGGTAACGAATAATGCACAGTTTCAGGACTAATTTTCTTTTTATCAGACTGATTTTTGAAATATTATTTTTATAACTTTTTATTGGGGATAGATATAGTTTCTAAGGTTTAAGTGAGCAATGCATATTTGAGAATAGTGACTTTACTTTTAAGTATTAAATAGAAATTGTAAGGAGTTTGCTGTTTCTAACTGCTTTTCTTATCTTTGTTATCAGGTTTCTTACTTTTCAGTGTACTGATTCATTTTTTCCCCCTATGTTTACTTGCAAGGAGAATTTAAAATAATCACCTTTTTTGGTAGCGGTCCTGTTAGATTTGTTACCGTGCTTGAGCTTTTAGATATGGTTGCCTCAGGTTTGGGGTATGCTGCATTCTCAGCCTCCCTCCTCTGTCTCGTGTCTTCTATGACCCATGCCCAACGTACTTATCACTCTCTCCTTTCACTCTAGAAGCCTTCACTCACAGCCCCAAAAGGCTCTCATTGATTTCACCGGGTCAACCCCACCAGATTGCAGCAGAGAGTTTCTGAATTTGGGTTTTGGTAGATTTGGCGGTGTGTACATTTTAATCTTCTACTTGCTTCTCTTTTTGTAAATTCTCTGTCTTTTTATACTTTGTTTCTTAAAGAATCACTAGAGGCTATTCTTTTCTGTGTTTTCACCTTTTCTATAAAGAGACAGGGTCAAATTTCAGTATTTTATCAAGATTACTTTAATGACAAATCAAGCTGATGCTCAGTAACTTCTCTTAAGGTAACAACTGACTTTATGGAGTTCATGAGATCACCGTGTTTAAGGAATCCAAAACTTTCACAGTACCTTGGACTTCAAGTTACATACTGAGTGAGATAAAAAGACTTTTTTTCCCCTTTCATTCTCTACTGTATTATTACTATTGAAACTGTGGAAAAGTACATTAAGTATAAGGTTACCTAAAAGGTAACTGCCATTCAGTTGACAATACCCTTCACATACTCAATAGTAGTGCATAGACCATTGTCTATTCTTCAAAAGTCAGCTATTGTTATTAATGATGACCCTGTATAACTCAGAAAAAAAAGGAGCCACATAAAGATGATGCATTTTAAATGGCTTATGGATATATTTAGTAGCCTATGAAGCTGCTCTCAAGGAACATAGGCTGTGGACACCATCGTGGTCTTCTCCCTCTGCCTAGTTCCATCTTGCCAGTGTCTCCCCCAAAAAAGGAGCTTATACACTCTTCTGGAGCCCTGATTTTTGCAATTGCCACCTAGGGACACCTTCAGATCATCTGATATTGGTGGCCTGTGGGGCTTACATTTGTGGCCTCTAAGGATTACATATATAATTGCAAACTTTTAAAAGCTGCTGCCTGAAGGTCTGGCTTGCAGTCAGCCTGAATCTAGATGTTAGGATCTTTCTCTTTGGGACCCTGACACGTCTTGGCACATCCTCAAATATTGGGAGCTATTAAACATATAATAGACTGCTTAGGCAAACACAGAGACTTGAGAGGAGAGCAAGAGTTGTGGCAGGGCTGATCAAAGAGATCTACCACCTACACAAGGCCACTCCTTCAAGACTGGGTTCATCTTACTTGGGACTCTCTGGACTTCCTGGAAGTCTGCTTTCTTCCCCAAGTTAGGAAGTTTTTAGCCATTATTTCTTCAAATTAGAGTTCTGCCCCTTCCTCTTATTCTGGGACCCCAATAATGCAAATGTTAATCCATGTGATATTGCCCCATAAGCCTTCCAAGCTATCTTTATATTTTTAAATCCTTTTTTCCTTTTTTTTTGCCCTGATTTGGTACTTCCACTGCTCTATCTTCGAGTTGACTGGTTCTTTCTTTGGCTTCATCTAGGAGTAGACACCATCACTGAATTCTACCAGACATTCAAATAAGAGTTAGTATCAATCTTAAACTCTTCCAAAACATAGAAAATGGTGGGACTCTTCTAAACACATTTTATGAGGTCAACATTACATGATACCAAAACAAGACAAGGATTCCACAAAAAAAGAAAATTACAGGCCAGTATCCTTGATGAACATAGATGCCAAAAGCCTCAGCAGAATTTTAGCAAACCTAATTCTACAATACATTAAATGATCATTCACCATGACCAAGTGGGATTGAATCCAGGGACACAAGGTGGCTCAACATCCCCAAATCAAAGTGATGTACCACATTAACAAAATGAAAGTTAAAAAATATTAGCTGTAGAAAAAGCATTTGACAAAATTCAGCATACATTTATTATAAAAATGTTCAACAAAATAGAGAAGAAATATACCTCAATATAATAAATGCCATATATATCAAGCTCACAGCTAACATCATACTCAACAATGAAAAGCTGAAAGGTTTTCTGTATGATCAGGAACAAGGCAAGGATATTCACTCTTGTTTCTTTTATTTAACATTGTATTGGAGGTCCTAGCCAGAGCAATTTGAAAAAGTAAAAGGCATCTAAACTGGAAAGGCAGAAGTAAACTGTCACTATTTGCAGATCAGATTATTTTATATATATCCAAAACCCTAAAGACTCCACCAAAAAAACCTATTAGACCTAATAAATGAATTCAGTAAAGTTGCAGGATACAAAATCAATAGACTACGATCCGTTGTACTTCTATACAATAAAACATTATCAGAAAGAGAAATTATAAAAATAATCCCATTTACAAATACATCAGAAAGATTAAATACCTAGGATAATCTTAACCAAGGAGTTGAAAGACATATTGAAAACTACAAAGCATTGATGAAAGAAATTGAAGGCAAAAGTAATTGGAAAGGTATTCATTCTATGCTCGTGGATTGGAAGAATTAGTATTGTTAAAATGTCCATACTATCCAAAGCAATCTACAGATTCAATTCAACTTCTATCAAACCCGATGGTATTTTTCACAGAAATACAGCAAACAATCCTAAAATTTGTACAGAACCATAAAAAGCCTCAAATAGCATAGCCAAAGCAATCTTGAAAAAGAATAAAGCCAAAGCATCATGTTCCCTGATTTCAAACTATATACAAAACTATAGTAATTAAAACAATATGATGTTGGCATAAAAATAGACATAGATCATTGGAACAGAATAGAGCCCAGAAATAAACTCATGTGTATATATGGTCATTATTTGTAACAAAGGAGCTAATAATATACAATGGGGAAATGATAGTCTCACAAAAAAATGGTATTGGGGAAATTGGACCACCATTTTACCTCACACAAAAAAATTAAAATAGGTAAAAATTTGAATATAAGATCTGAAATCATAAAACTTCTGGAAGGACACATAGGTAGTAAGTTCCTTGACATAGATCTTGGAGATGATTTTTTAAAAATCTGACATCAAAAGTAAAGCAGTATAAACAAAAAGTAAACATGTGGAACTATGTCAAACTAAGAAGCTTCTGCACATCAAAGGAAACCATCAACAAAATGAAAAGTCACCCTATGGAATGGGAGAAAATATTTGGAAATCAAACCTGATACCCAAAATATACAAAGAACTCACACAACTCAAGAGCAAAAAGAAAAAAGAAAAGGAGCGGATGATCCGAATAGACATTTTTCCAAAGAAGATATAAGATGGCCAACAGGTACATAAAAAGTTGCTCTCCATCATTAATCATCAGGAAAATGCAAACCAGAACCACAGTGAGCTATCATCTCATTCCTGTTAGAATGTCTGTCATCAAAAAGACCTGAAATAAGTGTTGGAGAGGATGTGGAGAAAAGGGAACCCTTGTGCACTGTTGGGAATATAAATTGGTATGGTTACTATGGAAAACAGTGTGGAGGTTCCTGAAAATATTAAAAATGAACTATCATATGGCCCAGCAGTTCTACTCTGGGTATTTCTTCAAAGAAAACAAAAAGCCTTAATTCAAAAAGATATCTGCACCACCATGTTTATTGCAGCATTATTTACAATAGCCAAGATATGGAAAAGCTAAATGTTCATCAAAGGATGAATGGTAAAGAAATGGTGAGATATATATACATTGCAATATTATATTGAATAATATTATATTGCAATGTATATATGTAATAAAAAATGAAATCTTGCCATTTGTGCAGATGAACCTCAAGGACATGATACTAAGTGAAATAGAGAAAGATAAATGCCATGTGATTTCTCTTGAATATGAAGTCTAAAACAAAACACACTAAGCTCATTGATGCCAGAGAACAGATTGGTGATTACAAAAATGGGATGTGGAGGAAAGTAAGAAATGGGTGAACAGTTTTTTGTTTGTTTAAATAAATTGAATATAATTTTTTTTTTAGAAACTTGAGGCAATGAGTAAAATAAATTAAAATGATACATTTTACTATGTTGCAGATATGAACAAGGGCTTTAAAACATCTCCAGAGAACTGAATAATTATTTTTATAAAATGTTCTTCTCTCCCCTATTTGAGAGGTTGCTTTCCACTAGCTAAACCCTCAATAATAATTTCCATGTTTATTATTGCTCTTATATAAAGAACGATGTGAGAATTATTTTACATAAAGTGATTCACACTCTAGGGGATTTCTCTACTGGATAATCAGCACCCCCTTGAGCTCATGTAAAAAATGGAAATTAGAACCCTTTATGTTTCAAGTATATATCATGCCGCCAAAAGTACAAGGTCAGAAATTGTGAGAAAAATCTTCGCAAAGTTCAGGGGAAAAACCTGGAAAAGGACTGAAAAAGGACAGTGGTGGTGTTAGCAGTGGCCTGCATCTTTGACAGTGGTCAGAGGTTGTGCCTGTTTTGTGCTTTTGACGTCTATACGTTTGTAAGCTGATGTATCCCTTCCTGCAGCGTCACTTCTGCAAGGAGAATTTGCAGAGAAAATTTAAATGTGTGTTGATTCTGTGTTTTAAAGTTTTGGAAGCAGCTGCAACATGATTTAATCAAGCAAAGAAATATTGTTTAGCTATATTCGAGGGTTGCTTGTTTGCCTTTTTTACTGTATATACACACTTAATTGTTCTCATTACTGCAGTTTATATTTATTTTCACTTAAGAATTAGGAATCATTAGCCTCCAGGTTAGACTTGTCTCTGTTAGTTAGTGGTGAGTGTTTTTTGTTATCAACGACTAACATAGAATTTCTCAAATTGTTTGTCAACAAACAATATTTTTAGTGCCCACCATATGTTAAGCACTGTGTTTGGGGTATAAAAATGAATAAAACAAATTAAAAGATAAAGATAAAGGTGCTCTATTTTCAGAGTGAAAGTGGCCTTTGAATTGTGTTTATATTTATGGTCCAGATTCTGTCCGCAATTCTAGTCCAGATTGTGGATTTGGGCAGTGGAGACAGACAGACAGAAAAGGTACTAGTTCTTAACCTTTGTGGGGGATGGCTATAGACTTTAAAAACTCAGATTAAGTTATGTCCTGCCCACACCCCATGCCCACCCTGCCCAAAAGTGCACATTTAACATTTACACAGCATTTTGTGTGCACTTTTGGTGGGTTTGCTGACCCTCACAAACCCATCCACAGACCCCAAAAAAGCTTCCTGAAAGGAAGAGATTAGATTAAGAATTAAGAGCCTTTTAATATGTTGTTATTGTTATTGTTTTTCCATGAATGCCCAGAGTCATCATAACTTATACCTTGGAAATGTGCTAACCTGACCTGAAATATGAATTTGGGTTGTCACATTCGTTTGCCATATTGAATATGCAAAAGGAAGATTGCTCATGTCTATGGAAGAGTGTAGGCTGTGTGCAATGATTTCTGAAGAGAGAACAGATAGGTGGAGCTGATACTAATTCAGTGGCAGAGCGGAAGAATGAAAACTGCCATAAATGTTTAAAAAACAATTTCTATGCATTTGACCCCTTTGCAGTTCTAACTTCTGCTCATTGATCATTGAAATAATTAGATATTTGTGAAAAAATGGAGCGAGGTAGTTGGTGAGAACAAATTTAAGCTTACAGAAACAAAAGAAGATTAAAACAAAATACCTCAAGTAAAACACAGGCATTTAACTCAGGTACCTGCTGAAACCCCACAAGCCACAGCCAGCAGTCTCTCTTTAAGCTTTTGCCCAGAATCCACCTGCATTGGTCTTTGTCTCTTGCTTGCTTCCTTGTCGCCATTCCCAGAATCCTAAGTCATACTCTGGCTTCTTATTTTTGACTGATTTGGTTTGGTGAACCCCTTGGATTACATTCCTGAGTGTCTTTTGGTTTCTGCATAATTCTTGGCTCTACTATCTTCTCTGTATTTGGATCTGTGTCTTCCTTTGCCAGAGGCCAGAAGTATCTCACTTGAGCCAGTTCCCCAGGCTCTCTCTGAAGGATGACTCGTGGGCGTGGACATATAATTTGTGAAAAATTATGGCAAGGGTCACATGCTCCACATTCTGTGTGTTTTGAGAGTATGCTGCCTATTGGAAATCGGGTAAAAAAAAAATTTAACATAATGATGTTTTAAACTAAGCAAGGCATACTTAATTAAAGGAGTTTTGTAATATGCATAGAAAATATATTGGATAATGACTTGGAAAAAAGGAGTTGATGTGACACACCACAGGGATATGTAGAGGAACCAAAACTTAAGTAAGCATTAATTTAACCACATGATGTAAGAGAATGATTTATTATTTCCGCTTTACCTTTTTCTGGAGAAGATTTGAGGTAACTTATAATATGAAAACATAGGAGAAAGAGAAGCCAAATGAGATATTAAAACTATTTTGAGAGTGGAAAGAGAATTGAACCAGGAACCCAAAGTGATATAATTATAATCATTGAGAAGTAAATTTAGCTCTCAGCTTCTTAGCAACCAGGAAATTATAGTTATCTGTATAGGTCTCCTCTCCTGATAAAAGTCAACCTGTACGATTAGAAGATTGTACAGAGAGGCAGGCTTTTCCCTGAAACTAAATTCAGGAGGAATTTATCTCATCATTCTTTCTGTAAAGAACCTTGGATAACAGCAGAAAATTTGACCTATAGTAATTTTGCAAAAAGTGATTTTTTTTTTCTTATATTGATCTTCCTTAGGAGTCAAGGGCTTATCCTCTTTGAATTAACAGCATAAAGTTATTCAACAACTAAACTAGGCTCATGTCTGCCTTTTTTTTTTTTTTTTTTTTTCTCCCCTGCTCATCGACTCAGAGAGGGACTGAACTTAGATGTGTTAAGGGAATGCTTCTGGCAGGGAGAGGATAATAGTTAATCAAAGTTAAGGGTTCTGACAACCACAATGCCCTTTTGCAGGAAATCTTATGTATAGATATTAGGTGAGTAACTAGCAGCTCTCATAGGAACATTCAAGAAGGTGATTTTTTTCCCCACCCAAATGGAGGAGCCCCCATTTGCAAAAGTGCTGCAGAGAAGGAACTCTGGTGATATATCATGCATTTTAAAAAAACAAAAAGAGCCTCTAATACTTTTTTCAAGTATTCAGTTTATACCTCATAATTGTAAACCACATAATATAGGAGAAATGCTTTTAGCTTGGACAAATCCCTATTCAAGTAGATGTGATCGATGGCTTCCTCTTCCATAAACCTAAGTTATATCCTTTGGAACTTCGATTATAGTAAATGTTGCATTCAAAATATATCTCTAAGAGTTTGGCTTTAAGAGTTGGAAAGATTGGATATTTTTCATGTGCTAGCAAATGTTTATCAAAAACAATAATGTTGGTTTTAGCATGGTAATATTTTACTTGTTAAAAACAAAGTGAAAATGATCAGTCCTGTGCCTGACACAGTTCCTGCCACAGAAGAGCTTAGTAAACAACTGATAAAAAAAATAAATGAAGCACATTCTTACCTTCCTATATGCTAAATAGGCATAACACTAAGTAAATGAAAAACCAAGACATTATTTAGATGTATTAATGAATGAGAAATTGGAAAGAAGCCTTTTGAATGTAGAATTGACATGTTAGGATATATTAGAAGATATATCATGCCCTCACTTCCCATAATGCATAAAATTTAAAGGGGCATGCGCATGGGACTTGTGCAGCTTTATTTTTATGAACTAAAGAGAGCTCTTTTTCACTCAGCTGAATTATTTGGAGATTTCATCTGTGTTGCATTTATGAATAGCTCATTCCTTTTTATTGCCGAGTAGTATTTCATTATATGGACTTACCATATTTTGTTGCTTCATTCACATTGATAGACATATTTTTTTCCCAATTTTTTTACTATTATGAATTATGTTGCTATGAAAGTTCATCTACAAGTCTTTACATGGACTGTATTTTGACTTCTCTTAGGAAATCTAGTTGTGAAATAGCTGGTACAGATGATAGGTTTGTGTTTAACTTTTTAAGAAACTGCCAAACAGTTTTCAAAAGTTAATTTTCCATTTTATGCTCCCAGCCGCAGTGTATGAGAGTTCTAGTTGCACCACACTTGTGTCAGGACTTGGTATTCTTTTCCATTTTCCCCATTTTACCCGTAAAACCGTAATGAGATACACGTGGGTGGTATCACTACACACGTGGTATCTCATTATGGTTTTAACTTATATTTCTCTAATTAGTGACCTTGAGCATTTTCTCCTGTGTTTAGTAGTCATTCAGATCTTGTCAATATTGAATTGTCTTATTACCGAATTGTGGGGATTCTTTATATATCCTGACTATAAGTCCTTTGTCAGATATATATATATATATATATATATATATATATATATATATATATATATATAGTGAATATTTTCTTTCATAGGATGGCTTGCATTTCGGTTTCTTAAAAAAACCAATAACAAGTTTGAATAACGAGTTTTAAGTCTTGATTAAGAGTTTAACAACTTTTTGTGGTTTTTACTTTTTGTTTGTTATTTAAGATGTTTTTACCTATCTTAAGGTTCTAATGATTTCCTATTTTTTTCCCTGTATTTTCTTCTAGAAATTTTATCATTTTAGCTTTTACATTTAGGTCTTTGACTATTTTAAGTTAATGTTTGTGTACGGGATAAGGTAAAAGTCAATATTGTTCATTGTTTTTCCTTAGAGACATTCAGTTGTTCTGGCCTCATTTGTTCAATGAGCTGAACATTTGAAACAAATTTGTTATAATAAAGATTTTTTTTTTTTTTTTTTTTTTTTTTTTGCCGGGGTAGGGACAGGAGTTCAAAAGAATAAACTCCGAGAGATTCTCCCACCTAAGCAATTCACCTTTTAATATTTTGGTGTCTTTCAAGCATTTCCTCCATGCTTGCATGTTTGTTGGTAAATATCCCATAGATGAGGTTCTGTAACCTAGTCTAGCTATATTCAGATATCATTTCTTTAAATGTTTCAGATTATCATCTAAACCTCTCTCAAGGATTCCCTGTTTCACTGTCTGTCCTACCTCCTGCTCGTTGGTGACCAAAACACTTGTTTTGTGTACTTTTATTTTTTTTTAAGTTTTAGCTCAGTTTTTTGCCTTTTCTTTTTAAGTCTTTTTTTTACCCAAATGGTGATGAGTCATCTCTTTCAAATCTTAGTGGATCTTTTGAAAGAAACTTTTTATTCCCCTGCATTATAAAAGGAATAGATGTTCATTAGAGGAAATTTGAAAAAGAGACAATTATAAAAAAGAAAATTACCCATCAAAACATCATTCAGGGATAAGCAAGATTAACATTTCAGTATGTTTTCTTCTGTTTGTTTTGCTCTGCATATTTCTTTTATTGTTTCAATTATATTACATATGCATTTTGTGCCCTGTTTTTACACTTAGTATTACATTATAACCATTTTCTCATGTCATTAAAAACCTTTTATAAATAGCAGTTTCATAGCTATATAATATTGCATCCTGTAGATATTCCACTGTGATTTATTTAACTGTTTCTCTATCATTGGAGAAATTTGGTTCCAGATTTTTGCTACAAAAGAAATGCTCTAAAGACTAGTCTTATATAGAAAACTTGAGGTTTTTTAAATGTTAGATTCATAGATGTAGAATTGGTATATCAATGGGTATGGCACTTAAAATGGTGGAAACATACTGTCAAACAATGCTCTCAAAGGTAGTATCAATTTATGCTCCTGACAGCTGTGAAGGAAGGTCTGATAATGGACTGTATCCTTGTGAGCATTTCACATTTCTTATTATCTTTTTCTAATCTTTACTAATTTAATTTGGTAGATTAAAAAGTAGTGATTATATTTTTAGTTTGTACTTATGCTAAGCTGTATCTCGAAATCTCCATGTGGACAGAGTCAGGGAGGGCATGAAAAGACCCTTTGATATAGGGTTTCTAAGCCCAGTAAAATAACTTACCCAATGTAAGAAGAAATTGATATTTCTATTATTACTCTAAAAGAATTCACACCGTGTTCCAAAATGTGCGTTAGTCTTAACAAAGCAAGCCTAAGGCTTTCCCTTGAAATTCAAGTGTATCACAATAGCAATGAAAGAAATTAGGTTATTTGAACTTACTTGCTCTTGGTGGTTACCTGCTTAAGTCCAGTGATCATTATTTCCTCTTTTGAGAGCTCTCAGGCTATCCCTTTAATAATGAGATGCTGAAGAGCAGCCTTGTGGTCAATTCTTTGCTGCTTCTCCTTTCCTCACTTTTTTTAAAAAAGGCTTTGTGCATGCTCTTGACTTCACCCTTGCTCTACCAGTGGCCAATAGGAATCCTGTTGCTGGGTTTCCTAACTGGCTTGTAGAAAGCAGAAGCAAGGCACTGGAGGAAAACCCTTGACTCATGAATGTCCAGTGGATACTGCTCGTCTGAGAGTGCGACCAGCAGATACGTCTAGAAATATATGTCACCTTCTCCCCTTAAAATCTCTGCTCTTGATCCTGTTATCTTCTTATATGATTAAACATTCTTGCTCCATTTAAAAACAGTAAAGCCCATTTTTAGAGAGCTTAGCAAAGCTATTGGGCAAATACTGTTTTCTCAATTCTAGGGCCAGAATCATTAGGCTTGCCTGATATCAGGAAGAAACCAGTGGTATGATACCTGTTTTTCCCCAAATGGACATGGTGATGTATTTCTGACTCTGGAGTTCTATAATAGAACCTTCTTATGATTAAAAATTATAGACTGGACAAGGACGGGAGCCTGCTCCTTGAGCCTTCTTCACCAGCTTTGCCATCTTTTGACCAAGGAGGCAAGTCCTTTCCCTGTACAGCCTTGCAGTTCTGCCGTTTTGGTATTGGCAGAGTAGCCTCATGGATTTAGGCTAATCCCACAGAAAAATATTCTGAGTTATGAATTGTTCTTTAGTAAACCTGTTCTCATCTGTCTTAAACCTGTAAAATGACGCTGAATTCCTCAGTCATTTTCCCCCAGTTCGATAGACTTGAATTTTCCCTATGCTAAGCATGTTCTACAAGTTTGTTTTAGGAAATGAGTCTGGGATGACCTTAGTTCTGTTACTGCTTCCTTCGTGATATAAGCAGTTTCCTTGCTCTTTAAGTATGTGTGTTTAAGGAGAGGATGGTGGGGATGGGGAGTAGCAGGATGTGAAATGTTAGACATTTCAAAGGTAAGGAAGGAGGCATTCATGGTCCCAATGTTTGAGATGAGAATTCTAAGGACAGTACACCAAACACCTTTGATGCTCAGCTTGTTCACCTGTAGAATTTCTTTCCAGTTCTGAATTCTATGATAGTTCATAAGCTCATAGAGCTCAGTCTCTGCATTATTTCATCTCTTCATCTTCTCCCCTTCCACGTTGTATATATGTGTCCTATGTGAATCTGAGGCGAAGGAGTTTCTCTGCTTACCTCATTTTTAACTCACCCATCAGTCTAATATCTGTCTTAGTTCCCAGATTTTATCACATCTCCTCAATTCAGTGGCCTGTTACGTATTTTCTTTGAAGTTTAAAGAATTATATTTGATGCATATTTTTATTAATGCTGTTTTTGTCAGGAGACAGGAAAGGCAAAGTAAGAAAATATCAAACTCTTGTCTCTAATATGCTTTCAAGAGCCACCTTTTAGTGTATTTTAGAATTGCAAGTGTAGTAATATTTTTATTTTAAATTATTATTCTAATACTAATTTAAAGGACCTTGTAGGAAAAATGTTGGTGATCCCGCATCACATACAGAAGTGAAATTAAACCAAGTCTGTATGTGTCCAAAGCAAAGCAAGGCCATTTGTCGCAAGCATCCTTATTTCTGGCTTTCAAAACTCAAGAGTGGAACAGATCAAAAGTGTGAACAACATTTTGGATACAGGAGGTTCTCAGGCCAAGCTTGAATCACCAACAGCTGACTTCGATACCAACTCCAAGTCTCTCAAGTACACAGCTGTTTGGCAGCCGGACCCAGGCTCTAGTTCATAAAAAGCCTTTTCAGGTCATTTTTAAATGTTTTATTAATGGCCACATCAACAGGCTGAAGGAGGTCAGGACGCTGAGGCATAGATAAAAATGAGTATTATATATTTTTTTCCTCCCAGTCAGCTCAGTGGGAGATCCTATTAGTGTTCTAAAATGTTAAATAATTAGCATGGCACCCGCTGCTCATTTGGTGAGCCAAAATGGTTTTTAATGTTCAGAATACAAAACATGGAAATGTCATCTTCGGAACACTTCATGCTATCACTGATAGCCGAGAGCGGTTCCGAATGACAGATCCGTAATAACAGTGATGAGAAGAGGCACGATTAAATGGCACTCTGAGCTTGGAGCACTGTTCCTTCAGGCCTTCTTGAGTCCGAAGAGACCCTGGATGGTAGAGAGTATATATTATAAATGATGTGTGGGCGCTGTACTGTCCTCTGGTGCAAAGGAAGCAAGCGCTGGCTGAACCACTGACAAAATGGGCTCTTTTCTTGTGTCTGTCTTCTCAGGGAATTCTGCTAATTGGGCAGATAGCATTACATACCTTAGGCATGTTTCACTCCTAACTGCTGTACCTTTCTACCTTCACATAAACTATGATCTTTGATTTGACCAAACAAAGCAGAGAATTTAAATTATTCATAAGGGAAAGGAGCATGGGACAGATTACCAAGATCCTTATAGATTTATTGTACTCCATGAGTGTTTCCAAGGATTCAAAGCAGCCCCAGTTATCAGTCTCTGTTTTCTTCAAACTCTCATCTGGGGAGCACCATTCTCCAACTGTAAATGACCAGGCCCCATTCATTCAGGCATTATTGGGATTCTGAAGGAGACAGAGAGACCTGTAACCCCTGAAATCTTGTTATATCTGTGGGTTTATAGTTAGAAGCTACTATAGGATTCAGTGGAGGATTGAATTTCCCACGTTCCTTCTCAGGTTAGGTGAGAGGATGAGAAAGAATGAATATCAGGTCGGGGGCCAGTATCTGACATTGTGAGCTCAATGGCTAAAGATTATATTTATTCTTGTTCAACTAATACTGAATGAATGCTTACTGTGTGCCAGGCACTATTATGACCTTTTCAGCTAAACCTCTTAGCTACCTATGAAGTTGCTGCTGTTACTACCTTATCTTATAGATAGAGATACTAAGATGCAAAAAGTTATGTAAATTGCTGGATGGTCTCATAGTTAGTCCATGTTACAATTGGTATTTAAACTCAAGAATGTTCTCTTCAGAAACCAAACTGTAACAGAATGAATGGATCTAACAAAAAAGTATGTTTTGTTCTCCTTTGACTTCTCATAAAACCAACTCAAAGATTAGACGTAAAGGATAGGAGAGGGGAGGAGAGGAGATGAAAAAGAAGCCTGTTTTAGGAAGACATGCTCTCTTGACTTCTATAATTAAATAAAAATGAGTGTGTTGTAGACATTAGAATAGCTCGGAGCCCAGTGCACAGCAGCAGCATTCCCTAACTGTAGCCACCCAGAGCCTCTGTGTCAGGCAGACAGGTCCATGGCTTATATTTAAGTATGAGTCTTGTTCAGTTTGAGTTCCCACCCCCAGCCTCAACCCCCCAGATGCTGAATGTTGGCTCCTTGCTCACAGGGAATAGCATCTTGGCCAGATATCTCTTCAGTATAACGGACCTTGGTTATCTTTCTCAGGTTCATTCCTATTGTGACATCTGGCTCATGTGTCAACTTAAATGCCCTCATTCCAGAAACTTGTTATTGTCGTTATTTAGGTATTTATATAGGATTGGTTACCTTCATAGTCAAGTGTGCTTACATTTAATATAATGTCATACAACAGGTAAGGAGGAATAATGTACTGCTGACCCAATTCGATTTCTTGAATATTTAATGAGAGCTTCCTTATGTGCCAGACCCTGTGCTAGGCAGTCTGGGGAGAAGCACAACATGGGCTCATAGCTCCTATGGCCTGTCTTTTGAATTCTGTGTACTTATTTAGAATGCTCATAATTGTTCACCTTTACCGTCCTTTAACTTTTTTATGGTTGTTCAGTGGCATGCTTAATTTTTTATCAATCAATTCTCTTAAATTTGATAAATAATCAGTGGTTATTTTATTTTTGCCTCAAATCAAAAAAGGTTCTACTGTTCCGTTAATTATTTTGGAAACGGTCCCCTTGACTTTTCCTTCTGAACCCTCTCCCATTCCCTAGTCTAGCAGCAGTTTTTTTTTTCTTATATATACTTCCTGTTTGAAAAGCGCATCTATCAATTTACAGTACATGAGCAAAGAGAAAGTAGTTTGCAGGATGCACTGTATCATCATTTCTGTAGACTAACTTTTCTTTATCCAGTCTGATCTCCTTTATTAAATTTTTGCTTAGGTCAAGAGATGTAGAAATCTAAGCAAGTCTTAAAACTTGTCAGAGATCAATGGACTGAGTATAAAGGTCAGTCATTGGAAAATCCATCATTAAGGGAATTGTTGGGTAAACCTTTTTTTTTTTTTTAGCGATTCTTAGGTAAGAAAAAACCATGATCCCCACAGTCTTGGTAAGGCCTTCACTTTGTGGTGCAGTTACACACATGAGCGTCGCTTATTAAATAAACATTCTCAAGCATGTCTTTGAAAATCATCAGAATGTCAATATGGCCCTAAAATATGGAATCCATGACTCACGCTTGAAAATCAATTTTTTTTATTTGACAACCATAGAGTGTGTGTTTTAACACAGGCAAACAATCATTTTTGGCATCTGGAATAAGATCATATATTATACTAGACAGCTTTTGTCTTGTCCCCAGCCACGCCATTCATGGTGGAGGTGGTGTTGCAACGTTGCAGAGTTAGCTTCATGATTAAGCCAAGGGTTTTCCCAATTTTATTGAACTATTGGTACTTAGAATTTCCCTTTTAGGATGGGTTAATTTCCATTCCAAATGGTTGATGCCATTTTATTTACTTTATCTGGTACCTGTTGAAGGGATGGTTTCTTCTCAAAACATTATAATAATGAGTGCCATAAATTAGTGTTCTAGAGACCTAGAATGAATTGAGTCTTTGCTAAATGTATAAATGTTGACTTTTAAAAACTTGCCAGGATCGGACGAGGAGGAAGAAGGCATCACACGGTGGTTGCATTTTAAGGACCACTTTAGAATAACGAATTATACACTGAGATCAGCAGTGGGGCTTTTGAAAGGGCATCCCTGAGAAGCTGAGAGGACCAAAATTCAAATTTCCCTTTTCTCACTTGTGGCGATCTTCAGATGTAAAAAGAAAATCAATTTTGTAAAAATACCAGGAAACATTTTCAGGCATTAGCCCTCAGTTTAAATTATATCATGCAAATAATGAACTCCTTTATATCCTCTTGCCTTTCTGGGATGTGTTAAACCAAAGAAAGCTTCCCACGCTCTGCTCTCAGGTGGCCACCTTGCTCTTAGTGCTTTTTTAGCGCTGGTAGTATCAGTAGCAGTCAGTATTGGAGAGTCACAAAACTTGAAACAAATCTATGGTCTTTTGCTTGTTTGTTGTTTTGGGGGTTTGGCATGTGTGGGGTTGGGGGAGGGAGATTCCTCAAGAAAGTTTTTGGATTTTTATTTTCGTTTTTACATTATTTGGAATAAGTCCTGTCCTAATCCAGCCTCCTGACAAGTGCGGCGTGATGTGCTCTAATATATGTATATTTCCTCCTGATGCCCATCAACAACCTATCAAATGCCTAGTAACAAGGTCATTTTCTGTGCAGCGGTATTTTATAAACAGCCATTTGCTGAAGTAATTTCAGAAAAGTCCAGCTTGAGGATTTATGATGTCTTTGCCAAAGGGTCATCCACACTAGACATACATTTACTTATAGGCCATTTCTCTGAAATAGATCAAAAGGGAAAATACTTCCTTATTCTCATTTATAATTAAATTTAATTGTCATAGGAATCCACCTTAGGAAAAACCTGGCAGATTCTGCTTACTTTTCTAACCTGAGGGCCACTGATTATTCATTAGTCCTTCATAAGTTTCTCCATTTGCGGCAGTTAAATCTAGTTGAAAGTGATCATTTTCTCTTTAAATTTGCTGATTTTTAATATAGCTTTCCCTGGATTTGATTATAGATATAAGTTAATAGGAAAATTACAAGAATAGGAAGATTAAAGTATGGTTCCTACTACTTTTGCGATCACCTAGGTAAAATTTAAAGACTTTTCTTGATATCTACTCCCTTTACGTAATTCACGTATACTGAAGTTCTAAGCTAACTCTCTTGCTTAGTAACATGCATTCTTTAAAACTTTTAAGCAAAAAGTTATCCTTTCTCTATTCTGAAGCAACAAAGTTTGGTGTTCAGCTGAGCACATGTCCAAGTTCTTGGCCAGACACAGAGCTTCCTTTTGAAGTTCGGACACCCTGTAGCTCATTCCCCAAGCAGGGTGTCTGAACTTAAACTGAGCTCTGTAGAGGAGGACATAAGTCGGTCTCCTGCATGTTCACAGCAGAGTGTTACCTTTCCTTCTCATGTATGTTTTAGCTAAGGTGAAAGATCTATCAACACACAGACTATCAGACTTTCAAATACTTGTCAGAGTTCAGTCATGAAATCACCCCTTGCAGCACTTGACAAAGATCCTTTTGGGGCATCAGGAAGTAATCTGTGTAGGCCATTCATTTCTCCAGATTCTTTGAGCTTTTTCTGTTGAGGTAAATCATTAGGAAACAATGTACCTCAGCTATATTATTTCTGCTCCCAGCAGAAATTCCATCACTCAGGTAAGATTTAATATTGTGCCTTCAGCACAAGGGAGAAAAAAATTCCCATCTTTTGCACCACATAGTTGAAGATGTTTATATGAAAAAAAGTTTCTGTCTTTTATAACATAGAGTTGAAGACATTACTCAGCGTCTTTTATAAAGTAGCTTCCATAAAAAGTTTCTTCTTTGTATTAATGCCAAGGGAAAAAATCTGCCTCGCATGTTTCTTTTTTGATAAAGTAAGAAATGGATCATGCAGTCTCCCCCCGCCCCATTTTTTCCTTAGCTCTAAGCAAACAAAGCTAAATTCAGAGCTCAGTGGGAGGAACTGACATCCCCAGAATGCGTGGTATCTTTCTCCATTCCCCTTAACTAATTGGTTATTTTTAATAATCGAATGTTCAGTCGTGTATTTGATTTAATTTCGAAACTACTTACCCTTCTTTTTTTGCAAGAATAAAACCAAATAAATCCTTGGCAATGAAGGTGATGATTGCTCATAATAGAGTTTGTAACAGTTTGTACCATAAGAAGTAAATGTCCATTATCTCGAAAACTTACTCATGCAGCACCACCTTTCTCCTTATTACCGTATCGATCTACATAAGTATCCCTACCGTGGCATGATGTCTCGAGCCCAAATGGACATTTATTGAATCCATGTCTTAGAGGTACCTTTACATTTTTAGCATAATGTACTTGGCATGTTGACTTGGGGCCTGATGCATTGAGGAGAATATCCATCATGGAAATATTAATGAGTCTAGACCTAACACAGTAACTCCAAACTTTGAAGCATGGATGATATTAATAAAGGTGGTTTCTGTACTTACGTCAGTGGATTTCTATCAAGAGGCAAACCCCAAAAGCCCTAACTATTAAATGTACTTAACAATTTTCCTGAGATTAAAAAATGTGAACTTTGCCTAAACTATAATCTTTCAGCTCCTACTGGCAGTACAGATGATTCTAGTTTTTATGTGGCCACTCCAGTTCCTTTTTGGCCTTTAGGTAAAAAAAAAAAAAAAAAAAAAAAAAAAAAAAAAAAATCAGTTCAATAAATATACTTGCTGGACATCCTTAATCCCAAAAAGGACTGCTACCCATGAAATTATACTTCTATAATCTTGACAGGAAGCAGAGCCCTTATACAATAATCTGTTCACTCTGATTTACCACAGCTGGGATGTAACGCAATCGATTTTGTACTGTGTAGGTAAAACAGTATTAAAATTTTATGTATTAAGCTCTGAAGTAAATATGACAAAATGTTACCATTTTAAAAGTTCTGGATGATAGGTCATGTGTATCTGTTTTATTACACTTTTCACTTTCCTTTATGTTGAGATGTTTCTCCTGAGACTTTCCAAAGAATGTACTTGAGAAAAAAAGAACATGTTTGTTTAGGTTGGAGAGTGGGTAGAGTGAGGGAGAGGAAACAGCTATGTCCTCTGCCTGGCAGATAGAGATTTTCAAGAGGTTTCAGTTAAAGAAATAAAACCTGAACTAGGTTTAGATTATTTCCCGATGAAAAACTATTTTTTTGTAAGCCGTAAAGCCAGTTATTTATGATAATATTTTTTGTGTTTTATTTATTCATAGGTGTCCACATTTTACAGAGAATCATTTTCTGTACGGAGGCTCTGCACATGCACCTCTAATTTAGGTGTCAGCCGTGTGAAATCATGTGCAGCCAGACTGTTTGCTCCCTACAGGTTACAATCTAAAAGGGTCCCTCAGGCTGCTCAGTGGCCAATGGGATGATGCGTCAGTCCTTAACTTGAAGTTTTAATTGCAGAAAAACCTGCAGGCAACCAACGTGTAAGGTCAAATTCCTTAAGATATGTCAGGATACCTTATTTTTGTGCATGTGCACACATAGGTATGTTGATCAGTCAACACTTTTTTGTTTGTTTGCTTGTTTGTTAATGGGAACGGTGGGACTTTCTGATCTATTTGACATTAATCATGGGCTGTGTGATGCTGCATGACTTGGTATAGACTAGAATTCTGGATGCTACCAACTTATAATTTCTAGGCCATAGGCATATTTCTGGGTGTCTGGAAGTCCAACACTGAAAGGAATATTCACTCTCACTTTTTAGGAAGTTCACTCATCCATAAAGCTCTTCTTAAGCAAGTAAAATGCAATGCTAAGGGTTTCAGGGAGGGGTAGGTATATGATTCAGTTATTCTGACACTCCTGAAGCCTATGGCTCACGGCATATGGAGATACACACTTTTAGGAGAGTTTCCCTTTCAGGCAGGGCTTTGGGGCACGGTGCCGATGGGTACAGCGGTGGCTCTCAACTTTCATTTCTGCCATCACATCATCAATCCTATGTGAAACACGTTCTCAATTGCAACATCTCTCATTGCATGGAGTACTTCTTAACTAGGGGCAAGGGTGTCATGGGGGATAATTTTTTTCTTCAGAGATTGCACCTTAACTCGCCCTGCCTATACTTTGGGAACCACATTGAGAATAAAACGCAGTCATCTAGAAGTCTTTGTGCAAGGCTTGCGTGTCATTTCTGCCATTAATGGCTCCTAGGGTAGGCCTGACACCTAGTAGGTGATCCATAAATGTTTATGGTGTGGTGTGAATTAACCAGCTGTGTAACCTTAAGCAATCCATTTAGTTTCTTTGGCTTCCTTTTCTTCACCTGCAGAATGAGAAAAAGGGATTAGGTGACCTCTAGGGCCCCTTTCAGTTGTGAAATTCTATGATCCTGTGATTGGACCTTTACCTCAGAAGATTAACTTGACAAGAATGAGATAAAGTGAGAGCCAAGAAAGGGGAAATGCTCCTTTCTGTGACTTGCTCTAATATTTCCTTCTCGATTACTATTTTTTTAAGCACTTACTTAACTTGGGGTTTTCCAGGTTGTTTACATATATCAGCTGTCTTTTTCTGGGAAGACTGTAAACTCTTTAAGAACAGGAACCATGACTTTCCCCCCTAATTCTGTGTGCCACAGAATACAAGGCTTCATAATGCCATACAGCAATGTGAGGGGGTTTACCCACAGCTCATCTAATCTGTGAGGGAAGCAGCATTTCCTCTTTCTCCTGCAGAGAAGGCTGAAGTTTAAACGTGGTGAAGTGGCTAACTAAGTGTCATCACTGGTGAGTGGCTGCACTGCAGTTGAGCTCAGATGACCAATTTCCAGGAGAGAGTCTAGTTAGCTGACTTAAAGACTTGGCTCTAGGAAAGCCCAGAGGTGAATGTAAACACTTTGTCAGAGCAGCCATTGGCCTGGCCACAAGAGGTTTTTTTTCTGTTTTTCATTCTTTTGTTTCTGGTATTAACATTGTTGATGTCTCTCCACTTATCGTTAGAATGACATCATTTTTCACATCTCATTAGGTCCAAGAATTTTCTTCCTGTCGTATAACACATTCATCTGCCAAGGATTACACCCTGAGCAGTAGCTCCCTCAGCCTTTTCTGGTCCTCTCCCCTTTTCCTGTGCATCTTTAACTTTAGCAACAGCATTTTCTATATGTATATGGATGCTGTGTGAGTGTGGATAAAATAGTTCTGTGTTCATTAAATCACTTATTCTCGTCTATAGCAGATAATGGTGAGCTGGCCTTGGTCAGTCTTAGTAGAGTTTTAGAGAAATGGATGATTTGAGAAATCTTAAGTTCATGGTAGTTGGCTATCACCATTGTTTACTGCCACAGGAAGCAAATCATGGAAAAATGATGCATTCCATTTTGGATATACTGAGTTTTCTGGTGTCTGTTTGGACACTGCATGGAGAGGTGCCATATAGGCAGTTGGACGATGGGTTTATAATTCTGAGGCAGCACCTGGGTTTGAGCTCCGGACTTAGAATTAGTCATCCAAGGAGAGAATGAGAGAGAAAATGGTGGGGGATGGAACATTAGCATTGAAGGCACGGGCAGACAGAGATAGGGGGGCGTTCGGGGCATACAGAGGAAGGGCAGCCAGAGAACTGGGAAAGACCGGAAGAAGGCGATGTCACAGAGGCCGAAGAGGTGCTTCATGAAAGCCAGACCTGTAAACTCTTCATTCATCTATTTATTCATGTATTGATTCATTGAACAAATACTATCCATACACTTCCTGGGCACTGTGCTGGGTGCTGAGGGGAAGAAGAATGAACAAGGCCAGATGAGGGGCTTTTCTCTTTTGGAACTTATTTTCTAGTGGATGAGATAGACATTAAAGTAATAACCATATGGTTACATTTATGCAAAAAGTGAAATACCAAGCACAGAACTGGAGGCTGGGAGAGCAAACAGGAAAGGGGCTTGCCCTTGTCTGGCCGCCCTTAACCCTCCTTTTCTGGCCTCCCAGGAAAGACACAGCCAGGCCCCAGAGCATGGTTGGAATCAGTCAGGTGGAGGGAAAGTGAGAGTGACAAATTTCCAAGCAGGGGGAGAAGCTGGCGTCCTCCAGATGCCACAGCCTCCAGGAGCGCTGTTTCCTCCCTCTTCATCTATTTCTCTCTTTACTAGATATGTCCCCCTGGCACACAAATGTGTTTGTCTTCTCCCATCTTAAAAAAAAAAGCCCTCTCTTTATCTCACCTATTATTACAGCTGCTTCACTCCATCTGCTTACAGCTAAACTGCTCAAAAGAATTGCCCCTGACTTCAATTCTTTTCCTACCATGATCTCCTAAGCCCACTCCTGTCAGGCTGTGACCTCCCCACCCCATCCAAACTGTTCTTGGCAATGTCATATCTGGGAAAGGAGGGCAGGCCAGGAGCTGGCAGCAAGGTGAGCAGGAGACAGACTGGGAGAGATGAGGGTGGGGAGACAGGTAGAAGCAGATCTTAGAGGTACATGCTAAGGTTTTGAATTTTGTTTTAAGAAGAAGTGTGGCAGGCGGGCAGTCTTCCGGCATGAGCAAGCTGAAATGTAATCAGATTTCCAGGGAACAAGCCGACCGGCTCCTCTGCAGACAGTGTGAGCCTTGAATGCAGAGACCCGTTAGGAGCATGTGAAGATGTTTGGGGAGAGGCCAGTAGTACCTCGGGGAAGGAGGTGCACTGAGGAAGACAATGGGCAACACCTATTAAATTCTAACTAGTTTAGATTTGCTGTCAGCCACATGGTTTGGGGTACATGTTTTACCTTTCCTAAGCCTCAGTTTCCTCATCTGTAAAATAATAGGGGGTCACAATCAACCCTACTTCCAGGGTTGTTTTGAGCATGGAATAAGATAACATATGTGAAGCACTGAATATGACCAGCACATAGTAAATGCTATTATTATTTTCCCCATATCACAGTTGAGGAAACAGATTACAGAGGCCAAACAAGGAGCGAGTGGACTTGACCACAGACCTCTCTCCCCACAACTCATGCTATCTCCTCATTCTGCACCAGGCTACTCCCTGGTGTGGAAAGAAGTGCCCAGCTAGCTCAGTGAGAGCCGTAGTCCATTTCTGTTCCTAAATCTGTGGGAAAGGGGCTCCATTGCCAAGAGCAGGAAAGAAGCAAGCTGAACTAAAAATGGTGTTCTGACTGATTCCTGGCCCAGCCTGTTTGAAAGGTCCCTGTCCAGCTCCAGATAGGGGAAGACAGTCCAGGATTGTATGGGAGTCCCTCTGGACTTCCTTAGACACCAACAGCTGTGCCCTAACTTGGAATCTCATGTTAAAGTAAGAAAAAAAAGGACTATTGGCGGAGAAAACTCTCAGTAGCTTAGGAGGGCGGGGCTGCGTCCAGACCCCTGGGAAAAATTGCACCTACCAGCCTTGGAGGGCCGTGGGCGGTGTTACCCGGCTGCATCCTTCCACTTTGGAGCTTGGGAAAGTAGTTGACTTTCATCCTCACTCCAGAGCACCCCTGTGGTGGTGGGTCTGCAGTGCCAATGACAAACTTTATGACGCCTTTTGACAATGTGTGGGCTTTGGACTTCCAAGCCTTTTGATCATATCTGACTCTTAAAGTGTGGGTGCCCCCTTACATTAGTTGACACGGGCAACCAATGTGAAGCCGAGGAATGCAGATAGTCCTGATCCAGCATTTTGGCTTTGGAGCCTGAGCCCTCCAGGAGCAATAACTCTACCAGATCGTCCTGACATGGTGTATTAAGAGGTACAGAAAAATGTACTTTAACTGCATGGGTCTTCTGCACCTCTACCACCAGAAAGGGTTATGTGTTCACTCAAGTGTTCATCATTACCACCCCCTTAGACAACTGCCTTATTCAAATATTCACTGTGTCTCTTGCAGATGAATTGAAAGAGCAAGAAAGAAAACCTTACACATGACAATTTGTATCTCTTCACTTTGAATAGACATAGCAAGATACACACACACACATACACGTATATATACATGTATATACACACACACATATATATATTTTTATATATATATATATATATATATATATATATATATATTTTTTTTAACAAAATTGAGCCCAAATTCCTGCCTGACCTAACTAGCTGGTCCTGAGTCATGATTGCCCCTTTAAATGGCTAATAAACTTTCCAGGTGGCAGAGGTCCCATGTCTCCCTGTTTTTTAAAAAATACACTTCCTACTTTACTCATTTAAAGTTCCTGCTGTGGTGCTTACAAATAGCTTGTGAGAGTGTAAATTGGTACAACTTAAATGAAGGAGAGTTGGACAATATCTATCAGGTTGCAAATGCATATATCCTTTGAGCAATTTGCCTCTAGAGATTTGTTTTCATACTCATATATTTCCAAAATGACAGAAGAACAAGATTATTAATTGAAGTGTTGTTTATAGTAGTCAAAGACTAGAAACAGTCTGTTCGTAGAATAGGAACAGGTTTTAAAAAAAAGGATATAGTATATAATGGAATACTATATGGCTATAAAAAATGAGAATGCTGTGAACCAATATTCAGAAATTCCAAGGTATATTACTAAATTAAAAACAAGGCGAGGTCCAAAACAGTGGATAGATAGAACATGACCATTTTTATTAAACAGGCTCTAGGGAATTATGTGTGTCCATTTGCTTGTTTGCACATAAAATACCTCAGGAAGGATGCGCAGAGGGCCTGCCTGTGGCACTGATCACCTCTTTGAGGGGAAGAAGGTAACTTGAGTGACAGCAGTGGGAGGGCTAGTTTTTACAGAATATCCTGTTATATTTTCTGGTTTTTAAACCATGTAATTGTTTCACCTTTTTAAAAAATAAAATTCTTGCCAGATCCATATAGCCATTTGCATTTGTGATGCAATATATACATACAATGAGAAATAAGGGGTTGTGCCTTATTGAATTTTTTTTTTTTTAAGGTTTTAAGTGTTTGTAATAAGAGTTATCAAAGGTGGCCTGGGTCTTGAAAGCTGTTACTCACAAGTTTTTAATATTCCCTCTATAAAATTACATGGACTTAGTTTCTGGCTTTAAATCATACGTATTTTCAGCTTCCCTGAAATCAAGGGTACCCTGTACCATATCAATTAAAGTAAATGTACTTTCAATTAAAGGTGTTAAGTATGAGTCTGAAAAGATTAATCCTTTATAAAAGGGTGACCTTCAGTAGTTAGATCCAATTAGGCATTTTCTCAGCCATGTTTCATCCTGATGGGACAAGTCTACCACTCACAATCAATCACTGTGATCTTTTCAAAGGTGGGTATTTTAGCTTCAGAGTTATAAAAAAAAAAAAAAAAAAAAAATGGCTTGACTAGGCAACCTCTATAACTTGAGCCACAGATGTAGATAAGAGGTTATAGGTGTTGGATCTTACTTGTGTGGTATTAACATTTAAAGAATCAGGGTGTACATGATGATAATTTTGGGTACAGTCTTTTACCTCTCTTCTTATGGCTTTAGTAGAGCAAAATAATTCAGACAAGACTGATCAAAGGAAAGAGAGGAAAGGAACAATGACATAAATTAGTATCGAACCTCATTTTGCCACTCACTGAATTTGTAAACTTGGAAAGGCCTTGAACATACTTAAAAAATGGAAAACAAGCAACACCCACTTTGTATATCTCAAAGGTTGATTGTTGGAAAAGTGAGATTTGATTAATGAGACTTTGTATCAGTGTTTCTCAAAGGGTGGTCCTCTGACCCCTAGGGGTCTTTGGGACCCTTGCAGGGAACCCACGAAATCAAAGCTATTTATATAATAGTATTAAGAAATCATTTGCCCTTTTTATTTTCCTTTTACACACACGCAGTGGTATTTTCCAGTGGCTGGCTACATAATATGTGATATGGGGACAGATTGAATTCAGAAGCAAATGTAAGAATCCAGCTAAAGCCAGACATTACAGAGATTTACAAAATTAAAAAAACAATGCACACCTCTCTGATTTGTTCTTTGAAAAAGTAATTTTTCATAAAATCATTTATATGAGTATGTGATGGGTTGATTATTATCATTTTCAAATAAAGTAATATGTATTTTAAATTTTATCTTTTTCATGATAGATATAACCAACATAAGCAAAAGCTCCTGAGGGGTCTTTAATACCTTTTAAGAACTGAAAGAGATTCTAAGACTAGAAAATTTAAGAACTGCTGAAACATATGAAAACACTATATAAATGTGGTCCAAGGCTCTCGTGTCTGTGGCCTAGGCTTGGCGTCTCTTGACCTCTAGACTCTTTACTTCTCTGCTTGTGGAAAAGTGTTAGACTTGGGCTAGCTCCTCTAGGCACTTGGGAGAGAGGCATTCTCTCCATCGGGACCATTGGTATCTTTCTGAGCTCCTCGTACTTATTGTGGCAGGATGTGACAGGACATAAAGAACCAAGATCAGCCTATGGGCCAGAAAAGGCCCAGAGACTGGCTGGCGTCATCATTATCTGGGCACTGTACATGGAGACCAGGAGATAGTACCCGGAGTTTTAGAGTACCAAAGCTGGAGTACTAAACAGGATTTGACCACACTTCAGGCACTAGAACAACGATGTTCAGGAATCGGTACTCAGGCTATTTCTGTCTCTGTCTTGGACACCCTCAGCGCTGAGCAAGTAGTTGAGTGCTTATGAAATTACTATTTCATGTTTCCTAGTTCAGTTTCTTACGGTGTTTTTATTAACTCTAATTTAGCATCTGTTGAGTTATTCATAATATTTAAGTGTTCTTATGAAAATTTAAAATCATTCTAATTATAGCTCACTGCCCCATATTATCATTTCTTGAAATTAATGTGAATGGAAAATTCATATCTTAGATATTTATTTGTTCCATATTTCCCCAGTGTCACTTAATTTTTGGATTGAATATACATATATACATTATAAAAATTTATTCAGTGGGTAATTTCATAATATTCAGAGATCCATCTCTATTTATTTAAAAATTTTGACTACAGAATACATACCTTATTCTGGGCATTTTGTTGTATGATTTAATGCTGTCGTGAACTTTATTGTTGCAACTATCTTCCTTATTTGTTTCATTTAAAAATATAGTTTGATAAAATATTATTTTCTCAGGAAAAAATTTGAAAAATGTATTGAATATCATTTATTATATAAACCAAAAGCTTTTGAAAATTTTTAATTATGAAATTATACTTACGGTTACTGATTTAGTGTAGATTTATAAAAAACATTTCTTTTTGGAATTGTGATACGAACATGTTTATATAAGGTAAATTTAATCAGTTAAACAAATGTCTCCCTTTATTATTGTTATAACTATCACTTCTGGTCGGCAGTAACACAAAACTGTAAAAATGCTATCTACATGTTAGTAGCATCTTGTAAAAATTGGAACACCTTTAGTTTGATTAAACCCTGCTTCATTAGACTTTAATGTGCTGTATGTTATGTATTTCAGAAACTCCCGAAAGGAACTTAATGATATACGATTTGAGTTTACTCCAGGAAGAGGTGAGTTTTAATTGAAATTATTATTTTATTGCTACAAAGAACATTTCAGAAATTGATTGCAAGAGTGTATTTATAATTTGCTATTCAAAGATGCTTTCTCTAAAAACAAAGAAAGGAAGGAGGGCGGTAGGGAGGGAAGGAAGGACTTATCATAACTATAGGAAATCCAAACCTAACCACTACTGACTATATGAATTCCAGAGATATGCTGCGCAGTTTTCTGTGGGTGCGCGCGCACGCATGTGGACACCCACACACAAATTAATACATTAGCTCAACCATGAAAGGAAGTACTGGCTTGGTGATGTAGGGCCTAACAGATTTTATGACGAGTGTAGCGAAAAGTATACAGCAGCAAATACTGACATCATGCAAAAATGTGACATACGTTGCCTCTATATTCACGAAGCCTGTTCAGATTACACGAAGCCTGGGTTAGGGGATGTCCATGGCCTCTATTTGCTGCAGGCACCACTGGTAAGCTGGGTAGGAGTGATGCCAGTCTTGCAGCTGAAAGCAATTTTAGTAATTTAAATAGTTATTAAGGGCCAGACTGTTGTTTTTTTTAGCTCCTGGATGCCTGGAAGTCATAGACCATGTCATATTTCTTGGCATCTTTATCACCCTGGCAAGAGCCTGGTATGCATGAGAATTTCAAGTTATTTTGGTTAATTAATGGATAAGTAACATATGAAGAGGCTTTGAAGATCACGAAACTAGTTGTTCAACAAAAATTGTTATTTCTGCTATTTAGTTTATAACCAAAACAACCTGGAGAAGTGAAAATCAAATGCTTATACTAAGACTATAATTGTCATCCCTGACCTCTGGTTTCAGCTTCTTATGCACATGGAAACAGCTTCGATGCCTATACTAAATATCTTTCTAAAATACATTAGTCTCCTATGTTTGAATATATTATCATGTGATGTATTCAAGTACTATATTTACGTATTAGAGCTCCATGTAAATTTTGATTTGATTAAATAAATTGTATTTGCTAAAATTTTGCAAACCCTGAAGTACGAGACTTTCTAGCTTGGTATCTGGTCATTCAGTTAATTGCTTGTCATCCTCGCTATTATATCTGTAAGAAAACAAACTCAAATGCTTACAGGAGCCAGAGTTAGTGGTGGGGAACATCAGGACACTAAAGAGTTTTGTTTCAATAAATTCAGGTTCAGTTTTTAGAAAATACCACTAGCCAAACAAAATATGTTCTTGGGCCACACGTGGTCATAGACTCACTGGCACTGATCTCTACTCCCCTGTACACACAAAGATTTAATGGTTTATTGTACATTTGAATTAAACTAACGTATTAAGTACCTTTTATAAAATTTAAGTAAGGCCCTAAGGAATTTGCTGAGAATTTAGAGTCAGTCTGTGAAATTGTACAATGCCTGTTAACTGTTATCAAAAAGCTATTTATTTTGTCACAAAAAAATAATATTGACCAGTCAATGCTGTGATAAAATATGGTAATTATATAATGATTCGGGTACAGTAAGTAAAAGAACAGATTCTTATTTTAAGGTTTGTTCTTTTTATCTGATTATTTAAAATTGATGATGGTAAGAGAAATCAGTTTTAATTTAAAGAGCTAACAAAGAAATGAGTTTCCGAGTGAAGACTTTTGGGCATAAGACTGCCGTTTCAGCATTACCTGACCCTTTGTGCTGGCTTTGGCAGCCTCATTTGTCATAGTTAGATCAAGAGTCCCTGCTTTTCTTGCTCAGACAAAATAGCATTGGCTTCTAGATGATAACTGACCTTCCCTGGGCAGCAAGCACAGGCCCGTTAGTAACGGAAACATGATGAATATATCATTGTACCTCAGTGATTACTGATGCTGTCTGCTTTTCAGGTATTGTCCCTACCACATCTGCACATGCACACTATAGGCCTACTGTCTGTGCTGTATATACACATAAAATGTATGTAAGGGTAGAATATGTAACACAAATGTATCCAATATTCTGGGTCCTCATTTGAGGGTAACCCCTTTGTGTTTATTATGTTGCAGTATGCTCTGGAAATCAGAGTATATATGATTATTTAACTTGTTTACACATCAGGAATGTTAAACAGCTTAAGGAAAAACAAATTACCAATTACCTTCATATTTCTGTTCTAAACAATTACTAATGTATTTATTACTGTGTGAATATGGAGTAACTGCTTAATGGTACATAGACTAACACACACACACACATAGATTATTTCCATTTTGGGCCAGCCAGCGTGACCTTTCTGATATTTTAATATGACTCATTTGGTACCCAGGAGTCCCAAGAGTAGGAGATACTATATACTTTAATCACTCGTTGATGTCATCTGCTTTGGTACTGTTTGAGTACTAACCCTCAATGTGGCTTTGATTATTCCATTTTCAACTACATTCTGTGATTGTAGCTCCTTACTTAAGTATAAGATCTTACTGATGCTTTAGAGATGATGGTAACATTCAGATGCTTTAACAGATGATCAATCAATAGAAATACAATGACTGCCTGCTGTGTGCCCTAGTAGGCCCTTTAAATTCAATGCTCTTCTTCCTGAAGTTTCCAGTGGCATCTAGGAAGATACAGATTGTGAGACTGAATTTTCTAGCTCAGTAGTTCCCAATCTTTTTGGCACCAGGGACTGGTGCTTCTATGAGAATCTAATGTCTGATGGTCTGAGGTGGAGCTGAGGTGGTGATGCTAGCACTGGAGAATGGCTGCAAATACAGATGACACTTCCCTCCGTCTCCTGCCGCTCACCTCCTGCTGTCCGTCCCGGTTCCTAACAGGCCACAGACTGGTACTGGTCTGTGGCTGTGGGTTGCGGACTCCTGTTCTAACTGACTTCATAAAGCTGAATCACATTCAGAGTAGAGCCTTTCATTGTGCTACCTTAGATTTCATGCTAGAGGATCAATTTATTCCTAAGAGAATTTTGTAAAGTGTTTTCAGACTTCTAGTGGTAAGGACAAGCCCCAAGAGAAACCTATGTTATATGGAATTTTATAGTTTAGTAAGATTCCTATGTGTTTATTTTCCATGATCTAGCTATAGGTAAATTGTTTTACTTCATTAATTATGAAATGGAATGAGTGAAACGATAGAGTACTACAGTTTCTTAGAAGTACAAAGAGTATACATTTTTTCTCAAATTTTCATTAGAGATTTGGGAAATTGGTCCATATATGAAAGGGAGAAAGAGAGTGTAAAAGACTGTAAGGTGAATCTCAGATAATCTTGGTTGCTCCATTATCACCATAATTACCATTTATTGAGTAGTTACTATGTGTCAGACATTGGGCTAAGCCCTTTAAAGCCCAAGAATTACGAAAGGTAATTGTACATCCAGTTACATGTTTGTATGCATGTGTGCATGCATGAACTCTCTCCCACACACAGTCACAAATACAAAGTCACCATATCCGAAATACAGATTAAGCAAGGAAACCCAGTCTATGCTGAGGGCAGCCTTTGGCATAGCAAACTGCAGTTCAGTTTAGTTGCTTGTTTGATTCAGCAGGTTTACTTCCCTAACTCTGGAAGACACTTACAGTCAAACATCCATCTAGGTCAGTGGTCCCCAACCTTTTTGGCACCTGGGCCTGGTGCTCCTATGAGAATCTAATACCTGATGATCTGAAGTGGAGCCGAGGCGGTGATTTTAGCTCCGAGGAGTAGCTGCAAATACAGATGAAGCTTCGCTCACTTTTCGGCCTCTCACCTGCTATGTGGCCCAGTTCCTAACAGGCCACAGACCAGTACCTGTCCACAGCCCGTAGGTTGGGGCCCCTGATCCAGGTTTTTGTCAGCTACTGAGCTGGTTTCTTCTTATCTAGCTATGGTTCTGGAGGTTTGTGAGAGGATCAGAAGGCCAGGGAGACCATGTCTTCCCCCTTGTAAAAAGATAAGGGTTCATAATGCTCTTTTGGGCACATTGCAGTTTATCAATTTCTCTTTAAAAGGTCTTCAACAGACTTCTCACTATTATCATACTCATTTATAACCTTTCATTTCACATTTGGACAGCACTTACTACAGCCTGTTCAGTCCCATCTTTATGAGACTGCTAACTCCTGTCACTTACCATTGAGAACTTCATTCTTTTATTCAACCACATTTTCTAAGGGAATGAATCTGTTGCTATCAAATGACCAATGTCATGTTAAAGGAGTTTCTTAATAGCACACATTTAAATGACTCATCTTACTAGTCCAATAAGCTCATAGGCCAACTGTACCAAATATAAGGTGTATCATAAGTCTTCTCCATAAATTCTGATTCAGTAGCTACCGATAATAGAAAACAATTGATTATGCCTGGAATTGACCTTGGAAAGAAAGAAAAGTGGCGTCATAGGGACCAGTTATGAGATAACTTCTAAAGGTGCATTTGAGGATTAATTCAGACAGTAGCCAAGGGCGATTGTTTCTTGCTTCACCAAAAATAAAATAATAATTTTGTATAACTTCTGTTGAATAAATAGCATGATGCAAACTGTACATGGCAAAATATATTTCACATTGTTTCTAATTTTCCATCCTGAAAGAATCTGAATTGTTGAATTAAAACACATGCAGGTAAATTTTGTAAATGAAAAATACATAGTTTACTTTGTACTGGTTGCTGATTTTTATTTTTTGGTTACTAATACATATTCATTTCACATTTGGACAGATACGGCAGATGGCGTTTCTCAGGAGCTCTTCTCTGCTGGCTTGGTTGATGGTCATGATGTAGTTATAGGTAAATCATATTTTAGTATGCAGTGTCATTTGATTGATATATCAGATGGAAATGCATTTAGCAACAAAAATTTTCATAAAGGAATAATGTATTCATAGGTTTTTGAAAATTTCTTTTTGAATTCTCATCTTTTAAGTGAAGGAAGTATATTTGAGTCAAATTTAATCTTTTTTAAGAAGCTCCTAATGTAATTCTGATCCATTTATTTGGAGGTGATTTATCCAGTAAGGAACCTCATTTGTTAGAACTAAAAGGATCTAGACGTAAGACCCAAAATCCATGACATAGTAAAAATAAGATACTATAAATTCTATGCACCAATGTACGGGAACCTCTGAGATCCTTTTATTAGAGTTTCTCTGTTTTTGTTTTTGTTTTTTTTTTACTTTGGACACAGTTCTAATAAACTTAGAAATTTGTTTTTTCAGCCCTTAGCAAGATTCCTCATAAGATCTTAAGATTGGACTTAAAGATCATTCAGGCCAGCTCTTTCATTGTGTAGACAAGGAGATTAATTCCTAAAGCGATTCAGTGGTTTGTCCAGGGCTATGCTGCCAGGTTGTGGCAGACCCACTTCACTTTGAGACTGTGGCTCTTCCTCCCACTTTTAGAATCAAAAGGTAGCTGCATGGGGACCAGAGAGCCTGCTAGATAACAGGCATCCTAATAGCAACAAGAAATGACTGGTGGCCTCCTGACAAGGCAAGGCAGGCAGAAAGGCTGTAAAAGGCAGACACCACCATCTAGCCTCGTCTACCTAGGGTGAGAGTGAATAGCTCTGCATTCCTCAGCAGATTCGTAGTTATGAAAATTTTATATTTTAGTCTATTACTGAATATTGATAATGACGACCCTAAGTAATCCAGATTAGTTAACATTATACAATATTAATTATGGCATTATGTTAATTACGTTGTTAACTATAATACTATATTAGAGAAATATGTAGTATGATAAAACTTTCTTCAAAAATATTCAAATCAAAACCAGTGCTTGAAATGACTTGCCCCTGTAAATGATAGGTTTTAACTAAGCATCACTTATTCGAAATAAGTCTTTCCTCAGAAATGTTAGAGTATGTGACTGAGAGGGAGCTCGAGGCAAATATACTCACCCATTAGAATAATTCGTTCCTAAAAACTGTGATGTTGATAATTATAAAGTGAATTATTTTATTTAAGTAACTGAGGTTTTAGTAGGGGGGAGATTAAAATTCTGACTAAAGAATCAATATCTAATATGTTGATATATAAACAATATTTCATAAACATAAAAATACAAAAATAACTTTATAATTAGAAAAAAGTTAACCTTTTCCCTATTGATTATATGTGTACACATTGACTTCACAAGGAAGCTCTGATCCCTCTGCCAAGTGGTACACATATAAGGAGATTAGAGACATATTTTAAAGGAAAGTGTGTGTATCTCCTTTATATCCTTTCAACTTTCCTTTGAAATCTTGTGAGGTCTCATGGCCAATACAGTTTTTAGCTAAACTTTCTGAATAAATGTGAGGAGTAGCTGAGTAATAAGTTCAACTTTGGTATCTGTAAATTTCATATCAGAGTCTTTATGTTAATATTCCTAGGTAAAATAATAGATGAAAGAAAAAAACTTCTTTTAAATGCCTATTAATATCTCCTATTGGGCAAAAAGTTGAAGATCAAATAATCTTTTGATTTGAGTTGATCCTGGCAGGTGGTAGGGAACATGGAGATTAAAAAATTCATGAAAAGATATTAAGCTACATCTTCTTTCTAAGCATGGTGTTGCTTCGGGCCTATAGTCAAATTTAGTGTAACTTCTTTTTTTGCCCCATACTTAACTGTCTCTAAACTGGAGGATTTTTTGTTTGTTGAGTTGTTTTGTTGTGGTCATTGTTTTATTTTTTTATTAAACTAGAGTTGACATACAATATTGTATCAGTTTCAGGTGTACAACATAGTGATTTAGTATTCATATGCCTTATGTTGTGATCACAAGCCTAGAAAACATCCAAACCATCCATCACTGTACTATGATAGTATCTACTGTATTCCCTATGCTGTACATTACATCCCTGGGACTTACTTATTTTATAACTGGAAGTTTGTACCTCTTCTTCCCCTTCACTTCTTCACCCATTTCCCCACCTGCCCCTTCCCTCTGGCAACCATAAGTTTGTTCTCTGTATCTATGAGTCTGTTTCTGTTTTGTTTGTTCATTTTTTTTTTTTTTTTTGGTTTAGATTCCACATGTGAGTGAAGTGATCAGTATTTGTCTTTGTCTGACTTTTTTCACTTAGTGTAATACCCTCTAGGTTCATCAAGGTTGTTGCAAATGGAAAGATTTCATTCTTTTTATGGCTGAGTAGTATTCCATTATGTGTGCGTACACACACACACACACATCTTCTTTATCTATTCATCTATTGAAGAGACTAGATTAATTCCACATCTTGGCTATTGTAAATAATGCTTTAGTGAACATAAGGGCACATATATCTTTTTGAATCCGTGTTTTTGTTTTCTTTGGTTAAATATCTAGAAGTGGAATTGCTGGGTCATATGGTAGTTTATTTTTTGAGGAACCTCCATACTGTTTTTCATAATGTCTACCACAATTTACAATCTCACCAACAGTGCATGAAGTTTCCCTTTTCTCCACATTCTTGCCAACACTTATTTGTTGTCTTTTGCTAATAGCCATTCTGACAGCTGTAAAGCAATAGATAGCTCAGTGTGGTTTTGATTTGCATTTACCTGATGATTAGTGATGTTGAGCATCTTTTCATATGTTTGTTGGCCATCTGTATGTCGTCTCCTACCCATTTTTTAATCAGATTGTTTTTGTTTTGTTTTGTTTTTTGCTATTGAGTTGTACAAGTTTTTTTTATATGCTTTGGTTATTAACCCCTTATTGGATATGTAATTTGCAAATATTTCCTCCCATTCAGTAGGTTGTCTTTTTATTTAGTTAATGTTTCCTTTGCTATGCAAAATCTTTTTAGTTTGATGCAGAAATTTGTTCTATTAGTGTATTCTCTACACTAATAATGTACTGTCAAAGAAAAATTAAGAAAACAATTCCATTTACAATTGCATCAAAAAGAATAAAATACCTAGGAATAAATTTAAGGAGGCAAACGACCTGTACTCTGAAAACTATAAGACACTGATGAAGACAGCACAAATAAATGAAAGCATATACTTGGCTCATGGATTTGAAGGATTAATATCTTTAAAATGTCCATACCACCCAAAGCAATCTACAGATTCAGTGCAGTTCCTATCAAAACATCAATGGTATTTTTCACAGAACTAAAACAAATAATCCTAAAATTTACATGGAACCACAAAAGACCTCGAATAGCTAAAGTAACCTTAAAGACGAACAAAGTTGTAGGTATCGTCATTCTCTCTGATTTCAATCTATGCTACAAGTCTACAGTAATCAAAATAGTATGATACTCATACAAAAACAGACTCATAGGTCAATAGAACAGACCAGAGAGCCCAGAAATAAATGAACATTTATATGATCAGTTAATATATGACAAAGGAGGCAAGAATATACAATGAGAAAATGAGTCTCTTCAGTAAATATGGGAAAACTGGACAGATACATGCAAAAAAAAATGGACCACATTTTTCACTACACAAAAAATAAATTCAGAATGAATTAAAGAGATATATAAGACTTGAAACCATAAAACTTTAAAAAAAAACATAGGCAGTAAACTTTTTGACATCAGTCTTAGCAATATTTTCTTGGATATATCTCCCCAGGTAAATGTTTACAAAAGTAAACATTTTTTTTAAATGATGAGTTTTTTAAAGGAAGGGAAAATTAAGGCGTACTTTACCAACAACTTCATGAGTGTATTTTCATTACAGTACATAACCAGAAAGCTTCTATTTTTCCATGATTTAATTATTCTTCTAAATTATTTCATTTTGCTTTTCCTCTTCTTAGAGCTAAAGAGTCTAGTATTGGAATAAGATCCAGCATGTGCAATTCCTCCTTCTTTAGTAGCACTAAAATGACCTTATAGGGACATCATACTTGAGTTACAAATGTTTGCTTAGTTTATTTGATCATCACATCAGTTCTATAAGGTAGAGAGGAAAGATTGTTTTTAGTCAGTATATTATGGTTAAAAAAGGGAGGTCAAAATTTTCTGGAATATTGCAACTTGTCATAGTGCTTTAACTTGAATCTTATGACTACGAGCCCTGACACTCTATGTACAATTAATCCATTATCTTCGGCCTTGAAAAGTAGATTCAGATAAATCTAAATGATGGTAGTTTTTGTGTCTCCTGGGGAAAAAATTTGCTTGTCCCTACTTGATTTTTCTGCATCTGTAAATGATTTCTGTTTTAATTGTTGGCTTCTAGACAAACAGATAAAATATGTTTAATTCTGTTCCCTCTAACCTATTTCAGCAATTCTCTGCTTCCTCACAAATCATCTATTTCCCTCTTACTGAAGTTGTCCTACCAGCATATGAATATATTTTTATTTCTCCCATCTTAAAAAATATATATTCCAGAATTAAATGTGGTAGTGGTTGCACAACCTTCTGACTGTACTAAAACCCAGTGAATTGTTCATCCTAAAAGGGTAAATTTTATGATATCAAATTATTTCAGGAAAAGTAAGCCAGATCATATTAATGCTTTAGATGAAACTCTCTAATGGCTTTCCATCCCGCATGTCAGTGGCCTGCAAACCCACACATGATCTGTCCCCTGTCACTTTTCAGACATCCTTTCTATCTTCTTCTCTTCCCCTTTGTTTTTTCTACCCCAACCACAGTGGCTTCTGTACTTTCTGTTCCTTCTGCCAGAATGGTCCTTCCTCGGGTACACTCGTGCATCTCCTAATGTTTAAATACTGCCTCTCAAAGGGACTTTCCCCGACCAGCCTAGTTAAAATTGCAACCCACTCCCAACTCTTTACCCTTCTTCCTTTACTGCTTTACCTAGTCTCTTCCCATCTAACAGGCTGTATATTTCATGAATCTATATTGTCACCTATATTGGATTTTCCCTTGAGAATACATTTCTTGAAAGTCAGGATTTTTATCTGTTGTTAACTGTTGTTCCTAGTGCCCAAAATGTTGCATTTCCCATACTGGGCACAACATAAACACTTGTTAGATATAAACAAATTCCATTTTGAAATATACTGCTATCTCATAACATTTACTTTACAAACAGATTATTTTGAGTATAATATTTTAAGAATCTTACTTTAAAAGGTGCAGATTTTAAGTAGCATTTTATAAATATGAAATGCATTTACTTGACAAAAGCCATGCATGAAAAAATCCAATTTAACTTAGAACATTGGCATATAGAGGTTTGAATGATTCCTTATATGCGTATTTTTTTTTTTAGCTTCTATAATATAAAACAACTAACATTTAAATAGATTAAAAATCTTTTTTCCTCCCATCAGAATTTTCACTTAAATTGGAATAAATGCTTAGGGCAACATGAAAAACCTGAAAAAAAGCAATAGTATATGTTCTGGAGCAGTGGATATTATGATGTTTACTATAATGTAGCAAACGTTACAAAAAAAATCTTCAGTACCTAGCTTCAGGATAATCTGCCTTCAGTGTGGGAACCTTTACAAAGCAAAGTTTGGACTCAAGAAGGACCCAGTGCAGTGACACTGAGTGATTGTTTTCATGCAGAAACAAAGCAGTGCAGAAATTAAATGCAGCTTTTTTAGACTGGTAGGGGTGGCAAAAAAAATAATTTTTTTCCCATAAGTTCTTCTAGCTGCGCCGATAATCAAATTTACAGAGATAAATTAGCAGGAGAAAATGTCCCATACGAATGCATATGCAAAGATGCCATAAGAAAGAGACCTGAAATGAACTGGGCAGTTGAGGCTTCTATGCCATTATGGACAAAGGAGAAAAGGGGAACAGGGGTCTGGGATTTCAGAGGGGAACTAGGCAATTTACAGGTAGCCAAGACAGAGCTGAACACTTGGTAAACAAATTCCTGCTAGGCAATCCAGAAATAATGGGATCCTATGGGGAATACAGCCCCCGCTTAGATCCTTTCTATCTAAGATTCCTTTCCTGGAGCAGGCCTTTCCATCTGAATCTCTTACGAGAGCAGGCAGGTCAAAGATTCTTTTGAGTCTTTTGTTTCTTAATACCCAGCTTAAAATCAATATCCCAAAAGACACATTTTGGAGAGGCAAACCATTGGTCCTTTCAATTGAAATCATAAACCCACTTCAATTGTGTTTAAATGTAGTACTACCTTAGGCAAGAAACAGGAGACATTTTTAGGCATTGTATAAAATGGAAACTGATAGGTTGGTAAGGCCTCCTGGGTGGATGTTGGTTTAAAAAAAATAAGTTAACTTGGCAAGATGCACAACTTGGTGGTACACATGTATAAATTTGCTTATCTCACCTGGCTGGGATGGCCAACAAATGGAAATAGACAAATCTGAGTTCCTATTCCAATTGTTTCAAAGAGGGATCCCAAAAATGACTAATATAGTGAGGCAGCAGAGAAACTTGTTTCTTTAGCCTGCTAGTGAAAAAACACCAATCACAAGTTTTCTCTGCAACAGAAGCAAGCACAAGGGAGAAAAACAAACAAACTCACGTACAAAAGACAACAAAGTTCTGAATTCTATCTGGGCCTTGTGATACATATTTGTTAATCTCCCTTAAATGGATGTTAGCACCTTAGCCATAGAAAGAATACCTGTAGGTGTAGCGTGGCCTGCTCCTAGCTCCCACACAGCTGCTGAGCTCGGTTCTGCAGTGCCACCTCCAGGGGCCAGGGGGCTACTGAACATGGGAGAAGCCACTTGGCAGCTACCTTCTGGAGAAGTAACTACTGACTGCTTTTTGCTGGGTTTTTATACTGCCATTTCCTGGCTTTGTAACAACACATCTCTATTTTTTTCTTTTAAGTGGAGTTTAGAACCAGATGTTGGAATCTCTGTTTCCTGAGAAGGGAGCTGTGTTTCTGCATTCGTTTGTATAATTTTCTTCTGGTGGATTTAGAGCCTGGCTGACTAGTTATCACTGCACTAGAAGCTGATATTAGCTGTCCATATTCTCATAGACGTTCTCAGTGGACTTTTTGGTCACTGTTTTGGGACAATCTGAAATCAGTCCTGCCCCAACAGTGCTGAGGGGCACCTCGGTTCTTTTCCCTAATGCAGTAAAGAATTACAGCTCAGCGAGATTTAGAAAGAGTAAGATTTATTAAAACTACATTTTTAGGAGATGGGCCATACCAAAGAAGGTTGCAGCCCTGTGGAATTCAAAAGGCAAAAAGACAAAGGATAGAGTAGCTCTAAGGGAGGGGGTGAGTTATGGCAAGAGCTGTAACCTTGTAGAAGTGGGAGATCTATATTAATATTAGGGCATGATGGAAGGTTACTAGGGCGTTCCTAGATGATAGGCACATGACGTCATTTTGATTGACGTTTGGCTGTTATGACCCTGCCTACTGCGCATGCGGTCACTCAGAATTCAGTCTGTTATAATTAGATTCATGAACTTCCAGGCATAGGCATGATATTATAATGATGGCATAATGAGGCTGGGGTGAAGAGAGGGTAAGAGTAGTCCTTACTGTGCAAGCGTCTGTGGCCAGAATAAACCAGCTGTAGGTTTATGGCCCTTTATTCTTTTATTCCTCAGGATGCAGGGGTGGTTTATAACTATAAAGTGGGTATTCCAGGGAGGTCCTAAGAAAGGTCTGTAGGCTGGGATTTTGTTCCTTTATTCCTCCATCACTCATGTCTGCCTGACTACCTAACATTTTGGCATACTGTTTGTTCATGTCCCTGAAGTGCTATTTTCCTACACATGGACAGTCCTATCCAGCACCTGCCTACCCTTCAAGAGCCATTATAAATGCCACCGCCATGAAGCCTTCTCCGTTGCTTACCCCTCCCTAACAAATTCTGGAGGACAGCTTTTCCTTGTCTTGAATGCCAGACAACTGTATTTTTATCATTTTTAGTGATATATGGCTTTCATCCTGCCGTACTTTCTGGTGCCTGTCTTCTCTCTGTGTGGAGATTGAGGGCAGCTTTAGAGCAAGGCCCATCTTCTATTTTATTGAATCTCTACCTTACTTGGCACACATAGGCACTTAATAAATATGACTATGGATAAATGAATACATTTAATTGTGTTTGGTAAGTCGAATACTAGAATAGTTCATGAATCGATTTGGACAATACAAATATTGTTGTACCCTCTCAAAATTGAAGAATGTTTTATCGTGATTGATTTTTCTCTCTCCCTTTGCCACTCTTCCCCTTTTCCTTCTTCCCTCCCTTCCTTGTTGACTTTCCACATGACCTTTGAGTCTTGTCTCTTGAGAAGGAACTGTAGTTGGTCTAGAAGGCCCCTGTCCTTTAGTGCTTACTGAGGTACACTGTTTTTCTCAAATATTGTCTGTGAGATGCCTGCATCAGAATATTGTCTTGGGTGCTTATTAAAAATGCACACTTCTGAGTTCCAGCTTAGATTTACAAAATTTGGAGTCTTGGACATAGAGTGTGGAAATTTGCACATTTAATAAGCATTCCAGGTGATTCTTATACACAATAGAATTTCAGGGCCACTTCTTTAGTTTCTACTTATAACTGTTTAGCTCATTTTATCATCTATATCTTCTTTCTGAGTTCACTAATTTCCTTTGCTTTTCTGCCTTCCGTGATTCTCTTCTCTCTTTAGGAGTCTATTTTCAAACTGTGCCAGTTAACTTTTTAAATCATGCTCATATAAATGGTATAGATGTGCGGAAGATCATCGCTGGTATAAATTTTTACATGATGAGTCATTACAGTTTTTATTAATGCTACCATTGCTGCTCAGTGCAGTAGATCCTGCAGGTGGCCTTTGGCTTTTATATTTCTATATAATAGCAAAATATCTTTAGGCTTCAAAGTATGCAGGCGACAGAATCTTTGCTCATTCCTGAGCATGTGGTTGCATGTGTGAAGTGCTTCGTTCCCCCAGCTATAGTCAGGGATATTTAAGTCTGTTTGTTGTGAGTGATCTGAGATTTATTGACTGGCAATCCTCTTTTACAATGAAAGTGTTGTAAAAAAGTAAACATATTCTCTCTTATATTCAGTTCGATGATTGTGCTGTGTCGTTTACTGATTTTGAAATTCACTGAAAGAAAACTTTTGTTCACGAAATAGTGTCTCTCTTACACAGTCATATGTACTATGATTTTAAAATTGTGATGGATAATAAAATAAAAAAAGAAGAAAACTCCTTAAACCCTTTTTTGGTTTTAGATAGGCTTGGGGTTAGTTGAATGATAGCGATAAATACAGTCGAATGATTCCTGATTAAAAGTTGTCTGTATGTTAATTTTAATAGTCTGGGGAACTAGGGACTAGAAGTGTCTTGGGACTACTATACTGATTACTTTCCTTGTATATTTTTAGCAGAAATAAATGTCAAACAGTTTTATATTCCAGAGAGTTACCATTTTCAAAAATGTAACATAGCCAATTTGATTGTAGCTCATTGTTTCTGGTTTCTCAAATATCTTTTCTTTAAAAAAAAAAATCTTTATTGAAGTATTTATTCCCTAAATAGGAAATTTTAATATTTTTTTAATATTAAAAATTAGTATACAAAATTATTTTTAAATATTTGCAAATGATAGTCCGGACCATCTAATATAAAAATACCATGCATGACCACCATTTCTAGATGAATTAAAATATTCAGCACTTGAACTCTGAAGAGATGATAGAATCACAGTATTGCTATTTAAATATCCAAAGACTCATTTGCTTGGTGGAATGCTGGGAACAAGACCTGAGCAAATGTGCAAAGAGCTTGCCCTCTCTTGCCCCTATCGTCCTTTCTCGCTCCCTCACCCACCCCCAGCATTAATATCAAAGTAATGGCCTAAGGGTTAATATATGTTTCAGTTTATTCAATTGCAACAGAAAGACAAACTGAAGTGAAATAGATTTCTTGTTTTAAAAGATTATCATTTTTATAATCTGGTGATCATACTCCCCTGTTCCCCCAAATTCAAGGCACTTAAACAGAAGAAATGTTTTACTAAGAAACCATGTCAGAACTTAAAATAAGCTGCCCACTCCTGTGATTGAATCCACTGACAGCCCCAGCCACCCACCCCTGGGCTTACTTATCTTCCAGTTCTAATGGAAAATGATTGACTCTCTAAATAAGAGTTGGCAGAATTGTTTTTAAAGACATTCTGTTTTGGAGGGGAAGGGAACAATTCAAATGAAGGCAAATGTTATTTCTGGGACGTTCTAAATAAAAATCATAAAATAACATCTGTAATGTCCCCAAAGATGTTCTCAGTTTCTGTGTTACATGATTATGAATTAGTGCAGCAGTAAACCACACTGTAAGCTCTGATTTTCTAATTAACTTTGTCACTTTTTATTTAGTTAGAAGTAGTGGATCCTCTTTAAAACCATTGACATAGATAGACCAGTTAAAATCTATATACTTAATTTCACTGACGTGAAACTAGAGCAAGCTAGTGGATTAGTCTTAGATATTCAGTCAGTAGAGTTTTGCTTTTTTCAGTTACTTTAAATTCGCCAGTTTTAATTTATGTTAATCTGCCTTTTAACTGTAGAATCAGATATGCCTGAAGATTACACTCAACCCAGCCAAACTTTCTGACTATGGAGTTACAATAAGCCCTGAATTACTATTCCCTATTGGTAACAGTATCTTTCCAGTGGAAGTAAAGTAAATTGATTTGGGCTCAGGAAACCTAGTCTTTATGATAATATACATTTCTCTAATACTAACAGGTATGTAGGATATAACTTAAATAGCTCTTTTCCTGCCCCATTGGTAGATTGATCGGTCTTCAGCTATAGTTATAGTGTGTATGTGTGTTCACCTGCTTCAGAAATCTCTGGGCCTACGTAAGTTTCAACTATTCCATCAGTAGTATAGTACAGTACTGTAAATGTAAGTAGATGCCCAGTTGTGCTTTGTTGACAGATTGACGCACAGATCTCTTAATCCTAAAACAAATCTCTCTACTGTTTTGTTTGTTTGTTTTTCACTCTTAAGTGAGATAAAAGAGAAGTCACTGTCTCCTAATTTCTTATATACCAGAAAATAGAACTTGTTTACTCGACCAAAAAAATTTTAAGTCAAACAAAATTAGGTCAACATTTTTGATGTAATGTGGGCTTATTACCATTATTTTTGGCTTCATGTCTAATTACAATCTTAAATTTGATCCTGTATCTTGCATTTGGTTACCATTTTTTTAAAAAACAAATAGGACCTTTTTGCCAACCTAAGAAAACTTAGTTCTTAATTTTGTGCTCCTTAAGTTTAGCATCCAAATGGTATATAAGAATGAATGCTTTCACCCTGGATTTATTTTAAGACAAAAAGACCTTGACTGGTCACATTCTAATAAATTGAGAAACATGTTCTTTTCATCAGGTTTACAGTTTCTCCATTGTATCATTGACATTTGTGCCTAATTTTGTTCTTGAACTAATGTGTTTCAGAATTCCCACCATACTGTGTAACCCAAGGCAAGCATTCCTTAAATTCAGGTTTTCCTGAAGGATCCATGTCTGATGAGCCGTAGAACCACCCAGAGGGAATTTATAGTCAAGGAAGCATTTGAATAGTCTTGAGTGCATACTCATGGTCCAGGCTATACACACCTTCTGGATAGAGGACACTATCTAGAGGAAGTGAAAAGGAGCTGTCCTTTCAACTTGGCAGGCAGATTTTTTTTTTTTTTTGGTCTAATTTTTTAATAGTAAAATGCCTTAATCTTCAACCTTAGGGAAATTTCTCATGGAACTCAACCATGAAAAATTTGTTGAAATAAGGATGTCAAATTCAAGGTATCTTTTTAGAAATAGACACCCCCTCCCCACCCCCACCCCCCACACACACACTCCAGGAGGGCTAATTTATAACAGATTTTGAGATTTTAACAGTTTGTGATTGTTAGTCGGGTCTTTAGAAACTCAATATGCTGGTGATTCATTTCTTCATTGGACGCGTGGATCCAGGGTCAGAATCTATTTCCAGATCTCTTGTACAACTTGTCTGTCTATAATATGCGGTGTCGGATGGAGTGGAAAGGACTTCCAAATAGTTTAGGCATTAGGCTGGCTTTCCTTCCCTGTGAGTTGACTATTAATTCCTCATCCTTCTCACTGTTTTGCTTCTAATACTTGCAGTTGTTGTTGGAACTGAGAGATAAGTTAAGAATGACGTACACTGGAAATTTAACATCTAATAGAAAGGTAGAGTACAGATTAGGGGACTTGATTTAGACAGCACTACTCTCGGGAAGCATAAAAATGCTCTAGATTATTCTGACTCATGGGCTTCTCCCGCACTGGTGCAGTATGCTGAAGCGCTCAGGATTTCTTTCAAAAAAATGTTGGCTTTTTTATTTAGCGTTTATGATAATTATTAGGTAAGGAATGGCTACAATAAATTAATTTTGTTATTTTTTAGGATGGAATTTTTTAATGTCAAAAATATAGAACTCTGCACTTAACTAAACAGTGGCTTTACATGGTTAATTAGCAACAATCACATTTAACAGCTCAGGCTTCTAGGCATAATCTGAAATACTTATACAGTTCAAATGTCTGCCAACTAAATATTTCTTAGCCAGTAATAACAGATACCCCCTTGGGATATCCTGGGAGTCCCCAAAGGGATATGCTCCAGGGTCGGTAAATGACTTTGTCAGTGCTGGCTCCCCCGTGTTCCCTGCCTGAAGGATCCTCACTAGTTCCTAACCAGCATGAGGGACCCTGTACCCGCAACGGTGGTGCTGCTTCTGGGAGATCCCAGGGTGCTTCCTGCTATTGGGCTAGAGTAATCCCTGCTTCCACGTAGAAGTAGGGAGAAGGGCCTTCCACCACACTTTGTCATCCTGGTGCCGAAGCTGCCCTACTTCATTTATTTAATACATCATCTCATCTCCTCTGCACTGGGTACACCAGGTGCACAAAGCAGACAGGGTTCTTGCTCCCCTGACGCTTCCAGTCTACCACGAGAGGCAGACATTAGTTAAGTCAATACTCAGATACAAGTGAAATTACAACTTTTGAGAAGTACCCTAAAGGCAAAACAATGTGCTTTAAAGAAGACAGTAATAAACAGGGGGTTCTCATTTAGATTCCAGAGCAGGATAAGCCCCTCTGAAGAAGAAACATCTGAGCGAAGTCTTAGATTTAGCCTGTCCATGCTCGGCAGAAGCACAGCTTGTACAGAGATATTGAACTTTGTGCAAGAGACGAGTGTGGCCAGAATAGATGAATGAGGAGAGGGTGACATGAAATAAAGCCAGGTGGGAAGCAGGAGCCAAATAGTATAGGACCTTGTAAATAGCCATTTGCTATAATGCTTTGCGAAAACCAAATTTTAGTTTTTTAATTTCAGTTGAGTCTTTATACAGGCTCAGACCCTTCTGCTGCCTGGACTTGATTCCCACTTGACTGAGGTGAGCAGGAACCACAGGAGGACAGGACATTAGGCCTGGGGGGACTTGAGAAATAAAAGCTGAAATGGTGTTTCAACACTCTAGTTCATTTTAAGTTCAAGGGCATTGGAAAGTGACTTGTAATTTAATGTTTGGGGACCAGGAGAAATTCATAGATACCTTTCAGTAATTCTGATTTCAATTATTATATCAAAAGGAAATTAGGATTCCTAGAAAAGGCACAAATTTGGACATTAATTGCAGGCATATTTTTTTTATATTAGTAACCGAAAACCCTTTATATATTCCCAAGAAGGACAGAGTATATTTTCTATTTCATAATATTGCTTTTATTCTTACATAAATTATGGTGTGGATTAAGGTAGCACTATACATACAGTAGGACTATTATGATAATACAGAAGACATAAAATATTAACATTCATCAGGTTAAAGCAAACTCTGCCATTTCAAGTCCATTAATTGCAGTTGAATTTAGTGAATTTTCTTTCAGGGACGAAGACTCTAATTACCCAAGTTAAATTAGGCATTCACATGGCCTCATGTTCAGAATGCAGGCATAGTCAAATAGGTCCTTGTTTGGCTGCCTTCGTTCTGGTGAACCAGATATAGAGCTGAGACAGTGTTTTCTCACAGTGGTGATTTCTGGAGTGTTGATAAACTAGTAAAGCTCTTGATAGTGCTGGTCATTCTTTTTATACTGTCCGTTTATTGGCCTTATTCTCCATGCAATATTTTCTTTCTGGGGGAAAAAAAAGCAGCCTTCCAAACTTGTGAGGAGTAGAGGTTTAGTAAAAATAGTAAATGGTATAGAAATTACTATACAGGCTCCATTATTTGATATCTCTTGTAATTATTTAAATAACTGATTTCAGATTGATTGGTTATTGGTAAATTTTAGCAAAATCAGTTGTGTGTCTCTTGAGTAGCTGCATGGCATTCCACAGTGTTTATTGCTTTTTGTAATTAAACTGATAAGACATCCCCATCTTATTTCTTAGACTCAAAATCTGAAACATGTAGAGACCTTGTGTAGGGAAGCAGTGCTGGCTTTTGAATCAGACAGATGCAGGTTCAGATCCCAACTCTGTTAATAGATGTGACTTTGGGAAATTCCTCCTCTCTCTAATCCTCAGTTTCTTCTTTACTCCATGAAGTGACCCACTTAAACTCATAGAGTCATTTGAGTCTATTGATTACATGGAGTGGTTCTTATTACAGCAGGTCCGTAAGAGGCACTCAGTAAGTGATAATTCTTCTATTTTGAAGCCAATTCATCTGGCCTCCTATCCATTGTAATACTCCTTTTATGAAATACCAGTCAGAGAATGGAAGGCAGCCTGCAGTTCCTCTAAGTAAAATGAGACTCAGGTCCTTAGCAGGAGTGGAGGTGGAAACTCTACATGGGGAAGAATGACCGAAGTACTCTAGTCCACAAGATTCACCACATTTACCTCTGCTGTCTCCGTGCTAGCAGTGGGAGTTACTTTCCCCTGTTACTGCTCTGGCCCACACAGTGCTGGGAAGTGGTATAAAAACAACAAAAGGAAAATGGATACTCAGGAATAGGCAGTTACATAATTAGAACTAGTTTACTTGTGGTCATCCTGGCGGTGATTCTGGAGACACCTTGTTTAGTTTTCTGCCTGCCTCCCTGTGGCTGAGGTTGCCCTTTCCTACTGCCTGGGTGGACATCCACTGTGTGTGTACTGCTTGGCCTAAAAAGAGTGGTACAGACAGAAACAAGAATTCTTTCATCCTTCTGTGGCTCACCTTTTGCACTTTAGTTCCACAGCCAGTGATCTACCTTTTTCCCTCTCACCTTTTGAGTGCTAATTCTTTGACCAAAGACTTCCCTCTTTCTCTGATACTTGGCAACAGGAATGTCCACCAGCTTCAGGAGGAGTTTACACCCCTCTCAAGGAAGCTCACACTTCTTTCCCATAACAATGTGGCTGTGCTCATCGGCCTCAACCAGAAACCCCAGACAAGCCAAACAGACCAGCCTCCATGAGCTCGACCCACTGAATTATAGTGGTGATGCCCAGGGCATGCTGGACGCCCACTGCTGGGAGGTTGACGCTCTGGCGTGCCTCCCACCTTCATGTCTGCTCCCACCAGATACATTCTGTGTTAAACAAGAGTTTGTTCCCAAATTTGTATATGCAGGCTTATATCTTTTTTAAATTATATATCATTTAATAGTTGATAAAACATGAGGTCAAAAATTGTTTCAAAAAAACAAGTAGGATGCTTTGGGAAATCTAATGATAAACCTGGATTGTTAAAATAAATACAAGCTGTTGCTAAATTAGTTTTGGAAAAGAGAGCCATAAAAAATAGATTAAAAAAAAAATGTTTAATGACCTTGACCCTACATCACAATATTGGTAAATGAACGTAAATTAGTGATTTAACTTAAAACATTAAACTTAAGACTTATTTGGATCACAGCTTTATGTTTCCCTGCTCAAACTGTCTTTTTACATTAACCAACAAAATATCACTTCCATCTTCATCAGATAATGAGTGTTTCTTCTACACCTGCACACAGGACTGGCCCCATAATCTGCCAGGCCCAGTACAAGATGAAAATACAGGGTCCCTTGTTCTAAAATTATTCAATTCAAAGTGGTGATAGCAGAGCACTAAAATAAGTGCAGAGCCCTTCTAACCCGAGGTCCTGTGTCTGCACAGGCTGAAATCCAGGAAGTCAACCCTGCCCACAGATGAAGGGGCTGGGTAGGAGAGGTGTTTGGGCTGTCTAGCTCTATTTCTCGTGCCAAGGAGCGCCTCCCTGTGGGAGGCACATGCCTGTTGGTGAATTGTTGGTTAGAAGGTCCTTATAATGAGCCAAATCCACTCTAATACCATCTTCTGAAATAATGCAGAACATATCTAATCTCTTTTTCAAGTATTCGAATATTCGAAAACTACCAAAGCTTCCCCTTATCTCCTCCTCTTAATGAACTTTCTTAGGTGGCCATATATTTTTTTAAACCTCCTTCATCTCATCTCTCTTAATACTCTCTAGTTTTTCTATATCCTGCTGAGGGACAGTGCCCTCATTATCATATACAAACACCAAATTCCTAATGTGATATGGGGTTGCAAAGCATGGGGACTCCTCCTTCATGGTGGGGATACTACATTTCCACTAATGGCATCAAATACTATATTAGAATGTTAGATAATATAAATACCATTTTTATACTGAACTTATATAAGCAAAGAAAACCACTTCCTATTTAAAATCTTTAAATATTTCATTATGAAATAATTCAGATTTACAGAAAAGCATGTAAAATGCCATAGACTTACACACTTGTTGAGATTTTGTTGTTATTAGCATGTTTGCTACAGATCCCCCTCCCCTTCCCACATACCCTTTTAAAATCTTTTTTCCAGCCGGCTGCTACTTACCCCGTGTACTCTTATTCTGCATTTGTATAGTTTAGTCTTGTGTCCTAGAGTCTAACTTTGTCTGATATTATTATTCTTTGGGTCCATACAGAGTCTCTGTAGCTGTACTAGAGACTTCTTTACAGGGAGTTCGAAAACCAACACTCTTTTGGGCATGATTTTTTAAGTTTATTAAAATTCTATGAAATGAACCTCGAAAGCATTATGCTAACTGAAAGAAGCTAGGCGCAAAAGGTCACATATTGCATGATTCCACTTATATGAAATATCTGGAATAGGTAAATCCTTGGAGACAGAAAACAGATTGGTGGTTGCTGCGAGCTGGAGGAAGGCGGGAATGGGCGTGACTGCTTGATGGGTTTTCTCTTGGACAGATGAAAGTATTTTGGAACTAGGTAGAGGTGGTGGTTGCACAACTTTTTTTTTTTTTAATCTAAGTGCCACTGAATTGTTCGCTTTAAAAAGAGTTACTTTTATATTATGTAAATTTCATCTCAATGAAAAACATTTGATGAAATGATATTCAAATATTTGGAATTTAGCACTGTATATAAATATCGGAGCCAATAGTGTTGATATTTCTTTACTAGTAACTGTGAGTATTGTTTACTACATACCCAACCTGAAGTACTTTTTCTTAGTAGGCGGGATGGTGGTCGACAGTGTAGCAATCCTTGCAGATAATGTTTTAAGAACAAATTAAGTTCATATAATATTTGAGACTGTGCTCACTGCAATGGCAAGTTCTGTAACTTTTTAGTAATGTCCTGGCGTTGTCCTAAATTGCTCAATGGTTGGTGTAAGACTGTATTCTGGAATGGCAAATGGCTGGGTCAAACCTAAAAGTTTTCCTTTAGGGAGACTCCAAAGGAACACCTCTTGCACAGAATTGTAAACATTGCTCCATTTGTATTTAGCCTGTTAATAGTCATTTCCAAATAAAATATATTCTTAGCAGATTATGGTGTTTTAAAAAACCAATAAGACAAGGCAAAGGGAATCTTCTAATTCTATGTTTTTGTATGAACACAATCAATGCCCGTTAGAAAACCATAGTGATTTTTTTCTCAACATTTTGGAAAATTTGATTCTCCAGGAGAAAGTGCATTTTCGGTTGGAGTGATTGAAGCTACGAGCAACATAAAATTCTTTTAAAACAATTTAAATGAGAAGGACTTTTAGCTCACAAAACTGGAAATCTGGAGGAAGGGAAGGCTTCAGGGTGGTGTAGCACCTCGGAGGCGTCCATCAGGACCTGAGGTCTTTCCTCTCATCGCCTGGTTCTCCACAGCTTTGACTTGGGACCAAGGCTCATCCCCTAGCTGCCAGGGGCAAAAGGTGCTACATGTTTCCTAATTCCCATGTGGCTTTTTGAGGTCCTACTAAGGAGCCAAAAAAAGGTTCTCTTAGAAGCCTGCAACAGGCTTTTCCTTCTCTGTCCTTAGTCCATATTGGCTTACTGCGCATCCGCAAACAGGCCCAGCACAGGTGAGGGGAGTGAGATCCCCAGGAACTTATTGTGGGGCTGCAGCCACAATCTCCACTGCTGGCCCCATAATATTTAATATTCTTGTTCAGTAGTCTTAATTCTGCTTTTTAAATTGTCTTCCTTTTAAGTTGTCTACATTCTAGGTGTAGACAGGTCTTCAGAGTATCATGTTTTCATGGGCCATCGTAGTGTAATGTATCTTTCAAATGTGCTATTGAGATGTGCTTATTTGCAGCCCATTTTCAAAAGAGAGGAATATTAAAAAGGAAAAACCAACACATGTCTGCATTTGCGCTTATATTTCATTGGTGAGTCTCATACTTGACAATAAAGCAAAATTTAGTTTGTTTATGCACCTTTTATTTTTTTTGATTTTGCATGCTATGTAGGTTTGTTTTTAATAGACAACCCTCTTTTACAGTTGGTGTATGCTTGGTGCCACTTTGCCCATTGTGTTGTTTTGTTCCATTTTTTTCTTAACTATATTTTGTATGCAAAAATTCAACCTTAATTACATATTGTAGTCTTTCCCCTGACTTTAAGCCATGACTTCTTTTGTTTGAATATGTTGAAAAAATAAATCCCAAACTGTGAAAAACTGATTTTTAAAATTACTTCAGCCCACATTTTCCTGCTCAGTGTTAATTTAATCACAGCTCTTGAGGCAATGAACCTAGGCAGTCTTAATTGCTTGTCTTTATGCCTGTGGAATTCTTTTCCTCTGTTGGCACACCAAAATTGAAATCTGTTGAGCTTCTCAAGTTTTTAACGCAAAGCCTCTAAACCACATTTTAGTTAATAATCCATCCCACATCCTTTTTTCTGCTCTGACTCCAGTTCCCAACAGTTCCTTCTGGGTTTTTTTTTGTTGTTTTGTGTTTTGGTTTTTTTGTTTTTTGTTTTGTTTTGTTTTGTTTTTGCTATAGTGCAGAAGTTGCAGCCTAGTGATTCAAGGCTGGATCCTGTCTACAAATTTATTTTGTTTGGCTTGGACAAAGTCTTTAAATTATGGAATTAATTGCCAACATTTAGAAAGTGAGAGAGTTGACTTAGAATTCAGTTCTGGCTTTTCTTAGAAAAACCAGGAGATCTGAAAACAACTGGGCATAAAATCCTAAATGGCAAAAATTCTGATCTCTCTTCTCTGATTTGCATTATCTCCCTGGCCCTGAAGGCATTTGAGTTTCTGGTCCCCTGTAGAATATCTTAATTCTAACTGATGCCTTCCAGTTTTCTTTCTAAATATATAGTATGCCATCTCTATAGACTAGATAAAGTTAAGGAATAGTTTTCTAAGCAAACCACAAATATAATTGTTCCCTCTTTGATCAGGCTGTTGGTGTAAGACTCTATAACTTTTTAAAGACTCCCATCCTCCTTATAATTCATTGGAAATCACGAGTTTCCTTAGACAAGATCTTGGAATAGAAGAATTCAGTCTCCACTTAATTGTTCAGTTTTGGAACAAGTTTACTACCAGATCAGTAGAACGTAAAGTTTTAAGCTGTTTCCTGTGAGGGAGGAGGAATCACAGGTACCCACATGGATTGGTCATATAAAGCCAGAGAGAAACCGAGTTCTCAGGGAGCCAGGCCCTTAGTTGTAGCTTGGGTGCCTACAGGAGCCACCCCCCTTAAGGATACCAACTGTGAGGGTCACTCCTGCTGCTATTCTGTCTCCTATACAGATTCCCTGGTCATTTATTAATATTTTATTGATAAAGCTCATTAGTGCTAAATTCAATCAGTACGTGCTCCGCACCTAACATGTAAAACTAAAGCATTAACATGCAGGCCATATTCATCTGATTGGATAATAAAGCAGCAGTGGCAATACACGGTCTTCTTGCTCAAAAATTATTATCATATCCTAACATCCCCTTAAGCCTCTTAAGGGTTATAATTATGACCTAAGTTCAAGACCTCTCCTACCCCCAACAGACAGACTCATTTTAAAACTCTCATTCTTTTACCTTTTTTAAGGTTATCACTTCTTAGGTTGCCATTGTCACCTCATCTCCTCTTCTGAATACCAGGGTGCTGCCCAAGGCTGAATATTCCAATACTCATGATCACCTCAGATCAGACACGCAAAGTATATATATGTTCTGTTCTTGGCTTAGTTGTCCTAGTCTGACCTAGATGTTTACCGTGGGAAATTCCATTGTTGGGAAAGTTTGTAGGTTGCAAGAAACACTTGTATTTTCTCAGTAGTGATTTAGCTGTCCATTATAACATTTTTCTAATAAATAGGATTTTGCAGACTAGCAAGTTTCGAACAGTGTTCATTAACATCTGCTAAGCATTCACATATAGAGTTTGTTCCTTTACCCAACTAGGTCATTTGAGTTGTCCTGTAAACTGAAACTTGTTACTCTGTATTGTTTCACTATGGCATCCCCTCCTAGTCCAGATTCCTAATAGATTAATGTCACTTTGGACTCTATTTGAGCACTCTGACTTATAATGCCTGGTAAAATGTAATTTCTGGAAAATGCTGATCATTCAATGGCTTCGTTGACAAAGTTTACGTTGTGACTGGACTAAGCTCCATGCACACAGGGTTTTTCCGTCTGCTTTGCTTACTGGTATATACAAACTAGAAGAATAGAATAATATTGAGTGCTTAGTAAATGCTCAATAAATACTTGAGTGAATGAATGATGGCGTTAACTTAAAACACAATTGTACATACTATAAAAATGTAAGGGGTTCTTTTTGCTATTGGGTTTTGTTGGTCTTAATCGAATCACTTGCATGCGTAGCAGCAAAAATTGGGGGTTCATGTTTGTATTGTTCAGATTTATAGATTTAACTGCATGGGCATTCCAGAGATTTCTGTCTCCCAGAATTATGTCTCAGAAACTAGAAACTGGAATGTAATCGTTTTTTACTACATTACCCAGGCAAGAATGAATTCATCATTTTTATCTCACCATTTCTCATTAACAGTCTAATGCCAATATCTTATCCAGAACGGTGCCAAATTTTGCATTCTGCAAAACTGAGAAGTGAATATATGTTTAAACAGCACACTGTGGGCCTGTGGCAGATTAACTCTTTGGAAATGGAAAAAATATATATTTGACTCACCTCCAGTCAGTCAGAAATAAATCTTCTGCATGATCTTGCCAAAATGTCATTTGGTTGTGAACAGGGCACCTCATTCGTCTTACGAGAGCCTGCATACCAAGGGCCAGGCCACTGCAGTCTCTCCTGCTTCTCTTTTGTTCTCCCAGGCAGCTGCATCCTTGATAAGGTGAAGAAATATAATTGTTATCCTTTACTTTGTCATTAGCGGCATTCTCACCTTATTGAAACATCTGTTGGAGGAGGTTTTTTTGTTTATTTGTTTAGTTTAGTTTCTAATAACCATTTAGTTGATGTTTAACTATGTTTCTAATTCGGTATTAAATTTTCAAACTATTGCTTCTTTTCAGTTAGCCTTGGTGTTATATGTGACATTAAGTTCTATTCTCGTAGCAACCAGAAATCTTAATCTACCTCCACTGCATTTAAAAATAAGATCTCTTATGCATCTGAGTGAACAACTTTGATCATGATTTTCTATTGCTTGACACCCTATTTATCTAGCTGTGCTTCTAATGGCCAATTGATCTGTTTTTGTTTTTTTCAGAATTTCCAGCAATTTAAAAAATTCCCTATCTGTAACGTATACGATGTAAATAACACTTAATTAGACTAAGTGACTCTTTCATTTTTGCTCTTCTAGAAAAGCATCTCTGTTTCTGGATATATGCAGAGGGATGAAAACTTAAAAACAATATCCTTTTTAAAGCTCTTGAATAAATTATTCTGCACCTAGAGTCCAAATCTTCAGCTTGTCCCCATTAATTTCATCACCCACTGCTGCCTGGCTGTCCTTATCAGGGACTTGAGGTATCAAATTTCCCACCTCTCTTCCAGCATTGATTGAATATTAGCATCTTGATTTTGTTTTTCTCCTTGCATAAAAATCAAATGAATTCTCTGAGCCAGGTACTGTTGATTCATTCACTGATGACAAGGGACAGGAATGCCTTGGATAAAAGGTCAATTCCACTTGAGAATAGCCATTTAGTGAAGACAATTTATGTGATGATTCACTGTAAGGATTAATTTTCTGATGTTAGTATCAAGCATTGGACTTTTCAAATCCCACGTGTGGTCCTACACTCACCACCATTTTATTATTCCATGTGTGGCAGAATGACAAGCTGTATTGCATAGAGGATGATCTAGGTGGTGGTTCCTTATGATGACTTGGAATGGGTCTCTAGTCCCATCTCTACTATACCAACTAATGATGTGAGCAGTAAGGACAAAAGTGACAGCTGGGAGGGCCGCTTATCCATAGTCTGTGGGGACCCAGCCCTCTGGTCTGAGGATGGTGAGTGTCTTTAGTACTGCTCTTGGCTAAAAACATAGGTCATTGATCGCTCCCTATTTATCACTGTGGCTGTCCTTCACACAAAGCATAAAGCAAACGCCAGCAGTTAAGCTGTGCATCTTCTTACCCTCTTTTACCTGCTAAGAGGCATTTTTTTTTTTTCGGAATATACCCAAATACATAGTTTTTTAGGTGGTTTTAAACATGCTCATGATCTCTCAGAAATTTTACATGGGAATTTCTAAAATCGTCATTTGATGTAAACCAAATCAGTTTTGTCATCATCTTCTCTTCCAGCAACACTTTTTCCTCCCTTATGTTAATATCAAGATGAAGCCTTCACCTAAGGAAAAAAGTGTTGTATTTTTTTTTTTTCTTAAAGCAGGAAAAAAGATATAGAAGCATCAACAACAAAATAATCCTCAAAGCAGCTTTACTTTTCTACATTTTTAACTGGGACCAGCTGTCAAGTTTTTGAGTGTTGATGTGTTTGTAGAATCTTGCCTGAAAGGCACTACGATAAAAAAGATGATGGTATTTTATGTTGAGAAGTATTAGCTCCAGTTCTTCCTAAAATGGTCATGCTGGAGAACATGGAGGTCTGTTTGATGTGTGTTTCACTTCCTCCCTTGGTTCATTCTCTATTCAGGTCCTCAAGGGGATCTTCATATAAGCCTTGTGACTGCTTTGCAGTAGCAAAATTAGCTTCTAGACAAGAGGGAAGCAGCACTGACACCTGCTCATTGATTTAAGGGAGGGGACCCCATACACAGGGGCACCAATATCGCCTCTTGATTCCTGATTTTTATTTTAAGTGTCTGCCTTGAAACAGTAACTCTGTATTTTAAGAAGGTAGATATCTGAGAGGTAGCATGCACTATGGTTGTGTTTACAAGCTCTGGAGAGCCAGACTGCCTGCGTTCAGATCCTGCCTCAGCCCCTGACTAGCTGTGTGGGCTTAAGCAAGATGCTTCATCTTTCTGTGCCTCAATTTCCTCTGTAAGATGAGGCAAATGCTAGTTATAACCTCATAGTGTGACTATAAGGATTACAAGCTGATACATATAAAGCATGCTAAGTCCTGGTCATTATCATTAGTCATTAATAATAGTTTTATTTATTCCAGTTTGCAGGATTCCTCAAAGTCAGAATGAGGAACTGTCAACTCAGGGACTTGCTCAACCAGTGGTCATTAGCAATCATTAAATTAAAATCTCATTAAAAGGAGCACATTAAAAGAAAGACATAATTACCTGGGGGCTTACTTTGGGGTTTCAGTATTCCCTGGGCGGCTTAGTGCGTCATGGTCTTGGATTGTGAAATCATCAGAATCTCAGGCCAGCTGGGATTACCTCTACCATGCCATTTCTAGGATCTGATTAGAATTTCAGGGATCATATCCTTAATGATCTGTTTTATTAAATGATTGGACAGCCATGAACAAAATCCATCAATAAAAGAGAAATATTATTTGCCTTTTGTCTCACTCAGGCTTAGCATATCTCTATTTTTTTCATAAATGCTCTGCAGCCTTCCATAGTTCTCTGCTGCCATAGTGATTTTTATGAAGAGGAGTGATGTTATCAGAGTTTAAAAAGGCTGCAGCGTCTGTACATCCTCGCTCTTCTCTGTTGGCTAATCTAAGTCTGTTAATCCTCTTCTTAACACCCTACAAGTATAGGATTATGATAAGCCTGGGGAAAGGGGTAGAGAAGGGAGAGCATTAGTTTTGTAGTGGAACTGCAATGGGTCTGGGAACTGCATTGTCTTTGCTTGTACCCTGTCTTTTGAACCAGGAATCAACTTTAGTTGCATCTCACAGCTTTTAATTTGATTTCTTCCAATGAGTAGGAAAAGACAGATCTGCCCAGAGTTAATGAGATCTTGTTGCCTTAAATAGCATCAGAATAAGCAGTGCTGACTTGTTCTTTCTGAGGCTACACATCCAGCCCACAGTCTTGTTTGCCCTTTTCACTGCTGTCAAACGTTCTTCTGATTTTTATTCCCTTAGTGCATTATTGATGATCATCCCCGAGTCAGCATCTCTTTTCTAGCTTCTTTCTGTATTTTGATTGCTTGTGACTCCTCTTAGTCTTCGATCTCATTATTGCACGCGGCATGAGCCCCTTCTCCACATCCTCCCCAGAACAGCTCCCTTCCCTAAGATAATCAACAGCTTTATTTACATGGAGAGCAAACTACCTGTGCCTCATAATAACCTCACGGTGTTCCTTTCTTGTCTCTTTCCTTGCCAGAAGTGTTTTGTTTGCCTCCTTCTGTATTTTATTCCCCAAATCAATGTGACATCTATTCTACTTATTTTTTTTACCTGCTACCTGTTGTACGAAGTCTAAATCCATTTGTTGTGCTCAAGTATCTAAGGCCGAAAGACAGCAAATTGCTATCTTCTCTCTTTATCTATTAGGAAGGGACTGGAAATCTGAAATTCGAATAGTTTTATGATGTTTCATGTACTTGAGAGGAACCTGTGATATCTGACCCCCTTATAAATACATGTTCAGACAGTCCAGCCTGAAGAAGAAAGGTCATGGTCATTAACCCCTGGATGTCCCTTCTAATATTAGGACATTATAAACTGCTTTTCCATTGCTAATTTTGTTCATGATAATCTTCTAGTTTAGAAATTCCAATATCATTGCAGGGACCAAAGCAAAAATTGTAGTAGCTGCTCCCCAGCTTGCTTTGGGCTCCTCTTTTTTAAGCATAAGAATAATTTGGTCTCTCATCAGTCCTTAGAGACCCAGCACAACCTCACTACAGGCTGTCTTTATTTCCCCTGTCTTCTTTCAAATAATTTCTGGTAATAGTGTCCAAAAAAAATCTTCTCGATAATTATCTCGACTATGTCTGGCATGTAAGGGCAATGCTCTGGAAGCACACTTAAGATCATCTCTGCTTTCCCCACCCCAAACAAGATTGGAATTTCCAAGAAATCAGTTTACTGTATGCAAGCTGACAGTGTGTTGGCCAAATACATATAACTGTTGAATTTTGATTTAGAGAAATATCAGTGGAATAAAAACTTAAAAAGCTGTTACTGTGGACACTATGACCTGAGTATTTCCTTTCTTCCCAAAATACTGCGTTTTATATAATGGATAAGACAAAAGCACAGGCCCGTTACAACAGTGAGTCTTAGGCTGCTAAGAGTTTTAAAGATGAGGTTGTTTTGAAGCTATTGAATTTTTAGGCTATTTATTTTCTGAAAATACCTTTTTATGGCTTGTAGCAGGTGCTGAATGAATGTCTCAAGAACCTAAAACATGCAAGTTAACATTTAGTATAATAATAGTAATGCATATGCAGAGTCTTTGAGGCTGTGTTTCACTGTTTAGGTAACTGATTTTCCCCTTAAATTGATGTCTTGTATCCACCAAGAGTTCAGTAAGGCTAGCGGTTTTGATAAGATACACTACCAGGTAATAAAGAAGTAACCAGTGTGTTATGGACATGGGTAGTGAAGGAAGGGAAGGATTGGAACTTCCTTCTAGAGACAATCTCAGATGTAGCATAAACAATTTCTTCTTGGTCTTGAATGATGTTCAGACAGTCCTGCCTGAAGAAGAAAGGTCATGGTCATTAACCCCTGGATGTCCCTTCTAATATTAGGAGATCATAAACTGCTTTTCCATTGCTAATTTTATTCATACAGTGTTGTGGGGAAACAAACAAACATACAGACAAACAAACAATCAATTCAGAAGTTTTTCCACTGAAGATGGTTTTTTACCAGTGTTGTTTTTACCTTCTTTGTAGTAATGGCTCTTCTTTCTCCATTACCCTGGTGGTAAAAGAGAACAGTATCAGGAAAGAAAAATGAATTTTCTGATAGGGGGTTTCTTATCTGTTCAATTAGGTCAACTAATATAGTGAGATGCAGTGATTTCTCAATTAACGAATCACCTGAGGAGAAAGGCTTCTCTACATAAGGTTAGTTGTGTTAGACCTCACACCCAATGCATGTAGGTGCCTTAAAATATATGAGGCCTGCATGAGAGCATTAAAGTCAGGTATTTCATCTTAATCCAGGCAGCATACTTTATTTTTTTCACATTCTATGGGAAAACATTTTATGTGGACACTAGATATAAACGTGGCTGTACATATATAAAGCTTTCACTTTATAATATATGAAAATATTGACATATTTAATGATAGTTCAATTTCGATCAGCATGATTGTTAAAATATTTTTGTTTTTATAAAACTAAATTAAAATTCAAGATTTTTTTCTCCAAAGTTTTATTGATAATGTTTTTCAGTGTGTACAGTTAACACCATTATTAACTGGTGTCACATTTAAAACCTTTTTCCTATAAGATAGAATCCACACTGTTTGGCGGACGAGGCCTAGATGAGTGGCCCTGCCACCTTCCTCACCTCTGTCTCCCGTGACCCCTCACTTCCAGTCTCACTCCAATATGCTGAACCCCTGCAGTGAAGCTCTCAAACGTGCTCAACTGCTTTAGCCTTTCATGCTCTTCCTCTACCTGGTATGCTCCCATTCACCTGGCAAACTCTTAGTCTTCTTTTAAGGCATAGATTATCACCTCTTCCTGGAAGCCCACCCAGAACTCTCCAAGCAGTGTGCCTCTGCGCTGTCCTTGCACCTTATTCCTACCCTTGGAACATCGCTTATGAGATTGGGCTGTAATCCTTTGTTTACAAATCTTGCCACACACGACACAGGCAAAGTTTGTGTTTCTTGTGTTTGTATCTCCCCAGCATCTAGCAGGAATACCAGCTTTTGGTACACACTTTTGTACGAATTTGTGTAATAGCTGAATTATCACAGTGTACATATTGAAACACACACCTGCTGTAAAAAAAAGTCATGGATCCTAATATGCAATAGCTTAAATGTCCTAGTACACAACTTCTCAACATTCTAGCCCCCTAATCCCCAACCTTTGTCCCACAACACAGAGGGGCCAAATTCTCTGTTGTCTCCTCCTAAACTATTTTCTCATAATATATTTTTATAAATTTTATACATTTTGAATAAGTACCCCTTTCCATTCCCCTCGAGACTCTAGATAGTCGGAAACAGCAGAAACTGCACTCCAGGAGGCTTTGAGTTTTCAAGTTGGAGCAGGTACAGGAAGGTAGAAGCCCAAGTTCTATATTATAGTTTAGGGAAAGAAGACCCAAGGCATGTTGTCAGGGTAGAAGGGGGGATACTCTTACAAGAGTGAGCGCTCCATACCCAGCTTCTAGCATCTAAGAGACCTAATACAGAAGGGAGGGATGAGGATGCCTCGGGTTCCATGTACCATAACCAGAAGGTATGCTTGAATGCCTGAACTCTCCTTACAGGTTTAGGTGAATTTAGGGACAAAAGGAGGCTCTTCAATTCCTTCCACAATAAAGGAAAATAATTCCATCTCCACTAGTTTCTAATTGTCTAAAATTTCTTTATTCTGAAATCTATCCTTTTATACATAATGAGAGATCAAGGCTCAGGTTTAATTGCAGATGTCTGGATAAGTTAATATAGAGTCTTTGACAAAATAAACCAGTTACTTTTCATTCATTCATTCCATTATTATTTGTGTACACCTTCTGTGAGCCAGACCCTGTGCTGAGTATCGGTGTGCAACAGTGAGCTGAACAGACCTTGACTCTGTCTTCTTGCTACCGTGGCCTGTGCCAGTTGGCGAGGGGGAAGAGTTTTTTAAGCATCTTATAAAGTCGAGGAGGTTACTTCTGCAGGATGGCAGGGGGGAGGGGACAATGTAAACTAGAAGTTGGAGGGAGGTCCGAAAAGACAAGCTTTTGTAACTTCACCCTGATCCGCTCTACTCATCTTCATCTTTGTGAAGGGAAAATATCAGCTTCTGAAAAAGTTCTTCTTGTCCTTGGCAGCGAAGTACTCACAGATCTTTCATTTGTTAATTAATTTAGCATCTACTGGATGCTGGGTTCAGTGTTGGATACTGACTGAAAATCTAGAGCTGACAGATGGTGTCCACTTCCCAGGAGCCTTAGGCTAGCTACCTAATGAGTAGGATGACCGTGTCATTGTATCATGTAAACCAGGACGTTTCTGAGCATACCGACGAAAAGGCACCACTCACAGGGCGATACCTTCTGCAGCTGCCCCTTTTACGTCATTTTCTTCAATAAAAGCCTTTAAAAGTAACTGCCACCTCTTGAAGGAGAGCTCGATGCTTCTTCAGCCAGCTCGTGTCTCCTGCCATTCTCAGGGTCAGTGATAGAACCACAACCCCCAGGATGGGTGGTAAGTACTGACATTTTGAATGGGTTACATGACTTAGTGGAGAAACAAATTAAGAACTTAACTTGTTATTAAACATGCACTTTTTAAAAAAAGCTCATTGGTGCCAATAGGGTTTAATGCAAAATAAAAAAGGATCACTAAATAAGAAAATAAATAAATAGTTGCAGACAGATCTCCTACAACAAATCTCAGAACCACTATAGTAAGAATGTTCAAACTACCCTGCCCTCTCTCTACAATATGGCAGGACTGGTCAGCTTTTAATTCTGCACATATTTTACGTTCTCTAACCTCTAATTTCCTGGTAATTCCACCAACTGTTGGTCTAACAGCTTCTGTATTTTGTGGGCTACCCAGTGGACCTCCACGTGATGAGCTGGTACCTCAAATTTCTGGCAGGAGCATCAGCATTGACTATTTCTCCCACCACCCCAACAAGAGACATTAGCTATCCGTGGCCATCCCTTTATGTTATCAGTAAGCTCTGTCTGCTGTCTTCGAAGACAGGAAGAGTCACCTTGCATCAGGGAAGGCGGGGGCGGGGGTAGAGGAGAAGATTGTGGAAATGGCCTTTCAGATTTAACCATGTGTTAAAGTGAGACCTTTGTTCAGTGCAATTGTGTCTCACACTTGACTGGATTAGACAAAAGTTTCAGGTACAAAGTAAATGTCTGCCGAACCCAACCCAGCTTATTTTCACATAACAATGAACAATAATTTGTTTAAAAATAAAAATAAAAATACAGAACAAATGTGAAATTGAATGCAACAACACTGGGACAAGAAGCTTCTTTATAAAATATTTAATTTTTGATTTTTGTATTTCATAAGCTCTTTTCCACATTCCTATAAATCTCTCATCATCTCTTATACTACCACTGATAATGAAGTTTCTCCAAAAAGGTCCATTTAAATATTTTACCTTATTGTTAGAGATACTATATAACATAGTCAGCCAGTTTCCTTATACTCGATCCAAACCAATCCATCAAGGATGGTGTGGAAAAGGAAGAGTGGGTTACTATTACTTTGGAAACAGTCTAAAATAGTACTACGCTCAGTGTGACCCGTGTCCTGTCCTGTTCTGCACTGTCAGCCAACTGCATTATTAAGCCCGTCGCATAGGATAGCTGACTTGTTTGGGGGCTTTTGTTTATTTTTGGTAGCAAGACTTTCTCAGTGAAGAAAGCGGTGGATGACTGACACACTGGTGCACACTTTTTACCTCACTTCGATGGGTAGACGCGTTGGCAACTGGCTACTTTGAGTTTCACTGGTCTTTGGCACAAGAAAGGTGGTTTTCTAGTCTCATGTAAAGCATTATAAACAGGATTAGATTTCAAGTCTTTTATTTTTTAGGCTAGGGCCTAACCTAGAGTGAAGTCCCAGTCAACCGTTGAATTGACTTGACTTATTAAAGAAGTGAATTATTCAGCCTTGCTCTGTACCTTTTACTGGCTAGTGAACCTTACTTTAAATGCTTTGGAATTTACTACAAGTAAAGAAAAAAAAATAAGAAATGAAGATAAAATAGGTGTCCTCCGAGGCATTGCCCTATAATGTAAACAGAAGCCCAGCTCTCTCCTCCTCCACGGAGGCTGGCCACATGTGTGAGGAGTGCGTCTCTTTGGAAGGCTGCCAACACATGCCAGGCTCAGTGTCCTTCAGGTTTTGCTGTTCTTTGTGCTTATGCCAGATGGCTCTGCCTTAGTTGGCTGCGTTGGCCCATAATTTAAGTAACATTTCTCATATTGGCGTATTTACTTCTCATTAATTTTAACTTTTCCAAAGCTTCTCCCAGTAGAAGCCACTAGGTTATATCGCAAACTGTGTGTGTCCTATTAATATGTGAGTATTAAAAAAGCCTCCATAAAACAGATCAAGGTAAAGCAAGAGTGACAATAAGAAAAACTGACCCAATAAAGTGAAGTGTTTCATTTCCCTTTGGCATATTTTCTCTAATTAGAACTTTCCTAGAATTTGTATGGTTTTACAAAGTCATAAAGACAGCTTAAAGCTGATTAAAAACAAAGTGTTTATGTTTTTAATTAAGCGATTAAAGGCATTGAAGAAGACACAAATTGTTTTTAGTCTTATTTAGAGTATACCGGAGAGCATTTGCCCTGTTTTCTTAATTTGTAGTACCTGCTGCATGTAAGTTTTCCCTCAACAATGGTTGTGGGACTGTCAGTAGAATACTGGGGTATGTTTAACCCTCATGCCTTATATACATATAGTCTCGTTACTATTTCCAGAATGTGCTCTTTGGTGTAAGTATCTTCTTGGAACCCACACAGCTACATGAATTAAATAATACCTTATCGCTGTAGACAGCAAAGACCTGGAAAGGCTTTTTTTGTGCCTCTAGAAATCAAAGTCGGATGGATTTCTTATGTCTTATCTCTTGTGCCTTCCACGATATGATCATTTCCCTCTCTTTATTCTACCCAAAGTCATAACCTACACATTTTAAAAGCCCTAGCAGAAGAGAGTTGAGTTTTTGAACTATATGGGAAGCTCTAAGCATTTTGCCAAGATATGGGCTAAAGTTGCTTGAGTTCTGTTTGGTGCATGTGTATGTTCATTTACTAGATGAGCTAGAAAAGATCTGATAGGCACTCTCTAAATTTCTTACCTCTCAGATGAAGAATTACCGTGGTTCCTTAAGAAAGGCATCTAGTTTTTTTTTTAGAAAAAGCCTTCTACTTAATCCAGAAAAACAGCACTTGCATTTATGGAAACCCTTAATACTATCATATACCCTTTTACTTCACACTTTCAGTACCCTTTTCCTTTTTTTTTTTTTTTGTTGTTGTTGTTGTTGTTGTTGTTGTCAGAAAGCAGCTATAAAAAGACTCCACCATAATATGCCTGCTCTATTAGGGAAATGCAAATTAAAATGCATTTTAGAATGGCTAAAATTAAAACAACTGATCATACCAAGTGTTGGCAAATATGTAAGAAACTGAAGCTCTCATACCTGCTGGTGGAAATATAAAAATGGTACAATCACCCTAGAAAACATTTCAGCAATTTAAAAAAGTTAAATGTACATCTATCATATGATCCAGCCATTCTACTCCTAGGTAATTATACGAGTGAAAGGAAAAAGTATTTCTATATATGTGAAGACTTATACGTGAATGTTGGTAACAGCTTTATTGTAACAGCAAAAGTTCTAAACAATCCCTATGTCCATCGGGAGGTGAACACGTAAACGGACTAGTACATCCACACGATGGAATGCTACTTAGCAATAAACAAGAATGAATCGTTGATACACGCTACAGCACAGATGGATTTCAAAGTAATTATAATGTGTGAGAAAAGCCAGGCAAAGTGAGCATACACTATATGACTACATTTTTATAAAATTTTAGAAAATGCAAACTAATCTGTAGTGACAGAAAAAGTGGTTTCTTTAAGAGAGTAGAAAGAATGGGCAGGGAGCGGCGGGGGGAGGTAGTTACAAAGGACCTGAGGAAATGTTTGAATGTGATAGATGTGTTCATTATCTTGCTTGTGGTGATGGTTTCACTAGTATATACATATGTCAAAACTTACCAAATTGTATACTTTAAATATGTACAGTTTATTATATGTCAATTATACTTCAGTAAGATTGTTATAAACTAGCATAAGACCTCCACCTCTAAGCTGCTTATATCAGTGTAAGAGAAAATGTTGGTAAGCATTTGGAACAGCGATTGTTAAGAATATAAAGGACGTGACCCTATTGAGAATCTGGTAAAAGTTTCACATCCTCTGTCCAGAAATGTGCAGAGTTTGCCTATAATTTAGAGTATTACAACACTAATACTTGCATAGAGACATGCAAGAATTCTCTATATTTTTTAAAGAACTAAAGTACTTTTCAATAGCTGTGTCCCCCAACCAATAATCCTCTTTATTTACCAAAGCAAATAAATTAATTCTTCCCTTCATCTCAGATGAACGTTGTAGAGATTCTTGGCAAGCATGACTTTAAAATTTAGCCAGTCCGCATACAGTATTTTTATTTTATTTTATTTACCTTTTTTATCCTCATTCTAAAGAAGAATTAAACTTTACACACACTAGTATATTACCTTCACCAGCTAATGAGGCTATAATTTTATTAATTATACCATTTCATTCCTTTCAAAACGAGCAATAATAGGTAGCATAGGGATTATTGGATACTTCCATTACCACACTGTGGTCCAGTTCATAAAACTCTACCTTAACGACAGTAAAGGAAATTCAAGATGAAAATATCTATTTTAAAGGACACATTTAATACCAGCCAGTTTAGCTGTTCCAACCTGTTTCACAATTTTTCATTATGCTAATGAGATAACACTAATGAACTGAAATTTACCCGAACCTTAAGGAGAATAGCAGGGGTATTTCTTTTTATTTCCCATATTCCCTTCCTGCTACATGTAAATAATACTAACACTGAAGTCTGTGTGACATTTTAGTCTCAAAGGCTGCTTGCTTATAGTACCTGTAACACTCCTAAAATCTCTCCGAACTACTGCTTTTTTCTCACCATCTAGAATTTTGAGGGAAACGCAAAGAAAAATGTCATGTGATATACACATTCCCCCTTTTCCTCTAATATTTTACTTTCAATTTGCACTGTTTTATACATTTGGTCATGGAAATGCCTTTCAAGGTGATTGTACCGAGTTCATCATTGGACAGAGTCCTACGTTTTCCCAGGGACAAGACTCAGACAGATATGCACGTAGGCAGTTTTTTGAGAAGTGCTTTCATGATCAGCGTCTGTGAGGGAATAAAAGAATTCGGCAAATGGAGGAATTAAATTGCCACTGAACCACAGCAAACACCTCAGCTAATCCTTCGGGGAGTTGTGGATCAGAGATGACCCTTAGGGTTGTCCTGCCCTGAGGCAACAGGGTCTTTCTGTTCTCATTGCCAGTCATTGGATGCAGGCTGCCTTTGGGGAAAGGGCCCGAACTTAGCTGAGACAGCACTCTGCCCAAAAGGAATTCCTGAAGAGGAATGAGGCTGAGAGTCATCAGCCACCATAACCCCAGCCAATGGGAAAACAGTTGCCTCATTCCTAAAGAGGAGATCTGGGCTGCATACCATAGTATCCACTCCAGTCCGCCCCCTGCACTGCATGGATCCACCTGGGAATAGTTCCTGCAGGAGTGACTGGTCCCTTTTCCTGAGGAAAGCTGTAAGAGGGAAGGTTGGGTTAATATGACTTTTAACCTCCATTGCTGCGTCTAGTGGCATCTTGAGGCCATGCTGGTACTCACCTTGCTCATCCTTTACTACCCACTATAGATTCCCTTTGTCTTGGCTGCCACCTGTGCCAGTCTAGGTAGAACCTGGGATGTGACCTAGACCCTCATCTCTGAAAAACCTGATTGAAATATGGCCAACATTTAAAGTCATAGTTGCCTAGGATGCCTAATACTCATTTGAGATGAGCCCAGAATGAATTTGCTTTGGGAAACCTAAATGGAATTGTGGCTTAGGAGACACATTTTTGGAAAGTCTAAGATATGAATAATTCTTCTATAAGAGGGTCTTGATTAACCTGGGTGTTTTAGAATCATGGAACCCTCTAAATTGACGTGCTCCATGTCAGACACCAGGAACATAGCGGTGAACAAGACAAAGTTCCTGTATTCATTGGAGCTTACGTTCTGGATATGTGGGAGTAAGTGAAGGGCCACCTCTAAAATTTATTCATGACTATATAGCCTGTCTGGTGGGATAGGAAAAGAAGTAGAGAGTGAGGTGATAGTGGGGGTGATGTTAGGATAAGCCAGGGACATTTGAGCAGAAGGCAGAAGGAAAAGAGGGGGCCAGCCATGGAGAAGCAGCATTTCTGGCCCAGGGAAGGGCAGGTACAGAGGTTCTCGGGTAGCAGCCTGTTTTGAATGTTCAAGGATCATCATTCTGCAGCTGGTCAGAATGGTGAGGGATGAGGTCGGAAAGGGAGCAGGAGGCTGATCAGATGGGTTTCGTAGACCGTTATAGAGACTGTGGCTTTTATTCTGAGCTGGAACGCCATGAGAGGGTTTTGAATAGAGAAGTAATATGGTCCAATTCCATGTTAGAAGGCTCATCTGACTGTGGGGTGGAAACTAAGCCGTCGAGGGACAAGAATGGAAGCAGGGAGACGACAGGCTGCTTGCATGACTCTAGACAAGCAGTGGTGGCGGGCGTACGTGGTCAGCAGCAGCGGAGGTGTTGGGAAGTCATCAGTTTCTGTGTATGTGGATGTATTTTAAAAATTAACCTTTTTCAGAGGTAAATAAGATTTTGTCTGAGTTGTAAAGGAGTTTGAATCAGGTTGGTAATAGATTATCTCAGGACACAGTGGTAAGAGCAGTGGTAGAGAGCTAGAGGACAGTGGGTGTTATGGAGCCCTTCTTGGGAAAATCTAGTGTAGGAAATAACAAAAAATAAACTAAAGAGGTAGGCCAAAACTGGATTTTGCATTAGAGTTATAGCAGTTTCCGTAAGAAACCCACCTTCATGTCATCTCCTTACTCAGAGCTTACATTCTTTTTCGGCACCGTTTTTCTTTCTGTGCAGCCTCATGCTGCCTTTCTGTAGCAACGCTGTCTATGTACAGAGCAGGTGTTCAGGATATAGCTTGGGATAAAACAATATTGTGACATCTTCACCTTGTCAGGTAACGCACGTCTGTGCTTTTGTCTTGTCTCAGAATGTCTTACGAGGGGAATACATCAGACTTAGTCTGGCGTTCGTTGGTGTGCTTTCCCCCCACAGCTTTTGTTTGGGAATAGCTCAAATTAAATTAACTTACTGCCACTGGAACATCAGTATTATATGGGGTTGTTGTGAAATACACTAGTATCTGGGGAGAAAAGTGTATCTTTTGACTTATCACTCAGAATACAAACACAGACTGTAAAATAGTCATTATATGACTGTTACCTTTCTAACTCAAAATGTGGAGAATTTGAGTAGTGCAAGAGTTTTATAGAGAAAACTGGAGAATGCCTGACTTAGTTTGCCTAAGAAATGTCAGCTCTGCTGCCTCTGATTAGATTCAGGGATGTATTGAGCATCAGCATTTTTTTTTCCATGCAGTTGTTAATATTAATACAGTTTCATAAAGCATAATAGTTACTGTACCTTAGGCCAAATGTTATCCAAAATAGCCAATAGAAACTTTTAGCATTGACAAGGATTCAAACCTAAAGCATGACACAGGGACACAAAAATAGCAAGAAATAGCTTGTTCACACAAAGGTATCATGTAGCCCCAGTGGTAGGGCAAGAGGGCCACAATCCCTGGGGCCTCAGTATCATCTATGTCCAGTGTGGCCAAGAGACAGAGAAGGCACTTGTGACCAATGACAGTGGGCTGGGGAGGAAGAGGTTCACAAGCTCAAGAAGGATAACACAGAGTTTGCATAAGAAACTAGAGGAAAATGTTTTATTTTGGGAAAGCCAGGAGGGATTGGAAAGATTGGAAATGAGTTAATGTCCATTAAGTAAGTAGGGTTCAGAAGCCCCGTATTTTTTGGAAACTAGAGCACCTTTAAACATAATGTTCAGTGTTACGAACACATACAAGTAACAGCCAGCCCTTCCTTTTCGGCTCACGTTCCAGGTAAGGAAAATTTTTATTTTTGAAATCCAGGTGCACAGTCAGAAGGAAGAAAACAGTGACACCCATCTTTTTAATGAACATTGCTACTGGATGAGAAATTAGCATCACTCTAAATTTTATGTGATGTCAGTTAAGTGAAGGTATTTTATAGCACTTTACAACAAATTAGAATCAACTAAATTGAAAATAAGCCTAGCAGCTGGCATAAGTAATCAGGTAAGAGGCCAGTTTTGCTATTTTTGCTTCGAGCCGAAGACAGAATTTGAATTTCTAATGTCCCTGAGGTGTAGGATTCACAATTGTGGTTTCTGGAATGATTGTTTAAGGTGCTAGCAGCTCAGTCTTGCCCTCCAGTCTACAACTTGCTTAGCCACGTTCCCTGGAAATTGGCCCTAGCAAATACGCGTGTACCCCAGAGAGAGTTGTGAATTAGTATAGGACAGAGCTCTGCTTTTGGTGGCACATGAGAGAGTAGGCTGGAAAGAGATGACTCGGAACAAAGCAGTAAATCATCCACATTAACTGAGACTAATGAAAGGACTGAAATTCATATGAAGACTTTATGGCCACTCATGAAATCAGCCTAAAGCAGAGGAAATATTAGAAAACACATTCACGTTTTAAGAAAATGGTTGGCTGTGTTCAGTTGCTGCAGTTTGCATCTAGTCGGAATGCCCTGATGTCATAAATACTGGCATTGGTAGACAGATCTGTACAGCAGAGCTCTTCACTCTGTGAGCCTATGTTTCTTACTGAGATTGCTAGATGATTTTAGTATCTGAAATATGCCAGGAAACTGCTGGGGAGACCAAAAGAAGCTTGGTGATGACTCAGCTGAGGTTGGTGGCCAAGGATAGTACCTGATGTGTAAGTTTGCTTGTGGGAGCAAAAGAAAGAAAAGAAAAAGATGAGGGAGGGAGGGCTCTTACCATACATGAAACTTTGTAGATTACTCAGAATGGAAGTCTTAAAAGGGCAACAGAGGAGATAAAATGATGCTTGTAATTATGGTATATAAAGAGAAATAGGCCATGTTGAGTACAGGTGTCCTCCTTAATTGTGGTTTTGCTTTCCACAGTTTCAGTTACCTTCAGTCAGCCGTAGTCTGAAAATATTAAATGGAAGATTCCAGAAACAAACAATTCATAAGTTTTATTTTTTTATTTGATTGGCTTTGAGTCCTACTAGTCACAAACTAGAAAACCTGTGGGAATCCAATTGTCATTCAGTTGGTCATGTTCACTTCTACTTTGCTTTTCAAAAGGTTATATCTGCTAATAAGACAAACCGGAATAGAGATACCATTATGTGAAGCCAGAATTATACCGATAACATATATCCACTATTATAATATTTTGTGTCCTATGGTAGCTTTTATTTTTTTCTTTAAAAATTTTTTTTATTATGGTGACATTGGTTAATGAAATCCAGTGTCAGGTATGCAATTTAATAGTGAGGCATATATATTTTGCATTGTGTGTTCACGACTTACAGTTAGATTTCTTTCTGTCACCACATATTTGACCCTTTCCACCCTGTCTGCCTCCTCTCTCCCCTCTGGTAACCACTAGTCCGTTGTCCATGTCCATGAGGCTCTGTTTGTTTGTCCTGTTCATTTGTTGCTTTTAGGTGTAAACCCTACATATAAGTGATATCATGTGGTTTTCAACTTTTTCTGTCTGGCTTATTTCGCTTAGCGTGATGATTTTGAGGTCCGTTCATGTTGTCCCAAATGGCAGTATTTCATCTCTTCTTATGGCTGAGTAATATTCCATTTTATATATGTACCACAGCTTCTTTATCCAACCATCTTTTGTAAGACACCTTGGTTGCTTCCATGTCCTGGCCACTGTGAATAATGCTGCTATGAACATCGGTGTGCAAATATCTTTTCAGATATGGGTTTTCAAATCTTTGGAGTAAATACCCAGTATAGGCATTGCTGGATCATATGATAGATCAATTCTTAGTTGTTCGAGGAACCTCCATACTGTTTTCCATAACGGCTGTACCAATTTGCGGTCCCACCAGCAGTGTATGAGGGTTCCTTTTTCTCCGCGTCCTCTTCAACATTTGTTATTACTTGCCCTGTTGATAACACTATTCTAGTAAGTGTGAGATGGTATCACATTGTGATTTTGACTTGTATTTCCCTAATAGCTAGCAAGATTGCACATCTTTTCATGTTTTTTGGCCATTTGTATGTCTTGGGAGAAGTGTCTGTTTGGGTCCTCTGCCCATTTTTTAATTGGATTGTTTGGTTTTTTGTTGTTATTGAGTTGTTTGAGTTCTTTGTATGTTTTGGATATTAGTCCCTTATCAGAGGTGTTGCTCGCAAATATCTTCTCTCATTCGATGGTTGTCTCTTTCCTTCTTGATGGTTTCTTTTGCCGTGCAGAAGCTTTTTAGTTTGATGTAGTCCCATTTCATTTATTTTTGCTTTTAGTTCTCTTGCCTTCGAGGTCAAATTCATAAAATCCTCTTTAAGTCCAAGGTCCATGAGTTTAGTTCCTATGTTTTCTTCTATGCAATTTATTGTTTCCAGTCTTCCTTAATCCATTTTGTGTTAATTTTGGTGTGTGGGTGATAGACAATAGTCTAGTTTCATTCTTTTGCAGGTGGCTTTCCAGTTTTCCCAGCATTGTTTATTGAAGAGGCTTTCCTTTCTCCACTGTATGTTTTTGGCTCTTTTGTTGAAAATAATTTGCAAATATAAATATGGATTTACTTCTGGACTCTCTGGTTTTTTTGGTCAATACCATGGTGTTTTGATTATTTTGACTTTGTAGTATAATTTGAAGTCGGCAGAGTGATGCCTCTTTTTTTTCTCAGGATGGCTTTGGCAAATCTGGGTCTTTTATGCTTCCTTACAAATCTGATGATTTTTTTTGTTCTATTTCTTTAAAAAATGCCAATGGGATTTTGATGGGGATTGCATTAAATCTATGTAATGTTTTAGGTAATTAGGTCATTTTAGCTATATTGATTCTTCCAATCCAAGAACACAGAATATTGTATCTTCTTTGATTTCTTGTAATGAGGTCTTATAGTTTTCATTACATAAGTCTTTCACATGTTTTGTTAGGTTTATTCCTAGCTATTTTATTCTTTTCCTTGCAATTGCAAAAGGAATTATTTTTTTCACTTTTTTTTCTGACAATTCGTTGAGTATAGGAATGCTATAGATTTTTGAACGTTGATTTTGTATCCAGAAACTTTACTGTATTTGCTTATTGTTTCTATAGTGTTCTTATGGAGTCTTTAGGATTTTCTATATAGAGAATTATGTTATCCTCAAATGGTGATAATTTAATTCATTTCCTATTTGGATGCCTTTTATATTGTTCTCTTGTCTGATTACACTCACTAGGACCTCCAATGTTATATTGAATAACAGTGGTGATAATGGACAGCCATGCCTTGTTCTTAATCTTGGAAGGTTTTTAGTTTTTCAACATTAAGTATAATGTTGGCTGAGGGTTTATCGTATATGGCCTTTATTACATTAAGGTTCTTTCCTTCTATACCTATTAAGTATTTTGATTGTAAATGGGTGCTGTATCTTGTCAGAGGCTTTTTCTCTATTGATAGGATCATATGATTATTTTTTAATTTATTTATGTGGTGTGTCACATTAATCGATTTGTGTATGTTGAACCATCCCTGTGCCCCTGGGATGAAGCCCACTTGGTCATGGTGTATAATCCTTTTAATATGTTGCTGTATTTGGTTCACTAGTATCTTATTTAGGATTTTTGCATCTGTATTCATGAGAGATATTGGTCTGTAATTTTCCTTTTTTGTATTATCTTTACCAGGTTTTGGTATTAGGGTAATATTGGCCTCATAAAATGCGTTAAGAATTATTGCCTCCTCTTAGATTTTTTCAAAGAATTTGGAGAGAATAGGTATTAAATCTTCTTTGAACGTTTGCTAGAATTCACTGGTAAAGCCATATGGTCCTGGACTTTTACTTTTTGGTAGGTTTTTGATGATTTTTCGATTTTCATATTGCTGATCAGTCTATTTAGATTTTCCAGTTCTTCCCAATTCAGTCTAGGAAGGTCGTATCTTTCTAAGTACTTGTCTATTTCTTCTATGTTATTAAATTGGGTATTGTATTGTTGTATGATCCTTAGTATTTCTGCAGTATCTGTTATAATTTCTCCTCTTCCATCCCTGGTTTTGTTTATTTCTGCCCTTTCTTTTTTTTCTTTAGTGAGTCTAGCCAGGGCGTTGTCAATTTTATTAACCTTCTCAAAGAACCAGCTCTTTGTTGCATTTATTTTTTCTATTGTTTCAATTCATAAGTTTTAAATTGCACGCTATTCTGAGCAGGGTGATGAAATCTTGCACCATCCAGCCCCTGATGTGATTCATCATTTTGTCTAGTGGACCCACACTGTATATGCTCCCACCTGTTAGTCACTTAGTAGCTGTCCTGGTTATCATATCGGCTGTCTCGGTATCACAGTGCTTGTGTTCACGTCACCCTTATTTTACTCAATAATGACCCCAAAACGAGTTGTGACACTGGAAATTCGGATATGCCAAAGAGAAGCTGTAAAGTGCTTCCTTTAAATTAAAAAAACAGTGTATATAGGGTTCAGTACTATCCACAGTTTTATACATTCACTGGGAGTCTGGAAACATATTCCCTGTGGATAAGGGGAGACTACTGTATATAATTTTAATTGTTTCTTCTCTGCAGCTGTTGGATTAAATGAAATAAAATAATCTGCATAAACTCCATGTATCTAGGTTTTCAGTCAACCTTAGAGAAAAATTAAATTTGCACAGATTTCTACTTGTAAATTTTCTACTTGAAACAAAATGCCCATATGTTTATTTATCATAAATGTTTTTACCTTAAAATACTCAGATAACTTTTCAAATACCTAATTACGGAAGCAGCAGATAATTTGAATAATGATTAATAGGATCCTTATAATTTCTTCAATATTAACTTCTCTTTCCCTAATAGCTTTTACTTGATTTTCAGTACTTTATACTTTAGATTTGGTTATGGAAAGAGCAAGATATTAAATTTCCTTCACCATTACCTTTTGTAATTTTGTTTGTAATCAGTACCCTAAGCCAGAGGAATAAGCAGGAAAAGCTGACTTCTCTGCTAGAGTATCAAATATATCATGACACCATGGAGAGTGGGACAGGTCTCTGATGAACCCTGCTAAGAGTGAAAACATTTCTTCACTATGGAGCTCCCAACTGACAGCCTCTAGTGCTTGACCCTGTTCAGCCGACTCGGGAATTGTTGAAGGTGGCACTTCACTGGTTTGACAGATCATTGTGCTCTGAAAACATCAAAACATGTGCCCAAGTCGTAAAGGTTATCCACTGCATTTTGCTGCTTTGATAAAAATGGGTGCAGAGAATTGAGTGAATTTATGGAACAAGAGTTCGAATGTGCTGACCTATTATTGCCAAACAAACGATTCCTTGCAATACTTCATTTTGTACTGCCCTCTCCTGGCTAATAGAGTGTTGAGAAATCTGAAGTGAAAACACTGTAGACTGCTATCATTTCTTCTTTCCATTAGAAAGTAATTTCTCTTTTTCTGAAATGTGAGGTCAATGTATAGTTAACAAATTAACTATACATTAATTCAGATGTGCTGAAGATATAAATTGGTATAGAAAAATTTCTGGATGAGTAATTTGGTCATTTATATGGACTTCATAATGTCTGTGAGAGAAGTGATTTTGCAGCTAATTGCATCATTAGTCAAATTTTCTGAATCATTGATGTGAAAATCTAATGTTATTGGAAATAATTTGGACACACTCTCTCCATGTTTGTATTTTACAGTGGCTGCTAATTTACAGAAGATTGTAGATGATCCCAAAGCTTTGAAAACCTTGACATTTAAGTTGGTAAGTGGAAAGTTATGGAAAGTAGGTAAATATTTTGCCATGCTATGCCATCAAGAAATATAGTTTCATAACCTGCTCTGTAATTTTGTTACTTTATTTGGTAATCCATTCTTGCATTCGTCATTTGCCTATTCAGTATTTGGGAACATTTTCTGATCATGACCAGAAGTTCCTCTTCCATGAACATAGCTTGTTCTTTTACCACTCCACCTTTAACTAAGAGTAGCCATTTGAGAAATCTTGAGCACCACACCATTTTGCTTCCAGTTTGTATGGCAACTTGACCATATTATAGAACAAAATTAAATTCCAAGCAACTTTTTTATTTTTTTTTAGGATTAAGACATTTTTCAGTAATTCGAGAACATTTTTATTTTTTCAATTACAGTTGACATACAATGATACGTTAGTTTCAGGTGTACAACAGTTATTAGACATCAATATATGTTGTACATAGCAATGTATAGGTCATATAGACCTATACCATTGTGACTGGCCCTTGATGAGATTTTTAATTTTAAAATGAGTCAGTGTACTGTTTGCTAAAACTTATTAAAGCATTCCTGAAGTGAAAGTCAAGCAGTTCTAACTTTTTAAAAATTGAGGCTGATTATTGTAGAAATGGTTTAGGTAATTAGAAGCAATTATAGAACAGCTAGTGAACAAATGTAACTTTTGAATTCATTTCAAATCACAGTAACAGTTTTTCATTAAGAGTAAATATTCCAGCAGTTTTTCTGTACAAGTAGATTTTTAATTTAGGAACTGGAATGGCCACTTAGATACAGAATATTGAGCATTCTGGGATCATTGTGAAACCATGAGATGGTGATCATAACCAGAATTGGAGAAGCCCAAATAGTCAAAAGTCACTGTTTTTCTGAAAACTTTAATTGCTCTTGGTGCAACCTAGACTTTGAAGATTAGGAAGGCACCCTCTGGTGATTACAGTGTTTAGCTGAGGCTGGAAAGCATTGTTTATAAGATGGCCCCTTCTCCAATCTCTTTCCTCTTCTCACTCCCACCACTATTAGAAATATTTGGCTCATGTTTGAAAAGGTGTCCAATCTTATCTTGTATATCCACTGAAAGAAAAACAGTAGCCCAAGAGGCAAGGATATTGATTACATAAAGAAGTGCATTTACTTTTTTTCTCCACCTAACCTTTAGCTTCATTTGACAGGTAATAAGTATGATTTCCATTGTTGACATGAGCAAGGAGATCAGAATTTGTTCTTTTTTTTTTAGCACTTTGAACAAAGTGGTTCAGGCATTTCAGCTCAAGTATAATGTGCTTTGGGTTTGACATATCAGTATTGTTTTGTCGTATGCCTTGAGATGAGTCTTCATAAATGTTTAAGTCATTTTTTAATTTTCTACCTTGCAATTTTGTAAAGTAAATGAGCACTGCTGCTTTCAGTGGGGAATTTTCGAAACTGCGTTAGCAAAAATACGAAGTAAGATATGTAATTGGCCCTCGAAGATAGAATATAAATTGTAAGTACATGTAATTAACATCCAATTGGTACACATTTACATGAGCATTATAGATTTTAGTTACTGAAGTTGAAGAACATGCATTGCAGATAGCAATTTTGTAAGCATTTTGGTAATTAACTAAAGGGCTTTTATTTTTAGAGGCTTTCTGCTTAGGCATGACTAAGGCGACATTTACCCAAGAACAGGTAAAGCAGGGAAACTGTCAATTTAAGAAGTTCATGTAGTAACCCAGCACCTCCTGCTCCAGGTCTGAAACAATAGTTCTCCAAGAGAAGTCCTGAGAATGAGTGTCAGCTCCACCTGGAAACTTGATAAAAACAAATTCTAGGGCCCCGTCTCTGGTGGGTAGGGCACAGGAGTCTTTTTTAACAAGGTCTCCAAGTGATGACCTGGAGGTCATATGATGTAAGCTAAAGTTTGAGAACCACTGCTCTGAAGGAAACTTGGAGGTTCATATCTCAAGAAGCACTAGGGTAGAACAGTGTTTCTTAAACTCTCTTCCATACAATAAACCCTAGGAAACCAATAGACATTATTGTAGTTCAGACCATGCCTATGTATCCGAAGGGTTCTTTCTTACCTGATTAATAGGTAACAATGTGTGAAATTATTCCAAAGCTTGGTAGAATGAGATTGGAGACCTCTGGGTGGCCAAAGAACCAGAGCAGGTGTTGATATAGGATAGGGTCTCCTCTTCCTGCAGGGTTGAAAAAAGTGGTGTTTAGATAATGATCGGTTAGTAGCATGGTAATTCCAGCAGTCAGGACTGGGAGGGATAGAAGTAATCTGGCTGTGATTAGTACTGATCACACAAATAGTGGTGTTTGGTATTGAGAGAGAGCTGGTGGTTTCATATTGATAATTGTAGTGATAATAGCACCTAAAACTGACAAGACACCTGCCAAGTAAAGAGAGAAAATTGTTAGGTCCACAGAGGCTCTGGCATGTGCAAGGTTTCTGGCTAGGGGTAGGTAGACGAGGTTTTTGTTTTTGAGTCACCAGGGGAGCTCAAAATATCCCAGTCACAGCCTCTGTGGTGGACATGGGCATTGGTATGTTTTCAAGCTCTCCATGTGGTTCTAAAATACACCTAGTTTGGGGGTGAAGGGAAACTTTGTGGTTGACACTGAAGGATTCAGCTCCTCAATAGGAAGCAGGCCACACCTACTGGACTGGCAGAAAGGGTGAGCTTCCAGGAGTACAGACTCTGAGTGAAAGCATACATCCATTATACTGTCATGCTAAGTGCTGATAATGTGTACATTTTTCTCTGAGTTTTGGACTTCTGGGGTTCTTTGGGGCCCTTTTTAGGAGATTGCGCATATCGACACACTTCATAATATTAAAATGTTACTTCCCTTTTCCATTGTGTTGACAATGGCAGGAAAGCCATAGTGGGTAAAACTGCTAATGTCAGCATAAATCGAGGCTGGAACACTGAACAGTATTAGTAGCCATCATCTTCATCATGCACACATCGTCATTATAAAAAGTTAATTTTTCTAAAAAGGCAAATGTTGTTGATTAAATCTCTACTTGGGGACACATCTTTAACACTCTGTGTGATGAAATGAGAAAGTATTTCTTCAGTATACTGAAGTACAGTTGGTCGTTGCCAGAAAAAGTGCTTGTGAGATTGTTTGGGTTGTGAGCTAAACTAGCCATTTTCTTTTTTTTTTTAATGTAATATAGTTTTACTTGGAAGAATAACTGACAAACTATGATTATTCAGATGAGAGATTTGGCAGATATTTTTTCCAAAATAAACCAAGTAAGCCTGGCAATTCAAGATACTGGCAATAACTTTTAGCTTTTGAGCAAAAATAGGATTTTGAAAAACTTGCATCTGTCACTATAAGTCTGACAGCCCCCCACCCCACCCCAGTACTTAATGAATATGATATGTAAACTTTGCAAAATCTGCCTAACTCAGTCATGCTGAAAAATCATGCGTCAGTAAAATATCCATTCAGACTTCTGGTTAAGGTGATAGAATAGGTGAATGCTGTGTTCGCCTCCTCCCATGACCACATCAGAATTACAACTAAATTATAGAATCAGCTGATGACTAGATGAACAGATGTTCTGTAACTAAGGCTATAAAGAAGCCACAACGAGACTGGCAGGAGGGTCAGAGACATAGAATGGGCTGATCCCTTACCCATAGTGTGGTGATTAATAATCTGGAGAGATATCTTGTCTGTAGAGGACCCCACTGAGGAGTGAGGGTACCAGTGCCGGGAATAAGAGTCCCCAGAGCATCTGGCTCTGAAAACCAGCAGGGACTGATATTCAAGTGAGACACAGAGGGATGCTGGAGTCCTAGGTGTTCCTCTTAAAGAGCCCATGCATGGACATCTCTCTTGCAAACTCACTTGCTCTGCATACCAATGCAGGGACAGCAGATCAAAAAGCACTAAGAACATCCAGGGAGGAACTATATTGACTAGATTCAGGGAAAGGGCTGGAGGGGTAGCTCTCTCAGTGGATGGAAGCACCAGCAGGCATTATTGCTTCTTTTTTGAGTTTGTACCCTGCCCAGACAGTAGGTACCAAGTCTGAGCTCTCCATTAACCTAGCTAACATCATTTCTCTCATCTTGATGATTCCACAAGACCCCCACTGAACTCAAACATTCGGTCTAAGTATTCCAGTGGCTATTTCCATACAAGCAGTCTGCCTTGGCTCACAACGTGGACTTTCCTAAAATCTCTCAAAGGTCTACAAACCCAAAACAAGCAGCAGCTGGCCTCAGCATGTCTCCTACCTCTTACTCAGCTGCCCCAAGCCCAGCACAAACAGCAACCAGTTTCAGCTTGCTTTGTATCTTCTATTAGGTGGTCCCAAACTTGGCATAAGCACCAGCTTGGACTATAGCTTCAATTAAGTGGTCACAAGCCCAGCACAAGGGACAGCCAGTCACAGATCACATTGTAGCTCCCACCATATGGCTCCAAGCTGGGCACAAATGGCAGCTGTCCTTGGCCTGCACTGGTGACCCTCCCAAGAGGCTCCAGAACAAACGTTATATACATATATATATACACATATATACATATATACAGGGGCTATTTTCAGAGCACCACCCAACCATCTCCACAAATAATATACCCAAAGGGCCGACTCAGCTGGCATCCGAGCCCAGCTTGAGCTACTTCTGCCCCGTAGGGTCAGCCCCACCACTGACATGCCAACAGCAACCAAGGCTCAACTACAACAGGAGGGCACAGACAACCCACACAAGGGAAACCCTTGGAATACCCAGTCCAGGTGGCCAGGGAGACTGCACCACTAGGCCCACAGGACACCTACTATGTAAGGTCACTTTGCCAAGACCAGGCGATACAATCAATCTGCTTAAAACAAAGAAACAAACCCAGGGAGTCAGCTAAAATGGGGAGACAAAGAAACATGTCCCAAACAAAAGAACAGGACAAAACTCCAGGAAAAAAAACTCCAGTGAAATGGAGACAAGCAATCTGCCAGAGTCTAAAACACTGATCATAATGATATTCAGTGAACTTAGGGAAAGAATAGATAAGCTTAGTGAGAACCTCAACAAAGAGATAAACCATAAAAAAGAATCAGTCAGAAATGAAGAATAAGATAACTGAAATAAAGAATATTTTGAGGGAATCAATAGCAGATTAGATGAAGCAGAGGTTATTGAATCAGTGATCTTGAAGACAAGGTAGCAAAAACACCTAATTGGAAAATTTTTTTTAAATGACGATAGTTAAAGTGACCTCTGAAATAACATCAAGTATAACAACATTCACATCTCAGGCATAGGAGGAGGAGAGAGAGGGGATTGAAAACCTATTTGAAGAAATAATGACTCAGAATGTCCCTAACCTATTAAAGGAAATAGACATACAAGTCCAGGAAACATAGAGAGTCCCAAACAGAATGAACCCAAAGAAGCCAAGACCAAGACTGATCATCATGAAAATGCCAAAGTTTAAAGATGAGGAAAAAAACAGGAAGTTAGAAAGAGAAAGGCAGTTACTTATGTACAAGAGAACTCCCATAAGACTGTCAGTTGATTTCTCAACAGACTTTGCAGGGCAGAAGAGAGTGACCTGAAATAGTCCATGTGATGAACATTAAGGACTAACAACCAAGATAACTCTACTCAGCAAAGCTTTCATTTAGAATGTAAGGAAAGAGAAACAGTTTCTCAGATAAGAAAAAGCTGTAGGAGTTCATCACCACTAAATCAGTATTATAAGAAATGTTAAAGTGACTTCTTTAAGTAGAAAAGAAAAAAAATAGGAATAAGAAAATATAGGAAAGAAAAAATTGCTGAAGAAAGCAAACAGTAAAAGCAGTGGATCAACCAACTATAAAGGTAGTACAAAGGTTAAAGGACAAAAGTAGAAAGATCATGTGTAATTACAACAGTAAATCAAGGGAAACACAAATATACACATAAAAAAGTAGTAAAAAATAATGAAAACAAATGTGGAAGGGGTAAGTAAAAATTATAGTGATTTTAGAATGTGTTTGAACTTAAGTGACCATCAACTTAAAATAGACTGCTATAAAGGCTTGGTATATAGGAAGCACATTGTAACCTTAAAACAAAAGTCATTTACAAGAGATAGACAAGAAATAGAGAAAGGAAACCAAACATTGTAGAAAGTCATCAACATACAAGAGAGCAAGAGAATAAGGAATAGAGAAGTACAGAAATAATCAGAGAAAAAAAAAACAATAAAATGCCAATGCCTACATACCTATCAATAATTAAATGTAAATGGACTAAATACTCCAATCAAAAGACATAGGGTAGCTGAATGGATTTAAAAACAGATCCATACATCTGCTGCGTACCGGAGACCCACTTCAGATTGAAAGACACACAGACTCAAAGTAAAGGGATGAAAAAAGATATTTCATGGAAATGAAAAAGCTGGAGTAGTAATACTTACATAAGACAAAATAGATTTTAAAACAAGATCTATAACAAGAGACAAATAAGGACATTTATAATGATAAATGGATTAATCTAACATGAGGATGTAACTGTCGTAAGCATCTATGCACCCAAAATAGGAGCACCTACATAACAGCAAATATTAACTGACATAAAGGGAGAGATTGACAGTAGTAGAGAACTTTAACACTCTGTTGACATCAATGGATAGATCATTTAGACAGGATGGAAAATCAATAAGTGGTCTTAAATGACAGCCAAATGGACTTAACAGATCTTTACAACCTTCCACTCCAAAACAAGAATACACATTCTTTTCTAGTGCACATGGAACATTTTCCAGGATAGACTACATATATGTTAGGCCACAAAATGAGTCTCAGTAAATTTAAGAAGATAAATCATGTCAAGCATCTTCTTCAGTCACAATGGTACGAAACCAGAAAGCAGTTACAAGAAGAAAATAATCACACAAACATGTGGAGGCTAAAATAACATGCTACTAAACAACGAATGGGTTAACAATAAGATCAAGGAAGAAATCAAAGGAGACCTTGAGACAAATGAAACTGAAAACACAATGACCCCAAATCTATAGGACACAGGTAAAGCAGTTCTAAGAGTAAATAAAATTCATGGCAATACAAGCCTACCTCAAGAAACAAAAATCTCAGTCTAATCTTATCCCTAAAAGAACTAGAAAAAGAACAAATGAGCCCATAGTAAGTAAGAGGAGGGAAAAAAATAAAGATCAGTGTGGAAATAAATGAAATAAGGTCTTGAAGAAAAAGAGAACAACAGAAAAAAATCAATGGAACCAAGACTTGGTTCATTGAAAAAATAAGCAAAATTAATAAACCTTTATTTAGCCAGACTCAAGAAAAAGAGGGCCCAAATAAATAAAATCAGAAATGTAATAGAAATGACAATTGACTACACAGAGATACCAAGGAGTATAAGGAAATACTACAAATAATTATATGTCAACAAATTAGACAACCTGTAAGAAGTGGATAAATTCCTAGAACCACACAATCTTCCAAGGCTGAATCAGGATGAAAACAGAAAATCTGAACAGACCAACTACCAAAATTGAATTAGTAATCAAAAACACCCAACAAACAAAATCCAGAAATAAACCCATACCTATATGGTCAATTAATCTATGACAAATGATGCAAGAATATTCAATGGACTAAAGACAATCTCTTCAATAAATGGTGTTGGGAAAACTGTACAAGTACATGCAAAAGAACGAAACTGGATCACTTTCTCATACCATATATACAAGAATAAATTCAAAATAAATTAAAGACAAATGTAAGACCTGAAACCATAAAACTTAGAAAACATAGGCAGTAAACTATCGACATTGTTCTTAATATATTTTTGGTTATCTCCCTTCAGGCAACGGAAACAAAAGAAATGTTTCTCCCTTTGGGCAAGAGAAACAAAATAAAAAAATAAATGGGTCTACATCAAACTAGAGTTTTTGCACAGCAAAGGAAATCATCAACACAATGAAAAGACACAACCAAACCTACTGAATGGGAGAAGATATTCATACAACTTACCACCAAAAAACAGTTTGTTTTAAATAAAATGGGTAGAGGACATGAATATACATTTCTCCAAAGAGGACATACAGATGGCCAACAGACACATGAAAAGAGTTTCAAAGTCACTAATAATTAGGGAAATGTAAATCAAAATTACAATGAGATATTACCTCACATCTGTGAGAATGGCTGTCATCAATAAAGCAAGTTCTGGTAAGGTTGTGAAGAGAAGGGAATCCTCATGTGCTGTTGATGGGATAACAAATTGGTGTAGCCAGCATGGAAAACTGTATGGAGGTTCGCAAAAAATTAAACATAAAACCACCTACCATAAGACCTCACAATCCCGCCTCTAGGTATTTTTCTGAGGAACCCAAACACTAATTCGTTAAGATATATGCTCCCCAATGTTTATCACAGTATTATTTACAATTACTTACAGTAGCCAAGATATAGAAGCAACCTAAGTGTCCATCAATTAACAAATAGAGAAAGAAGCTGTGGTATACATAGACAATGCAGTATTACTCAGCCATAAAAAAAATGAAATATTACCATTTGTGACAACATGGATGGACCTAGAAGGTATTGCGCTAAGTGAAATTTGTCAGAGAAAGACGAATACCATATGATTTCACTTATATATGAAGTCTAAAAAATAAAATGAACAAAACAAACTCAAATGCAGAGAATGATTTGATGGTTGCCAGATGGAAAGGGTATTAGGATGGGAGAAAAAGGTGATGGGATTAAGAACAAATTGCCAGTTATCAAAACAGTCACAAGGATGTAAAGTACAGCATAGGGAATATATATATGGTATCAGATTGGTACTAGACTTATCGAGGTGATCACTTCATAAGTTATCATAAATGCCTAAACACTGTGTTGTACACCGAAACTAATAAAATGTCAACTGTAATAGAAACAAAAATTTTAAATTAAAACTATCCATTCAAACTACAAGATAGAACAATGGATTTTAATATAACTGAAAAGTTCACAGCTCTGGTTTCAGATTCCACATTTGACTAAGCTTTAAGAAACTACCACTCGTCAAGTTTAAGTATAGTAACAATATTCACAACTATTTGGAAAGGCTATTAAAATATTCTTCTTTTTCAACTACATATTTGTGTCAGGCTGGATTTTCTTTATATACTTCAAAGAAAAACAGCATAAAGCTATAGATTGAATGCAGAAGCTGGTATGAGAATCTAGCCATCTTCTATTAAGCAAGATATTAAAAAGATATGTAAAAGGAGTGCCAATCTCAGTTTTTTCTTTTGGTGAACTAGTTATTTTTCATGTAGATTTTATTGACGTTAGCATATAATGTGTTTATTTTGTTTAAGGAATTAACAAATTAATACTTTAGAAACTTCAGTTTTGATTTCTAAGTCAGTATAATATATATAACCTACATAAACATGTTTTATGTTTTTAAACATATTTTAATACTTTAAAATGTTTAAAATATTTTAAAATTTTGTTTTAAGTTTTAAGACAATTAGTATAATAAATACAGTCCAACATAAGCTTTTGAAATCCTCAATAATTTTTAAGACTGTGAAGGGATCCTGAGACCGAAAAGTTAGAGAATTAGGCTTTAAGTGTTTCTGGTCCCTTTTCTCTAGATTTCCGAATCTTTTGCATATTAGTGTTTTATAGGCTACAGTGAGAGACAAGAACTCAGACTTGGTTCAAAGAGAAGAAGGGTAGGGGGAGGCTGAGTGCCTTGAAGCAGAGCCTAACAACCTGGCCTGTGCCTCTGTCACGAAACAGAATATCCCAGTGTTGCTGCAGGAGAGAGATAGCCTTCCTGAAGATTCCCTGTGCAGTGTGCCCAAAATAACCACTGGTTTGATCACCCACTCTCATTGTAAATTCTCACTTGCGTTACTCTTCACAAGAAGGGTTTAATATTTTCCTTCTATTTCTAGTCGGTTTAATCACTACTGGATACTTTATTTCTAATCATTTTAACCTCCTGCTATTCACATTACGAAATTCCTGGTGTGCTCCACACTTGCCAGTCAGACCTTTTCGCCACCCTCAGCAGCAGTAATTTGTCCTTAGATGTTTGTCAGTTGCCTACTCATTATACAGGCTGTCTCTGCCCTCATTGGGTCGGTTGAGTAATGACATTGTTATCAATAGCTTAGCAGGAAAGAAGAAGGGAACGTTTAGGGAAACTGATAAAGAAACAGTGATAGTGGAATGAGAAAATTGGTAGGAGAGGTGAATATTACAGTATCAAGTATGAAAAACACCCATCAGAAAATATCTCAGCTGAAAAGCCTTCTATGCCTATACTACTTTGTTAGAAGTGATAAGGAATGTTTCTGATCTGCCTCTGGCAATGCAAACAGTAAAAATTACACTTTACTGAATATCTTATCTGTCAAGTAAAACATTGGACAGGCGCAAAGTAAATTCTTTAAATGCTAATGTTCCTACCCTTTAGGCTACTGATTTTCTTACATAAGCATAACTACTCACACTGAATGTTACTTTAAAGGTAATTATTTTAAAATATTCAAGTTACATGTTCTAATTAGCAGCTCATTTTAAAGGAAAATGCTGGGGTTGACAAAGGGCTGAGTTTATGTACTGCTTTGTGGAGCAGTGCTAACAGGGCTCATTGTGATGATTGGAAAGTGCTTTTTCTTTCCCATAGGAAACTAATTATTTTGACAATTTAGCAAGAATTGGGCCAAGGAAAGGTTTGGATAGCCCGTTGGTAATTAGTTTCCCATTTCCAATCATTTCATCAGATTTTTTTTCTCCCCGCTGTGGTACTTACATATAATGTCCAATTCTGATTTTTGTACTGTTGAGAGAAGCAGCAACTTAGAATGGTGAGCCAACTACTGCATGTGTACGTGCATGCGTGTGTGTGAGAGAGAAAGAGGGAGGTAAGAAAGAAAATAAAAATAACTTATGAATTAGGATCAGTGGGAGGTTTGATAGGCAATGGCTTATTTTCCATTCCTTTTGATTTTGAAGAAAAATAAAGTATTTGACACACTATAATTTGGGCCAGTTTTCAGCGATAAATATGTCCTAAATTATTAAACAAAATTCTGTTACAGAAAAATATCTTTTATGGTACCTTTTCTATAAAAAAAATTACTTGCTGGTATTTAAATAAAAGTTATCTAAGATGGGCCATTCCACTACTTGGTGATCACTTTATTTTTTCTGGCCAGTTTTATAGAGATGATTTTGGTTAAACCCAGATTACCCCCTGATTGACCTGTTAGATCCCTTCTGCTCATTTCCATAATATTCTTTTCAAAAGTATTATTAAAGAGCTCTCATTTAAAAGTATATTTAAAAATCACCTTAGTTGTTGAGAAAATTTGTACATTATATCTCGGCAGTCATATGGTTCATTGGCAGCTCCAAAGCTGAAAGACTGAGCAGAGTGGTGTTTTAATGGGTAACAAATCCCTTCCTTGTTTTTTGATGGCATATGACAACCAGATTTCTCACAGCAGTTAGCACCCAGTAGTCCTTTAAGAGAATGATTCTTAGGATCTCTCCTAGAAGAGATGGGCCACATGTCCCCATACTGACTATGCCTTTGCTGAGATCTGCCATCACATGAATAAGTCTGTAAAAACCAGCAGCAACAGACAAGCACTAAACGTTTTTGTTTTGTTTTGTGTTTTACATTTTCAGGCTTCTGGCTGTGATGGGTCGGAGATTCCTGATGAAGTGAAGCTGATTGGGTTTGCTCAGTTGAGTGTCAGCTGATACATGTCCCTTGATGTAGCCCTGATCTGTCATGCCTCCCCTTACCACACTCCCCCTCAACCTTCCTCTCCCCACATCCTCCCACCCCCTCACTCCCAGTTCCCAGCAAAATCAGAAGATTGTGAAGAGGCTGGCTTCGACAAAATGGGATAAAAAATAATTTTTTTTTAAACTTAACACTCCGAGTTCTGCTTTATTCTCTAGCAATCCACAGTATGAGAACAAGCAAATGCCACAGCTGCACGAATGTTGCTAATTTTTCCAAACGCTATTTAATATTCTTAGCAATTAATTTGGATATCCCTTAAGTGAAAAGAATCTGAAATACACTCAGGTGGTCCTATTTATTGGCAACAAAAGGAATTTTTTCTATCAGAAGCTATTTCTTCTTTCATTGTTGTTTCTGTTATACTTTAACTGTAATCTGACAATGCTGCCTCTTTTATGTTGTATTTAGAAATTAATAATATACTTATAAAATTAAGATTTATTAGCCAAACTTGAATTCTAGTTTTAAAACTGACTGTGAATTTTATTTTTCATATATTTATGCATTACACACCTTAGCTATGAGAAGAAAAGTTTTTGATTATATGCTTCTTGCCGTTAATCTCTTGTTATTTAAACAAAAATTTTCAGGTCTATCTTTGGAGTATTTATAACTTTTGATTTTTGAAATGACTGAATTAGGAACTAGGATGCTTATTCTTTCAGTTTGTTTGCCTAAAAACCAATCTACAATCTGATTGTCTCTTGGGAGAGGGAGGTGCCTTGTAAACTTTCATATTAAGAATGTGCCTGAGGCTGCTTTACTCTGGAATAGTCTCAGATCTAAAATTTCCTCTACATAAAGTGGTATATGTAAGTTTTGCTTCATTGGAACATTTAGAATGCTATATAAAATGTTGCCATTCTATTAGATTGCTAATTATGTACCCATCTCTGATTTGACTTCTCTTTAAATGATAGGATTTGTTGTCCCAAAGGCGATAAACTTGAAAATACCAGAATCTGAGTTTTACTTGAAATTCTGCAGAATACCCAGATGGAGTGAAAAATAATAGAAAGGGTTTTGTGCAATGACTAAAAGGTAAATGCTGTTAACTTTCAAGAATAAATACTTTCAACCCAAGTAGCCCTCTGCTTGACTATATATTATGGAATAGTAAACCTTAGGATTTTCAAAATTGGAATCTAAACTTTCAGGGAGGTGGGCTCCCGGGATGGTACCATTTGCTCTTTCCTTGCTAACCCTAGATATGGCAGCTCTTTAATGTACTTTAAAAAGCAAATATATATATTACTAAGGAAAACAAAGTTATTTATAATTGCCTTGTCATAATTGTTAAGGTGTTCTAGAGCCATTTGCATACAATTTAATGTAATTTCATTCCATTCTATTGTTTACACAATGATTACTCAAAGATGACTACAAAGGTAAAAGGAAAATAAAAGTGTATTGCACAAAGAAATTGTGTCATATTGGTTTTTTTTCCCTCCTTTAGGTATTATCTGCATTGCTGCAGTGATACTCAGTACTTTCATAAAAATACCTAGTAAGAGAATCAGGTTTGGCAAGTAACTTGAATTAGCTTGAGGAGACAATGAAAGAGAAACATTCACACTTTATGCAGACAGACTCTTTGAATTAAAACCATAGGCACAAGGAGGGGTACAGGATGGTGGAGTAGAAAGACCCTGAACTCCCCTCCTCCCGTTAACACATCAAATCTATACCTACAGAGTAATTCCCCTTGAAGAGCTGAGGGCTGGCTGAACAACTTCTGCACAAGAGAGACCACATAGAAATGAGTAGGAGAGATGGATACACAGTATTGTAGGAACCCTACTCCCAACATACCAACACAGTAGGGAAGGATCACTAAAAGGCCTGTGCATAGATTCACATGCCCTGGGACATAGCAAAAAGTGGTTTAAAGGGCACCTAAACTATATGGGAAGGAAATGCATCTACTAAGCAAAGAGCATCTGCCAAACAGGAGGGAACTCTTCATTACCAGAGGTACCAGAAAGCACCATTTGTTGGGCTCTCCCTTTACCTTGCTCACTCTAGCAAGAGCATGAATCCAGGTGCTCTAACCAGCTGATTAAGGCTATCCAGGAGTGCCACAGGCTCACACCAGCTCCCAGGCTTGCACAGGGACGTCCTACCGCACATGCCTGCTTCAGCTACACATCCAGGCTCCAGTGCACCTTGCCCCCCAGAACTCTCCATATCTTGAGCCTCCTCCAACTATAGCTCCACAATCCTGCTAAGGCAGCCCTGACACGGCTTGTACCTGGTACTCCCTACAACCTATTCCCACTATAGCTACTGCTCTAGGCCCTGGCATGACTTGCTCCTGAACTTCCTGTAGCCAAAGCCCATTTTTGTTCCAGCTCCAACTCCAGCTGGCCTACCAAAGTTATGTGGCACACAGTCTACAAAGGGGAAGCTCCTACACAAGGCCGCTCTTTCAAGACTTGGAGAGGTTGCTGTTTCACCTAATTCATAGACATAAACACAGAGACTGCCGAAATGAGGAGATAAGAGACATACTTTCCAAATGAAAGGCCAGGATAAGACTTCAGAAAGGGAACTAAATGAAGCAGAGATAAGCAAACTACCAGATAGAGTTTAAAATGAGGGTTATAAGGATGCTCGATGAACTCAAGGGAAAACAAGATGAACTCAGAACTTCAACAGATTGGTAGAAAATATAAAAAAGGACCAATTAGAACCGAAGAACAACTTAAGTGAAAAACACACTAGAGAGAATCAACATCTTAGATGATACAGAAGAACCAGTCAGCAAGCTGGAAGACATGGTAGTGGAAATCACCCAATAGGAACGGCACAAGGAAAAAGAATTTTTAAAAAATGAGGATAGTTTAAGGGACCTCTGGGACAACATCGAGCATACCAACATTTGCATCATAGGAGTCCTAGAAGGAGAAGAGAGGGAGAAAGAGATAGAAAACCTATTTGAAGAAATAACTGAAACTTCCCTCACCTTATGAAAGAGAACAGACATCAAGTACGAGAAGCACAGAGTCCCAAACAGACCCATATATTTAATAGCATAATTAAAATGCCAAAAGTAAAAAATACAGAGAGAATATTTAAAGTAGCAAGAGAAAAAGCAGCTAGTTATATACAAGGAATCCCCGATAATACCATCGGTCATTTTTCAGCAGAAATTGTAGGACAGAAGAAGGGGCACAATATATTCAGAGTGATGAAAGGGAAACTACAACCAAGAATACTCTGCCCAGCGAGGTCATCATTCGGAACTGAAGGAGATAGTTTCCCAGACAAGCAAAAGCTACAGAACTTCATCACCACTAAACCATCAGCACAAGAAATGTTAAATAAACTTCTTTAAGGGAAAAAGGCCAAAACTAAAAATGAGAAAATATATGAAAGAAAAAATGTCACTGATAAAGGCAAAAATTTAGTGAAAGTAGTGGTTCATGCAATTATAAAGCTAGTATGAAGGACAAAAGTAGAAGGTTGTATATAAATACAGTAATAAAGAGATACATACAAAAGATGTAAAATGTAATATCAATGACAAAAAATGTATTGCTTTAGAATGCATTTCAACTTAAGCAACTATCAACTTAAATAGACTGCTATAAACAGCTTGTTGTACATGATTCTCAAGATCATATATAACATGAGTATATATAAAACCCTTAATAATATACAAAAAGAAAAAGGAACCCAAACTATCACTAAAAAAAAAAGCATTCAATACACGAGAAGAGAGCAAAAGAAGAAAGAAACAGAGAACTACAAAAGTATCAGAAATCAACGATATAGTGACATGTATATAACTATCCATATTGCTTTAAATGTGAAAGGACTAAATGTTCCAATCAAAACACACAAAGAGGCTGATTGATAAAAAGACCTATACATATGCTGCCTACAAAAGACTTCAGATTGAAAAACTCAGACTGAAAGTGAAGAAATGCAGAAATACACTTTATGAAAGTGCAAATAAAAAGAGCTGGGGTATCAATACTTAGGCAAAATGGACTTTAAAACAGAGACTGTAACAAGAGACAAAGTAGGGCATTTTATAATATGAATCTTACATAAGACCACCTAAAAACTTGAAACAAATATTTAATATATATATGTATTAGATCTAAAGTGAGAGATTGACAGTAATACAATGAAAGGTCACTTTAACACCCCACTGACATCAATGGATAGATCATCTAGACAGAAAAATCAACAAGAAAACTCACCTTAAATGACACATAAGGTCAAATGGACTTAACAGATATTTATGGAACATTCTACTCTAAAACGGCAGAATATACATTCTTTTCAAGTGCACATAGAACTTTTTCCAGGATAGACCATATGATATCTCACATAAAAAGTCTCAGTGAATTTACGATAGAAATCATATCAAGCATCACCTTTGACCGCAATGGTACGAAACTAGAAATCAATTACTAGAAGAAAAATGGAAAAAATAAACACATAGAGGCTAAGCAACATGCCACTAAACAGTTAAGAAATCAAAGAGGAAATAAAAAAAATCTTGAAACAAATGAAAATAGAAACACAATGATCTAAAATCTTTGGGATACAACAAAAGCAGTTCTGAGAGGGAAGTCCATAGTGCTACAGGCCTACCTCAAGAAACAAGAATAATCTCAAATAAACAATCTAAATTTATACCAAAAGGAATTATAAAGAACAAACAAAGCCCAGAGATGAAGGAAGGAAATAATAAAAATCACAGAGAAAATAAATGAAATAGAGACTAACAACAATAGAAAAGATTAATGAAACTAAAAGCTGGTTCTTTGAAAAAAATAAAATATATGAATCTTTAGCCAGACTCAACAAGAAAAAAAGAGGGCCCAAATAAAATAAGAAATGAAAGAGAAGTGTAAATGGACACCACAGAAATATAAAGCATTATAAGAGAACATATAAGCAATTCTACAACAATAAATTGGACAACCTAGAGGAAACAAATTCCTAGAAACAATCTTTCAAGACTGAATCAGAAAGAAACAAAATCTGAACAGATAAATACTAATGAAATCAAATCAGTAATCAAAAAACCCCAACAAAATTCCAAGACCAAATCGCTTCATTGGTAAATTCAACCAAAATTTCAGAATACTTATCCTTCTCCAACTGTTCCAAAAGATTGAAGTGGAGAGAAAGCACCCAACTCATTCTACAAGGCCAGCATTATCCTGATACCAAAACCAGACAAAAACAGTACAGAAAAAATTACAGGCTAATATCCCTGAGAAACATACATGCAAAAATCCACAACAAAATATTAACAATCAAATTTAGCAATACATTAAAAAGATCTATACTATGATCAAGTGAGATTTATTCCAGGGATGCAAGAATGGTTCAATATCTGCAAATCAATTAACATGATATACCACGTAAACAAATGAAGGATAAAAATCATATATCAAAAGGTGCAGAAAAAGCATTTGACAAAATTCAAAATCCATTTATGATAAAAACTCAACAAAGAGAATTGAGTGAACATACGTAAGCATAATGAAGATATTATATGACAGACCAACAGCTAACATCATACCTGGTGATGAAAAGCTGAAAGCTTTTTCTCTAAGATGAGTAAGAAGACAAAATGCTCACTCTCACCATTCTCATTGAACATAGTCTTGGCCACAGCATTAGACAAGAAATAAAAGGTATTCAAATTGGAAAGGAGGAAGTAAAGCTGTCATTCTTTGGAAATGACATGATACTACATACAGAAAATCCTAAATATTCCACATAAAACTATCAGAACTAACAAATGAATTCAATAAAGTTGCAGGATACAAAATTCAGAAATCAGTTACATTTTACACAATAATGAACTGTCAGGAGAATTTAAGAAAACAATCCCATTTAAAATTGAATTGGAAATAATAAAATACCTAGGAATAAATTTTACTAAGGAGATAAAAGAACTGTACTCTGAAAATGATAAGACATTGAGGAAAGAAACTGAGGAAGAAGTAAATAAATGGGAAGATATACCATGATCCTGAATTGAAAGAATATCATTAAAATGTCTATATTACCCAAGGTAATCTGCAGATTCAATGCAATCTCTATCAAAATACCAATGGCATTTTTTCCCCTAAAACTAGAATAATCTTAAAATTTATGTGGAACCACAAAAGACCCCAAATAATCAAAACAATCTTGAGAAAGAACAACAAAGCTGAAGATATCATGCTCCTCAATTTCAAACTATACTTCAAAGCTCTAGTAATTAAAACAGTATGGTATTGGCATAAAACAAATACATATAGATCAATCTAACAGAATAGAGTCCAGAAATAAACCCACACTTATATAGTCAATTAATCTATGACGAAGAAGGCAAGAATATACACTGGGGGAAATTATAAACTTCTTAATAAATGGTGTTGGGAAAACTGGACAGATACATGCAAAAAAAAAAATGGAGCTAGAACCCTTTTGTACACCATATACAAAAAAAGTCAAAATGGATTAGACTTAAAAGTATGACCTGAAATTATAAGTTGCGTAGAAAACAGGTCATAAACTTTGACATCATTCTTTAGCTGTGTGTGTGTGTGTGTGTGTGTGTGTGTGTGTGTGTGTGTGTGTGTAATTTATTTGTATATGTCTCCTCAGGCGAAGACAACAGTAACAAATTAAATGGGACTAAATGAATCAAACTAAAATCTTTTAGTGAGACAACCATCAACAAAACGAAAAGGAAACCTTTTCTGGAGTGAAGAGGATATTTACAAATTATGTATCTGATAAAGGGTTAATCTCCCAAAATATATAAAGAACTCATACAACTCAACAACAAAAACAAATAATACCATTAAAAAATGGACAGAGGACCTGAATAGACATTTCTCCAAAAAGGATATACAGACAGCCAAGAGACACAAGAAAAGATGTTCAACATCACTAATCATCAAGGAAATATAAATCAAATCCACAATGAGATATCACCTCACACTTGTCAGAGTGGGTATTATCAAAAAGTCAACAAAGTATAAGTGTTGGCAAGGATGTGGAGAAAAGCAAACAGGTGCTCTCTTGGTGATACTGTAAACTGGTGTAGCCGCTGTGGAAAATAGTATGGAGGTTCCTCAAAATATTAAAAATAGAACTATCATGACCCACTAATTCTATTTCTGGATACGTATCCCCCCCCCAAAAAAACCCCGAAAACTAATTTGTAAAGATAAACCCCTATGTTCATTGCAGCATTGTTTATAATAGCAAAGAAATGGAAGCAACCAGATTCCATATATATGAATGGATAAAGAAATAGAACATATACACAATGGACTATTACTCTGCCATAAAAATGAAATCTTGCCATTTCTGACAACATGGATGGAACTAGAGTATTATGTCAAGTGAAACAAGTCGGGCAGAGATGGACAAATACTGCCTGATTTCATTTATATACAGAAACTAAAAAAAAAGAAAAGAAAAAGAATCAAACTTAGAGAACAAACTGATAGTGGCCAGAAGGGAAGTGTTGTAAAAGTGGAAGGGGATTAAGAAGTACAAACTTCTAGTGACAAACTAAGTCATTGGGATATAAAGCACAACATAAGGATTATAGTCAATAATATGATAAGTATGTATGGTGACAAATGGTTACTAGATTTATTGTGGTAATCACTTTGTAAGGTATGTAAATGTTGAATCCTTATGTTATATATCTGAAACTAATATTTTATGTCAACTCTAATTAAAAATAATTTTTTTAAACCATTTCTCGTTTAGGAAAAAACATGTGGCTCACTGCCAGCATTAATTTAATTTTACATAAACACACTCTTTGAGGCTAAAGCAAATCTGACTGGTTTTCAATGTGAAAAAAATATATAAAACCTGTTCTTGGAGTTATTTCTAAACAGAACTTGTCTTTAATCCTAATATAACAGAAATGTATACATAAATCAGATTCATCAAATGAATCTTAGGCTAACAACTGGTGGAGAATAATGTTAACATCACATGTAGGAATACTACATTTTCTAAGATTTAAGATTTTCAGGAATCGAGAATTACTATATTTTATAAATGAAAATACTTATAAAACTACTATTAAACAGATACTTATAACGACTAAATAGATACTAAACAAATACTTATAAAATGCTACTAAAAACGATGCTATAAATAGAATAATGTAATTTGTTTCCAAAGACAAATGACACATAAGGCCATATATACTAAAGTGATATGAAAATAATAAAAGTGAGATAGTTCCTGGCAAACTTTGGGAATAAGGTTAGAACTGTAATCCCTGAGTTATTTCAGAGTGAACACTGCAGCCGCAAGCATCACCAGCAAGAATTCTCGGGGCAAATGGGAAATGGGTTAAAAACCCCAAGACCATAGGGCTGCAGAGAACAAGAGAAAAATTGTTCTACCTACTTCAGTTTGCTGCTGTGGGCACTGAGGTTTGCAGTGGCAAATGACTTGTTCAGGACTCCACGGAGCAATCTGTAGAACTAGACTCCCAGGGCCCTGTTTTCCTGACACCTAGAGAACGCTCTTAATACCCTTCTGTGCAACTTTTGGGCAGAAACGGTATAAGGAAAGACCCTTGTCTTCTACTCAAAGTGTAGAAGTACATGACTAATTGGAGAACCCTTATTTTGCAATGTTGTTGGTATCATTTAATATCTATAATTTATGCCCATGTTCCCATATTTTTTCTAATTATATTTGAGTAAGTTTATCTATATTCATAAATTAGAATAAAGATTTAGAAATATATAAAGAAATTAGGATGAAGAGACAATAAGAACTGGTTAACCAGATGAATGTAGAGAGGAAGTTAGTATACAGAAATTAACCAGAGGTCCTGCATAATTGCTAGAGGAGTACACAGATTTGGGTTAGAGCTTCCGACCCACCAATAGAGAAAAGGTATGTATGATCAGATACAGCCTACTCTGTGACATTTTATTTTTGTAAAGTTAGGAGAAAAATGATTTTCCCTAGTACTAAAGCCTGAAAGAAAATTCTTCTAGGAAGTTGAAATTCTAGAAACTTAACTGTCAAAATATTTATAAAATACACACGCAGTAAGTTTTGAACACTTTCCTTTTCTAGGTCTCAGGTAGGTTACGTGAGAGGAAATGCTAGTCAGCAGGGAGCTAATAGCATGATCTAAGCAGTTGTGGCTTAAGAAGGTAGAGGAATCAAAGTTGAAAGGAATAAGTGGACTACATATTCTTTAGCCAATCCTCTATTTCCCTTAACCAAGCTTATGATTAAAGATGACATGCAGCTATGCCATGTTGAGGTTCTATTGATTAGCAAGGACTTAAACTTCACTAAACACAGATATTTGGCATTATATATTTGTGCAGATTCATACGCTTTGACAAACAGGAGGGTTCACAACCTTTTAGTAAAATCGAGACACCTACATCTCATACCTAAAAACATGCAAAAAATGTTCTACATTCATTGTGCCTCTGGTCGACTGGCAAAGATTTAAAATGAAAAGAAGTTTCCTTTTATCTCATTTTAACTCTGAGATATTGTTCTTACATGAACGAAATGGTTTTCTGTATTTACATACTTTTCAATATGCCTATAAATCATGTGATGAAAATTTAAGAAAATTATCCTTGTAAAGTTGTAAAGTTCCCTATAGGTTCTATATCATGTACTAATAATTGTGTTAGATGGCCACTTTATCTTATGTCTGAGTAGGGTAAAGTAGTAGTTATTAGAGGAAGAACCAAGAATTACACCAAAAAACAAAATGTAGTCCTATATACAATGATATTAGCATGGAAAACTTTCATATCAGGATTTTCAATTAAAATTAAAATTAAAATTAACAAGCAGAATCTACCACTAAGTAATTAAATTACAGGGATGATAAAAATGAGCCAATTAACAATGGAGGGCTTCTGTCAGAGATTTGGATTTGCATGCAGTAATATATATAATCTTAGGTCTTTTTTTCTTGGAAGTATATTTGATAAGAGGAGCTGTTGCTTAGTGAGGCCTATTTAGTTTGATAATAAAATAATATGATCAGTTTAAAACAAAATGTTTATCCATTCCTTATTGCCGAGAGCATGCTTCTAGCTAAATCAAAAGTGCCTTTATATAATTACAAATCAGCTTAAAGGGAATTCAGATATACTCCTGTTTTTCTGCTGCACACATTTTTTTTTTGTCAAATCTGTTATGAAATCTTATCTAATAATTATGACTCTCACCAGGATATGAAAGAGCAGGTTGGGTATAAGCTATGTGCCAGGGCTGGACGTACTAGAATATTCCAACCTAGAACCAGGTAATGCTTTCCAGATTTCTAAGTTTCAAGAGGTCTATTACTAGGCTTACTAGCCACAAACAAATGGCTTTCAAGTAACAATGCCCACTGTGTATTGGCCAGAACTAAAAATGCAAGTGTAGAAACTCTAAGAAAGTGTTACCTTTCAGCTGATGCAATACTTTCTGGAGTTTGCTGCTTGGGACGTGCACCGTGGGAAAGATTAAAATGTTTAATACATGAAAGTGTATAGACTACAAGAGCATATGTTTAAATATGACAAAGTAACTGACTCACTTAACGGCTCTAGACGCAATATCTAGCAACCCTCAAAATGCCACAAAAAAAAAGGGTTGTCATTCCACTGTAATGGACAGGTAAACCATAAAAAACTGGTAAAAAGTACCTGTTTCCAAAATGTCCCAGTGATTACCTAGATGCTAATTTGCCACAGAGAAAATGTATGTCCTGATAACAGTGATGTTCCCTTTATCTGCCTTCTTGCATTGTGCTCATCAAATCTAGCCAGGGCTAGTTTGGGGATCTAAGAGCAGTCAAAGAAAAAATGCAAAAGTAGGTTATTGGCTACTGTCCATTTTGTGCCAAACCAATGGATGCATTCCCAGGTGAATGAACTAAGACAGACAAAACACATATATGAGCTGTAGTCGACAAAACAAGCCTCATTTGCTGGAGACTTGTTGAACCTTTTGTTAAATTTGGCTCATAACTCATCAAAGGGCAAGGAATATTATTAAAAGTTATTGTCTTGTGCTGCTGTTATTTGAATTTGCTATAGAATGTTGAAAGGGCAGTAATAATTATTCCTAGAGTGTATTTATTCCTCATGTAGAATACTGGATTGAGAAACCAAGACTTGTAATTTGACACAGAGGCAACCAGCTTAATGTTTAGGTAGAATGTTCAGTAAATAAATGGGTCATAATCTGAGAGAAGGTAGTGCCCTTCTTTAAAAAATGGTGTAGAAAGTGCTCTGGTCCACCTTTCCCCCGGATGAACAGTTTGGTATTAGACAATTCTTGCAGCAGTGCTTAGATGTGTTAAGTGGCATTTGGTTCAAAATAAACAGGTGATAAGGTTTAGTACATTCAGTAACATGTACATTCGGTACATAATGCACACATTTAGAGCATTATGGCTTATCTGTCCATTCCAGTGGAAGAACATGTAGGTTTTTCCAAATAAGTCTTTTCTTCTTTAAATTCCAAGGGATTCTGAAAAAGGAAGTGAATCAAAATGACATGGAAAATTGAGGAAAGGTACAAGTGTGTGGCCAAACTGAGATGCCAATGGTGTTCATGCACAGTATTGGGAAAGCCTGAATTCCAAGCCAACGCTCTTTATTTTCCCATTGTAGAATGCTGCATGAAGCCTGGCCATATATATTGTCAAATTTGATTCACACAATAGCTCTGTGGAATGTGTATACATGTACTGAGTAACAATGTAAGATCTATCTCTTACTGTGGGTTAGAGCCGAAAAGTTCGAAAGCCATTGCTTTAAGGTACTTTGAATGTTTTGTTGTTGCTGCTGTTGTTACTTTCAGCCAAAAGCGATCACTCTGCTAAGCACTTTACATCATTTCATTTAACCCTAAACAACTCTATTGGTTAGATTTTATTACCCTATTTTAAAGATGAGAAAATTAAGGTTCAGAAAGAGTAAGGTGCCCAGGGTAATACAGAATATGAAGCAAGAATTTGAATGTAGATATATTTGGTTATAAAGCCTATGCCCTTAATTATTTAGACAGCTTCCTTACATACTACAAGATGCACTTTATTTCAGGTTTTCTCTAGACCAGGAACTAAACCAAAGACTTTTCTGATGTTATCTTAAGCCTCACAACAACTCTAGGAAATCATTTTTTTAAATCTGTATTTTATAGATGAAAAATAGATGTACAGAAATCTTAGGTAAATTTTCCAAGTCAGCCAGCTAGAAGGTGACAGAGGGGTACTGCACCCAAGTCAATCTGACTCCAAAGCATTTCCACTCTACCTTAGAAAGCTGCCTCTCTGAGGGCAAATCCAGGTTTTGTGGAGCCTGACACTTTTATAGTTTAGGGTAGGGAACTCTCTAAGTTTTGGGTATGGTATTATTCATAGAAAATTAGGTACTGAGTTTTGGAAGGCAACCTGAAGACGATGCCTGGTAATTGTCACTGAACCACAGATGTTGTATTTGTTTCATTTCAAAGTCTATATTACAACTATTGGGTAAATCAGAACCTTTTGTTATCCAGGAAGGTAAGTAATTTTCCCAAGCTCAAAGAACCAGAAATAATTGTTTGAGAAGGGATGGTTTTAAATGCCTTAAAAAAAAAAAAAAAAAGAATTTAAATAAAAAATAAACAAATTACATTCTTTGGTAATTGTAAAATAAAAATGGCTTCTGCTAAGGCTTTGTTGCTGTTGTGTGACCTCACACAAGTTCCCTAAGCTTCGTGTACCATTTTTAGATTGAAGGGGTTTAATTAGTTGATTATTAACTTCCTTTCCAACAGGGACATTCTAGGGGCCTAATTGAGCAAGTAACAAACTGGTTGCTACTTGACTGAACCGTACAATCCATTCAGTTGTATGGTTGAGCCCTTGCTGAATTGGGTTTTAGAAATTATAATCAGCTAATTAGGAACTTTTGTTATACAAAGAGTTGTACAGGGTGAGTCAGGACCCACCAGGGGAAGTTAAAAGGATGGGTATGTTAATTTGCTTGCTTGATTGCAGTGACTATTTCACAATGTATATCAAAACCATTCTATACCTTAAACATAAATGATTCTTGTCAGTTATACCTGGGAGGAATAAGAAGCTTTATTGCTTTCTGCTTCTTCCCCTGGAGCCTTGAAGAAAGATGGTGGGAGGGAAGAGAAAGGGCAGGAAGGAGAAATGGCAGTCTTATGGCTGCAGGAAGCATCAGACAGGTCTGGGCTCCTTATGTTCATAGGTATTTTCTCTGGATGGTATATTAGCTTTTGACAGTCTTAAAATATTTAAAATATTTCTATTTCTGGGGGTATACCCTAAGTACATAGCACTCGCCATTCCTTCAAGCTCCTCCTCCCCACCCCCCTGCCTCACCTCCCCGCCATCCCCACCAGAGCTCCTGCCCCAGGAAGAATGGCAGGAAGTGCATTGAGGAAGTGAGAGTCAAGGAGGGAGACAACTGACAAATAGTCCTAACCCAAGAGGATAAAAGCTTCCACAGTGTCCTTATTGATTCCTGGGATCTAGGTCAGAACCCAAATCTTGGGAATTGCATATTCCTAGTATTTCTAGTATTTTTGTTTAGTGAATCATTAATAATTAACTACCAGAGTACCTACCGTATTCTAGGTATTTTTTATATATATTATATTCTTAATTACCATAGCTATGCAAAGTGCAAAGTAGGTATAGTTGTCCAACTTACAGATAAAAGTTCAGAGCCGTTAGGTAACTTATCCAAGATGAACAGCTAGTAAGTAAATGGCAGGACTAGAATCTAAACTTTTACATGTAATGTCTTTCTACCATAATATATTGTGTCCCACTTAAATCTGCATTTTCCCTATATTTATATTATATGATTGACTTTCAACCCACCAATAGAGTAAGAGTTTCTCCAGGATCTGTTTCAAATGAAACTTGGTACTGTTAAATTGTATGGTACCAGATTCTTACTCAATACGTATTGGAAAAATCCAATAATATAACTGGCCAAAAAAAAAAAAATCTTTTAGGAGAAATACATTGAAAACCAATGACTGCAATCAGACTGGCAAAGAATTCAGGCTACAAAAATTGCAAATGGTAGTTGTTAAGCCAATCAAGAAAAAGACAGTCTGGCTGAGTGTCATTTTCAGCTGTTTCCCTGTGTTGGCAACCTTTCAAAGCCACGCGGTTATTAAATGCGTTAGAATAAGGAAGACTGTGTTAACACCATAGTCAGCAGTGCAAAATGAATTTAAAAGTGATTGACAGATAAGTAGATTTGAAGTAGCAAATCGCTAAAAAGATTAGCCTAGAACTATGAAATACAGAATGATACTTTAGTGCAGGTTAAAAAAGAAAAGGTTGATTTGCCTATCACTAGAGCCACCTTGGGGATCCAGTCGAGTATTTCTTGAACTTCTCAGTGCCAGCATGGTATAGGATAAGGTTAACCTTCTCCTTGAAGTATCATTTGGACAATACAATCATAAAAAGATCACCTTTGAGTCTAAATCCTTTCTGTCTCTCATTTAATACTAGAGCTTTTTGCCCTCCATCAGGAAAATAGGACGCTTGTTTTTAAATAGTGATACCAAAGGAAACCGAAGTTTTGCCACTCAGAAGCTGCCTTTGGGGTTACTGATTTTGAGCTGTTTATTAGGATACAAGTCTTAGAAGGAACTTTTCAACCCTTCCCCCTTTCCTGCCCAAGAAACTGACAGAAAAACCTGCTGTGGGAAGGGTATTTAGGATGTTTGCTTTAGCCTAATTTGAATTAAGTATGGCAAAAAAAGAAGGCTTTAGGCAGGGGCCTATTAGATAGATACCCTCTGTGCCCCCTTGTTTGAGTTGCTCAGCAAGAATTTTCCTACCATGTATGTTTTTCTCTTCCTAAACTACCTGTATCACCCATTCTCATGTCTTAAATCTAATGCCCTGGTCCCCACCCCACACCCTTTCTTCTTTGTCCAAAAATGTCATATATACCCAAGATTGCCTCACTGTCTTTGGAATTTTCATAGTTATGTGAATTCCCCATGCACATGTATTAAAAATGAGGTTTTCTGTTAATCTGTCTGTTCATTTTATTATTAGCCCAGCTAGAAGAACTTAGAAGGTGGGAGGAAAAGTATTAATTTTTTAGCCTCCAAAATGTAATGCCCTGAAATTTACATTGTAAAGCCCTGAAATTTTAAGTAGTTCAGAGTTACCTGTTTAAATCAGTATCATCAGTGTCTATGTTCCATTTGTGCAAGGAGACTATGCATTTGCTCAGGGTAGACACGGCCAAGCAATCACAGCCAACATTCTTCCTGGGCCTCAGTATTTTTCAAACACAGAAATCCAGAACAAAAAACATCGAATTAAGTGCTTGTGAAAAGAACTAAGCTATGAAAACAAGAGCCTCATGTCTACTTTATTAACAACCATATACACAGGACTTAGCTTAGAATAATTACACAATAATTGTTGAATGAATATATGGCATGCCTGATTTCTACCAATTCCCTCAAATTTAGACTCATTGAATATAATTTTTTAAAAGATAACAGGATTTAAGAGATCACCTGATCTAAGCTCCTGGCAATCTTCCTCGGAACCCAAGCTTTCTAACTCCTAGCTTTGTATTTCTTACACTCTTCACAGAAAGAAATTCTCTTATTGTCATTGGAGAAATATCATATGAGACTAGATAGTTTTCGGAGTAGGGTAAAGAAGGTTTGTGTTTCTTAAGTTTTTAATCACAGAGATAATATATTAAATGTAGAATGATCCTAAAACTATAATACTCAGACACATGGTCTGGAATGAACACATGAGTACACAAGGAAATGTTTGATATGTGACTTAAAATTTCACCAAATCACCCTGAAGTTCTTAACTTCAGAGAAATGATTAAACTATCAATAATGGCCGAACCAGAGAAATTCGTCCACTCCTGTGTTCTCTGTTAAAGATTCTTAAGAGTTTGTTTGGAGGTTCTAGCAGTGGAGCGCAGATACTCGTATACCCTTGACCAAAGAATGGTCCTCTTCCACCGAGCATGCAGCTTCAGGAGGGACACACGTGGAGTGGTTAGGGAGGAAGGGGACACCCTCCTAGCTAGCCAGATCAGCCGAATCAACCCTGGTGATCAATGAGGTGAGAGATGTCACTGCCAGATCACCCTCACATTCGTCTGTTGACGATTCTTGAGGCTCCATATTCACCCCTTGTCCTTGAGTTGGCGACTGATATCTAGGAGGTGCCCATATTTGGAAAGTCAACCTCAAAAAGAAGCCCTTTGACCAAAGCCCATCTAAAATGAGGAAAGAGAGCCAAGCACTCAACTATGATGACTTTTTCCTTCGAATACATTCTCCAAAGAGCAGCATTTTGTCCATCTTGCTCAAAACACATGAGGATGAGGATATAGGTTTCAACAATTCTTTCAACTTTTTTTTCTTATTTGAATATGAAGCTTTGTAGAGCCTTGTATTGATCTTGAAAAAGTGCAATCAGTTCCTGGTCTGCAGAAAATTCTTATGTACAAGCAAGCTGAACTCTGTCTTCCTTTCCTTATCTTTTACCAAGGACCCCTTGTTGTCCTGGGAATAATGGTAGAGAGCTAGGGATCTTTAAGTTGTCTGACTCCCCATTACCTTTATGATCTCAACTCCTAATACTCCCCTCTATGTTCTCTTAACTTCAGCCATACTGGCCTCCTTGCTCTTCAAGACACCAGCACTACTTTAGCTATTCTCTCAAAGACAAGCTTCTCTCAGATCTCCTTGGATTAATTCCTTCTCCACCAAGTGTTTTCATTAATGTTACTACTTCAAGGAGGCCTCCCTAAACTCATTTAAAATTATAACCTTCAACTCATCTATCCAGCACTCTTATACCCACTTACTCTCCTATTGTTTTCTTTTTCCAAAGCACTAATCACTTTCTGAAGATCTATAAAATATACTTATTATATCTAGTATATAGTCTCTCATTCTGCTCCACAAGTTTAGAGATATTTTATTTACTGATATATTTCGACTTCTAGAACAGTAACAGGGATATTGTAGTTTCTCAATAAAAAAAAGTACTTGTTGAATTCTTAATTAAGGGAAAACATAGGAAAAATTGTGAAAACAATGGCAATAACTCAGAGATGCTAACCAAGAACGCTACCTCCTGGAGCTTTTTATTTTTCCTTGTCACTCAGCCTGAAATTTTACCAATTATCAATTTATTTGACTTAAAAAAAAACATTATCTTTCAAAATGTAAATACTATGGTAGTGTTGCTAAGGACTGTTAGTTACTAACACATTATTGTGAATCTATTTGAGCTTATCATTGTCTCCCAGTCTCTAACAGAGACCAGCTTCCTGATGAGAACAAGAATGATAGAGGAAGCTAGGACACTTTAGAACACTGAGCACTATAGGCAATGTGGAAATCCTGGGTGGGAGCCAGAGTAGGGAGGCTCAAGGCAATGCAACAGGGCTCAGCCTGGAGAGATGGAAATGGTAATGCCACATTTACATATTAATGTTTAGCTCTGTGATGATCTTTTCAAAATCCCTCCAAGAAAAGCTTGTTTAGATCAGTGACCTCCCTTAGATCAATAATGCCTGTTGGCGAAGTGTAGCCTACTTCCCAAAATGTGCCCAGTAGGAAGTCATATAAAGGAGTAAATGGGAACAGGGATGAACATTTGGCTTCCTGGATCTCTTGATGTATCCCTCTCCAAGAGACTGAAAATGCTCATCAGATTTGTTTCATCTAGAAAGAATAGTTCTGTGTTTCCCCTGCAGCTCTCTTCAGGCTGGTCCAGCTGATTAGCTATCCAGGTTTCATTGCCTAACACTGTGGCACTTCCATAATTTATTTGGCCACCACGAATAACACCAATATGACAGCCCACACAAACACTACTTTATGGCTATTTTACGATTGTTAGATTGTTGATGGTCAAGCTGTTTTCAGAGTCAACCCATTATCCTTTAGTGTCCAGAGATTTCGAACTGATTCAAAGACCTGAACTAAACAACTTTGAAATGATGGTGAGGGGCTGGGTGCAGTTGGGATAAGCAATAATGCATTGAAGAGCTCAGGCTAGAAAGTTTATGGTTGTTACAGTTATATATACTCTATAGGGCTGCAGAAACTTAATTTTTTCCCTCTCATCCTTTCTGGTAAATAATTAACTATCTGTTGAATAATTTGAGAATTTTAAGAACACAGAAAGAGAGAATAGGATGAGAAACCTATAGACTTTCAGGGCATTGTGTCCTTGTCAGTGAAATGGAGGGAAAAGTTGAAAATTCTTCTACAAACTCTTTGAATTGAAAGTCTTCTGCAATAAATAACAACAACAACAACTACTACTACCACCACCACCACCACCACCACTTACTGAATGCTTACTCCTTGCCAAGTACTGTATTTGATCCTAATAGCCCCTAGAGACAAGTGTTATCCTTGTTCTATGTTCTACAGATGAAAAAAACAAGTTCAGGCCCATTGGATATCTGCTCTGGTTCCTAAAGAGAGGAAGGGGTAAAATCAGGACCTATGCTAGTGGCTGAGCTACTATTCATACCCTTCTTTATTATACTGTCTCCGCACAGGGACCACGAAGGGGTATCTAGGTCTCTTGACTCTGTCTGAGCAGAGTATTTTAAAAGATTTATTTTACATCAGAAATTTCCATCAGAGCTTGGTGTAAGGTTTGAGAATGAGAATTCCCTTCATCCTTGTTTTTTAATTAAGCTCTGTGACTCAAAGAGTTGTGTGAACTCGGCTTCTTCCCAACCAGACATCCAACTGCCCACAGAAAGCATATATTCTTCTCTGCTGCTAAGGGCCATTAGCTTCACATGGCCAGGACTATGAATTATATTTAGAGAATGAAGTCACCAAGATGGCAACATAGAACGTTTTTGCCTTCACTGCCCCTCACAAGAAAAGTGACAATTATTCATGAACAAGACAGCACTGAGTCAGTCCTAGAGCACAGGGGTGAGGCTGAAGTACTTCCCTGCACCCAGAGACCAAGAAGAACTGCATTGGAAGGGAAAGAGAAATGTCTACATGCTGACCTCACTGCCCCTTCCCCAGGCCAGCACAACACCATATGGAGAGGTCTCTCGAGCCTTCAGTTCCTACAGTGGGAAAAGAGAGCCCAAGGGAACAACCAGTTACCCTGGTGTTGTGGGTCATTTTGTGGGAACCCCTACTCTGGTCTTATCCTATGGAGATTGCAGTAGAATCAATGAGACTCAACCACTGGGAATCTGACTGTGATGGAGAAGGTGGTAAGGGCTTTCAACAACCAGCAAATGGATCTCGGCAGACTGAGGTAATACTTGGAGTGCTCAAGTAGATATTTCAACCAATGGCTTTGCTCATCTGCAGAACCAACTTGCTGGTACATTCTGATCAGGGAATTCAGTAGGCTGGGGTATAGATCTTCCTGATCAGAATCCTCAAAGGAAGAGCTTTGTGGACCTTGGAGGCTTGTTTGCCCACACCCTGACAAGGAACTGAGTCACAGCCCTACACATTGGGGAGAATGTCTCCTGATCTCCTCTGGCCAGAGGGGCTGGTCAGAGCATATGGAAGTGGTGTAATCCCCAAAATGCTCAAGTTGAGATGCAGTCAGGAAAAGCTGATTGGCTCCAGAGCAAAATCAGTACAGGCAGAGAGTATTCTCCTGCTACACCCAGGGGGATTAGTTGATAGCTGGACTGAAGGTAGCTCCTGGCCTCTCCCAACCAGAAAGCCCATTTGGGAAAAATTGGGTGAAGCCTGGAGTGGCCCCTCCCCATCCTACCCAAAGGAACTGAGACATAACCCAGCTGCTGTATCTCTCAGCCCCATGTGACCATGAGGGCTGTCAAAAACACTTGGAAGCTGCATAAGACAGATAGGCGGGCATAACCAATAGTCTGCAGAGAAAAGCCAATGGTTCTGTTTGACCAGGAATCTTGCGACATGAATGTGATTGAGTTAAGACAAGGAACAAGGAGCTTTACTGGCTTTAGAGCTGCTTCTCCCACTGTGATCAGTAAAGGAAACTAATTCATAGTACCACTCACTGCTGAATATGGGCTTCAATTTTCTCAACTGATATGGGAAATGTTAAGAAATCTAATATAGCTATCCTATCCCGGAGGAATTTTAATAACCTCCTCTCACGGGAGCACTACCTTTCTCCCATGGGCAGAACAAAAGATCACGAAACAAAATACTGCAAAGTATGTGGAAGTAATCAATGTATAAATCTACCTGCCTATCTTTGTTCAGGGTTCAGACTCTGGGAAGTGACTCCTCTGAGCCCTCTGGTGTAAATAAACCTCCTTTGATTCTTAGTTCATTGAGTGTTGCTTGGTTCTTCCGGAATCACAGGCCAAAATTTGCAACACAACCAGGGAACCAAACCAGAGTACATGGAAAGCTCCAGAGCCCATTCAACAGTCCTATGTACAGGGACCCTGGAACAGAGTACACCGCATGGCTTCCCCATCTGTACAGCAAAATCAATGGCTTCATCTGACCAGGAAATTCAGTACCACTACACCTCCTTTACACAGGAAATGCTAAAGGAAGTTCCTTGGGAGAAAGTAAAAGGATACTAATGAACATCATAAAATATAAAAAGGTGGCATAAAACTCACTGGTAATGGTAAATATATAGTCAAAATTAGATTCTGCAATATGGTAATAGTGATGCATAATTCACTTACATCTCTGGTTTAAAAATTTTAAAATATATATGTAGTAAAAATAACCATATTAATATGTTGTTGATTATGCAATATAAGTATATGTAAATTATAACAGCAGTAACCTAAAATGTGAGGGGGAGGTAAAATAAAACTTTAAAGTTTAGACATACTATTGAAATTAAGTTGTTGTCAGCTTAAAGTAGGGTGCTATAATTTTAAGATGTTTTATGTAAGCCTCATGGTAACTACAAGGGAAAATCTGTAATAATTCCAAAAAAAAAAAAAAAGAACCTGATAAAGAAGTCAAACCATACTAATATCAAAATACATCAAAACATGAAAAGAAAAAAAAAAAAAGACAGCAGGATATAGAGTAAGAAACAATGGACCCTACAGAACAATCAGAAAACAATTATCAAAATGGCAATGGTAAGTTCTTACCTATCAATAATTACTTTATATGTCAAGGGATTAAAATATCTAATCAAAAGACAAAGAATGGCTGAATTTAAAAAATAAGATCCAACAGTATACTACCTACAACAGAGTCATTTTAGTTTTAAAGACATACACAGACTGAGAGTGAAGGGATAGAAAAAGATATTTCAAGCAAATAGTAACAACAACGAAAAAGATAGTTATATTTATATCATTCAAAATAAACTTTGAACTAAAACATTTTTAGAGGACAAAGAAGGTTATTTTATAATAAAGGGGTCTACACATCAAGAAGATATAACAATTGTAAATATTTATGCCCTTAATATTGGAGCACCTAAATATATAAAGCATTAACTAACAGAGCTAAAAAGGACAAATAAAGAGCAATACATTAATAGTTGGAGACTTTAACACTTGAAACTTAACGATGGATAGGTCATTGAGACAAAGAATCAATAAAGCAGCAGCATATTTGAACAACACTATTGACTATCTGGATCTAAAGACATATATAAAACATTTTATTCAACACTAGTGGAATACACATTTTTCTCAAGTACACAAAGAATATTTTCTAGAATAGACCATATGTTAGGCCACAAAACAAGTATTAGCAAATTCAAGAATGCTAAAATCCATGCGAGGTATCTTCTCTGACCACATGGCATGGAACAAAAATTGATAACCAAAGGATAACTGGAAAATTTATGAATACATGGAAATAAAACAATATCTCTTGAATACCCAATGGATCAAAGAAATTAAAAAGGGAAATAAAAAAATTTCTTAAGACAAATGAAAATAATACAACATACCAGAACTTATGGGATGCAGCAAAAGCAGTTCTAAGAGGGATATTTATAGTAATAAAAGCCTACATTATGAAACAAGAAAGATTCCAAACAAACAACCTAACTCTATGCCTTAAGAAACTAGAACAGGAAGAACAACCAAACCCAAAGTTATCATAAGGAAGGAAACAGTAAAGATTAGAGTAGAAATAAATGAAACAGAGAACAGGAAAACAATGGAAAAGATTAACCAAACTAAGAGTTGGTTCTTTGAAAAGATTCAACACAAAAATTGTTAGGCCTAATCAACAAATTTAGTAAAGTTGCAGAATACAAAATTAACAAACAAAATTAGTAGCATTTCTATGTTAACAAATTTTCTGAAAAAAAAATTAAGTTTTTTAATAGCATAAAAATGCTAAAATATTTAGAATAAATTTAACCAAGGAAGTGACAAATCTCTACTTTGTAAATATAAGGCACTGATAAAAAAAAAAATTGAGGATACATTAAGTGGAAAGGTATCCCATGATTGTGGATTGGAAGAATTAAGAACATTAAAATGTCACTATAACAAAAGTCATCTATAATTCAATGTCATCTCAATCAAGAGTCCAATGGCATTTTTTAAAGAAATAGAAAAAAACACTCCTAAAATTTATATGGAACCACAAAAGACCCCAAATAGCCAAATACCCGAGAAAGAAGAACAAAAGAGAAGGTATCACACTTCCTGATTTTATTCTATACTATAAAACTACAGTAATTAAAATAATATAGTGCTGAAATAAAAACACATAGACCAATAGAACAGAGAGCCCAGAAATAAACTCAAGTACATATGGTCAACTAATATTTGACAAGGGAGCAGAGAATACACGATAAAAACAGTCTCCTCAATAAATAATGCTGGGAAAAATGGATATTTACATATAAATGGATATTTACATATACCACTGACAAAAATTACCTTTAAATGGATTAAAGACTTAAATGTAAGACTTGAAACCATGAACACATAGAAGAAAACATAAGAAAAAAGTTTCTGACATGAGTCATGGTAATAACTTTTCCTTTTCTTTTTGGAAATCACACCCAAAGCACAAATAACAAAATAAAAAATAAACAAATGGGATTACATCAAACTAAAATGCTCCTGCACCACAAAATAAACCATCAACTAAGTGAAATGACAACCTGTGGAATAGGAAAAATATTTGCAAACTGTATATTTGATCAAAAATGTACACAAAAACTCTACAACTCAATAGCAAAACAAACAAACAAAAAACCCAAATAATCCCATTAAAAATGGGCAAAGGACCTGAAAGTCATTTTTTAAAAGATATACAAATGGCCAACGAGCATACGAAAAAATGCTCAACACTATGAGTCATTAGGGAAATGCAAATTAAAACCACAACGAGATATCATTTTATGCCTGTTATAATGGCCATAACACAAAAGACAAGAGATAACAAATGCTGCTGGGGATGTGGAGAAAAGGGCGCTCTTGTGTACTGTTGGTAGAGAATTGTAAATTGGTGCAGCCACCATGCAAAATAGTATGGAGGATCCCTCCAAATTAAATTGAACTACCATATGACCCAGCAATTCCAATTCTGGAAGTATAACCAAAGGAAACAAAAACACTAACTCAGAAAGATATCTGCACCCCCATGTTCATAGTGGCATTGTTTATAATAGCCAAGATATGGAAACAACTGAAGTGTCTATCAATGTACGAATGGATGAAGCAGCTGTGGGGAGAAGTCAAGACGGCAGAGTAGGTAAATTCTTGACTCACCACCTCCTAGGAACACATCAAAATCACAATGAAATTACAGAACAAATATCACTGAGAACTACCTGAAGACGGGCTGACCAGAATTCTTATAACTAAAGATATAAAGCAGTCTCCATGAGACAGGTGAGAGGAGCAGGGACATGATCCAGGCAGGTCCCACACCTATGGTATGACAATTAATAAACAGGATGGATACCTTGGCTGCAGAGGTTCCCCCTTGAGGAGCAAGGTATTCCAGCCCCACACTGGGCTCCCCTGACCAGGATATCTGTGCTGGGAAGAGGAATCTGCATAACACCTGGCTTTGAATACCACCAGGTATTATGCCCAAGAGTCAAAGGGCAGTGGGGACTGAGACGCTATTCTTAAAGCATTCGTGCACAAACTCATTCCAAGTTTGAGTGCAGAGGCAGCAGTTCAAGAAGCACCTAGGTCTTATGGGGAGAAAGTAAATTGACCGACTTTAGGGTGAAGGCTGGAGGGTCAGGGATCAGTGGGGATGGAAGCACTGGCTGGCGATATTGTTCCTTTGTGGAGCTCTCCTCCCACCTAACTGGCTAGTGCTGGTGAGTACAAAATATTTCGCTCTTCATTAACCTGGATAATACTATTCACCCCATCCACAGATCTCCCTGAGACCCCACTCCACCCAACCTGTTCACTTAGGAGTCTTCCAGTGGCTCCAGACTCTCTGTACAAGCGGCATCTGACCTCAGCACATACCACAGTCTCTTTCAAATGTCCTCAAGCTCTGCATAAGTGGCAGCCGACCTTGGCTCATGTTGTAGCTCCTGCCAAACAGCCTCAAGTCTGCTGTGAGAGCCAGCTTTAGCTCACATTGTAGCACTGCAGCCTCTTCCAAGTGCCCTCAAGCTTGCCAGAAGAGGCAGCCAGCCTTGGCTCACATTTTATCTCCTACCAAGGGGACGCAAGCCTGGCATAAATGGTGGCTGGACTTATCTCTCATTGTAGTTTCTACCAAGTGGCAGCCAGTGTCAACGTACACTGTAGCCTCTCTCAAATGCCTCTAAGCCTGGCGCAAGAGGTGATTGACCACAGCTCGCATCACAGATCCTAGCAAGTGGCCCCAAGTCTAGCATAAGTGGTGGACACCCTCGGCCTGCACTAAAGACCCTCCAAAGAGGCTCAGACATGACACACCAGGCAGCTAGCCTGGGACTGCACCAGAGTCCCACCCAAGTAACTCCACAACTGACACATCTAAGGGCACACTCAGCTAGCACTGAAACCCTGCTAAAGTGACTTCTACTCTGTGGGGTCAGCCCCCGCACAGCAGCTCATCTGCTGTAGTCATGGCTAGTCTGCACAGCCAGTCAGCCCGAGAGTCAAGCCCATCTACTGAGAGCCTACAGTAATCATAGCCCAACTGGAACAGGAGGGCACATGCAACCCACCCAGGGGATATTCGTGAAGCATCTGGCTCTAGTGACCAGGGGTCATTGCATAACTAGGCCCCACAGGACACTTTGTACATAAGGTCACTATATCAAAACCCGGGAAGGTCTACCTACATAGAAAGAGACAGCCAAAGGAAGAAACAAAAAAACATGTTCCAAATGAAATAGATCAATATTCAAGAAAAATAATTAAAATGATATCAAGCAACCTACCTCATAAAAGTTCAAAACATGGATTGAAGATGCTACTCAAACTCAGGATAAGAATAGATGAACTCAGTGAGAACTTCAAAAAGGAGAAATATTTTAAAAAAACAATCAGAACTGAAGAATAACTGAAATGAAAAATACACTAGAGGGAATGGATAACAGACTGAATGGTGCAGAAAAATAAATCAGCAATCTGAAACACAGGATAGTAGAAATCATCATCGGAAAGGCAAAAAGAAAAAATATTAAATGAGGATAGTTTAAGGGACCTCTGGGACAAAATCAACCTTAACATTTGCATGAAAGAGGAAAGAAAAATAGATTACAAAAAAACTATTTGAAAAATTAATGTCTAAAAACTTCTCAACTTGGTAAAGGGAGTAGATATCCAAGTCCAGGAAGCATAGAGAGTCTCCCAAAAGATGGATCCAAAGAGACCTACACCAAGATAAAGCAAAATAAAATGCCAAAAATTAAAAATAGAGAATCTTAGAAGTAGAAAGAACAAAGCAGACATTTACCTACAAGGAAGCCCCCATAACACTATTAGTGGATTTTGCTGGCCAGAAATAATGGCATAGTATATTCAAAGTGATGAAAGAATATTCTACCTAAAAATATTATCATTCATAACTGAAGAAGACATTTAGAGTTTCCAAGACAAGCAAAAGCTAAAGAACATTATCACTAAACTATAATTATAAGAAATATTAAAGGGAATTTAAGAGGAAAAGAAAGGCCAAAATTATAAATAAAAAAATACAGGAAAAATCTCATTGATAAAGGCAAACAGTAAAAGTAGTAGTTCAACCAATTTTAAAGCTAGAATTAAGGTTAAAAGACAAAGTAGTGAGATCACATATAACTGCAATAATAAATTAAGAGAGATACACACACAATGTAAAATATGATGACAAAAACATAAACTTAGACAATGAGTAAAATGTAGTGCTTCTAAAATGTGTTTGAATTTAAATGACCATCAACTTAAAATAACTGCTATAAAAATAGTTTGTTATGAATTTCATAGTAAACACAAACAAAAAAAAAACAGAATAGATACATCAAAAATAAATAGAATTCAAACTATAGAAAGTTATCAGTATGTAAGAAAGCAGAAAAAGGGGGGCGGGGAGGGACACAAACCAGCAAACAATAAAATGGCAATAACTACATACTGATTACTTAAAATGTAAATGGACTAAATGCCCTAATCAAAAGTCATAGAGTAGCTGAATGGATAACCCAACAACACCCATACATCTGCTATCTACAAGAGACTAACTTCAGATTAAAAGGCAAACACGGACCAAAAGTGAAGAGATGAAAAAAGTACTTCATACAAATAGAAATGAACAAAAAAATCTGAGGTAGCAATACTTAGACAAAATGGACTTTAAAACAAAGGCTATAACAAGAGACAAAAGAAAGAATATTACATAATGATAAAGGTTTTGATCCAACAAGAAGATTTAAGTCTTATAAACATCTATACACCCAATGTAGGAGCATCTAAATACACAAAGCAAATAAAAACAGAAATAAAAGTAGAGATTGACAGTTATTCAATTATAGTAGGGGACTTAACTCCACATTTACATCAATGGGTAGATCATCCAGACAGAAAATCAACAAGAAAATAGTAGCTTTAAATGACACATTAGGCCAGATGGATTTAATATTTATAGGACATTTCACCCCAAAACAGCAGAATACATATTCAAGTACATGTGAATATTTTTAAGGATAGACCTCATGTTAGGCTACAAAATAAGTCCCAATAAACTTAAGAAGACTGAAATCATACCAAGCTTTATTTCTGATCACTATGGTACAAAATTAGAAATCAGTTTCTAGAAAAAAACCTGGAAAATACACAAACATGTGGAGGCTAAACAACGTGCTACTAAACAATGAATGGGTTAATGAAGAAATTAAGAAGGAAATTTAAAAAATCTTGAGACAAATGAAAACAAACACAATGACCAAAATCTGTGGGGAAGGGCAGAAGTAGTTCTAAGAGGGAAATGCATAGCAAAGCAGGCCTACCTCAAGAAGCAAGAATAATCTCAAATACACAATCTAACCTTATACCTAAAGAAAATAGAAAAGAAGAACAAAAAAGGCCAAAGTGAGTAGAAAATAATAAAGAGCAGAAATAAATAAAAATAGAATCTAAAAAGAAAGATAAGATCAATAAGTCTAAAAGCTGGTGATTTGAAAAGATAAAATAGATAAACCTTTAGCCAGATGTATCAAGAAAGAGAGCTTAAATAAATATGATCTGAAATGAAAGAGAAGTGAAAGTCAACATTACAGAAATACAAAGGATTAAAGGGAATACAATGAAAAATTATATGCCAACAAACTGAACAACATAGAAGAAATGGATAAATTTCTAGAAACATAAAACCTTCCAAGAATGAATCAGGAAGAAACAGAAAATCTAAACCAACCATCAGTAATGAAATTAAATCAATTATCAAAAAACTCCCAAGAAACAAAAGGTCTAGACCAGACAGCTGCAAAGGTGAATTCTACCATTCAAAAAAGCTTTAATACCTAACCAATAAGGGGTTAATATCCAAAATATATATAAAGAACTCAAACAATTCAACATCAAAAATAACATAAAAAATTTGATTTAAAAATGGGCAGAGGACCTGAGTAGACATTAAACATGACATACAGATGGCCATCAGACACATAAAAGATGCTCAACATCAGTAATAATTAGGGAAATGGAAATCAAAGCCACAGAACTGTCAGAATGGCTACTATAAAAATAAATAAATAAATATGTGTTGTTAGGATGTCAAGGAAAAAAAAAATCCTTGTGCACTATTGATGGGATTGTGAACTGCTGTAGCCACTATCTGGAATAGCATAGAAGTTCCTCAAAAAATTAAGAATAGAATTACTATATGACCAAGAAATTCCATTTCTGGGTATTTGAAGAAAATAAAAGCACTAATTCAAGAAGAGATATGAACTCTAGTTTTATTATAGCTTTATTTACAACAGCCACTATTTGGAAACAATCTACATGTTCATCGATAGATGAATGGATAAAGAGGATATGGCACACACACACGTACACACACACACACTGAAATATTACTTCCCACAAAAGAATAAAATTTTGCCATTTTGACAACACAAATGGACCTAGAGTATATTATGCTAAGTAAAATAAGTTAGAGAAAGACAAATACAATTTTACTTATATGTGGAATCTGAAAAACAAAAATTAACAAAATAAAATAGAGACAAACTTAGATATGGAGAACAAACTGATGATTGCCAGATGAAAGGGGAATGGTGGGATGGGTGAAAATATAGTCAGTAATATTGTAATAACTATATATGGTGCCAGATTTATCATGGTGATCACCTAAGGCATATAAATACCTAATTATGTTATATATCTGAAACTGATACTGATATACATTGCGTGTCAACTAGACTTAAAAACTAAAGTCATGGTATACACGCATACAATGGAATATTATTCAACCATAAAAAAAAAACAAGGAAATCCTATAATTTGTGACAATATGGATAGACTTTGAAGGCATTATGCTAAGTGAAATAAGTCAGGGAAAGACAAATACTGTGTAATTTCAATTATATGTGAACCTTAAAAACCCCAAACTCATAGAAAATGAGATCAGATTTGTGGTTAACAGAGGTAGGGTATGGAGGGAGAGAAAATCGAAGGAAGGTGGTCAAAAGGCACAAACTTCCAGTTATAAGATAAATAAGTACTAGGGATGTGATGTACGACATGGCGACAATAGTTTAACACTGCTGTATTAGGAAAGAATTGAATTCTCATCGCAAGGAGAAATTTTTAAATTTTCTTTTTATTGTATTTCTATGAGATAATGGATGTTAACTAAACTTATTATAGTACTCATGTTACAATATATGAAAATCAGTAACTCTGTACCCCATTTTTAAATCCTATAGAGTGATGCATATTATTTCTTAAAACAGGAAAAAAACCCGAGTTGAATAAATAAAAAGGGAGTGGTGTGTGTTTGGTGGGGGACAAAGTGATTCATATTAAAAATGATTGAATTCACTAGGGTGTACACTCCACTAATATAGGAAAAGTAAGAAGAGGATTTTTTTTTTTTTAAATAAAAGTGTTTTTTCTTAGGTTAATGTAGACTGTTCATGATTAGGAAGGTCTGTCCAGCTTCCCCATCAAGGCATGAAATTAACATTTCCAGAGTTGCCTTTCATTTAGCAATGCATTCTCACCATTGGTCCCTGAAAGCTTTAAGGAACAAAAGGGACAGCAGATGAGGCAAGGTCTCGGTTTGTTTCCTTCACAAAATGAACCAACTGTTTTCTCTTCTGAAGCGAGAATCTGGAGAGTTGTCATTAGTTGGTATGACACTGATATGGGTATTAGGAGACCTCACGTTGTCTCCTTAAGTGTTTTAAAATGGGTTACTGTGAGTGAACATTATATTTTTCTGTTGCCAAATGTGTTTGGGGATGTGAAAATAATTCGGGTAAAAATTAGGAAAATATCTAAGATAAATGCTTCCCTTTGATTGAACAGGGACTGAATGTAAGAACCCAAATGCACTATAATTTGGAAGAGCTTCTGGAGAAGAGCCATGTCTTTAAAAATAAAGTATATATTCAGTTTTTATGGTAAACTTTATTAGTACTTATGCCATTGGGTACCACGAAAGGGAAGTTGAATTAGAAAGGCTATAAAATAACACATGAGAGAAAGAGAAAATAAAGAGTAGAAATTTTCTCTTAATCTTTTTTTTACCCATGAAATGCTCTTGATCCATTTGACTGTTTCTCAAAAAATATCTTTACTTCATATACTTTCTTGGTACTATTTACAGGGTATCACTGCCACAGATGCTTTTTCACTACTAAAAACAAGTCTTAAAACCAATCCATAATGAAAACCACAAAATCCCACAACCCAGAAATGAAACATATTGCCAAGTATATTAATTTTTCTGAAAAGTGAACACATATGTAGTATATTTCTAAACTCCAACAAATGGTCAAACCAGAGGCTAGTGAAATACTGTTCTCTAGTGAGGAAATTAAGTCCTTTATGGCAATCCTAAATGGAGAACTTTGTTCACGCCTACCTTATTCTTGCAATCCTAGCTTAAAATTAGGTCTATGTATATCTTGGTCAATACTTCCTCTTTTTTGCTGATAATACAAAGTATGTAGCTAACAATTATTTTTATAATGGCACCCAAACTGAGTGTCAGTTAATTCTTGATGCTTAAAAAGAAATCAACATCTAAGACACTAGGAAATACAGACTACCTAGCTAGTGAAGCTCTCCATTTAATTAAAAGGAACATAAAAGATCAGGATTTTCAATTTTGATTGAAAAAGTAGGGAAAGAATGTATTCTAAATTAGACATATTCCACAATAAGCCTGCTTATCTGTTCAAGCTGTCTTGCTGGAATCACACATGAATGGTACTGAAGCTAGACATCTACTTTCTCACTGCAATCTCAATTACCGACACAGAACCAAGGCAAACTAGAGACGATAGAGATTCTTTGCATTGTCAGTAATCAAGTGTTACCAGGCTAACTATGGCTAAGCTAAATAAGTAGATACTCAACAAATATTTGTGAGTAAAGTGAACACAATGCTAGAGTCACACTAAGCTCTTGAAAACAATGTGCCTTCCCCCATTTCTTGGCTCTTGAAAATAGTAGACACTCATAATATCTGTGAGCTTAGACTCAGAACATTTTGACAGAAGTCATGAACTCAAGAAATTTTACGTTCCAGTCATGTCTGTTCACATATGAAGAAAGCTAGGACCAGAAGGTGAAGCTCATTGCCGCATCTAACAGTTTGGTAGTACCAGACCCAAGACTAGAACTCAAGTAACTATCCCCTGGCTCCTGCTTTTCCCCTCTGTCAGGCTGCCTCCTCTTTACTGTGACTGGCGTGGCAGCCTTAACTACATTATCCCTCCCATACTTCCAATCACTTCTTGGCTCTCTGTAAATGCTAACTCATTGGAGGAATCTGTAAAGGAACACCTCAATTATATACATTGAGGCAATGTATAATTCTGCATCATGTTAGCAGTAATTCTTCTCGAGTCCTGAATGTTGGCCAGGCCATTGAATGGATCCACCAATATGAATACTGGTACATGATCGATTTACATTTTGATTTTTTGTAGCTGACTACATGGTAAAAAATTTTTCTTTTTCTTTTCCAGCTTTAATGAAATATAATTAACAAAAATTGTATGTATCTAAAAGGCATGCAGCTTGGTGTTTTGATACATGTATACATTGTGAAATAATAACATGGTAAACTTTTTTATGATGGCTTATAATTTCACAAGGTTCAACCCCAAAGAAAATAAATACGCTATGAAGAAGTATTATTGGTTTCAAAATGACAGTGCTAAAGTAGCATTTTACCAAGTAACATTTTACCAAGCACATTTTGATGTGGAGAAAGATGATTTTTTTTCCTTTGAAAGCTCAGTTATGCTTGTTTAGCGTAGAATGTTTATAGTGAGACAACTATATTATACAAGTTAATGTATTAGCATGTGTCAGCCATTATATTCCTGACAGTGAATTGAGCACAGATAAATGAGACCTTAAGGAAATGCCAAATTCCTGAATTTATTGTCTGGGAGACAGAAAAAGCAAAGCAATGCACATAAATATAAATATGCCTGATTGGTAGTGGTGTGATGTTTAGCTGCCTTTTTGGCACCAATAAAATCAGTTGAACCCATGTAAGTGTTACGACAGAACTTTTTTTTTTTTTTTTTTTTTTTTTTTTAATATGGAAGGTATCTTTTTCCTCCAGTGCATTTCTGCCACATATGGTCATTTTCATCAGTGACCAGTTTTATGAAGTCATTTTATCTTCTGTATTAGTTTGCCAGGTCTGCCATAAAGTATCACAAACTGGGTGGCTTACACAACAGAAATTCATTTTCTCGTAGTTTGGGAGGCTAGACGTCCTAGATCAACATATCATCTGGGTTGGTTCCTTCTATGGGCTATGAAGGAGAATCTGTTCCTTGCCTTTTTCCTACCTTGTGGTAGCCTGCTGACAATCTGTGCCATTCTTCCTTGCAGGGCATGGCCCTGTAAGGATACCGTGGCCAATGACATGTGAGCAGAGCAATGAGAGCAGGTTCTGGGCAACATCCTTAATGAAAGCTGCTTGCCCTCCGCTTCCTGCCCCCTTCTCTGCAGCTGGAACATGGACGTGGTATGAGTCAGCGTCATCCTTACAGATGAAGGCAACACCCTAGGGCAGGGGTTCTCAAACTGTTTTCTGGACTCCGTTATACTCTTAAAATTTGAGAACTCCAAAGGACTTTTATTTATGTGGGTTATATCTATTGATACTTATCATATTTTAAATTAAAATAATATTTAAATATATTTATTTTAAAATAGAAATAAACCCAATATATGATGATATAAATAATTTTTAAAGATAATACTTTAAAAAAATTTACTGAAAAGTATAGCATTGTTTTGCATTTTTGTAAATCTCTTTAAAGTCTGACAATAAAAGACAGCTAGATTCTCATATCTGCCTTTGTATTTGTTGTAATATCATGTCATGTGGCTTGTAGAATACTTCACTATATATCATGAGAAAATGAAAATAAGGTAAAAATGCTTTACTTTCTTATGAAAATAATTTTGACCTTGTAGACCCCGAAAGAGTCTGAGGGATTCCCCAAGAGTCCTTAGACCAGACCCTGAGGACCACTGCTGAGGACAAGATAGAAAAGACGGGGGCCCCTATGTGACTGGAACAGAAGATCTAACCAATATAGACCTTCACATGAATGATAAATAAATCTTCTGTCTTAACTAAGCCACTGTACTTTGATCTTTGGGTAGGTAGTCAAACCAGCATCCTAGCTAAGACAATCATTTGACTGGCAGGGTGTTTTTTCTTAAAACAGAGGTAAGAGTGAAGTGATATTTCTTGTACCAAGTCTAAACTAAAAGTGTGAAGCAAACAAATTTAGAAAACCTCCATTTTCAAGATAAATAGAGCAAAGACATTTCTTTATAGAAGTTACGAATGTTTCCAGGCTTTCAAATCCAAAGTGTGCCTGTTCCATCTTGTTCGTTTATGGTACAGACATACCTTAGAGACACTGCAGGGTTGTTTCTAGTCCACTGCAGTAAAGCAAGTACCACAATAAAGCCAAGATTTTTTTTTTTCTTTTTTTGCTAGTGGACAGTCTTACCTTTGATTTGGGGTGGGGGAGCGGGGAGGAAAGCAACATCTATGAAGCACAATTAAGTGATATAAAACAAGGAAGGACCCAGTAGGTAAATGAGCCAATGGAGAGCCTATGGAGGTTTTGTGGCAGGAAAGTGATGTGATCAGAGCTATGCTCCAGGAAGATCAATCTGACAGTCCCAGGGAAGTGGACACTAGAAAGGAAAGAGGCTAGTAATGGAAGAGCCAAGCAGCTGTGAAGCTACCATAAGATTCTAGGAGATTTGATGAGGAGTCTGGATTAGGTCAATGGAGGAGGGTGGGAGGAGCAGAGTGAATTGAAAATATTGGACAATAATTTGTAAAGATCTATGCACCCCTATGTTTATGACAGCATTATTTACAATAGTCACGATATAGAAACAACCTAAATGCCCATCAATGGGTGATCGGATAAAGTTATGGTTCATATATACAATAGAATATTATGCAGCCATTAAAAAAATGAAATCCCACCATTTGCAATGACACAGATGAACCTGGATGTTATTATGCTAAGTGAAATAAGTCAGACAGAAAGATAAATGCCATATGATTTCACTTATATGCAGAACCTAAGGAACACAAAGAACAAACTGATCAAAAACAGACTCACAGATATAGAGGACAATCTGGTGACAGCCAGAGGGCAGCTGGGTTGGAGGGCTGGGAGAAAGGAGTGAAGGGTTAGAAAAAAGTACAAATTTGTAATCGATAGATGGTCATAGGGATGGAGAGCACAGCATAGGGAATGTAGTCAGCAGTAATGCAATGGCTAGGTGTACGGCCGGAGGAGAGAAAGAGCAACCAGGGAGATCATTTCATAAACTACATAAATGTCTAACCAATGTACTGTATACTTGAGACTAATAAAATTAAAAAATTATAATACCTAAATCTTAGTTACCAATGCTGTAATAATTACAGAAAACCATGGCTCAGAGCGCAGCCCAAGTCTGCACATGTACTATCCTTATTATGGCTTGTTTTGCAAAACTACCTGTAGCAAGACCTCATGCTTCTTTCCTCAGAACCTAATTATCCCCACCCCCAATCTACTCCCTACACTGAAGGACCTGAAACAGAGGGCACACTTGGCCATATTTTACCACTAAATAACAGAGGAAAGAGTTGTTCCCTTCAGTCTGTCTGCATTATAATCCCATGGGAAGGCCCTGCCTCCCAGTCTTGGGACAGAAATAAGGGAGTCACTGGTTAGAGTGGTGGACCCTACCTGAATCCAGGATGTCTTTGAAGGTTCTTGCAATTTATAATAGCTCCCCTTTCCTGAAAGCTGAAAAGAAATATGAGAGAATGTGTGTTAATAATAGCTAATGTTTATAGATAATTTATAATGTGCCAGGTACACCTTTAGGTGCTTTTTATACATGAATAGTAAGACAGGTACTAATATTACCCTCATGTTACAGCTGAGGGAACTTAGGCAGCAGGTATTTAGTAACTTGCCAAGGTCATATCTAGTAACTGGAAGAGCTCGGATTTAAACCAGGACACCTGACTCCAAAAGCCTGCAGTCTTAAACATGGCATCGTAACATCTCAAATAGGGGGCCAAGGTTCAAATCTGAGTTCTGGGGTATAGCTATTCCCAAGAATGTGAGGAAAAGAGAGGGCTCGGTATTACATACCTATCTATTTGCAGCACCTGACACTGAAGCAAATAGAATTGGAGAAGAATTAACTTGATTTTCTTTCTGTGCCTTTACACCACCTACCCAAATTCATCAGGACCTCATGTACCAGGGACAGAATGGAATCGAATACAAGTCTAAGGTGATGAGTCTGGAGTGCTGGACTCAGTTTTGAATTAGACCAGGAACTTTCATTTATAAGCTGCTGAACAGCAGGGAGAATTATCTCTGGTTCTAGGTTGCTACTGGGGTTCTAATTACACATCACTCAAAGAGGAATCTGTCACCAGGGTCAAGACCTTGGTGCAGCCAGTCTTACCTGTGCACTCTGACGGAGCTGGTGAAGTTCTCTGTCTTCATCCAGAAGCTGCCTGATAGCCAGTTCTAGCATCAACAGCTTTTATCACTAGATGGGAGAAAATTTGGCACAGCTGATCAAAGGCCATCCATGTGTTTTCTTTCAGAATGATTGTGAATTCTTATTTGCTAAATCCATATTTATGTCTGTTGCAACCAGGGCAATTTTCTACTTATTTTTAAAATACCAACTCAGACCTTACCAACTCTGTGATAACTTTTTCTTTTGCAACAGGCAGAATCCCTGTTCTGAAATTTTCACAGCACCTTGACCATAGCTTTACTTTAGAACTGACTAAACTGCATTGTAATTACTTACATACTTGTTCTTTTACCAGATTATGAGCCTCTCAAAGGCCAGGACTGTGCTTTATCCATATTTGGGCATCTACACTGAGCACCCATAGGACCAACTATGTCTAAGGCACCCTAATAAGAGTGCCTTACAGATACTAGGTCCTATGGTTAACGAAAAAAAAACAAAAGAATAGAAAGTGAGAATCAGAGGCAGATAAAGGCACCAACATGGTTATGATTCAGGATGTCCTGAGAATAACTCTTCTGTCCCCCAAAATCACCTCTCTAAACCTGCTCCCATATATGACATTCTACCATAATCAAGGAGTTGTCAAATATAAATAGCATTGGGAAAATAATTAATTCTTCATCAGCCTATAGGTATTAAATGGGGAATGATTTTAAAAAAGATGTTTCAGGGAAGAAAGATACTGGGATGTGATGGTGCCCGCAATAGTTGTCCCAGGCATAAGGGAAAAAGCCAGAGACACTGAGTTTCTCAGCAGGTAAAAGAAAGGTAAAGGAAGGAGAAAGAGGGTTTTAGAGAAATCTCTTTATGTCATAAATGTCTCTAGAACTAGCCCAGAAGGAAAAAAAATATTATTCTTCCACATATTCCATTGATGCATTTTGGGAATCCTGGTACTTATTTTCGTATCAAGTTTGTGTGTAGATATCAGAGCTACACCAACTAGTCTAATTTTCTTGGCAATGTGGGACCCAAGGAACCAAACTATTAAAGAGTATAATTTAGTGCTTTCAAGGCCAAAGCAAATGCTGCATATTGAGCCTTCCTTTCTCTGAATAAATTAACTAATCAACCTACTGGATGAACCCACATTTCCTTTTCACGGCCAAATTCCACATAACTTGATAATGATTCTCTAGCCCCCAGTGGTTGTTTACTCTGGAATCGGTTGTGCTATGCGATTTGGTGGCTTATTAAGCATTTCAAGAGACCTCCATGACTGCATTAGATCTGGCAAAGCAAACCGCACTGAGCTACTGTGAAGTGTGGATATGAACTTTATTCCTGCAGGGACTCCAGTTTTCCCACTCCCTCAGCACCACCTTCCTTCCACTGTCATTTGCCTCTCCCCTCCCCTGGGCTGCCTACCTTCAGGGCCATTTACTCTTCCAAAGCCACCTGCTCCTTCTCGCTTTTGAGTTTCCAGGTGCCAGGTCTCTAAGATTTGACCTTGGGAACTGCCAACTCAGAGCTGGGATGGCTTTTTCCATCTGCAGCAGAAGCCATTTCAAAAAGCAGGGAGAGAGCTAGGCTTCTCACATTTTCCTTGCTGGATGAATTTGTGGCTGCAAAAACCAATTACTGAAGCTCAGCTGTAAGAAATGAAATGTACTTAGTCACAGGTAAAGTTCATGAACACGGTATTAGCTACAGAATGTGTTTCGTGGTATCTTTTACAAATGAATGCATATCCTAGATCCTGCTCCTTTTACAAATTAACCATCTCCAGAGCGATTCTGATGGCAAAAACAGAAGCTAGTCTAATGGCTTGGCAGCCTCAAAGCTGCTCAGAATAATGAGCTATGGCACATAGTACTTTATCTTCATCGGATTTTTCCCTCTGCTTGTTTAAAGCATCTGAAATGCCCATATTCCCTTGGGATCAACAGGCTTATAACCCTGCAGGACAAACTCTTCCCACCACATTTTCTAGGTTAACATTTGAAGTTGTTGCACCAAGAGTAACTGTTGCATAGAAAGACCTCGGAAGGCAGATGAAGGCGCACATGGATGACATTTTGGCTTTACCAGCACCATTCCTGAGAAGGACCGTATGCTCCTTTCCAACTGGCCAAATAGCATTTGGGGAACAAAGGAACAAACCATCAGATTTAGTTGGCCTGTTCAGACTAGATATAAACTCTGGTGAAAATGATTTTTTAATTGAGAGGGCAACTAGCTTTTGATGATTTGGGGTTCCAAAGAGAAATTAAACCTGGAAGACCAACCAGTAGGAAATGATATTCTAGGTAAAAAGGGGAAGCTTTCAAAAGCCACAGATCTAAAAGGACCTTGAAGAGGCCTTGAGAAGTCAGACTTCCCAGGTTGCTGGCTTATTGTTCAAACCATTAGATAGAAGGTATTTGTATATTTGACTTCAGTCATTGAGCCATGGTCTGCTGTGGCTTTTCTTCCAACACGAGGCAAGCTGGCTTCTCAGGTTGAGAGCTGGTTTCCACTGCCAGCTCCCAGGTAAAGCCCACAATATTTCACAATTGCTTCTGACTCTCTGTTCTTTACCTTCTTGGAGCCACGATGGGATTAAAAAACGAAATCTGAAGGAAGTTTAAACTTGAAAAAAAAATTTGTTATGAAACATTGCAAATGCTTATAGAGACCTCCATCCCACTCAGGTCCTCTCACTTTTGGCCAATGGCTTCTTTGCTTCCTTTACTGGGAGGAAAAAAGTCCTCAGGTGTGTGTTTTCTTGTTCTCCTTCTGGTGTCTTCAGAATTTCCATATGAATCCTCTTCTCTGGTGTCTGCCCGCCCCCCAGGCTAATTAGTCAACCTGAATTCTTAAACCCATGCTCTCCTCATTTTCCCTTAGTGATTTGCTCCTTTACATTCATTCCTCTTGCTCTCAGCTCCCCTTTCCAATTGCCTGCAGGTATGCACACACCTGTGCCTGGGAAGATTTTGCAAGCTATTCTGCTAGTTTCCTTCTACTCTGTCGTACCAAGACCCTTGGTCAAATGCCATCCAGCAATAATAATAATAACAACAAGAAATGATATATAACATTTGAGTGCCTATTTTGTGCTTACACTGTGTCGAACAATTTTCATACATTGTCCTTCAGCCCCTAAGAGGTAGTAGCTACTGTTATTCCTTATTATTTCCCTTTTAAAGATAAGGGAAGGGGAAGCATTAAGGACTTGAACATCCTGCACAAGACCACATGGCGAGAGAGGATTGAAACCCAGGTAGTCTGATCCCAGAGCCCACAGTTTACACCACTATCTTGTACTCCTGTTTTCTCTCCTTCTGCACTCAGCCCTTCCAGCATCCTGAACCCAAAAGCAGAAAGCGCACCGACCTCACAAGAGCTGAATCCATTGACGTTATTAATTTTTTTGTTCTCCTTGACCTTTCTGCAGTCTCTGATAGGGTTGATCTTCTGTCCTCATCTTTTTTTTGACTTCTAATGTTCTTTGGTTCGTGGAGTTTTTATCCACTCTCTCTGAACTTTCTCTGACTTCCTCACTAGCTCTATTTCTGTTAGTAAATATGAGCGTGGCCCATGTTTTCATCATTAAGACTTTGCCATGCTCCAGATAAAGCCTCCTGCCCCGTGTCTCTAATTGTGCCATCTGTTGGTGAATCTCGGTTCTATAGCTCCAACCTCATTGTCCTTCCTGGTTCCAGGCTTGGATTTCCAACTGCATGGTGGACTTTTCCACTCAATTATCTCACCTTCACTTCAAATTCAGTATGGGTTAATACAGATGAACCCTGTTTTTCCCCATTTACTAGGACATTTTTCTCCTCTGCTTTCCTTCTCTGCTTTTATTCCATGGTACTATTTTTAGCCAGTCACTCAGGCTCGAGATGGCGATGCCATCTCTGAAGACTCCCTTGTCATCACCATTCAGCATTATCTAATAAATATTAAGTCTTTTCAGCTCTTTCTTTCTTAATTCTCACACTTTTCTCCCCTATTCCATTCTGCTAGAAACTAATGAATGCCCTGATTATTTAATGCTTCATCTACAGCTTAGGCCAGTCTCTGACCTTCTTGCCTCTCTTGCTGACCCTAGTCTATATGGCTGGCTGCCAAAATGTCATCTAAAACACTATTTTCATCATGCTATTATCCTGCTCATAAATCTAAAGTGGTTCCCTATGAGCAAAACCAAACTCATTAGTCTGGCCTTTAATTCCCTCTCTAATCTAACCACAATTTATCTTCTAGTTCTCTCTTCTCCAGGTAAGCTCTCACCTGTATCCATTTTCAGCTCACTCTTGTGTCCACACCATTGCTCTCTCTCCCTGGAACCCTCGGTCTTCACAGATTACTTACCTTTCAGGATCCAGTTTGAGCTCTCATTCCTTCAGTTAATATATTATGACCACATCCTCCTAGAAATGATCTCCTTCCTCTGAATTTTATGGTAACAATCATTTATGCTATCAATTTAGAACTTAGCATTTCCTACCTATATTTTCATGTGATATGTATTTCCTCTCTGACTATTTTTTAAAAACACATCAAGCAGTTGTTAGAGTCTGGGTAAAATATTAGGTATTTTAAAGTCACCATATTTTAGCAATAATCTTGAAAAGTAGGTATTTTATAGATAAGGCAATCAGGTCTCTGAGAGGTTAAGTAAATGGGCGAAGGAAGCTGCTAACATGAATCTAAACAGAGGTTTTACCCAGGGAGTTTGACTCTGGGGCCCATTCTCTTTCTGTGGTACCACATCATGTCCTTTCAACAGCCTTAAGGGCAATGATACAATTTTATATCCCCCTGTAAACTCCATGATACCCAGCACAGCTCTTGATATAGTTAGCACGCAAAAATGTTGCTGTATGAAAGACATGCTGCCAAAAATTAAAATTTCAAACATAAAAAACCATGAATAAAATTAGAAAACTGTAAAAATGGGAACTTTGTTGTCAAATTGAAAAGAACAAGAGTTATATAAAGGAAAAAACTTTAAAAATTTAAAGTTTAAAATGTATTGTTATTAATTCATTTATATAAATGGTCAAAAAATTTCAAAATTCAAAAGGTTCAGATGAACATTTTCTTAGGGTAGGGAAAGACTCATTAGTAGAAATTTGCTTGTAGGCAGTTTACTGCGGATGGCCCTGGGTATCTGCATCAGTTGGGGGTGGGGTAAAGGAAATGGGTTTAGGCAGAGAAAAAAAGCTAAAAAAAACAGTGATGTATTAAAAACAAAGTCCTCAGCTGATAACACAACTCCATAACCCATGAGGAATCCTGCAGCTGAGATGTTGCTTCAGATTTGTCCCGAATTGAGGTAAGAGGGCCAGATTTTATAACTAACTCCCTCTCTACATGGATTTCGTGAGGTCAGGCGGCCTCAGCCAGCTGAGGGTAATTCCCAGAAAGGGACTTAACTGAGGAGCAGATACTTCCAGCAGCTGGGGAAATGACTCCCTCTTTTATGAAAGGAATTTGGTGGCACACCACAGCATCCAGTACAGATATATAAAGAATAGTCTCCTCTCTACTCATGTCCCCCAGGCACCAAGTTACCTCCTTCAGAGGTAACCAATGTTAATCACTTTCTCTTGGTTTTCTAAAGATGTCTCATGATATTTAAGCAATAAAAATCTATAGATATTATTTTCCTCTTTACACAAATGGTAGCATACTATACATATTATTCTGCTCTTGCTCTTTTCACTTAAAATATATTCATTTTCGTTTATGTCCGTTTTCAAGGAAGTGTCTTCATTTTTTTTTTTTTTTAGGATAGCATTTTATGTGGCTGTATAATGAATTACTTAACCCATTACCTATTGGTAAATATTAGTGTTTTTTTTCCCCCAACCATTTGCTATTACAAACACTGCTACAATGAATAATCTTGTACTTGCCTCATTTCATCACATGTGACTTTATATATACAATGAATTCCTAGAAGTGAAATTGCTAGTTCACCAGATTATGTATACCTGTAATTTTTATGCATGTGGCCAAATTGTCTTCCATGGAGTTGGGCAATGTATGAGAATGCCTGTTTCCTCAACCCTCATTAACACAATACACTAGCAAATGCTTTAACCTTTGCATATCTAATAGGAAAAACAATGGCATATCAATATAATTTTAATTTGCATTTATTTAATTTCTATAACATTTATATGGCTCTTAGTATGTAACAGGCACTGTTATAAGCACTTTGCAAGTATCAAGCAATTCATTTAATATTCATAACTACCTAAAGAGGTGGGTTCTACTGCTGTCCCTAATGTATCGATATGAAAACTGAGGCACATTGAAATTAAGTAATTTGCGCATGGTCACACAACTAGTAAGAGGTAAAACCAGGATTAGAACCAGGATTAGGTTTGGCTCCATAGTCCATGCTCTTATTATGAATGAGGTTGAACATCTTTTCATATAATTTTTTTTCCCTATGAATTCTCTTATATCCTTATTGTGTCTTTTAAGTAATGGACTTGTGAGTTTTTTATTTATTTATTAGGGAAACTACTTTTTCTGCCTGTTTTTTCAAGTTTATCTTTTGCCTTTTTAAATGATACTTCATTTTCCATACAGACATTTCTGATTTTTAAGTACTCGAATTTATCAGTATTTTTTGATTTCTAGGTTTTATTTCATAATGAGGAAGGTCTTCCACTCTAACATTATTTCCTTTAAAAATTCCATAGCTTTTGTAGTGATTTTATAGCTTCATTAAAAAAAAAAAAAAGCATTTAAACATTAGGTGCTTTTTGAATTTATCTTGGTGTAAAGTATGATTTTAGGTCTATTGTTTCTCAAATGGTTTATCAGCTGCTGTTCAAATAACATTTGAAAATAACTTCCTCCCTTCTCCACTGATTTGAGATACCACCTTTATAATATATGAACTCTCTCTACATATTATTTTCTGCTTCTGAACTCCTGATAATTTTAACCATCCATACATCCCATAATGTCTTTGTGATTACAGGTCTACTCTTTTAGATATGTAGAGCTACTCTTCCCTCACTACTGCTTTGCTGTTTTTGCTCTTGTTTCCCCCAGAATTTTCATTGATATTCTGATCGTTCATTTTTACATTTGAACTTTATAGAAACTAATTTATGCCCTAATTTGCTCTCCCCCAAATTATGTTGGGATCACATTAAACTTATTAATTAAGAGTAAATCAATATCTTTATTTATGATGTTGACTCTTGTAGCTAAGAACAAGTTATACTTTTCTCTTAGTTCAAACAATGTATGTTTCTCTTAAAAGAATCTTCAAGTTTTATTCAGAGATTTTACACATTTATCATTTATTATACTGCTAATTAATGTTTTTAATTTTAATTTTTGTCAGTAACTTTAATTTTCAACCTTACATTGAAATTATAAATGGGATCTTTACTTCCATTATATTTTATATATAGTTCTTATCTATTATCCAAAGGCACTTAAATTCTGTATGTTAATTTTGTCAGACATCTTACTGAATACTCTTATTGTTTGTAGTCAGAGTTCAGTTTATTGTGTTTTCCAGGTATAAATTATGTCATCTATATTTAGTTTTATCTCTTACTGTCTAGTTTTTATACACCTAATTTATTTTTCAACTCTAGTTTCATTGGCTAATACCTGTGCAAATGTTAAATAATAATGATGATAATGAAAACATTTGTTTTATTTCTAAATTTAATGGGAATGACTTTAGCATTTCTCTATTGGCCTAATGGTAGATAATTTTAATTCGTTAAAGAAATATTCATCTATTTCTAGTATATTAAAGTTTTTTTAATATCACAAATAGACTTTGAAACTTATCAAATGTATTTCCAGAAAATCTGGAGATGTTTTTAAAGTGATGTTCAAGTCCTCTCATATTTTATTTAGAAGTATTTTGCATTGATAATCATTAGAGATTGGCTTATCAAGACTTTTTGTGAAAGTTTTATTGAATTTTGGTATAAATTCTTGCTTCATAAAACATGAAGCTTTCCAACATTACAGAATTATTTGTTCTTTGAAGATTTGTAAGAAATCTACTACAACCATTTGATCCTTGGGCTTCTGGGGAGGGAGATGGGGATAGCTCCTTGAAACGTTTTCTAATTCTTTTGTTTAATTAATACGTTTATATATTTTATCTATATTTAAATATGTTTTGATATAAAAATTATATTTGCCCAGAAAATTATCTATTTTTTTCTGGATTTTCAAATTTAATTGAGTGAAATTGAGTAAAGTTTTATTTTGTGACTACTTTAATTATTTCTGTAAATACAATGTCCTGTCTTTTAATATTCCTTACTATGTATTTATGTTTCCTCCTATTTTATTAATTATATATATTTTTAAAATTTATTATTATTATTTATGCCTACAACACCTGGTCTTCCTAGGTGGTCTCCCATCCCCGTACTGATCAGGCCCGACTCTGCCTAGCTTCCAAGATCAGACAGGATTGGACTTGTTCAGGGTGGCATGGCCATAGACCATGGACCGTGGCTCCACTGGGGCACGAACCCAGGATTTTCTGCATGTAAAACAGATATGCTAACCGCTACACTACGGAACCACATCCTTTTGATTATATTTATTTTGGGCTTACCTGTTTTATTTTTCTAAATAATGTAACTGGCTTTCGTATTTATTTACGTATTTAGTTATATTGTCTGTTTCTTAATTTATTACTTTCTGCATTTATCTTTATTGAGTGTTTAATTCTGCTTTCCTTCTGAGTCCAATCACACAGATTCTGACATGTAGAATTTTTATTGTTATTATTTTTTGAGATATTCTAAAATTGGTTTTGGAGTTTCTCTTTCCTTGTAGTTGGTTAAAAGGCACTTCGTGTAGTTTTCTGTTTTTTATCAATTTTAAGTTTTAATACATTATGGTCATGATTATACTACCTCTACCTTTGGAACATAAAGAGTTTTTCTTCATGACTTAATCAGTTTTATAGCCATTCTATAGCTTCTTTTTTTAGGCAAGGCGACCCTTGATTGACCTCACAGATTGCAAGGAACTTGTCAGTTTACAATGCCTTATTTTTTGTTTTTTATGTCTACAGCACTTGGTTTTCCTAGGTGGTCTCCCATCCAAGCACTAACCAAGTCTGACCTTCCTTAGCTTCCGATATCGATGAGATCAGGCTTGTTCAGGGTAGCATGGCTGTAGACTTATAGATTAATGAAGAGTAGAAATATTCTGTGTTTCAAGTATAGAGTATGATATCCATATTTATTGTTTTATCCACTTGCTCATTCATTACCTGAGAGAAATAAATTAGTTTTCTTTTTAGTGTATTTGTCTTTATCACCTTTAATTTCTAAAGATTATGATTTATGAATGTTGCTTCCAAGTTGCTTGCTTCATAGGTATTCATATTTATTACCACTTTATCAGGAACCTTTAATATTATAACGTAGCCATCTGTGTCCTAATTATTGCTTTTGGTCTTGAATTATACCTTCTCTGATATTAAGATTGTGACCCTTGCTTTCTTTTTCTTTGTGTTTGTACTCTTCCGTTGTCAATTCTTTCATTTTTGATTTGTTTAAACTATTTTTTTGAAAGAAATATTTCTTAAATCTTCAGCACAGAATTTGAGTTTGGTTTAGCAATTCCATTTCAAATGATTTAGCAAAAAAAAAAAAAAAAAAAAAAAAAACACAGAGGTTTTTACAGTCATGCATCCATAATGATAGGGGTATGTTCTGAGAAATACGTTATTAGGTGATTTCATCATTATATGAACATCAAAGAGTTCACTTACACAAACATAATGGCAATAGCCTACTGCACACTAAGCTATACAGTATAGCCTACTGTTCTAGGCTACAAACCTGTACAGCATGTTACTGTGCTGAATACTATAAGTAATTATAATACGATGATAAATATTTATGTATCTAAACGTAGAAAAGTTATAGTAGAATATGGTAAAAAGATAAAAAATGGCACACCTGGACAGGGCACTTAACAGGCTTTATAATGGAGCTGTCAGGATTGGAGGTTGGTCTTGGTGAGTCAGTGAGTTAGTGGTGAATAAATGTAAAGGCCAAGGACATTACAGTATACTACTGTAGACTTTATAAACATTGTCTCACAAGCCCTGACTCTGCTTCCTTCCGATAGGGTCAGAAATAGAGCATCAAAGCTGGCAATAATGCTCTATGTACAGGAATGTAAGCTGTATTAATTGGAAATATCTCGTAAACACTGGCTGGATATGGCATAGATCGTTACAATGGTGACTGTCAGGAGGGACTGCAAGGTGGCTTGAAGATCAGTAGGAATAAGGAATCAAGATGCAGAGATAAAGAAACATAGGGGGTTATCATGGCATTGTGGCTTGGCTATCGCATGTTGGAGCAGTGGTCAAATTAAGGAAATTTGCGGTAGTCATAAAAAAAAAAAGACGGTATTTAACATGGAGAAGGGGTAGAACTGAGGACTGATTATTTTTGACTTTGGAAATATGGTTTTTGTTCCATTGACCATATCTGGCATAAAGGCTCTCTCTGGCATTACGATGGAAGAAATAAAATTTATCTGTGCTTTCCATCATTACGACTTGAAAATTTTTCCAAAATACAAGGACAGGCTGGCTCAAGAGTACCACAGGAAGCTTTTACTAAAATGGCCCTGGCACTTACTACTTGTTAAAGTAGCTCCTGTGGACCTGCATCCTTGTACAGGATCTTAGAATCTCAACAAAGAGTTTACAACAATGTCCTCTGAAGACCATGATCTACATCTGGGAGAGCTGTAGCACCCTCTAAATATATTGTGCTGGGGGGACAGACTTTTCTGTGCTGTGACAGGTCAGTGGCTGACAGAATGGGATATAATCTGTGCACTCAAAATTGAAGTGCTGTGAGTGAGAGGGAATCTATTCCCAAGCCCCACAGATATTGCTGCCATCAGAGAAAAAAAAAATCCCTCCTGAGCTACATATCCTTTCTATTTCTTGGAGGAAATTCACCTCCATTATAATCTTATGAGACCACTGTCATATATGTGGTTCACAGTTGACTGAAATGTCATTATATGGCAAATGACTGTACAAAGATTCACTTGTAATGGGGGGGTTGATTAAATAAATTATTCTTTACTCAAAATATGTAATAATATAAAGTGAAAGTCAGATTGAATAAAAATAATGGTTTAAAATGTTTAAAATATAAAGATATTTCATATGCTATATAAAATATATTAAGTGATAAAGCCAATTAACAGATTGTGTAGTTTGATCCCAACATTGATATTCTTTTCCATCTTTGTACTTAATATCTATAAAAATATACCATATAAAGACTGCAAGATATGTGTAAAATATTAATAATTGTTACACTCAAGTGATAATATTGTAGTTGTTTTAATTTTCTTCTTTGTGCTTTTCTGTATTTTCTGGTTTTAATACTTACATATATTATTTTTATAACCTCTCAAAATGTGATTTTTTCCCCCTAAAAATGCAGTAGGAAAAAAATCTCATCATCTAATTATTTGACATGAGGATCCTGGCATGGTTAACAACAGGCCTCCTCATTACCTGCCATACACCCCAGCATTCTGGCAGAGATCTAAAAAGTATATGGTTTTCCTTGACTAGAGTGTTCAAGACTCAGCACCTGAAGGAAATTCAGTCACTGTCCTCACTCTCCTGGATGCTCTGTTTGACTGCCTGGAATGGGGGGAGGTGGCCTATTCCTCTCCCAGGGTCCCCATTTTCCTTCAGGCCCAGGGCGTATAACCACATTTTACCTACGGGTTTCTATCACCCTTCCTTCTCAATAATTCCTCACAGACTCATTCTCAGAAGAACAGGACATTCTTCTTCTTCATTTGTTCACTAGTCTTTGTTTACTTGGGAGACATGAACATTCTTTTGACTAAAACCAGTGCATTTTGTTTTTCAGTTCCTTCAATGGGTAATTTAACTGTCTCATTAGTGTTTTTATGTGTGGATTTTAAGAGAATTCCTTTGAGTTTTTGTTGTCCTTTTATCATTGATGTGGAGACACAAGCTATCATTATAAAGCCTCTTAAGAAATTAAAACCATTTCTCTGAAACAATCTCCATAAAGAACTCTCAAGATGTGTGTTTTATATCTCACGCAGAACTTCTCTGATTAAATTCTTCATTTGTCAGTTTCTGAGACTGAAATTAAGTTTGCTAGTACTTTGGATGTACTTCTATTTTGGGGAGGGGTGTTGTGAAAGCACTTGCAGTATATTTTTTTGTTGTTGTTTTAAATTTTTGCTCTTATTTTGTTTTTAAAGATGTGGCTATTTCCATAAAGGTTTGGGCAATTATATAACCACTAAAGGAGAACTGTCTAAAAACAAAACTAGACAAAGCAAAATGCAATCCTTCAAACCATTAATTTTAACTTCTCGCAATATAATTTGGGGTTGAGATGATATTCAGAGTAAAAACCTGTAATTTTGTTGTAAGTGTATTATACTCCTTCCTCCTGTTAAATTTCTATGTCCAATTTCCCAGTGAGTTCTTAAAGCAATTGCTGTATTGATTAGGTTTTTATATCAAATCTACTGCTAGACTGAGATAAATCTGACCTAGCTGATAAAACCAAATACTTCCTTCTTTTTGTCACAACCAGGGCCAATTCTAGAAAAAAAATGTCAAGTAGGCACAGAGTGTTATTGTCTCTTCTCCTGTGTTGGTTCTTGCATGGAGTTCCCAGCAATAAATCCCAACCATCTGTGTTGCCTTAAAAGACCTACCTGAAGCAAACACTTCCTATAGGGTACATTTGTTTGGCAGATATATTTTGTGTACACCATTAACAATTGGTAAATTTCACATCAAAATTCAAGTATCAGAATCTCTTGGAAAACTAAGAACTTGACCTAGAGTTCTGCAGAATAGTAGCTCACTTCTTCTTTTTGAATTTTTTGATACTGCTATTTATATTTGACAAAAATTATATATATTTGAAGTATATAATGGGATATCTTGATATATGTATACATTATAAAATGATTATCACAGTGAAACCAATGTATCCATCATCTCTCATAGTTACTTATTTTTGTGTGTGGTGAGAACACTATTTACTTTCTTAGCAAATATCAAGTTTTTGTTGTTATTATTATTATTAACCATAAACACTATGATGTAAATTAGCCTATAGAATTTATTCATCTTATATTTGATCAATATCATTTATTTTCTCGTTCTACTCTCAGTTAGTATAAGCTCAACTTTTTTTTTTTTTTTTTTAAATTTAGATTCCATACAAGTAAGACCATGCAATATTTATCTTTCTGTGTCTGGCTTATTTCACTTAGAACCTGTCCTCCAGTTTCATCCATGTTGTTGTAAATGGCAGAATTTCTTTTCTTTTCTTTTTATTTTTTTAAGATTGAATAATATTCTACAGTATATTTTCTTTATTCATCTGTTGAGGGACACTTAGGTTGTTTCCATATCTTGATAACTGAGAATAATGCTTCAATGAACACAGGAGTGTAGATATCTCTTCAAGATAGGAATTTCATTTCCTTCAGATATATACCCAGAAGCGAGATTGCTGGATCATATGGTATGTTTAATTTTTTTGAGGAACTTCAATAATGTTTTTCATAATGGCGATACAAATGTACATTCTCACCAGCAGAGTACAAGGGTTCCCTTTCTCTCATAATCTCTCCAGCACTTGTTAATTTGACTTTTTGATAACAGCCGTCCTAACAGGAGTGAGGTGATACCTCATTGTGGTATCGATTTACATTTCTCTGATGAAGTGACATTGAGTAAATTTTTTAAAGTAGTCTGTTAATGATTTGTAAGTCTTCTTTGGAAAAATATCTATTCGAGTGCTTTGCCTATTTTTAAATCCGGTTACTTGTCTTTATGCTATTGAGTTGTAGAAATTACTTGTATATTTTGGATATTAACTCCTTATAAGATACATGGTTTGCAATTTATCACTTCATAGGTTTCCTTTTCATTTTGTTGATTATTTCCTTTGCTGTGCAGAAATATTGTAGTTTGATGTAGTCCCACTTGTTTATTTTTGCTTTTGTTGCCTGTACTTTTGGTGTCAATTCCAAAAAATCATTGCCAAGACCAATGTCAAAGAGCTTTCTCCCTATGTTTTCTTCTAAGAGTTTTATGGTGTCAGGCATTATGTTTAAGTCTTTAATCAATTTTAGTTGATTTTTGTGTATGGTGTAAGACAAGGGTTCAGTTTTAATGATAGTGACAGGTGTCAGAACCTGCTCTGGGCACTGGAGCAGGTGTGTGGACCTGGGTTGGCATGCACACACACAGCTGTGGAAGCTGGGGCCAGCTGCAGGTTGGGAGGCTGTGCTGGATCCAGGCCTACGCTGTTCACAGTAGTATTGGCCAGGGTGACTCTGATGAGGGTGGGAGGCAGGGAGGGACTCAGGCAGCTGGAGTCTGTGAACACAAAAACCTGTGCAGCCTTCGACAGTGAGTCTACAGCAGCCGTGCTGGCTGTCGGTTCCTTAGCGACGGTGATCTGCTGCAGAGCACTCTGCAGAGGTCCCTGACTGGATCCTCAGTGGTGAAAGCTGCAGGAGTCCACAGTGTCCGCAAGGGCTGTTGAGATTCTCAGCAGTGAAAGCTGGTAGGTTCCTGTGAAGAGCAAGTCACTGGGAACTGTGGTCATTCCTTCCAACTGACTGATCTTTATTCCTAGTTATCTAGATGTCTCAGCTATGCTGGTCTCTGGGTGAGGTGAAACCAAAGTAAGTCCTTTGTGCAGTGCCCCAGAATGCTGGGGAAGCTGGTCGCTCACCCTGCTTTCCTTTTCCTGGTGAGAAGAGCTTTCTCTTGGCCCTGAGCTGTGCCAGTCGGAGGGATGAGCTGATGCAGGAAAATGAAACTGTTCTTCCTACCTCTTTAGTGTGGTTATTCTGAGATTTTTGCTCCACTGTGTTGTAGAAGCTTAAGTGGACTTTTAAGCTCTCTTGGAGATATTTTTATTTATGAATAGCTAATTGCTGTTCTTTGCAGGTGGACACAGAGTGGGATCTCCTACTCTGCCTTCTTGGTGATGCCACTTGCAGCTCACTCTTTAGGCTGGGCATGTATTCTTGCTCTCTGTTTTGCAAAGATTCCCACCACTCATTGTTGTTTTGTACTGGCTCCTTTTATGTTACTCATTTATGCAACTTTCATTTTTCCTGAAGGCATTTGAGTCTGTGTTCCCTCCCCTAAAGCAGAAACTGACTAAGACTTAAATCTAAGGTTGTGGTTCTTAAACTTTAGCATGTATCAAAATCATACAAAGAGTTTAAGACATGGATGGCTGGACTCAATCCCCATTCAGTAGATCTCAAGAGGAGGCCTCAGAAATTGCATGCTAACAAATTCTTAGGTGATAGACACTGTTGTTCCAAGGAGCACACTATGAGAACCACTGCTAAGGTAATGCTCCTTTATGGGATAGCTATATATTCATTCACTCGCTCATTCATTTAGTCGACATTTAGTTAAAGTGCTTTGCTTTGTATTGAAGATTCATTAGTGATCACATATGTATGGCTCTTATAGTGATAATCGGGCAAAAAAATTAAATTTTATTTACTTTTTACAAAGATGTATAATTACAACTGTGACCCTGTTGTGAACAGTATTCAGATATGGTTTTCTTGAGGAATGACCTAAAGCTAATCTGTGGAGGATAAGTAGGCCTCAGTCAGACAGATTAGGGAGAGAATGGAGCTTCCTAGGTCTTAGGAAGAGCGTGTGTGAAGCCAGGCAGAGCAATCTTCCAGATCTGAATGATGAATCTCTGATGGGGATTTCAAAGATGTGGGAGAGATTTCAGGTTGGAATAATTCCCAGTCCTCATTACAAGGAGCCAGGTGCCTATTCTGATGACTTTTGAAGCTTGATTGTTTCTAAAATTGCAGGGTATGGAGCCAGGAGAGAAGGAACTGTCAGTCCTGGAGATCTGATCCATCAGTCCTAATGAGGTGGTCTGCATGAGGGAACAGTGGCAAAGTTATTTTGAAATCCTCCTGTTCTGGGGAAAATCTCAGTGGCATTTTGGAAACTCTTTCCAATTTCTCTCTACTCCAGCTTCTGGGCCTCTGTACATTGCTAGGAAAAGAAAAAGATATCAAACTGCAGATCATTAAAATTTCAGCCTCAGTCCACCTGTGCCTCTGCCCTAGCTCATCAATCCTTTTATTTCTTGTCACATAAGCTGTCCATGCCACGGATGCCCGTCACATCTCTTGTCTTAGCCCCTTCCTCTCATCTGTGGTTGGTGACCTCCAACCTCATCTGTGGCTTCTCTTTCTGTGCCTTCTGAAAGCATTTATTTTTAATTCTTGTGTAGATGGTGCTTTTTAATTTTCATATGTCTAAATGTAAAAGTATTTGTTTTTGTTTCCTTCTATTTTTTCTTTTCTTTTTTTTGTAATAATCTGGAAACAAGAAGTACCTCCTATTTAAAACAAATTCCTATATTTATTCTTGAACTTCGTGTGTTTTTTTCTATTTATATACATATTAAATTTATTTGTAAATAAGAATATTTGATTCAGATCTTTGAGCCTTTGTTTTTACTTTTTCCTTTGAGAAAATGAAATGTTTTTGACACTTCCAACCACTGCAGTCTCTTTTTAAAGCCGATTTGGTTTTTACCCCTTTGTTCCTCATAGAATGTCTTATGTCTTCATTTTCTAATGTAGTAGTATAGAAAGTTCTTTGAGGTCCCATTTAGTTCTGAAATAGTATGATTACAAGGAATTGCTTCTCTTCCATATACATTTTGATTGCATTCCTAGCTTTTAATAAATTAATTTTGGTTATTTTCATAGCATCGTCAAAAAAAAAAAAAAAAAGAAAGAAAAAGAAAAAGCATGTGACTTTCACTTTGCATTTTACTTCTCTCCTACCTTGCAAATTAATTGTATCAATGCTACCAGCCAACAATTTAAAAAGTGATTTTGTTCTAGACCCATAAAGTATCTACCTAAAAATGTGTCATTTACAAAAAGTGTATCTTACACGCTGGTTTTAAATATTTAACTTTGTAAGTTACTTTTGTTCCTATCCAGATTTTTCTCCAGGCAGTGGAATCCTTATGCATCTTGCTTGTATGCAGAGAGGGTACCACAGCCTTAAATAACTGTCTCTTCTTGTTTCTTTTGGGAGTACATGGGCTTTACAAATTTGATCTCATGCCTGGCCCAATTCACATCCGTACTTTCTCTTTCCAATACAGACCTCGTGGATCTTTCACTATCTGATCGATAATCCAAAACTTCACAAAGCAATAAAGCCCCCTATGTTCCTCTTTTCCTAATATACTTTTGGAGGAGGTGCAAATACCAGTCCCTCATTTCCTCATATCCAGTAAATTTTTGTCTTCCTTCTCGAATAGGATATTTGCCACTTTCTTTTCTCATAGTCAGATAGCACTGGCAGTTTTTAGCTTCCTTTCTCAGTTTATAATCTTTTTCCAGTTTAGGTGATTTTTATTTATTTGGTTAAGATTTCCTTAGACTTCACTCTTTTCTTTTGACTCCTTGAGTTCTAACTCTTGACCTTATTAAGGGTGCTGTATTATTCCCTTCTCTTGTGTTTGAATTTCTTTTACAGTCTGCCTATTGTTTTCATTTTCTTTGACATTTTCCTTGATGCTCTTGCTGTTTCTTCCTCCCCTCAGGATTTCAGGTGAAGATGCCTCTCTATCCTTTGGTAACTTGTGATGCATGCCTATCATTTAAAATTCTATTACTGGTAATCTTTATAAGGAACATGTTTTGATTTATATTTCTTAAATTGCCAAAACCATGAAAAACATAAAAACCTTTATTCTTGTCTACGTAGGCAAAGGAATTTAGCAAACTTTTGTCTCCCTTCATCTTTTAAAAATATATTCTAGTGTTTGGTGTAATATCTGAACTCTTTCATTCAAATTATTTTTCAATTCATTATTAATTTAACATTGTGTCTTTCTTAATTTCTATTTTAAATATGTATTTAGCCATATTATAACAAATATTTTATTTAATCCTTTGTTTAAACACTTTCAATACTAACCATCGAGACTTTCCCTATCCTGAATTAAATACTTTTATTCATCCCTAGATCAACTTGAATATATCTTTAATTTTATCTGAGAAATTCAGTCAAAATATCTGAAAATCTCTTACTCTTGACTTCTCCTAAGAAATACAAGATGGATATAAATAGACTTTGTAGAATACAAATTTTCACCTTGACAACTCTACTAAGTGAAAACAACACAGATGTTCATCAGCGTGGGGTTAGCTAGCTATATAGTGGTCCATTAATACAACAAAATACAATGATACTGTTGTCTTTAAAGAAAGAAACAGCTTTTCCTACATAATATGAAAGATATCCAAGTTATAGCTGATAAAATGAAAACATTATGGTCCATTGCATACCCATGTTCATAGCAGCACTATTGTAATAGGTAAGCAGTGGAAGCGACCCAAGTATCCACCCTTAATATATGAATGGATAAACAAATGTGGTATATGCATACACTGGAATATCATTCAGTCTTAAAAGGAGGAAATTCTGACACATGCTATAACATGAATCTTGAGTACATTATACTAAATGAAGTAAGCTAGTCATGAGAAGACAAATACTTTGATTATATTTATAGATAACTACAGTAGTGAAATGCATAGTAATGGAAAGTAAAATGGTAGTCCCTGGCACTGGAGGAAGTGGGGAGTGGGGAATTGTTGTTTAATGGGTGTGGAGTTTCAGTTTTGTAAGGTGAAAAAATTCTGGAGATTGGTTATACAATGGGGATATATGTAATGCTACCAAACTGTACACTTAGACATGTTTAAGAGAGTAAATGTTTTGTCATAACTTTTTTACCACAATAAAAGAAAATCATGGTACAGAGTATAAAAACATCAGGGTAAAAAAAGTAAAAAAAATACATGTATTTGTAATTACTTGAATATGCACAAATGGTATAGTACACACATGAATATATCAATAGTGGTTATAAGTAGATAAAAGTTTGGAATATGTAGATGTGTGAATCGGCATTAAGATGAAGATTGTTCATTTGATATTTGTTTTTATATTCTATTTTCGACTCTGAGAACTTATTACTAATTCATTTAAAACGAAATGAACAAACCCAAACAGTGAGTAGATGGTGTTGGAATTTATGATCTCCAAAATCAATCTCCTACTTTTTAGTTAGAGAGGCCGTGTACCTGATAGGGAGGGAATGCTTCTTGAAGACCCCATTCCCAAGGTCTCAAATGTTTCTTCTTACTGCTATAATTTGTTTAGTGGCTATGGTAGGCAGAATAATGGCCCCCCAAAGATGTTCTCAACCTAATAGCTAGGACATGTGAATATGTTATTTTAGATGGCACAGGAGAATTAAGGTTGCAGGTAAAATTAAGTTTACTAATCAGCTGACTTTAAGATTGGGAGGTTATTCTGGGTTATCTGGTAGGCTCACTATCATCACAAGGGCTCTTAAAATGCAAAAAGAAAGGCAGGGGAGGAAGTCAGAGTGATGTGATGTGAGAAAGACTTTACCTGCTGTTGCTGGCTTTGAAGATGGCAGAAGGAGGCCGTAATCCAAGGGATGTGGGGACCTCTAGAAGCTGGAAAAGAACAGGAAACTGATTCTTCTCTAGAGTTTCCAGAAGGAACGCAGACCTGCCAACACCTTGATTTTAGCTCAATGAGAACTGCATAGGACTTTTGACCTACAAAACTGTAAAATGATAAATTTGTTTTGTTTTAAACTACTAAGTTTATGGTCATTTGTTACAACATTAATAAGATATAGTGACTGTGAAGTGGGCTGAGGAGATTACTAGGAACGAAATAATCAAACCCCAATTAGTCTCTCTAAAACCCTAATTGTTTCTTCACTTTCTGAATTAAATTTGGATAAAGATGAAAAAAAAAAAGGTAAACCTCCAAGGAAATTGGCACATCATCATTTATTATTTAATACGGGAAAGAGTACTATAATCAGAATGATTTTCTTCTTTTGAAAGTAACATATTTTTCTTTTTTCCTAATTGTGTGATTTTTCTTCCTCCTTGAAAAAAAAAAATATGTCATTACCCAATCATAAAATAGAAAATATAAAGAAACAAGAATCACTCTTGAAATTAAAAAATAAATCAGTACATGTCTAGGTAGGGATTTTTCCCCCAACAAATTTAGCTATTTCAGAGTTTTTTTCCATGGGGTCAAGGACAATGCTTCCATTCTGAAAATTACCACATCAGGCAGGAATGATTAGCATCTCCATTTCATAGGTGATAAGACCACAATTTTAAAAAGTTGAGTAATTTTTCCAAGCTAATCAGTTCTGTACCAGACTGTTGACTTAAGGGCCCACATTCCTAACCATTGGGGTTCTCTGCTCTCATGCTCGGCTCTATGTCCTTCTGGCTGTCCTTCAGGAGCGTGCCCTCCACGTGTGCCCATGTAACCTCGATAGTATTTCTTGTTTATAGATTTCATTACATTACTTTTCTCTGCACATTCTGTCTTTCACATCATTAATCCCCATCTTTCTAACATCATCTCTGTTCTTTACTACTTTTAATGTAGATGTTAAAATACTATTGGACTTCCAGTGTCCTTGTGTGTGTGTGTGTGTGTGTGTATGTGTGTGTGTGTTTTAATTTGGCTTTTTAAAAATCTTGATCATCTCAAATAATTTTTTGAGTTTATTTTCTCTTTCATCCCTAGAAACACAAGAAAACAAAAAGTAAGTGCTTTCTAATTTTTTCTTCTGTTTTCTAACAGATTCCGCCCCCTTTCACCTTCACATCCATGGCACCATTTTCCTTCTGCTGGGTTTTACAATCTACAAAAGATAGCTCTATCCGTACAAAATGTTAGGAACTCATGGTTCTCTCGCTTTCCACATGAAGAGTGGTGGCATCTCCTCCACAGACCTAGACTTGGAGGGGGTAACTAGTGTGGATTCTGACAAATGTGGTCTAATGCAGCTCACTAGAACTGAGGAAGAAATGTCCACTGTTTCCTGCTCTTCTGATTCACTGGAAAGAAATTTGTCATTTTCTGAAATTGATCTCTGGAATTTTTCTGAAATTTCAAGCAAATGCATGAAAAAATACAGTCCCCAGAGCGCATTAATCTCTGAAGCTTCCTGTTTATATTCCCTCCAAATATGACAATGCCATCTACCAGCTGTCTGCTTTTACCATTGCCTCATTGTACAATAGGGCATCTCTAAGTATATGCAAAAGAGGTATCATGGGACCAAATCTATAAATGTCTGTGTGTGTGTGTGTGTGTGTGTGTGTGTGTGTGTGTGTGTGTGTGTGTGCATGCTTTGCTCTCTGTTGTAGGACTTGTATTTTTGAAGTAAGGATCCATATAAGACAAAGAGCATAGATAGAAGTCTCTCCTTTTTCCTCCCCTCCACCCCTTTCCCCTGTAAGACCTGGTTCTGTCTCACATGGTGAAGCATTTGCTTGCTACTGTTATTTTTACCACCTGGATAACCTGGGCTTTGTTTAATAGAAATTCCTTTCAGAGTATCAAATTGTTACTATCTATTTCCAATTTTCAGTGCTGCCATAACTTTGTAACTCATAGTACCCTTTCATTGTTATTGCAATAGGACAGATGAGAGGATGAATTGGCACCACCATCATAACCCAGAAGTCAGCACTGCAAAGATATCTTCACTGCATAAGATCTTGTTCTCGTCTCGGCTGGGGCCATCATTTCTGCATACCACTTTTCCCTAGCTACTCGATTTATCTTCCTTACTTCTTCTTCTTGACTTTCTATTTCTTTCTAAAGCCCACCCTGGCTATTTGCTCCTATGGCACCAAAGACTTTCTGTGTTCAGTTGGGGAACTATGTTGTTTTTACTTGTCATCTTTAATTGCAGGCCGTTGAAACTGGCAGTGGTCGCCTGTCTCCCACGCAGAACCTTGAGTACTTCGCTTATATGTAGTCCCCTTTCATCGTAAAGGCTGCGCACGTTGTTCTTTCCAGGAGGCCCTGCTGTGCCCTTTTCTCCATCTTAACATGCTTTTCCTCACTGTAGGTTATACTCATATGATTTATTGAGACTTGTTTGTAATATGTCTTTGATTCCCTTATACTCACTGAGAACCTTCTGAGTCCCTAAATGAAAAGCACTTGGCAGGTAGTTAACCTTATCTTCCTTCGCCACAGTTCCATTTCATGCTTGTATCAATGAAACCAACTTCTAAACCGTCTGCTACTTTCACTGAAAGCATCCATGTCACAATCTCTCCTTAACAAGTCATAGAATCATTGATCCTTCAGGTTGAAAAATACCTTAAAAGTAAGTTAGTTATGTATGATATGAAGATAGCATGATATAAAATTAAACAGTCATGATGTGAAACTATATATACAATGTGGCTGTGTGTATGTGTGTGTATGCGTGCATATGTGTTTGTGGTGTGTCCTGAAAAGTGGGAAGGTATACATAGCAGTGTTAACAGGATGTGTCTGGGTGGTAGGATTACTGATGCTTTTAATCATCTTTCATACACTTACCCACATTTTCCAAATTTTCTTCAATAAGCAGTACCAAATGATAGAAAACACTGACTTATTGCCTTTAAAATTCTGAGGAGAATTTATGCCTATGCCTATCTAATTAATTATCAATAGTAGGATAGGATAAAGACAGGTAAGGCAAAGTAGTAAAGAAATGTAGCTTCAATTTGTCCTTTTTAGGTAGTTCAGTGAAAATAATTATTACAAAACAAGAGAATAAACCAATGACGCAAAACACAGGTTGTAAGAAACAAACAAAAAACCTAAAATAAGAAAGGATTTAAAGAAATTCCTAGGACAACAGATATGAACAGTAATGAGATGTAATCACCTTAGAAAGGAGCAGGGGCTAAGGCGGCAAGCTTCCTCCCCCCCTTTGGGAGAAATAATTAAGGAGAAATTAGATCTGATACACCCCTAAATTACAATTTACTCATCATTTACTCACCATCTATTTATTACACACATTTAACGTGCAATTGCCATGCTAGGTGCTGGAAGCACAATAGAGAACCAAAAATATCTTTTGTTTTCATGTAATGAAAGAAGATAATGGCTATCATCTTTTTTAATTTCCCCCACAGCCCCATTTTATAAATGAAGTCTCCTCATGTTATAAATAAGGAAGTCAAGTTCAGAGGGTTTAATAATTTTCTCGAGGTTGTGAATTAGCAAATGCCAGCACTGGGATTCAAACATGGACCTAAAGCCTGCACTTCCTTTGCTCTGTTTGAAGTCAAGTTTTTTCTTCGACGGGAAAAAATGTCTTTTCTAAGAAATCTGCTTTCTTAGAATTGTATACTTAGCAAAAATGGTGAGGAAAATAATTTTGAAAACTGTCCTGGCTGGCCATTTTGCAGATGACACATCTGGATAAATCTGTACCTGATCGTCTGTGGCAATGCCCTCCTGTACAGATGGACGCGTAGCAGATGATGCTGCCGTGTGCCGCCTGAATTACTGCTGCACTTCCCAAAATGTCTGCTCAGCATAACCACAAATTGAAAATAAACTTGTAAACCATTGTCAGTGATGTAGCTCAAAGACTTTATGTGCTGAAGGGTCTTTGAAGTTGTTTTTCATTACAGTCTGCCCTTTTTCAACGGGTAGAATTCATTTTCTTCGCTTTAAGTGTGCTCAGTGAGGAGAAAACGGATCTTGAAAGGAAGATGTAGGTCTTATTCCCTGGTGCCTTGCGTGAAATGCATCCTATTCTTCAATGCTGGGATCATTATCTACCTTCCACTCTCCACCTCAAGTCACCTCACCCCACCCTACAAAACTCCTTCTCCAACAGTCTATCACCCTCAGACGAGCTGCTCCGAGGTATGCAAACTCTGCATGCAGCCAAGAAATATTTGCTGGGTGTGGACAGGTGTCCACTCAGTCCACAGTGTCTCTGAAATTAGGTTTGATAGAAAAGCCCCTAAGCGGACCTCAGGCTTGATTAGTACATTGGTTTCAGGCTTCGACCCTTGAAAATCAAGGACTGCCTGGGTTCTAATCTTAGCTCCATCTTTAACTAGCCTCGTGACCTTGGACAAGCTATATCGTTTCTCTCAGCCTTGGCGTTCTGTACATATGAATGATGATAATAGCCCTTTTTAATGGGAACTAAGGATTTTAATGGGAACCAAGGTAATGTACGTAAAGCACTATAACAATGCCTGGCAAAGGGGGTGAGTGATTTGGGGTTTTAAGGAATGAGATCCTCATCAATTTTCTTCTCACCATGTCTTCTTAGCTTCAAAATAATTTGATCGAGGATTTTAGAGGAAAGATTCCCCAAAGCCAGTATGATCTGTCTACATGTAATTGACAGTGGATCGAGAAAGCAATCAGTTTTCATTCTTACTCTCTTCTCATTGATCAGGCACTGTATCTCCTTGGGAGAAAGTAGTTAGCTTAGATGCCTAGGTTCACTCTTCTTGAGAGCATTAAATCCTTAGACTCCAACACAGAGTGAGAATATTTCTGTCTACAGCTAATCTTCCCCTAGCACCTCACAATAATTGCTAACTGGGGAAATCTGTGTGAAGGATTCTGGAGAGAACTTAATTGGTAACTTTCTCAAAGTGTTATATTATTAAGAGGTTTGTAATGGTCAAACCAGATTTCAAAAAGAAAAATACTTCCTCTCAAACCCAGAAAATGCAATTAGTGTTCTCCACTAGCTATACGGGCCATTATGTCTTCAGTCTTGAACATTTGTGGCAATTCACCTATTTGCTGAACCGTTGAAACTTTGAGTCCTTGGCAGTTCAGTATCAGGTTAAAAAGAAAAGCCTGTGTCCAGCCTGCTACTAATATTCACAGACTCTGCAAACTAATGCCAACAAAACTTGTGAAGGAAAAGAAAGTCCGCCCTTTCCTTAAAGACTGGTGCTTCTCCAAGATCCAGCCTAGGCTCATCTCTATCTCCCTCCATTTCTTTCCTCTCCTCCCATCTCTTCGTGTTATACACTCCTTAGTACTATATTCACATTCATGGCTTCAAAAACCATCTCTAAACTTGTAGATATCTAGGAGAAGGTGGTCTCCACCCTGTTTTAATTCCTCTCTAAGTCAGAGGAATACTCATATGATGAATGGCCCCCTTGAAAAATAGGCAGAATCACTGCTGTTTGGGTTCTGGAGTGGCTTTCCCCTACCATGAAACAATTCTTCACCAGCTGAGTGTCCCACGATTCAACTCAGTTCTGATACTATCTACCTGGTGATAGCATCAGATGTCACAGATTAAGGGCCTAGGCCCATGAGACTGCCCCAACTTCAGACGTCAATTGCAAGTCCAGGTTGTCACCTGTGCTCCGACCACTCGGCTATAAATCTGAGGTTGTCATGACCCTCTCCCCACTTTGGATTTGATTAATTTGTTAGTGTGGCTCACGGAACTCAGAGAAACAATGTTTACCAGTCTATTAAAGGATGCGATAAAGGATACAGAGATAAAGGATGCAGATGAACAGCCAGATGCACAGATCCACAGGGCAACATCGTGGGAGGGTCCTGAGTACAGAAGCTTCTGTCCCCGTGGAGCTGGGGTGAATTAATCTCCTAGTGTGGTTATGCTCATGACCACTAAAGTTCTCCAAACCCCCTGCAATCGGGATTTTATGGAGGCTTCATCACATGATAGGCATGATTGCTCATTAACTCGATTTCCAGCTCCCTTTCTCCTCCCTAGAGAAGTGGGGGTGGGGCTGAAAATGCCAAGCTTCTAACTGTGATTTGGTCTGTCTGGTGACTAGCCCCCTCTAAGGTCCATCCAGACCACCCAGAGTCACCTCATGAGAATAAAAAATGCTTCTTGGGTTCTTAGGAAATTACAGGGGTTTTAGGAGCTCAGTGCTAGAAATCGTGGCAGAGACCAATATATATATTTTCTATGATCTCACAGCTGCATATTGAAAGATCATTCACGGGCATGCCTCTTTCACTTGTTTCTTTCTCCCAGCTTGAATATTAAAGACCATTTGCAATCATTCATGAGAGGAGGCTCTGCCACCTTGCTCTGCCTCTTCTTTCCATGCAGCTGTCCTGGTTGGCTGCTCCAGGGTCTGCTGCGTCCAAGTAGACCTGGCCACCATCTGCTGCTATTGATTTTTCCTGGATTGCCTTCTCTCTGTTCACACCATAGTGAGTACGATTAAGGCCAGGGCCCACTTTGCATGGAGTAAAGATTCAGCACTCTACTTCTTTCTCTACTTCTCCCTCCGTTTCTTCTCTTCTCCCATGTAGCAGCTGAGCTATGAAAACTGCTGTAGTTGGGGCCTTGGGCCTTAAGCAACAGGACGTGAGAACAAATGTCCTTTATAAATATTTATTATTTATTCGATTGATTTTTTAAATGTACTTTTTACTCCTGACTCTTTTTCTCTCCCTCTAAATCTGCTGGATTATTTTCTAGCTGTATTTTGCATGAAGCAAATCGAGATTTGTTAGCTTAGAAATAGAAGGTTGTAGCGGACCTTTGTTGTTTTTACCTCCTAGCATCCTTTTACTCTACTCCTGGAAAGAGTTACCCAGTTTTCTCTGGGAAGCTACCCTCTTGCTCACCCTCAATTCATGTTCCTGTCCCATGGAGACTGTGGGTCAGGCCCAGGCAATCAGCATTGCATTGCTCTGGCCACAGGGCTTGTTTCGGGGACCAGAAACCAGAAGGACTTTTTCTGGGAATGTTAGGAAAATGCTCTTTTCCACTAGACTTGAGGTGGGAGCATGTGATGTTCTGGCAGCTATCTTTAATCACAGTGGGACAGCCTGCCTGAGAATGGAGCCAAAGCACAGAGATCTATTAAGATATAGATAGAAAGATTCTTGGAGATTGAGCTACAAGACAAAATATCCCTGAATTCAGCCCCACCCTTGAACTTTTAATTTACAACCAGATAAATTCTCTTTTCTTATGCCAGTTTAGATGAGAGCATCTGTCTTAAAATGGCAATATGCCGACGAAGAAGGGGGTTGAGTTCCAGGCTTTCCAATTCATTTTACAGTTCAGATCTGGGACCCGTATCCACGTAACTACACTATGGTGCTGTCATTTCTTCAGCTCTTTCTCCTTGTGCTTTTGTTTTCCCCAGAATACTATTAATGGGGCAGGGTTTGAGTGTTCTCGAATTCCTTGGTAGCAATATCTTATCAACACAACCAAAATGTCAACCCAGTTCAATAATTCATAGATCTGTATCTTCAGAGCTATATGTTTTAGCTCTTACATCTAAGTCTATGATCCATTTTGACTTAATTATTGTGTATGGTGTGAGTTACTTGTCTAACATCTTTTTAAAAAATTTTTTGCATGAGCATCTTCAATTGTGGTAGATCATTTACTAAGAAGACTATCCTTTCCCTATTGAATTGCCTTGTCACCTTTGTTAAACATCAGTGGACCATAAAGGTGAAGATTTATTTCTAAACTCTCGATTATATTTCATTGATCTATATTTCTGTCCTTATATTGGAATCACATTATTGTGATTCACTTTGTATTAAGTTTTGAAATTCGTTGATGTAAGTCCTCCAGGTTCTTTTTCTCCCTCCTCTTCCTTCCTTCCTTCCTTCCTTCCTTCCTTCCTTCCTTCCTTCCTTCCTTCCTTCCTTCCTTCCTTCCCTCCCTCTCTCCCTCTCCCCCTCTCTCCCTCTCTCTCTCCCTCTCCTTCTCCCTCTTTTCTTTTCCAAAATAGTCAGCTATGCTGGGTTCTTTGCATCTCCATAAAACTCTTAGGATCAAGTTGTCAATTAAAAAAAACAAAAACAAACCTGCAGTGTCTTTGAGGTGTGCCTGTACTTTGTTTCCAGCATTGTGAATGGACTTGAGAGCAGTATGACATAAAAAAAAAAAAAAAAAGCAAAAAAAAAAAAAAAAAGCAACTGGACTCCTGTCAAAGGACCTGGGTTTGAATACTGTCATTTAATCTTTGGATTAAAATCTGACTCCTGGATTTTTCAAGCCCCAAATTGTACCAATAATACTGGAATCCTTACTTGGGAGACACCACCTAGTTTCTTATTTCATGCCTCAAAGCTTCCTTTCTCCCCCACTAATCATTGCTCCTCTTTAAGAGGTTGGATTACTAATCTGAATGGTCATTCTGTGACAATGATTTGGTCACAGTTTTGTCTGTGCAGGGTCACTATTTGTCAACAGATGATATACGTGTGTGTTTCTCTCTCTCTCTCTGCTACTTTCCTTCTGTCCTGTTGTTTCCATGTTCTAGTACCAGGAGCCCGGAAGCCTGGCCACAACACATACTTCTCCTGTTGTCCTCCCCCATGAGCTATGTAGTATTCCTACCCTAGGCTTAGTCAGAGTTTGGTGTTTGGTGGGAAAATGAAGGCATCTTTGACCTGAACCTACGCTATGAATTCCAACTTGATTTTAAGATAGAATCCTGTAGTACTGGGCTACTGGACACTGTGTCAACAAAGTAATAGTCTGGTATTTTGCTTCCCTTTGTTTTTGTTTCTTGGGTCTATTGCTCCTCTAAGACTTCAACCTTCTCCCATAAAGTCTTAGAAAAACCTGCATACAAGAAATTAAAAGAATGAGTGCTAACCCAAGACTATCCTAGAGACTCAAACCTCACCTTAATTTTAAATACCTTCTAGCAAGTTTTTGCAAAGATTTTGAGGCAATATATGCAAAAGCCCCTGGTATGGTCCATCATAGATAACTTACTGAATTCTAGTATATTTTTCTAGAATCTAGCCTTGAATATTAGAGTCTTGACACTAAGGACAGGCCATGTACAAAGAACATCAGTATTGTCTGAGAGCTTATAAGAAAATCAGAACCTTGGATTGTACCCTGAACAACCAATCTGCATTTTCACAAGATTTTCAGGTAACTACAAGGCACATTACAATGATACGCTTTCCAAGTGAACTCAGATACTTCTGTCAATAAAGTTTGAAGAGAAGCATGTAATTATTTTTCCCTAAAGGAGATGTAAACTAGCATATGTTGAAGAAACCAAAAGAAAGGATGCACAGGCAGGTACAGGAGTAGAGCTCCTCTGAGTGTGGTGTGAGACAGGTGTGGAAACAAATCCCCAGGTGTACAGAGGGCTTGCCTTTTAATGAGCTAGTGGGTGATGGATGCCTCTCTAGAGGATCCTTTGCCTCCAAGAGGGAAAAAAAGTATAATTGAACTTATAGATTGTTCTTTCTACTCCACAGAAATGTGTGTGAGCTCTGAAGGACAGAAGCTCTATTAAAGTTCCTAGTGAGCTGGCTAGACTCTCAGTGAGCAGGGTTATAAATTTTTGACTTGTATTATCTTATTAATATTCATTAGATTTGGATATTATGAAATCAATGGTGGTTTATGTTAAAACTCCTGAACCTTTTGCTTGTACTTTTATACTGTTTAACTATTTTTTTGATTTTTTTTTCTATTTTCTTCCTTTTCAGATTTTTCCTTTTCTTTGTACTAAGTTGTCATAATGGGTTATCCCAAGAACATTTTCCTAAGCATTAAACATTATCTATGATGACTATTATATATGATGCAAATCTCATGTAAAATAGAGGTTTGAAAAGAGATCAGTGAATGCCAGAGGCAGAAGGTGGGGGAGGGGCTGATTATAAAGGGACATGAGAGAATCTGGGAGCGGAAGTGAAAGAACTGTTCTATATCTTGATTATGGTGGTGGTTACCCAAATGTACACATTTGTCAAAACTCATAGAACTGTACACTTAAAAAGGATGAATTTTAAAGTATGTAAATTATAACTCAGTAAGAAAGGGGGTGTTTCCAATCTGAAAACAAAATAACTACACTGAGTTTTATAGGAATGGGAGTGACGGTGGGGAGGTGGTAGTGGCAGTATATGTTCTTATTTTATTAGAGTCAGAATGTTGTTTTGGTTAAGAATATAGCCTTTAGAGCTAGAATTATCTGTTGCCTCAGTTTCCTAACCTGTCAATTGAGTTAACAGCAGTATCTACCTCATGGGGCTACTGGTAATATTAAACAACAAGAACAACAAAACAGAGGAACAGGCACTGAAAATTTAAGGCTTTGTAATGAGAGAAAGTCTCTGAGGCTTTCTTCCCCCCGCCCCCTCACTCTTGGTGAGGTCATCCTTGTCCCCGCTGAAAAATAGTCTTCATCACAAATCCCCCCACACACGTAACTCTGCCCAGCCTGCCATGTTAGGCAGCCACTGCTGAGTAAATGCTCTGGAATAAACCTCAGATTGAAAATAAATCACCTCTCGTGCCATGTTCCCTCCAGGTGAGGACTGAGGTCATTGCAAGAGGCATAACAAATAGTCGACATAATGTACCAAACTAATAGATTCTATAAGGAAAACTAAATGGAAAATTTTTCTGGAGCTCTAGGCACCTCTGGCTGAAGAGACAGTGAAGCCAGTGTTATTATAGATGTAGTTGAATCAATAATACTTTTTCATTCATTTCTTTTTCATTTCACAAAAATGCCTATTTTAGCCAGCAAAGAGGTAAGGAGATATTATCAAAGACAATTTTTCATTCTCTCATGGATTATATTCTGGGACATTGCTCTTCTGAATAGCCCCATTTCTGTAGTTTTTTTTTTTTTTCTCTCAGAAATGTATTCAATTTTCTTCCAGCAACGTGAATTCATCTGGAAAGCTATGACAATCAATTAAGTGAATGAGAATAGAATGCTTGTAATTATGATAATCAAGCTATATGAAACCCACCCTCTTAGGTTTAATACCCATACATCTTTAAGCAATATATTAATTAAGTTTTGGGTAATTGTTACAATCAGAATCAAGCTTTTGTAATTTTAAAAATCACTCTGAGAGAGAAAAAGGAAATATTTGAAAAACATATGCAGTTGTTGGTTTTTAATGCAATTCATTATCGAGACTACATTGTTATTTCCTGGATGCATGGAGACAGTTTCAGTGCGTTTTTTTGCTGTGACTTCTTACTTACAACTGGAGGAATTTTGTATGTAGCAACTTTTTCAGATGTTTTCCTGTTTATCTAAGCTGGAGATCGGCAAACTTTTCTTGTAAAGGACCAGATAATAAATACTTTAAGCTTTGCAGGCCAAGAGACAAAGTTGAAAATATACAAAAGAACTTACACAACAAATTTCCACAGTTTCTGCATTGATGGAATTAAAACTATAACAAAATAATAATTGAGTACAACTTTTATTTTGTATTACACATCTACTAATGAGAAGGGTAGAATTCTTACTGCTGCCTTAATATTTTGCTTAGCTGAGTTTCGATGTCGGTGTCCCCTATTACCAAGTCTTTGCAAATGTTCATCGCAAGACCATTCTTAGCTCCTGTGGTTCACAGGGTACAGTTTGCCAATCCATGCTCTTGATCTCAACTTTAATGTACCTCAAAATCACCCACTGGGCTTGTTACAACAGATCTCTGAGCCACACCCCAAGTTTCCAGTGGTGCCCACAAGTTTGCATTTCTAATGAATTCCCATTTGACGCTGGTGTCCTTGGTAGGAAACCATACTTTTGGAACACTGCATTTGATGCTGGTCCTCTAAAAGTCACAGTGAATACAAATCTATATATTTTATATGTTTCATCGTTTGCTCACATATTTCAGTTCATCTGAGAGATTTTGCTTCTTTGAACTCCGAGGTACAGGGTTAGTAGATCCAAAGTTAAAAATTGAAGACCTATTTAGCTAGAGCAGGATTGATAATAAAAGGAACTTCTATCTCTTAAATAGCTATCAGTCTCTTGCTTACAAAGTCAGGCATCAGCAATCAGCATCTATTTGTCTGCTATAAAGAATGCCTGAATAGCATTTTCCAGTCTGACCAAACTTTTTAAATAGTATGCAATATTCCAAAGGATATATGTGGGTGAAACATAAGAACGACAGTATTGCCTTAGATTTAACAGGTCCTATTTCACCAAACACGTTATCAATATAACACTCTTCTGAGAGAATTTGTTGGCATGTTCAAACCATAGAATTTAACACAGACTCTCCTGAGGCTGCCAAGGGCCAAGGGAAATATGAGTTTCCTAAGTTCTGGAGTAGCCCATGGCCTACTAGACCAAATCATCTCTAAGTTGAATGAGTCAAGTTACACTGGGCTCTCACAGATGAGCCCTGAGTGGTCTGAACTATTACATATACTGAAGCTGTGGAGAAGCTTAACGAGAAATGACGAGGCATTGGCTAATTGTAATGATCACATCACACCAAAGAAATTCTTTTGGAAAAGAAGCAAAGTGGAATGAAGACAGGTTTTCCTTCTGTTTATTTGTCCCAACGGTTTAAAAAATCAGCATTATGGAACCATAATCTTCCTCATGACAGATGGGCTTATACATTAGCATCGTGCTTTCAATCAACAGTTTACATTTTAAGAGGAAGGTGAAGAAATTAAATGTAAAGACATCTTCAGCATCTATTTGTCATTTTCGGTTTTATAACATTGATACAAAAAATAGTATTCTGATTAGCAGCTTGATTGGCAACCCATGTAACCTTAAACAGTACTACAAACCTGGAGAGTGCACTTTTACAGACAATCACGTTTGGCGAAAAAAGTATGTACAATTTTGACAAATAAATACATAAATACAATCATTCATATATAACGATATACCTAAATGTCAATTATCATCAACAAGCATTTCTAGTAAATTACTTCTTTCATTCACAAGTTACTTTGTTGCTTATAAAAACTATCTTCACCTTTACAGAAGAAATGACATAATCGATTTCCCCACTAAACCCACATGTTAGGAAAGGTAGAAAACGAATCCCAGACACTTTATGTAAATATTCCATTGTCTTTTGATAGAAGAGATTTGTGTGAAAAACTCCTTCCTTAACTTCTTTGTAAAGAGTTTGTTTTCCCCATATCATATTAAGCAAAGGGTTTTTGTTCTTCTGAATTTAATTCAAATAAAAAATGATCTTAATTTTTTATTTTTGTTATTTAAAAATACAATATTATATATTGAAACTGGCATTTGTGCCAATATAAAAAGACACAAGGCCACACAAACTAGCCACTAAAGATAAAATTTTTCTTCCAAAAATAAATTAAAGAAGAAAATTTAAAAATACAGACACTAATTATTGATACCTTTGCTACCCAATGCAAAACGAACACAACAGATGGGAGGACAGTCAGAAGGTTTTCATAAAAATTGAATGACTCTAGTATTGTACTGTCTGAAACATTATTTTATGCCGGAGAAATGATAATACATTTTTTAAGTTGGCATAACAAAGAATTGAAACCATGATTTGGCCAGTGTCATAAAATTAACAAAAGTAGAAAATTAGAGCTTTTTGATCTAACTTTGCTCAAACATTTTTGAACATTCAAAAAACAAAGGGCAAACATGCTTTAGGCTATTGAAACACCGGACAAATGACTTTGCCTCACCAAGCTCCATGCAGAAGAAAATGTACACAGCAAGCACATTCTAGCTATACGTACAGTCGGGAAGAAGAGAAAAAAAAATGCCTTTAAAATATGTACATATGGCCTTTGATGAATATTTACATGTTTGTTACATGGATACTACCTAGCATAAAAAAGTTAGGAAATAGTTCTTTAAGACATGAATCTCTGATTTTTGCTCCTTTTAAAGATCAGGGCTCTATTCATAGTGTACGCACACACACAAACCAATTCATACATGTACACATATGATGTTTACAATGTGCAGTTCCTTGGCACCAAAGGTAGCTTGACTGGGCATAAGGTAAATGCAAGACGATATCATGAGACAGAGGCCCGACCTGGCCACATGACTGAAAGGCAAACTAAGTAAGAAGTCATGAGACTTTTCCAGTATTCAAACTCACAGCGGTTGTAGGTTGGGGTTGGAGGGTGGCTCACCTTGTGCTGATCCATGTTCCCAGGCTACCTAATGCTGTTTTCTAACCCAACTCTGCAGTGCTGCTGCCTGTATGATGGAAATATATTAAGGGACGTGGAGGCCTGTATCATATTTGGGTTCTTTTGGGCTAGGGATGAAAGATCCAGTGTTTTGAAGAAATAGACTTTACCTGTTTGCTATCAACTTCTAGGGGGGCTTGAAAGGTCAAGTTAAAAAAAAGGTACACTTTCAGATGTGGGGCTCTGAATGAAAACAAACAATACCTCTAATGAATGGTAGAAGATGTACGATGTATGGATTTGCTGAGCACCTACCTATTCTTCTCCTGATATAAGTGACCTAGTTCTATTGGTCCTCAAAGTTCTTACTGAGAATTCAGATTAAGGGTTTCCTGAGATCTAAGTTGATGTGATACATTTTGCAAAGCATGTGCTTCCATTACTCTAATACACCCACAGACAGAGGCTCCTCCCCAAGGTGCCTTTACCTTCAGCACCCTAGAATATCAAGGCAATGCACTGAAATAATAACTTATTTATTGAAACCAGAAAAAATGACAGAGAAATTGAAGCTTCCCCAAACATCTAACATTTCCAAGGAAAAGTCCAAGTTTTGGAAATATCAGGTGCACTAATAGTCCATATTTGATTTTTATTTTGGCAGATTTTATATTAAGATGTTACTACTACTGATGGCCATCACTGCAATTATGTAATTATTTTAGCATTTAGTATAATGCATGATACGTTGCATTACATAGCACCTTTAAAACTAATACTTAGCAAATGCAATTTGCTCTCACAGCACCTGTGAGGTAGGTGTTTTTTCTAGCCATTTTATAAATGAGCATATCGAAGCACAGCAAGGCCAAGATGCCTGCTCACATGACTCAACAAGTCTGATGCAGCGGTAGAACCTGAATCCAAGCTCCCTCTCTTCTTTCCCATGAACCTCAATTACACAGCCTCCAGAGCACCTCCTACCAGCATTGCCACTAGAGGTACTTGGGTGTTTCGGATATTAGAGGTATTCCATTTATCAACTGGAGGGCTAAGTCATCCAATTACATTGGTACCAATTAAAAGACTTTCTTGCATGCTTTGTAAATGTGTGGGTGGGGCATCCTATACTATTGCTAAGCTTATGTTAATTGTAATGCATACATAAATTTGTATTTTCTCTGTGTGAGTTATTGTTCCTCTGGCCTCCTACCAACTTATTTCTACGCATGTGCCTACATGAGCCAGAAGCCATAAAATGCACTTAGCAACATGGTACGGAGGGTAGCAGGTGAGATTACATTTGGCAAAGCCTCCTTGGAGGCACCAGGTAATGCTTGTTGAATAAGCAAGCGGAATTGTCTTCCAAACATACAGAATATTTGATTCTCACGTTTAAGTTTCCATTTATTTAATTGCGGCCTCCCTGCCAGTACGAAGTTCATTTCTGGTTGGAACCACAAATACTGTATACATGTGGCAATATATGTAAAAATTCAATGTAACAGCATACACAATGTTAATAATCACATCCAGTGAGTCTTCCTGCCTGTGCATGATTTCTGAATTGTTTTTGAAAGAGTTATTTATTTTTGCAGTGATGATATAAAGACATTACCATGAGTTTCAGTTTCTCAGGACCAGATTTTTATCTCAGATGCACAGTGTGTAAATCCTAACCGTTGTTAGAAAGTTATTTTTTGAGATAAACGCAATGCCTTAGGACCTGAGAATGAAATCTGGCCCTTTTAACTTATGTATTATTTCTAAGACCAGAGCCTAACATTTGTAAATTGGTAATCCAAGAAAGGAACTAGGAGCGGGAAGAAAAAGCTTTTTACAAAACCCCTTCACCAGTTCATTTCTTCTGGTGACACCTGTAAAATACCAACACCCCAGGCCCCATTTCTTAAAAAAGAAAAGAAATGTATTTACACTGGTAAAAATCCTAACATCTGAGATGCTTCTTGCTTGACATGTCATTCCAGATTCTGTGCATTTCTTCTGGAGAGATCTGATGCACAGTGATAACTCGGCGATACCGACACAAACTGTAGGCCATTTTCCAATGATTGAAGCCACTGTTCTGGAAAGGATGTATGCCCAGCTTTCGAAGACACAGTCCTACATATACATCTTCAAGGTGAAGCAGCCTTGTGTGGAGTGAGGTCTTATAAATGAGTTCGGCCACATCGGCTGAAAAGATATAGCCAGTCCCCGAACAGAACGGCGGGTAGTTACTGTCGGGGTACAAATCCCTGGGCATATACCACTTACTGCGGACATCCCGGATTGGCCCTCCATTGATGACATAGCCTGTAAAATACCTTCTTCTTGGCTTGGTGGAGGGTTTTAGTAGTTTATAAATAAGGTTGTCCATGTTTACAAAAATGTCACTGTCTGTTTTCATGACATACTTGGCTTTTGAACAAAAAGTGGCCACCCATCTCATCCCCATTAATGTTTTGAGGGTAAGGTTATGGTAGGAATCAATAAAGTCCTCCACGATAATGTCATGGAAGATTTGGCTCTCTTGCTCCACCATCTGGTTCAGAACAGGATCGGCGTTCTTGCCCAGAAGGAAAAGAGTGGCTATCTTGATCCCTTTAAAGTTGTTCTCATCACCCCACGTCTCTCGGATTGCCTGGCGAGCATCGAATTCTTTGTGGGTGGTGCTGATGAGGATAACGAGAAAAGGAATGTTTTTCTCACATTTGTTGGGCTCATTTATAAGAAATTCAAAAGAATGTGGGTTTATAGGTCGAGTTCTTATGTTGCCAAACGTGAAGTTTTTCCTGGCAACTGTCAGGTGGCTGAATGGCTTTGTGCCAGTGTAGGAAGAAGTAGGACGAGTTACGCTCAAGTACCAGAGAGCGCTGGCCCAGCACACAACCGTCAAAACATACAAACAGGAGACTTTTGAAGCCATGGTCTTGAGAGCACGTCTATTCCAAATACTGAAGAATATGCCTTCTTGGCACTAGTTTCTTTTCATCTTGCAAAGGCAGCATATTACTAATCTTAAAGTTCGATAGAGAAGTGTGAGTGTGGGATTGTTCATTGGTCTTAGCAACAGTCTGGTATCTCTACATTCGCTCTACTTTCTTCCAAACCTGATGGAAGTTTCCATGTCTCATAAATCTTCCTCTTAACTCTGCAAAATCAATAAAGTTGTTCAGATTTATGTAGTCATTTCACATCCTCAAATACACATAATAACGGTATAAGAATTACCCATGATGACTAAAATAAACATAATCATTTATTTCCATCAGTACTGAAAACTTCCCGACACAACCATCCTCCCTTTTCTTCCTTTGACAGAAGTTGTTTATGTATATTCATACCCAATTAACGAGCATACAGAATATAAACTCTAGATAAATATAAAGTAAACTGAACATTGGTAACTAAGACAAGTTTACCCTTCTTTACAAGAGGCCTTTTTTTGTAGTTAAACACTATCTGACATTAAGGTCTTCTTTCAAGTGGGAAAGTCTCACACATGGCCTTGTATCTCTTTTCCATTTTTCCAAGACTGAGTTTTTGTTTGTTTGTTTCTAATGATGTAATTGGTTCTCAACATCTCTTTGCTTTTTCTACCCCCGTATTTGAAAGTGTGTCAATCAGTACTGGAAAATCTCTGCTAGAATTGTTTCCTTTAGTTCAGACTTAGAAGTAATTCTCAACTTTTCCTCACTTTTTCTTTACTTTGGCTGTCACAGATATTAGCTCCTACTTCTCAGAGTTCTATGAAGCTTTATATGGAGGATATCCTTACTCCTCATGCGTGAAGACCATCATACAAGTGTCTTTTCAGATGGCTGGCAGCATTCATTTTGGAGTTGATCTAAGTAATGGTATTCTTTGTGGTTTTCAACAATTCACCTTTATGTCCCCTTGATGAAATTATACTCCCCTTTTAGTTCTTTTTGTTTTGTTACACTTGCGTGTAAACATAGCAAAAGTATAATAAGAGACAACTGAGCTTGGGAGCCACAACTTCAATGAAGATGTCACAGGGCACTTTAATTGGTGTTCAAATAAAAGAGTTGTCCTTCAGAACTCAAATCTTTTCTAGAACTTCAGCTGCTGTCATGCCAGTTAAAAATAAGTGCCCAGTTACAAAGTTCACTCATGTAAAAAATTGTCTCTCCTTCCTAGTTACAGCAAAATGTGGTAGTCCTGGAAGACAGAGCGAGCAGATAATAGATGACAATTTCAACAAAGTCTGCTTCAAAGAAAACCATACACTTAAGTGTACAGACTGTGTTGAAGGAATTTAGCTGGGATTACAGATTGAAAATCATGCTTCTAAGCACAAAAGTCATATGAAATGAAGACATGATGGGCAACAGCAGAGATAATACATATATCCTCTTGTCTAAGCCAAGAGCTGATTGTGAATATATGATCCATACATGAGGCCAGCAATAACTCAGTGTGGTTCAAACTGAATATTAGAACAGTTTCAAGCAGCATGACTCTAGGTATAGTTCAATCCATACAGCCTTCATCCAACCCATAATAAGTACTCTCTAAATATAGGCTCCAGTATCCTTGGCCTCCTGGAGGAAATTTCTGCTCTGAGGTATTCCAAAGCTAATAAAAAAGGATGCAATGTGCAGTAAGCTTTGAAACTTTAAACAGTAGGCAAAAGGAAGTGAGAGAAACCAGCAATAGAGTTTAGAAAGGGACTTCTCAGCTTTCGTGTATACAGATATCACCTCCATTTGAATTCCAAAAGAATGTGAGTGAGTCTCAAGATGGCACTAGAAACCAAACTTTCTCTACCATTATTCTAGTCTACTTAGCTGATTCTTATTAGCCTGTCTTTGTCATCATATAGCCCTTGTTACCTTTCATACTTTCCAACTAAACTGTGAGCCACTTATGACTAAGCCATTAAGCGATGCAAAGAGAAGAGGCTCTTGACCAAGGTCTCTACTGTAGCCACTAACCAGGCTGTTAATGGAGGGTTGCTGGTGTGTGAAAAGTATTGGAAAAAACAGAAATAGAACCCGTACTCCTCCTTAAGGAACTCTGTCTATGAGAAAAGACTTCAAGTAAATGATTAAAACGTGGAATAAAAATTTCTATCACGAGGCTACTGGAGGACATAGAGGTGGGCTGGTGGTCAAGATGTGAGAGAAGCAGGCACAGTTCTGCAGACTGTGCACAGTACAACTCCACAGGGCACCATTCTCATAGGCTGCATTGTGAATCCCATTCCTCCATCCCATCGCAGAGTCAGATGATGAGTTAACTCTTAGGAAGATGCCATGAAAAGTTCAGAAAAGTTATCTAAGCTGAATCTTCAAGGACAACTAAGAATTATCTGGATGAGAGTTGGACATTCCAGGCAAAGGGAACAGTACGTGCAAAGTCATAAAATGAGAGTGCATGGTGTGTGCCAGGACTGCAAACAGTAGAATAAGAGAAGAGGACAGGATGAGGAGGAGGAGGAGCCGGGGAGTGGTATGGTTCGGGGCTAATTAGACAAGTGGGAGTCGGTGAGTGGCATCTGGAAATGGTTCTGAGCTGAGTAGCTGGTTACCCATCTTTGCAGTCTACAGGGTGGAAGGGAGGTTTTTACCTCCCCCAAATCTCGTCCACTGATTTCAATAGCCATTCATTCTTCCATATTAAGGATTTCTTTCTCTCATAGTTCTATGCCCCAGAAGAATAAGTGATGATTTTTCTCCAATACCTTTCTGTGTGATTTTCTGGGGGGAGGGACTCCGTAGACACAGGTACCAGAATATTTAGACAGAGCTAAAAGAGGGAGAAATAGAAGAGAAATAGGTGAGATCGAGATTAAGTTTATGTATTTATAAACACTTTTCATTGAAGAATAAGCATTCTTCTCTAGACATAACAAACATGATACTTCATATCACTGTTATTATAGGCCTCATTTTAAAATGAATATGTACACCACGCGCTGTGCTCTCTGCTGTATTCTATGGCACACATTTTACAGAGCTTCATTTCCTACTGTGTTGCAAGAGAGGTATTTTCTCAGTTTTACAGATGATGGAATGAAAATTCAGAAATATTAAGTAGCTTGCTCAAGATCACACAGCTATTGAATAAGTAGTTATTAGTCATTTCAAACTTTCTAAGTCCTATTAGGACAACAGGCAAAGTCTTGGATGGGAAAGCCCTGGGTAGCAGGGAGTATCTCAGGCTGCTAGTCTCTCAGGGATCCACACATTCATTTCCTTACATGTGTTCATGGCTTGGACTTTTTCTAATTTGTTTTGGTATGCTACACACCGCACTACAGCAATTCTGTGGGGATTCTTAATTACAAACAAATGATGATTTGCAAAGAGCATTTTAAAACTTAAAGATACTTGGGAGTGGGGCGGGGGCGGGGGCGGGGCGGAGAGCTGCAACTGCTGAAGAAGTTCAGAAAAACCTTTCTATTCCCTTTCTCTGACCTCCTGAAACACATACACGCATACACAGAAAGAATCACTCTTTCTATTGACCTTTTTATTTTTTTCAAACATGAGAACAAAAGTAGACACAGTGTTATATCTTGGTTACTAGTAAACGCAAGTCATCAGCTACAAAACAGAGGATTTGAAATAGGAAAAGGAATCAGCCTAGAAGCTAAAGAGTGGCCAAAGATAATGATAAAAGGGTGCTAAAATTGTCCTTTTTGCTTACAGCAAAACAGATTTTTCAGGTGGCCAAAGAAACACGAAAATATGCCTTGATCAAAACTAGTAATATAAGTAAAAAGATGAGAGAGTAGCATGGTGCATTTAACTCTAAAGAGTAATTTCACATATGTTGGATGAAGTAGTTGGTAACAGGCCAGATGTCTGTGTTTTACTCTTTGAGTAATCCTAACTTGCAATGTGCATTTCTGAACCTTAGTAGCCTTAGTATACAATAAGGGCAAAAATAACATCTGTTTTATCACCAAATATGTTATAGGTATTAATGACCATCACCAATTATTTGAGTTTCTGGGGAAATGGTGTGATACAGGCAGAGGGTGTTACAATACAAAAAGGAGGATCTATGGGGATGAGGGGATTATGTCAGGTCATCAGTTCATGATTTGGTATCCAGAGCACATATATTCTTCTAAATACATAGGATTGGCATAAATTTTGGGGTTTGTTTGCTTTGGGTTTGTTTGCCTAAGGTTAGTAACTATACTGTACAGATTTTCCTGGTAGATAATTCTATTTTCTTTCTGGAAAACTCAAAGCCAAAGGTCCACTGAAAGGCAAAGATGTCAACTGAAAAGTTCTGGGGAAGGAGCTAAGTGTCACAAAGCACAATCCTCTGGAGGATTTTTTTTTTTTTAAATCTTGTTTAACTAACATGTTAATGTAGCAGTAAAACAGAAAGTTGCACATCCAGCATTTGTCATTCCTTTTAGGAGTCTTTCCACAACCATGGACACTGATGACACATGAAGTTGCCATACATCTAAACAGAAACATTCGCTAGAACACTCGAAAGATTTTTCCCCCAAGGGCCTTGCTTCATCGCAGATTGCCTTATTCGCAGAACTCTCCAGAAACTATCCACCTTCACCTTTCAGGAAGTTAATGGGGCAGAATTTTCAATTTAAGAAGCACTTGTTTCTTTTAGAAATTGCATGGTGGACTCTGTTATTTTAATTTGTTTTTTTTTTTAAAGACATCCCTAAATTTGTTAAAGTTATCTTGTTGTATCACCAGAGGTAAGACTCGGAGCGGGTGGGTTGTCTTCTGGGTAGCCTATGCATAATTTGGGGTGCCAAGTTCATGTTTTCTTCCATCAGGGTTCAGGCAGGTACAAGTCCATACTGATTTCCTATGCCTTGGTTGTCACTTAGTTGGTTTGGCAAATATTCCATCTTCCTTACATCCACAGGAAAGGCTGCAGGGCCCCACCAAACGGCCTGCTTGGACTCTCAGGTGTCTCAGAAATATAATACCTCCAGGTTATGATTCCCCTGTGGCTTTCAAATATACTTCATTTGTTCATCAAAGATGTACTGAACACCTGTTAGATGCCAGGCACTGTTCTACAAGCTGTAAGACACTAGAGCTTTTCTAGAGGAGGGAGGCAGAAAATGAAACACATGATAAATGATCGCAAAAATAATTTTGGGTAGCAGTAAGTACTGTGGTGTAAATAAAGTGGGGGCAATGGGATAGAGACTGAACAGAGGTGAAGGGGGCCACTTTAGATAAACTGATCATTCTCCGAGGAGGTGACATCTGAGCTGAGAACAGAATGCCTTGCAAATTCTGGTTCAATCTTTGAGTTTTTAACTAAGGTCTTATTTCTTTGCTTAGGTCTTATTTCTTTGCTTGGCTCCTTGAAATTAATGCTTTGTGAGAAACATCCTTTTGGTTTTGACCTCTGCCCCTCCGTGATCTTTTGGATCTTCTTGGCTTCCTGTTTTCCAGTTGTGGCCATCCAACCACTCCTGCAGATGCCCTTAGCTACTAGAGACATAGGCTATGCACTGAATTAGTTTTCTAGAACTGCTGTAACAAAGTTCCACAAACTAGGTATCTTAAACAACACAGATGTGTTTTCTAACAGTTCTGAAGGCTAGAAGTCAAAGACGATGTTGACAGGGCTGGTTTTTTCTAAGGGCTGTGAGGGAGAACTTGTTCCATGTTTCTCTCCTAGCTTCTGGGGGTTTTCTGGTAATCTTTGGCACTTCTGGCTTACAGATCATCACACAGATCTCTGGCCTCATCTTCTCACTGTGTGTTTCTGTGTCCGAATTTCCCTTTTTAATAAGGACACCAGTCATATTAGATTGGGACCCACCCTAATGACCTCATTTAAATTTGATTACTCCTCTAAAGAACCCTATTTCCAATTAATGTCACATTCTGAATTCCTGGCAGTTGGGACTCGAATATATCTTTTCGGGGGGACACAATTCAAACCGTAACACCTACTTTCTTGGGAATCAGAAAAATGAAATACTTTGTTTCATAAGACCTCTTTCCTCCACATTTTATTTTCTTGATTTGAGCAAGTAAATTCTTAGGTTTTGGTAAGCCAAATTTTCAAGGATGAAACATTTGTAATTAGTGTTCAAAGAAGAATAAAACATGAGTGTGTAAATGGACAAAAAGTTTGGTTTATTTTTAGATTAAAAAAAAAAGCTAGTTCAGATAATGTTTTTAAAACCACGTGAAGAATATGGCATAGTTTTAAGTAGTCCTCCACTCCTGACACTTTCTCTTTCCTTTTAGAAACACTAATTAGTTGAGAAAGATAAGCCAGAACTGTGGTACATTTCCCAAAAGGCTGGGGCCAATAGTTCCTGAGATACCAGCTAGCATCTGAGGAATAAAAACAATACTCCTGTCACCCCCACAGGTATGAAACACTGCCAATATTTCTATTATTCATAGCCAATTTTAAATAGTCCAAGACCACAGGGCACTCAGAAAGTGGTTTTAACATTAAAACCCACACAATAACTTTGAAAACATGGTGCAGAAAGATAAGCCAGCTTGGGGGAAAAAAATAATTTTAATTAATAAAAAGAGAAGAAAGAAAGGAAAATAGAAATTCAGAAAAAAGAAAGAGAAAGGAAGGGCTAACTACTAGTGCTTATGAAATGCTCTTAAAATGGATGAGAAGCTGGCCGTATAGTATATCATGATATTAAGTAGGGTAAAAGGGATTCTTTCTGAAAAATGTTTTGGTCTCAAATGACTTTCCTCAGAGCTGGTGTGTGAGTGAAAAAAACCCCTTCATTCTACAGGGAAATATAGGAACTCAGACAGCAGTAGAACTAATTGATAAATGAGCCCCAAAGGCCAGAGATTCTACTTGGCTGCATTAATTTGGCGAATGATTATCTTGATGCCCAACTCCCTCCCATCCTCTTGCTCTTGTAATTATGTTCTAAATAAGCACAGGAGAGGAAGAAATAAAGCACTATTAGCACTAGATAATGGTCCTTGAAGGAAGAATTTCGTAAACCATCATGTTATACAGCTTGCTAACTTATTATCTCTCCAAAACCCAGAGGGCTGGCTTTCTCTCCTAGCCTTTCTTTGAAGTAAGCCTCTCTGGGCTGTGGAAGGCATTATACCCATAGAAGTCAAAATTCCTCACTGTTCATAGAAGTAAGTGTTTTGACTCTTCTGCTACAGAAAGACAAAGAGCTAATTTGTTCCTTTAAAAATTTAATTATGAATCCTTTTATGAGACCCCATAATTGAACTTGCCTAACAGATCATCTGCAATGAGGCAGTGGCGGAAAGCAAAAGGTGATATTCATCATGACTTGGCAGTTGAAATCATTTCCCTCCTAAATCTGGAAGAAATTATTTGAACCTTTCTCCTTTTAGTTCAATATACCTTGAAATTTATTGAAAAGGTCTTTATAAATCCCTGCATTCAGAAGGATGGGACCAGCTTGAAAGAGAAGTGGTTAGGATGAGGATATCGTTGTGTGGGTTTAGGGCCCTTGTGATTCTGAAAGCTACACTCTGTTTCACTGCAGAAAAAGTGCACTTCAAATTAGAAGGGATGATTATAGCTTTCTTCAAATCAATATGTTGCCCTAGTTCTAGAATTCAGAGACGTTTTAAACATCACTGCAATCCTCTCAGGGAAAAATGAAAATGAAAGTATCTCATTAGTTTAAATAAATGCTTGGCTTCCTTTGCAGTGTTGAATATTGTACCTCGATGGCCTTGTACAAGGTAAATTTTAAAAGATGGGCAAAGCAATCACTTATTTAAGCATAAGAGTCTGGAAGCCTGGCAATGTGGTTGGGTAGGACTTCTCCACTGGGAAAGGATATGCCAAGATTTTTTTAGTACAGATGTGGAAAAGGATGAGAGGAAAGGCATTTCACTAATGAAATCAGCTGCTGGGAGAATTTAAAAATGATGAATTATGGTGATACCAAAAAGAGTATTCATTTGGCCCATTATTTTGGGAGGAAGCTAATATGAATAGATATTTTTAGAAACCAGAAAGATGTTAATATATTTGCTATCTAAAATTTACAAAGTCTAAGGTGGTATTTCTTAGCTTATCACAGAGAGAGATACTATTATTTTAGGCCATTTTTAAAAGAATGATATTAGTATCATGCAGCAACTGATAACATACAGAAGCTAATTTACAATTTTTGTTTTCCTTTTTTTCTTTTCTAACTCTAATGCTCCTTTATACAATATCAATTTATTGGAATACATAACAGCCCAAAATAATTTTATGTAGATGATGTCAAGGGAAATGATTTTGTAGGCAGCCAATTTTCCAGCCCTGGGAGACCTGGATTCAACGTCTTGATTTTTAGTCATTGATTCTGAACTCAGTGTACCTCTCTGCCTTGTTTCCTCACCTATAAAATGAGAATAACACCTGGCCACACTTTGCAGGGTCATTGTAAGGATCATACAAAATACTGAACATGAAAATACTTTTTAAACTGAATACTGCTACCTGAATGAAAAGTATTATTAATATAAACATGATAAAGACAAATCCAGAGATGATCACTTATAAAATATTTCATGAAAATGGTCAGTCAATGCATCCTGACAAGTTAGTGCAAAAGCAGTTTTTTTTTTTTTACTTTGGCTGTTGCCTCCCCCCCACCAAAAGGCTGGCATTCCCAGTTGACTGTTTTCATAAGAAGTTTTGATTGCATTTTATAATATCTATATAAAAAGGTTTTATATTTCAGTTAAAAAAGGGGTTACACAAGTTAGAGGAAATGCCATTATGACTATTATTATTAATATTAGTGTAATATAAAATTAGAACTTTTTCAAATATAACTTTAGAATATCAAAAATCTACCAGATTTAATAGGCCTCTGAGTAGCATATACAAAGCCAGAATTAACATTGTATGTACACTAAGCCTGAATGGCTACACCATGATTATTTTACAGATGTTTAAGACAAAGCCAATACAAGGTTCATCATTTTTTTAATTCACAGGATTGTCAGGGTTATAATAGCACCTATCCAAAATATGTAACAAAGTATATCATCATTCCATTATTTAACTAAGGGACTTATAAATATTTACCATTAAGATCATCTTTATGAATTGGTCTAGAAATACACCCAAAACAAAGCTTGGGTGACAATGATAGTTTTGTTTGGCAGAGTAGCTTTTAAAACATGCCCATTTGTTTTGAAATCTGTGGGCGGGTTTTGTACAATTTTCTTCAATTAGTAACCATTGGCCAATAAGACGGAAGTACTGCCATTTATTTTATTCTCATCTTGGGTCATCTAGTTGATTCTTCACAGGCCTCTCCTCTGCCAATCCCTAGCATCTCTCCCCACACGTTATTCACCAAACATGTGCTTACTCAGCTTCACCCTCACCAGACACTAATTTTGAGCTTGAGATTTCAATTTCTACATGTTCCCTTCTTTCTTGTTTTCCTAATGGTTTGACACTGAACCTACCAGTTTGCATCCTACTGGTGCCTTGAACTCTTCACCACACACGGTCAGCTTTATATAGCACTTGAATTGGTCTGAGGCTACCTTTGCCCTCCTCTAACTTGGATTACATGGGCTGAAATAACAATATTAATCTCTCCTAAGGACTTTGCAGTTCAATTCTCATTCCTGTGTCACTTCCATTCTCTCTGCTCCACTGCATAAATTCTCCATCATTGTCTACCACCTTTATTCTTCCTCCTGAGCTTTTAAACATTGTAGGGTAAGGTCTCATTATCAAAGAGCCTGAGACAATTTGGTCTCCTGGACAAAGCACAGGATTGACAATCAATAAAAAAGATTCAAGATGTAGTTCTGCCACGAGATCTTTTTGGAAACATTTTCCTTACTAAAATCTCTCTTAGTTTTAAATTTGCATTAACCTTCACTGACAGAAATTCTGTCACGAGTCTGTTTTCTCAAGCCACTTGACAAAGGCCTCTTCTAGGTTTGGAATTTCAGTCTCCCTATTCCCACTGGCTTTTCTATTTTCTCCAGAAGTTCTTGTCTGTCTCTGCTTAGACAAACAACAAGAATGACAGCAGCAAAGCCTTCTCTTGATTGTGGCATTGCTTTCAATTATTGTCATAGTTTTCTCCTTTGTTTAATATCTGGGGCCCCTAAATGAGTGTATTCTCCTGCTTTTCTCTATTTCCTTGCCTATCGAATTCTTGCTGTCTATCAGCAGGGCACATGATGCCATTCTGAGTAAGGACATGAGACCTTCCCAGCTTAAGCTTCCCTGCTCTCAGCTGCTTTGACACACTTGGTCACTCTCTTTTTTCAACTCTTGTCTAGGATTCCTTCCTACTGCACTCACATGTTGCTCTGCTCACCTTTCTGGTGGTCATTTGTGTTTTCTTCTTTTCACTACGTTTCTACCTGCTCTTCACATTCTATCATCTTTGAACACTGTTAACTAGAAAGGTAAATCAGAGATCAATGAGCTTTGCATCTCTTTCCATTTCAGCACTGTTCTCTCTCTCAGACAGGGCAGATGGGATATTAAGGTAAGCTTATACCAAAACAGGAGACATTTGCCTTCCTTCTGCTTTTTTGTTTTTTCCTTGTACAAAATATATTTCCAAACATAAGCTTTTGAATCCAGTTTCTTAAATTAAGATGTCGGCATAGTAGACAAAATTATCAGGGATAAAGGACAGGTTTTGTTAATGACAACAAAAAATAAACAATGATTCTGTGCTTTTTGTTCACCTACATATATGAAAGTTTTATGTTTCTTTATATGTGAAACATCAGGCTGTTTCTGAAACCGTTGAAACATTGTAAAGTCCCATTCAAAGCATGTTTTACTTGACCCTTTAGAGATGACCTTTCATGAAATTCTGAAGCTACATTTTGTTTTATGACTAGATTTTTTTAAAAATTAAATTTATTGAGGTGATATTGGTTAATAAGGTTATGTGTTTCAAGTGTACAATATTATGATACATCATCTGAATATTATATTGTGTGAATATTATATTATCTCCTCCCATCACTATGTATTTGACCCCTTTATCCTCTTCCACCTTCCCCCATTCCCCTTCCCCTCTGGTAACCACCATACTATTGTAAGAACTAGATTTGAATAGTCATTTTTTTTTTTTTCATTAAGTCCTGGACAGATGGTACAGGTGACTTTTCTAAGAGATTTCAAGATATTTGCTTGAATAATTTGAAGTGCATAAGACAGTTTGAAAGTTTTGTTCAAGCAGAATTTAGAAAAGGTCTCTAAGTACACTTAGAAACAAGTCAGTTTTGAAAGGAAATAATAATCTTTAAAAAAAACCACATGGAACCACACAAATGTAGAATAATCAGATTAGAGGGAAAAAAATTCTCACTTTCCATTCTCTACCATTTATCCTCAATCAAAAATGTAATCATTTTCATGACTGTGTAGATTATCAAGGCACATCATTATTAAGATTTGTTAAATCGAGATTATGACATTCAGTAACTAATTGTTTTAAAATAATATTTTTATGTTATTCGATATTTTTAAACTAAAAATAAAAAAAAAAAAAACAGTTCACCCATTTCTCCCACACTCCACACCTCCCTCTGGCAACTACCAATCTATTCTCTGTATCTATGAATTTGTTTGCTTAATTTTTTTTAGACTTCATATATAAAAGCGATCATGTAGTATTTGTTTTTATCCATCCAATTTATTTTACTTAGCTTAATGCCCTTGAGCTCCATCCATGTTTTCACAAATGGCAAGATTTCATTTTTTTAATGGCTGAGTAATATTGCATTGGATATGTATACCATGATTTCTTTATCCATTCATAAATCAATAGACATTGAAGTTATTTCCATAGCTTAGCTATTGTTAATAATGCTGCAATGAACAAGGGGGTATATATATCTTTTTAGGTTGCTGTTTTTCTTTTCTTTTTTTTTTTTTGGATAGTAACCAGCAGTCGCATTAATGGGTCATATGGCAGTTCTATTTTTTGAGGAAACGCCAGACTGTTTTTCAAGTGACTGCACCAATTTATACTCCCACCAACAGTGCAGAAGGATTCCCTTTTCTCCATAGCCTCGCCAACACCTGTTATTTCTAGTCTTTTAGACAATAGCTATTCTAACGGGTGTGAGGTAATATCTCATTGTGGCTTTGATTTCCATTTCCATTTCCTTAATGATTAATGATGTAGAGCAGCAGTCCTCGACTTTTTTGGCACCAGGGACCAGTGCTCCTATGAGAACTAATGCCTGATGATCTGAGGTGGAGCTGAGGCAGTGAGTGATGCTAGCACTAGGGAGCGGCTGCAAATATAGATGAAGTTTCATTCGATGGCCAGCAGCTCACCTCCTGCTTTTGTGGTTACAGGCTACAGACCAGTACAACTCCAAGCAGCTCCAAAGAATTGTCAGACACTATTTGGGCTGCATGGTTCATGATCATGTTCTTTTAGCTGGTTAGTAACCAAATCTGGAACTTGCCTTCGCCAAGATTCCGTGAACTACTTAATGCCTTTCAACAAATTCTTTTAAACATGGTAGATTCTATTGTTTGCAACTAAAAACCCAAAGCCATATACCATTCTTTCTACTTCTTTAAGTACAAAATAAAATAATGATAATCTAGTTTTCAGGCTGATTGAGAGGTACATAAACTTTAAAAATAGAATTTAATTTTTATTATTAATTGCTGGCCAATTAAGCATTGCTTGAGAGAACTACCAACTATCACAAAATAAATAAATAAGCCCCTGCTGTACTCATCTTGGAAAATGCTACATGGCATTGCTCATGTGAGAAGTAGCCTACTGAAGATTAAATTTAAAAGCTCTATTTTCTCTATGCCGTCTAAAATGAATGGCATATGTCTTTTGACTGAACATCACATGGCCCTCTTATTGTTATCTTGCTTAGGACAAAATGTCCTGGATGACAACTGATTATCTCTTTCAGAGAACTCTTGTGCCTTTCTACTAGGTAAATTCACTGGTAACTAGGCAGCCTTCTTTTAAAAACAGGCCACCATAAGTACACATTCAGAAACTGCTGAGAATTCATTGGTTCTTTTTTTGTAATATTCATTTCATTTCTAAAATTATAAGTCATCATACCTGTTCCTACTGTTGAATTTGGAGACATGCACACAACTTATTATTCTCTGTACTTGTTTTCTTTTTGGTACTGAGAAAGGACCACTATGCTTTTCCTTGAATTTACTCTTCATTATATTTGATAATAGTGAAATTAAAATTTATAAATGTTAAATTAAATGTACAAACTAAATGCAAATTCCCTGTCTTTTAGGAGTATATAGCTATATTAACTATAATCTATGTGGGTAGAAATAAGGAATAATTAGAAGTATGCTACTATAACTGAAATAATTAGTTCTTAATGGCAATGATTGTATTAGGTTCATGAAGATATAAAATTTGACTTGGATCTCAAATTTGAAAGAATGGATAGAGAAATCTCATGCAGAAAAATTAATTGTGGGGAGAGACATTCAATGGTAAGATGAAAGCATATGCAAAGAAACAAAGGTGTTACTTTATTCATTTGAAGAGCAGGGAACTGTTCAGTTTGGCAGAGTGTTGGATTCATGGTAAACTGTAGTTGAAATTGAGAATGCAAAGGGAGTCGTTGCTCATGAGTATGTATGTTTTTTTTCACCATACAGTCATTGTTTCTTCATTTTCAATCTACTTTCATAACTTTCCTTTCATAATTGTATTTTAGGTCTATTGTTTCCTTAATTCATATGGAAAGACCTCTTCATCGATAGGCTAGTTTCCTCAACTGCTTTTAACTCCATCTCTTTGATAAACTGTAATCCCTGTAAGAGAAAAGATTTTATCTGGCTTTATCACTATTTTATTACTGTCATTATTATGTCTGTCTATCTTTAGCACTATGCCTAAGCATAATTTTAGGGTGCAAGAAATACTATACTTGATGGAAAAAATAATTGTTGAGTAAATGTCTTCCAGATAGCCATAAGCAGAAATCTGTCATCCAATAGTAGCATCTGTAAGAGCCTTTTGTTGAGATATCATAGAGAAGCAGACCCTGTTCTACAGGAAGTATTTATGTGATGTGCTGGAAAGATACACCGAGAGGTGTTTTGTCATTTGAGTGTATGATATTTTCTTCCATGCCTGGCCCTTTTCACTATGCCATTCAAGCAAATTTTGGCCTCTGATTTAATTTCTGAACTCATGACTTTGTTATAATGTTTCTAGATTAAAAATAAATTTTCTGGATACAATTTTCTGTGGAAGACAATAAACATACACACATATGCACAAACATACACTCAGCACTAATAAAAAAGAAAAACAGGAAACATAATGCAGAATGTGAACCTTTTTTGAGGTGAACATTTTTCAAAGTTTTTCACAAGTTGTCAACTGTCAAATCCTTGAATTATTCTTTCCTGAATGTCTCTGAACCGATTTTTTATAAATTATCTGGCTTGCTGTTGTGGTGGGTCATTTATGATTCCATCCATCTTGTCCAGTTACAGCAGGAACATGTGTAAATTAGATCTCTAAGGAACGACAAAGTGATGCAAATAGTGCTTTTCACCTTGTGTTGCCATAGCCACAGTCATTATTTGTAGTAGCTACTGTGCCATGTTCTTCTGTGGAATCTCCTAACAAAATGCTCCACCTTATGTCACATTCAAGCTATTGATAAGAGTATGTACATTGAAAAGTTCAGAGCCAATTCAACTTCACTGCCAAAACTGTCTTTCCATGAGATTATTTTTAGAGATACTTTAGGTCGGTTTTAATAGGCTTGGAAACTCCTTACAGAGACCATATGTTGCCAGATTCAAGAGGATAATTTGCATTTTTCGGCAATAGGAATGGGATAAGGAATAACCTTGTTATAAACTGGAAAATTTTCGAGGCATGAAACACAATAGCAATAATGGGTTCCATGGTTCTCTGGGCATATGGCAGTCTCAGAAGACTAACAGATGCTTTTGAGTTCCTGGGGAGCTCTAGAGTATGGATTTTGGGCAATTGTCTGAAATTAGGATTATTATTTATCTTCCATTTGGGTCATAGAGTTAAGTAAATAAGTAAATATTCAATAAGAGTAATGTATTCACATAGTCTAAAAAAAGACCACGTGAATGGTCAAAGTGTGTGTCCAAATCCTTAGCGCTCTGGGTTGTGAGATGTCAATGAGTGGAAACAATGAGTTAAACAAAATTCTTCAGATGTGTTTACTGCATACATGTTTACTAAGTAAACAAATGACCTATTCCTTTAAGAATCTCAGACAGAGATATAACATGTCTCACAGAATTTTGTTAGTAGGAGCTTCTTGGAAACCCAGTTTGGGCTGTCATACCCTATTAGATATTTAAGATGCTCCATTACTTTCCTTTCGGAATTATAAATGACTATCACTGCATTTTTGGTATATATTTTTGTTTCTTAAAAAAGTGATCTAGAAAAAGGCAGACTGGTCACAGTCTTTAGGTTACTTTATGAGATAAACATAAGCCTATTAAAGCATGTTTTTAAAAAAAAATTGTGTAATTCTAGTACCTTATTACTCTTGATTTTCTTAACTTTCCTTTTTCTAACAGGGTATTTAAAAAAATTATTGCTTTTCAGAAAGTGTTTGTTTTACTAGTGCAATGCATACTTAAGACAGAGAATTTAGAGGATCAACATAAGCAAAAAGAAGAAAATAAAAATCACCCATAATTCTATCAAGCAGATATAAGCACAGTTGACAAGCAGATGTAGACCTTTTCTCTATTTACAGTCTATAAATTTTAATTTATAAATATAGGCTCATGTCGTATGGACATTTTCGCATACTTTTTCCCACTTAGCAAGCATCATCAGCACTTTTGCTTGCTATTAGCTACTCTCCTGCCACTTGGTTTCCAGTGTCTGCCTTATTTCGATGTTTTCAATCATCCCTCCACTGTTGGATATTTAGTCTAACAGGCTTCCTGTTCTTCCCAAGTTTACTCTGTTGGCATTTTCAGAGTCCCATGATGTGAATATTAGAACAGATGACAGTGTTCTTGGTACTATAAAGCCTTTTCTTAGAAGCTTCGCATGTCTCAACTAAGGTGTCAGAAAACAAAGGCACCAATAACAGTCTGCTGTCCAGTGTCCCCGAGATTATACTCATGGCACTGCTGACAGTCATAACTTCCCAATCTGCTTGTCACTCTGCAACTACAACTGATTCTTGGGCCACTAATATTTCAGAGGAACAATATGAGCAATTGAAACTTGCCATATGGGTCAAATCCACAAAACGGGACTAAGTCAAATCTTCTGACACGCAGAGGAGAATAGTGTGGGATCTGGGGGCCTTTTGCTTAAAGTCTTCCAGGCTATTTATCTTAGAGCTTGTTCTTGAATGGCCACATATAATTTACGTCATAGATAGTATCTTTGGCACCACAGGGGCACTTATTAAGAGGTGGGAATCAGCACATTCTTGGCAGTCTGTTTGATGAGCCAACCCCAATAATGATTTGAGCTGACTGCCAGGTGCTGAGGAACTGGATCTGGAGATTCACCATAGAAGTTCTGGGCATCTGGTCAGGTGTGACATGAGGGAGTTTGGCGGGCTGGATGTCCCTGGTCTAAATGAAGCTCTACTCCAGGCATGTTGTCTTGGGAGGATAAGATACTGCCTTTTATCCTAATTTCCCTAACTGTAATGCACCTTGAAGTAATATTTCATATAAAGGAAGTCAAATTGGACTGGAAGTACCTCAACTACCTCTGAATCAAAGGTTTATGAAAATTTGCAGCTACAAAATTTTGTTTTAATTTCCAGGATTTTGGATTTTGACTGTAACTCTGGAAAGCCTTTGTTAAAGGACTTCTATCAGGAGTCAGTACTGTGAGGTGTTAAAACCCTAGCTCAGGTAGACAGACAACTTGAGTTCAAATGCCATTTGCTAGTTGTATGCCTGTTTCGCAATCATTTCCTCAGCCAGAAGACAGAAAAACAGTGCTTACTTCACATTCATGAAAAGGACATGAAAGAAATATCAGGAAAGCTGTCTTGGCATGTTATTGATTAAATATACTATTATATTAATTTTAATACTTAAAGAAAATTATAACTACATTCAAAAATTTTAATAAGATTTATTATCAATAAGAATGCTATTATCATCTCTACTATGTGCAGGCACCATGCTCATTTCTGGGGATAGAATGTTGACTAACATACTGTCCTCTAAGGAGTTGAAGTCTAGAGAGTAGTCACCTGCAGTTTAATTCAATATGGTGTTGTAAGTGATGATATAAATGCCATAAAGGATGTATAGCTATTGTAAAGATTTGTTGCTCAGTACAGACAGATGTAGGAAGAACTTGCTGGAGTTACATGGCATGGGCACTGGAGAGACCTCAAGTGTTTTTGTTTTGTTTTGACCATTGGCTTTTATTGTCTAGAAGAAGAGGTGATAAAATAAGTCCCTACTATTCTTTGTAGAGGGTAACTTTTGTGATAATATGTATCTTTATAAAGCTTAGTTCAGGGAATAAATTTTAATTCATTTGGGTTTTCTTTTTCAGGTTCTTTAACATTTAACACCAAAGCACATTTGTTCAATATGTTTAAAAACCTGGAACAAGTCAAGGTAATAGTTCTGGTGTTTGATTAAGCAAAACAACCAGAAAAAAAAAAAAAAAGGGGGGACAATTATATTTTAAAGGAAATACATTATGGTAGGGAAAATAACTTAAATATATTAGCCTTCCATCTTTATTTCCTGTGGTTTATCATATTTTCCCTTCTCCCTGAGATATGCTCTGAGTAGCAAATACAGAATTTAAAAATCTGTATTCACAGTAACCATTCAGATTTCTTTGTGTCTGGGGCTTTTTACTTGCTTAATTAGAAACACGGCTTCAGTGGCTGCTGGCTAACACAGCCTGGTATCGCTTCTCACCCTCTGTTCAGAAAAGAGGGAGCTTGGAGAAGACTTTTGCTCCTCATTAGATGGCTGATATGTTTCATTTGCACATTTTGCAGAGGCTGCTCAGGCAAGTATGGCAAAGTCACTATGGCCATACATATTGCTTCTTGGAGAATGTAAAAGAGCATTCATATAATATCAGTGTCTCTGGGGAATATGCCAAATTAAAGGTTTAATTCCACTGTCTTTATGATCCTAAAAAGGAATAGAAAGGTATTGTCTCAAATATTTGGTCTCCTTTCAGACGGAGTAGCTCACAATGATTAAATGTGATATGTGAATGAACCACAAAAGTCAGCCTTCTTGTCTTAAGGGTGAAAAACTTGACTGGATCCATATTGTGTTTTGACAATGGATGGAGGAGATTGCTCTGCAGTGGCTTTTTAAAAAAGCTGTTCAAAGAGGTTCTGAGTATCACACACAGGTTTGTTTATCAATCTGTCATTCTCAGTGAAATAAATGGCAATATGTAAGGCAATGGCATAGCTTCTTAGGATTTTGATGTGTTTATAAGCACAATTAGTTTAGAAACTTTATTACTACAGTTTGTAAGGAGAAAGTCTATGCAAAGATTAACCATGTATAATCAAAGTAAAAGAACCAGTAGAATATAAAGCTAGAACTTGAGTCTCTGAATCTATTAAGAGACTTGTTATCTTCTGGAAAAGAGACCCACTGTGCCTTTCAAGGACAGACAAGCCAGTGTAAGCTGATCTTCCTCCATCTTCCCACATTATACCCTTACAAAGGACATACACTAAGGAGACCATTATTCAGATAGGGCTGACTTTTACAAAGAAAAATTTGGGTGCCATCTCTTTACTAACATCAAGCTTAAGTTTTCTAATGTGGGCATGTGTTTATATAGAAGATGGTTACATGCATTAAGTCTTCATGATACAAAATGAAGGTTCCTTTTAGTCTGAGTAGATACAAAGATCCTATGACTCCCCAGAACTCCATTGCCCTGGCCTGAATTCTCTTTATTTTTGAGTTTTCATTTGTGTCAGAGAGTCTTTTTGAAATGGAGACCCTATTTTGCCCAGGAAAATGCTCTTTTTAGATAATCAACTCTCCAATAAAGTTCATTTATTCACTGATATAGAAGTCCAAGATTGAGTTTGTTTTTGTTAAAAAATCTGATTTCATCCTTACATTCTAAGTTTTAACGTTAGAAGTATTCTTAAAAGATGACTTCAGACAATCATCTACCCCAGGGATAAATCACAACATCTTAGATATAAATGTATCTTAGAAACTACAGGAAGAGAGTTCCCAGGATTTCCTTAGAAATTTGTACTAGGACCTGATCATGTTCACTTAAAAATGACATTTTTCATCTATAGACTAGCTATATTCCTATAATTTCAGCATGTACCTTCCAGTTTACTCTGGGACTTGGTGGGAGTCAAATCGATTATTTTTTGTAGTACTTATGTGAGGATAGATCAGTAACTTTTAGCTTTCCTTTCCCCAGATTAAGACATGCTCATTTCAATGGTGGGAGAAAAGATGAATTTATATCATACATAGTTGGTCTCAATGTTGTCCAGTGTCACTTTCAATGAGCAAATCAGGAAAGTTTCCTCTGGGTAGTGGTTTTCATCTGACTCATTGGCAGGAAACAGCAGTATCTTTAAATTTCATTTAAGGAACTGAATTTCCTTGAGATCCTCACAGTATAATCCACAAGAGTCATTGCTGCCTTTATTTTTGTTTTTGTCAAATTAATATCCTATTCTGGAAATTTTGAGCTCATGACCTCTACAAGAAGATATGGCCATCTGCCATATAGCTTAACCTCTGAGCTGCGGGCTTGGAGGAAGTATATTTCAAGGACAAGGAAGACAACGAAGGAAAGGGGGACAGTTTATTTTCATTTTTTACACACCACAGTGGGAGGGAATCTAAATTCTGGCAGGAAGATTGCATTAAGTGCCAAATTGCCACTGTCATTTGCATAATGTGTAATCTAAGGTGTTGGTTCAACTCTGATAGACAGGCATGTTTAGTGAGGGGAGGTGAAATTATGCATCACCCCTCTGCTTGCCCCTTTAGAAACCAATCACATTCCTTCTCTCCATCAACTCCAGAGAGGCAGGGACCTTTCTGCTCCACTGAACTTGTTTCTTTCCACCTAGCAAACTGACTAATGGCACTGGCTCTTCCCCTGTTGCTGCTGAATGCAGCTGCTCCTCCCGCAAAGCAAAGGCACTGATAGAAATGTGACCAGCTGATTTGGGGTGCATTATTATTTTAATTTCATTTCTTAAAGTTGCGTCTCGCTGCTAAATAGGACTTACCTTTTGAAGACTGTGGAAGAACATATATGTTTGGAAAGTAGTGTACTGTTAAAATTGAACCTTTGGTTGTTAATATAATTGTAGTGTAACTCAATTTAATAGGCTGTTTATTGAAGGTGGGTGTTCAGCATAGAATTTTGGTTTTAGAGACTGGACATATATCTGCTTGCATGTTTATGCAGCAGCAAATGCTTTTGTTTTAACATGTGGGTCCTCTCATTTTAATAAAGCTCCTAATGTTAAATGTTTAGTGAACTTTGTATTTTTAAATATATAGTGGTCAGAGGGAGACTCCCACAGCTTTGATTTATGCAACATTGTCTCATCTTTGTCCCCATTCCCATCTGTAAAGCAATGGTGTTGTTTAGTGCATTCTCTGGGGGGACCAAGGGTAGAAGGTGTCTATATCCCTTCTACCATAAACAGTTTCTAAGCATTTATATAAACACATATTATAAACATTTTCTCTAATTCTCAAGTAATCATCCTCCTTTTTAGCAATGAGGAAACTGAGGCCCCGAGTATTTAAGAGACTTTTCCAATTCCTTTTTCTTGAACAACATAAAATTGCCGTTTATGTATCCTAAATATGGTTGGCCATCAGCAGCTTTATTGGCTCAACCCAAAAACTATTCAGGAGAGGCAGGATTCAAACTCATGTCAGCCAGGCTCAAGTCGGCCTTCCTTCCACTATCCTCTGCTGCTGCCTTGTTTGTTTATATTCTTGTGCTGCTCCAAATATCTAGTCATGTACACATTACATGCTCAATATAATATGTGGATTGGCTTTTTAAAAATAAATTTAGAGGAAGCACCATGGAGCTATGTTTTGCAACCACTTAGCGAAGTATTCAGTATCTCAGTATTTACAGCTGTAAATCTGGGTGATTATAAAGTACTATTAGATACTATCTCTTGAATCATTATTTCTGCTACCTTCTACATTGGGTACAGTTTCCCAACACCTAAATAGCTATTACCAATGATGGGTTTTTTTTTGGAATGGGTGAAATCCTGCTTCTCTGATCTCTCTTCCTCCTGTGTTTTCTCTTACCAGTGAGATTTAGCGATTTCACAGGTTTTATGAAGTGACTGAGAAAGCACTTATATAATATGCCTTCAAAATATCCTCCCCTTTCTTGCTCACTCAATTATCATCTCTGTTCCACACTTTCATTTCTTCCCATTCTAAAATTTTCTCTCTTCTAGGGAAAATAAATTTTTTTGGCCACAGGTGTTTAGCTCGAGTCCCTATATTGACCATTTTAAGAACATACACATTTTGGAAGAACCCAGGTGGTTTTCATATTTAGTATATTCAAAATATATGAATTTTGAAAGCGAATCAATGACTATACAAATTATAGTGTAATTACACAGTAATTACTCAATTTGCTTGTGAACATTGAATCTTCTTCATGGGTTTTAAACAGATGTCACAGCAGATGCACCTCATTTAAGGGAGAATTTCTATTAACTATAGCAGTAGTCAGGCTTATCTTCAGTAGTGCTGAATGACATTGATAATAGAGGGCACTGTTGAAAACTATTAGAATGTATAATTCAGACAGGAGAGGGACAGAAGTTCTCAAATATGGGAAAGTTCCCATGAGTAAATGTTTCAAATATAGTATCAGCATTTTAAAGTGTTGACAAATACTTGGCTTTAGGGTTATGTGACAGTTGCCAATAGTAATGACTGAATTTTATAGAGAACTTTTCAGTGTACAAACTTATTTCTATCTACGTTATCTCACTTGATTATCACTGAAGTCCAGGACGTAGGCTTTTGTGTCCTGAGGCTCAGAGGTCACCTAAGTTCTTACAGTGGGTGTATAGTGGAGCCCAAATCCAGGCTGCCTGACTCCCAAGTCCCTTATTATACCACGATGCTTCTTCAAGCAAATAGTTCAGGCAATAAATCGATTAGATGGTGCTTGTGTTTTTAAACAAATTGATTGACCTTTTGTTAATTTTAAATCAAAGTGATTGAATCACTTGTTTGTGAAAATACAGGTTAAGAAGTGTTTGTTTATTTTTAAATCAAACTCTTGGTTTTGTATTATATCTTCAAATAGCTACAGTTTGAAATCAATTCTTTGTATGACATAGGAGACCACTAGACAAGCACACGTTTTTCAATTATATCCATATACATCCAGGATAATCACCACTAGTAGCATCATCATCTTCAAACATGTAGAACAATCAACCCATACTAATATTGATGATTTAAAATTATGAGCAGGTTTGAAATAAAAGAATTTACAAACTCAGTTGAAATCTTAATAGCATTTTGCTGAAGGATTGGAATAACTTGCACAGGTCCTCATTTTCCTTTCTGACTTTCCTTTCATTCCTCTTCCTTTCTGACGTTTTTATCATTATTTTTAGCACAAATTGATCTCTATGCTACCCCACTATAGCGTATGTCTTTCTTCATCCAAACCTGCCCAACAGCGTGCCCACTGCTGACCCCAGCTCCTGGTCTGTGAAAAAGGCCTGGCCTTAGTGAGGCTTGTCATTCCAAGGACTGCTCAGGTGGCAAGAGCTTGAGAGAATTCACTTAGTCTTTGAAGGCATTTCCCTGGAGCTTGCTTCCAGATACAGGTGCTGATTGGCTAGAATGAGAGAGCGATGATCTGGTTGTCTGTCACTAGGACTCCCACACAAATGTCAGAGCTTGGCTGGGAAAGGCTGCCTTTTCTCTTTCTGCGTGGCTCTCCTTTGTAAAAAATCAATAGTGCTCTCTAGATTTGTTTCCTTTCCCTTTCCTCCCAAAAGACTGCGGTAGCTTTTAGCCTCTTCTCTCTTTTCTATTTTCTCATCTGGAAGAGCCAGCTGGCCCACTATGCTCTCTCCCTACTTACCTGTCAGCCCACTCTCCTTTTTCCTTTATTAATCCTATTTGGGATTTGTATTCCTCCTTGGAACATTTATCCTCCTATGGTTTCTCTTTCCGATAATTTCTATTATGTTTTTTTCTCATCTTTCTCCTATATAGCTGAGGACTGTTCTCCCAGACTCTCATCAGGATCCATGAGTTAGTTAGCCAATGCATCAGTTGAGGGGAGAGGTAGAGAAGAGGCTGGTGGAGAAGGAAACCAACAGAGGAGGAGGAAAGGCATCAAATGAGACTTGCAAAGAATGGGGAAAGAAAAATAGAGGCCCCTGGAGCCTAAAAATAAAACTAATAAGCGGAGTAAGACTAGGCTTTTCTGTCCTGCTCTAACTTCATATAAAACAGTTTGTATGTCTGTTATATTAGAAATATATTAATAAATATAACAAAAGTAGGTTAATATGTTAGAAATAATTAAAAATAGTAATTAATATTAGAAATAATTGTTTTGAAATGTCTGCCATAGCAAGTAGAACATAATATACTCTCAATAAGATGATTATTACCTTATTGCTTTTTAAGACCCAAAATAACTTAAATAAATACAGGAAAATTGCGTTCAACCATTGAGCAAAATCTAATTTAGATAGAGGCAGCACTGTTTTCTTGGTTCTCTATGTTATAACATACAGCTCGTGACAGTCAGTTGTGAGGGATGTCAGTACATTTATAATAATGGTCACTAAGTAATAAAATTTTAATATGATGATTTTGGAGACAGGAGGGTATAAATGTAAAGACTGGACTCCAGTCCTAGACATGTATTGGTCTTGGAAACGTTCTGTAACCTCTACAGGCTTTTATTTCCTAATCTGCGAGAGAAAGATCCTAGAATCAGCCACACGGGGCTGTTTCCAGCCCTAATGGGATCATATGTGCAAAGCTCGTGGTACAGTGCTTAGCACATAATAAACACTCAATAAGGCTGTCTACCATTGGGATGCAGTTTTTAATTAGTGCAGATTCAAGTTTATCCTTGTTAAACACTGATTTTACTCACTTGCCTTCTGACTGACTTTCTTGAGAAACAAAGAAAGGGGCTTGGCTTAACTAACTCTTTAGGAGCCTGTGACCCATGAGAAATTCATCTCTTATATGGATTATGGCAGGAAAAATATCAGGAGCTATTATTGTAGCTTTCTCATCAACTATATGACACCTGCCTATCATATTTCTGGCTATTTCAAATGCCTATAAAACATTTTTCTACAGGGTGGTGTTCATTAATTCATAGGGCAGTTCACCATTTGCTAGACTTACTTCACTAAGGTCCAAGGGATATTTTGTGCTATTAGGAAAGATATGAGAAGCTATTTGTGGGATAGCAGGTAGACTTTACTAGTGAAGGAGAATTTGTTGACCATTTCATATTGTAGGGCATTTTCCAAATCCTGGAACTATATGGTTTGTCCTAATTCTTTTGACCAATATCTACAGAGATATCTCCAGGTCTGGGCTGGGTACTAGAGAGTCAAAGGCGTATTTGACAAGTGACAGCCTGGTGAGGTGAGAAAGCACAGGGCCTTGCATACAGCTGAACGAATATTTGTTGAGGAAACTGGGAAATCAGCCTTTACTTAATCATAAAGGCTGTCCTTTAGGAGCACTAAAAACAAAGTACCCCCAGGAGGGTAAGGGAGGGACTAACAACTCTGGGTTGTGACAGGTTTGCTGCCTGGAGAAGTTCTTTCTGTGCTTTAACATCCCTCTGTGCTGTCTCTCCAGGGCTCGGTAAAATCCATTGGGAACACCTGCCACCAAGTCCCAGGAAAGAGCACTGTGATGTGGCCAACCTGAAGCCCAGCTTTCACCCTTGGGGACTTCTCTCTTTCTTCATTTTTCTAAACTAGGAATTGTGTAAGATTCTGGTTTCCATTCCAGCCTGTTAGTAGCTGAGGCACAGCTGGGGAAGGACTTTAGTTATGGAGCATCCAAGGCCATAAACAAACACAGAATCAGAAAAGCAAACTCCTGGGCAGCAGCCATGCAGTGAAGAGGAACCACCATGTCCACGGCCAGGGAAAGGGCAGGGTGAGATTTGTGGAGAACATGCCTAGCTTCTGACTCCTCAGCTCTCCAGTGTCCACAGTTCATTCGGTCTCACCCGGGTCCAAGTAAACACAGCGGCTGAGGATCTCCTCAGACTCCCAGCTGACTATATGCTCAGCCTCTTGGAGAGAAGCTAATTACCTTTTGTTTCGTTCTTTTTGACAAACTGAATCATTCTATATCCTGTTTACTCTAACTGGCACCTGCCTTGTTCTGGGTACCTCACGCTCCAGGGCCTTGTTTCAACTGTCAGGTGAATGTGTAAATGCCTACTTGTGGGACTGTTTTTAACAATAAATGAGATGACCTGTGAGCACTTGGTATGAGGAAGATGCACAATTTGTATTGTTTGAATATTGACCTTTGTATGTTTCTGTCACATTCTTGAGGCCTGGGGTTGTGCCTCTAAACATAAAGCCTGATTGTTTTAGCATAGAGGACATCTGGGATACCACAGTGTAAAACTATGTGTTTTCTTGACTAATATTATGTGTGCTATAGGCATCCCTGACTCTTCCCCCATCCTTTCCTCTGAGCCTCATCCTCTTACCCTCGCCCTAATCCTGACAGAGTGTCTCCTAATCAGTTTTTTTGAGGATCTGGGATTCAGAAACCACCCTACCGACCCAGAGAGGCAACAGGCCACTGAGCTAGAATATAGCAGCTTGAGTCTACTCCAGTATCTCCTGTCTCTCCTCTTCCTTGGCTTTGCCTCAACTGCTTGGGGAGTTATCCTGGAAGAGGTCCGCCAGAGACCAAAGGACACTGGCTCCTGCCCTTCCCATCAGTTCCTTTCCCCAGGGCTCTGGAGGCCCCAGGCGAAATCTTTCTGGGTGCAGGTTTTCAGGCAGGAGAGGCTGTGCTGTGAGCCCCATAGGGCAGAGTGGGAGAGTGTCAAGAGACAAGACCCATCCCCACCTGTGTGACCAAGGCCACTGAGGCAGATGGGGCTTCCCACTCTGCCCAACTGAAGAATATTATGAAAAGCCCAACTGGCAGAAAACTGCATGGCCCCAAGCTCTATGTAAATAAAAAAAATGATGTTTAAATTAATGTCTCAGTTTGCAGGACTAAAAGAGAACAAAGCAGAGGGAAAATATTTGAAGACTTAGCTCTGAATTCTCCGTGGTCCAAAATCTTTATAGTGTTTCGCATAAAAAGAAAAATAAAACAATGTGCCAACCTCACAGTGGGTACTGAATTATAAACTGGCTAATTCATCAAACACCTTAGCAAAGTCTAAAGAGATTAGGGAATGAATCCAAGTGCTATTGCACAGAATCCTGTGCTCAAACCTAGGAAAAGATGGAGGAGCAATTGCACAATCATGAATTCTCCAGTTATGACAGGGGCCAGAGTGAAGGGTAATGCACTTTCTGAACAACTGCCTGGGTAGGGCAAAGAGAAGGAGTGGATCCCCTTATAGAAGTGAAAATGAAAAAATATGCTATGGGCGACAATTATCTATGGTGTACTCTGAATATTTTTACATGGAATTAGCAAGAGAATTGTCTTCCATTGTCAGCCTATCTCTGGACAAACTACTTTGGCCCATAGTAGAGAAAAAAAAAATCCAACTCTGAAAATTAATGTTTATTTAAAACAAGCAAATATATATAAGAATTAAGAAAAATATTTCAGGGGGCCCCAGGCATGAGTGGGCGTGAGGCTTGGAGGAGTGTGAACACCAGGGGAAACCGAGGTAAGGGACCAGGAGGGTCTCTGCTGTCCTCTGGCTTTCCTTAACACATTCTTTGTTCCTTCTCTCCTCTTTCCTTCCCATCTATCTTCTTCGGTCTCCCCCAACTACTTCTTAGCTACCAGCAGCCTCGTTGGTCCTGTGTTACATTTCAAAGTGATGAGGGCCTTGTTCTATCAGAACCGAATAGTTTATCTGAAAAAGAATTCACATGAGCTACTGGAGGCTGATATGGCAGTCCATTAGGTAACATTTGTATTTTACCAGGGAATCCTTCAGGGCCTTATCAGAAAAGAGGGAAGGAGGCTTTTATTTCACAAGTGCCACAAGCCATTCTCATGGCAGGTATCTCTAATAGAGGAGAAGGACAGTAAGTTTCAGTATTCTTTAAATCACTGCAGGTGGACAGCTGTCTGCTCCCTCTATAGATCGGGCCTCATCTAAGATGAGAATGGGCATTTATTTCTGCTGCCTTCACCTTCCTTGTCCTTGCTGTCAGCTTGTGATGCTTTTCAGCACCCTGTAACTGTGTGATGAAAAGGACCATTTCTGTCTTAAAAGTAAGGGAGAATATTTATAAAGTACATACTGTGTTCACTCAGTTTTCTAAGCCCTTTATAATGATTAACTAATTTTGTTTTTACAGTTATTGAGATAGGCAATTATATGCCCATTTTAAAGATTAGGCATGAAGTCGTTGCACATCTATTTAAGATCCCAGGGTAAGTATAAATGGTAGAGCTAGGATTCAAACCCAAGCTGTCCAACTCCCAGGTTCACACTGTAAACTATGATACAGATTGTATTCCAAGTACCTAGTACAGTACCTGGGAAACAGTCACAATTTCTGATTCTCCTTTTATGTCTTTGTGATGGCTAACTTTATGGGTCAAAAGATGGGCCAGAGTGCCAAGATATTTGGTCAAACATTATTTTAGATATTTCTGTGATGGTCTGTTTAAATGAGATTTATATTTAAATCAGTGGACCTTGAGTAAAGCAGTTTGCTACCCATAATGTTAGTGGGCCTCATCCAATTAGATAAAGTCCTGAGTAGAGCAAAAGGGTGATCTTTCCTGAGCAAGAAGGAATTCTCCAGAGGACTGTCTTTGAACTCCAGCTGCAACTCCTTCCTGAGTCTCCAGCCTGCCCATCTCCTCTATTAGCTTTGGGACTTGCCAGGCCTCCACAACTGTATGAGCCATTCCCTAAAATAAAACTCTTCTTATACACACATCCTACTGGTTCTGTTTGTCTTGAGAGCCCCGATTAATACAGCCTCCTTTGCTAAGTAACATGTTTCTCAAAGTTAGGTGTGAGGCCCTTTTTTCTTCTCAGTTTCAGTTGTTTATTTTCTAAACAATTTTTTCCTGTCCATGGCCTCAGTTACCATCTATATATCAATGACTCTTACATTTATACTCTAGCTCAGATGTATCTATGGAGCTTTAGACCTATGTATTCAACTGTGTACTTAGCATGTGTTCTTGGATATCTGAGAGGCACCTGAATGCAGCACATACAAAAGTAAATTCGTGATCTTGCAACCCTGATTCTCTTTCATGGTTCTCTAGCTTTGTGAAATGTACCTGTATCTATCTGAAAGACCAGGAACCATTCCTAAATGTTGCCTCTCCCTTATCTCCCTACCTAATCCGTCGCCATGTCCTACCAGTGTCACTTCAGAAACTTCTGATATCTTTTTACTTCTATCTCCATACTACCAGTCGGCCTATGGATATTTCTTATCTTGACTCCTATGGCAACTGTTCAAGTGGTCTAGCTGCCCATTCTCTGTTTCCCCTTTAATCTTTTCTTTTCGCACTCCAGTAACAGTGATCTTTGTAAAAAATAAAGCTGATCATATCATTCTGTGTCACTACCTGTTTGAAATCATTCAATGCCTTTTAATTGTGCTCAGGAAGAAGGCTAAACTACATGGTGGTTCTCAAGGCTCTGTGTGGGCTCATCCTGAAGCAATTTCCTCCTAGTTCTCTATCCTCCACCTAACGTTTTCTTTATTCAGTTCCTTGAAAATGCTTCCACACATCACTGGTCCTTTGCACAAGTTGTTTTTATTTTTAAATGTAGAGCATTAGTCTCAACCTCTCAACTTTTACATCAGGTGTCACTTCAAGGTGAAACTGTTGTGTCCCACACATTCCTCCCTCAGTCTAGTTAGATTCCTTTATTATCCAATCTTACAATATTTTTTCTAAATTAATATGAATAATAACAGCTACGATTTACTGAGTGCTTATCAAGGTCAAGTGTCAAGTACAATGCTAAATATTTTATAATCATTATATTTAAATATTACCTAACTAAAATTATGACAAAATCTGAGAAGTATGTAATATTATTCTCTTTTACAGATAAGGAACATTGAGAACCTGGATGGAAAGCTAAATGCATATTCAGTATTACGATGACTTGGTGGATATTTAACTCTCCCACTGGAATGTGTACTTGGAGTGAGCTGGAACCAAATGTGTTATTGATCGGCACTGTTAGAGGATGGCCTGGCACATGGAATGTATTAAATATCTACTTGTTGACTGAAATAATGATTGAATGAGTAGTGAAACAGGACACATTTTAATACTGAAACTAACTGGGTATCCCTTTACTCTCTACTCTGAATTAGTGGCCTATAAGATTAGTTACAAATTCTAGACAGTTGCTTGCAAATGAAAAAATAGCATCCCCAATACTAGAGATGTTGTAGAGTACCCTCCACTCCTCATTTTGATGACCATCTGCTCCATTTCCAAATGAGGCAGCAATTTAGCTTAATTTTGCTCACAGCGAAGGATGATTTTTTTTTTGTACCAGTTTTTCTGAGGCTTCTAAAATAGACGGAGTCACACACATACAGACACACACAAATATACACATGCTATGTTAGATAAGTTCATACAAGCAGCTGTAACAAATAAATGCTACATTTCTGAGTTTACAAAATAGATAGTTATTTCTCATTGGGGTAACAACCTGATGGGGGTGTTTCCGCTTGGCCAGACGACTTGCTACCTGATGATTCAGGAGCCCAGGCTCCCTCTGTCCCTGAGGGCCTCAGAGTTCTCTCACCCAGGTGGCAATAAGGGAGAGCAAACATGGAGAAGGCACGCCTACTTCCTAAAAATCTTGCCCCCCAAATAAAGCACATCACTTCCACTCATATTCCATTGCTACAAATTGATCATGTGGTCACACCCAACTCTAAGGAGGGCAAGGAAATGCTGTTTAGTTATATGCCCAGGAAGAAAAGAGAGAAAACATATTTGAATGAGTCAGCAACCACCTCTGTCCCACCTTCCATGTCCATAATATAAAGCAGAGAGATGCTATAAAATTAGTACGTAGTGCCCTGGGATATGGGAAGATGGAACTTGATTTGAACAGTGGACAATTGGAAAGGCCTTTGGAGGAGGAGATTTTTAGTAGATCTTGAAGGATATGTAAGTCCTTGATAGAAAGAGATCCTCGTGTAACCGAGACCAGTACCAAAAATGGTGAGGTCTGAAGTCAGAGGGAAGTAAGAATGTGAGAAAAAAATGCATGCTTGTGCCTTAGACTATGTGTACATATCCCAGCATTGAGTTAAAATTGTTTCAATAATCTCTTTTTCCTGGTTTTCTTGAACTCCTTCTATAAGTAATTAAATAACAAACGAAATTACCCCCTCTACCATGAGTATCTTTGTCTCTAATGTGAAGATATGAAATAATTAGAGGGTGTGCTGTGTAAAAATTTTAATGTCATGGAAAACTTCTATTTTCAAGACTGTGGTAATTATATAGGATGGGGCTGAACAAAGGAATGAATACAATTAGCAGAGCACAGCCTTTACAACCAGCTCTGTTTAGAGGCTCTTCTGAATCTAGGTACATAATAAGTTAAGAGGGATCTAGTACTCTTTTAGAGGACAGCCCTGGAGGTTTTAGAAATGTAGGGCTCAGCCATTTTGGATTTGATTGTGGTGATGGTATAGTGAAGCTTCTACACTCTAGTCTAAGTGCTACAGAAGAAAGAGCAGTGTCTTTAGAAGAAGAAAAACTCTGTCCCTCCCTTGGTCTGACACTCATTGGATGGCTGATCATAACCCCTCTGAGCTGCTTCCTCTGAATGCAGATAATACATATTAAAAACCTATTTTTAAAATTTTAGATCCATTTCCCTTCTCTCTCCTACTTCCTTTTTTTAAAGCAGGATTTCATTCACCTCAATAAAAATCCTTAAGACTTTAAGAACTGTACAAGAATGACTGTAATATCGAATGGATGTACTTCCTCTAAGTCTACCAACTTCAATAAAGGCAAGTTATAATATCGGTGGCTCTAGCTGAGCAGTGTCAAGGATAAAGGAATATCTTAGTTGGCAAATCCAAGGAGGGCTGACTCAGCTTTTCCTTTCTTCCAAAGAAGATAAACTGCATCTCATGCACTTTGATTTTTGCTAGGTGGTTCTCGTTTTGTTTTCAAACAAGATCTTCAGTACAGAAGATGAACTCTCCTACATATACATTCAAAGGGCTATGATGAGTCCAATAAAAGTTTGGGCTTTTCCCTATATTCTGTTGCCAGAATATTAGAAATTAATATGAAAAGCTGAGAGCTTAAAAGTTATACAATATTACATATTATTCCATTTCAAAATGCAAAATTGCTGCCCATCCCAAGTCTCAGCTCAGCTATGAATGGCCTATACACTCAAGTGCATCACCATATTGACTGAAAGGATAGAAGCCCTCAAGCTCCTGAGAAGGCATTAGGATTACATTAGCATATCAATAGCCCACATGCAAAGTTCTCAATAAAAAAACAATCATACTCCTGAGGCAAGAGATAAAATATGAGAGTTTGATTTGTGTAAACAAATCAAAGGCATTTAGAGTCAAGCTACTAAATCTCTTAAAGCATTGCCAGGAATATAAACATCAGAACAGCCTAGGAGCCAAAACAGGAAAAAATTGAGAGAGTAGAAGGAACTCTAAAGATTATTTGCTATTTTTCCATGATTTACTGTAATCCAGCCGTATTGGCCTTCCAGTTCTATAAACAAGCCAAGTTCAATGCCTCTTGTCTGAAAGCCTTTATAAATCATCCTTTTGCCTCTTCAGAGATCCCTCTTGTAATAGTCAGGATTGTCTCCATTAAGCTGTATTAACAAATAGCTTCCATATCTCAGTGGCTTAAGACAATGAAAGTTTGTTGTTTGTTCATGCTACATGCCCAGGGTGGGTTGGCTGAGGGGTCTTCATTTTTTGAAGTCACGCAAGTTCTCAGCTAAGCGAGCAACCACATCTTGAACCACACGACCAGTCAGAATGCCACAGGGAAAGGGAGCTAGACAACGGCAATTAAATGCTCCAGCATGAAAATGACACATTTCTAAGTATAACTCATGGCCTTTGCCAAATCCCTTGGCCCCATGAAACCTCAGGGAGACCAGGGCAATGCAATCCTGTCACGTGCCTGGGAAAGGAAGGGTATGGAAACAGCTCTGTAACTCTCACACCTCCTCTGACCACCCTTTATGAAGCAGCTTCTAGCTCTTCCCTGCCTTAGCACAGCTTTTGTATTGTTCATAGTGTTTATTAATTTGTAACCGCATTATTTATTTTGTTTTGTTTTTAGTCGATTCCACTATTGAACTATAAAATAAGATCCTTAAAAGGAAGGATCATGTCAGCAGGCTAATTCTATGAAACAGTTGTCAAAACTGACCTATCTACCTAATGTATTTAAATACTGAATATATTTGTCTAGAACTTGGAGAATCCTTATGGCTATAATCTCATGTCTCTCTGTCGAAGTCCTTTCCGGCTGTGTGCTCATGTCTCTTCATCACTCCTTATCAGAGCATACTCTCTCTGCTCAATGGCAGGAGCTAAGGCAAAGACAAAGTGGGTATTCCTTCGAATACTGTTATGAAGCGAATTGGAAAACTATCAACTAAAACCTCACAGAAATCTCCAGAGGTGGTAAAACCCAAAATATCCAATGTAAAGCATTGTAAACTTTGTAATTAATGAGAAGAAGGAAATTCGGTGAATTGGCATTTTATTTAGTAAATTAGCTTGCAGGAAATTAGCTCAGAGCTACCTTCTCACTATCCACTAACAGATGTACTTCATTGTCAAACTGAGCCTGTTATTTAGAAGGCACTCTCAGATAACTGTCTTTTTTTATGGGCAAAAACTTTACTTGAAAGAGAGTAAGTTATTGACCCAACTCACAGAGGTGATAGTGGGAAAGACAAAAGTTGGATTCAAGTCTCTTCTCACCAGTGTAATGCTTCCCCCGGCCCCCCCTGACGAATCACAAAACAGGGAGGCTGCAATCATTTTTTAAACATATCACATTATTTAGGGCAAAAAGTAAGTGTATAAAGAAATATTCTGGGTATTTGTCTTGTCTTTTATCATTTTAAACAAAAACATTTTAATGATTGTTATACTAGACACTTCTTTATAACTATACCATCATTTTCTATATGAAACACTATTATTTTCAAGCAAAATAAGAATTAATTGAAGTACAATTGCCTGTGGGACAAGGTTATTTCAGCAAAGAAAATTCAAGAATCAATTAACTATGGCCTTGGAGAAATGGATTTTTAAATAGGCATCGTCTCAGGTCACCTAAGGCATGTCCTTAGTTCCCTATTTCATCTTAAAAGAGGCCACCACTAAAATCAGTCAAGGTTTCATAGACATTTGTAAATGTGACTTTTAAAAAAGCACTTTATTTTTGGTAAGCAATCATGTTATTTTCTTCTGTATCACTCAGAAACAAGGCTTTTATGGCAAGGGTATTATTTTACATACTATAGCGGGTATACCTTAATAAAAGAAAAAAAAACCTATTCTTTCTACTCATTAGTCCTTAAATGTTAGATTTTACAGAATTGCTGTTATTTTCCCACACCGACAGGCTACATAATTGATGAGTAAGTATGTTCTCCTCCTACTTGTTATACTGAGCTTGCTATGTTCTTCATACTATAGGTGCAGAGAACAAAGTGTGGTCTCAATCTGCCTGATGAGAAAATTTGTAGTGGCTCGTGCCAAGAGAAGCTACTGCAGAATCCTATTTGGATATCGAGAAGAGGCAAAACATTAGAAGCAATGGAAATTAATCAGGTTCTGAGAAATAAAGACAGTGTTTTGTCATTAAAAAAAGACATATTTAGTCTATGAGTATGATACATAGAACGGCATGTGGGTAAGTGCTAAATGGAGGTTGATCAAATGAAAGAGAATGAATAAATGAATACATGAAGATCAGAGCTGGTCCTAAGATTACAAACCCACATGACTACAAGACCACGCAAGTAGGGTGAATGAGGGAGCAGACTGGGTGTGAGACAATAGGGAATAGCAGGGCTGTGGTAAACTAGTGAGCACATGTCTCATCTGAAGTGGACAGCCATTGCTTAGGTTGAGTGGATGGTTTTCATTGATGCCATAAGGAAAAACAAGCTCAGTAATGCCACAACTGCAGATTTTCAAGGGAAGACAGAAATACAGATTTTTATGCGAAATCTCTTAAATTTATATTTAGAATTTAATTAAACAAGACAAAACTTCATACAGGTCAAACAAGGCTAGTGTGAAAGCCTACCTGAGGGTTAGGATTAGCCTATGGATGGTAGCTTTTACTTAAGATCTAGGACAACATCTTTAATTTCCAAATGATGAAAAAAGGTCCAAAGGGTTAGAGCCACTTGGACAAAGACACTCTGCTCATTCATGGTTGAGCTGGGGTTTCTAGGCATGAGTATCTTCTCTTTCACTTAAGACCTTCACTTTCACCTATGATCATTCTAAGACTGGCTGAATCCAATCAGATCTGTTTAAATAACAGATTGGAAGCCAACCAGAAACTGCTTCCAGTTGACCTGATCCTTGGGTCTCAAGCTGTATTTACATAAACTTCATAATGAGAGGTCTAATTTTCTATTTTCACTAGTCATATTATGAAAAGCTGAGTCACTGAAATACAATGGTCTCTCACAGGAAATAGTACTCTGGTTACAGGCATTTGTTTGGGATGGTGTTTAAGCAGTGTGGTCTGATGTGAAGTGTGGCAGTGGGGGGTATGGGCAGAGGCATGAGCGGGCCCCACTAAATTTATTTGCTGGTTCTGGTTTTTGCTAAAATACTGCTCTGTTTATATGAAGGTAGTGGTTAAGTGTATGAAATGGATTTAAATATTGACTCAGCTGCTTACTGTGACTTAAGCTTTTTAGATCCCATGTGTGAAATAGTGATAACAACAGTACCAAAACTGTAAAGTTGTACTGAGGTTTCAATGAATCAAAGCATATAAAGTGCTTAGAATGGTATTTTCCCAGGGTAGGCACTCAGAAAATGTTTGCTAGTATTTGTAAAAAATGCCAACATTTATTGAGTAACTACTATACACTAATTTACTTACATTTATTATCTATAGCCATCACCACAATCCTCTTCATTTTATATTATTAGCTTCACTGTAATAATGAGAAAATCATAACATTGAGAGACCAAGTCTCTTGTCTAATGTCACCCTGGTATGCAGTGGACCCAGTGTTTGAACTTGGTCTACATAGCTTAGCCAGTTGTTTAACCTACCTTTCCACTGCCTTGTCAGTGTTCAACTGAAGGTACTATTTAGATCTTTAAAGGGAAAGAAAATCAACTTTGGTCAAATACCAAATACTTATCAAGTGAAACACCAAAGCAAACGAGTCCCAAAGCAAACAACAAAAAACTATGCATACTTGATAATCTTTTGCCTTATGTAAAAACGTATTGTCCTGGAATGGAAGTGTGCCACATGACTAAGAAGAAGACTTGGATAAGCCACCGGGGCAGAGTGAGGCGGGAGATCATGTGGTAAATTTCAGTCTACAGAAGCCCTCATTCTTACCTCCTCATTCTTATCCTTTAAAATGCTATGGCTCTTAATAAATTATTGCTTAATATTGATAAACCAAATCCAAAAGAGGCAGCTTTTAGGAATTGAAACATGTATTGAATGTTGACACTGAGAAAATAAACCTGGAAGGTTTTACCCTATCACATATTGTTTTAAAGTTTTCGCTTTTATAGAATTTTCTATACAAAGAAAGAGTGGAATAAAATATTAACATTAAAATACATGAAACATTAACATGAAGCATCTTATATAAAACATTATTGAAGGTGAAAAGAAAGAAAGAAAGAAGGAATGAAGGAAATGAGTAGTTACTGACTGCTAACATGAGCCAGGTCTTGTTACATACATATTAGCATTTACTGAATGAAAAATAACCAAACCAAGGCCAAAATACATGTGGAAAATGTATATACAGCCAACTCAATTTCCATGGGCAGATATTTCAGTTCAAATATCTCAAACCTTATTTAGACGCAACTTCTACCTTGACCACTCATTTTGTTTTATTCGTTTGTTTGTTTATTTATTTACTGATACAAAATACTTTTAAATTAAAAGGAAGGGCAGAAAACCAGGGTGTTCATTGAACCAAAATATTTAATTATCATCAATGCTGGGAAAATATGAACTAGAAAGCTTATAGATGCAAATTTTCTCTGCTTTAGGATGAACTTAACATTATCCTAAGACATAATGACATCTATTCTCAGCATAATATAGGCAGCAAAGAACATATTATACAAGACATGATGAAAAATATAAGCTGCTTTCTTTAGTCTGATTCTAAAGTATAATTTCAGTATTTAAGTTAGAGGCATTGCAACTTTCTAGAATATAAAGTGCATCCACATTCAAATGTTGGTTTTAGAATACAAAACAATATTTTAAAGTCAAATAGAAATGAGTTTGTTCACTATCTACTCTTTTCGATAATTGCCATTATTGCTATTTCTCCTTGAGTAGATAACTGAAAACTGACGATATAAATTTTCATGTTTTTCTGGGGAAACAGTCTTGACTCAAAATTTTTCACCTACATTTTAATCTAAGTTACAATTTACCAGGCTAAGAATTATAGCTACTGGTACATTATTCTATTTCATTTCATTAATATCTTCTCTTCTTTTTAGCTTCACATGGCGGAAAGGAATTTTGCCAGTGCCATTTATGGCTAAGAAATCCATTCATTTTGTGTGCCTCCACACTAGAGTTAGCTATGAAGTATTTTAGTGACAGAATAGAACAAATAAGATAGTAATAATATTTGAACATGAAATTGTCTTCGCAGTTTTACAATAACTCTTTTTTGTGATAATAAAGAAATTTGCACTGTGAATCTCAAATGTCAGCAACTGGCCATATTTGACCCGGTTTGTGTGTGGTTGGTCTGCAACCAAAGACTTGAATAAACACTGACAGAACAAAGGAGAAAGAACAGAAGAGTTCCCTATTTATTAATTTATCAAGGTAAATTCTGTGATTTATTAGGAAATCAAGTAGAGGTTATAGTTGATCGACTTAGCTAATGGATTTAGGAGAGAGAACAGAGGTTTTCCTCTCTTAGTTTCAATGATAATGAACTTTCTATTTCTCTTTGTCATAGGTCAGGTCCTAGGAAAACAGACTTTAAGACTCTGAGATAACCCATGCACAAAGTTTATCGGAGCATGTTCTCAGGAGCAACATCTGTTCAGAGGGAAGAAGGTCGAAGCAGGGGTGGGTGGGGGAGATTGAAACGTGATGCGGTGGCAGCAGAGGCCTGAGCTGACCCCTAGGGAGCCCTGGAGCTGGGATGGGCCTATGGAGGTCCGGTCTGTGCCGGAGCTGGTTCGAATGGGTTTGGGCGGGGCTGAATTTGCATGTCTTCCTAACTGCACAGTCAGTGACATCACATTGATACCTTGAATTTGGAGGCTTGTGTGTAGGGTATTTACGATGTGGTAACTGGTAAATTCTAGAAATCAGAGCTTCTGTCACTCCTTTCTCCCAAGTGCTCACCCTCTGGAAAGCTGGCTTACCAGCAAACCTCTAGTTAAGGAAGATTAATTTCCACACCTCTCTGTCCAAATCCATGTGATAAATCTTAATTGCATATGGTGCTATACAGAATGAATGCTATACTGTACTCCTAGGTCTTATATTGCCGCAACTTCCCCTGGCAAGGTGTCCTCTATGCTACACAGAATATATTCTAACTCCAGGATTTTTGGCTCTGCTGTGTTGTCAGTGATCTTTATTGTTACCTTTCTGGAGGAAGTAACCCAGTTCCCATGAAAATGGAACCATCCCTATAAGATACAAGTTGGTGATATGACTGCTGGAGTCTAAGTCAGAGTTATCAAAGGAGTAAGTACTGACAATGAATGAACATTATCCTGAGTAAAATACTTAGAAAAATGTTAACTGAAATGACTTTAAAAGTCATGCCATTTCTTAGCTTGTAAACATGGTCATTCATCCCAATAAATTAGAATGATAATAACTGCAGTATGTCTTTGTTTAATGAAGTTGTAAAATATTTCTGGAGCCAGTTTAGAATGAATACAATTGATGGGAGATACGTTTGAATACATTAGTGAAGCCACACAAAGAATGTGGGTAAAAATCATTCCGGCTTTTCAAAAAGTTAATTCCTGAGAAGATAAAATAAGCCAATTTCTGTTTGCAAATATCAATATCTTTAGAAAACGGAAAGAATTGATGCAAGTGAGTTCACCATTAGCTGGAGTCACAGAAACTTCGAAGGAGACCATTCTGAACAAAGCTGTATGTCTCTCAAAGTTCTTTTTTCTTCTGCATCCTTTCCTCCATAGAAAAAGACAATAAGGGAAGATCTGAGATTTGACAGAGATTATACAGAAAATTTTCTCAGCTTTGCGCCTTACATTCTACAATCACACTAAACCTTAACAATGTGGCAATTGCAAAAATACCATCCAGGCATTCAATTTAGGAAAAAACAGACAGCAAGTGGAGGAAAATTGTCATAATTTTATTACATGAGGCTAGAATTAGAAAACTCAGAAAAGTGTGGATGATTCTGAAATTCAATGATTAAAAAGTGACTCAGAATTGACTATATCTATTCTATCACCTATCACATTTCTGGAACAGTCCTCAAAGCAGACAGGAAGAGCAGTTTCTAACAAATGTTCTTTCATGACATAAAATCATCGGGTGCAAACTCTTTCTTATACATCACAACTTAGCACAGAGCCTTGCACATGGTAGGAACTCACTCTCTCAGTATCTTGCTCTTAGATGATCTGATGAAATATAGCTAGGGCCACATTCAGATTCTATAATCAGCTTGTTAATTCCTCTTATAATATCCATTGTTTTATTCTATAAAACTGTGTTGAGTATATTCTATACTGTGCTATTTTACTAGGAGCTGGAAATACAGAGGAATTCAGGTCCTTCTTGAGACAGATAAAATTCAGACAATTAAATATAGTAACAGAGATGTTGAAGCATACAGGAGAGACCCCGACACGAGTGTGTGCATGTGTGTGTGTGTCTTTGTGTGTAATCAAATCCATTTTTCTCTTGAATGAAGTGTCCAGAATATTCATAATTAATAGCAATAACTTCATTTTTTCTGACTGTAAAATCTAAATGCAGCTGTTTCTGTTAATCAAATAGGGGATATCGTGAGGATGAGGAATATAGTAGCATGGAGCTCTAAGAATAACCTAGCCTATTTTTCCTGATTTTAAGCTGAATACATCTGAGTTAGTCTTTCAAAAGTTCAACAATATTTTTAGTTCCCTTTTAAGTGCAACTCACATACTAGGTTCTGGGGATTTAAAGAAGAATAAAGAAAATCCAAATTACTTTCAAAGTCTTACTAAGCAAAAAATTCCAAATATCTGATATGCTTTGAGCCTTTTAAAAGTTCGATATAATTTCATGATACTTTCAGGAATACAAATATTCGAATTTATATCTACTTATATAAAATTTTAGCCTGAATAAACAAGTTGTTTCACAAACGATTTTGGTAGAACATGAATTTACCTTTGTAACAAGCAAACATGAAACAATGGAATAGATTTTTCTTTGTCAGACATTTTAGCTACAGCTCTAGGTCTCTGCCTTTATAGATGGCAGAAGCTGGTTCTATAAATTAAGGCCATTCCAGGGTATATGTGCAAAGGAATTTTGCAAAGCTTACATATTGACTGAGTCAACTACTGCTTTGTTTGATTTTTCAGGTCATGCTCATATTATCTTGAAAATATTGTTATAGTAAATCATACCATGTAAGCTCACGGAATTTGAACATTACTTCTTATTTTGACATAGACTGTCTCCAGCCAGTTAGCTTTAATGAGAATTGAATATGACCCATCTGTGGGCAGTTGCTTTGCTTTATTTTGTCCTTTTCTCTATGGATTTTATTCTAGATTAGTCTTTTTAGAAATGGATATGACATCTGTCACTGGAGACAATGAGTGAGAGGACAGGCCAGTGTCTACAAATACATCACATCGTTAAAAACAGCAAAAGAAAACCAACAGCCTAAAGTGCATGCCCTACAGATGACTGGAGCAGCAATCTCTCTTAATTTAAAGGGCAGTATCTCTTAATTTAAAGGGTAGCATCTTGACCTGACATGTGCCTGGGAAAGGATCCTCCTCCTGACTTAAAAGGTTCCCCATCATAGCCACGCACATTGGGTGAGGATGCCAGCAGCCATGTTGACCAGAGAGAGGCATAATAGAACCCCTGCAGCAGCTCCTGCAGAGAATGGGAGGTTGGGAGGTAGGACTTACAGAGATTCTCCTTTGCCCTCAATGAATCATACATAATGGGGATTTCTATATTCCAAGACCAGTGAGACTTGAAGTTGTGGCATGGCAAGCAAAAGGCCCAGTATAGTAGGGGAGCATCTTTTCCTCTGAAACATAGGGCTCTTCTCTCACCCTAGGTTTTTATGGAAGGGCACTTAGATGCGAAAAGAAAATGCACATCTATTACTTCTAAGCTGGGCAAATTTTCCTTAGTAGACCTTTCAAAGGAATGGGGAGTTAAACCTGCCACTGTGAAAGTGTTTTCTATGTCTTGGCCAAGTTGTGAGAGAAATCGGTTTAGAGATGTCATAAGTGAATAGGAAAATGGTTAGAACTCACAGTGAAAACACAAGTCCTTTTATTTGGATAACAAAGATAACTGAAGCTTTCAGATTTCTCATAGAAAGACTAAATATGAATGTCGGATTCTCAAGAAATAGGTTCCTAAGAGAAGTTTTACAATTTTCACTGCAATTATGCTACATGAATGCTGTTTTATAGCTGTTATTCTAGTACTTTGATTAATGTTATTTTCCCCCCAAATTTTCTGGCTCAGTAAGGGTTCTGGAAGCCACTTACACCTCACTCCCTTGACAGCAAAATCACTGGGGCTGGCTACCATTGTTCATCATCTTGAACTTCTCTGATCTTTAGGGAGCCCATTCTGGCACTGAGAACAGGGTGAGTGATCTACATCCTACATCCGCATGTTTTTTCTTGTGCTATTATTTTTGCATGATTTCTTCCCAGGAGGAAGCTGTACATTTTAACCACGCAGATATGGGGAAAATAAACTATTTTTTCTCCCTAGATAGCATTTGATGACCTTGGGTAACATGTTCAGAGTTTTCTCAAATTCTATTAAAAATTATCTGACGAGCCTGCCTTTAGGTCTCTGTGTTGTTCTCTTTGTGTGGGGCAAAAAGTAGGACCTACTAAGCTGAGCAGGGTGTTAACTTTGGCCACATCCATGTCATAGAGCTTCTTCACAGCCTGCTTGATCTGGTGCTTGTTGGCCTTGACATCCACAATAAACACAAGTGTACTGTTGTTTTCTATCTTTTTCACGGTTGACTTAGTAGTCAGGGGAAACTTGATGATAGCATAGTAGTCAAGTTCGTGTCTCCGGGGGGCGCTCTTCTGAGGATATTTGGGTTGCCTTCGGAGCTGTAGTGTCTTGGGCCATCGGAAGGTGGATGATGTGCATATCTTCTTATTTTTTGTGGCTGTGGATGCCTTTCAGCACTGCTTTCTTTGCCTTCAAAGCCTTTGCTTTGGTTTCGGCTTTAGAAGGGGCAGGGTCTTCCTTCTTCACTTTCAGTGCAAGCTTGGATGTCTAACTTTTAGCAATAAACAAAGACATACTCTGTAGTGCATAGATGATTGGAATGCTCAGTTTCAGAGTTAAAGTTACAGTAGTCCCCCATTACCTGGGGGAGATATGTTTCAAGACCCTGAGTGAATGCCTGAAACTGAATGGTACTGAATGCTACCTATACAGCATGTCCTTGAATAATATCACTTGTTCAATGTCACTTTGTTATAGTGTTGATGAGATGACACAGGAATATATCAATTAGCCTAAGGTAAAATTGGTTTTGTTGTATAACCTTTTGCTTAAAGTTGCAGAAGCTATTATGAGGACTTACTGTACTATGTTTTTTACTATACATATACATCTATGATAAATTTAATTTATGAATTAGACACAGTAAGAGATTATCAACAATAACTGATAATAAAATAGAACAACTATAACAATACACCGTAATAAAAGCTATGTGAATGGCTTTGGGGGCATTATTAAGTAAAATAAAGGTTACTTGAACCATAAGAACAGCAATACCGTGACCGTCACCTGATAATGAAGACGCCTACTAAGTGACAAATGGACAGGTAGCCTACACAGTGTGGATATTATGGATTCATGCCCCAGGTGGGACAGGGCTGTATGGTGTGAGATTTTAACACACTCCTCAGAACTGTGCTGAATTTAAAACTTATGAATTGGTAATTTCTGGAAATTTCTGTTTAATGTTTCTGGACTGCCACTGACCTCCAGCCACTGAAACTGTGGAAAGTGAAACAGAGGGTAGACTACTGTATACTAAGAATTACCTCGTTTTGCTATCTTCACTAAATTTGGTGCGATAGTAGCACCAAAGACTTGGTATCTTAAGTGGTCCATTCTGTTGCTTCTATTAAAACCTTTTTTGGTCAGGCTCCTAAAGACCAACTCATTCATTTTTCTCTTTAGTAAAAAATGAAAAAGAAATTTTGAGAAAAGTCACACATAATGGCAACTATGTGTGTGTTCCTTGTAATACAGTTTCCCCAGGGAAAAAAATGATAATAAACACAAAGGACCTATGAAATATGCTTCCGTTAAAGTACAGCTTTTTCATGGGACTAAATGCATACGTAGGACTGCTCACTACTCTGTGGGATTGTGATACTCTGATGGAATGAGAGTGTAAATGGGTCATTCAGAGTGTACTTTATTTAAAAAAATGTATTCCTTGAGGAAATGTTGGATAAATGGACTGAATATTCATTTCTGAGGCCTTTGCCCATGAAGCCAAGTACTCAGAGCAAAATTATCTGCTAAAGGTCACAGAGATGGGTGAGCTGCTGTAAGCCCTGGCTTGGGCAAGGCCCTGCCTGAGGTATAGTCACCCGCCCATTTTCTCCTCTTCCTCACCTGGAGGATGCAGATCCTGAAAATCATGCAGAAGCAAACAACATATTTTCCGAAATCAATAGAGCTGAGCACATTGTGAAACTTCTAAGATGATAGAAAACACCACATATGCCCACACCATACCACCACCACAGCAACAGTTTTTATTTTTGTAAAGTAATTATCGACTTATGTATAAATGATTACAGTGTTTGAAATCCAAGATCCTAGGAAAATCTGATGTTGCAGTCAAAATATAATTGAGCTATTTTGGAACAGAAAGCCTATTTGCTCTTCAAAACACATAAATATCTAAAAATTAAATGACCCATTTAGAACAGTATTGCTTCACATTATTGTTTTAAAGAGTTTACTTTAGGTGAACTTCCCTGATGGATAAAAAGTTTCTATAATCCAAAACCTGGGGGGTGGGGTAGGGTGTGTGTGTGTGTGTGTGTGTGTGTGTGTGTGTGTGTGTGTGTGTGTGTGTGTGTGTGTGTGTGTGTGTGTGTGTGTTGGGGGTGAGTGGAGATGGTCAGCAGTGATGAATTAATTTTCTCAAATGATCTGATCCACATATCCATGTGCAGCCTAAATAAACAATGTGTTGTACATGCAGGTATTATTTTTCAAATGTTTATATATGCTCTTGTGATAAAAAATAATGTGAATTCATTTTAAATTGTTGTTGATTTCATAGTGGATTTTTGTTTTTTTCTCTTTTTTTTTTTTTTGTTATTACTATTTTTAAATCCATGGATAATAAACACATAGCAATTAACTATAGACAACCACAGCATTTTAAATGTTAAGGAGTTCTCCTTCCTGGTTAGATGCATTATTGTAAGGTATTTCAAGAGTTATTGATAAAATAGTTACGATAAGAACCTATTGGAGATATATAATGAGGGATATGATGGATGTAATGGGATTTTCAATTATGAATGAGTCCCATTATAAGAATCATTAACCATTTGGTTCTATCAAGTTGAGATGTTTGGGCCTAGCCCCAAAATAAAATATTCAGAAAACAATTAACAGCCATCGCGTCTGGGGATAGATGTGGGAAGTGTGAGCGGCCTGTACAAAGGCACTTACTTCTATTCTGTATGCCTCTATATTTGAATGGTTTACAACAAATATTACTTTTATGTTAAAAAAAAATATTAAAATATAAAAAAGCCCAGCAAGGTGCTGGCTCCTAGGTTCCTCTCGCACATCCCTTCTCTTCCACGGGGCCTGCATTAGGAGACTGAGCGTTACTGCTCATTCCTTGTTATATTTGAAGGCTGCTGCCAACCTGACAATCATGTCCGCCACATGCTAAAGCCCTCTGCTGGACACTGGGCTACATGCTTCATATGAAATCTGAGCTCACAGGAAGGACTAGAGAGCAAGCTGCTGCATCAATGTGGCCACATGTTTGGGTGCTATAGGACTACAGGAAATTCCCACCCAACTGTATTTAGCAGTCAGCTGCTTGTGGGTGCAGAGAGAAAAATGATCCTTGCCTCCTGCCATCAAACATGTGCTGGGACACCCTGGGGAGTGTTTATAAAACCTCACTCTGTCCTGTACCAGGAAGAGATTACAGCTGGCTGATCCATGGTGTCTTTTCCCATGAGAGCTGGTATTTGGTGTTAGTGATACACAGGAATCATGTGATATTTAATGCGTTTAGACTCAAAAAGCTGTAGCAGATTCCGTGCAATGCTCGCTAATATGGTTAAGTTAATCTAAAAATACTTCAAATTCTGTCCAAAAAAGTGCCGTCATGCTGAATTACCCCAGGTTAAGTATTGTCATGTTGTATTATGGCATGACATTCAGGTAGTTCATTGTAGCAAATAAACACATCAATATCCTTTAGGGAGATTTCATGGAAAGCAGATATACTATTATTTTTTCTAAGGAATTTAGTTCAGTTTTAGTAATGTTTATGTGAAGTGGATGAAACATCACAAATACAAGACTCTGGCTTTTCATCTTATGCATAAAGTAGACCTTTAAATTGTCCTGAGTAAAGAGAATTATTTAAATCTAAGGTTTACATTTTCTCTTCTGTCTCCAATGTCTACAATAATTTTCCTTATTTATTCAAAGAGAGGACAACAATATGAGGTAATTTTCCTGACTGATGTTTTTTTGGTTTAGGACTAATACACCAACTGGCTTTGTTTTCACTATAGCTTTTTAGGACTGAATCAGAGCCTCAGGCCTTGATCCATCAATTCCCTTTCTCCCTGCCCCATCTCTCTCTCTCTCTCTCTCTCTCTCTCTCTCTCTCTCTCTCTCTCTCTCTCTCTCTCTTTCTCTCCCTCCCTCTCTCTCCTCTCCCTCCTCTCCCTCCTCTCCCCCCTCTCCTCCCTCTCTCCCGTCCTCTCCCCCCTCCCTCTCCTTTTCTCTCTCTCTCTCTCTCTCTCTCTCTCTCTCTCTCTAGTGTATGATTTCATAACCTAGCCAAGAGCATGTATTGTCAAGTAGCCAATGGATCAACTCATTATTCACATGTTTAACTGTCTATTTCACCTTTTACCCTGATGAAACTGTGTCATACAAAAACAACCCTCAATAAATATAGTCAGTGAGTAGCTCTTTTGAAATAGTTTTTCATGTGTGGTTTCTAAACTCATATCCAGAGCATATTTCCTTTACACAGCTGCTTTCTCTAGACTACACCTTTCAAAGCTAAGTGAATAGATGGCCCCTAGATTAGGGCAGAAATGCTGTGTATCTAAGCTCTATGTGGACACATCACGGTAGGTCTCATTCACACAATTTTCCATCCCCAGGCACAGACAAAGATAAGAATCAACAGACTCTTTGGTTCTCCAACAAAAACCTCTCTTTCATGAAGGTAAAAAGATAAGTTGAAATATGGTGTGAGGCCAAGTATTTCCAGAGAGTTTTTCAATGCAAAGTAATAATTCCAAAATCTCATAGACCTATGGTTAGGTAGGGTAGCTGGGTTGCATATAATGCTTTTAGGATATTTACTACTTTCATTTCAGTTTGGAACCTATATTTGCATATCTTTATTTTTGGTTTTGATTTTGCTCTGTTGAGGAGAAGGATTTAGGGAAAGCGTGGGGAGATAATAGGTCATGGGGAGAATGGTAGAGGTAGCAGTTTTCTTTTCATAAACATTTGATTTAATGGTAAGCAAAGATTCCTGAAGTTGTTTGGTCAAGAGAATAAATAATATTGAGATTCCAAAGTTTAGAATGAATTACACGAGGATGTTCAGTGCTGCCTATGCTGGAAGCTGTTTGCATGGCCCATGTTCTTCTCTTGGCTTCCTGTCTCAATGATTTATGTCTGTGAAATAATGGAAAAAATTTAATTGGACTGAAATAGAGCTAAATATGAAGTGCTATCATTCCCTCAGCATGAACTTTTTATATTCATTCAACAAATGTCTAAGGAAAACAGATTTTTGTTGAGCATTATTTTAGCCCTCTTAGAAATATATCAGTGCACAAAATGGATAAAAATCCCTGTTCTGGTGGAGCCTATGCTCTAAGGAGGAGAAACTATATCTATATATACATAATTCATTAATAGAACTTTTATTGAGGTCAGACAGAAATTTTGTTAAAACTAAGAACCTTAGTCTGTGGGTCTTGTACACATTCCAGAATTCAAAAAATAATTAGATTGCCCTTTAACATTTGCTTTAAAATTTCCCCCTTGTCTCCAAATAAGATTACAATCTCTTCACAGTTTGACAAGAGCAGGTACCAGCCACATGAAATAAAACCACGATGAGCCATTTACAGTGTTCCAGAAAGCATGACTTCTCAAAACTTAGGTGTGTGTCTGAGATGTTGGCATAGAAAGATCCTGAACTCACCTCTCATGGACACATCAAATCTACAGCTATATATGGAAATATTTGCTCTGAAAAAGACCTGAAAACTAGCTGAATAGCTCCTTCACTATCAATAATAAAAGGGCCACACTGAGACGGGTAGGTAAGACAGAAATGTGGTCTTGCTAAAAATCTTATTTCCTGGTGTGATGACCTACAATTGGGAGAGATCTCAAAATTCCAGAGATTCTCTCTGAGGAGAAAGAGGTTTGTGCCCACATCAGGCACTAAAACCCTTGGGACCTGTGTGAGACAGACAAGACCCCAAAACATCTGTTTTTGAAAACAAACAGGGCTTACATGTAGGAGATTCAAAGGGCTTGGGAACTGAAATTTCTTAAAAGGCTCACATGCAGACTCACCTGCCTTTCACCTGCCTTAGGGGACATGCAAAAGCAGCGGTTTGAAAAGCTCCTAGACTAGTTGTGAAGACTCTTTGCTAATCTTGAAGCATCTACAAGAGGAGTAAGGTCCTGTTTGGTTCCTCCAGGGGTAGAAGAATTGGCAAGCACCATTTTTGCGCTTATCCTCTACTTTAGTGTAGGTGGGCACACATGATCTCTGTGCTCTCCTGCTGCCCAGCTAAAGCTGGTAAGTGTGCCAGGACCCTACACACTCCCACTGCTTTGCTGAGCTCTTCGGCTACCTCACTAAATTTGGCTGGATTATGCAGCCTACATGGGATGCTTCTTGATAGCGTGGCTCTGGTGGCCAGGGGGGACTTGCATTCCTGGGTCCCACAGAACTGTAACAATCAGAGAGACAGTTCTTGGGAGGCTACCAATCCAGGGCACTACACAGACAGCAGATTGAAAGATATCCTCAGTATTTCTGTAAAAAAGGCCTATTTACTTATCCTAGAGCTTCAGCCTCAGGGTGAGGCTTTCAGTTTGCCACAAATCTAGAAGCTACAGAGGTGCTCTCAGGGAAAGTGGGCCAGGGGATGCCATCTTTGTGTTCTCCCTTTGCCTTGCTATAGTTTGCAGGCACCTCCCAGATAGAAGATTATACACTTATGTGAAGCCCCGATTTTTGCAACTATTGCCCAGGGGACATCTCCAGATCACTTGGTTCAGAGGCCAACAGGGTTTATGATTATGGTTTCACAGGAATGTATATATTGGCACAATTTGAAAGTTGTTGCTTGAGGGTCTAGCTTCCAATCAGCCTGAACTGGGTGCTGACTGATATCCCTCCCTTTGAAAAATTGACAAGTCTTGGCACACTCTAAACAACAGAGACCTATCAAAAGACAACAGAGACAATCAAAAGATTTGAGAAATAATCAAAAGCAAGGGCAATGTTAAATAATAAGTTTTATCACACAAGGCCACTCCTTTAAGACTGGGAGAGATAGCTGTTTTATATAATACATAGCAATAAGCAAACCCAGAGAGTCAAATAAAATGAAGAAAGAAAGGCATATGCTCCAAACAAAAGAACAAGAAAAAAACCTCAAGGAAAACAAACAAAAAAACCTTAATAAAATGGAAATAAGTAATTTACCTGATAAAGAGTTTGAAGTAATGGTTATAAAGATGCTCTTGGAGAAGAATGGATGAACATAGTGAGAACTTCAACAAAGAGAAAATTTAAGAAAGTACTAAACAGAAGTTAAAGAGCAGACAATACAAATAAACGAACTGAAAAATACACCAGAGGGGTTCGACATCAGACTGAATGAAGCAGAAGAAAGGATTAGTGATTTAGAAGACAGAGAAGTGGAACTCACCCAAAAAGCACAGAAAAAAAATTTTTTTAAGTGAAAATAGCTTAAAAGCAACATGAGAAAAACAACTTGTTATGTACAAGGGGACCTCCATAATACTGTCAGCAGATTTTTCAGCACAAACCTTGCAGGCAGGAAGGGAGTGGTAGAATATGCCCAAAGTGCTGAAAGAAAAAACTTCCTACCAGGAATACTCTACCTGACAAGTTATCATCCAGAAGTGAAGGAGAGATAAAATGTTTTCCAGACTAGCAAAAACTAAAGGAGTTTCTCAGCACTAAATTGGCCTTATAAGAAATGGTAAAGGCATTTCAAGTTGAAAAAAAGGGCACTAATTAGTAACAAGAGTACATATGAAAGAACGGTCTCACTGGAAATACAAATATATAATAAAGGTAGTATATTAATCATGTATAAAGCTAGCATGAAGGTTAATGTAACTATAACTGCAATAATTAGTTAAGACATATATAAAATAAAATGATGTAAAATCAAAAACATAAACATGGTGGGGTGGGAAGTAAAAACATAGTTTTAGGATATGTTCAAACTTGAATTGCTGTATATACATACACACGTGCTGTTATATGTAAATCTCATGGTAATTGCAAAGTAAAAATCTATAGTAAACAAAAGAAAGATCTAAGCATAACACTAAAGAAAGCTATCAAACCACAAGAGAGCAAGAGACGAAACAGAGAAACTATAAAAACAGCTAGAAAACAATGAATAAAATGGCAATAAGTACGTACCTATACATAGTTACTTTAAATGTAAATGAAAAATTTCTCCAATCGAAAGACAGAGAGTGGATGAATGAATGAATGAATGAATGAATAATAATAATAATAATAATAATAATAAAAAGGAGCCATCTACATGCTGTCTACAAGAAACTCACTTCAGATACAGGGCACACACAGACCAAAAGTGAAGATATGGAAAAAGATGTTGTATGCAAATAGAAACTGAAAGAGAGCTGGGGTAGCTATACTTATGTTAGATAAAACTGACTTTTAAAAAAGACTGTGAAAAGAAGAGAAGGGCATTATATAATGATAAAACGGTATATCCAACAAGAGGATATAACATTTGTAAATATTTATACACTCAACATTGGCATGATTAAATATACAAAGCCAATATTAACAGATCTAAAGAGAAAAACTGAGAGCAATACCATAACACAAACAAAAGCACAAGATAAAATCTCAAGGAAAAAACCTTAATGAAATGGAAATAAGTAATTTACCTGATAAACACTTTAATACCCCACTTACATCAATGAATAGATCACTCAAGACAGAAAATCAATAAGGAAACACTGGCCTTAAGTGACACATTAAATCAGTTGGACTTAATGTAAAACAAACGAACAAACAAACAAATAAATAAAGTACTTAGTATAATGCCTATGCAGAGTAAATATTCAAACAAACAAACAAATAAACAAACAAATAAAATCAGTTAGACTTAACAGAAATTTAGGGAACTTTCCATCCAAAAGCATCAGAATACACATTCTTATCAAGTACATGTGGAAAATTCTCCAGGACTGATTGTATGTTAGGCCACAAAATAAGACACAATAAATATCAGAAGACTGAAATCATATCAAGCAGCTTTTCTGACCACAATGGTATGAAAGCAAAATTAATTATAAGAAGAAAACTGGAAAATTAAAAATATATGAAGATTAAACAACATGCTACTGAACAAAAATGAAGAAATAAAAGGAGAAATCAAAAATTACTTTGAGACAGTTGAACATGGAAATACAACATACCAAAATCTATGGGATACAGCAGAGCAGTTCTAACAGGGAAATTAACAGTGATACAATTTCAAGAGGGAAATTCAGGCCTACCTCAAAAATGAGAAAAATCTCAAGTAAGCAATATTATTTTATATCTAAAGGAACTAGATAAAGAACAAACAAAGCCCAAAGTTAGCAGAAGAAGGAAATAAATATCTGAACAGAAAAAAGTGAAATAGAGACCAAAAAGACAATAGACAAAAGAGCTGGTTTTTTGAAAAGATAAACGAAACTGACAACAGTTTAGCTAGACTCACCAAGAAAAAAAGAGAGGGCTCACATAAATGTGATCGGAAATTAAAAAGAAAAAGTTACAACTGATAGCAAAGAAATGCAAAGATTCATAAGGGACTAGTATGAGAAATGACAGTTTACCTTTCAACAATGTGGAGGGTAGTGGTACCAACTCTATGCACTAATATCCCTAATAAATGAAAATCTATGTATAAATTTTAACACCCCCAAAACTTAACTGCAGTTGGTTTGCAATATCTGTGAGGGATCAGCTCCAAGACTCCTTGCAGATGCCAAAATCTGCAGATATTCAAGTATCTTACATAAAATGGTACAGAATACTGTGTATAGTTGGCCCTCCACATCTGCAGATTTCCAACTATGGATCAAAAATCCTGTCTTCAATTAGTGTTTGGTTGAATCTGCAGATGTGAAATCAGCAGATACAGAGGGCTGGCTGTACTTACTGAAAAAAATCTGCATGTAAATGGATCCACACAGTTCAATCTGATGTTATTCAAGGGGCAACTGTATATGCCAATAAACTAGACAATCTAAAAAAAAATGTATAAATTCCTAGAAATATACAATCTCTGAATCATGAAGAAACAGAAAATGTGACCAGACTGATTATTAGTAAGGAGACTGAATCAGTAATCAAAAATCTCAACAAACAAAAGTCCAGGACCAGGTATCTTCACTGGTGAATTTTACCAAACATTCGAAGTAAATTTAATACCTTTGCTTTTCAAACTCTTTCAAAAAATTGAACAGGAGGGAAAGCTTTTAAGCTCATTTTATAAGGCCAGTATTACTCTAATCCCCAAACCAGACAAAGACACCACCAAAAAAAAAAAAAAAAAAAAAAGGAGGAGGAAAAAAAAATTATAGGCTATACACTAATATCCCTAATAAATGAAGATAAAAAATCCTCAACAAAATATTAGCAAATGGAATTCAACAATACATTAAAAGAATCATACACCATGATTGATTGGGATTTATTCCATGGGTGGAAGGATGGTTTGACATCCACGAATCAATCAATATGATTCACCATATTAACAAAATGAAGGGTACAAATCAAATGGTCATCTTGATAGGTGCAGAAAAAACATTTGAAAAATTCAATATCTATTTATGATAAAGAAAATCCCAACAAAGTGGGTATAGAGGAATGTACCTCAACATAGTAAAGGCCATATATGACAAACCAACAGCCAACATCATAATGGTAAAAGCTCAAAGCTTTTCAGGAATAAGACATGAAAGCCCACTTCTTGCCACTTTCATTCAACATCATATTGGAAGTTCTAGCAAGAGTAATTGGGCAATAAAAAATCTAAATAGGAAAATAAGAAGTAAAACAGTTGCTATATAGACAATATAATTTTATATAGAAATCCTAAAGACGCCACCAAAAAAGTGTTAGAAATAATAAACGAATCCAGTAAAGCTGCAGGGTACAAAAGCAATATTCAAAAGTTGGCTGGGTTTCCGCATACTAACAATGAACTACTAGAAAGATAAATTAAGAAAACAATCCATTTACAATTACATCAAGAAGAATAAAATACCTAGTAATAAATTTTACCAAAAAACTGAAAGCCTATACACCGAAAATGACTGGACATTGGTGAAAGAAATTGAAGAAAATACAAATAAATGGATAGATATTCCATGCTTATGAATTGGAAGAATTAACATTGTTGAAATGTCCACATTACTCAAAGCAACCTATAGACTCAATGCAATCCTGACAAAAATTCCAATGCTATTTCTACAGAAATAGAATAATCTTAAAATTTATATGGAATCACAAAAGACCCTGAACAGACAAAGCAATGGCTCCTTGATTTCAAACTATATTACAAAGCCATTAAAAGTAATTAAAACAGTATAATACTGGCATAAAAACAGACACGTAGATTGATAAAACAGAATAGACAGTCTAGAAATAAACACATGCATGTATAGTCAATTAAATTACAACAAAGGAGGCAAGAATATAAAATGAGGAAAGAACAGTCTCTTCAATAAATGGTGCTTACAAAACTGAACAACCATGCAAAAGAATGAAATTATACTACTGTCTAACACCACGCACAAAAATTAACACACAATGGATTAAAGTCTTGAATGTAAGACCTATAACAATAAAACTCCTAGAAGATAACATATATAGTTCCTTGACATTAATCTTAATGATGATTTTTTTGGATCTGACTCCCAAAGCAAAGGCGACAAAAGCAAAAATAAATGAGTGAGACTACATCAAACTAGAAAGCTTCTACATAGCAAAGGAAACCACCAACAAAATGAAAAGGCAACCTCCTGGATGAGAGAAAATATTTGCAAAACATAGTGGGTAATATCCAAAATATATAAAGAATTCACACAACTCAGTAGCAAAACCCCCCAAACAATCTGATTCAAAATTTACAAAGAAGGTATACGGAAGGCCAACAGGTACTTCAAAAGATGCTCAATATCACTAATTAGGCAAATGAAAATCAAAACCACAAAGAGATATCACCTCACACCTGCTAGAATGACTATTATAAAAAAGATAAAAAATAAGTATTTGCAAGAATGTGGAGAAAAGGGAACCTTTATGCACTGTTAGTGGGAATGTAAATTGGTGCAGCCACTATGGAAAACAGCATGAAGATTCCTCAAAAATTAAAAATAGGACTACCATATGATCCAGTAGTTCCACTTCTGGGTATCTATCCAAAGAAAATGAAAACACTAACTCAAAAAGATATGCACCCCCATGTTCATTGAAGGATTATTTACATTAGCCAAGATATGGAAATCATCTACGTGTCCATCATGGATGAAAGTATAAAGAAGATGTGATATATATACACAAAGTAATGCTATTAAGCCATAACAAAGAATGAAACCTTGCTATTTGTGATAACATAGATCAGTGGTCCCCAACCTTTTTGGCACCAGGAAGCACTATTTCTATGAGAATCTAATGCCTGATGATCTGAGGTGGAGCTGAGGTGATGATGCTAGCACTAGGGAGTGGCTGCAAATACGGATTTAGCTTCTCTGCTCACCTGTTGCTCACCTCCTGCTGTGTGGCCTAGTTCCTAACAGGCCACGGCCCAGTACCAGTCTGTAGCTGGGGGTTAGGGACCCTTGACATAGATGGACCTTATGAATGGAGTGTATTATGCTAGGTGAAATAAGCCAAACAGAGAAAGACAAACATCAAATGATTTGACTTATAGGTGGAACCTAAAAACAAATGAACAAATAGAACAAAACAAAACAAAACTCATAAATATAGAGATTACATGGTGTTTACATGATGGGAGGTGGTGTGGGACATTGGCGAATGGGTGAAGGGGGTCAAGAGGTACAAATTTCCAGTTACAAAATAAAGGTCCTGGGAGTAATGGACAACATGGTGACTATAGTCAGTATCAGCACAGCATGTATTTGATAGTTAATGAGAGAATAAATCTTCAAAGTTCTCAACACGAGAAAAAAAAGTACTTGTTGCTTTGCATGATGACATATGGTAAGAAGATTTATTGTGGTGATCATTTTGCAGTGTACACAAATATCGAATCATTATGTTGTACAATGGAAATTAATGTTATATGTCAATCACACCTCAAATAAAAACATTTAAAATCAAGTTAAACAATTTGTTTTGAAACACCTGTTCAAACTTTTTCTTTATATTTGCTGGACTATCTTTTTTATCAAAAGTCAGTAAATTAAAAAAAATATTCCCAATATATTATGTTGATTTTTCTTGGTTTCTGTAAGTGATGATCTATTTTTGAGAGTTGATTTTGATATATTTTATCAACAGCAAGACAAATGGCTGAATATAGGTTTATTTTAATCAGATAATGTATGTTCCATTCACAGATAAATGATTACAGAATCAAGAGGCTTCATTAAGTACCATATTAGAAAATGCTGTCTATGGCAAAGTAAACGAAATTGCTTTCATTGACATCATAAGATTGGAAAAACACCTTGAAATATTTCTTCATACAGAAATGCTTCTGAGTAGATAAACTCATTTGGCATTCGAAAATATTTTTGAAGCCCTACTATAGGTCAGATATTGTGCTAGATACTGGGAATGATTAAATCATGAATCATATTTTCAAAAAAATCAACGGCTAAGGAGGTGTTAGAAGTATAGAAAATCTAACCATTACTAAGTTATAATGATGGCATATTTAAAGAATATGAAGAAATTGCCAAAATTGTCCCCCCATTTCATGGTGTCTCAAATATGTTTCTGTAATCTCCCTCATCGACCTACCTCACTAGACAAAAACCTTTATTTTTACTACTTACTGTTTAATATCATTGCAATCCATTATATTCATTTCTGTTTTACCCTGTTCTCAGAGAAAAAGATAAACTATCTGATTACCATTTGTTTATAAAGTCCTTCATACGTTTTAAAATCTGAAAATTACTATATCAAAACAAGAATATTTTAATTGTAGAATTTACTTTTATACTATCTCCTCCCAGCAAATATTTCTGAGGCATAAAGCAGAAGATATAATCATAAAGCGAATTAAAAAGAAATGAAAAAATTGGCCCAAGTTATAAACAATCAGATAAGCTAAACCATAAAGTTATTTTTAATAATAGCTGGAGGCATTATTTAGATTTGTATTTGAGCTTCCTGGCAACCAGTGCAAAGATGAAGAACATGACAAGTTACATAATTTTTTTTAAACATGAAAGGAATAAACATACCAGTTTCTCAGGGGAGATCAAGTTATTTTTTACATTAAACTAGAATAACTTTTACATGGAAAGGGAGAGTAAATTATACAGTGGTCACTGTCAAAATGTTGAAGCATATTTCATGCAAGTTATTAAATCAAGTCCAGTAAAAGCCAAAGACAAATATTAAAGCACAATTTAATGAAGGCAACTCCAGAAAGAAGCAGATCATTATGATATAATCGTGTGGCCCACGATATGAATTTCTGTATAGATCAATTGCCCTCCATTTTCCTTCAAATCATTCTTTCATCTGGCATTAGAAATATCTGCATCACTGACAATTCAAGGTTAACTCTGTGGAAAAAACCTTGGAGAGCTGGTTTTCTATAATGCTGATTGATGGTAGATGGGTGGTCTATAAATTTTGAAATTTAAATCAACCAGTAGTAGAATTGTCAGTTTACTATGAAAGATGAGAAAACAATCCAGCAGGAATCTCTACTTGTACAGGATGTGGGGGGCACTCCATCTTAGCATAGACATGAGTTAAGGAATCAGGATTTCTCTCAGATACAGCATAGGACTGATTCTAAGATTTAAATAAATATCTTAAATATTACAGTGGGCAGAGAAAAATAAGCTATTATGGGGGAGTTATTTTTAAAACATATAAAACAACCAATTATTTTCCATAAATCATGCAAATAAAAGGGCAATTGTGCCAAAGAGTTAGTGATGACCCCAACCAGGACAGAAAAAAAGCAGACCACATACAAAAGAGGTTCAGAGATTCCCCACGCCCCAGTTAAAATTTTCAAAAGGGAGTGGGGGTGTCATATGGCCTTGGATATTCTTCCCCATAGGTTCTGTTCTGCGTCTACCTTTTCTTATAATTTAAATCTCTTTTAGTAATTGTTTAATTCTCTTAACCATATATCTGCTACACAGGTACTTGAGAAAATACAAATTATAGCTTGCATATAGAATTTTAATCTAAATAGATGAAAAGCAAAGGAAATTGAGTTTGATAGTGAAAACCTGTCTGTGCTGTCATGGAACTCACTGAGACTGTGTAGCCAGATTATCTCTCCTTCTTCACCTAGTAATTTCTCCTTATTCAGGATCTATTGTTTGCAATCAGAAAGCAAGTGAGTACTTGAGGCTCTGAAATTTATTTTACATCAATCCATTTATAATTTCAAAGGCAGAAAAGGAAAGTCATTTCTTTTTTATCTTGATATTAGTAATTGGAGCTCTGCGTGACTGTTTACTTCCATCTTCTGTGAAAGCAGTAAGATTAAAGCAAGGTGAAAAATAGCTTAGTCTTTGATCATTTTGACTTTGTAGAACTGGGTGACCAGGATGAAAGTCAACAGTTTATCACATTAGTGCATCCCAACTTAAACTTTTTAAAGAGGGAAATGTAAAGGATTTGTTCAACAAATAGCATGTTAGAAAAACAATGACAATGAAGTTGACCTTTGTTAACAACAAAGGGGCTTTACTAAGTGCCTTAGGGATAAATTTCAAGGTTGAGGGAAATAACCAATACACAGCAAAGCTTTCTATTTTTTTTCTTTTTTTCTTTTATTTCTTTTGGTTCACTTAGAGAAGGGTCAAAGGCTTAAACTACTGATTAAATCAGGTGGCTGCTAAATGAAGGAATATTCAACATACAGTTTGCTTATTAAATGCTCTGCTTAAATGTTTTGCGAAGTACAACAAAGGAGCTGACATTCCTCCTATGGTTTTTTTATGCAACAGTGAATCAACAGAAAGAATTTTATTCTTTTACTTTATGAACTAAGGTAACATGTTCCAGAGTATGTGTTTCTTTATTAAAAACATCAAATTCAACTAGATTTATCTGAACAAGATATACATTCATTAGGCTCACTGTAAGGTTGTAGTTTACTCAGTGATAATAAAGCTGAAAAATAAGTGAGTCGAATTAGTGTTAAACACGGAAGAACACATTCATATTTCAAGAAACATTAGAAATATTTCTAAGCAGTTAGAGACGGACCTCCAGCATATGAGACAAACACGTAGGACTGGGGCTTTAAGCAGCAAAAAGCGCATAATATGTTTGCTGAGTCTACTTCCTACTAAAATATCTGGCAGTGTAATATCTTCAAAATTTCCTCTTTTTGAAAAATCTCATTTGAAAAACAGGCTGGTATTAAAGTAAAATGTAAATCAGCTGAGAAGTTATGTGTCAGGTCCGATTTCTTCATCCACCCCCCCGTGGAGAGGGAATGAAGGCACTATGTTTAAAAGGAAAGGCGCGCAGGGAATTCAGAGAGACAGTGTGTAGCCTGAAAATCCTAACATTTGAAGAAAAAGACGAATGAAAATCCATCATTCAGATGGGCTACATGCCATGCAGGTCAAACCGGTTGGGAGTTGAATTTTTCATTCCCAAATAAATAAATAAAAAGATAGAAAATATCTGCTTTATCCTCTGGTCTCTAAAACAGTGACCATTCAGGTTATTTATACTTGGGAAATTTTACTTACAACCTTATTTGTATAGCTTCTTTCCCCAACATGCCTCGCCTGTGGAAGAAAAGCCAAACTAATCTCTGCAGTAGACGAGGTTAGTTTCCATTTGGTTCCCATTCTTTTTTGACTTTTCCCTAGTAACAGCATTTTGTTCATCTGTATCCTCCCCTGCTCAAGGAAAAGCAGACCACAGCCCAGTTGCCTTATTGATCTAAGCTGTTCCATAGCGGCTTCATTTCCTCTGTCAGTGATTGGGTTAGGCAGTGGCATTTGACTCATTTCTGGCTATGAGACTTGAGAGGAGATCTGCTGAGGGCTTCTAGGAATGGCTTCCCTCATTAAAAAAAAAAAAAAAAAAGGCATTCGGGTGTACCTCCTCCCTTTTATGCTGCCACATGTAATGCTTGCAACAGTGCGGGAGCACTCCGTTGTGCTTTTGAGAGGTAGGGAGGGCGGAAACAAGGATGGAAAGTAAACCTGGGCTCTGATGGATATGGTTGAATTGGCCAATCCTGAGTTTACCTGACTTCCACACTTGTAGTTATCTGAGGTAATAAAATCCCTGAAAGTACCTTAATTAATAAATTTCTATTCCCCTCAACTACACAAGTAATCAATTTCTATTTCTTTCCTGTCCTCTATCCCAATTTCTTCCTTCTTTTCTTTCTATCATCTATCTATCTATCTATCTATCTATCTATCTATCTATCTATCTATCTATCTAATCTACCTATCATCTATCTACCTATCTACCTACCTATTCATCCATCCATCCATCCATCCATCCATCCATCCATCCATCCATCTAAATTCTGCCTTCCTGTCTTGGTTTTGTTCCTAATGTCTTTCTTATGGACTCTTACAATAATTTCTGATTGACCTCCATGTCTTCAGCCTTGGTCTCTGGATATATCCAGCAGATGGCAACCATCCTACCCTTTCTAGAAGAGAAACTAAATCACTTTATTCTCCCACTTAATTATTTAACAGTGTCTCACTGTTGAAAATAGCAAAGAGAAGTCCAAACTATTTTTATGTTTTCAAGATATTCTATAATCTGGGTCTTCCCAAGTTTTCTATCCTGAAATACACTTTTTTAGGCATTGTTCAACTGACTCCTACTTATTTTTCAAAACCTAGCTAAAAAGCAAGAAGTCCCTTCTGTGCTACTGCTGACCCATTCTGGTCACTTAATTACTCGCTCTTTGTGCCACTTGAATATCTTGTAGGTAACTTTACTAATACTTACCCCATGGTATTTTTTGTCTTTGTTTGTAAGTCTGCCTGCTTCAATAAACCACAAACTCCTTGAAGCCAGGGGCCATGCTTAATTTATTTCTGAATCTCTAGTTTTCAATCCAGTGATTTGCCCACACTAGGTGTTTACTAAGTATATTGTGACTGATTCTGGAGAGAGGTCTATAGTACAAAGATAGGACATTTTAACTCAAGAAAGCTTAAGTTTCAGTGTGAGAAATGCTATCTATACTTTGAGCTAATAATTAATAATGTCATGATATGGGGAGTTTAATATTATAATATCCAGGATCCCATCAAAAAAAATCAGAGCTATTGATAAATGTCCTCTGAGGAGTCACAAATTGCACTAAATAATGATCAAAACATGAACAGTTCAATAGTTCAATTCATAAAGAAGTGGTTACTGCCTGTCTACTGTATGTCCAATATTTTTGCCTTTTTATATTTTTCCTAAGAGCAGGTTAAATGACTGTTGATCTCTGCAAACTCTTTTGAGAAATATATAAAATAAATACAAGATCCAATGATCAACAGATTAAGACAATGCAAGTTTTATCCCCATTTATAGGGAGAAAAAACAATTCTGGTTAAGGTGTATCACAATGTTCATAGAAATATGGCAGCCTTGATTGTGCTTACTTTATATGGAGATAACTTATGGCTTTTTCTGTAATTTACAAAATGGGTTTATTATAGACCCTCTGGGTACATGTGTTCTTTGTTAGAGGCCTGAAGAAATGATCATACTGATGGCAAAGTCAGTGAGGAAATAAAATTTTATAGTAAAAATTCTTTCATGTTTATCCTTCAGGGACCACCTGAGTAGACCCAAGCAGGTAGAAAGTAGTATATTGTAACCAGAGTTTGGACTTACAAGACTGGTCTGAATTTGAGATCTGTCTAATTGTGACTTGGAAAAATCACATAGCCATTTAGAACCCAGTTCCTTCCAGATCTAAAAATTATAATAAAGTCACTTAAGGCACCAATTTTTTCCCCTAGTGACATAGAAATGACAAAATGGCTTGTATGACATGATCAGGAAGAATGGCCTATTGGTGAAAGCACTGTCCCCAGAGCAAGGCTGCCTGGGTATGAATCCTACTACTCACTAGCTGTGCGTCCTTGATTCAGTTACTTATTCTCTCTGTGCTGCGTTCCCCACATGTAAGTGGAGGTGAACATAATGCCTAACTATAGAGTTATCATGAGGATTAAATATGCTAATGTTTGTAAAACACATAGAACACTGGCTGGCACACAGGAAGTGCTATGTAAGTGTTTGGTGGAAAAACAGTAATTTGTATTCATCTCCTGACACAGTTTTAGCAAATAAATATATCTAAAGTAGAGATCTTTGCATTTACACCACATTTACACACACGCGCGCGCGTGCACACACACACACACACACACACACACACACACAAAACAACAAGAAGAAAATAATGTAATAATGTGGCTAGGAGAAAAGGGAGGCATCTTGTTTAAGAATTTAATTATGTCAATATAAATGGTAATTTCAAAGCTTTGGCTGGGTGTTTTTGCAGTAGGGGAACAGGCATTAAAAGGTAGAAAATTAATATTTTAAACAATTCCCGATAGAATAAGGATTGGCACAATTAGACAGGAAAAGGAGGAACAGAAGTTTGACGGAAGGAGATCACAAGCATGTGGTTGCTGACCCCACTCTGGGGGGTGTGTGAGACAGACGGAGTCTTTCAGCTAGAAAAATGCTTTTCTTTCTTTGTGTCAGTTTCAAAGCCCCACCTCTGAGTTTGTGCTTGGGAAGTGTGTGGTTGTATGGGTCGTGGGTGAGCTGGTGTGGGTGGTCCAACTGTTTCCTCTTAGATACTCAAAAGAATAGGAAGGCCTGGCCACAGCTTGCCTAGGTGTAGAGATACCGAATGACATAAGACTTACAGTATTCATTCTGGCCTAGGAGGCCAGTGGACGTAGTGTCTAAATCCACTCTGATTGCCCTATTTGAGCCCTAGTGGAGTGTTAGTCTAGACTGAACAAAGCCTTTGGGAAATATTCCTTCAGAAAAAGGTGCTGAAACCTCAGTTGAGATCAACTCACTGTTTAGAATTCGTTTTCCCAAATGGTGAGTTGAAATGTTCTTAGTAGGTGTTCAGACGGGGTGGTGGACAAATCTGAGATCAAGAAAGCAAGATTAGCAAGTTGAGGGTGTCTTCAAAAAGATAGCAATGAAAGGACCGATTTCTTCAGGAGCTTTTGTTATACTAGGGAGTAGTCTGATGAAGCGTATAGTTAAAAAGAAATCCTTGACTCTTTTTTAATTCTCTTTAGCTATTGCTAACACCCAGAGAAGTTGGAACCACTTGTCCATTCTTGCACGTGGTGGTTGTGAAGGAGATAAAGGAATAAAGCAAAGGGGAGGTGGGCCTGTCTCACATTTACTCCTCTGTATTTCTGCAGATTTGATAACATTGTGCCAAGGGGCCTGTGTCTATAATTTCCACAGTGTAACTACATGGGGGAGCTGGGAGCTGTGGGAGGAGCAGGGTATGTAGAGAAGCCGTGAAGAGAAATCAAAAATCTGGAGGAATCCATGACAACATTCCTCTTTCCTAATTTATACTAGAGGAAGGTGTTCATTTTGTGTTAGAGTAATAATATGTATCATTACCCCGTACTAAATATAACAGTTTGCTTTGAAAAGATTCTTTCAATATAATGTATATTAATGTAATCATCACTGTCACTATCATTATGTTAGAATCTATGATTATTAAGAACTTATGTGGCAGGCACCATGGTAATGGCTTTATTTTTACTCTTTCATTTAATCCTTAAAATAATCCTGTAAAGCTAATTTATGCCCATTTTGTTGAGAAAACCAAGGCCAGAGATGTTAAGAAACATACTAGTGTTATATTGTTACTGACAGAGCCAGGATTAAAACTCTGATCAATCTGACACTCAAGCCTATGCTCCTAACATTCTCAACACTCCTATATACATATTAGGGAGTCAGGACCATCAGGAGAAATGTTTTATATGACAAAGCCATAAAGGCATGGAGGTATCTTTCTGCTGAGACTGCAGGAAAACAAGAAGTGATTCTATGACCTGTCTCTTGATCTGTCATAGGAATTGAACAAGTGATATGACATGCGAGCTAACGGCTGGCACCAATTTAAAAAATGTCAGAAACTCTTTAGCTTAAAAGAAACAGAAGAATCCATTACAGGACTAGGATGATCTATGTCAGAAGAGCCCTGATGCCATTTCAAGTCATCTGCGCATGCAGATTCTGGCGCTGGCAGGGGGGGCATTAGATCCTCTGCACAGGAGGAAATATACACAGAAATATGACATGAGCTGGTATGGGAAGGAGGCAGTATTTAATTTTTCTCACGTCATTTCCTCAAATTTGGTTCTCCCTTCCCCTCATCATTATCTTGGGTTCATTCCCTAGGTTTACTATTTTATTCCATAGATTCCACTTTGGGGCAGTAGAAAGTTTCATTTTCTGGTTATTGAAAAGTCCAGTGTCATCAAAATCAAAACTCTAATCTCTCATCCAATTTAAAGAAACTATTTTCCAACTCAGACCTGACAGGCGGTCAGGCAGAGGTACGAACATCATCTTTTCCTTCACTTTGTTCTTTCAGTACTTTCCTCTCCTGTGGACTCCACTCACAGTGCTGCCCCTGGCTCTGCCAGGGTCAAGAGGGAAGAGAGAAATGAGAGAAAGATAGCAAAGTCTCACCTGAATGAGGCTACTGTGATCTGACATAGATACTCTTTGGAATGGCAGATGCGCAAATGTTGGCTCATGGGGGCAGGTTCATGATTTCCTCATGTCTCTATCTATTACCTCATTCCTCACCACCAGGACCTCCTGGACCAGTAGTCATTATTGACATTGGTGACATACCATTTTGCTGACTTCCTTTTAACTCCTACTCCTAATCTTTGGACTAAGGCTACTCTGCCCTCAAGGGAGCCTCTTGGGAAAGATCCTTTAAAGATGGCTGTAGTACAGCAGCATTTAGTAACATGCCGTGTTCTGGAATGGGTGCTGGGGTAAGGGGTCATAGACCCAAGTTCACTATATCTTCGCATGTCTTGCATGGATGGGGAAGCACCTCTCTTTGAAATGTGATGGTACATGGTTCCCAGTGGGTCAGCTTCTGGCCCTCATCAGAGACTTAAGACAATGGGAAAAGTTCCAATTAATCTCTTATTTCAAGAGACTTAGGATCAAATACCATGGAACCAGAAAGTTTTCATTTGATTTAGCTGATAGACCCTATTCCGCAGTATCGGCATCAAGGTAATTCTTCTGACCTTCTTTATTCAGTTTGTTCACCTCTAATGAGAAAACAGGGGGCTTTTTTTTTTTTTTTTGCATTAATTATCATCAGAGCTATCATTTTTGACTACTCTACTAGTTAGTATATTTCCTGATATAAACCTTACATCAGCCTTGTATGATAGGTGCTCTTATCTCCATGTGACAGACAAGGACATGGAGGTCATGTCACTCACTGAGAGTAACATAATGGGGCAAAGCCAGATTTTGCTGCATGCTGGTTCCAACATGTGTTTTTCTTGATATTTCACATTGTGTGTCCATAGCAAAATTTAGGTAGTGTGGTTGTGATGGTCTTCTGGCTGGGCTAAATATGGATGTCAAAGTGAACACAAATAATCATGGCCCAAGGATTTCTTTCTTCTAGTTAAAGTGTGAAGCAGTGACTCTCAGCTCTGATTGTTACATTTCAATCATGGGAATGGGGAGGGGCCTTAAAAAAAAAAAAAAAAGACATGCCTGAGACTAATCCCCAGCCAATGAAATCAGAATCCCTGGGGCTGGGAATGGGCTTTTGTATGCTCTCCAGGTGTTTCTAACTGCAGCCCCGGGCTGAGAACCACTCATTTACACAAAGAGATAAAATTTACTTTAAGTACTTGCCTAGGTTATAGGTGAGAATCACTGTTTAAGAAAGCAGACAAGAAGTTTGGAAAAGAAATACTTCTACATAATCAAAAGTTACAAAAACAGTGCATCCTGGATATTTTCGTTATAAATATTCCATGTTCTTAACTGCCATCTATGCTAATACATGTGATAAAGGATTGAAGATACACTTGTACTTGTTAGTGCCTGCCACTTAACTTACTTCAAGTTACCATTTAACTTACTAACATAAAGACCAAAACAGAAGCGAGGTTTTTCTGGCAATAACCTGAGGTCATATTATTAAATAAGCTGGGAATAAGGGTAGTAAGAATGCATCCAACAAAGAAAATGAATACATTAACTACCAAGGTACCAATCCTTTAAAGAAAATAAGACTGTAGAGATTAATTACCATTTCCCTATTAATTAACATCTAAATTGATCCTCATAACATCCCGGGAAGGCAAGTTATGCTATAACTTCTATGAAACAGGTGAAGATCCTAAGATTCCACCTGTGAACAACTTATCCAAGGTGGAATTAAAACCCAAGTTTTCTGGCTGAAAACCATCCTCTTTTCACTACTTCACACTAACAGAAATGATCTAGATGCAGCAGATATTTAGTGATGTCAGAGCCAATTCAAATTCACAGAGTGAGAGGTAGACCTGCCACTTGCATGTGTTGATTTAATAGCTATAGTGATTCAGAAAAGCTGACTAGTGGGAATGACTGGAAATGAGCAGTGGAAATTGCTTGCAATGTAGGACCCATGAATCAATGGTTCTTGCTGATTTGAACAGTTGGAAAAAGTTAACTGATTTGAAATTGGAAAAGCAGTTGTAGAAGAGCCCTAAGGGTGAGCAGAGCTTTGTCACCCTTCACTGGAGTCTTCTGACTTCTCATTTGACTTCATGAACAGTGAGTAGAGTAAAAACAGATTCGGCTCTCTAAACGAGAGCCCCGCAGCAAGAAGGAATCTGGGGTTTGGCCACTAAATTCATAAAGAAATTCTTACACAAATAATTCTATACCGACGTATTCCTGTTAAATGCTCAGCACAGCGAGGCATTCACATATTTTATACATTTTGCTTCAATTAACTACTTGATTTATTCCAGCAATAGGAAATAAAATATTTCCAATAATATGACCGAGGTCAGTGCATTGTGTTATCATCAAAAATTATACTGTTTATTTGGAACTCAGAAAATGCATGACTTCTTAACTGCAATGCGACCTGACTGGAATGGTACTTACACTCTTCCCAGAAAATCTAAGATGGTTCCTGCCCAAGGGTTCCTGCCTGTGTCACTATCATCCGTCTCTTTAGAATAAAAGCTGCCCCTGGGATATTAACCTGGTACTAAACTTTTTTGGGACCTGCTTCCCATTCAATTATCCCTTCCTGTCTGTGTGTATGGCTGTTCTCCCTCTGTTCAACGCTTCCATGATCCTGACCATCTTCCCACATATCCCTCACCTGTGCTTCTAACTCAGCTTCGGTCTTCTGGTTCTGATTCTCCCTTTGTTTGACTATTTGGCCATGGAATTCTTGACCTTGACTTATATCTTGATTCAAATGGTGACCATTACTGGAAGCAAAATTAGCACTTACTTTTAGATAAGGCCAATTTACATTGTTTTAATGCATTGACTTTTCCAGGGCCACCAATTTATGTTGATCTTGTGTAAGTCAGAAGTATACATCATATGAATGGGCAGATAATGCATGTAGATACTTTTTAAACTCCAATAATAAATACTATCTTTAAATATTGTGTTTTAAAATAGTTTTATAGTTTTATATTTAAAAACAACCAACCTTAAACTACCATAAAAATACAAAGTTCTTATTCATGCTGAGCACTACTTATAGAGAAAAAGGTAGTCTCTTCTGTTCTTATTGTTCAGATGTGGTTTTCACATTGTCTTAATAACATTTTATCATATTGTGCTTGGAATACTGTACTATCCTTTTTAACATAGCATTGTTTTACACAGGCTTTCTAAATATTTACATAGTCCTGATATTTGTCAATGTCATTGCCACATAATTTATCACCAAATTAAAGTTCATAAGTTTGTTTAATCACTCTGTAATTGTTGGGCATTGGGGTTGTTCCCAGTTTTGTGCTGTTACAAATAAGGTCACTATAAACATCTTTGTACAAGTAGACTTAAAAACTATTTTCTTTAGATAATTCCTCCCCTACCCCACCCCTGCAGGCAGGGATACTAGCTCAAAAGACATGATCGCTCATTTTATTTAGCTTTGCAGTGTCAGAATCTTCTAAAAATAAGATACTAGATTAGCAGTGCTACTGTCAATGAAAGAGGGTGCCTGGGCATCTCCATCCTTTTTTACTTCCATGAATGTTTACAATGTCATTTAAAAAAACTGACATGGCTTCAGATCTTGATAAAAATAATAGTTGTGAACATTTTCTGCAGCCAAGTGTGCCCACAGGACTCCTCAGAGGTGCATATGTCTCCTTAAGCTGGCCACCAATCTGTAGCCCAGTGATGGGCTGGTCACTTGGCCTCACACCCTTGGTACATTGTAGCTGGCTTGCTGGAATTCAGTACTCTGGGGACAGCTTGGGGAACAAAATCAGAAAGTAATGGTTCAGAATTTATGCAGGAAACAGGCTAAAGTGACTTGGAATTTTCTCAGTACTCCCAGCTTCAAATTCTTTATACATTCTATTTCATACACATTTACAGCTACCAATGTTGGTTCCTCCCCACACCGACGCTCCAACTACTGCCACTGCGAATGGTCATACCTATTTCTGCTGTATGAAGTCATCTGCCCTGGCTTCTGCCAGAGATTACTGGCTTGTAGAAACTGCTTTTAAATTTAATGAGATGGGTGTTGTCCTCAAGACAGAGGAAGTTAATGAACACAGAAACTTTGCTGACTCCCATTTCACCTGACTGCAGGAGTTGGCATTTGAAACCAAGATTAGCCAGAAGGGCACACTGTCTCTTTGACCTCTATTCCTTAACTCCCTAGAGTTTCTGGGGAGTTGTATGGACAGGATCATAGAGTTTCTTCTCCCTTTCCTCTACCCCATGCTAAGTAGTCACCTCGCTCTTCTTTATTATTTGCTCTTAAAGGCATCAGCTCTGTTGGAGATAAGAAAATAAATTACCGACTAGTTTCACTGTAAGAAAATGTGTGGAAAATGACTATGCTTTTTTAGTTTTTCTTTCACATTCTAAAAAAAATAGCTTCCACTCTGCTGGTAAAAGCATCAAATAGTGACTCAGAGCCAGGTATCAGGTAGGGGAAGGGACTATAATGGATCTAATATCTTACTTACTTGGCTCAAGGAAATAATAATTGCATGGACTCTCATATTTTACCATCTTCTCCCTCACAATCATTAGCTGTAGCTGACACAAAGATAAATAGAAAAATGCTCTCTGGTGGGCCAAAACATCTGGCTTTTTTTCCCCCTCTGTGTACTCCTGTTGAGTTCAATGATTAAACCTCTTTGAAAGACTTATTACATTTTGTACCTTCTTTAAACTAATCACTTCTTTTCTTTCAGCTTTACTTGTTTGGTATGAGATCAGGGGCATAACAGAAGGCAGATGTAGTAAATTTAAAATTGTCTACCTTATTCCTCCATGAGTGCAGAACTGTAGCAGACAGGCTGCTTTCTTGTTCTCTGCCAAACCACCATAAACTAAATGTCCCAAAAGACTCTGTGTCCACACATTTGGGAGAACTCTCCAGTAACCATACAGTCAGAAGCTGTGTCTAGTATTTAAAATAAGATGTTTATTTTTTAAATATGTTTTTATTATTCTCTTTATTCTTACTATTAAGATAATTTCATAACCCTATAAAGATAGCTTTCGAAGGGGCTTTGTCTCCTCACATTTTTCAGAAAGTTTCACAAACAGTTCAAGGCTTTTAGAAATTATACTTAGAAAAATACTTGCATATTTTTCTACTGAGAGTCTTAAAGTGCATGCTCTGTTAAAATAACTTGCCCTCCAAGAGTTGGGAAGGGTATATAATTACCTATTTTGTTTGTGGAATAAGTGAGGTAACACACCACATTCATTAAATGAGATCTCTTTGTTGTGTTTTTGTATTTGAGTCTAGAGTTGATTTTGTTTAGAAAGGATATTTATAAGGTGGGACTCATATTACTCAAATAGGTGAACTATTTGCCTAGAATATCAAGGGCTGTGCCTTCTCTTATCAGATAGATGCTGACATTTCTTGATGTTTACTTAGAAGATGCCATGTCTTGCTTCCTGGCCCCTTTGCTGGGTCTGAGAGTTCCCCATGTCTATTCTCCTTGGCCTCTTTAAACAAGCCCTGTGCATCTACCCAGACCCATGCAAGGGATGTTAAAAAAGTTACCAGGAGCATCACCATTCCTTTTAAGATTTCCCAGCCACCTTCATTGGCCTGCTCCACTGCTGCTCTCTCATCTTCTCAGCTTCTTGTTTAAGCCTGGAATCTGGGTTCATATACTCTACATAGGCCCTAAATTCTGGGCCTAGTATGAGACTTGCTATTCTAGTTTTAGCTTTTTGCACTCTGTAGCCTTCATAGCTTCTGGTCTCTTATCTCTGGCTTCCCCCATCACAGTCACTGGCAAGAGGCAGCCAACACCCCCTACAGCCCAGGTGTCCACACTGGGAGAAATCAACCATAGTCCATTCCATACCTGAAAGGGGAAGGGAGGTAGACACTCAGAAATAAGCTGAAAACAGCGGAAAGAAACACTAGAGTTTGAGTCAAAATTCTTATGATTTTTTTCAGATGCTTGGTATTTTCATCTTTGTCTTCAGTATTTGAAGCTTTATATAGAGACATAACTCCCAAGGGAATGACAATGTGCCTTCTTAAATGGAGTGTTATACTTATGATAGACTTCAACTTCAAATAGAAACAGGAGACAAAACCCTAGCTCTGGGAATGAGCTTGCAAAGAAACCAATTAGATTTTGCCAGGGAAGAATCGATGTCACTGTATCTTCTAAGAATCACTGCCTAAAATATTTTGAAAAATATTATTCTTTGCTTAATTCCCAAAATGGTCAAACGATTATCTTTTTTTATCACTAGGGTGAATAATATTATAGAACTCTGGGTGCTAAAAAATACTAACAAAGCCTTAATAGGGCTTATTTACAGCCATTCATTTATATAGAAGACTGATAAACTTTCTAATGCTTATTTATCAATGGTTTTTTTTTTTTAAATTGTGTATAACATTAGTTATCCTCAGAGATCTTCTTTATCAACTATGTACTATGTTAGGTGGGCTTTCAGCTCTAATATTGTTTCTTTGATTACACATGTGTTTTTAATTTTCATTTTTAGAATTGAAATGAAATTCACATAACATAAAATGAACCATTTTGAAGTGAACAATTCAGTGGCATTTAGTACATTCACAATGTTGTGCACCACCACCTCTACCGACTTCCAAAATATTTTCATCACTCCAAAAGGAAACCCTTGTGCCCATTAAGAGGCCATTCTCCATTCTCACCTCCCTTGTTCCCTGGCAACCACCAACTGGCTTTCTCTTTCAATAGATTCACTTATTATAGATATTACATATAAATGGAATAAAAAAATATATGACCATTTGTGTATGACTTCTTTCACTCAGCAAAATGTTTTCAAGCTTCGTCCATGTTGTAGTATATATCATTAGTTCATTTCCATATCTGCTTTCAATAGCATAAGACTAATTCTTTCAAGACATGGCATGAAAAATAAATGCATAAGATGATAGACTCATGGGGTCATATTTTGTATTCACCTTCTAGAAAACCCAAATACTTTATTCAAAAGCTGCAGGATGCTTCCCTCCATCGTATGCCATCCCATGTGTTGGGCCATTCCTGGTGTTATTGAAAGAAATGAATGGCCTATAGCCTGTTTGAGATCTTCAACTTTGAAATTCTCCTTTTATTTGAAAGAAGTTTCTTTCATGGTCTTCAGCCCTGTGATATACATATGAGAACACAGCACTTTTTGTAGGTAACTCTAGTTCCTTTTGGTGTATTCTGTCCATGGCCATAAAGTGACACCTTCCCCATTCACTCAGGCTGCCCATCAGGCACAGTAACACCTGCAGAGCTGGCACGGAGTTGAAGTCCATCACAGAAACTTCAGCAGGGACCCTTTCTCTGGTTTTAGAAAAGTGGTATTTTGGTAGTGTTGGGGGAAAAAAATCCCAGGGGGCTACTTGTACTTCCAAAATATAGCAATCCTGTCAACAAGTAGGGCTTTGTCAACAAAGTGTACATCTGTAAGAGCATGTCAAGATGTACTAACAAAAAGATAAGAAAGAGTCCCTAGAATCTTTATGAACAGAGCTCCGCTGTTAGAATTGACTGTTTATTTGGAAGTGCCTGGCAACAAACAGCTGTGTATAGATGTCATCATAGCAGTTGCCTTCTCTTTGTTAGTGAGTTCTTATGATTTTAGTGGATCTTAAAGAGTACAAAATGCTTTTCTTATAGGATGATTACTAAAGCTGATTATTGATAGCAGTGCTCTCAACCTTTTCAACCTTTATACCAATAAACACACAGAAAATTTTATTAGAATAACACATTGGGGTCATTGGTCAAAGCTTATCATGCATGAAGATGACTGGATCAGGGGTTTGGGCATTCCAGGCCCCATGAGCCACTCCTAGGGCTCAGAGTTCAATATCTCAGCACACTAGCTTGGAGACTCTGATCTAAAGTATTATGTGCAATTCGGTATCATCCCTAAGTATTTGGCATTAAAGATTCTCTTAGAAGACACACGGATGGCCAACATGTACATGAAAAGATGCTCAACATCACTAATCAGTAGGGAAATGTAAATCAAAGCCTTATGAGATATCATCCAGCACCTGTTAGAATGGCTGTTATCAAAAACACAAGAAGTAACAAGTGTTTGCAAGGATGTAAAGAAAACAGAACCCTCGTGCACTGTTGGTGAGATTGTATATTGGTGCAGCCACTGTGGAAAATAGTATGGAAGTTCCTCAAAAAATTTAAAATAGAAATACGATATAATCCAGCAATTGTACTCCTGGGTACTAATCGAAAGAAAATGAAAATGCTAACTTGAAAAAATATATGTACTCCCATGTTCATGGAAGCATTATTTACAATAGCCAAGGTACGGAAACAATGTAAGTGTCCATTGATGAATAAGTGGATTAGGAGATTTTGTATAAATACAAAAGAATACTGTTCATCTGTAAAAAGGAATGAAATCTTGCCATTTCTGAAAACATGCATGGACCTTGAGGGCACTATGTAAGTGAAATAACTCAGACAGAGAAAGACAATCACTGTATCATCTCTCTTAATGCAGAACCTGGAAATAAAATAAAATAAAATAAAATGCCCCAAAGACAAAAACAAAACAAAACAAAAAACAAGCTCATAGATAAAGAGAATAGGCTTGTGGTTGCTAGAGGTGAGATGCAAGGGGTGGGAAAAATGGGTGAAGGGGGTCGATTTATTTAAGACAAAAGAAAATATAAAACACAATTATTTTAGTTGCAGAAAGTCTGTTTTTGCAAAAACTGCTTTGAAGCCTTGGTCCACCATTTTAAACCACTGTCTCAAATACAGTGGAGCTAACATGGCAAAGATAGAAAATAAACTCATATTTTCTTGACTTCTTTGAAACTTCACTGAGGTTTTTGATCCATGCAGCGAGACAGACCTTGGCAGTTAGAAATCAAATAATTTTCCTAATATTCACATTGGCATTTTGATTTAAAAGTTTTAAACATTGAATGGTTTTAGGATATCTGATATTAAGTGGAAGGTACTATATATGCGGTAAATCTTTTAACAGTGTTCCACAATTCTCTGAACAGATGAACAGAACTCTATCATCCAGTGATTACTCTGAAATTAATAACAGCTTTGTGTTTGAGTGGCACAGCGAGAACAATACAATATGTGATGCTCCAGTCCTTACTGTGTTTTTTGATTTTTTTTTTTCATAAACAGACATTCAGATATGGCCCTGCCTATTACGCACTGAACCACAGAACTCCCACACACATGAAATGACTAATCTCTACAAATTAGTGAAAGGCACTAATAGCCCTTCAGAACATGCATACCAAGAGGGTTGTGTTTCAACAGTCATTCTCAGTATAGTAGCTATGATCAATAAACACCAAACAATGAAAAAAAATGTTTATCGATCACGGCTAACTGCATCAGAAAAACAGGAAATCACTGTGGATTTATTTTAGGCAAGTCAGAGCCTTTCCACACAAAAAGAAAATGTACCTATCATAGCAGGTAACTTAAAGAAATCTGTTGTTCTTAAAATATTTACCAGCCTGAAATATTTCCACTACCTTCCTGATGAGTCTGCCATTCCCTTCTCATCATGCAGGTCATTAAATTCAGATTATCTACACATGGCAAGCAATTCCAAGTGGCTCCAAATGGAGCTACGTGGCTTGTTTAAAAAGCCTGAAAAAAATGTGTGAAGAGAAAAAAAAAAGTAACTTGGATATAGTATCAAAACACTTCACTTATGCCTGGCATATAGTAACATTCAATGAATGGATAAAAAAAAGTGAATGAAAAAAAGATGCATTTCTGCTTCGTAAAGCCCTCAGTACTTTTCTTGAGTTTTAGGTGATAGTATATCTGCATAGATTTAGCCTTCTACCAATTCTGTGTCTGACATCTTTGTATTTGATGTCATTGTTAATTGACAGGTATCTCATCAAGTGGTAAGTAGATGATGGTTGTAAGAATCAGCCCATGTACCCTGTCTTTCCAAGGAGGTACTAGAGACTTGCTCTGACTGGGCCTACCCTTCAGTCCAGCAGAATGGGGAAAGTTAGAGAAAATGGTTTATCATTTTTATCAATCCCTAGAAAATTTAATGATAAAGAATTTGCCACCCATACCCATTGGTGCAGCTTGACACTCCTTTATGAGTTAGTTCTCTTTTCTTTGTGAAAATGTGGTCTATAAGAAAACACAAGAGTCTGTTTATTGAAGGGATTTAAGAACATAAGTTATGTATAAATGTAAAGTTTTCTCAAAATCCTAACACAAGGAAAAAACAGGCAAAGTATTGAAGTAATTGTTTGGTCTCTATTTTACATGTTGATGGAACTTATGATAGAATGAAAGAATGTTTAAACACTTCAACAGTATAGAAAAGAAAAAAAGGATGGGAAAATGAAAATTACAGGAGAAGGTTGTAGGGAAACAAAAGAAAATGGACATGAAGGAGCTGATGAAAGGAAGTAGAAGAAGGAAAAGGAGAAATGCAATACAGAGGAGAAAGTAGAGAGGAGTAAAGTAGAACAAGAAAGATAAAGTGAGTAAAATAGTGTACTGATTCAGAGTTGAGGAGAAAAACCTGTGTACTGTTTTCTTATTCAACTGAAAAATTTCATTCACAAATGTTTAACTGTCATACCTTGCATTGGTATTCGATGCATGTGAAGTGAATAAATACATATGTCACAGATCATCGCTAAATTCATTCTTATTCTAGGTGAGTGTTTTTCAACCTAAGAGCTATTAATAATATGGGCCAGATAATTCTTCTGTGTGGGGACTGACTTGTGCATTGGACAATATTTAGCAGCATCTCTGGCCTCTACTTACTAGAATCAATAGCATCATGCTCCCTGGACAGTGTGACAAACAAAAATGGTTCCAGACATTGCCAAGTGTCCCCTGAGGGTATAATTACTCGTGGTTAATGACCATTGTTGTAGACATACAGACACACTGGAATATACCTACTCAGTGCTACACGATGTACTTAGTAATTAATGACAATAAACTCTATAAAACATCACATTATACTTGAAAAATTAAGGTACTTAATTGTTTTCAGGGGATTGTCAAGATCCTCCTTTGGAGGAATGCTATAACAATATTATAAGAGGGTTTTTTTCTTTTTAAAGAAAATCATTTAGTTGATAGACATAATTCATAATGATCATTCATAACTGGTATATTGATAAACATTATCAAGTGTCATGTCCATATTATATATGTGGCTTATCTACTTGTTTGTTTTGCATTTCTAGTATTACAAAATCTCTATTATAAACTCTTCCCTAAACTCTATTCAACACTGAGACTAGATATTTGTAGTTCCAAGTTAAATCTGGTACATATCTGATACTCAGAAAAATTAAATGTGATTTTAATTGTCTCTCATTCTTCTCACCAATAGTCATTGGGAAGTTACTGTGATCTATTTTCATTCTATGTTTGTAGGTCATTATTTGACCTTAAAAACAAACAAACAAAAAACAAAACGAAAAAACCTTTAGTCAGTGTATACATAGAGAAGTAACACACGTAAGTGGAGACCAAAACCAAAGAACAAAATTTTAAATGGAAGTTTTTTCAAAGCTAAACCAAAGCCAAATAACACCAAATTCAAGGGGTACAACTGTAAGAAGAATTCAGAAAGGTTTTCTAAATGTTACTTTCACTTTCTCTAAATCATATCTGTCATTGTAGTCCCTCAGATGTTTAAAAAGCAGAGGTTGAAGTTATGTAATGTTTCAATTTCATAGACCAGGAAAATAAGGCAGGAGACAGATGGAAATAAATTCATGTTTATCGAGAAGTACGTGAAATACAGAGAACCAATGCAAGCAGAGTTCTTGGCCTGCCACACTGCTGGTTAATCCACATCCAGGCGTGAATCCAATACCAGTTAAGCTTATTGAGTGCCTACAATGGGTCAGCGCTGTTCCTAGCTCATCAACTGGGTTCTCTAATTTACTGCTCAGAAAACCTTGTGTTCTGTCATTCATACTTTAGACAAGTTTAGTAAAATTAAGTAATTTTCCCATGTCCAAGAAACGCAGTGGCAGAACTGGAATGTGGTCAAGGTTCTTCTAATTCAGGGTATTTCCTCTATACCATGTTAATCTCCATAATGGTTTTTTTAAAAAATTATGTGTTACACATTTATTGCAGAAGGTACAGAAGTTATAGAAAAATTTAAGAAACAAAATACTAACAGCTAAAACTCAGGGATAGCCACTATTACTGTTTTGGGGGGTTTGTTTTAGAGTCCGATTGCCATGTGCATATGTACATATAATCTCTCTCTTTCTCTTACTTTCTCTCTCTTCCCTCCCTCCCTTCTTCCCTCCTCCGCCTCCCTCTTTTTCTCTGGGTATACTATCAAAAATAAAATGAAATTACACTCTTTATAGTTCATATTTTTAGATAACAGATGACGAGGACTTCATTATTTTTGTAAAAACATCTTTTGCTGGATAAAAAAATATGCCATCATTTTTTGTACTATAATCTAATTTTATGTAGTGAACATTTAACTAATTTAAAATTTTTGTTTCAAATAACCCTGTAAAGAATTTTCTTATTCTTAAATACTTTATATCTATATTTATCTTCCTTCTAATAGAGTTCCAAACCTCAGGTAATCGGGTAAAAATGCACAAAGGCTTTAAGGCACTTCTAGGAAGGCTAAAATTTACTGCTACAGTTGCATATGGGAATGATGATCTAAAGGAATCTGATCAGCATTAAATATTATCATTTAAAAATTAGTGCTTTTGCTCTGAGAAGCAAATGATAATATCCTATTGCTACTTTAATTTATATTCCTTTGATTGTTAGTGAGTTTGATTTGTAAAAAATAATTTTATTAATGTGAATAATGCATAAATCTTTAAATTAAGCACTCAAAAGATCTGGTTATTGGTTTAACTTTTCAATTAGCTCATTCCTAATACATCTAGTTTTGGGGCCGATTTCCTTCAGGTCAGAAGATTAAGGCTCCTCTAGATTAGTAGATTGGCAATGGCAAGAATGAATGAGCACTTGGGCTTGGTTATGTCTGCCTCTCATCGTTTTACTTAGGAACGAGCTAACAAGTAAGCAGAAGAGAAATGAGAGATCAAAATACATGTAATTGGATGTGGCTCTCACTGCCTTTGGAATTCTTTCTAGAAACATTTAAGTATAGTAGTTGAGCAGGCTCTGTGGAGTGAAAAATCTGCCAACAGGGCCTAGAATTATGTGCTCACTGACTTGTATAACTTTAGCTTAGGCAGGATTGTGTAGAATCGAAGCCTCTGACCACTACCATAATGGCTATATCTTGCTCTTTTGCGGTTAATTTTTTCCTCCTTCTATTTCTGACTTATCAGTAGGCCTATACAAGGTTCAAAACCTCAATTTTATCTGTTGCTTGTGACTTCATTATTTCATGTATCTTTTATGCAGTCCTTTGTAGAGTGGTCTAGTTTTTAGTAAACCATTTAAAAGTACTAGTTATGAAGACATATCCATGAGCTATAAATTTAACATAATGAAAATGTATAATAAATTAGGGTAAATGATACTGTTTTCCTTAAATATATATGTAATACAGAGGCGAGTATCTTAAACAAAATAGTAGCAAACTGAAGACAATAATACATTAAAAAGATAATACATCACAGTCAAGTGGGGTCATTCCAGGGGAGCAAAGATGTGATATAGCACATTAACAAAATAAAGGATAAAAATCATATGAGCACATCAATAAATGCAGAAAAAGCATCTGACAAGATGTATTAATTAATTACTCAATAAAATGAGTACAGAAGGAAAGTACCTCAACACAATAAAGACATATATGACAAACCCTTAGCTAATATCATTCTCAATAATGAAAAAGTGAAAGCTATTCTTCCAAGATCAGAAACAAGAAGAGGACGTCTAGTCTCCCCACTATTATTCAACATAGTACTGGAAGTCCTAGTCTGAGCAATTAGGCAGAGAAAGAAATAAGTGGCATCCAAATGGAGAACAAAATAAAAGTGTCACTTTTTGCAGATGACATGATTCTGTATATAAAAAACCTTAAAGACTCCACTAAAAAATATTAGAAATATAAAGAAATATAGTAAAGTTACAGGATACAAAAATCAATGTTCAAACATTCATTTCATTCCTATATACTAACAATGAAATTTCAGGGAAAAAACAAACCAATTCTTTTTGAAATTGCAATAAAAGTATGCAATATCTATGCATAACCAAGGGATGTGAAAGTCCTATACAGTGAAAACTATAAGACATTATTAAAAGAAATCAATGAAGACACAAAGAAATGGAAAGATACTCTGTGTTCATAGACTGGAAGAATCAATATAGCTAAAACGGCCATATTACCCAAAGGAATATACAGATTTCATGCAACCCCCATCAAAATCCTAACAACATTTTATAAAGAAATAGAACAAAAAATCATCATATTTGTATGGAACCACAAAAGATCCAAAATAGCCAAAGCAATCATGAGAGAAAAGAACAAAGCCAAAAGTATCATACTCCCTGACTTCAAATTATACTACTAAGTGACAATAATTAAAACAGCATGGTATTGGCAGAAAAACAGACACACATACCAATGGAACAGAATTGAGAGCTCAGAAATAAACCCACATATATATGGGCAAATAATTTTTGACAAAATAGCCAAAAATATATAATAGAGAAAAGAAAGCCTCTTCAAAGAATGGTGTTTGGAAAATTGGAAACCCACAGGCAAAAGAGTGAAACTAGACTGCTATTTGTCACCAGACACAAAAATTAACTTAAAATGCATTAAAGACCTAAATATAAGACCTGAAACAATAAAATACATAGAAGAAAATATGGGTACTAATCTATGGACTATGTTTTTAGAAAGGATTTTATGAATTGTACCTTAAAGGCAAGGGAAGTAAAAACAAAAATAAATGAATGGGACTACGTCAAACTAAAAACTTTCTACATAGCAAAAGAAACCATCCACAAAACAAAAAGGGAACCAACCAAATGAGAGAAGATATTTGCAAATAACACCTCTGACTAGGGGTTAGTATCCAAAATACATAAAGAACTCATACAACTTAATGATAAAAAAACAATCTCATTGAAAACTGGGCATAGGACCTGAACAGACACTTCTTTCAAGAAAACGTACAAGTGGCCAAAAGACATATGAAAAGATGCTCAATTTCACTAGCTATTAGGGAAATGCAAATCAAAACCACAATGAGACACCACCTCATACATATTTGAATGGCTATTATCAAAAAGACAAGTAATAACAAGTGTTGGAGAGGCTGTGGATAAAAAGAAACCCTCACAACATGCTGATGGGGAATGTAAATTGGTACAGCTACTGTGGAAAACAGTATAGAGGCTCCTCAAAAAATTAAAAATAGAGTTACCATATGACCCAGCAATCCCTCTTCTGGGTATCTAACTGAAAAATTTGAAAATATTTATTTGTAAAGAAATATGCACTCTGATGTTCACTGCAGCATTATTCATGGTGGCCAAGACATGAAAACAATATATACAATCAATATTATTCAGCCATAAGAAGAGATGAAACACTGCCATTTGCAACAACATGGATGGATCTTGAGACTATCATGCTAATCTAAATAAGTTAGATGAAAAAAGTCAGGAACCATACGAATTCACTCACAACAAGGACATAAAATTGAAAGCAATAAATGAATAAGACAAAAAAACAAAAACTCATACACAGACAACAGTATGGTGGTTACTGGAGGGAAAGGGAACAGGGAGAGGTGGAACAGGGTGAAGGAGGCGAAACACGTGGTGACGGAAGGGGATCTGACTTTGGGTGGTGAACACACAGGTCAATGTACAGATGATGCATTATAACATTGTACACTTGAGATCTATGTAATTGTATTAACCAATGTAACCTCAATAAATTTAATAAAATTAAAACAGTGTATATATGTACACACACACACATATATATATACATAATATATAGTTGTTGCTATGCTTTCAAATATAATATATAATATCAAAAGTTGCTTCTAAATTATCTAGTTCTAAAATTCATTTTAAGTAGGCAAGACGATTGCCCTATGAGCTAAACTTTATAAACAGATTAATTAATTTATTTGTCTATTCTAAAAATATTTATTGGGTTGCGTTTGCTGACAGACTCATTCATTTATTCGTTTACTCATTTATCAACCCAATAAATATTTATCTCCTCAAAGTCATGCACTGTATTATGGTGCCTAGCATATTGTTCTTTCTCTAAGAAGCTGGTAGAAATTTTTGATAAAAGTGATATTAGAGGTTTCCAGATCTTTTCTGCTTAAGGAGTTAAGGAAATATTTTCTTTTCGCTGGGAAAAGTCTGCATTTAGGAAATTAGGAAACATTTAGACAGCCCTATTAAATGATAATTACCTCTTGACAGGTATCAATAAAGTTTAATCACTGCATATGTTTAGATGAGCCTGAGAAGAATAACACTTTGTATGTTCTGCATTTGAACATACTAAACTTTTTAAGAGATTAAAAAGGAAACATAAAAGTTGAGTGACCTTTAATCTTGTAATTATGAACTGAAATACATATGCACCTAATTAAAAGGCCCTGTGCTGCATATCTAAAAGTTAGGAACATTACTGATTCACTGAGTCTCCAAAATTGAGAATGCGTGTTTTAGAGAGCATTTGGACAAGTTGTAAACCATGCAGCATAAGGTGATAATGTAGAGCAGTTAAAAACAGGGCTTTCCAGTTACATAGACTTGAATTCAAAAGCTTAGTTTGTCATTTATTAGTAGTGTGACCTGCAGGTAGATATTTAACCTAACCTGAAGTTGCTTTGTTCATGAAATGAGAATAAAAACACCCACTTCATGGGGATGTTATGAGAATTAAAGCAAACAATGTACAAAATGCCCCAATGACACTGAACAAATGCTTAATTAACAGCAATATTATTAGTAAAAATATCATCATGATTTTCTTTTTAGGGTCATTTCTCAAAAAACCAATTTTATGAGCACCTAAAGAAATTACATGAACCTGTGCTTCTAAACTAACTAATTTGGGGGTTTACTTTGTAGCTTGTCAATCAAGCAACATGATTAACCAGTTTACCAACATAACCTCTGGAACTAGAAACTCTGCCACCTTTTAAAAAGTATTTGTTTTATTCTTCGTTTCAAGTGTACAGTACATTGGTTAGACATTTATATAATTTATGAAACTATCTCCTGATTACTCTTTCTCTCCTCTGGCTCTATACCTAGCCAGTACATTACTGCTAACTGCATTCCCTATGCCATGCTCTCCATCCCTGTGACCATCTATCGACTACTAATTTGTAGTACTTTAACCTTCCACTACTTTCTCCCAGCCCTCTAACCACTCCTCCCCTCTGGCTGTCACCAGATTGTCCTTTTTGTGAGTCTGTTTTTGATTAGTTTGTTATTTTGGTTCTTTAGATTTTGCATATAAGTGAAATCATATGGTATTTATTATTCTCTGATTTATTTCACTCAGTATAATAACCTGTAGGTCTGTCCATGTCATTACAAATGGTAGGATTTCATTTTTTAATGGCTAAGAAAAAGTCCATTGTATATATGAACCATAACTTCTTTATCCAATTGTCTGTTCATGGGCATTCAGGTCACTTCCAGTTCTTGGCTATTGTAAATAGTGCTGCCATGAACATAGGGATTCTGCCAGCCTTTTAATTCCCTCAGCTAGTTATTAATGGGCTATTTTAAAAATAAAAAATCTTTTTGCTTCAATGAGAATTTGAGGTAGCGATAAAATACAGCATGATTTAAAGTTATTCGTCATGATCTAATAAGCAAATCAAGAGCAGAACCATTTTTCTCTGGTTTGTATTTAACTAATATTTAGCTTATAGATTACCAGGTTCTGATTAAGACTGCCTTGCCAAATTCCAGTATGTGTGAAAGGGAAATCTGCCAAGAACACTCCAGGGTTTTCCCTGTGCCTACTCTCTACCCCGGTCTGGCCCTCTTTCGTTGCCTTTACTTGTGTACAGTAAAAGAACAGTTCTAAGAACAGAACCTGTTGAAAATGGCCATCTAGAACCATTTTAGCCATCTTTGCTAAAAATTCATGCATGCATGAAAGAACATATTCGAACAGCATTTATGGAATGTATTGATTCACATCACGATAAAGGTTTCAGTTTTTCAGAACCAGAGCTACTTGATTGTTGCACATATACATATTTAGGATTGCAAGAAAAAGAAAGAGATGAGAAAATAACTGTTCACAGAGTTCCCGATATCTACCAGGCACTACGAAGACCCTTTCTCGCATTAGCACACTTAATCCTCACAAAATCTTAGAATGTATTATTAGTCCATATATTTTTGTTGTTGTTGTTGAGTTTAATTATTTTTTAATATATTTTAATTTTTATTAAGTTTATTGGGGTAACACTGATTAATACAACTATATAATTTTCAGGTGTACATTATAATTTGACATCTGTATATTCTATTGTGTGTTTACCACCCAAAGTCCATTTTCCTTCAGGTACTATATATTTGATCACCTTTCCCCACTTCACCCTCCCCCTATCCCCTTATATTTGACCTTCTTTACCCCACCTACCTCTCTACCTCCTCCTCCCCCACTTAGGACAGGAAACACTGTCCAAAGAACTTAAGTAATGCTTGCCCAAGGTCATGGAGCCAGCAAGACGTAGATCTGTAATTTGAATACAGAAATGACTGCAAAGCCTATCTTTCTGGTATTACATAATGCAAAATAATAAGTTCACTTCTCCAAGAGGATTTATCAATTCTTAATAAGTGTTTATTGAATGCCTAGCTGATGACAAGAATAGGGTTAGGGTGAAGGGCACAGTGATATCACTGTGAGATGTAGACTTTACCTTCAAGGAGCTAAAAATCTAAGCAGGAATTTAGAGATTTATCTGATATCTTAACTTTTCTATGTCCATTTACAATACTCAGAATTCACAAAGTACTTAATGGCCTCATTAAAAGGCAACACTGATAAAAAAAAAAAAAACTATAAACCTTTAAAGGAAACATAAAAGAAAATCTTGGTGACCTTCTGTTAGGTAAAAATTTTCTTAGGTTTAGTATCAATAGCATAATCCATGAAAGAAAAAAGTTGATAAATTGGACAGTTTGGCAGTTTCTAGCAAAGTTAAGCATGTACTTAACATATGAGCCATAAATTCCACTCCTGGAAATTTCAAATGAAATAAAATCCATTTTCTCACAAAACCTGAAATATATTGTTCATATTTACCTAAATTTGGCAACAATCCAATGTCCCTCACCTGAGAAACAGATAAAAATACTGTGATACACCATTATAACAAATACTACTCAGCAATAAAAGGGATGAACTGTTGATATGTGCAAGAGCATATAACTATGTGTGTGTATATCTATTATGATATATATATATAATGTTACATATCTATAACATACAATACGTATGAATCAATCTCAAATGCATTATGCCAAGCAAAAGAAGTCAGACTCAAAGGCTACATATGATATGATTCCATTTATATGATATTCTGAAAATGATGAAACTACAGAGACAGGATAGTTCTTTTCCCTGTTAAGGATAAGGGAGAGTTTGACAACAAAAGGGTAGCATGGATTTTCTGAGGGATAGGATAATGGAATTATTCTGTATCTTAACCGTGGTAGTGGTTACATGATCACATTTGTCAAAGCTCATAAGAATATCAGAGGTTTATCTGCTACTACGGGGCCTGGCCCAGGATCCCCAGAGCTGCTGGGCTGCTTGTCCATGGACACCAGGTACCCTAAGGAGAATCCAGCCAACTCAGTGCAGTCTCAGACCTTTTTTCTATTGTTCTTTAAACACGTTTAATATAAAAAAAAAAAAATTCTTGTATTACTTAATCCTTTAGAGGTGAGAAAATCAGGCAATTTTGCAAGTATATTACCTTTTTAAGATGAGTAGGATCCTATTAAGCAATAATTTCCTAAATGTAATAGCAAAGGTAACAAGATTCTAATTTATGATCAAGGCATTAGTAAAGGCAAATAAGATCCAAAGGCATGTTGGCTACTGTTAGAATCATCCCACAATTGCTACAAAGTACAGTTAAACCTTGAGATTTCCTAAAGTCTGTCATATACTTCAGGTAACCATAAGTGTATTTTAAAGGTTGAGAAATTTTAGGTGTCTGGGTGAGCTGCTGGTGACCACACCAAGAAAAAGATGCATTTTATGAACTTGTCAGAGGCTAATGTCCACTTTACACATGGGAAAAAGCCTTTATTTTTCTAAATGCCAGTTTGAGTATTTAATGTTTTAATTTATATGCTAATATATTTGATAACAAATGTGTCCCTATGATCAAAATAATTGTTTCTACTGTGAATGAAACTTGTAACTGCTTCTTCATTCCACATTCTCTAACCTAGAGTGGATGTGCCACATAAGGTAACAGGCTTTCATCAGAAGGACATATCATAAACACTGAGCATGGAGATCTTTCTGCCCACCATTTTTCAGACCACAATGACTATATTCTTTAAGAAAAACAAACAAACAAACAAACAAAAACAAAAACAAAAAAACCCAAATAACTACAGCCAGATACAAATAAACCCAGTCCTACTATTTGGAGCAGAGAAAAATTTTAGTTGCAGGGAGGCGTGGAATAAATATCACACACACACACACACACACACACACACACACACACACACACACATTTAAAGAATGCCTTCCTAGTTAGAACTGTAAATATTTATAATTTTTTTCCATACAATTCTCCCTTTGAGAAGATATTTCATAATAAAATTTACTTAATTATGGCTACATTTAACTAAATTGCTTGCTTTTCTCCTCAACTTTGCAAGATAACACATAAATGTAATTTTGCCATATGGCTGAGGTTTCTGTAGAAAGGTTTATTTCCCCAAGTTTTATTTTATTTCCTAGGAGTAACCAACAGAAGTAATGCTAAGAGATTCCTGTACCATTGGAGTGTTCACACCATCAAATTTTAAATTATGCCCCTGCCAAATGGAAATACCTTCTATAACACTGGTTCTAACTTTGATTTCCCATTAATAGATCTGTCTGACCTAGGCATGTGTTCATGTGTACTGTCCTTCTTAGGATACAAGACCAAATAGGTGAAAAGACCTTTAGAGCATTGGCCATGACCTAACCGATCAAACCACTTTGCATCCAGCCTGTGTGTGTGTGTGTGTGTGTGTGTGTGTGTGTGTGTTGAGGGTGTTGCATGGGAGGGTCATAGAAAACACCACTGAATATTTAGGAGAATCCTATTCAATAACTCCTCCTTGCACCACTGCTGCCCATTATTGGGCAGAGGGGGCTAGCAAACTAATTGACACAATCACAAAGGTGTCATTTACTTCTCAAGTAATATGTTAATAGATGGCAACAGTTTGAATATTTCTGGAAGATCTTTAGCTAGATTATGACAAAGGTATCAAGTAGGTGTAAATTCAGAGCACTACGAGATTTGTCAGCAAACGATGTTTTAGACTAAAATCAATGCACACAATTTGTTAGTTTTATCTTTGTCCAATTAAGAAAAGGCATTTTCTAAGATTCATTAACTTGAGTCTAAACTTATGGTTTAAAGCATTTTTAAGTATATGCATTGTACTGTCAAGTCAAAGTTGGTATCTTGTTACATTGTCAAGAAAGTACTATTTGTTCCTCATGCAAATTATATTTTTATTTGATACAAAATAAGCAAGCCAAAAAACAAAAGAATAAGTTTCATTAGGCCAATAGGTGAATTCTGGTTATAAACTCAAATGTTTAGAAATAAAATCTATTATGAATTACCTTGGATCAAGAACAAAGATTTATTGATTGTTTCTATTTTCTCACTAGCAACATGTCATTTGTTCCAACTACCCTTGACAGAACTTACACCCAAGGGCTCCCACTTCCTTTTAGACTCACAAATTTACCACAGCTCCAAATGGAATGAGAAGAGAGAAGGTTCTCATTAAACTTTCTACCTGGGCTTCTGTTTCCTTTCAGTGTAACTGTTCATCTTCTACATGCAAATGCAAACAATGATTACACAAAGCCATATAATAATTCCACAATGAATCATGAATCGTGAGACAGTCCAGTTGCAGATAGGAATCACCCTACACCATGCTGGGTCATCAGGCTGCATTTTGTACTAAGCCATAACACATAGTCTTGCTGATCAAAGGGTGATATTAAACCAAGTTTGGCAAGCTCAGAACTGGATATGATCTCTGCTCCTTTCAAAATGCCAGTTGAAAGCATTTTTTTATGAAGTGGGTCAAGGTTTCTGCCTTCATATTACCTGGTGATGGGTCACTCTAAGGCATGGAGTGCCAGCAATACCCAAAGAGCAAGCCCATACAACTACGTCCTCAACTTGTTTTTTCTGGCCTTTGTAAGGCGTAGACTACCAAGGCTTTCTTGGTTCACACCTAACCAGTCTGTCTACCAGCTTAGGTCAGTATCAAGCATAGAAAGCCATTACTTATTTTCATGTACTTACATTCTAATAAATCTGCAGCTCAAGGAAAGCAAAATGCAGACTCTTATTATTTGTACTCATTATTTGCTTATTATGTTTTGGGCCTTTTAGGTAATTTGGAATAAATCAAGAAATTATTTTTTCTCAGAAAGTGCATTTAGGAATAGAATTATAAAACTCATTAAACTCTCAAAACATGTTTATGTTACAAATTTATAAAATGTATTCAAGATGTATAAATGAAAACAAATGCTTTTTTGTCTTTATGCTGACCTAATTTAGACATTTATAAAACAATAACAAGGTAGGACTATTTCTGGAACTAACTCAATCATGTCTTTGGGCTTCAGTAAGCATGTGCTTACCTACACTTGAGTATCCACTGCCTCCTCAGCTATGTAGCCAATTAATACCCTATACTCATATCATTAATAACACTATTTAGTGAAAAGTATAGACTATGTCATACAATTGAAAGGAAAAAACGAGAAGCCAACTTCTCAGGATTACAATCCATTTAAGACTAGTTTATTAATATAATAATGGGGACTAATGCTGGTACACCAATGAGGAAGATTTGGAATTCAATGACCTGAATATACCAGGGGAGTTTTGTGAAGGAAAAGGGTACTTCATGTGTACCGTAGACGATAGTGCTATATGGAGCTCTTAACCTAAACAGAGGGAACTTCTCCATTTTAACGAATCTTTCTATTGGAAATTAATGTAATCATATGCTTAAATGCAGGGCATCTTTTCCCATAGCACATAAAATTTAAGTCCTTTATATTCCACACCTTTTAAGCATAGAGTGATTTCTTTTCCAAGGGCATCTCCTATACTTCCTTATAAATGACTCTTGGCTGTGTTTTATCCCAAACCTTTGGTTCTGTGTGAGACTTCATCAGGACTAGGGTCTGTTGTCTTTAAGAATATGCTTGCGGCTCATGTTTTCCTTTTTTCCTCTTAAGACTATCTAGTATTTTACTTTAGGAACTAGAGATGAGTCCAGTAATCAAAAATCTTCTATTTTTTAACACAAATACACCAGCTTCTATTTTTAGTTTACTAGAGCTCTCAAAATGACTCTGTTGGACATAGAGTAGGCTACTGAGAAGGAAGAACAGACCATAATTTGTTCCCTCTTTGTCTCCACAGAAGATGTCCAGTCTATGTTTGGTTTAAAATACGCAGCTCTTATATACATTCCAAAGTGTTTACTTTTTTGCAGATAAACTTATTAAACCAAAGTTGTTCCTTCATGCCCTTCTGATCGCTATTAACAGAAAAAGTCAACTAAAAGTTGAAAGAAAATATTAGTTTCCCTAATCTTCACTTTTATGAATATTTTCAGCATTTATTTTATATTTCAAGAAGAGTCTACATAGTTTTCTGCTATGACATTTTCAGAATACCGAAGATCATTTTGTGTACAACCTAGGTACTTGATAAGTGTTCAACACTTTAAAAGGTTTTAACCACAAATGTGGCTTAGTTATTATGAAACTTAGAATCACTTATAAAATATATATTAGTACTTCCTATGAAGAAAAATGCATTTTGTTAACAGATGTAATTTTACTACATGGCTAAAGAGTTTCAGGTTTATTCACCATCTGGGCAAGAATAATAACAACTGTTTTAAAATCACAATTTTAACAGAATACTTTTTGTGCACTAAAGCAAGAATTTTTTGCTAAAAGATAATTTTTTACAAAAGAAATAGTTTTGCCTTTGAAATTTTATTATTTCTCTCACTATTTCAATCTTAATTTAGCTAAACTGAGCCACTTCTGAAGACCTTCACACAAAATATTCAACCTAAATTCCTCTCTAGCCTCTCAGGAAAAATTTGGTGGGGTTCTTTCTTCACAAAGGAGTCTGGACACATCCCAAACTCTAAGCATGAAGGGGTATCAGCTCAATCAGCATATAAATGAATCATTAAGCAAGAAATAGGTGTCTTCTTAAATTTAATGTTTTTGGTTCATTAGCTTTTTTTCAGTACAGACTTTTTTTGTATTCAGAAATCAATTTCTTTCTTTAAAAATGTCTTAAGATTTTTATGGCATTTAGTTGACCTGAGTAGCAGGAATAGTGGTCTGCTCCAGAGGAAGAAGACCTATTTTCATTTTTTTTGGAAATTTCTGAAGTTATAATCTGAGCATTGTCATGGGGGATGGTATATTTTCTCTCAACTGCTAAGAAATCAGAGTAGAGAAAGGGCAGTGCTCTTTCGAAATTCCATATTCTTGGTCTAGTTATCTGAATTTCATGTGTTGACAAGCTTGATATTTTGAATGGATTTACATGAAAATATTTTTAAATTTTATTTTCATTAAATTATGAGATGTCATTGTGCTAAGAATTGTAAGGAATAAAAGAAAACCATTTGGAATCCAAAATGAAGAGGTTGAAAACTACTGAGTGGTATTTACAAAGGTGTTACTTTCTAATTACTTATTAAATGGTACATATATTTTATGTACCTTTCTCTAAGTACATATACATTTTTTTAATTAATAAAGGAAAAGTGGGAAGTTGGAATTTGATCATTTCCCTTGCAAATCTGGGCTCCCTTACTTTCTTAATGTTTCGGGTCAACTCAATTAACATTGACTGTGTGCCTCTATGTGCCAAGCACTGTGGTGAGGAGTCATCCATGAACCAAAGGTAGATTGTTTAAAACTTGGATATTTAACCTGACCCTGTAGGAGTAAGACTTTTTAACCTATGGTGATGCTGGGAGGTGGGAGAGAATCAATTTTCTATCTCTATTTCTAGATGTTGGAACTTCATTGCTTTGGAAAGACTTAAACTCCTAAACAAAGAACCAGAAAGATGCTTATGAAAGAGCAGTGTTTTGCTTGCCCTGGCTAGTTACAGATCTATGAAGTATTGGTTCATTGCTTTGGGTTACCATATAAGACCTCTTTCAAACAATCTCTCCTCTCTCCATGTTTCAGCTTCCCCTTAAAAATCCAGTGGATAAGTAGAAAAATGCCTTGATTTAGAACATTACCACACAATACCAGAAGAATGGGTAAAATTAAATACATATACAGAAAAAAAAATGCTGTGAATCTACTGACTTGAAATGTATTCTTCCTAGGAACACGTGTCCAATTTATAACTGTATTTCTAGCTTTTAAAAATGTACTCTTTTTCCACATAAATGTCATTTCCCCAAGGAGCGAGGATCTGATAATGGCAAAGCAGCAATGTTATGAGGGAAATGGTGCTTTGTAAAAATTCAGCATCACCATTTGAAAAATTTATCTTTTGCTACAGAAGGAAAAACTGCTACTGAAATTCAAACTTTACTTGTTTTTATTATTACAAAGAGAGTGCTGATAATGGACTAAATTGTCACTAGGTGAGCACTATTTCAGTATACTGATTACTTTTTCATTTGGAAAAGTTACCTAGAGCCTTGGAACAATATTGTCAAGGAATATGCCACTGATAAGAGGCTGTTCTCAGGAAACTTTAGGTCAAATAATCAATTGTAATGCTGAATTATAAAGCACCCCACTAAATTTCAGGTTCAAATATGCTACTTCCCAAATCCTGTGCCCAGTGCATGCAATGATGCATATAGTAAAAATGTTATAAACACTGTAACATGAATGCCAAGGACATGGGTGACATCTTTATCCCTTTTTCTTCTCTTTGTAGAATGTCACATGGTATTTATGTTGCATCCAAATGCGCAGATGATAAAAAATGAGTTATATTTATTAGGTGGCTTAAGAAACTATTGGAGAAGTCAAAGGCATGCAAATGCCAACTGCTGTTCTTTAGATCAGCCTATATCTCAAAAAATTTATAAGGAAAAATTAATCTGGTAATAGAAGATAATTTCCTTATGTCTAAAAAGAAGACTATAAAAACTGAAAATGTTTAGCATTTCATTTTATCTCAGAAAAAAAAAGGATAACTGTGATAACTGTGACGTGGGTCAGATTTTTAGCAGGTCCTTCCTGTCATTTTAATGCATGGCACTGTCCCCGCTCAAGGTGTTGCAAACAGTAGGTTGGCCTGATTATTTTGGAGGACAATGGCTGCTGTGATATCTAGCTTTCTTCATTCATCAGAACAAATCACTTTCTCATTTCCAGGGTCCATATACTCTGAGTGATTCACAGAAGTGTCACTGTCATCATAATTCTAGAAAATATTATGAATTGTGACCTCTAGTCAAAATTAGTTTTCTTCATTTATTTTGAAAGAGGATATTTAACTCTAATCAGAAACTTAAACAAGTATAAAAATTCCCCTCCTCTGGTCTAAAACAAGCACATAGCAAAAGCAAATCTTTGTGGCTATTACTTTTGTGTTTAATTTTTCATGTGAAGTGAACCAAGTATGGCTGCACCTTTAAATGAACTTCTCTAATGACCTTCTTAGCTGTTCATTAGATTTTCAAACTAGTATCTTGGGTTGAGACTCCAATGATGATAGAAAAACTTGAGTTAGCTAAATTCAAGAACACAGTCATATAATTTTCATACTATACTTTCCCAGGAGCTGTTAAATTTAAGTAAACAAACCATTGAAATGGTGTCTCAGCTCTAACATCCTAATAGGCCTAGATGAACAAAAAATTAATGTAAATATGTAGAAATTTTGAGCTCTCCCACTATACCAGAATATGCCTTTTGCAAAATAACAGAGTAGCTTATTACAGACATCATTGTAGCTGTCCCTTAGTAGAGAGGTCCCCAGCCTCGAGGGCACAGACTAGTACTGGTCCGTGGCCTGTTAGGAACCAGGCTGCACAGCAGCAGATGAGTGGCTGGTGAGAAAGCGAAGCTTCACCTTTCTGTGCAGCTGCTCCCCAGTGCTGGTTGCATCACTGCCTCAGATCATCAGGCATTAGATTCCACAGGAGCCCCGGCCCCTGATGCCTTAGTACACTGGCATGCCACAGATTTTTTTTCTGTGGGATTGCCTCTCACTTTCCATCAGGGTGGAGAGAAAAGGTGCAGCAGCTCAGGATGGCACAGGGGTAAAAACCACCACTGTGTTTTGGCTCCGCACACTACTGGCTTGCTCTGAACAACTTCCTCTCAGTAGGTGCTTCTGATTTCCACTTTCTCTTTTTTTTCCCTTCCCTGTAAATTTGTGGATACTTCCATTTTAATATTTAGGTTGCAATAGAAAAATATATAGTTATCCTTCAGTAAGAGGTCTCTGTGTGCCAGGCATTGTGCTAAGTGATTTATGTACAGATTTATATAACATTGTGCGAGTAAGAAATTACTATCTCCATATTCCAGTTCTCTGCAAAGCACCAGGCTATGGAGCTGTTGAACCCATTTCCAGGGCATCCTTCCTCCCCTGTATATTCCTAGTTCAAAGTTGTAACTTAAAAATGAGGAAACAGAAAACTGAATCTCAGGGATGTTAAAGTCACTGAGTCAGTAAGTGGAAAACCTGTGATTTAAACTGGTGTCTAAAGCCCATACTCTTAGCTATTGTCATATGTTGCTGTTCTTAGTGGCTTATATATCTGTTCTGTTGCTCCTAGTCTGGGCACCTTTAGAATGAGAATAGCATTTTAGTCAATCATTTTCTCCTTCGCATCCTGTATAGTGATGGAATTTAGCAATTATATCCAGGTTTGTGGTCATCCTAAAAGAAATAATCTATTTTTTGCTATGCCTAAGGCAAAAACTCAGCTGCCAGAGCCAGCTCACCACTCAGGAAACATTTTTGGCGGGCTTATTTTTCTTTGATGGAGGAAAGGTGCTGTAAGGCTGAGGACCTCTCCTCTCTGTAGAGCACTGTCAGGTGCACTGTGCCTAGGTGGATATGTTTTGTTGCAGGCAACATAGCTGACTGGGTCGGGGATCTATGTGCTTGGATATCTGTAGACCAGCCACTGGCCTATGAATAACTTGATGTGAGAGCCCTGTGTAATAATTAAATTAATCGCATCTTCTCCCTGAGACTTTGAATGTGAGAATTGCAGAGATGGCACGAATATCAAGACAGACACAGAAAAAAGCACTAAACAGAGGTCAGGAGTCAGCAGAAGACATGAGAGAGCTGGAGTTTGGGCAGAGGCCAGAACAGTGGTGGGGAGCAGTGGTGGAGGCAGCAAAATCAACAAAGAGGGCGGAGTTACTGGCCCCCCAGAATTGTTGGAGTGTCCCTAAGATGAACCCATTCTCCATGAAGCACCAGACTATAGGCTATTGGACCCACCTATTGGGCTTCCGTCCTTCTTTTGTATCTTCATTACTGAGATCATCTCAAAATGTCTCAGAGACAGTTTCCAAGGTAGAGACGGGTGCAGGCTGGGGGTAAAAAATAATGACAACACATGATCCCAATCCTCAAGGAGCTATGATCTAATGAGGCAGAGGGGGATGTTCAAGGGTGATTATAATCCGAGACTAACTATGCTTGGACGGGCTAGACTGTATATCAGAGGGCTCTCTTAAAGAGGTTCCTGGGGTATTGTTACATGTTCTTATTACAGGCTTATTTGACAGAGCTGAGACTAGAGAGAGAGAGAAGAGGAAGGGAAAGGGTGGGATCTGGGAAGACTCAAGAAGCAAAAATCTATTATAATTCTGCTCCCATTTGAATTCATATATTTCAGTAATTGCCTGCAGTGCTAAAAGAGAACCTAACCTTTTTCTTAATATCATGTTTAATAAAAACTATCTCTCAGTGTATTTTGAGTGAGTTCGGTGCTCATTATACTGAGGGACAAATAGCAAATGAGCTATAGCACTGCATAATGAAGAGAGAACCTGTGACAACTTCTTCAGTCCTGAGCAGGGGAACATGCTCCTCTCCTTCACCTGGGGAAACTGAAATCACACTGTGAATTGTGGGCTGATCTAAATAATGTGCTCATCGGATGTCTCAGTGCTGGACCTGGCCCACAATTTCAAAATAAATAGGAAATGAAATTAAATCAACCACAGCCTGACCCCGTGTGTACACAAAGCCTGGGTAAGAGAGGGCCCTTCTTTTTCTGACTGTCGTCAGTCCTGTCCTAAGATTACAATGAAGGTAGCCACATCCTTCCAGAATCTTAACTGGTTATTCTTTACCAGCCCATGACCAAGCTACTTACATAGTCCAAAATTTGAGGTCACTGAAGGGTGGCTTTGAAAAAATAGTGTATCTTGCTATTCTAGACTCCTAGAGTCACAGGTGTCACAGAGCTGGCCTATAGTATAATGATTTTGTTGGGATGGGTAGACTCGGATGCTATTAAACAGAGCCTGTTATTACACTAAACTGAATGGCCCTGAAAGCAAATTATGTCCCTTCACCTAATAACAGCTTACACTTTGTGAATACTTATGTGGTGCCAGGCCCCTTGAAGGCATGTCTTCTTCTTTACCACTTCCTCTGAGGTAATGATAATAACTACTATTAGTCCTATGTTAGAGATGAGGAGAAAGATGCTTGAGAAAATAAATAACTTTTCCCAAACACCATGGCCAATCTGTAGTGAAAGATGAGATTTGAACTCATTCATTTGAAACTGAGAAGTCCTTCTATTTACTGCATGAATACACTGTTTTCTAACATTAGAAAGAGAATAGAGTGAAACTGATGTGTCCAGCCTCTGCAGTAAATGCCAATAAACTGGCCAGTCCTTCCAGTCCTACTCAAGCCCAAGATGTCTCTCGGACATCTACATCTTTTCTTTCTCTTTCCATCTTTGGAACTCTACAGTAATTATTATATTATTAATTATTGTCTCTGCAGAGATTCTCTGGTTGATATACATCGACAGAGAGCAGTGATGTGAAATGATTTCTTCCATCCCCTAAAGCTTAGTCATTCACGAGTTTAGTGCACAGTTAAAGCAATGGATATTTCAAATTCCATTCCCTGAGTAACCATGGCTTTAGCCTGCCAAAATTAATTAGAGATGAATATCGTAATAGAACAGTACTGATTATAGCATATCACTAAGAAGTGTAAGTTTGTGTTAATTAACATGATTCGCCATCAACACTAGGTATATTTATATATAATCAGTATGGGTATTTGTCGACATAGGCCAATACGTTTTTCAGTATTCGCAGAACTCATCTCAGAAATGATCACATTTTCAAATGCTTGTCCACTTTGCTTCTATACCCAACCCCTGCCCACCACAAAAACATTGGTGGCCTAACTGCCTCCATATTGGCTGCTTCAAAGTATAATGTATAATACAACTTTTGGAACATCTGAGTATTTGGAAGTGCAGAAATAAAAATTGTTGGTATAACTGTGAGAAGCATCCTAGGGGACACACTAGTAGAGGATTTCTAGACAAATCCAGCTTGCTTATAATCCTCCTTTCTCCAAAATAATCTGAATAGTAAGTACTCTTTTATGTTCATGTAGTTTTTATTATGCTACACTGTCTGCCATTTCGACAATTTTTTTAAAACCTCTTTTAAAAGGCAAATATCTCTGGGAAAGTTAAGGGGTTATTGCTCATTTATCCACTTTATCAAATCTGTCCAAATTTCTTTTCCATATGTTTAATTCAGATCAACTGAATTTAGGAAGGTGTGTTTTGACTGGGGATGGGGGAGGGAGGCAGTAAATTTTGTAGCCCAAGGTCATCCTTAAATCCAGGATGGAGAAAAGATTCTTCCTCTACTCTTCCTCTTCCAGAAGGCTTCGTGGAGTCATGCTACTTCAATAACTCAGCAAAGTAACTTAATCAATACCCGACTTTAGCTATGTTATGGATTCATAAGTTTGTGGACTGGCTTGAGCAATTAACCAATGTGTGTAACATAATTTCCAGAGGAAACTGTGCTCTGAATATTAAACATCTAAATTACAAACCGACCTTTGGGACAGAGTCTGTTTAAAATTGGGGACTGTCTATGCATGGTTCCAGGCTGTATCTTCACTCTATATCCCGCAACATGTTCATCAGACACTGTCTGTTCAAGCAATGCTAACATATATTAAAACAGAAGGCTTGAATGCATTGCTTGGCTCTGTACATAAAACGAAAACACCTAGATAAACTGTAGAGTAGGTATGCTATACAAATGTTTTAAAATAATTTGTAGGGCAGACAATACATTTGTGATTGATGCTTTTACCCTTTTCTTTTGGTATTGAGTACCCCTCGTTTTTATAACTGCAGTGTTACTTACTAAAATCTGCCTTTATTCCTGAGAAACAAGGAGTGTTGAACTCAGTGGGTGCATTGGAGACGGTGGGGGATTAGCTTTAGGTACTCTTGTAAGATGTGGACTTGTGGATCAGGAAAAGGGGAGCGAGGTGAGTGGCCTGGCTATATATATTCCGTTTTATCCTTTCCTCCCTTTTGGCACTCTACTCTGAACCAGAAGCTTGATCTTAGCTCTGATTTTAGTTATTTTAAGCCTCTTAACTTTCTGTTTTCTTTCTTATATGTGTTCTGTTAAAGCCAAATCAAAAGCAGTTTTGATTAAAAGCCATCTACTGCAGTTTTTCTCAAAATACAATCAAAGTCCACAGTTATAGAAACATGTGGGGGAAAAAAAGAAAAAAGAAATATGTGAGGTATCTATTGAATGCTGATTCCTAGGCCATCCCAGATCTTCCAACTCAAAGTCTCTGCAGGGTATGTACTGGGAATCCGTCTTTTAAACAAACTCTCCAAGCGAGTGTAGTGAAGACTTAAGGGAACTGCTGCTTTACAGCCTTGTTCTGTTTCTTCTGACTCATGAAACTTTCATTCTACAATTTTATTAACCTATAGAGTCTAGAAATCAAAGTAACTGGAAAAGTTATAAATCTAAGTATCAGAATGCTTCTGAAAATGTAATGTAAGCAAGTTAAGAACTTGATAACAATTCATCAGATACTTGCTCTAGAATCTATTTTTAAGTATGTCAGGCGTTTTTCTATCTGAAATCAGATTTCCATAGAAGATCAGTAACAGAATATTTATACTGCCAATATGATAATCATTCATTATTTGATTTTTACAAAATCCTTGCTTCTAAGCAACTGGCATTCAAAACAAATCACTCCTTCGTTAGCCATAATAATACTTTATTGCCTTTGTTCTGAAGTATTCATTTTATTTCCATTATCCCTATTGTAATAAAGCAGGCACACAACTAGCGAACCTCAGTTTATCACAGTGCAAATTGACTGGAGAAGCTAAGTGAATGCCTTCTAGTGAATTTTCCCCTTAGATTAGCAACTAGAAGAATTCATCTTCTCTAAGAGCCCCCACATTGTCTGAGCGAAGAAGGTCTGCAACATAGAGTAATAACTCTTCTAAAATCATTGATAAGCTATTTACTGCAATTAAACCAATTACCAAGTGAGTTGTTTGGCATCAAGACACACCACCTGGTGAGTTAATAAATTTTTCCACATTTTCACAGGAAAGGCAGAGGGAGAGATATGAAAACTGTGGGGACAGAGTGCATTTCGGAATCTCTGCAGGAGGTCGGCTTAGTAGAGACACGAGCCCTCCTGAAAATGAAAAGCTTCACAAGGGAGTTTTTTAGTGTCTGAACTAAACTCTCTATATGGAAAGTCGGAGGGCAAACAAGTGGCTTAAGGACCAGGAACCTCGGAGCCAGACCCAAGGTTTCATTTCTCAGCAGGTTGGTTGGGTTTTACCTACACATCAGAGATTCTCATAGCCTAGCATGAGTTTAGACTAATAGGCAGCATAGAATGAGGGACCCAGGGCTTGCTAGCAATTTCTGCAGACAACAAGGTTCTGGATATTCCTCTAGTCTGGACCTCTGGTCTTTGCCAATCCTTTAGTTTTCCTATTTTCTTCTTAAAATGAGTGCTATTACATTCCTGTTTCAAAGGTGACTAGTTGGATTTGGGCTGTCAGTTTTCATGAAATGGGCCCTCTCTCCAATGTTCTTCATGCAGTGGGACCTTCATCAGAGCTGATGGGCTACCCAGTACATGGTAGTTTTCCAGAATCAGTCTTGGAGCTGTGTGTAGGTTGGTAGATATTCTAACAAGGCTTCTACCCAGACCTCACTTTTCATAAGCAGATTTATACTGGGAGTTGAGGATGCTGAATATAATCAGTGCTGCTTGCATTTAGCTGTCTTGTCAATCCTGGCTCAATTAGGAAGCATCTCAGTTCTGTTTATATCAAATTCAGCTCCTCTATTTCTGTCAGTCAAATAACAGCTCCCAAAATGTGGCTGCCAAAGAGCCGTGAAAGTAAGGTATCAGTTTTGTTGTCTCCAACTACTGTGAGGTTCTGAGCTAAGGATTTTTTTTTTTTCCTTTTTAGAGCTCTGTTCACCTAGGAGATGTTAATTTCTTGGAACTAGAATGTATTTTTCCTCTCAGGCATATCTTATCTAGAGAAGCCACTAATTGTGAAGTTAAAGGGTGGCTATTATTCTCCACCGATGGCAAATCCTGCACTTTACTAGAGAACAAATAGAGTACCTCTTTGTGCAAAATGTACAATAAACCTATACAAATAGTATACAAAGTCACATGGGTCTCCTTATGGCTAGAAAGGCAATATGCTTTACTTTTACATTGTCTTTATACAATTAATATGAACCATTCTTCTTTACTTTCATTTGTAAGTACATTGGAATTCTTTTCATAAAAAGCAAAAAATGTTTTATGAGTATATGAATATACACATAAAGGTAAAAGTATTGTTCTATTTTTTAAAAAATTTCTATAATACAATAACTCATCTTAACTTGAAATATCTACTGAACATAATACCTATTATGCTGTTCTTTGTTACTACTCTTCATCTTGAAAATGCTTCCACTTTCCAGTTAAATTCTCACTGCATCTTTTAAAATCTTTTTACAATGTAAAAGTTCTTTCTGTGTCAAACAAAAAAAAAAGGTAGACAATATGACTTTTAGTTAAGACTCTCAGGAAACAATACAGTGTTAGGCATAGTATCTGATTTTCCTATGGAAGTATAAATGAGACTTTATAAAGAAAGAGTTCATTTATGGCCCTCATAGTTTTTATAGAATGTGAGCATAACGCATACCACCCAAATTATTCAGTTGCTGCTTAATTCTTGGGTCTCGATGATCACTTTCTCCAGCTTCTGCAGTGTTCTCTGCAGACATCTACCTGATCTATAGGTCAGAAACTTAGTCATATATTCCAGAGGTACCTTAATGAAATGTTGCAATATCCAAGGAATTACATCATCTGGGAAAAACTTAGGTGTCTAAGTTAGCGGCTGAATAACACAAGTTTCTTCTTTTCTAAATGTCTCATCAACTGCTCCCTGCTTCCTCTTATGCTTCTCCTCCATCTGCTCCTTTAACATTTCTCCCAATACAGATACCTCTATCAGTCCAAACTGGTGCTTACCAAGCAGTCCAATACTTGTATCAGGATTGACTTTCTTCTCTGAACTGTCTGTTAGGCTAGAGACCAATTATCTTGATAACTCCTACTTCGTTAGCCTCTGGATGGATTCTGATTTGCAAAGAACATGCTGGTAAGAAAGGTCCCTCGCTGGAACTTTTCCCACAGCCAGACTTCTTCCTTTATTTCCACTTCAATGGATTCTACCCCATATTATTAATGTGAAAAAACATACCAGGTGGGTATGACTGTCTGGTGCCTCTGCCCAGGTCTCATCCAGTTCTCTTCTGCCATTTACTAAAGCATTGGTTGCCTAGGGCCCTGCAAGCCTCGAGCAAGGGCTTGCTGGTGTTAGGACACATTTAAAACAACTTTTCAGTTTCCAAAGGAACTCCAAAACTCTTTCTGTATGGATATATAAAAAAATTAATGTAGTCACTATTTCTTTTGTAATGTGGCAAAATACGATTCCCAGAGGGTTTGGCAAACTAGGTGCATAGACCAAATCTATTCTTCTCCTTGTTTTTATAAATAAAGTTTTATTAGAACACAGCCATGATCACTGCTCATTTGTTTATGTGTTGCTTATGCCTGTGTTTGTGCTACTTGCAGAGCTGAAGAGTCGTGGCAGAGACCATATTGCTCAAAAAGCCAAAAATATTTACTATCTGACCCTTTATAGAAAACGTTTGCCAACCTCCACCTTATAGTCATTCATTATTTCATCTCTTTGTTTAGATGCTAAATAGATTCCTATCTGAGGGGTAAGTAACCAGCTACTCAGACATCCACTTTATTGAACTGCAAATTATTTTAACCAAAGAGGATGAAACTTATTTTCAGATAAGTGATATTAGCTAGCATATGGGGGGCGGGGCGGCAGGAAACAACAAAACACAAAGCTAAGCTCAAAGATATCTAGAAGATTACTTTAAAAATGCAGCCTAACACTTCTGGTCAAGATGGCAGAGTAGGTAAATGTTGTGCTTGCCTCGTCCCATGACCTCATCAAAATTACAACAAAATTACAGAATGATGAAAATTATCATTGCGAACTACCTGAAGACTAGCTAAACAGAAGTCCTATAACGAAGGATCTAAAAAGAAGAAGAAGCCATGTTGAGAGTGGAAGGAGGAGCAGACACATGGAGTGTGAAGTTCTCACACCCATAGTGTGGCGATTAAGTATCAGGAAGGACATCTCAGCTGTGGAGGTCTCCCCTGAGGGGCGAGGGGTCACAGGCTGACACCAAACTCCCTAGCCTGGGGCACCATTGCCAAGAAGAGGAGCCCCCATAACATCTATCTGTGAAAATCAGTGGGGATTGTGCAAAGTGAGATGGAGGACTGCTCGAGACATAGGTGCCCCTATTGAGGGGTCAATAACAAACTTACTCACTCACAAACTCATTCTCTCTATGCCTCGGTGCAGGGACAGCAGATCTAAAAGCTCCAGGAACATACAGAGGGGAACTAAATTGCCTAGATTTAGGGAAAGTGCTGGAGGGGCAGGGGTTGGGGCAGCATTCTACTGGGAAAGAAGTGCCAGCAGGTACCATTGTGCTTTTGTTAGTCTCTCTTCCCACCCAGCTAGACCAGCATAGGCAGACACCTGAACTGCTTTCTGTTAACCTGGTTAACACTCTTCATCCTGCCCTGGTGATTCCCTGAGACCCCGCCCAATATAACTCATGAACAAAGTCCTAGCCACTTCCACGGTGGCTTTTCCACAGGAGCGGCCTGCCTCACCTTGCACTGTGGACCTTCCTAAATTCTCTCGAAGGTCCACAAACCCCAAACAAGCAGCAGCTGGCCTCAGTGTGCCCTGTACCTCTTGCTAAGCAGCCCCAAGCCCAGTACAAGTGGTAACCAGTCTCAACCTGTGCTATAACTCTCATTAGGTGTCCCCAAGCCTGGCATAAGTGAAGGCCCATCTTGGCTTGGATTGTAACTGCAACTAAGCAGTAACAAGTGGCAGCTGGTCTTAGCTCACATCATGGTACCTACTAAATAGTCCCAAGCCTGGCACAAGTGGCAACCAACCATAGATCATTTTGTAGCTCCTAACAGATGGTCCTAAGTTTGATGCAAGCAGCAGCTAACTTTGGCTTGGAGAACCCCTTCCCAAGAGGCTCTATAACCAACACACCTGCTGGCCTGGTTCAGATCACATCAGAGCCCCACCTGATCATCTCCACAAATGACACACCTGATGGGTGGGCTTAGCTAGCACCAGAGCCCTGAGAAAGTGATTCTTGCTCTGTGAGTTAAGCCCCTCACAACAGCTCATCTGGTGTAGTTATGGCCAACCCTAACAACCAGTCAGCCTGAGGGACAATGCCTCGCTAAGGTGCCAACAGCAATAAAAGTTCAATAACAGCAGCAGGGCATACACAACTCATGCAAGAGACATTTCTGGAGCACTTAGCTCAGATGGCCTAGGAAACCATGCTATTGGGCCCCACAGGACACCTTACCACATAAGACCACTCTGCGAAGACAGGGAGATGTAGCTGATCTACATAATATATAAAAACAAACACAGGGAATCATTGAAAATGAGGAAATAAATATGTCTTAAATGAAAGAAAAATAAGTATAGGAAATAGAGACAAGCAATCAACCAAATACAGAGTTCAAAACACTGGTTACAAGGATGCTCAATAAAATTAGGGTAAGAATAGATGTACTCAGTGAGAAATTCAACAAAGAGTCAAAAACCATACAAAGGGATATAGAAAACATAAAGAAAAAGTCAGAAATAAAGAATGCAATAACTGAAAAGAATACATTAGAGTGAATCAATAACAGATTAGATGAGGTAGAGGACTAAATCAACAATCTAGAAGATAAGATAGCAGAAAATACCCTATTGGAACAGCGAAAAGAAAAATGAATTAAAAAAAATGAGACTAGTTTAAGGAACCTCTGGGACAACATCAAATGTAACAACATTAATATTATAGGGGTGCCTGGAGGAAAAGAGAGAGAGAGAGAAAGGGATTGAAAGTCTATTGGAGAAATAATGATGGGAAATTCCCCTAATCTAGAGAAGAAAACAGACAGACAAGTTCAGGAAGCACAGAGAGTCCCAAAAAAGTTGAACCCAAGAAGGCCCACACAAATACACATCATAATTAAAATGCCAAAGCTTAAAGACAAAAAGAGAATCTTAAGAGCAGCAAGAGAAAAAGCAGTTAGTTACCTACAAGAGAGTCCCCATAAGACCATCAGCTGATTTCTCAACAGAAACTCTGCGGGTCAGAACAGACTGACACAAAATATTCAAAGTAATTAAAAGTATGAACCTATAACCAAGATTAGTCTACCCAGCAAAGGTATTATTTAGAATCAAAAAGAGATAAAGAGTTTCCAAGACAAGAAAAATTTAAAGGGGTTCATCACCACTAAGCTTGTATTACAACAAATATTAAAGAAATTCTTTAAGAAGATCAAAACTATGAATAAGAAAATACAGAGAAGAAAAAAATTATCATTGACAAAAGCAAACAATTAGTAAAAGCAGTAAATCAACTAACTATGAAGCTACTACAAAGGTTAAAAGGCAAAAGCAGGAAGATCATGTGTAATTACAACAATAAATTAAAGGATATATACAAACACCCAAAAAGAAGAAATAATGACAAAACCATAAATGTGGACAGGGTAAGTGAAAATGGTAGTGATTTTAGAATGTGTTCAAACTTCAGCGACCATCAACTTAAAATAGACTGCTCTAAACATAGGTTGACATACAGGAAGCACATTATAACACAAACCGAAAGTCTACAAGAGATATACAAGAAATAATGAGAAAGGAATACCGACAACTCTATAGAAAGTCATCAATATATGAGAAGAGAGCAAAAGAATAAGAAAAATAGAATACTATAAAAACAATCAGAAAACAATTAAATGGTTATAACTATGTACCTATCAATAATTACTTTAAATGCAAGTTAACTAAATGCTCCACTCAAAACATACAGGGTGGCTGAATAAATAAGGAAGCTAGACTTTCAAATAAGCTACCTACAAGAGACCCGCTTCAGATCGAAAGAAACACAGAATGAAAATAAAGGTATAGAAAAAGATATTTCATGCAAATAGAAAGGGAATAAAAAGCTGGTGTGGCAATACTTACATCAGACAAACAGATTTTAAAACAAAAGCTATAACAAAAGACAAAGAACAACATTTCATAATGATAAAGGGATCAGTCCAACAAAAAAGGATATAGCTCCTATAAACATTTATGCACCCAACTTTAGGAGTACCTAAATGTAAATGTAAAGCAAATACTTAAGAACATAAAAGGAGAGATCAACAGTAATACAGTAATAGCAGGGGACTTTAACACCCCACTGACATCAATGGATAGACCATCCAGATAGAAAATCAACAAGGAAATTGTGGGTTTAAATGACACCTTAGACCAAATGGATTTAATTGATATTTTTGGGACATTTCACTCAAAGTAGCAGAATATACATTCTTTTCAAGTGCATATGGAACATACTCCAGGATAGGCCACATGTTAGGCCAAAAAACAAGTCTCAATAAATTTAAAAAGATCGAAATAATATTAAGCATCTTCTCTAATTACAGTGGTATGACATTAGAAATCAATTTCAAGAAGAAAATTGAAAAACACACAAACACATGGAGGCTAAATAACATGCTACTAAACAATGAATGGGTTAACAGCAAGTTCAAAAAAAATCGAAAGATTTCATAAGACAAATAAAACGAAAATGACCTAAAATCTATGGGACTCAGTCAAAGCAGTTCTAAGAGGGAAATTCCTGGCAATATAAGCATACATCAGGAAACAAGAAAAATCTCAAATAAACAATCTAATCTTACATTAAAGGAACTAGAAAAAGAACAAAGCCCAACGTGAGTAGAAGGAAGGAAATAATGAGTATCAGAGAGAAGATAAAGAAAAGAGTCTTAAAAAAACAATAGAAAAGATTAATAAAACTAAGAGCTAATTCATTGAAAGGGTAAATACAATCAATAAACCTTTAGCCAGACTCATCAAGAAAAAAAGAGACAGGCCCAAATTAAATAAAACAGGATATGAAAGTGGAGAAATGACAACTGACACCACAGAAATACCAAAGACTATAACAAAATACTATGATCAATTATTCGCCAACAAATTGGACAGCATGGAAAAAAATGAATCAATTCCTAGAAAGATACAATCTTCCATGGCCAAATCTGGATGGAACACAACATTTGAACGGACCAATTACTAGAAATGAAATTGAATTGGTAATAAAAAAAAAAACTCCCAATAAACAGAAGTCTGGACCAGATGGCTTCGCAAGTGATTTACCAAACATTCAAAGAAGAATTAATACATATACTCAAACAATTTCAAATAAATTGAAGAGGAAGGAAGGCTCCCAAATTCATTTTATGAGGTCGGAATTATCCTGATAGCAAAACCAGACAGATACTCTACAAAAAAAAAAAGAAAGAAAAGAAAAGAAAAGAAAAAAAAAGATAAAAGATAAAAAGAAAGAAAGAAGAAAGATGGAAGGAAGGAAGGAAGGAAGGAAGGAAGGAAGAAAATTATAAGCCCATGATAAAAATAGATACAAAAATCCTCAGCAAACTATTAGGAAATGAATTCACCAATACATTAAAAAAGATTATACATCATGATCAAGTGGGATTTATTCTTGGGATTCAAATTTGGTTCAATATCTGCAAATCAATTAGAATGATATACCAACTAATGAATGAAGGATAAAAACCATGTAATCATATCAATAGATGCAAAAAAAAGCATCTGACAAAATCCAGCTCCATTTATGATTAAAAACTCTTGCCACAGTAGGAACAGAGGGAACATACTTCAACACAATAAAAGCCCAATATGAAAACCCCCAGCTAACATCATACTCGACAGTAAAAAACTAAAAGCATTTTCCTTACAATAAGGAACAAGACAATGATGTCCACTTTCACCACTTTTATTCAACACAGTATTGCAAGTCCTAGCCACAACAATCAGACAATAACAAGAAATAAAAGGCATCCAAGTTGAAAAGGAAGAAGTAAAACTTTAATTCATAGATGGCATACTCCAAAGAACCCAGGATAAAACAATTCGAATTGATAAATAAATTCAGTAAAGTAGCAAGGTAAAAAATTAATATTCAGAAATCAGTTGCATTTTTATATAATAATGAACTGTCGGAAAGAGAATTTGAGGGAACAATCTCATTTATAATTGCATCAAAACAATTCCTAGGAATAAATTTAACTAAGGAGGTAAAAGGCCTATACTCAGAAAACTATAAGCCATCAATGAAAGAAACTGAAGATACAATTAAATGGAAGCATATACTGTGCTCATGTATAGGAAGAATTAACATCATTAAAATGTCTGTACTGCCCAAGCAATCTATAGATTTGATGCAATTGCTATGCAGACATCAATGACATTTTTCACAGAACTAGCAAAAATAATATTAAATTTTATATGGAACAACAAAAGACCTTGAATGGCCACAGCAATCTTGAGAAAGAAGAGCAAAGTTGGAGGCATCACAATACCTATTATCAAACTATGTTACAAGTCATGAGGATGTAAAGTATATCATAAGGAATAAAGTCAATAATATTGTAATGAGTATGTATGGTAGTAGACTGGTACTAGATTTATTGGGGGTGATCACTTTGCAAGTTATGTGAAAGTCTAATCATATTTTACACCTGAAACTAATATAATATTGTATATCAACTATAATTGAAATAAAAGTTTTTTAAAAATACAGCCTAGAGAAAAGCAAACTTGAGAGACAAATGAACAATTGTTGTAGTCCAATAGGGATTTAGAAATAACAATCCCACTCCTTAGTGCCTGCTTTCTTTGCAGTTCATTTACTCTGACCACACCCTAGTAGGGCTAGACAAAATGAGCCCCACTGGATTGAAGAGAGAATTAGCATTGATTTTCTCCCATTAAATAACATTATATAGAGGCATACTTCTAAATAGTTATGCCACCAAGGCTTGCAAACAGATAAGATAAAAAATTTCTTGATCTTATTTGCTAAATTGAACCTGGCGGAAAGAAAGCAAAATTTCTCATGTAAATCAAATGACTGAATATGCTGACATTTATTTTCACAAAGTAGTCATTCTATAAGGGTACACATATAACTACTAACATTTAAAATAGTTGAAGAAAGGGGTTTTATACCCTATTGGACCAAATTTTATTTTTTTTCCCTCTGCACTGATTAAAATAGTCATTATTGTCAATGCACAGAGCCTGTTACATTGCTTTTATCAAATGCAAGGAGGTGTAAATACAAACTGTAAAGCAGAAGAAAAAGATCATGACTCATCGTCTGACAGCAAAGCTATTAAACATAATCAAAGACTCAGAGTGAACTCATGTTGCCTTTCAACACATTGCTAAAGCATCCTGTAAAACTAGCATAAAATGTCACAATCCTGAGACACTGCTGTTGGAGAAACTTGGTTTAAGGCACTTAAAACAACTTCAAAACTTCAAATGAAGAGTAATTACTTACCATAGGATAAGTCACAGTGCTTTTAATCTGGACACGGCCCCTCAAGTTGTAATCAATAACTGATTAAAAGTTGATCTATCAGGGCATTATAATCTGAAATTTTAGGACACATTGGTAGGTAAAATATATAGCCTGTTGAATGAACAGAAGCTCACATATGCTAACAACAAAATCAATGTTCGTTGTGTCTTACAAAATATAAGGACAATGATTTATTCTCAGGAAGTCAGTTGAACCACGAGGTAAGGTACATAGTTCTATATTGAGAAGTGAAAATCCTGCCCATGGCGTAGGATTCCAGAACCTTGAGTGAAAGGAACAGATGGGCAGCAGGATGGGACATGTAGGTGCAAGAAAACAGATACAATTCAAAAGTTCTTTGAATGTTACCTGAAAACAGCCTATTTTTCTGTTCATCAGTCCTTTAAAGGCACGCGTGCTCGAGGACAACTTGTTATAATAATACATTAGCCTAAGAAAAAGGTTGTGAACCGTGATTTTATGATAATCATGTGAGTTCTGTGGGAGGCTTAATCATGACTATTTAAAAGTTGAAGCTGGTTTTCTAAGTCCAGCCCTTGGTCAGCCTCACAGAAATACATGCAATTTAGCTATATCTGGCTTGCAGGTGTTTTATACATGCCATTTGGACTCTAGGTTCTGGAGTCCCAACAACTTCCACTTGACTGTCCTTGTACACTCAGTATGAAATCCAGAATACTCGGTATGAAATCGCTTAATAAATGCATGTGGCATAGATGACTGAAAGAATGATTGTCCTCACTTATAATTAAGGAGTGTGAGAACACAAAGATAGAGATGCCGACCTGTCCAAGAAAGACTGGCTTTGGCAATATCTGGCAATATCTGCTCTGTCTCTAGCCCAATAAGTTTGACCTCAGACCTTTCCTCATATACTCCATAAAAGTTACAAACAGCAATATTCATTATGGGGTCCAACTTATAGAATTTGGGCTTCATAGCCTGATTTCAGCACCTGCCTCTCGTTCCTTCTAATTTGTGGTCCATTAAGTTTCTCTTTCTGAAATTCTGGATCATGCACTGCCACGTAGTTATCCACCTGAACCTCCCCGTAGCCATGGTACCTTCTTCCATCTCAGTTCCAAAAGTCCTTGCTCTAACTTTTAGCACTTTGGCATCTCCCAATCCCCAACCCTATTCTACTGTAACAAGGTGGAATCCTGACCCAGTGAATAATATCAGAAAAAGCTTCAAGAGATATTTTAATTTCTGTTTCTTTCCTTGAAGCTTTATCTTTGAGAATGTCTAGCAAAGGTGAGAGTAGAGACTCTTTTCATCAATGATGAATTCCCAAGATTTTCTGGTCAACACTTATCTCAGTGGATAACTGATGGCTTGCCTTAGGTAATCCGCATGAAAGTAACTGTCACTACCAAATGCCAATCCTTATAGGAATGACTGAACTGATTATTTATAACTAAAGGGTTGAGCATTATTTAACACTCTCGGTATATGGCACTCTGCTTCATCTGTACTTCCTAGAGAGCTCTCTGTATCTCAGTCTACCTTGCATTACATTTATTGCTTTATTTCCTTCTTAAAGCCCTGAGATAGCTATTTGGGGACAGCTTTTTTTTCTTATTCACTGTATTATACAGAACACTACCAATAAAGTCATACAAGGAAGGACACTAGAAACGCTTACTAAATATAAGAAGAGACAAAGGAAGCATATACAAACATATATAACTGTAGTTTAGAGAAATGAATATTTACTATTGGATTGAGATGAGACTTTTGACCAGTTTTTGTGCTATTTTTAATAGTGATTATCAGAATTGCTTCTGATCACCTAATAGTTAATTTCTATTAATGCCTCCCACTCTCCATGATTCTTGCCTAATGTGACCCCAGATTAAATTATTCAGGAAACTATATTTCCTGCTCTAGGTTCATAGGATGTTTATGTAGGTATTTTAAAATTAATATTTAAAAAATTCACAAGTAGGAGTAAGGATGGGCAAAAATGGGAATTAGATGAGTTTCTCCTGAGCCTCTCCAACCTCTAGTTGTTCTTTCTCTTCTACCTGCAATGGCCTCCTACTGCTCTTTGGATGTTCTGTGACCTCATCTAGTCCTGAACCTCTTTCAAACTGAATCTCTCTAGTTCTCCTTACAAAATCTGCCCTCAGGCTAGTTCTGCTGGAAAGATTCCAATATATGAATTAGTCATATGATGTTAATAAATGACAGCAGCTTAAGGCATTTTCTGACCCAGAGGGATTTGCATTTTGATAAGGGGCAATGCCCTAACCCAAAAGATCAAATTGCTAATGGTAGAATTTAAGTTTTCAGGGATGATGGCATCAAGGGTCAGAAAGTCTTCCAACCTCATCATATCGGCTCCCAGCTCTAACCGTGCAGAGGACTTCTACTCCCTCAGTGCTGTCCCCCTTTATCACCATGAATAATCAAGAAGTTATTATATATACAAGCCCCAAATGCTGACAGTGGCAAACGCTGAACTCATTATAAAACAGAAAAATGTCAACACGGTGGCTCCAAATAACTTTCATATTTGATGGGAGGAGAAAGAATAAAAAAGGAAAGCAGGAAGGGAGGGAGAAACACGGGAAAGGAGAAGAAGCATCTATATAGGGAATGAAAGAAGTATCTCTTTTATCTGAATGTTATTCAATATATTACTAAATATATAGAATGTGTTTTTAACACAACTTCTGATATCGAATTGTATGTCTTAATACAACTATTTTATTTAAAAAAGATTGATTTTAAACATGTGGGGAAGGAGGACTTATAAGACACAACAAATTTAAACATAATTTGCCAAAATTGAAAAACAAATTTTATAGTTGTAGCTCTGTATCTCAAGTTAGTGTATAACAAAAATATTAATTTTGATAAACAGGTACCTCAGGGCTATTTACCAAATTATTATTAACTGAAGTGTAAGACCAATTTGTCACTGCTAAGAACAATAGAAAAGCAGTTCTATAGTCACATATTTTTGAAGAAATTCACTAGGAAATAAATTTCCTCAGTGGCATGAGAATTTAACCGTATTTGTTGAACTTGTGACTTCATTGATATTTTTAGAAAAGAATAAATCACATATTCATGGAACATTGTGCTGGCCTTTGGTGACATCATGCATGCTCTCTTACAGATGTGGCTCAGGAACGTTTAGGAGATGATCCCACATCAAGGAAAGGAATTAATCTGTCTCCCTATCTATCTCTGAAATCACTCTACTACCTCCTAAATCATCCTTTACGCCTCCATTTCCATCTACGGCCAATTTATGGGATTTAGGAGATTAGATGCAGATGAAGAATTAGATCTGATATAATTATGTAGACACAAGAAGATGGAAATTATTAAAGAGAAGTTAAGACACATGGAGACTAATATGAAAAAATTAATCATACATATGCAATTGTAGTCCCAGTTAGATAACTTAGATATAGCAAAGGGGATGTGATATTTAAATTCAATATTTGGTTGAAAAAAAATTCAGAACTGATGAAAAAATATTAATCAACATATAATAGAGGCACACCATATGTTATGAAAATAAATTTTTAGAAATTCGCGAATAGACATATCTAGCAAAACTGCAGAACACCAAAGAATAAGAGAAGTTCTTCAACATAGCCAGAGGGAGAAGACAGAACAGCTATAAAGGATGAAAATTTGACCGTAAGATTCTTAAGCAACAATGAAACCCATAAGCCAACAGAATAATACCTTCAAAGTGCTAAGGAAAAATAATTTTCAACATAAATATAAACTATCTTTTAGAATAAGGATAAAATAAAGGCATTTTCATTTAAAGCAATACTCAATATTAAAAGTTCCACTCTACCTTCTGGGGTGTCAGATGACTCACAAAGATACAAACCGGCTGCCAACAACTCCAGAGGCTACAGAAGTCTTTGTCCATGACAAAGAGAAATAAATAAGAGTAATTCCAGAAGCTATGCCACAGAGCGAGGAAGCTTCTTTTCCATATCTTATTCTCCTTTCTCATTGCCCTGACCTGGGTCACGTACTCACTTCTCATTCAAAGGCATCTATTGCCAAGGAGGAAGGAAACTCCTCCCAGAGACTGGAAGAAAAACTGGAAGACTTACCAGGTGAAGTGGGAATGAAAGTTGAGAGGCCACCACATATCTGCCAAAAGAATAAAGTATGAATTGGTTATGTAATGGGGTCGAAGGCAGGTTTCAGATTTGAACAGAACTTATGATATTGGGCAAAGTCTAAAAATGATCAAACATTTTACCATTTCTAGTAAAATTTTTATTTATATATTTGGTTATTTTTATTGCTAATATTTTATTTTTCAGAGTATTTGCATCAAGATTATCTTATCTCTTCTCTGTTATCATTCAGAAGGGTAGCCAAGAAAGATATTCCTATTCTGTACTATTTTTTATTTTAATTTACTATGTGACTACTCTATAGTACATTTGCAAAGACTCAAAAAATTATAAAGTATTCATCAGCATTATATAATAATACTGTTTTACTTGCCAGATTTGACTGTGATTAAAAGAAAGCCCACAAAAGTGTTTTATTCAGGATTATTTTGCATGGAAGAAGGCAAGATGGATGGGCTAAGGATATCTCACTAAAAAATGTTTTCACTGATATTCAAGAGTAGTACGTACTAACATCTCTGAAGAGAAATAAGGCAAGTGACTCTGAAAATTCTGTATACATTAAAATAGATATTTCAGTTTCTGGCATGAAATTAGAGAGATTGTAGCAATCATCTACCTTTACTGGTGCAAAAATTGGATACTTGAGAGAAATCATTAAATATGTTCCATTTGCCCTAATCTGAGTAGTACCAAAAATTTTGCTTCATACATTTCCCCAATAGAATTACTTTTAATGGATTGTGGATTATAATTAAAAAAGGCTGTCTCACTATTTACTCATTCCTTTATTTTATAAATATTTATTGAAATGATGAGGAACTTACTGTCTAGTGATATGGAGGTTGATAATCTATAAATATATTATATAATAGGTAGAAAAAAGCACTATGGAGAAAATAAGGTAAACTAGAATCGGAAAGAAGAAAAATGCTAAATACCTAGAAAATATGTAGTTGAAGAGAACACAAATCAAATAAAGCCACTTGGACCACAATCCGTTTGACAGCAGATTTCGGCCAAAGTCCTTAGCCTTGGCCAATGAATGTTTCCTGATTCCTGTCTCTATTGTATTCCCCCATGCTTTCCCTCTTTGCACCAAGGAAGCTATTACATCTTATGAATAGCTTGCTGACCTTTTATCTTAGGGATTAAACTTTTCATCATTAGATCAAGCTATCCTATATGCTACACCAGAGCTATGTGTGAGTTATAAATTTAGAAATTACATTTACTTAGAAGTTAGAAACAACAATTTAAAAATACTTCCATTTAACAGAATGCCATTTAGAATCACAACAACTTTATCCTTCATCACACACTCCCAAGTTGTTATTGTTTAAGCAGTTGAAAATAAATCAATCCAATGTAGGGCAAGAAGGGCAGGTGGAATGGAATCTGGACTGGAATTAACCATCAGAAAACTGAAAAACAGGTTAGGTTGAACTTAGACTAATTCACATCCTACCATAAAGTATTGACTGCTTATAATACAGTCTTAATAGTTATACATTTCAATCTAATAGTTCTCAAAGGAAACCTAGAAATAGTGAATGTCAGAAAAATGGAAGATGTTAAGGACATATGGAGTTCAAAGGCAATTGTTTCTTGGTTTTGAACATAGGAAAATATTGGTCCCATAATGGAAACAACAAACAACAAAAGAAGGGAGCATTTAACTTTCCTCTGAAACTTCCAGCTATTCTGAAAGTCTAAGAAATCTCAAGGTGCTGTTTGAAACCTTTCTTTCAGAGGTTTGAATTGTAATCCTGTATCAATGTGTATGTGATCATATAGAAGGCACTGGGTTTATTTGAGTTTGAAAGAAGAAAAAAGTGTAAAAAGAACACCACTGTAGTGACTTTTTTGTAAAATATCACTTGAGAAAAGCTAAAAATAAAATTGACCCCAGATTCAGAATCTTTATTGAGTTGTTCCTATAAATCTCATTGTGTTCATCATTAAGACTAATTTTACTGTATTTTTAAAATGCATTTGATCTTATGATCTTATCAATTGTTTTGAATGTTTCACTCATTAACTCTCACCTATACATAGTTTCATTTAACCAAGAAAGATTTCCTATCAATTAGGAATGTCATCTCTCTAATTTGTTGATATTATTATATTCCCTAAAACATGGAGTTTTGTTCTTTTCAAAACATTTTCTTATGAGTTATTTCACTTCTCACATGTATTCTTTTTTTATTGTGGTAAAAAACATGTAACAATAAATTTGCCATCATAATTGTTTTTAAGTGAACAGTTCAAGAGTGTCAAGTACATTTGTACTGTTGTGCAACAGATCTCTGAAATTTTTCATTTTGCAAAATAAACTCCATACACTTTGAATAACAACTCCCCTTCCCACCTCCCTACAACCTCTGGCAACCACATTTCTGTTTCTAAGAGTTTGACTACTTTAGATGCTTCTCTTAAACACTATCATGCCATATGTATTTTTTTGACTATGATCATTTGACCAGCTATGAATTCAATGAACACTAATTAAGAGCGCAGGCTCTGTAGTGACAAAGACCTGAGTTTGAAGCCAAGCTTCTTATTAGTTATGTGACACAGGAAAATTAACTAATCTCATTCAGACATTGTTTCCCCATCTACTTAATAGAGATTACACAGTACCTACTTCACATAACAGAATGCAAGCAAAGTATATAGCATGATGTCTGCCACGTAGTAAATACTCAATTAACGTAAGTTCCTGCAAATCCATAGTTTTCTACCTATTCAAAATTGATATTTTGAGAAACAAAGAGATCTAAAGAGTTAAAAGGGAAATAATTATATTATAACATATTTTTTAATCTGCCTTGCTTATAGGAATAGTTTTATCAAAGAAAAGAGGAGACATCATTAATTGATTTAACCCTTTTAAAGGAAATTATTAAAATGAGTGAATTGGTTTTACTCAGTTTAGGGTCTTAACTGTTTGTATTTATTAATCCAGTTGGATAGCAATCTGCTAATTCTGCATGAATGATACAGTTAACTGTATGTGCTGACCCTAAAATTTTAAGATGGCACGCTCCTTCTCCCAGCAGTACTACCTTGAACCCCCAACAAATTCTGAAGGAATCCTACATGTACTGCAATGATGACAAGATGGCAAAAACCTTCCAGGCATGCTGAACTGTCTTTTGACCTAGCCCTTCCAGTACTTGAGTTACATAGGCACACTATTCACATCCTGAATGAAATAAATTTTTTTTTATTTTGATTTTTTACTTTACTACTCAAATTCTTAATTTTTTTCTTTGACGCTCTTATATGTTTTTTTATTTTTCAATTACAGTTAACATTCAATATTATTTTATATTAGCTTCAGATGTATAGCATTGCGGTTGGACATTTATATAATTAATGAAGTGATCTCCAGGTAGTCTAGTTCCTCCCTCCTCCCCTGGCACCATACATAGCTATTACAGAATTATTACTGACTATATTCCCTATGCTGAACTTTACATTGCCGTGACTTTTGTAACTACCAATTTGTACTTCTTAATCCCTTCACCTTTTTCACTCAGTCCCCTGACTCCCCTCCTATTTGGAAAGCACCAATTTGTTCACTGTTATCTATGAGTCTATTTTTGGATTAAAACAGAATTTTTATTATTATTAAATTTGGCACTAAAATATATTTTTTGTGTTGAATTTCCATTTCGAATGTCTCAAAAGACATGGTTATATAGTGAAATGTATGTGGACTTCGAGTTGTCAGTGGGGGATCTGAAGTCAGTTGGCAATGGTTCACATCCTGGAGCTTTCACCCACTAGCTCTGTAACTTGGATAAATTATTTTACCTATGCTATCCTTTGGTCTCTCATCAAAAAAATGAAAGTAATAATATTACGTACTTTAGAAAGTTGCTGTAAATGAAATAATGTATATGAACGCTTAGTACACTAGTAAGTTCTTCATAGGATAATTGTAAAGTTAAATGAATATATATAAAGCAGTTGGGATGGAGTAGAGGCTCAGTGAATCATCATACATTATTTTGTTCCCTTCCTGTCCTCAACACTTTTTCATTCTTCACTGACACATAGGTGTGTTTGTTTCCTTATTTTTGCACAACTAGCTTTGAGCCAGTAAAATGATTCTCAAATATTATGCTATGTATTATAAAATAGAAGCAGTTCCTGCTAAGACTGCAAAGACAGAAATAGATTGAAATTCACATTCTCATTGCCCTTGCTTTGTGGTTGGCCAATTGAGATGTTTAGCTGCTATTGGGGCAAGAGGTCTCCAGACAGTCTATTGGAATTTCATCTGCCAAATGCTGGAGTTAGCAGAGACCAAGGAAATATATTATAAAGGCATGGCTCCAAGAATTTATTGGCAAGTCCAAAGTAATAAAAAAGCAAAATCTGTTATAACCTGGGGCTCTTCACACTATCATTTTTCACCTTTGCCACATCCTCTCTAGCTGACCTAAGCTATTTCTCAGTGTGGTTTAAAAACTGGAAAGGGGGATTTAATGCCTCTCTTGAGCATGCTATCACTTGGCTCAGGATGATTTATATTTAAGATTGTATTCTTTTCTCCAGAGACAGCTGGAGCTTTGTTAGTGTGATTTGTTTAAAAATATAAAACCATATGCAAACTCAGTTACTTGAAGAATGAGTGAGAAGATGATGGTAGCATAAGCAGCAAAGGAAGAGAGATAAAACACTGAACATATTGAAAGTGAGAAGGTGCAGGAAAATGTCAATTATTTGAAAAGGTATTTAAAAACAGTTGAAAATCAAGCAAAGAAAAATGGATGGAAAAACACATAGAAAAGAGGAAAAACTGGAAAACTCAAAGATGAAGAAACATGATAAAAATAAGTCAGCTGACTCTGAGTACATCTTTCTGTCCCTTCTTTACATTATCTGCTTGATTTAGTAGAAAAGAGGTCCAGGAGTAATACTTGAAGAACTAGATTGTTAAAGAAAAAGAAATTTTAAATTTTCATAATTTATTCTTAGTTCTCTGCTGTCCATATTTGAGTACTTTTTAGAAGTGACCATTTTGGCTTTTGTGACTGCCTGTACCACTTCTAGTGTACTCAGGAACAAACGGATCATGCTGCTGATTTCCCGGCAAGAACTCATATGATGCATGGGACTCTCACTCACATAATTTGTTTTTGCTGATGTCTGAGTAATCTCTGAAGTTTCCCACATTCAGGCAATGTCATGTCAATAGCAACTGAAAAGTTGCTATTGCCTTAGAGTAATAATGGCCTGAAAATTGCTTTAACTTGGTGTTATAGCAGCAGCCACAAGAAAACAAACTTGTAAACTGGTAGGAAATGAAATCAGAGATCACTGCTACTTTTTTCCCCCTTTATATCCTGGCTTGGGTAAATAACAACTGGACAAACATGTTTACTTCCTTACTGATTGGTTCAAGAAAATTTCACTGGACTTTAGCAGCCTGGGCTCTTCTCTCTTGTTAATTTATGACCTTGAACCCACACTGCCTGCTCCTTACTTTCCTAACCTTGCAAGCTGAATAATATTACCTAGGTTAAACTAGGAAATGGAAAAATGCCTGGTGCTATCAAGTGAAGTTGGCCTAATAACACACCATATCAATGGCCTTTGCCTAGCACACTGGGGGAGGGGAGGGAATGACAGAGTCTCATGGATCTCACTACAAAAGCTCTCCTCAAGACCATTAGAGACACGATGAAGCATGCCCATCATCCTGTTTGTGGAAAGCTGAGCTAAAGATGAATGGCTCTGAAGGATGTTAAGTTCAGTAGCAGAATGTTGTTCCTAAGTTCTCATACTGACTTTACCAGCAGACAGCCTTGCACTCTTGGCAATTCATTTGAAATCTCTCTGTGCCTCTGATGCCAGTCTATGAAATGGAGATAGTATGTCTTACAGGATTGTTGTGGTAATCACACTGTATTTAATGAAGTGGTTTTAGAAAGTTAGGAACTACCTAAATAAACGAGGCACCAAGAAGTAGGTTACTAGAATGGTTAGGAGCACACTGAAGCCAAAATGCTTGGATGAGAGGTCCAGAGTGTCATCGATGTAAGTGAATGTGCAGGTGCCCATTGACATCCCTCACATGCCCGCCTCCAGAGATCCTGCTAATAAGAAAATTAGGTTCTCTTCCCACCTCTGCCCAACACCTCTAAAACTGCCCTCACAGGGGTCACATGCAAGCCTCCTAATGGCTAGATCAGCAGACCCTTTTTAGTCCAGCTCTGCCACTTACCAGCCATGTGACCTCTCTTTGCCTTTGTCTCTTCAGGAGTAAAATGGGGATAAAAGTTGTTTCTAATAATGGTGTATATGTGACATACATTTGTCCAAACCCATAGAATGCACACCATTAAGAGTGGACCCTATGTAAACTATGGGTTTGGGATAATAATGATGTGCCAATGTAGGTTCAACAAGTTGTGGAAAATGAACCCCTCTGGTATGGGGATGCGGTAATGAGGAGGCTGTGCATATGGTGGGGGCAGAGCATATGGGAAATCTTTGTACTGTCTGCTAAATTTTGCCGTAAATCTAAAACTGCTCTAAAAATAAAGTCTATTAAAAAAAAAAAAAAAAAACCAGTATCTATCTCACAGTGTGTTACGAGGATTAAAAAAGGTACCATATCTAAAGTGCTTACTTATACTATCCCCAAATACAGTAAATTTTCAAAAGGTGTTGGCTATTACCACAGCATAATTTTCATGAATCTCCCAGAGAATATTCTTTGCTCTCTCCTTTTCCTTTCATTTAATTATCTTCAACATAGGGCTGTGATAGATTATTATTATGTCTACAGAGCACCAGTACTACATGTTTAAGAACAATTCCTTACACAAAGTAAATAACGAATTTGACCAGTTCACTCTGTCCTTTTCTATGTCTTTCCCTCTACTCTATTCAATCATGGGTTTCCCACCAAACTGACAACTGTTTTAGTTTTCCACAGAAACACTAGGGACTTACAATGGAAGCAGCTGGTCTGCTGAAGTTACAGCCATGCCATCACATTCCATCCCATTAGTTATTTCAAGGTAAAGTCAAACCCTTACCAACGCTAGATTTTACTGCATGTCGGCTCCAATACTATGGAAAGGCTCACCAGGACTTAATTCTGGCCATCTGCTCTAAGTTGAAAACTTTAATTGTCTGGAGTGAGTGCCGTGAATCCAAACAGGTTCAACTTCTAATTACGTCAGTACTACTCACAGCTCTTAATGTTTTTCTTTTCAATGTGGGGCCCCTAAATGAGAAGATTTGACAGAAAGTTCTATCATAATATATTATAATATCAATAAAGCTTATCCACATGTCTAATTTACAATTTTATGCCTCTTAATGTATTATAATTTTGGCTACATTGACTATGTGGGCTGAGTTTAGAGAAATATCCAGATCATAAAATGTCTGTTCCAATGAAAGGCATTTTGCATTTGTTTTTATCACAATGGCATCAGGTATGACATTGAGCCTAGAGTTTTGATTCTTGGCCATATTCATATATAGAAAAGGATGATGTGAGTTGCAATACTGTATTCAAAACATTGCCCTTTAACTGAGTATAGCAAAGATTAACAATAGCGTTTCACCAAATTATCCTAGGTCAAAAGCAAAGTGAAAATTTGTCAAGTAAGTTCAAAGGGCTGAGGACTAGGGAAAACAAAATTTTGGGGAAAGACACTTGTCAGGGCAAAGGAGCCTGGAAACAAATCCACTCACATGTAGAGAATCATCAAGCACCAACGTTCTGATTCCAAAGAATTAGCCCCTGATGCGGTCTATAATCAGAAAAAGTGAGACAAAAAAAAAAAAAAAAGGTGGGGGGTGGGGAGGGGCCTGGAGATGAAAGCCTTTGATTTTAAATCATGTTGTTTAAATGGGAGACGTTTGCAGTGAAAAAGATTGGCAGTCTTCATGCACCAGAGGGGGTATCCTCAAACAGCCCTAAAATACACAAATGAATTTTGGCATTTTGAAAGAGAAGAGATAGAGTGGTACTAATGTTGCAAAACAAAAGACGCTGGAATTACAAGCTTATGTGAAACAACAGCAACAATACCAGGTTAAAAGTGAGTAATCCTGACTTCATATAGCAAGAGAACTGTTTAAACGCAGAAAAGATGGAAGGTGTCTAGTTAACCTTGAAGGTTGTTGATCTTGGAGGTAGAAAGGAGATGAAACTTCTAAAAACTATGTGTGCAGAGACATACAGAGTCACACAGCAGGTGTTCAATATATTTTGGAGAAATAAAGAAATAAGTGAAGCTGTGTGTAGCATCAGTAACAATATTGGCTAACATTTGACTACTAATTAGGTGCCAATTTTTGTTAACTTATTTAATCATTTTACAGATGGAAAAGTTGAGTTTCGGAGATATTAAATATTTTCCCAATTTAATGTAGCCACCGGTATGGCAGAAATTCTAACCTAGTTGATTATAGAACCAGACATGTGAATTCCTATAGTTTAGTGGTTGAGAATGTACTCACTCACTGGAGCCATTTATTTTCCTGGTTTCAAGTCCTTACCACATCACTTACTAGCTTGAGTGATTTACATAATCTTACAATTCTGTTTCCTCATCTACATAATGGGGATGATACTAGTTGCTATCAACTGCTTGTGCCCCCATTCACCCAATACATTTGTTGAAGCCTTTATCTCCAATATGATTATATTTGGAGGTAGAACTTTTGGGAAGCAATAAGGCTTAGATGGAATTATTAGGTTGGAGCCCCAATATAGGATTACTATCCTTACAAGAAGAAATGACCTCTTACTGAGAATACAGTAAGAAGGTAGCTGTCTGTGAACTAAGAAGAGGGCCCGCACCAAATTCCCAATCACACTGGCGCTCTCATGGAGGACTTTCAGGCTCCAGACTGTGAAAAACAGATCGTTGTGTATGCCATTCAGTCCAAAGTATTCTGTTACAGGAGCCTCAGTTGACTGAGCCCCTAGTACCTTCTTTCACTGGTTTGTTAAGAAGATTAATTGAGATAGTATTTAGAAAGTACTGAGTATACAGTATGGGGCATTGTAAGTACTTATGTTAGGTAGCTAGTTAGACATGAGCAACAGGGGAACAAAGAATAGGGGTCTGGCCTAGAGACTGCCCAAAGAACACCCAATGGTAGTAGAACAATGAGTAAGCACATATGCACTAGGCAAAGAGTTATACGACAGCCAAGTGTCAATCAAAATGATCTCACTTGCCAATTACCTAAGAATGTTTTTGGAACCACCCATTCCAGCCCAAGTATAATGCAGGCATTCCCACTTCTGGGGGCTTTGGTGGTCTTTGTTGTTGTTGGTTGTTGTTACGGTTTTGGGCTACAGCTCTTTGCTGAAATTATGTGCCTCCTTAGGATGTGCTTTGTCTTCATAAAATATACTTTTAATACAACTTTTCTAAATCTCACTGCCCTGTGATCCTTCACTGAGTCAATGAGGAAGAACCGAGAAAAATGCTAAGCTATGCTTCTGCACTGCCCCCGGCAACCCAGCCACTGGGGCAACACCAAAGTTCAAATTGCCGCAAAGGTAACACTTAATAAATGTTGGCTATTAATATCCTTAAAAGCACCAGCTACTGCTTTTATGTGGATTGCTTTCATGTTGACAGGAACAAAATGACACATTTTTGACCAAAACCAATAGTTGGAACATCTTTTTAGACACTGTGACTTATTCTCTTCCCTATAAATAATAACACTTACATTTGCTATCCATTATTTCTTATGTGGAAACATATGGACGGTACTAGAAGCAGCACTGCATGGTATTCACGGTATGGGCTTTAGAGCCAGAAGATCAGCTTCAAGCTAACTCCATTGACAGCTGTGTGACCTCTGACAAACCAGTTATATCAGCCTCAGTCTCTGCTTTGGTAAAAGAGTTCCAAATAATACCCACTTTCAGGAGATGATGAGTTTGAAAGTATTTTGTAAACTATAAAGGACTGTACAAATATTAGTTTTTGTGTTAACACAGTGAGAAAGTTTGAAAAAAAGCAAAAAAAAAAAAACCCCAACACATTGCTGAAGAGCTTTCTAATTTGGGAATTGACATTATTAAGAACTACAACACACGACTAAATTTAGTTTAAAACAAAAAAAAAAATGTGATTCAACCTGGAAAAAATGTAACTTGGTACACATGAAGAAAGATTCTGAAATAGATTCAGAGAAAACTAGAGAGCAACATTATGGATGAACAACCCAGTGGTTATAGTAAGTCAGAAAATAGATCTGAGCTTTTACAGTATCATTCAGCATTTAAAAGGACAGTTCTATTCTAGGCTTTTATCAAGAGACAATGGGCTCCTTTCTTCCTTTTGGAGCCAGGACAATGCTGGCTGAGCATCCCACCAGGCACTGCAGGTCAGCTCTAAGACCTGTGTATGCAGGCCTCATTCATCAGACGCACACGCACACACACTTCACCTCCATGGGATTCTGTCTATAAAGGAGAAATGGGTCTAATTTGAGTAGGAAGACCTGGGGAGGGTTTGGCCACCACTTGCAGCTTTGCAGGTCTGTGGAATGCCCCTTGTTCTTTTCATGCTTTCTGCAAAGGGATTTTGCCTACTTCACCTCTGTGCAGGATTCTTTTGGATCTGTTTGTTTCTAATGTGAGACTAAGTGTACAGAATGAGGGTAGGAAAGAGGAGACCACTGAGAATACATTAGAAGGGACGGAAAGGACATGGTGATTGATAAAAATAAATCATAATATCTGGTAGCGCAACATGTTGAAGAATAAACTCAGACTTCATTTTTTTATAAAGATTTAAAGAAGAGCCTTAAATAATAGGAATAGGGAAAAAATATAGATCAGACAAGTTTTACTGTCAACGAAAGTTCCACAGCTTCCGTGGTGAGGTGTGTCCCAGTACAAAATCCCAGGCTGTCATTTTTTCTCCCATACTTATGAATATAATCACTGAATGGATGCTTCAGGGGCTTACACACACCTTCCATTTTTACATCAGCCTTCTGTTCACTATTTACACCCGATATCAGCCTTGTGTTCACTATTTGCTCCTGCATTTTATAGTAGAGAAAGAGTAATGGTGTCAGATTATGCATGCTGATCACCTGAATCCCTAGAGTATATTAAGACATAGGCAACGTTTCCTCTCGATCTTCCTCCATAATTTTGCTAGCACCTGTTACCACCTGCCTATTCAACAAGCACATCTTCTAATGATTCTTAGATGGCCCTCTGAGTGGGCAGGACTGACTTTCATTGACATTCCCTCATGCCTTTCCCTTTAATCTCTCCTCTCCCACAGTCACCCTGGCCAAGTCCAACTTTCTCTGTTTTTTTTTTTTTTTTCTAGTGCATTAAAACTAATCTAACAAACAGGTACATAAACAAGATGCTAATGACTGATAATAACTTTATGGGCTAGCTAGTTAATTTATTCAAACAAAGAATACACTGGCAAGTTAAAATAAGGGTAAAAAAAACAGGTAAGAAATTGAGATTAAAAAAAACAATGGCATTTTCATTTATATATTAATGCAGGATATATTCTTAATTCCCATTGAGCTACTTCCTGGAATAAATGCTAAATATCTGAACTCCTTTTCAGTACCAGGATATTTATTACAAACCTCAATTAAAGAAATATTGGAAACCAACTAATTGTTCAATAGGAAGGTGCTGGTTGTATATATCCTTACAGCAAATATGGAGCCATAAAAAATAATACTCTAAAAGAATATTTAATTATATAGAAATACAATATACCATATCGCCTTAGTCTAAGATACATATGGTTTGTTTTTAACATTACTGAAATTAGGATGTATCACAACCAATGTTCAAACAATTCAATAGTTATTAAGCAGATGAGTAAGTTGTGACATAAGATGTTGCCTGTGTTGCGAATGTAGCTATATATAAAGAGAAAGGTTTCTGTTTAGCTGTGTCACCTCAATTTAGTTATCTGTAATGGTTCAACCATATATGTTGAATTTTAACTTCATACTTCTTATTGTCATTTTAGTTGTCACTTTAATTGTCTTAAAATACATTTTCATACAGCTCTAACATGAAAAATATTCTGTATGCAGACGATAGTGTTTGTCGCATGCCAGACAATGCAGTTAAAAGCGCTAGGAATAGCCAAATCTCCAGGAATAGATTACAGGATTTTCAAAGACAGGGGAAGCTAGTGTGACTGATTCACACATTATGAAGGATTCTCACTGAGTCCCCAACATATCAAAGCTTCTGGCTGACTTTCAAGAAACACTATTTAACTTTCATACTTTTATAATACAATTAAGCCAAAAACAAAACTGAATCTAACAATAAACAACAAAAAAAGCAAAAGCTTATGAGAAGTTTGGGGTCCTTTGATGTGCTTCAAATTTTTTAATATCAACCCTGAAAGTGGGAGGATGTCAAGATAAAGATCTTGTGTGTTGTAACTGGGAAGCAACATCAAATTGTTGGTGGCCAGTGTGGTGAGCAAAAACTTACGACTATAACTGACTTAAACCACAATTCTTTCCGTTTTTTTCCCTTTTGTAATGGGAACATCTATAACTGTTACCCTATGCCTATCTTACTATGGTATTTTGGAAGCTGATAACTTGTTTTCTAGTTTCACAGGTCCATCAAGGGAGAGGAATTTGCCCCAACACAGAACATACCCAGTCCTCATAGACCTGATTTAAATGATTTATATGATGAGATTTGGAACTTCTGAGCCAATAATATTCAAATGAGATTTGGGGCTTGAGTTGGTGCTGGGATGGGATGTTTTTGCATATGGGATGGATGTGAATCTTTGGGGACCAGAGTATGAAACTTGGTAGACTGAAAAAAATGCACCTCAAAAAAGGTATATTTTCTTTCTAATCCTCAGAACCTGTGAATATTCCCTTATGTGGCCAAAGAGTGACTATTACCTTATATGTCAAACAATGTGATTAAGTTACGGATCTTGTGAGTAGGCTTTTAGACTGGGTTATCCGAGTAAGCTCTAAATCCATTCACAAATATACTTACAAGAGAGGGGCAGAGGGGATTTTAGGATAGACACACGCACATGATATAATGGAGAAGGCATTATGAAAATGAAGGAAGTGACTGAAGTGATGCGGCCACAGTCTAAGGAACACCTGTAGTCACCACAAGCTAGAAGAGGCAAGAAACAGATTCTGCTTAGAAACTCAGCAGAAAGTGTGATCTTGCCAAAAACTTGATTTCAGACTTCTGGCCTCCAGACCTTTGAGGTAAAAAAATTTCTGTTGTTTTAAACTATCAAGTTTGTGGTAATTTGTTTTGGCAGCCCCAGGAAACTAATGCAAAAGACAGAGGTGTATGATAATATGGTATGGCATTATCAGGACTGTGGGAGAGGAGAGATTAAAGGGAAAGGCATGGGGGAATGTCAATGAAAGTCGGTCCTGCCCACTCAGAGGGTCACCTAAGAATCATTAGAAGATGAGCTTTTGTTGAATAGGCAGGTGGTGACAGGTACTAGCAAAATGATGGAGGAGCACTGAGAGGAAAAAAAATTCTGTTCTGGAGGATGGACGTCTGAGATCAGGATGCTAGCATGGTTGGGTTCTAGAGAGAGCTCTCTTCCTGGCTTGCAGTCTTCTTACTGAATCTTCATATGGTGAAGAGAAAGAGAGCTCTGATCTCTCTTCCTCTTATTATAAATTCACTAATCCCATTATGAGGGCTCCACCCTTTACTGCTTCATCTAAACCTAATTACCTCCCAAAGGTCCAATTTTCTACTATCATCACATTGGAGTTAGTCTCAACATATACATTTTTTGGGGGGACACAATACCATATAATATGGTATTTCTGGAAGCAGAGGAATATAAATATGAAAATAACTCTTACTCTTGATCATTTGACTTATTCAGGGTGTGGAATATAATTCAAGCAAAAAAAAAAGGGAATTTATAAGGAATAAAGGTTATATTCTGAAGATTTTACAGCCCTTAAGAAGGAGGAATCATTTTTTTTTTTTCTGCTGTTACTAGTGAACTCTTGTTTTAGTAAATTTTAATAATAAGAAAATAGAACTTTTATGGGAAGGGATGAAAGTATGAATAAAGAAGACTGAGGAAGAAAGGTAAAAGGAGAGCAAGTCAGGTCTAGATGGTAGGTTCCAAGGTCTTTGGGTACGTATTCTATCACAGGCGTAGGAGCCATGCCAGATAGATACCAAAAGTCCCTGCCCCACTACCATCCAAGGACGCTAGGACAAACCCAGGGACTTAAGAGTAAGGAGAACCTTTGGGTATTATGCAGGTGGTAAGGACCTCCTTGGACTGTGGTACTTGGCAGTTGTAATGAAGTCTCAACTCAGGATAGTGGAGGATGGATGCCTTCTTTTACATTTTTTTTTTTTTTTACAGTATAAGAAAGAAAAGTCATATATTGAGGTAAAAGAAGATTCTATAAATCTACCAAAAGCCATTTATTGAATATTTTAAAAGAAAAAATGAAGAAAACTCTTCACCAATAGTCTCACATCATTGGTTAAAATAATAGCTGGCTGGTCAAGAAAATGCTTCACCCAGAGTTACTTCTCTGAGCCCTGGGGTTTTGAAATTAGAAGAGGCTGAAGATTAAGTGAAACAAGAAAATGAACTGTAAAAGTGTGAACAAAAGCTGATGGAGATAATCACATCTAATTCCCAAAGGACAAAATTTAAATCCATCACTCGCAAAACTTTCCTTTACTCTGGTTATGGGGCTTTGTGGTATTTATGGTATCTCTAAGTTCAAAAAAATACAGATGCCTTGTGCTGGTCAGTGAGCTTCTGGCCTGGAGCAAATCACTCTGATTTAATTGCCTGTTACCTATCACAGAGAAAGGGGTTACATGAAATGATGACATAGCTTTATACCTGCATGCAATCAGTTGGTTCGTAAAGAACATATATCTTCCCTACTCTCAGTCAAGGGTGAATGAACATATGACACAGAAATGATAAAGTGCCTAAATCCAAGAGATATTAAAGGCCAATTGACAAATGTTGCTTACATGTTAACAGCAATGAATTTAAGGATGCCCGAGGTTCTTCCAAACTCCATTGTGCAAGACTGAATGCACTGAGTGTACAGTCAGATACCTCTAAGGATGAAACTGCCTCTGCTGCATATTAGTTGTACTTAATTGGTCATGTTATTTACTTCTTTGAGTCTTGGTTCTTCCAAACTCCATTGTGCAAGACTGAATGCACTGAGTGTACAGTCAGATACCTCTAAGGATGAAACTGCCTCTGCTGCATATTAGTTGTACTTAATTGGTCATGTTATTTACTTCTTTGAGTCTTGGTTCTCTTGACCATAAATTGGAGGATAATGCTATCTATCCCGTGGGGATTTTGTGAATGTTAATTAGTCAAATATCTAAAATATTTACTCCACTGCTCTACGTAAATCCGGTCACTATTATTCTTTGATACGACATCATCAAATGTGCGTTTTGTTACATTGCAAGTCAACAAAAGCGAAATGCTTTGGAAAAGGAAGATATTCCTGTTATCCTTAAATCACGCTTCATGCTTTTTAAAGTAAGTCCTGGTTGGTGCTCTCGCTCAGGCAAGTCAATGCCTTGAACTAGTGGAGTCCAAGGAGAGGAGGTTTGTGGGCAGATTCCTGACAAAGATAAGGCTACCACAAAGATTCAAAGGAATGGATAGGGAGTAGGACTGGCAATATTAACTTGTAGGATAGGGTTACTGGGTAAGAAAAACATAGGCATTGTTTCAAGAAATAATCATAGCAAGTCTCACAATGAAGCTTGGTGTTCTATAAATACTTGGAAGCAGGCCAGACCTAAGCTAGCAAAACAGGCTGAAAAACAGCTAAAAATGATGCCCCAAGATAGGCACAGTGGACAGCTCCAAGTGAGGCCATTTCTTCCTTCCTGAAAAGGAGGCAACTCAGGATTACTCAAATCAATTTTAAAGATAAGCCAACATCTCTCTGCCTTCAAAGACCAAGATCTATTAGGGCGTATTTGATCCCCAACACCAGAGGAAATTTTTATATTTTTAATACTTCCAAATATAGGTTAGCAATAGCATAATGTCTGGACAGAACTGTTCAGAACTGGTTCTTCCTCACAGAAAAGGAGATCTACTGTGACCTTACTTGGTTTGGCTTGAGGTTTATCTTCATTCTTGGAGATTCTGAGCTAACCTTTGGTTCTATCAGAAAGGTCCCCAACTCCCTTCACACAACTATGATGTTGAAGTTTGGGGGTGGTGTTGGGTCAACTGTAGAATGTTTCAATTATGTGAGGTCGTGAGTACAGGAAAGTGCTCCCAGGTGTAAAGGTCTAGGGCCATATTTATCCTAGTCCATTAGATAGTCTAGTCAACTGTTGTTAAAGGTCCATAAAGGGGTGAATATAAATTCTGCTCTATTTTCTGTGTACCCCTGGGAAAGTCATTTAGTCCTTCTTGTTGTCTGTTATCTTATCTAAAATACAAAATGATTGAACTATAATATCATAGGGAAAGATAAGAAGTGCCATTACCAAAGATGAAGTAATTTGGAGTATTTGGCTTAAAATTGTTAGTTCAGAGACTCCAGAGATACAAAATATATCCCTGAGGAAAAAGAGAACAGCTGCAAAGGTATATCAAACTGGATTCAACCAAGCAGTTCCAGGACAAGAAAATCAAGCTATCATTAGTGAGGGGCTATAAGAACTTAGTTGCAAAGTACTATGGTGGCTTAGAATTGGGACAGGGGTTGAGCAGAACTTCTACACCAGGAACTGGTAAAAACACAGCTTTGAACTGGTAGTTGTCCTCCAAGTTCCAAAACTTCCAGATGACAGAATGTAGAGTTTTATGAAGTCCAAAATGTCCGAAGGGCAGTGCATCAGAATACAGGAGAGAGTTGAGGGCTAAAATGACCCTGCTGGGATGCGCAAACTTTGAATTATAGGAACCCCTCCAAAGAGCAGAGTTTGGCTGATGAGCTTTTATGCTTTTTTTTTTTTTTTTTGAAAAAGGAATCTCATTGTCATTTCTGAATATGAAATCAGGATTTCTCAGTTGTCATGTTCTCTAAGCACTGCATGAAATAAGGCCTTGTATTTTCTGGAGTAGAAAATTATCAAAGTGTGGTCCTTGGACCTCGATATGTTTCTGATACCATTTTAGGAAGTCTATAATATTCTCCCTTTCCAACTATACATCTCCAAGAGGCCTGATTTTCTTCTTATACTTCAGCCAAAAGAATAGATCACAACCAATTGGCTGGAAAAGCAAATATGAGAATCTAGTTGTTGTCTGTTGGGTCAGATAGTAACTAGATTTGCAAAAATATATAAACAGTTTCATCTTCTTACTAATTTGCTTTGAAAAATGTAGTTATATTCTTAAAAGTATATTTATTTTTCATATAGAATGACTTCATTGCTTCTTAAAGGTTAATTAAATAAAATTGTAAATCTGTTTTGATTTCTAATATCATAAATATCGATAAATATAACCTTCATAATAAAAAGCCCTTTGGAGGTCTCCAATAAGTTTTTGAGTGTAATGAGATCAAAATGTTTGACAACCCCTATTGCAGAGGCATAAGAATTCAACTTTTTGTGACTCGGTAATCAAGATCTTAGTAACAGTAAAGTGAGCAATGACCCTTGGTTTCTGAGTTTCTATGAGATGTTAAGTTGTTTGGGAGATATGGGAGCTGCCCTCAGCATGCAAGGTTCCCCCTTCGGGGGTCTGACTGCTTCCACCTTGGGCTGGCTTTGAGCTTTGGAGTAGGACATGACAGGTAATACTAAGAGAGGAGGCATCTGAAAAATGCAAAGGAAAGGGCTTGCAGAAGTGACCGATTAACTACAACCTGTAGATCTCTAAATGGCCTTCTAGAAACTTGTCATACCTACAGGAGAAACGATCTGTAAATACATAGGACTGGTGGTCCAGAAATTCCTTACCCCTTGCAGCCCCCGCCTGAAAGTCCCCCTCCCATACTGAGTTAGGAAGTGCGTGTAGACCCTTAGACAAAGGAATCACGTACCCCTTGCATGGACACTGCTGGGGTATATAAGCTGTAAGAAATCTAATGAGAAGGAGTTCCTGTTTTTGTAGTCTCACGTGCTCCGCTGGCCTAATAAATTCTCCTTCCTCTTAAGAAGTTGTCTGAGTGTCCAATTTCCTCTGTTGGGTGTCACTTCCTTCAACAAACTAGTAGGCATTACCCTATTCACCCACATTTCAGCTTCTGGAATAAACGAATGATGAAAGAAAGTGTCCTGCAATCAGGCACGATTAAACTAAATGAAAAACAAAAACAAAAACAAAAACAGGATAAATGCAAGAAAAACTTCTCTACTGACGTTGGTGATTAACATTACATTTTAAAATCTTATTTCTAGGTAACTGGTTGAAACTTCATTACTTAAGTATATTAAATATATCTTTCAATATATCACTGTAGTGTAGTTTACTGGAAACAGTAAACAATACTGTTAAGCTTTATTTATGGCAAAACTCAGTAAACTAGCTAATTGAGATAAAATCCAAACTAAATACATAAAAATAAACTTAGAATAGAATACTTTCAAATAAATTAAATATAATATTTTAATGTTTTATAATATGTCATATTCCAGCTAATACATAATGGAATTAAAAAATTCATGTATTACTGGACTTACTTTAATGAAAACAATTGCGATTTTTAGCAAGTCAGTCTCTTTTTACATATACTAAATTAGGAGAATGCATCAATAATCACCAACTCTAACATTTATTCACATTCAAGCCATAAACAGAGTAGGTTTCTTAAGTATATTTTGTTCTCTCAGGTTATAAAACATGTCACCTGTTATTTTATAATTTGTTTGTTTACCTTATAAACTATTATTGCTTTAAAGTTCAAAGGCGAACTTTATTACAACCTTAGATTAATCATCACAATTTAGTGACATTTTGTTGAAGATCTCAAGACTATCTTCACAGAAAAGTATGGTATTTCAAGCAAGAGTAGAATTTTTACTCTTAAGAATTTAGATATTTCAATAACATAACAATTTAGATATTGCAATAACATAATTCTTTTTCCATCACACATTTCGCTGGGTTGTCTTGGTGGTGGTGGGAGGGGAGCAAAGATAGAGGAGAGGGTTAGGAATACTCTTGGGCCATTTAACTTCTATTTCTCTGGGTCACTAAAATTTGTGTCACTTGATTTAGGAATTTCAGTTTTCACTACTCCTGGGTTTTAAATAGTTCAAGTAACTCTTTCCTAAAGTGTATGATTCCCAAGACAGCAGAATACAAATCAAAGACTGTGCTAATTCAAAGTCATCAGCTTATAGCTTGTCTGCCATGCTATTGCATTTTAAGTAACCAATTATCATTTAAAATTCTGGCTTCAGTGGCATTAAGGATATGCAGAAGTCATGAACTTTGTATGATTACAAAAAACTTAAATCTTCATTAAAGGGCACAGAAAGTTAATTAAAAGCTAATTAAAAGGGATACAAATTTTTGAATATCTGATATTCTCTACTTATTCTGGTCATCTGGAAAATTGAAAACTGTGGTCAATGTCAAGTAAAAGACACTAAAGTCTTTTTCTGGGGGCAATTTCAGCTGCTTGACTTTGTTTGAAAAGAGGGATTAATTGTTTACATAATGCATAATCCACTCACATAATATCAGAAGAAGGAAGAAATACTTAGTCTGTAATGTACTGAACAAATTCATTAATTTCAGGGGATCTGTACAGGGAATTCTCTAAAAAATTGAATTTATATTTACATTATAGTACATTCATACTGTGGTGTACATCAAAGCCTATGATTAATATACAAAGATTCCAAGTAAACAAGTATTGCTACTACGATTAACATTTGAGAAGAGTAATCAGTTGACTCCTTTATCTTCTTTACACAAAACAGATCTAGTTTTCAACAAAAGTAACAGAAAATCCTAAAACCAAGGATAATATTCTTGAAGAAGCCAATCAAATTACGTGAAAAATATGGGATTTATCATTAGAGAAAAATCAAGGGCACAAAAGAGGTCAGAAATTGAAAAGAAAATAATGCTACTAATATGACAAATGCAAGTCCCTGCCCGCTCTCCACCTCTACTTGTAGGACAGGATTTCATCTGCCTGCAGGACCAGCCCTGCCCATGTTCAGAGCCATTGTTACCTGATGGTCAGTGTGTGTGGAGCTTTGGGCAGCTATGAGTCTTTGAGATGTGTCAGCCACAGGTGGATCCCTGAGGCTGCACCTTGATTTCTTCTTCTGTCCTGAGTAGGATCTTTCCTATTTTAAAACACTGGCTTGTGCACTAGGGCTCTGCCAACCTTTTCCCAATTTTCTTCTCCCTTCCACATTTGAGGTCTGCTTCTTGTCCTACCAATTCCTAGCGGCTGCCTGAATTCTTGTCCCTATATGCCACTCATCTAGGCAACACACTGTTGTACTTCTCTTAAGACATACCTGTCACTCTCTGATAGAGAAAAAATTCTAATTTATGTTGTTATTTTCTGTTTCTGTCCTTGGCTGTCCACAAGAGGAATTTCTACAATAGAGAACTATCAAAGGCAGTACAGACTCTCCCTTTGCTGCACTGCTTCGGCTGCTCATAAATTGTTTCCATTTCCTCTGCTTTAATTGTATGTAAACCTGCTAAATCCTTTTCTTTCCTGTTTTCCTTAGCTTCTGTTGCTCCAACAAGGAGCTATGATCAGATACCAAAACTTCCTGGTTGCATTAAATAAATCATGTGTAACTGTGTGTATTCACTCTAACACATAAATTGTCTGTAAAAGTGCATTTACAATCATGGATAATATCTGCACAGCATTTTCTGGCTGAGACATGGCAGTGGGGGGTGTAATGCCCAACAATAACAATAAAAACAAAACACAATAGAAAGTTAATCCTATATGATGATTCCCAATACTTCCTCCAAGTGGATGATGTATTCTTTGTTATTCTTTTTATGGTAATTTTTAGAATAATGTATTTATTTATTCTCAATGCATAAAAGACAGGAGCCTGTCAGTCAAACAACCTCATGTAATCTATTCAGTCAAAAATTAACCAACCAAAAGTTCAAGAATGGTAATTAAGATGGTAAATGTGTAGCAGAGGAATTTTCTCTTGAAAGAAATTTAAATAATGCCACAATCCAATGCATCGTTTCCAATACCAAAGTCTGATCTCAACAGCACTGAATATATTTATTGAATGTATGAGGGAGTGAATGAGTTAGTGAATGGAGCAAGAACCAAGAATTCCTAAGAATTCCAAATCCTGTCTCAGGAATTCTTCCTTGGTGACTATGTGGCTGTTGAGTAGCCTTCTCTCTGCAAAGTCCCCAACTGGGATCCATTTTATGAATGCCTTGCAAGTTGAATGACCCTGGTATTTTAATGCAAGCAGTGTTTATTGACTGTGATTGAGTTTGGTAATATTCATAATGACCATTTATAATCATCTGAACAGAAATTGAGAACAATTTTCAGGGTCCAGATATTTGGTATGAGATAGATGAAACATTTAGGTTTTGAATGTTTAACTTATATCCAGATGTTTTAGCTGGTATCTTCATAATGCATCCTCTCCAGCAAAGGCCAGATAAGTGAATAAGTTAATAAATAACCAATATGAAACCACAGAAATAAATAAGCAAACAAAAAACAATTTTACCATAAAAAACAATTCTTAAATAGCAAATGTTGAGCTAAAACAAGTAGAATTTTAACCAAAACGGTCTATTCTGTTATATCTGCAGAAATGCATTATCAACAAAACCTGTTATTAAACCATAACAACAATTTAGGATGGAAAAGGATATTAGGGAGCTAGAATTTTAGACAAGGGATAACGTTTTATATGCATGAGTTTCAATAAAGCAGCTGTTTTGATAATTATATCACTGGGCAAATCAAGAGCAGATAGATGACTTACTTTGCTCTAGAGTAGCAGTAGGTTTTTCCTATTCACCAAGAAAACTCACCAGACCAGACTTCTTATACTTTCTTATCACTTTTATCACCCAATGCTTTGATAAAGTACCTTGCCTCTCATATAAAGCCGTTGTATTTAGTGATCAACAAAATTTTCCACTATAGGTATATAGATTATGATTCTCCTGTAATAGATGACAATCATGGAAATGAATCCTATTTTCCATAGATTAGATAAGCTTATGTTAAATTATATTATGCAAACTTGAGTGTAATATAATACTTGTAATCATTTAATATTTATTATTACTGTTATAGCACATCAAGAACAAATTCACTAAATCTGCATGTACACCAAACACTACTTGATAAAATTAATAACTAAAGTAACAATACTTAGACTCAGATACACAGAGAGAGAGAGAGAGAGAGAGGGACAAAGGGACAGACAGACAGATAGACAGAAACAGAGGGAGTCGGAGAGAGAGAGAGAGGGAGAAGGGGAGAGAGACAGATAGACAAACAGAAAGGACAAAAAAAAACCCACAGAAAGTGAGTAAAATCAAGTTAAATTATAGTCATGGAGCCTGGGAAAATTTCAAATTCTCTCTGAGTAGGGGTGGCTTTAGTAGTCATGCTGAAATGGCACTGTTTTGCTGAACCCTGACTGCTGTAACTAATGCTATTTTTAAAGTTGATTTGTATATCGATAATTAATATACTACTAGGATGATATTGCATTACTCAAATATGTTACATAACTTAGTTTATATTGTCAACTGGGAGGTAGAATTCTCATTTTATCCTACATTTAAACTAACACTGACATTCTGAAATAATATTTATTAAGAATACATTCACCATATGCAGAACGGCATGAACATATTTTTATAACAACTTTGTCCTCGAGAACAAAAAACATATTTGTTTCAAGAATTGTGGGAGAGGAAACTAGGTCTTTATTAGCTTTTTTGGTTTATAAGCCTATGTGGATAAATCCTTTTTAAGAATGATTAATTTATATCTGACACAACTCTTGGAAGAAAAGATTCCTTAAGTCTTATTGAGGAGTTTTTCCCTTCTCTGACCTCTGCAATTTGATCACAGCTTAATAAGTATCTTTGTTTTCTACCCTCCCTGTTGTGCATGCTATAATCCAAACAAATCCACATATTTGGAATTTATGAACTTGTGCCTTCACTAACGTGAATTTTCTGTTGAAAAGATCCCCCCCAGACACACACAATTAGACAAGCTCATTTAAAAACTGTAATAGACTAAAGGAGGAAGTACAGTTTTTACTTAACATGTTAAAATGGTCTCACTAATAATCAGAAAAATGGAAATGAAAGTATAAATAAAAAAACACATTTTTACCTATTAAATTGCAGAGACATGTATAGATGACCCTTTGCTGGTGAGGCTGGGGTGAATCTAAAGCCATCTTATATGGCTGAAGAAAAGATTATTTTGCCTTTGTAAAATAAGTTGGAATAATATGCTGAGTTGTAAAAAAAAAAAATTTAGAAGCATAGATTTGATAATCCCACTTTTGTAAATTTCATCCTAAGGAAAGAAACCAAAGAAGGAGAAAAACATATCTTACCAATAAGATAAAGATGTCCACTTCCAATATCATTTTTGATACTAAAAGAAACTTGAATATCAAAGTGGAAATATTAATTAAATTATGGTAGAGCTCTCTGATACAATATTATGTTACAACTAAAAAAGTTATAATTATGAGGACAAATTAAGCAACAAAAATTCTTTTGATAAGATACAAAGTTTAAAAAGCATAAATGCAATATGATTATTACTATATACAATATGTATACATGTAAAAAAATGCTTGAAAGACATGTAACACAGATAATAGGCTTGTTAGTATGATGGAATTAAGTGTGTTTTCAGTGTATTTTCCAAACACTGTATAACATTTTCATGCCATTTTATAACAATAATTATAATAATTGAAATTCATTTTTTAACTCCCATTATAAATAGCCCCCCTTCCAAGAAAGCTTTCATAACACCTCATTTACATCTTATTTTGGGACTTTAATATGTTCTTGAATTATAGTTATGAGTTTACTTGCAATAAACTAATAAGCTGTGCATTAATTTGGTCCTAGATTTTGGAAATGAGCATACGAGTTTGTAAATGGATCCTGGGTTTCATTAATAGTAAGTATTGTGATGAAAATTTGAAGATGCATATATTCGTTTTTCTATTCTGCTTAGAAGTGATAATAAATGCCATGTTAAACACCTGCAAAATTCATAGGGTCTCCTTCTCCAATGACTAAATATGATCTAATATTTTCATATGGAGTTTCTGCATGGAAATTTCATATTATCTAAATTTTCATATTCTCTTTTGAAAATGGTAACTAATTTCACCCTTTTATTTTTTTATATTGACAGCAAAGAAATTATTCGCCACAGTTATTTAAAAAAATTCAACTTTGAATACAGTATTTTCCTAAATCTTTGCTGTTAGAGACAGGGTCACAGAAAGCAATAATTTTTCCTAGAGTTTGAAGCAGAGACACCACCACCCCTCAACCCAGGCAATCTTCATGGTTCAAAGAAATGCATTTGCAACAGAATTTACAAGAGGATCTGGAAGAAGAACAAAAGGGAAAAGCCCTTGTTTCGAGTCCAAGTTCTCCTGATTAAGCACAGAGTAATCCGGTTTGCTAGAGACTTAGACCAACATAGCTAGTGAGTTATTATTCAAGCAACTTCAGATTTAAAAAGAGTTTTTTTAAAAGTGAGATTTATTCCAGGTATGCAAGGCTGGTTCAGTATTTGAAAATCAGTTAATGTAATCCAGATCGACAACCTAAAAAGAAAAACTACATGCTCATATCAATGCATGCAGAAAAAGCATTTGATAAAATCAACACTTGTTAATGATAAAAACTCTCAGGAACTAGGAAGAGAGAACATCTTCAACCTTATGAAGAATACCCACAAAAACCTCATAGCTAGCACACTTAATGGTGAGAAACTTGAAGATTTCTCACTAATATCAAGTACAAAGTGTGTCCCATCTCACCGGTTCTTTTCAACACTGTACTAAAAAGTTCTAGCTAATGCAATAAGAAAAATAAAGGAAATAAAAGGCATACATATTTGAAAGAAAGAAATAAAATCATCTTTGTTTACAGATTACATAAATATCTATATAGAAAATCTGAAAAAACTGACAAAAAAACTCCTAGAACTAATGAGGAATAACAAGGTTGCAGAATATGAGGTTAATATGCAAGTTGATTGCTTTCCTATATCCCAACAATGAACAAGTGGAATTTGAAAAAAAAAAAACAATATTATTTATAGTAGCGCCATGAAAATGAAATATCAAGGTATAAATTTAACAAAATATGTATAGGATATATATGAGGAAAGTTGCAATACTCTGGTGAACAAAATCAAAGAACTAAAAAATGGAGAGACAGTCCATGTTTTCTGGCAGGAAAATTCATTCTAAACTTGATCAAAGATTCAATGCAATTCCAACCAAACTTCCAGCAAGTTCTTCCATGGGTATTGATAAATTGATTCTAAAGTTTATATGGATATGCAAAAAGACACAGAATAGCCAACACAATATTGAAGGGAAGATCAAAGTTGGCTGACACTATCTGATTTCAAGATTTACTATAAAACTGCAATAATTAAGACCGCATGGCATCAGTGAAAGAACAAAGGGATCAAACAGAAAACAGAGCCCAGAGATAGACTCACATAAATACAGTCAATTGACAAAGGAATAAATGCAATATAATGACACAAAGATAATTTTTTCAACAAATGGTGCTTGAACAATTGGAAAAAAAAATGAATCTAGACGTAGACCTTATACCCTTCACAAAAATTAATTCAAAATGAGTCATAGACCTAAATGTAAAATGCAAAACCCTGCAACTCCTAGAAGATAACAGGAGAAAACCTAGATGATCTTGGATATAGCGATGACTTTTAGCTAAGACATCAAAGACATGCTCCATGGAAAAAATAATTAATGAGCTGTAGTTCATGAAAACTAAAAACTTCTCTCTAAGACATTGTCAGAGACTTTCGCAGAGTATATTCGCAAAAGATACTTCTGATAAAGAATGTTACCCAAATATACAAAGAAATCTTAAAACTAAGAAAAAAGGACAAACATCCTGATTTTTTAAAATGGGCCAAAGTCCTAAACAGATACCTTACCAAGAAGATCTACAGATGGCATGTAAGCATATGAAAAGATACATCATATGTCATCGGTAAAATTCATATTAAAACAATGAGATACCACTACACACCTATGAGAATTGGCAAAATCCAGAATACCACCAAACGCTGGTGAGAATGTGGAGCAACTCATGTTAATTGCTCATGAAAATGCAAAATGGTACAGTCACTTGGAAGACAGTTTGGCAGTTTCTTACAAAAGTAAATATACTTTTATCATGTAATCCACCAATTGTGCTCCTTGATATTTACCCAAAAGGGATGAAAAGTTGTGTCCACATAAAAACCTGCACGTCTGTTATAATAATTATATTTATAATTGCCAAAACTTGGAAGCAACCAAGATGTCCATCAGTAGATGAATGGACCACCTTTCCTACTGCTACTGCCATTTACTCATTCATTCTCTCATTTCAAACATTTACTGAATATCTGCTATTGTTAGACAGTGATTTAGGTGCTAGTATTACAATGATAAACCAAAAAGATTAAACACGAAGATATTAAATGCTACAATGAAAATAAAACAGAGTGTGACTAAGGTCTTATTGAGGCTGGATAGTTAGCAAAGGCATCTTTGAGGAGTTCGCTTGTAAGTGGAGACGTGATTAACAACAAGTAATTAAATATGGGAGACGGTGAAATAGCATTCCAAGTAGAAGCAATACAGCACTAGAGCCATAAGGTGGGAAGAAACTGGAGGTGTCCAAGGTAGAGAATAAAGGCAAGTATGGTTGGAGCGCAGGACCCAGTGGAAGATGGGTGGCAGGTGAGTTTGAGGAGGAAGACAGGGGTCAGATTGCATAGGGTCTTATAGGCAGCGGGAGGGATTTGAGTATTATTCTAAAGGTAATAATAAACCCTGGAGGGCTTTATGCATGGGCCACTATGCAGAGTTACCACAATCTGATCTCCACTTAGAAAATTGTTGCCATTGGAGGAGATGAGATGAAAATAAGGATAACTTCTGGGAGGCCACTGCCTTAGAGCAGGTGGGAGATGATGGCATCTTCGACTTTGGTGGCTGACCCCTAAGGAGGTAGGAATGGAGGGGATGGTTTTGTCATGTATTTTAAAGACAGACTCAGTAGGGTTTGCCGGTTGATTTTAAAAAATCCCAACGTCCTAAAACTAATGGGAATGGGGAAGCTGCACTTGATGAAATTCCTGCGAAGTGATAACTGAATTGCCTCAGGTGTGTGTATTCCATTCTACACATTAATGCCCCAAGAGGTTGGCTTGTATGTCCTCTGCTGAGGAGGACCCACAGACAACACCTCGAGCAGCGCAGCCGACTCTAAAAAGCAGGCAGGCAAGGTCCTAACTCCAGCAGTTTCAACACCCCAAGGGTAGCTTTGGAGCACAGCTAGGAGTTTCACTGTTGCAGAGCCACAGTTTCTTTGTCTATAAAATAAGGAGTTTTAAATTATGTGTTCTCTTCCCTTGCTTCCAATTTTAAGATTCTGTCTTAAAACCCTGCTGGGTTCATTCTAGGAATCTTGAGTGTTTAAGCCACACACAATAAGTAAATTACAGTAATAAAGATACTTCAGGTGTTTTTTATTGTCTCATTTCTACACTTAATTCTGAACTTTAAAAATGTCTTTGTTTGTTTTGGTTTAGAATTTATAGCTCTTCTGATGTGATAGCAAGTAAAATCCTTTTTGCTCGAATAGTAAGTCTGTTCTTGGAACCGGGGACACAACTATTTTCTTTTGAGGTACATAAACTCTAGTTGGAATGTTTCCCTGTATTCTAGAGTAAGCAAATTTTTTCTTGCAAGATCAACTCCCCAGAGTGAAAAATACATATTATACATAAATACCCATTATATTATACATGTAACATATATTTGCCATTATGGAGCATACACTGTGATAAATGTCATAGTGTGATAAGTGATTTTAACATATGAACTAATTAAACCCTCACAACGAGAAGTCATTGGTATATTTTATCCCATTTCATCAACGAGTTCACTTCACCTTAGCATTTGGTAGAGCTAGGATTTCACGACAGTTCTGCCGGACTCCTTGGTCCAGGCTAATTGCCCCCAAGACAGAATCCCCCAGCTGTTCCCACAGCATCCTGCCATCACTTACGCCCTTCATGCTATCTGAGGCTGCAGTCTGTCAAAAATTTTCAAATTATTCATAAATAGGTCTCATTAAAATTTTCTAGCAAAGTCGAGTACATCTTCCCAAACAAATATTAACACAACTTTAGCATAGGCAAAACCCCAGTGCCTTCTTGAGCCTCCCAGCACCAGTTAAAAGAAAGGTTTACACTACACCGGTTGCCTTTGTGAAAGATTTCTTTCTTTCCCTAGTCACATTCCCTTCCCCTGTTTCTCACCTTATCCAAAATTCAGCAGAAGTCCACAGGGCACAGAGCTCAGAATGTATTATCTGGTTATTAGTTTTTAATTTTCCTCAGAAAGTCTGAAGGGCTCCTGCAAACTCTGGTTACATGTGGGCTTGTATCCTTCCTGCCTTTGGCACCCTGCTGCTCTGGGTCAAGGCCAGCTCCTTGGCAAGAGTGTTTCTTTTGTTTCTAAGCACACATTACCAGGTACTTTGCCTTCTTGATGAGAAGCCTGCATGGTTGGCTTGCTTTGACTGCTTTTTGATCTCCAGGTCACAGCAGGGCATGAGGTGGTCAGGAGCAAAAAGCCAAAAAAAAAAAAAACAAAACAAAAAAAATCCAAAAACAAAAACAGAAAAAACATTTATCCCGAGGTCCCCAGATCCCGGAATTCACAAGATGTTCTCAATATCAGCATTACATAAGTATTTTCTTTATGTTTATATAACCGAACAGAGGGAAAACATATTTTAAAGCAAAACAGATAGAAACCTTTACTACTGTTTTCTGTAGGGGTAGAGGGAAGTAGAAGTATTGTTTGCATTACTCTGGAAATCAGTCAATCCCCCCTTCCCTTCCTCTTGCAGACACTGATAAGGGAAGGAGAAATGAGAAATGAGGCACATCAATGAACTTTGTGTATATAATGGGACGGCTGCAGCCAAGCTTGGGGTCAGAGGCTGGAGGGGGTTGCCACATTCTGCATGAAGCACTAAGATGATTCCATTTTCTTTTGCTTTGCTCCAGGAAGAGAGAGCTATGCTATGTGGGCAGGCTGACCTGAGTTGGCAGAACTGGCATTTGACCAGAATGTCTAAAGTGTTAACTGTACATTTCTTTTGTGCTGTGCACACTCTCTATCTTCTCACACTTTAGTAAAAACTTTCTTAGTGCTTTAATTCTTATGCTTAGTTTGATTTGATTTGCTCTTTTGTGGCAAGGAGGGATATTATATCTAAGTGAGATATAGTACAGGGAAGGGACATTATGTGTGGGATGGTGAGAAAATTCATAAACTTAACAAATTTAGGAGATGTGGGAGTATAGAAATAGAAGTGACTCTGAACAATGTAAGCCTTCCTGTCCTCCACCAGAATTCTTGGCATGATTGGAAAAAATAGGAAGCCCTCACCAAACATGTTTGAACCAACTACTTTTAAATCTCAATGGATGGGGGGTGCCTCATCTGATATCTAGAGGCCATTAACCAATGCAACTGCTATTTTAAAACTATAATGCAGATTTCATCGATTCTTTTTGTAGTTGCAGTGGAAACAGAATAACAGCCCCTCCCAACCGCCCTGCCAAGATGCCCACATCCTAATCCCCAGAAGCTTTGGATATGTTGGGTTAGATGGCAAAGGAGATTTAAGGTTGCTGGTGGAATTAAGGTTACTAATAAGCTGACCTAAAAATAGGGAGATTATCCTGAATTACCCGGGTAGACCCAAAGTGATCACTAGGGTCCTTAAAAGTAGAAGAGGGAGGCAGAAGCAAGGGTCAGGGTGGTGTTCTAACAGAAGGACTCCACACTATTTCTGGTTTTCATGATGAAGAAAGGGAGACATGAGCCAAGGAATGTGGGCAGCTTCTAGAAGGTGGGAAATATAAGGAAATAGATTCTCCCCTGAGCATCCAGAAAGAAACTCAGCACTGCCAACATCTTGATTTTAGGCCAGTGAGACCATGTTGGACTTCTACAGAAATCTTAGATAACAAATTTGTGTTGTTTTAAGCCACTAAGTTTGTTATGGCATAAAAAGTGTACTTGTATCTGTTAGTTATCTATTGCCACACAATAAACCATCTGAAAATACAGTGACATAAACAATAATGATAATTTACTTTGTTTGGGAATTTATAATTTAGCCTGGGTTCAATAGGGCAGTTTGTCTCAGTTCTATACACCATCAACTTGGTATTTCTTTCGGCGGATGGAGAGTATATGTTCAAGATGGCTCACTCTCATAGCTGAATACGTATTAGGGGTTAGCTGGAGCTTGGATGAGATCCCAGCTGAGGCTGTGAGCTTGGGAACTCATTCCCATCCCACATATGTCTCTCCACAGGCTGTGTGGGTTTCCTCAGAGTATGATGAAAGATGATTGCAAGATCAAGCATCCCAAGAGAACAAAGGAGAAAGAACAAAGCAGAAGTATGTGACATTGTCATGACTTAGCTTGGTAAGTAACATTTCATTTCTGCCATACTCCTCCTACTCAGGCTTAAAAGGAGGGGACATAGATTCATCTTCAGAAAGGGAGTGAAAAGTTTCTAGTAGAACATGTGAGATGGGAGCTATTAGTGAGGTCATCCTTGAAAGATACAATCTGCAACACTCACTTATGTGAAATCTCAGCCTTTTGTGCTCTAACTCCCAAAATTATTTCTGGAAGACCACAGCACATTTCTCATGTGTGTTTTAAAATAAGCTTTGTATTTACCACCTGATATTTGCAGTTTTATTTCTCTTCGCTTGTTTCCTGCCTCTGTTCTGAGTACAGCTGCATCTTCTGGGTGATGGAAGGTTTGTTGTTATTCTCGCTGCACTGCCACCCTTGAGAAGGCAAAATGCTTAGGCTGTACAAAAGAGGAATGACAGCTTTCGGTGTCTGCTTCCAGTATTACACTGTTAAGGAATGTCCAAGTAGGACACTAGTTCTTTAAGAAGCTCCTCAAATGGAATCTAGCAAGTCAAGACCTAATTGTATTCTGAAATATCTATATTAGGTTCAGACTCACAATAACGGAATTACAATTTCAACAGCCTTTGGAAATATTAATTATTCAAGGTACATAATCCCACATAGTCTTAGCTGATTGGCAATCACATGGATTAAGGTTTCTGCCTTTTTTGCCACAATATCTTTCTTTCTGTCTTTCTCATGTGGAAGACTAAGCTTGGTTAAATGACAGACAAAATAGGTAAACTGAAAGATGTTAAATTTTCTATATCCTGTGCTTTTTAATATCAATTAAGTAGCTACCATATGGAGATCTCACACTTTATAACTGCCTAGTTCTTTTTTTTTTTTCTTTTCAAATAAGGGCCTGCAAAATTTTGGCCCCCATCCCAAATGGCTTCAACCTCCTGACTGTAGGGGATGCCTAATGAATGGGCCTTGCTTGTTGTAGTCAATACTGTCCAACAGAAATTTTTGTGATGATGAAAGTGCTCTATATCTGAGCTGTCCAATAATGGTAACCACTAGCGACATGTCACTATTAGGCATTTGAAATGTGGCTACTGTGACTGAACAATTGAATTTTTAATTTAATCCAATTTAATTTAAAGGTAAATAGCCACACGAGGTTAGTAGCGACTATATTGAACAGTATGCCTCCAAATGATGAAATCCTACTGTGACTTCCAGGTCTTCAGCTTCTGAAAGCTCCCTCACAGCCAAGGAAGGAGGTTTGAAGAAATCAGAGCCCCAGTAAGATTTGGGAGCATATAAGCCTGTTATATATGGTTATAATTCTAGTTGTGTCACTAAACTTAAAGGCATGAGGAACAGGCCTGGACTTTGGCTTTATCCCTGAATAGTTTTATTTTATACGGTTAGCTTCATTCACCAAAGACATAGCTATGCCAATTATCTTATGATCACGAACCTTATGGCCATTTTTACTAGAAAGAGCATCCTGATTGCTCTCATGAGACTTGCCAAATCTTGCTTTGATATTGGCAAAGTCTGCCCTGCAGGCCTGCATTACCTTTCTCTCATTTTTTTCCAACATGATGAATAGCTCAGTAGAGTCCAACAGAAGAGCTCTTCAAGGCTTAAAGCAGAGACAAGTTTTTACTTTGGGTCAGCTATAACTGCCAATAAATAGGTATTGAAACAATGATTCGGTGTAAGAAATCTTAGTGGCTTACAACAGAAACAAGTATAGGTTCTCTGGGTTCAGCTGATCCAGGCTGAGTGCCCCTGAGTTTGCCTCCAGGGTACAGAATAGGTATAGGCCTGCTCTGTATATTTTAGTACAGGTTTTCATAGAGACAATTAGAAGCTCAAGAGAGAAAGCCTAGTCTTAAAAGCACATTTCAAGATGCATAGGTTAACATCCCATTGGCCAAAGGAAGTCATATAGCCGAGCCAAGAATCAAAGGGTGGGAAGTACACTCTTCCCACTCTGAGGCCACGGAGAAGGTATGGATGGAGAACACTGCTACAAGACAGTGAAGAACTGAAAACAGTAACTTAATTTACCACATCTACATTGACTTACTCTCTGCCCCTCTACCTCCCCCCATACACTTATTTTTCTGATAGTCTAATAAAATCAATGCCTTCTAAAAGCTCTGGAGAGACGATGCTCTACTACTCTCTGTTTCACTTCCATTTTTGAAAAACATTACTTTAGTCCCTTTTTCTTATGGCAAATATATCAGCAAATTTATCTGAAAATTGGTTTACCAATCGGGATCTTTAACAACTTATTTGATATTCTCAATGTGACGTGACAGAACAATCAGTCTTAAAGCAACAATTTTGTTACATTTTCTCTTTTTCTTAGCCTTTGATGTTCATTTAGTTGAAAACAAACCCACAATTTAATACCTGATCTCGCTACAGTTATTCTACTTGGAGGACTCATTTTAGCTTTGTCTAAATTATTCAAAAAATTTAGAAGCCAAATCTTTAATATTAATAATATATTGTTATTTTTAAAAAGTAGGATAGAGGATTAGATACATTGATACAAAGATACTATTATATAAATAAATATTTGCCTTTATATGTGCTTAGATGAGATCAGGAAGGCTAGGTTATCACTGGGGAGGGGTAGTGATGTCTCATTTTCACTTTATCCCTTACATACTATTATATTGTTCGATTATTATTCAGTAAGTTAAGTGTTATTTTTATGCCAAAAAATGATGTTAAAAATAAAAACCATATCATTATACCTCAAATATTTTGACAGGCTGTCAAAGCTGGCAGGATAGAAAAAATCCCTCATATTTTCATTATTTACAAGTTCCTAATTTTGAGTTACCTTTTCAGAGGAGGAGAGAAAAAGGTGTGGGTGGTTTTTAAGGGTCAGTAGCAATCTTTCAGGGTTCAGCATGAGCTTTTAAATTTTGTATTGCTCTAGTTCCAATTGAGTTTTTCTTTAGTTCTTGATTTCTAAATATCTCTTACTCTAAAATAACTTGCCTTTGCAACCATTTCTAAGCATTCCAGATTGCTCAGCTTCCCATAAATGGAAGTCACTTAGAGGAAAAGTGAACAAGAGTTTCTGTTTTCTTATGAAAGCTCCATGATCTCTGTAACATCGATTTGTGCCATCTTAAAATGAATTGTAGTGAGGCAACAGATGTCATCTATTTTAACAGCAAGAGCTTTTAACTTCACTCAGATATTCCTGTTTTTCCCTTAAAATAATCTCAATCCCAAAGAGAAAAATATTACAAAACACAAATTTCCCAGGACCAGGCTCCTTCTGCCTTACTTTAGCAACTGTCAAAGTTTCATAAATCAAATCCATGACCCTTTGGGGAAGTTGGTTCCTTCACTCCAGCTATTTGCATACTTTATGTGTGTCTAATGGTAAGGAGAATGACCCAGTGGTTAGAGAGCAGGCCCTTTGATTCCGGAATTTGAAGCCATTACCGTACTGTATAACCCCTAACAAGTAACTAAACCCTTATGAGCTTTATTATCTTTTCTAGCACAGTGAAGATAAAATGACACACACACATCATGAGGTCCTGTGAGGATAACACAAGAGAGCATGTGAAAGGATCTAGGCTGGAGGGATACCCAATAAAACTTCGCCCTCCTAATGCTTCTCCACTGATTAACTGTTCCCCTAATGCCTAAAAGAATTAGTATAAATCTACCAGGTGAATCTTTACTCTCCAAAAATAAATAGGATCTCGTACAGTATGCTACTTTGTGAGAAAATCTGTGAGTGACTGGGATCTAAACTAGATCCACTTACACAATTTATATAATTATTTCACATTCATAGGTTGCTTAAAACTGAAATTTGTATAAGAGCAAAATTGGGGCACATCTGTTTTATAATGCTTCTTTTTTAGATTTTTCTTATGCCGTGACAGAATACATACATGAGTGAGTACAAAAGGAGGCAAAGAGTTCCTTTTTTGGACATGAAATTTCAGTTTAAAAACCGTAATTAGAAGATTATAAATCATGTAACATTGTTCCAATTTTATTATAATGTACTTCAGGGAATGAATTTAATTTTCTTAAATATTTCAATAGGAAAAGGATCATTTTTCACTTTCCAGGGTTCTAGCTATATTGAATTACACATCATCACATAATGTTATTGAATTTTATTTTCATATTATATACTATCCCTCTGTAATCAATATCTGGAACATTTAATTCCTGTAAATGAGAATTAAATTCCTGTAAATGGGAATTTTCTTATTAAAAATGCATAGAATGTAAAACAAACTGATGACTATTTCATCTATATTGTATAATACCTTCTTCTGCCCTTCAACATATATGCACATTATTTTAGTCACACTCTCCCAGAAACTAAAGATAAAAGACTATTGCTTCAATGAGTAGAACATTTCTCAGAAAAAAACAATATAATAGAGATAATATCTGCTATTCAGTGGATACAGAAATGGATCTGACTTAGGCTTATCAAATGAAACCTTTTCTCATCTGCCACAGTTACTTTTTCACAAGGTTGCTGGTGAAGGATCATGGAAGATTTGGAGCTTTTGGCATACTGGAGTAGAGAGTGGGCTATGAGTTCCTCAAGAAGTCACTACGAGGGTACTTTTGGTGAAGAGAGAATTAATTAAATAGAGACTTGTAGAAGCCACCGCTATGGAGTTTAGTTCAAACAATCTCAGGTCCTAATGTTATGAATGCATAATATTTATTTTGCAAAGGATTCCAAAGAGCCTTGACTCTTTTTAAAACTCAATTATAACTCAGGCTGGTAGCTGACATGCCAAATTCTAGTAGGCATAATTTGAAAAGGATGAGAAATTATCACAGGTGGTAACAGATCCAAATGCGATGCAATAGTAAAGCACCAAAGCTTTCACAGAGGACTTGAAAGAGGCTTGATATGGTGTGCTGGTGCCTGCCAAATACCATCTGTCCTCGAAATGGCTGGTTGGAAAATTTTATACCAAATTAAAAGCCTATCTGAATTTTAGTCAAAGAAAGAGACAGCCTTGTATACTGCATGTTATCTGTAGTTATCATAACCCAAAGATTTATACTGTAACCAGTTAATTTTTGAACAAGAACATCTCCTTCAGTAAAAACAAAAGAACATAAAGAAGTCATAAGACTTTTACATTTGTTTTCAATATGACCATCCTTAGGGGGAAAAAAATCAGGTTCATTACATAACTTATTTTTATTATTATGAAACCCAACATTTATTACTCGACTGATGTACTTAGAAAGGAAATTTTATGACCATTATAGGGATCTTCATAGGAAGCTGCTAATTTTCTTAAAATATTAACTACTATAAATAAGCCCCAGTGCCTGTGGCTTCTTTGCCCACAGGCTCGGGTAGTTACTCCACCACACTTAGTACCATGGCTATTTCTGAGGCACTCCTACCAGCTCACCATCTCTGATGGCCAAATGCCTCATCCTTCCATAAGCAAGGGTGAGGAATCAGTGCTTTAGCATTTGCTACCTCCATTCCCCACCAGCCCCCAGATATTTCTGAATCTCCATCAAGCCCAGCCCTGGTAGAACTCACTGCACTAGTGGGATTTTGCCAAGCTGTGTGATTCTTGTTTGCTCCTCTCCTTAATGGTGGTTCCCTGTCTTTTTGTTTGTATGTTTTCTGCCATCTATAAAATAAAGACCAAATATCCTAAGAAGTATTTGTCTATAAGGCTTCTGTGGTTAAATTCATATAAGAGATAGGCACAATCCATAGTGCATAGTTAACATTCAAGGAATTATTATTATTAGGAAGGCAAGTGCTTTGATCTTGATTCTAAGAAAAAGCCAATCTGTTGAATCATGATGCTGCACAGTGTTTTGCTTCATTTAGAGTCATTTTCCTGAATTCTTTTTATACTGAAGTCACTGTAACTTTTAAAATGTATAATCATCTCAAAAAAAGTTGTCACGCTGAGCAGTCAGACAACCACGTGTGAGGTCAACTGTTTTGCATGTATGTAATCAAAAAGTATTAAGTATCTGCTTATCAATAAGGAATGTTTTCATTGAAAACAAACACATATGACTTATATGATTACAAATGCCATACTTCCTTGGGGATGCCATCTTCTGAAATCCTCTTCACTTCTACCTCTAACCCTCAGTGCATCCCTTATCAGTGTCAACCTGGATCCAGACTCAGTCCCTGATTTAGCTTGTGGGTCGCTGTCCTTTTTGGCTCTCTAATGAGAAACCAACACGCTTTTGAACTCACCTAAATTATGACAGTAAATGAGTAATCTATTGTTTCCTGTTTCTCTTTGAATAGATACATTTTTATGACCCTGATACATTTTAGAACCTTATCCATTAAGAATTAGATGTTAAATCTCAGAAAAAGGACATTTTTTTTCCTAGGTATTTCAGCTCCCAAAGTTGTTATTTTGGAAGAAGGTATCTTTTACATGAACAACAATAAAGATAATACTTTTCCTTCTGAATGGAGTTATTTTTCTAGATTATTTCTATAGTGACAACAAGCTAAGGCAACAAACAAAAAAAAATCTAAATGATCAAGAAAAGCTAAACTTCCCCATATTGATACTTACTCTGTTATATATGATAAAATATTAGGTAACAATAATTCTGTATTAAATTCTAATTAAAAATTTGTCTAAAATACGTTGGTTCATAATCTTGCCTTTCTAAGTGTAATGAATGTTCCTTAATATTTGTTTAATAATTTAGCCTACAGTGACTAAAAGTAATTTTTCATAAAATTCAATCTTACTTTTAAAGACTAAGACACAGAAATTATATCAGATTAAATATGTTCTAGTGATGATATTTTTGTGAAATTTAATTTTTGCAAAAGTTTCCTATTCACTTTTTTTTGGTCATTTACCCTTTTACCTAAAAGCAGAGTAGAGCATACTCTGGTTAACTGTGTTTTCAGTTAATAGTTCAAAAAAATCGGAATAATGGCCAGATAAAGCAACAACAGAACACCTATGTATCGTGCCCATTCTGGCCACAACTTCAGTAAGGCAATATCATATAAATGATGCTTACAGATCTATCCTTATATAGACATGCCTTATTTTTTAATTACCATTATAAACACAGTGAATGCTTAAATCTAAAACGAAAAAAAAAATCCAGATATTTGCAAATTCACAATAACTCTATGGCATATTATTTTCCCCATTACTGAAAATGTTAGGAATTGCCTTTGGCTTCTGATGACTCCTTAAATACAGAATAAAATAATTTAAAGTTATTTTAAAGCTATGAAAAATTTTTTTCTTAGATCTCCTTACTCTGCTTTCATTTTCATTCTAAACATTAAAGATGGATTTCCTTTGGGGTTGGAAATAACACAAATGATATCCTCAGAAGATATTATATATTCAAAGATAAATAGAGAAAAAATAGCCCTATTTGAATGGACTCAAATTCCTGCCTTAGACCATGTTATGGGCTTACAGGGTCAAAAGTACAAATGCTATACCCCCAAAGGCCAAAGATTTATTGAACAGAAGTTTTGTTTGTTTTTTAAAATTGTTAATAACCATTTCCTAACATTTGTTTCAAGATTTTCTTTTAGTGGTTTAACCTTGAATAAACTTGTGAAAGTCCTGTCCTTTTTATAACTTTTAAAAGCTCTAAAATGAAAGCCACTGGGTTCATTTTACTTTTCTTTCTTCCTTAATCAGGATTGATGATTTGGTGTTGGGAAAAGCCCAGCAGAGACTGGGAGGTGGTGATCTTGGTTTTTAACTCCTGTCTCTACCTGGATTGGATGGGTCCCTTGACTTTGAATTACTGAGATAATTTGTAAAATGAAGGATTTAGAGGAACATAATCCCTACTGCCCCATTTTTAATAACTTTTTATAATCTAAATCTATTTACACACTAATAAGTTACAGAATAGAAAGCAGATGACCTTAAAATAAGTGCTTTCAAAATTATTTTCTATTTTTTTTCTCATTAAGTTTATTTTACAGAGCATTCTTGAACCTGAAAGTATGGCTCAATGAGCATAAATAAAATTTGAACCACAAAACTTTGAGTTGCTTATGAATAAATGATCTACAATGATCAAGATGGGTTAGAGTATTTTCCTATTTCCATAAAGACTACTAATTTACAAAACCACATGGTTAAGTAATGTAACTAATTACCTATAAAACTGCGAAGCTTTTTAAGACCAGCCCAAGAACCTCAGGCATAAATAAACATGGTCTTTTAAAAATTCAGTTATGAAATGTAATCATTATAACACCCAGCAAATGAATATATATTCAACGCTATATATTAAAATTTCAATGCTTTCCCCTAGAAGATACAGCAAAACAGAAATTGCACAACTTAAGTGTTTCTAAAGCAAATGTATTGATACTGGTAGATGAAATATAAATTCAATGGTAAAACTGTGTCTTCTAATGATTTCCAAGCTAGGTTCTAATATTTTGGGTGGGGTGAGGTAGATTTGTTTATTTGTTTTTCAGTGTCAATCTAATCAATTCCTTCATCTATTTCCTTCTTGAACTAGACTCTCCTGGGAAAAATGGGGTACCTTACCTCTGACATTCTTTTTACTTCCCAGACAACAAACATCTACCTTTATTATAACACTTACATCATAACACTCACATCTAGTTATCTCTTAACTTGATGTCTTAACTTTAATGACAAATAGAATAGTTGTTACCCAAATGAGCAGGTCAAATAGGAGACACTGAGAAACCACTATAAGAAATAGCAAGTTGTGTTCTTTGGAAGAATCCATCAGCACAGGGGACTCAGAACATTTCTCAAATTAAAAAAAAAAAAAAGAGAGAGAGAGAGAGAGACAGTGGTTTCCCTACTGAGCAGGACCATAAATTGCCCAGTGCAACCATCGTATTGGAGTGCAAACAACCACTACAGCCTAGGTGTGGACCTCTGGTGCTAGGATAAAATGGTTGGTCATTCACAATTACATGGGTATTCTAGGCACTGTTTGCTTCTCCCAGCTGACTGACTCCTTGCTACTCATCTCTATTAATTCTTCAATCATGAGTGACTCCAATGATCATATTTAAACTTTACAAATGGGTGTATAATTGTTACAGTTATTTAATTTCATAATATACTCATTTCCATGTACTATGTCCAATTTGATCCATGGCAATTTGATTCATGGCAATTCTCTAGTTGTTTTTTTTGTTTGTTTTTTTTTTAATCTATAGCACCTGAATCACTCAATGAAGGCAGTATCTATCATAAGGGCAATGCATGAATACCACCATCAGCAGCAATAACTGCTCAGTAATATTAAGCCCTCATTGTGTTCAAGGGACCATATTAAATAATTTATTTATCTCACTGAACCCTCACAACAACCCCATGTATAGGAATCACCATATCTGATTTTATAGATTATAAAATAGTGGCCCAGAGATATTAAGTAAATCCCGATGGTTAGACACAATACTGTATTAAAATCAGATTAAGTAAATCAAAGGCCATTTGCCAAGACTTCTTATCTCTTGATAAAAGAGATGGGCAAGATATCTTGAATGTGTTATTATCTATAAAAACCTGCTGTACGATTTTGTTCTTATGTTCCCATTTAAATAATGTCAACATGTTATTCAGCATAATATGGAAAACTTATAATATAGATGATATTCTTGTCTCTTGATACCAGCTTGAAGTTGCTCTACAATGACCTTAATTATAAAAATATTTGATCAATTATTTTATTATATGTGAGGTTGGACAATGTGGGGAAAGTCTATGGAACCAATTAGACATGGTTTCTGTTCTTAGTTGGAGATACTAACACTATATAGGAAATAAAAGCAAACCTGTTTGATGGAATGGAACTGATTGCTACTTGTGTGAAACTGGATGTAAAAACAAGGAACTAAGTGAGTTTTAAGGAAGGAAGTAGTAGTATAACATAATCTCCAAGGTAACTATCAATTATTGAGCACCCAGTACATGTCAGATACTGCATGAGATGTTTTACATGATATTCCTCTCCATAGCCTTGACTGGTAGGTACGACTTTTTACATTTGCCAATCAGACTAAAAAAGGTTAAATCACTTGCCAAAGGTCACACAACGAGTAAGAGGCAGAGCTGGGATTTGAACGTTGCTTTCCTTTGTGTTGTCTAACTTCTTCCTCCATGGCTGCAAGGTGGACATAGTGGGGGATCCAGGGAAGCCATCTTAGGTTGTGAGATGAAAGCAACATATTGAGAATGGTGGGAGGAAGATTGGTATCCAACACCATTAAATCTAAAATATTAAATATAAACATAAAATATAAAGTGTTAAATATTTAATATTTTAAATAATATTCTATCTAAAATAACTCATTGAATGGGAAAACAAAGGATAAGAGGCAGAAGTAGTAATAAACATAATTATTTTGGGGAAAAAATTATGCCAAAGTTGCATTTGATAAACGCCAATAAATATTCTTAGATATACATGGGGATCAGATTGTAAAGAAATTTCCTAGGTCAGGCTGTGGATGTACATTTTAGTAAATAAGAGCAATTGAAGTGTTTTGAGCAAGTATTTGTATGTTTATTAGGCCATTAACTCCCTCATTCAGCAAAAATATGCTGATGATCTATGCTGTGTGCTATAATAAAACCTGTTCTCTAATATATATATATATATATTTGCTGAAGGAGGGAGTTAATAAATTAATAAATATACATATACAAACAGTTGATCAAAATACTTCAATAGCCAGGAAATAGGAATGAAAGTTGGGTGATTAATAGCCAGATACAAATGATATTTACAAGGGAGTGCTGATATACAAATTACAAACTTTCACCACAGAGTTGAAAAGGAATGTTACTGGAGCGCATTGGATAAAACTTAACTCTAACTTGGATGATCAGAGAACACATTCTAGAAAAGGCTTAATTTGAGACCTATAGAGTGATCTGGAGTAAATCAGATTAGGAGAGGAGTTTGATGGTAGAGCATGTTTTGAGCAGAGGTCACATGAGACAGCATTGCTCATTCTGGGGGGAGGAGCAATTCAGGAGGGTCAGAATATAGAAAGTGTAGAGGGGGTCAGGGTACTTGAAGAGCCTTCAGATGAAGTTCTTTAAATGAAGAATTCTAAAGAGAGAAGTAGAAAGCTAAGGTCCAACTCTTCAGCAATAGAAATACTTACTGGTTGGGAAGATAAGGAGGAATGAATGTCCTGTATTGAAGAGGCCTACAAATTCTTTGACATTCTTCTTATTAAAATATACAGTTTATGACTCCTTACCTTGAAACTTAGCTGTCTCTTGAAATTGGTCACTTACTTTTATCAGGAGAATATGGTAGAAATGACACTGGAGGATTTTCAGACCTAGACTTTGGAAGCTCTTACAGCTTTCATTTTTGACATCTTAGAGGCCTGCATCACTATGCCTGATACCCTGATTAGCCAGGAAAGTTCCAGTCCCCATAGATAAGGTTCCAAAGATACGTGAGGCCAACTTAGATGTCCCAGTTCCAGCTGAACTTCTTATAGCTGCAGAAGGAAGCCCAATCAATATCACATGGAAAAGAAGAACCACATTTTAGACCAGCTAACCAATAGTTTTGTAAGAAAGGAAAAATTATTTTAAGCCTCTATGTGTTTGGGGTAGTTTGTTATGCAATAATAGCTAAGTGATACAGATGAAGAAACAAAAATCTAGGAAGGCTGGAAAATGATCAGAATCTTGTAATATTATGGAAGCAGAGGAAAGAGACCGTTTCAAATAGGGAACAATCCACAGTACCAACTGTGAAGAAATCGGGCAGCATCTTACATTTAAAAAGTGTAGGTAATATTTGTAGTGCCAAAAAGCAAAGTGAAATATCTGAGCTGGTCATTAGTGTATTCTTCTTATAAAGGGGCATTTTTCACATACTGAATAAATCAACACTGTAAGAATTCCTTTCCTCCAAATTATGGTACTCTTTTCAAAAGAGAATATTTGTAGATAGAGTATCCTAAAGGAGATTGTCCTTTTATTTATTTGCCACTCTTCATAAAGCTGGATGAAACCTAAAGTTCTATTAATTTTTTTGTCTATTCAAGGTTGCTCAAGTTTACTCATAGTCTTCCAACTAAGGGTCTGTGCCTTTTAAATATCAGTATTGTGCTTCCTGTGGTTAGAGAGCCTACTATACTCATTAGCATCTGGTATTACAGCTACTAATCTCTCTTTTTTCTATCTCCCGCTGATTTTCAAGTAGGTATTCAATTGCAAGTGTGGCTCTTAAAAGAAAAAGGTCTTTTGAAATTACTAAGATTACCCATATTCTGTAGAGGGTTTTGTACCAGAACCTTGGGAACTCCTGTGTTGTGAATTCTCATTTGGCTCACCAACATCTCAATGTTCCCACTGAGAGCCCCAGCCAATTCAATCACAAGTTCAGCAACCCTTTATGTTGCTCTTGCTTTCTTAATAGCTATAATATTACTTATCATGTTGTCAGTCTGTGCTCTTGCAGACCTCCTTACTTTTCTTGGCTCATCAAACTTGTTGAAAATTGGCCTGAATTGCATATCTAGAGAACTTGAAAGAAGAGCACATCTCATCAGTTTTTTCCCTAGATTACTCCCAGGCTATGATGTTTTTACTGAGTTAAAATAGCAGAGCCCAATGATTAAAAAGAAGATATTATTATGTTTTAGAATCATTTATTTATAGTTACATTATCAAATAGATGCCATTTGGCATTTGATTTTTATGATCTGGGATAATTTTAAAACTTTTAAAAAAATTTTAAATTATTATTGATCAGAAATATGTCCAAATCCATTAAAGTAAAAATAACCGTTTAAATGAAAATAAATATATAAAATTTAAATTATGGAGAACTAGAGAAGCTTGTACCAACTACATTAACAATAAACACATTTTGGATCTAGAAACCAGCTCACTGGGGAGAAGAAGAAGGAATTTTACTAAGCTCTAAATTTTTAAAAATGAGTATGCATGCTCCTTTTACTATAAAGTAATACATATTCTCACATATAATAATATTATGAAAATTATGCCATACGGACATGATGCAAGGCAGACTCTAAGTACATGATTAAGTAAATTACCCAAAGGCTATGGAACAGAAAAGCTCACAGACCAAATTAAGAAGCTTGAATTACTTGGTTCATTAAATCAATTTAAACAGATAGTAAGAAAAAAAGATAAAAAATATGATAGGAAAAGTAAAACACAGGAGTTTTCTACTTGAATTCTGGATTATGCAAAGTTGTACATACTATCTCTGTTTTGGGCTGCTGCTGTGGTTATGAGGACCAAGAGTGATGTTTGAGAATAAAGTCTTGGCAGATGGCAAGTGCCTGGACAAACACACATACTTTATAACAGAAGCAGTCACACCTGGCTTCAGTTAAAGGTTACCAATTAGCCTGATGAGCAGCAATAGGTTTTATTTGTCAGACTGTATGTCATTAAAAGGTGGCAGACTTACTACACCTGAATGTTGAGTACCCAATATGCCTCACATATATATAGGAGATGAGGCATATTAGGTACTTAGTACATACGTGCTTTACTTTATCCATAACCAACGTGTCTCATAGGTATCTGATATCTATATCAATGTCTATATCTGTATCTATAAAAGCTCTGCCTCCGATTCATAAGCTACTTGCGTATTCATTATCTTTACCTAGCACAGCCTGTGAATATTGCCTATGCCTTATAAGATATTAAGTTATTTGTTATCTCCACTTAATATAGCCATCTAATTTTGTTTTCCATAGCCAAATAAAATATTCTCAAATACAGCAAATGCCCACTACACATTTATTTAGCAGACGTTCTCTGAACATCTACTGTGTAGTAGGCAAAAGTCAAGTGCTGGTGATATAGCAGAGAACAAAATAGCCAAAAAAAAAAAAAAAAAATCTGCTTGTTCAGCAGAAAACAAGAGAAAAAATTGCTAATGAATTTTGAGTGGCCAAACTTTTTATTCATAGTGATGCTACAATATATTTTTTTTTTAAATGTTTTTCAGATTCAATGCAATCCCTCTTAAAATACCAATGGCATCCTTCTCAGAACTAGAACAACTAATCCTAAAAATTATATAGAATCACAAAAGACCCCAGATAGCTAAAAAAACCTTGAGAAAGAACTAAGTGGGTAGTATCACGCTCCCTGATTTCAAACTATACTACAAAGCTTCAATAATGAAACAGTACGAGTGACATAAAAACGTTATATATATATATATATATATATATGGAATAGAGTTGACAAATAAATTCTTGCTTATATGGTCAATTAGTATATGACAAAGGAGACAAGAATACACAATAGGGTAAAGACAGTCTCCTCAATACACATTGGGAAAATTGGACAGATACATGTAAAAAAATAAAACTGGACCACTTTCTTACACCATATACAAAAATAAACTCAAACGGATTAAAGACTTAAATATAACATTTGATTCCATAAAACTTCTAGAAGAAAACATAGATATTAAACTCTGATATCTGTCTTAACAATATCTTTGGATATGTCTCTCAGGCAAGAGCAACAACATAAAAAAATTAAAAAATGAGACTATGTAAAACCTAAAAGTTTTTGCACAGCAAAAGAAATCATCAACAAAACAAAAAGATAACCTACTGAATGGGAGAAGATATTCACAAGTAATACATTTGACAAAGGGGTTAATATCTAAAAATATATAAAGAACTCATACAACTTAACACCAAAAAACCACTAACAAACCAATTAAAAAATGGACAGAGACCTTAATAGACATTTCTCCAAGGAGGACATATAGAAGGCCAACAGACATATAAAAAGATGCTCAATATAACTAAACAGGGAAATGTAAATTGAAATCACAATGAGATATCACCTCATACCAGTCAGAATGATTATCATAAAAAAAAATCAACAAATAACAAGTGCTGGTGAAAATGTGGAGAAAAGGAAACCCTTGTGTACTGTTGGTGGGATTGTAAATTGGTGCAGCCACTAAAGAAAACAAGATGCAGATTCCTCAAAAAATTAAAAATAGAACTGCTATAAGACCCAGCTATTCCATTTCTGGGTATTTATCCCCAGAAAACAAAAACACTAATTTAAAAAAGATATATGCACCCCTGTGTTCATTGCAGCATTACTTACAACAGCCAAGATATGAAAGCAACCTAAGAGTCCATCAGTAGAAGATGTAGCAAACATGCACATGAATGCGTGCGCGCACACACATACACACACTCTGGAATATTACTCAGCCATAAAATGACTGAAATCTTGCCATTTGTGACAACATGGATGGACCTAGGATGTATTACGCTAAGTGAGATAAGTTAGAGAAAGACAAACACTATTTAATTTCCCTTATATATGGAAGCTAAAAAAGAAACAACAAAATAAATTTTAAAAAACAAGACAGAACATAAAGAGAAAAAGCCGATTGTTGTCAAAGGGGAGAAGGTTGAGGGATGAATGGGAACAAATGGAGAGACCACATGAATGCCTGAAATAAGAGACTACATTAATAACTAAAAATGACTGAATGTTTTAGACCCAGCTAGATATCATCGAAGGGGCCAAATGCCCATCAACAAAGGGAAAATGACAGATTACAGTTGGTAGAAGTTATTTTTTTTAAAGACTTGATATTTATCTTTAAATTTTGATATTTCTCAATCACCCTAGTTCCAGGAGACATCGACCACCACCACCTCCTCCTCCTCCTCCTCCTCATCATCATCATCATTATCCTTGACTGCTCCTCTTTTACCTCATCCATTCACTCCTTTCACCTCATATACTCACTAACTCATAAGCACTAATTGTATGCCAAGCACTGTGGTAGGCACAGTATTAGGATAAGTACAGTAAATCAGAAGTACAGTCAATTGGTCATCATGCCCTATCTACTCACCTTCCAAGTATCTCCTATGTCTCTGTCCACTTCCTCCTCCCCAGATGTCCTGCCTGGGTTGAGGCCACAGTAACTCTCATTTGAATTACTTCCTTGGCTCTGAAATTTTATCATCTAGTCCATTCTCCACCTTTCCCAAAGTAGATCTTTCTAAAAGGCAAATAGGATTGTCACTCCCCACTGAAGACTACTAGTCGTTTTCCGGTATCTACACTTCCTTTAGTAACAGAGCCTCTACCTTTAGCTAAGCACATGCCTAGCCAGAATAAAAATCACATCTCCCAGTATCCTGGCTGCTAGTGAAAGGAATGTGAGTAAATTTTGGGCAGTGGAAAAAAAAAGATTTTCTTGCAATGGTCTTTATTTTGTTTGTATTAACCTTTACAAAAGTACAAGTGAGCCTATAATTATATTTTGAGTATGTTTTCATGATGAAAACAGTGATTGCGCAATTAAAATAAAATGCAACTTTTCAATATTACCTATAAGCAATATAGGTAATCATAACACTTGCAGATGGGATGTTTAGCTTTGATTAGAAAAGAGTCACCATATCACATGAGAAGGATTAAATGGGCCAGTTTAAATTTAATATACTTTGGAGCAAAAGTAATACTGATGCAGATTTAAAGGTAAACTCTGAGTGGCTATGAAGAGGAAAAAAAATAACACAGGAATATGATCTTAAACTACCTGTGAGAACTTCAGGTTTTTAGAACTTAGTTGTAGCTATTTTAAAAAGCACTAGACTAGAAAGTTACTTATTAGTGAATTTAAATATCAATTTTCTATATTCAGGTATTCTGGTATTTTGTGCTATTTTAAAGAAGTGAAATTCTGATATTTTTGTTGGTGTTCTTATTGTTATTTCGGATCTTTAAAAGAATCTGATGTGAATCATTTCCATTTTACAATTTAGTCAGTTTTTAAATGATTAAAGTGTTATATAACAAAGGTACACCTGCTCAGAAAGCATTCTTACATATGTAAATAATTTCCAAAAGGAAGAGAACAATAAAAACTGACAGCACAAAGCTTCTATTGTACAAATAAATCTTATTTTAGTTCAAAGACTTTCTGAAAAGTGGAATATCCATCTGGAAATGATGAAACTAAAGAACGATAAATTGGTAACATATTCTTTGAAACACAAATTGTAGCTTCCACCCAATAAAAACATTTCAGCTCTTGCAAATAAAAAAAAAAAAAAGATTGTTAAAAAAATCTTCAAAGGTGTCAAGGCACAAAATTGTTTGAAAATAAGAGTAAAAGGAGACGATTTGGAATTGATTTATAATTATGTCCTCACTCTTCTCCAAACCCTTCTAGTCTCAGATATACATTTTTTAGGAGCTAGAAAGTTGTGCACCAATAATAGACTAAAAACTCAAAAATAACTATCAATACCCTTTGTTTCTGAAGGATTTCGCTTTTTGAAAAATATTTGTTGAATTTTATATATTTTTACATATTAAAGAGTTTATTTTTAAACATTTTATTATTATTACTTTTAACTAGTAATTATTTTCATTGGCATGTTAAGGTATGCCTATCACTCACATTTTATAGTTGTTATATTTAATGTTTTATGTTTATAAATTTTCATTTTGTATATTATTTTCACATTTTTGAAAAATCATAAATTCTGAACAGTTTTAGATGATAGTTTTGTCATTTTTATCTTATACTGCCCAAGTCACAGTTAATGGTCTTGATATTTCCAAATCTCCAGATTTGAGGGTGACACTAATACACAAACAGATAATGTTTTTGGATGTTTGTATGAGAAGATAATCAGAGAATTTAATTGTTCTCAAATTTTAATTTTCATTGGCTTATAATTAAACTCATGATCTTCCCCCATATCTGCTCTACCAGTATCCATTTCCAAGAGTTGATAGCAACCTTGTGCTTCCAGTTGTTGAGAACAGAAATCTTGGTACTGTCCTTGATGAAATTGCTCCTTCCCTCTTACTATTCAATCATCAATAGCAAATCCTGTTAACTGTACCTTTGAAACATATCCAGAAATAGACCACTTCTCATCACCTTTTCTGCAGATGCCCTGCTCTAGGTCTCCATCGTTTCTTTCTGGATCACCACATCCCAGGTCCCTGCTTTTACTTTGGTGTCCCTACAGAAGCCCGGAAGATCCTCTTAAATGTCAGATCACATCACGTCAGTCAGTGCCAGACCTTCCAATAGCTCCCTGTATCTTTCAAGGAGATTAGCTCTTACTCCTTGCGGAAGACTCAAGAGGAAAAAATAAGTCTGTTGTATTTACCCTTATGTTTGCTTACCATATTCTTTCACCCTTCCTGATGTTCCAAGATTTCTCAATTTCCTTCCTGTTTAGAGAATTTCCAGTAGCCATTCTTTTAAGGTAGGTCTGCTGGCGATAAGTTTCCTTGGTTTTCCTTCATCTGGGAATGTCTTGTTTATCCCTTTATTCCTGAAGAATATTTTTTGCTGAATATAGGATTCTGGGTTAATAACTCTTTCAGTGCTTTAAAAATGTATTTACTCCTAGCCATCATGGTTTCTGATAAGTCCACTCTCATTCAAAACACCTCTAAAAGTAAGGTGATTCTCTCTTGCTGCTTTCAAGATTTTTTTTTTTTTGGTCTTTATTTTTGAAAAGTTTGACTCTGATGTTTCTGGTATGGACTTTTTAAGGCTTATTCTATTTGTGATTTACTCAGCTTCTTGAGTCTGTAGGTTTATGGGGTTTTCTCTTTCTTTTCTTTCCTCCCTCCCTCCCTTTCTTGTCAAATTTGGGAAATTTTCAGCCATTGCTTCTTCTAATTCTTTTTCACTACTGCTCTCTTTCTCCTCTCCTTCTAGGACTGTGATCATATAGGTGTTAAATGTTACATATTATTTCTATGGTCCCTGAGGCTCTGTTTATTTTTTTTTAAGTCAACTTCCTCTCTATTGTTCAGAATTAGTAATTTCTATTCTTCCAGTTCACTTACTTTTTTTTCTTCTCTGCCCCCTCTATTCTATTGTTAAGTCCACCTACCGAGTCTTTTAAATTTCAATTATTGTAATCTTTAGTTCTAAAATTTCCCTCGGTTATTCTTTATATATTTTTTCTTTGCTGAGACTTTTTTTTCACTTGTTTTACGTGTACTCATAATTGCTTGTTGAAGCATTTTTATGATAGCTGTGTTAAAATCTTTGGCAGAAAATCCATGATCTATGTTGCTATCTATTGATTGTGTTTTTTTTTTTTTTTTTTCCATTCGGTTTGATATCTCCTGGTCTGACAATGGTTCATTGCTAGAGGTGCTTTTATTCTGTTTTTCACAAAAGGGAAAAGAGGCTCAGATGGGCTTCTAGACACACCTTTGGAAATGTGGCTGAGAGCTGAAACTAGAATCTAAGTGTGTCTGACACCAAAGCCAGGTTCTTAAGCTCTCGAATGGTAGGTAAATTTGTATAGTATGATTCTCTTTTTGCAAAAAGAAAATGCACAACTAGGTGTGGATTTCCAGCATAGAAAAAAAGTTAAAAACAGATCTCAAAATGTTGGCTGGCAGTTTTAATGAATATAATATTTGGATGATTTCTATTTTTGTCTCTGTGCCTTAAATTATCCACAATAATCTCAATTTAGTCACCTATCTTAAGATTTTGAATAAAGCTCTAAATATCTTGCATGTTTGTTTAAACTCTTTAAAGTTGTGTTTTTGAGATTTTGTTGCTTACATGAATAGTCGTAAATTATGTGCTCTAAAAGCAACTCACTTCAATGTTAAAAAATATAACATTTCTCTCCTAGACTCTTATTTGCAGGAAATAGATTTACTACATTTTTGTAAGGCAGTAAATTTGATTTTTGTTTATTTTCGCATGTTTTTTTATTTTTAATATCATTTGTGTCTGCAGTTATATTTATTTAAAATTTAAATCACATTATTTTCAAACCAACATTTTTGTAATGAAAAGAATTAAATATATCCCATGGCCCCTCCACTCTTTTATATTCTTCTTTCCTCCTCTACAGTCAGTATTTAAAGTAGCAACAAAAACCTTTGGAATGATAATATATTTTTTCTAATAGACTTGAATGACATGGTATATTTTCACATCCTGTTGCCATGACTACTAAACCCTTTAGCTCATTTAAATATGCTCAGTGTTAAATTAGAAATGCAGCTTAAACAATTTGAGATAGTTTATAATTTTTGTTTAAAACATTGGTTTTATGATGTCTCAAGTTCACTCTTTGAAAAATGAGAACAGTGTCAGAGAGTTGCTGGCTACAGAAGAACTATTCTGTTTCATAATTTCTCCAAAAGCAGTTTTAACAAAAGGCCAACACTTGTCTAAGAGAGCTTTTCAAGTTCTGTATAAAAATTTGTTATTCAGGTACAGAGCTAAATTTATGAATGTCATAAAATAAATCAGAAAGCTTTTCTTAAATTCTAAGATGTCCGGGTTGATATTGAGACTTCTTAAACACATCCACACATCCATACTAGAATATTTTAAAAACCCTGAAGTGACAACAAAAGTCTCTTCCTGGTTGATTTAGAAATGTCTGTCTAGACACAGTCCCCCTTCACACTGTCTCTATGTGAAGGTGTGACTGTTGCAATTGTCACAATCCTACACTGACTCAGGGGTGAGCTTTGCAGAGAGCGAAAGCAGTAGCCCTAAATGAAAAGCAGTCAGCACCCAAAAGTTTACACTTGCCTACATCTTTTCTGGGAGTCTCATATATTAGAGAGTGAAGATATGAATTTACTGTGTGTGTGTATGCGTGTGTGTGTGTGTGTGTGTGTGTGTGTGTGTGTGCAGGCATTTTGGAATGAGTATTGTATAGGGCCAACATGTGATTTTGCACACTCCAGACGTTAAATACTAATGTTTAAAAATCTGACTGAGGAGTTTAATCTCATTTAAATATTGTTCTTTCCAATTGAAAACAAAAACAAAATCCTTAAAAACAATATAAAAAAGAGAAAAAATTGAATCCTGATAACTCTTTAGAACTGACTTTTAAAATAATGCTACTTCAAATTTTATAACACTAAAATGCAATGAATATATCTAAATTCTTCAAATGTCTATTCAGATAGAAATGAACATGAACTAATAAGAATTGCTAAATTTGTTAATATCACATTTCATTCATTGACTATTTAAATAGATGTGGTTTAAATCTAGGTGAAAACTACAAGATTGAATTCTAAATAACTATAAAATTGTAAGCCCAGTAAACAATTGTGGATAAACGTATGGAAATATTGGGATGACCTGCAGCATATGTTTTCATTAGTAAACCTAATTTTGCATATTATTATATTTGCATAAAATATTACAAATTTTTATTAAAATGAGCTGTTCATAATTCTAATGTACTATCTAATCTTCCTCCCTCCAGTTTCTCTTAAAACAGACTACTAAAAGTAATTAACAAGTCAAACCAGGGAAAGAATTCTAATAATCCTTCACTTTGAATTTCAGGATCACAGACGGACAGTCACTACTTGCAAATGACTCCTCATCTCATTTTGGTTTTCAGTAAAGCAAACCAATAATAAATAAATTAAAAGTGACCTTTTCATTTAAGTGAAGCAGGCACCGTAAAATATTTAGCACACTTAAAAAAGCAAACAAAATACTGTGTGTCTTTGTTGGTTTAAATTCGCCTAAAAGACTACTTTGCCTGCTTAGTACTTTCCTCTGAAGGGAGAGAGTGACTTAAAGAACAATAGTTTGAGACCACTGAACATATGACTACACTGCCTTAGAATTTTCTGGTGGTGGTCCACCGGAATAAAGCTCCAACACTTTCCTTTTGCCTCTGCTCCCCTCTCTGACTCATATTCTACCTCCTGTGCATCACATTCCTTAAACACATCAAGCTCCTTCCTGCCTCAAGGCCGTTGTATCTGCCCAGGATGCTCTTCCACAGCTCTTTATAAGCCTCAGACCAAATACCTTTCAGGTCTCTCCTAAGCTTCATTGCTAAAGTATCATCTCAGGTGCCCTAAATATTATTTTCATAACTTATTTATTTTCCTCTGTTTGTTTTCTGTTATTCTAATTAGAATAATGAATAAGCTTCTTTTAGAACCATACTCAAAATTGTGTCTGACACATATTATCTGAATAAATATTTATAGATTGACCAACCCTCAAGTTATGTCAAATATAGGTTCTGTGACAGTCTAAATCTGTTGAAGAATTAATATTTATATAATACTTTACAACTTACCAAGATTTCTATGTATAGTATTTTCTTATATTCTTAGAACGTCATACAATCTGAGAGGAAATTAAGGTAAGGTGATGTTATTTTAATTTCTACAGTTTAGAGCACGGAATGGTCATGTTTTGACTCATATTCAGATTTAAGTGGTGTGGTTAATGTTGATTTCATGCCCTTCACTGTCATTCGTTTACTTTTTAGGAGCCCCAGATGGCTGATTAACTTATGGGACAGCAATACATGGACTACAGGTGTCTGTCTGTGTGGACTCTGTTCACCAATCCACCCACATTTGGCACTAGTGCTACCTGATCTGACCACCAAGCTGTTGCTATCATCAGTCAGCACAAAGCCATCTTTTCCTTCTTTCATACTAATTCAGCTTAGAATGAAGAAAAAAACAATATGTATTTATAGTTATTGGATATGTATTAGTGTTACAAAATATCATCAAAAGACCTTCTATCGCACCTTAGAAGAACAATGGAGGGTTATTGGAGAAGCTATTTTGCCTGAAATATAAAGATTTTCTTTTTGGACTCTCGGAATGTTTGGGTTGGACATGAGCTCTTCTTGGTGAAAAAAAATAAGGAACAGAAAGGCACAGAGATCTGTAAAAGATCATTTAGCGAGTTAGTGGTAGAGATAGGATTAAACACCTTGTTGCCCTTCTAGTCCTTCTACTCTATACATTTCATGACTTTTGAAATTAAATCAGACACCAGGTAATTTTTCAGAGCTTTGAGGTATGAAAACAAGGAGAACAAGATAAAAATTTAAGTAATTTGTAAACTGTGATGATACTCAGATTCATATTAAATAAATACACATAAATCACTGATTCGCTTGACAAATGTTTATCCCTTGCCTATTTCATTGTAGGCTCTATTCTAGGCCCTAGAGGTACAATGGAAAATATGATAGCATTTCTCTCTCATGGTCAAATGAGAGATTGACCAGTAAAGGTGTAAGTTCAATGGACTGTGTTGGTTGCTGTGATAAAGACAAGAACCGGGGAACACAGAGAGGTGGCATCTCACTCAGGTGTTGGAAGCCAAGAAGGTCCCTGCAACATACTGCTTTCAAGCTGAGATGTGAAGGATGAGCAAGAAATAGTTGTGTGAAGAGGGAAAACATTTTAGGTAGAGAAAAGACCATGTGTGTCGATGTGGATGCATCAGTGTATCTTATCTACCATGGCCAAAACACAAAAACAAAATAACAGTATTCTTCTATGATCTTTTGAACCGCAGTTCCTTGTGAGGAACCACACACAGCACTTTAATACCTGAATCACCTTGGGTGTGTTTTTATCTGGATTATCACCATATATATTCAACGCCCTGGCAACGGGGGGTTAGTAAGATTCCACTGGCTGGAACTGCAGAGGGATGGGGCTTTTATGAACTTTGAAGATTCATCTAGATCACCCCACTCTGTCCTCAGAAAGTCTTTGGTGCCTACAATCATTTAGTAATTTAAAATAAACACATTAAAGAAGCATTGTGTCTGACAATATTAATACATTGTCACAAATGAGCAACATAATTTTATTCTTGTTCTAACTGCCTTAAAGCATTTAGAGAATCTGTGCCTTTGTAAATTAACAAACCTGAAAAGTAAAAGCAAGTGAATTGTTTTTATAAAAATCTGCATGCTTATAAATCATCTTCACAATAATTGTTATAGTCATAAATTAGAATTTTCTTCTCTAAGAATAATCAGAAATAGATGTTAATCAAAATCAAAGCTGAATGTTCTGTATGTTTTCTTTCAGTCTTTAACCAATTGGTGCATTCATTTCAGATATTTATCAAAATTTCACATTTCTAGTTGTATCAAATAAGGCTAAATAATTCTGAATATACATAATGCTTCTACCCTTCACTTAAAAGTATTATAGAGAGCCATCAATTTCCTAAGTACTCTGCTGGTACTAGGAACATAAGTTTCAATCTTCATGGAATTTACAGCAAGGAGGAGAGAATAGGGGAGAGTAGAATAGAGGAAAGAAGGTCCCCTGCTATGGTGGGCTGGATCCGGTAGGCTCTCTGCCCCAGAACTACTCAATCAGAACCTCAGAAGGGTTTGGCCTTGAGAATTTGCATTTTTAAAAAACTCTTCAGGTTATTCCCATACATGTTCAAATTTGAGAACCTTTGCTTTGGCACTAGGCGGTCACTGAAGAAGTTCAAGCAAAAGAGAAGGGTAAGGAGTTAGTGTTTTAGTGTAGAGGGAAGGGGGGCATTTTAATTTTGCAGTTCAAACTGGACCATTTTGATAACATGGCATCGATTATGGGATGAAAGTTGGGGTTATACACAGAGATAAATAATATTTAGGACTTGGATGAAGAATTCATTTCATACTCCACTTGATAATTTTAATTAGTTGAAAGTTTAATATTTATTTTATCTTTTTATAAAAGCATACTCCATTGGATCAAAATGCTTGAGCTAAAATATCAGATAACAAGGGCAACAACGAACTGGAGTTCGAAAGCACAGAGACAGGCAGGGCACAACAGTCAAAATTAGAGATGAAGAGGATGAAAACTATGGCAATAGGAACAGGATGGGGGGAAGAGAGTCATTTAACAACGAGGAAGAAATTAGCAGACTTGGTCTCCAACTGGATGAAGAAGACAAGAAGCAAAACTAGCTGTGCCTTGTTAAAAATAAAATTCATTATTTTGAAACCATGGGAATGTGGAACTGATTTAATATGAGTTACCTTAAGGAGATCACTTTATGAATTTCGTTCAATGGCAAGCAGGCCAAAACAAAGTCCAGCTCAGCATCATCCTTCCCTGTTCTGAAACAAATCACACTGATAGTAAAGAGACTATGTATCATCTTTGTATTTAAGTCTCACTCCCCTGCTTTAGGTCTTATCACACTGTGCTGTAACAGTATGCTTGTGTGCCTTGCACTGGGCTATGAGCACCTTGGGGTAGGATACATGGTCTTTTATTTTGCTACAATGACTCCCACAAAGTTGGTTTCAGAGTGTATTTATTAATTAATTGTGGAGCTGATTGGAAGTAGCACTTTCTGGCTTAAAATAACTTCCAGAGAACCCTTAGTGCATGCCTCCCTTTCCAACAAGGCCAATCCTAAACACACTGTCCTCTGGCCATATTCTCGCACTGGAAAATTCAAATGAAAGGATGTTCTATGTCTTATTGGGGAATAGCTTGAGTCTGAGAGCCCCTGTGTGAACTGTAGCAGATGGCTTTCCAGATGTTTTTCCTGGTGAACAGCTGCCATCAGTTTGACTTTGGAGAAATGACCTGAGTTTACCCATGTCCTTTCAGCTTGAATTCTGTAAAGCTTTTGCATAAAAGAGTAAAAGTACTGCTATTTATAAATATAAAGATTATGGTTGTAGTTGCTTAATAGAATTTTTTTTAATTAATAGGAATTTTTTAAACTTTAGATTTGCTTTTGAAATTTCAGTTGCTAACATTCTCCAATTCAAGACAATGCTAAGGTGTTACCACTGAATGAGAACTGCATGATAATTTAGTCCAGTGCCTGTCTTATAAATCGGAAAACTATGATCCGTTAAAGCTGTGTGAGATGTGTAAAGACTGTGGCTGGTGCGGAGGTTTAGAATTCAGTTCTTGAGGTAGCTTGTCCAATGTATAAGAATTCTGCTCTAGGTTTATTTTGATTAAGTGCTTATTTTACTCACTCATTTATACCTACTGTACATTTCTTCTTAAATTCCTTCTATTTCTTTGGTGCTTATCTCTATTTTCTCCATGATTTGCAATTGATAAAATTCAGTTAAATGAAGTGACTCTAATATAAACCAGCAAATATCATTATTGATTATTTGTTGAATACTAAGTCCATTTCTATGTAAATCAATTATTCCCATGGTACACAGTAGAAATGAGAAAGAAACTTCTATGGTTCAATGAAAATGACTATTCAATGAGAATAATCTTGATTTAGTGAAAAGCATTTGTAGCTACCATTTGTCTAAATGTTAGTGCTAAGGCTTTCACACATATTTTTGTATTTAATCTTTGTGGTGACTCTATGAGGTAAGTAAGATTATACTCTCTACACGTATTAAAAAACTGATGCTAAGAAATATTAAATACCTTGCCAAGGTCATACCACTAAAAAGTCACAGAGCTTGCCTGATGGTCTGGAGCCATAGCCCCTTTATGGAAACTCCTGTGAAGTTCAAGGGCTACCATGAGAATCTTTTCTCAGATGTTCAACAATGTTTATGGCAAGTGAGAGAGAGGGGTGTTTCACAATAAAGGTGGTTTCACAGACTGTATGGATCATTAAAACAGAGATAGAGAAAAATAATTTGACTCAAATTCTCTGCTTTCTCCAGTAGAAAATGCCAGTGTAAAACAGACTTTTAGGATGGATGGAAAAATATTTTATCTGGTGGCTGCAACTTCACTACTTAAAAGCAAAATGATATGATTGGGTTACTACTTCCACAACATATGGCCATCTCCCAAGCTGTGTACTTGTCACAGTATATAGTCCACTGAATCTCTTGTCCTCATTTGCAAACCATTCCCTGACTAATCTCACTTCTAGTTATGTAGGGCTCCTTGTCATGGCCTTTTTTTTTTGGGGGGGGAGGGTTAAGTTTTATGCCTTTAGGTTAAGCAACAGTAACAGCCTTGCAATTATAAAATTTTAAAAATATTTAGCTTTAAATTTTTTTAAATGACTGAAAACATAAAAAAGTTAAAAGTATTCTATATATTATATCAGAGTTCTGTAAATAAGTGCAACTTACTTGTATTATATTTAATTTTATTTTACTAGAAGTATAATGAGAAAAATTTCTTAATGCTTTCGGTTCTTTGAAAAAAGTAAATTCTGCACCAATAATCTGAGAAGACACTAGAAATGTCTCCAAGACTGAATTCTAACATTGCCCCTGACATTTTCTGTGGCCTTGGCTTAGACAAATTCCTTAACCTCTTGAGATACCTACTTCACTCACTAAAAACCACATGAATCATAAATACCTATATCTTTGAAATCTGTGAACTTAGAGAATATTGAAAAACCATTTTGACTACATAAAATATAAGATAAAAATGGAAGAAATAGGCTTTGAATCACTCCCTCCTTTTTTTTTTTTTTAAACCCTCTTCCAATGACCCGAATGCTTTAGAGACCTTGTTACTCAGTTATTTAGTCATCTGAAAGCCTGCTTTCTCACCCACTCCCATACATCATGCATACCAGCAGCAGACTTCGGTGTCTGCTTATGAGGGTCTGTAAAGCACTATCGTGTGTATGTGTATTAAAATTTTTAGTTTATTTCTGGATTTTAACAAAAAACATCTTAACGGATTGGCTTGTTTTAAGTAACTTTTTACATCTCAGCTTCCTGAACTGAAGAAACAAATGTCCCCTTCCTGGGCTTTTGATAATAAGGTGACTCTAAACCATTGATGCATATTTATAAAGCTGTTCTATACATCCAAAGCAAAGGTTTAACTTTTTACATGGTATTTTTCATTCACAAAATATTTATTTAGAGCTAATTCTTCATCAAAGTATGTATTTGGAATGAATTAACAGAGTGAGAAAAGAAAGAAATTAGCATTTAGAAAATGCTAGGCTAGGTTTCACCAAAGAGCAGTAAAAAATAAAAATAAAAAAAATAAAAATTTTTTAGACATTGATATGGTTTATTAAGTAGAGAGAACTCATATGTTTATGAGTTAGCAAGACTAATATCAAATAACATATTCTGACAATAAAAGAAAAATAGGAAAGAAATATATGATATTTGCCATAAGGAAGTGAAAACGGATATGTAAACAGTCTAATAGAAAGTTGAGACACTTATTTTTAAAAAGCAGAGTTTTCCCCCAGATAAATATGAAAGTTAAAAATAACTAACATTTACTGAACATATATATAGTATGAGCCACTATAGTATGAGTTGAGCATTTTAAAGACATTGCGGTAGAGATTATTATAATCCAGTTTTACAGATGAGAAAAACTGATGCTCCAAGATGATGGGTAACTTTTACGTGTCATCCACTAGTAAAAGGCAGAGGCAGAGGCCGACAGATTCCAAACACATAGTCTTAACTACTGAAAGTTCTAAAATCTCAAGATCTGAAAAAGTCTTAGAGATCTCTACAAAGACCTGAATTAAGATATGCTGGGGACAAAGGAATATAATTGTCATAAGTAAAAGAGCAGGTATAAAAGTTTCGAAGGTTGATATTACACACACAAAGATAAAGAATCTTTGTAGAAATAGAAATAGAAATACATCCACTCCTTATTTTACAATATCTTATAGAAAAAGCCCATTTAATCTAGTGACATGAAAAATGTATATTACGTAAAACAATTCCCTACTGAATAAACATGTTTAAGACAGTAACATAAGGTTTGTTCAGAAAAGGTATAAATTTATTAATTGAATTTATTGTCAAATATTTTCAATTTCCATCACCATTTGATCTGTATGCTGTTGTACTGTAATCTAATATTGTTAGTTTTATCAGCTTAAAAGGAAATAAAGAAAGCAGAAAAAATGGAGACATCATTATAGGAAAGACAATAAACATTTTATGAATGTTTGAGTTAAAGTCTCTCACTAGGTTGAACTCATGAAGAAATCATTCATTTTGATTCCTTCGACTGAACTTTTTAATGCTCATTGAGCATAGGGTATAGGAAGATGAATAAGATTTGACTTGCGCTTCAAGGAGTTTTCAGTGTAGAAAAAGACAGTGAATGTAGAAAAAAAAGGCATGATAAACTGATTAAGCAGACCGCCTCAATTCAGATTGTGGTACCTCTACTTCCTACTCATGAACAACAGAAGGAAGGTTGTTCAGCTTTTTTAGGCCTCAGTTTCCTCATCAATAAAGAGGAGACACTATTAGTACCTATATCATAGAGTTATTATGAGAAAGTATTGTGTTAAAACAGGAAAGGTGTTAGAAAAGATCCTGGAACATTGCAAGCAATCAATGCTAGCTTTCATTATTAAACCAATGACAGATGGCAGAATAGAGAGGGATGGGAACACAAAGTATAAAGAGCCTAATTATCTAGATTTAAGAAAAATATCCCAGAGAGATGACAGCTAATAGAAGATGGGTAGGCATCCACCTGGGTGATTGGTGATAAGAGGGGTCCAGGAGAAAAGGAGAAGTATAATCGAAGATACAAGGCAGGAAACATTTGAAGGTATTTAGTGAACTGCCCCTTGCAAGGTATGGTTGTATGCTATAGTCTGAGAATATCTACGGTAAAGAAGGGTTTGTGGAGCAACTATTCATTTCATTTAATATCAAATTGACCAGCATTTAAAAATAGTCAAACTACACACACAGACCAATGGAACAGAACCAAGAGCCCAGAAATAAACCCACACACACACAGGCAACTAATTTATGACAAAGAGCCAAGATCAAACAAGGATGAAAAGAAAGTCTCTTCAATAAACGGAACTGGGGAAATTGAACAGCCCCCATTAAAATCAGACCACTATGTTATGCCATACATAAAAGTTAACTCAAAACGGATTAAAGGCTTGAATGTAAGTCCAGAAACAACTAAATACATACAAGAAAACATAAATGCTAAGCTTCTAGACATTGGTCTTAATGATGCTTTTGTGGATTTGACTCCCATGACAAGGAAACAAAAACCAAAAAAAACAAATTGGATTACATCAAACCAAAAAGCTTCTGCACAGCAAAGGAAACCATAAACAAAACAAAAGGGCAACCAATGAAATAGAAGGTACCTGAAAATGAAATTTCCAATAAAAGGTTAATATCCAAAAATATATAAAGAACTCATAAACATCAATAACAATAGACTAAACAACCAGATTAAAAAATGGGCAGAGGATCTGAATGAACATTTTCCCAAGGAAGACATACAGATGGTCAAAAGGCACTTGAAAAGATATTCAGCATCACTAATTATTAGGGAATTGTAAATCAAAACCACAATGAGATATTGCAACTAGAATGGTTATTATCAAAAAGAGAAAAAATAACAGGTGTTGGAAAGGATTTGGAGAAAAGGGAATACTCATGCACTGCTAGTGGGATTGTCAACTGACACATCCACTATGGAAAACAGTATGGTGGTGCCTCAAAAAATTAAAAATAGAACTACCATATGATCCAGCAATTCTACTTCTGAGCATTCATTCGAAGAACATGAAAACACTAATTTGAAAAGATATATGCACCCCTATGTTCACTGCAGCATTATTTGCAATAGCTGAGATATGGAAGCAACCTAAGTGTCTATTGACAAATGACTAAATAAAGAAAATATCGTACATATATACAATGGAATATTACTCAGCCATAAAAAGATGAAATCTTGCCATCTGCAACAACAATATAGATGGACCTTGAAGATATTATACTAAGTGAAATGAGTTAGATGGAAAAAGACAAAAACCATATAATGTTGCTCATATGTGGAATATAAAACAAGAAGGAAACAAATAAACAAACAAAACAAAACAAAAATAGACTCATAGATGCAGACAACAGATTGGTGGTTACCAAAGGAGAAGGGGAGTGTGGAGAGGGTGAAATGGGTAAAGGGGGTCAAATGTACAGTGATGGATGGAAACAAGACTTTTGGTGGTGAGCATGCTATAGTGTATACAGATATTGAAGTAATATCGTACACCTGAAAGTTATATAATGTTATTATCAAATGTTACCTCAATAAAAAAAGGAAAAAAAAGGTCAAATATAAATTCTTTTTAATATTACCATGTCTTAAAAACCAGACAAATCTTGATTTTATTACATGGTGCTTCATCTCTTTGGCCAAAGATTTCATCAAACTGTATTATCAGTAATGCATTTGCCAGCATATCATTTACACATGTTTGAAGCAGGATTTTGTCAAATCTTTTGAGTCAACCTGGGTCTATACATCTCTGAACAAATTGAACTCAGCATGGACTATTTGGTTCTTCATATGCTTGTTATTCTTTGACAAAAGCTTCTCTGGAGGCTGCATCTAAATGTTTTTCAGTCTAGACGTGTTCGATAACTGGTCATTTTTTGTTACAAATACATTTCTGAGTGTTAATCTTTTGCATACAAAAAATAAATTGGAATATGTATTAAATTTTTTTCAAATAAAATGAAAAAGAGATGTGTATCTATAATGAGATAGTAAGCAGGGAAAGGGAGAGAATGAGACCATGCTTTCTACTTACTAACTTTCCATTAATAAGCTAAGATAAATTCTTGCTTTATAACTCTAATGTGTATTTCTGAACAGCTTGTTGGCAGACACCTTCTTAACAACAAGTACAAATATTGATTCATAGTCCTAGAGGTCCTAAATATGAATGTAAATTTTCTTCCTCTTTTAATATCAACATAAGTTGTATCTAATATTTACTAAATCCTGGTAATAAATAGTTTGTATAGATCCTGAGGCCACTTATTGGTATCTACTGTGGTTGAGTCTTTAGTTAAAACAAAAATCTCCTTGGATAAATAGAATAGCAAAGCTTAGTTCAGAACTGATTAATATCAATCTTCCAATTTATCTATTTGGATTAATCATGCAAAGGAAATGTTACAATAATCGGTAATTACTTTTTAATTTTTGTTCAGCAATGTAATGAGGGGGACACATTTTCTGATTATTCAGAGATCCTTAAAAATAGATCACCCCAAAAGGCTTCCCTAAAATAACTAAATAATAATATCTATATTGTAAGTATATTCTAAATATCTAACTAGATAATTCTGAAGTAGATATTTCTTGTGAATCTTAAGAATTCTAATTAGATAATTTGATATCTTGAAAAATATTTGCTAGATATGTTTTGGGCTCTCAACATAAAGATTTTGGTCTTTATTTTATAAACATGTATTTTCAAAGTATTTTTCACTACGAACAAGATAGTGTGCAAGATGCTAATCTTGTTCAAGTATATCCCTAAGTGCTTGGCTCATTGGGAGTAAATGAGGAAAAGCTATGGAACTTAATCCGATAAACAGCAATTACTTTTTCCAAGGATCATAGTGTCTAAGTATCACCCTTATTCCTCGTACGAGTTAGTATTGGGTTTTCTTGTTGCAGGCTTTAATTACTTTCTTCTAAGATAACACTTTTCCTATCCTTCACTTTTCTTTGTATTTCCAATTAACAAGTACAGTGCCTTCATTTACCATTTAGAGCTCACAACAGGATGATCCAAAACCACTTTGACATATTAATTATTTTGATCAAAATTACTTAAGAAACAGCAGGTGCAAGAAGGGCAGAGGACCTAAACAGACACTTCTCCCAAGAAGACATACAGACGGCCAACAGACATATGAAAAGATACTCAACTTCACTAGCTATTAGGGAAATTCAAATCAAAACCACAATGAAATACCACCTCACACTTGTTAGAATGGCTATCATCAACAAGACAAGTAATAAGTGTTGGAGAAGTTGTAGGAATAAAAGGAACCCTCATACACAGCTGGTGGGAGTGCAAATTGGTACAACCACTAATGCAAAACAGTATGGCAGTCCCTCAAAAAATAAAAATAGAATTTGCCATATGACCCAGCCATCCTTCTTATGGATATTTACCCCAAAAGAACTGAAAATATTTATTCATAAACATATATGCATCCCGATGTTCATAGTAACATTATTCACGGTGGCTAAGGCATGGAAGTAACCAAAGGGTCCTTTGACAGATGACTGGATAAAGAAGATGTGGTATGTATATGAAATGGAATACTACTCAGCCATAAAAAAGATGAAGTATTGCCATTTGCAACAACATGAATGGATTTTGAGATTATCATGCTGAGCAAAGTAAGTCAGAAAAAGTTGAGAACCATATGCTTTCACTCATATGTGGGTTATAAAACTGAAAGCAACAAACATGACAAACAGAGACTCATGGACACAGACAGGTAATTAGTGGTTACCAAAGGGAAGTGGGGAAAGGTTAGATAGTTAGGGGGAAAGGGGGTCAAATATTTGGTGACAGAAGGACATTTAACTTTGGGTGGTGAAGACACAAAGCAATACACACACACACATACGACGTATTATTGAATTGTACCTATTTGATTTTATTAACCAGTATCACCTCAATAATTTTATTTAAAAGGATACACTAATCCTCCTTTGTCACCCTGAAAGAGAAACTGAATCTCCCACATGAAGGTACCTTCCCTATACCAGAAGGGTAAAAGTTATCTCTATTGCTAGGGGTAGGAAATTTAGGGCTAAGAATTCTGTATAAACCTGGTTACTTCCTCACTAATTTTCTACCCTAAGTCCAAACTCTTTTGTCAATTTTTTATAACTTTCTTATTTCTTTGTCTAAAGGTAAAAAGCTGCCTGGTCTGGTCAATTCTCTGAGCCTCATATCTTTTGGCCTTCTATATGTACAAAATTACATTTATTTTTTTCCTGTCAACCTATCATATCAATTTAATATCCGACCAACAAAAAAATGTGAAGGGAAATGGGCAATTACAGTGTATCTGTATACACTATTACATCCTCACCTCCAAAAGTCTCGTTTCCATCCATCACTGTACATTTGACCCCCTTTACCCATTTCCTTCCCTACACTTGCTTTTCATTCGCTTTCCTCTTTTCCTTTCATGCTCCTTGTCATCATTTTCTCTGTGAAGCCTTTTCTGAGGTCTTCTAGTACAGAAGGATCTTTCTCCTTCAATGTTCCATAATGTTCTATGTGTCTTCATAGGCAATACCACATATCTAATCTAGTTTTCTAACTCTTTATGTATATGTAGTTCCCAACTCCTAACTCTGTTACATTTCTGAGGTGTGGGCTTTTTTTATTGTGTACCCCCGCCCAACCACACACACACACACACACACACACACACACACACACACACACACACATGCACTGCTATTCCATTCTCTTTAAACTCTACTGGTGTTTTACTAAACCTTTATGAGAAATTTCAGGTTAAAATTTTTTATATTTATTACTTAGTATAAAATATTTTTATAAAATACCAATTTCCATGACAAATTCAACAACAATGTCAATATCAATACTTAAGCTACTACATCTGAAAGCTTTAGGACCTACAGAGTTTGAAGTGCAAAAATGTGATGACATACCAGAGTGTAAGATTTTACAGGCGTGGTTGTTAACTTAGTAAATATCATTGGTTTATTACATGACAGTTGCCTCCACAATTTCACTGAGAACTTTGGGCACATCCATTTAGTGATGACATTGATGGCATGTGTTCTGCTTGGCTGGTATCAGCGGCTTACCAGTTGTTAAGTAGTTTGAATACTGCCCTTCATAAATCAACTCTTGCTTCTGTGTCAAGTCACAGCATCTCTTTTCTCACTGTGACATTGGGTATACTACTGGGTAATACAGAGAAGAAAATAAGCACTCAATTCTCTTTGTAGGGTTAACTCAGCCAAAACAGCTTATAGTTACTCTAAGACTATGAGACTTTATGAAGAAACTGTATCAACTGAACAAACAGAAAGAGTACTGAAGATAATATACTCATAGATGAAGGTGAGCTTTGTGTAGTTCTGATAAAATCAAACTTGTAGGAATACATGTGTTTTGAGGCCATTACATCCTTTCATATATTTGACTGTCATTGCTTTAAAAAAGTAGTTCCGAAATATTTCATTTCCATTCAATCATTGTATAAAACATTAAAATGAAATTTAATTTTATAGAAGCCTCTGGTTCAATAAAATGTTACAGTCATACTATTTTAAAAATGAAATAGAAATTCACTCAAAGTTGTTGTAATCCTTCCCCTCAGAATTTTCTTTTTTCTTTAAATGGAAGGTTTTCAATTAAAAAAAAAAAACCTTTAGAGATTTTTAAAAATAGAAATTTTGACATTATCTCAAATAGGTTTTAAAATATTCGTTGTTCCTTTACACAATAAGCAACATATTGCTTTTACTTTAACAAAGAGGATGTATTTAGTTTTATGCTAAAGTCATTATTATAAAAAAAATCTTTACAAAAGAAATTGTAAAGAAATTTGGAACACAATGTGATGGTACATTTTATTTTTCAAATTGACGAGGCCACAGGGTGCCCAGATATTTGGTCAAACATTTTAGGTGTGTCAGTGCGAATGAGAATAACATTTAATATGTAAACTGAGTAAAGCAGATCACCCTCCCTAACGGGGGTGGCCCTCACTCGATAAGTTGATGGCCTGAATGGAATAAAAAAGCCCTTCCTCAAGTAAGACAAGATCCCTCCTGCCTGAGGTCTTGAGCTAGGATATTGATCTTTGCTTTTTTTCCTGCCTTCAGATTTGAATTGAAACACCATTTTTTTTTGGGGGGGGGGGGTGGCAGGGGGAGGTCTCAAACCTATTGGATTTCCAACTAGAATTAACACCATTGGCTCTCTTGAGTTTCCAGTTTGCTGACTGCACATCTTGAGATTTCTCAGCCTCTATAATTGTATGAGCCAATTCCTTATATCTATTTATAGATATAAATAACATTATGGGGATTATATGTACCTTGTCGGTTATGTTTCTCTAAAGAACTTTGACTAATATAATATAAATTAAAATTTGGTATCATTGACAGAAAATCCTTTGAGTCATTAACTAATTTGATGTTTAAAGTGATTTTACTATATATATTAAATATATTATACCTATATTGAATAAATTGGTCATCATCTCATAATGTGTTTTTAACTAAATATTTAAAACAATAAATTATAGATCCATCACTTTTTCCTCAATTTGATTCAAGCCAAATTATAATAATCTAATCATTGCATTTCCCCATAAAATTTATATCCACTTTAAAATCATGATGACTTAAAAAACAGTGAATAAACTTCATATTTCATAATGAGAAATTCTTTGAATTGTAAATTAGTCCTCTCCACAACTGATTGCTTTGTTTCTCAAGAAAATAGGGATAAAAAACAGACCATATACAATATAGTTTGAAACTTTGCTCTTTAAGAATACTGAGTTTCAAGATATCTTCATGATCTTCGAACTTATACTTTAAAAATAAATTTTGGTTATGATATCTATTACTTATTTTCATGATCATGGATCCATTTAATAAATATAAATATCAATGGTCCTTACTAGTTCTTTGTGATATAATAGAAAATCAAACAGTAAAAAACCTTATCTGCATTGATTTTTTTTTTTCCCCTCAGAGGAGTGGAGAATATACACCAAAAGAAAAAAGAATTATTAGAAAATACATGTTCTGACGAAAAATAAAGAGAAGGAAAGGTAATGGAGTGGGGAGGGCAATGAAAGAGCAACTTTAAACAGTTAGAGGCGGCTTTATTGAAAAGGTAACATTGATCTGATCTCGAAAGCTAAGGAGGGTCAAGCCTGGTTAGTACTTGGATGGGAGACCACCTAGGAAGACCAGGTGCTGTAGGTGTAAAAAATAAATTTTTTTTATGTAAGAAAGAAAGAAAGAAAGAAAGAAAGAAAGAAAGAAAGAAAGAAAGAAAGAAAGAAAAGAAGTAATATTGAAGCCAACTTGAAAGTGATGAGTGATGAAGATACACATCCTCGAAGAGTGTTGCAGGCAAAAGAAACAGCAGGTACAAAATTCCTGAGAAAGTGCTGAAAATTTTTCAGAACATCCCGCAGGCCAATGTAGTTGATAGACTGAGGAGGGAGTAGAGGAACAGAAGATAAAATCTGAGTGGTGGGGGCCTTGCAGGCCATTCTGTGGTCTTTAGCTTTCATTCAAATTGGGAACCACAAAGGGCTTTGAGAAGAGGATTTCTATGATCTCTGTGATGCTCAATAGGATCGCTCTGTCTGTTACAGGAGAGTGAATAGACTTTAAAGGGTAAAGTAGATGCAAGGACACAAGTGAATGGGCTATTGCAGTAATCTATGTGATATAGGGTGACTGACTTCCATATTGGTGCCAAGTGAGCATGACTGTTAAAGATGATGACACACTTGGTTTTTCATATGGCGGCATTAGAGACAGTACTCTCTTTAGGCAAACTCTTGGAGATTTTTCTTCCTGTGTGAAAATGAGACTGTAGTTTTTTGTTTGGACATATTTTTAAAAGAGTTATTTTAAAAGGAAACCACAACTAATCATGGATGTAATAGTAAGCTACTGAATTACTAAAGAATACTAAAGAATAGGCCATAGAAGTACAAAAACTGTACTTCTGGGCAGGCATCTAAGTGACAAATATTTTCATGAGTACAGGTAAAGCACAAATGGGGTGGGAGTAGTGTTATTATAATAACCTTTTCATTTGACTTATACCATAGAATTTGTTATTTTTCTGTTTTCATTTTTTATCTTTATGAAAAATTAAGTTTTTACTGTCTCTTTAAAAAAGAGCCAAGACATAGTCTACAATGAATAATCTGATTTTATGTGTTTTTGACAGTTTCCTCACACTTTTGAAAGTTTTAGCTTTTCCTTTACAGAAATTGTGTGAGAGGGAGAGAAGTATATGCCATCCTTCCTGTCTTCAAACCCACCCCTGACACTAAATTATCTCAAAGTGTTGTTTCATATTACAATATTGAGTCCATAAGCTGAAAGCATCTGTTTTACTGCTTTTATGGCTGCTATATAACCCTCTGGCTAATTCATTATTTGGCTTCACATTTGATCACCATAATAGCATGGTTGAGAACTAATTCTCAAAGCATCTAATAGTCCTTCCAGGGCATCTCTAGCTCAAAAAAGAGCATTCTAGAACAATGGTTCTCAACCAAGGCAATTTTATGCCCAAGAGACATTGTACTTTTAGGGATAGGGTACCTCTGGCACCTAGGGCTAGGGATTCTGCCAAACGTCCTGTAGAGTACTAGACAGCTCCTTCTACACAGAATTATCCAGTCCCAAATGTTGACAGTAGTGAGACTGTGAAACACTGCTGTAGTACAACAGCTTAGAAGCACTTGAATAGGGTAGATAATTTTCTAAGCAGACAGAACCTTTCATCAGATTGAAGAAATCAAACTGTACAGATTGGTCCTCCTGGGGCTAGAGCAAGTTAATGCTCATCTACAATGGGCTTTTCCATAGAGTAACTCAAGCAGAAGTTCAGCACCTGTCATAGTATGTTATAGAAATTGCTTTAGAGTTTAATGAAACACAAAGAGCTATAAAACCATCTTTAATAAAATAATAACAAGATTTTGCACATTGTAATTGAGAGATGAGAGGGTGACAGCATTGTTCTCCAGGTTTAAAGGAATATTTTTCCACTTATTCAATTAACTTCTTTTGCAGCCTGAGTGAAGATGGTAAATGTCCATCCTGCAATGAGGATTTAGCTCCACTGCACAATGAAGAAAATCCAGAAATTATAGCCTTTCCTTTTTTTTTTCTTCCAGTTAATCAAACACGCATCTGAAGACTACAAATTGCATTAACAATGACAAACTATGAGGAACAATTTTCCAAAGGCTATTTATCAAATGTGTAAATGTGATGGGGCGGTCCTGGAAATTCTCCCTTATTACCTTATTTCATCGATTCTCAGCTGCACATATATTCACTTTTTAACCTTTCTGAAATAAGATTTATCTTACATTGCAATGCACTGTGCAATCACTGTCAGCCAGGTAGCAGTTATGCTTCAGTTATGTGAAAACCTGATAAGATAAAGGAAATGTCACCATCAGTGTATCCTTCATTTGATAAAGTAAGAGTGGTTCCCTAGCAGTCTGCTCACAGAGGCATAGCCAACACCTTCTAGACACAATGAGACACACATGCATAATGAAAGAAGGATCCACATCTTCACAAACAGCATTTTGGAAGATTCTTCACCGGTATTAATTTACACAATTCCTTCATGAATTATTCTAGAAATAGTAAGCAAGCAATTAGAATATGTAAAGTACTCAGGCCTCTGAGACCTGAACAGCCAAATCACAGTAATAGAAAGTTCTCTCAAGATACCTTTGGATTGTAGAGAACAGCAAGTTTGATCCTTCTACGGAACAACCAGAGGCAGTTTCAGGGTTTGCATATTTGCTATGACTTAGGAACAGCTGTAAGGAGAGAGCTCTGGAAGCTTGAGTGACAAAACCCACTTACCAAATATGCTTTGTAAACTTTAAAGTTTCCTGCCAAAGAGCATTGCTATGTTTATGAAATAGTTTACAGATAAGATTTATTTGGAGTTGGGACAATGATATGGAAAAGACTGGTATTTGGAAAGAGTCAAGGGCTCTTTATAGGAAATAACCTTCTTGGGGAAGACCATACTCAGAGCAATACAAACAGACTTCTTGAAACTGGGAGGAAAATTGGAATTGAGTACCACTCCCTTCTGGAATTGGGGAACCATCATTACTAGTCATCATTCACTAACTGCCCTCAGGGGAAGCCGAGGCTCTGGCTTTGGGGTATGAGTGAAATTTTTTTCCCTACTGTAGAAAGAAGGGAGGAAATTCTCTCTCTGAAATGCCCTAAGACTCATTTATCAATGATCTGGCAGAGATAGTAACTCCTTACTGTCTCTCTGCAAAAGTGCCCTTACATTAGAAATCCACATCAGATTACAGAAATATTTTACGACTGGAGTGGTTAAATTATTTCCTGGCTTTACTATTGGCTGGTAATTGAGCAAGAAGAGAGGACCCAGCACAGGTGGATTTTTAGTATTTGCATCATCACCTGCAGTCCACATTATTTGGCTTTAGAATTTTTGCTAATATCTGTACATTTTTTGCAAATATCTGAGAAACAAAGGTCATCTAGACAGTGTTGAAGAACTAATAAGTTAAATAAACATCCCATAATATGAAGAAAAATTCTAATATGCATAGTGTTAATTTTTAAGGTTTCTCTTATGGTTTATTTTGATAAAATTTCAATTCTTTTATCTAATGAGATTTCAGTATTGAAGTTTTCATTTGACTGGTCATTTGCTAAAAGGCTTCTTTCTGTCTAGTTGTATATATTGAACTACTCTATAGTACATGTATTGCAAATTTGAGCCAAAGAAGCATAAAAGAACAACTGTTGATAAAGGCCAAAAATTAAAATGTAAAAAAAAAGTTAAATTACAAACAAAACGTATATGGAACTAACTCAGGATGCTTTCCCAATTAAAGCTTTTTTACTAGTGCCACAATTTTAACCATTCAGATATACTTCCTGTCTCCATCTCCGATTTGGTTCCTTTGACTTTCCAAATTGCAATCAAGTTCTTAATCATAGAATTATAGACTTTTCAAAATGAAACTTAATGAGCAATTGAATAGTAGTGATAAAAAATAACTAAAATAAGAAAAATGACAAGAAATTCTTATATTCATATCTACAACTCTTGGAGAAAATAAAATGAGAAATGTGAATTAGAATTTGTTGCTCCTTAGCACTTTTATATTATTATTATGTACTCTTAGAGTTGGATAGGAATTTTGGGATCATCTAGTTCAACCAGATATATGAACATACATAGTATCCAATCAGAGCAGCCACTCAACCAGATACATGAACCTACATAGTATCCAATAGGAGCAGCCACTCAGATTTTAAGTGTCTCATATCTCCTACATTTTATTCTGTGGATGACTTTGCTTCATGCTTGATAGATGTAAACAGATATCAAGCAGGAATGCCATATTTTCCTAAGATTAAATATGCCAACCTATTCATATACCTTGTCAGTGATGTGCTGGTAAATATTTGCCAAACAGTAGCCCATGGCGGGGAGGGGAGGAGCCTTGATTTGTATCATTTGCCAATTCCCATGGTGTAAATACTGATGATCAGGTACTCTGACAGCAGAGTTGGTAAGACACATACATAACCTGTTTTCATGAGCAAATACTCCTTCCCTTTTGTTACTTTGATGAAAAGTAACAAAAGCCACTATCGAAAGCCACTCTATCAAAAGCCACTCTCGACTTTAGTTCTAGGTCTAATTCCTTCTTATTTTCTCAAAATTTCACTCACAGTTACACTTCCTCTCTCCCAAGTCATCAATTTATTCATTTCTGGAGGAATTTTCTACCAGCATCTATCATGATATGTATGATCACAGCACATTATTTACTCTTTCAATAGCACCCATTACAACTTGATAAATTTTCTTGTATATTTAAATTTTTTCAATTATATTTATATTCTGTTTCCCTCAATTAGAATGGAAGCCTTGCAAATTCAGAGGCTTTGTCTTACTCATGGCTTATCTCCAGAACCTACAATAGTTCTAGGAACACAGTACATACTTACCAAATAGTTAATGATTTATGGAAACAATAGGAAACTTCATAGGACACCCTTTTGTTTCTGATAGCAAGTTAGAAATTTCTTCTTTACATTGATAGGGATGAGCCTTCTCCTAATTCTACCTGCTGGTCTCATTTATGCCCTGATTATTAAGACAAATTAACAGAGTTTGTGTGCTGGTTCTCTAAAGAGAAGAGAAAGGCTAATGTATGCATAGATCATCAAAATACTTTAACCAATTACTTGAGGGACTCATATCAGTTTGAAAGTAATAAATACATGCTTAGTTATTTTTACATTATATAGCCTTATAAAATATACACATTAATTGTTGTTTATTGATAAATATCCTGACCATTACTGTTAAGGAAGGGGTCTCTAAAAAACCTTACTACTTACTTCTTGGTTATAATCCTTGCTAAATTAATTACGAAATATTTGCCCAAATTTAATGTGATATATTTTCACATTAGAAACTAAATTTAACTGATAAAATTTTATATAAATTCACAGCAGATGATCTTTCTTGAACAATTTGGTGACTGATGACACATAACTCATCAAGATGAACCCTCCTCCCTTTTTGCTGAGGACACGTGCTGGCTTTTATCTTTCATAATTGATATCGCCCCTCTCAGGATGTTGTTGTACAAGTGTCCCTGCTTGAGCCCCTAAACCTTAAGGTTTCTTCCCTGGACTCTCTGCTGTTTTCTCTCTGCATACTCTCCCCTATTTATTTCGGTCAGTCCTAAGGTTTCAATGATCAAAAGCTGACAACTCCCTAGATCTTACTCTCCAGAATGAGTATTTCTCTTGAGCTTCAAAATTTGCCAAATCAACTGTCCAGCAGACATCTTCATTTGAATAATCCGTGGGTATCTCAAAGGAACTGGTACCAAAATGAACATATCTCCCTCGACTTCCCACTAAGCACACTTTTATCTACCAACTTTGCCTATCTCAGAAAATAGTACCACGCTCCATCCAGCTGAAAAAAACATTTTCTCCCCTATCATAGACATTACAACACTCTTGAGTTGCCCCCTTCCTTATTATCTCCCTCACTAGAGGGTGAACTCTGTCTTCTTCATTGTGCTCTCTCCAGTACCCACCACTGTACTTAACAAATACAGGCTCTCAGTAAGTATTTATTGAAACTGTTTTTTCTTTATGGTATTAGAAAAAGATCTATGGATCCTTTTAGGCTTCCGTACCTCTCCAAAATCCAGACACTACATCTAGTAGGGAAGTGCCAAAATTGAGTATTTATTAAGTGAATGTGGCCAAATTCTGTATAGATTATACAATGTAATCAGTTTTCCCTTTGCTGCACTAATAATAAGCTTTAAGATGCCTAACCCAGTATAAGTCACAACTTTCAAATACGCCAATTCAATGTCTGAGTGCCTTGTCATTATTTTCATTTTTGATGCCTTTTTCTTTCCAATTACTTGCTTGAAGTACAACGCACTGAAGTACAATTCTTTTTATTTAATATCATAATGGTTTAAATTTAGATTCCTTAGAATTTTAGGGGACATGCATATAGAAGAGGATTGAAAAAGTGAATACTTTACATGAAAATTCAACTCGGCTAAGTGCAATTCTAAAAGAAAAATGTTAGACCCTAAAAATTTATCTATTTAACAATAAGCTCTATGCTTAATCTTGTTGAGATTACTTTCCTTGTTTTTGTGTTATCATAAAGTTGCCATTTAGCCATTGTGTGATTAGACACAAGTGTTGAACCATGAAAGAGACCTAAGAATAATTCATTTCTTAAACTGAAAATGGGCTCTATAACCTGGGGTGAGTAGGAGAACACCATCTGAATAGAGAAATTATAGGCAAGAGGAAGAGTGATAAGTGGTCTTCTGTTTGAAGACCTCTACTGTCTTAGGAAGCCTAACATTCTTCCTGTATCTAAATCTAGAAAATATGTATGAGATGAGAATAGAAGACAATAGCAGGGTTATTTGAGTCAACTAGACGGTCTAATATTTAAACTAGCAGTGAGACTCTGTGTTATCAGGGGGAGTGGCTGGCCCAATGTAGGAGAATACTTTGATTCTTTCTAAATTGAGCACTGTATTTATATGATTGAAAATGTTAGTGGTGTGTGAATATGGATATTTATACACTCAAGCATTTTTATCAGTTTGGTGACATTTGATTAGATATTTTAAAATCTTTTGGAGTGACTCACAAAACTACAGTCATTTTTCGCAACTACTAGACAATACAAAATCAGTCCTATTAACAGCTTCGATGGGATTTAATAAAGCACACAAAGAAAACTTGTAATTTGCACAGGCTAATTTACACATATGTATAACTGAGAAAAGAATTTGGAAGATGTTAGCCTCCCATCTGCACTATGCAGAGAAAAATGGAGAAAAATTAACCGACTGTCCATAAACAATTTTAAATGTATTCTCATGTTCTCATCCCAAAATAAGATTTCCAATGCCCAAAATGTTTTACTGAATTCTCTTACTAGGTACTTTATTTCTAAGTGATTCCATAATTTGTGTGTGTGTGTGTGTGTGTGTGTGTGTGTGTGTGTGTGTATATATATATATATATATATATATATAATGTTGATTTTCAGGACCTAAATTATTTTTTATGACTGCATAATCCAATTTAGTCAGTGCTGTTTGTAGTTGAGAAACAAAAGATTAGGTCAATGGAATATTTCTTCAGTTTTACTTTTTTTGTGTGAATTCTTGAATGTTCACCTTCTTCAAGTCAGTTTATAATTTCTCCTCTCCTGAGTCATATTATGGTATCACAATACATGCCAGCCTGCCTTAGGTGTGAATACTGTTTAAGTTGAGATTCTAAATTACAGAGCTAAGTAGTCTTGTTAATCTTCTTGCTTGTTTTAAGCTCCAACTTAAAAACACGTATAGTCAATTGTTTTGCCAGCATTCAAATAGAATTTGTGTGTCTGAGTATGGTAAAAAAAAAAAAAAAAGTTTTTAGATACAAATAAGATACTAGTATAAATCTCTAGATAAGAAGTATAGTTCCAGATTTATATAACATAATACTATTTCCAAGAATATTAATTCCTTTAGCCTCCCTTTACTCATGGAATTTGTTCATTAATTCTACAATGGAGGCCTTCTCTATCTTCCCCCAGACAATTAGACAGAGCTACTGATTGATTACTTGGGGTAGGATGAATATGAAAGGTGTCATTACAAAACCTGAGAGTCAAAAAAGACTAAGTTTTAAGTTAAAAAAAAAAAAAGGAGTTCGTCAAGAAAGAAAATTCTGATGCAGACTTGCAAAGTAAGTTTCTAAGCTTGCACTTCTAATTCATTCCTGGGCTTGAAGAGGTGGGAAGAAGGAGGACTAGAAAGGACTTTGCAGGGTCAGACCTCAGAGTTCAGCCTAAATAGCCAGCCTCACAGCTTGCCAACAGAACAGAAATTGTTAATAAGGAGCTATATGGTTGTTCTTGGCTCCATTTGGTGAGGTTAATACAGCTAATACTGTTATTAAGCATATCCTAAACATCATGCAGTCTAAGTGTGTTATGACTATTAATTCATTTAATCCTCACAAGAATCCTATACCAAGTATTGTTACTATTATTTCCATTTTTTGGAAGGGGGAATAGAGGCACAAAAAGTGACACATCAAAGATCACACAACTAATAAATGCTGAAGCTAGGATGTCAACCAGCCAGTCCGACTCCAGAGGCCACACAAACACCACTCTACTGCTCTTTCGGGATGGTCCATTCAAGTAGCCAGCCTGTGTGTCACCTAATTATTGTCCAGTAGAAGCGATACCCAAGGCCACACGTTGTCTATTGTGTGTAGAAAGCTCCCATTACAGCCTATGACAATCACTGATAAGCCCCCAAAATACGACAGGGTGGAACCTTGGATAACTGGGAGTGGTGAAGAACTGGGCAAAGAGGAAGAGGACCGATAAACTCCTACCTGGTCAATGGCAGTAGCAGCACACACTTTTGGCTACTAAAATAGTTTTGATACTTTAATTCTCATGGTTTCAAGGAGACTGAAGCATAGGACCTCAACATTGGGTACTGTTCAGCAAATGGGAATGCTGTTTAGAAGGCTGACTGCCACATCTCCTGTAAATAACCTAGAAGGGGGTATTGGAGAGGAGGGTGGGAAGCTGAGCCTGCTGACTTTTAAATCTCTTGCATTTCGGAGGCTTGATAATTCTGTGATTCCAGGGAGATATTCTTGTTCTTTCTACAGTTTCTATTTTTTAATTTTGGCAGGTCAAACAGGTTCTTGGATGCTGAAATGAAGGTACTTAATAAAAATAATTAACAATGAGATCATCACAGAAGAGGCTGGGTTTTAACAAAAGAGCTCATGGAATTTTCAGCATTTCAAAACTGCTATATGTGAGCATGAAGACTAAAATAAGCACCAATGAACAGAAAATGAGACACAGTGGTTAATATCCACATTGGCCACAATTGGGTATCTACCTGCTTTTGAATCCTAATCTTTTAAAATCTTCTTGTATTAAATAATTCAGGACATAAATACACAAATTGTCACACAGATTAAAGGACTGCATTTTATTTTTCAAGCACAGCAGCAGAGTCGTCTTCATACACTTTTACTGTTTTAGCAGTTATATAGAAACATTTTAAAAAGTCTCATTTGTAAGTATTCCCTTCAATAAGTAGAAAGGTGCTCTTCACAAATCCTTAGCACATGTAGACACCCAGCTAATTAACAAAGATGAGGTGGTTTCCCATTTTCTACACATGGATACATACAAATGTACCTATATACATACATACATGTGTCCATATACACATAACACATAAATACTTCACTTTTCTTATAATCTGACCTTTCAAGTGAAATACGTATGATGATACGGCAGAAAGTGATGAAACAAAGGCAAACGCAGTATTAAATTTTATTGAGTACCTAATTTGTGTAAAAACTGTGACAGTCACGGGGGGGGGGGGCAAAGATGAATAAGGCATGGGTGTGTCCCCAAAGAGCTTCTGGTATAGAGGGAGCAGAGGGAAGAGATATGAAAGAGACAAATAAAAAATCTATAAATACAGTTGACCCTTGAACAATGCGATGGTTAGTGTGTGCCAAGACATGGTGCAGTCAAAAATCTATGTTTAACTTTTGACTCTCACAAATTTAACTACTAATAGCCTACTGTTGACTGGAAGTCTTACTAATAATATAAATGACTAATTGACATATATTATATGTTATATGTAATATATACTGTATTCTTACAGTAAAGTAAGCTAGAAAAAAGAAAATTTTATTAAGAAAATTATAAGGCAGAGAAAATACATTTACAGTACTGTATGTATTTATTTTTAAAAAATCTGTGTATATGTGGATCTGTGCAATTCAAACCTGTGTTGTTCAAGGGTCTGCTGTAACATGTAATAAAGGTATCATCAAGTGTACCACATTTAGGCACAAATAAGCCATTTAAGAAGTATCTACAAAGCAGGCATCCTCATCTGACACCAGACTCTTAACAGCAAAAGACATGTTAGAACTTTTAAAGAAGACTATCAAGGGAGTCATTTATGATGACTGAATACACACTTCAAATTAAAAGTAGCTGCCACTTATTGAATGCCTACTTTACATTCATTTTCTCTAATTCTCACAATCTTGTAAGCTTATTTTACATGCAAAAATATCTAAGTTTCAGAAAGATTTAGTGACTTACACAATGTCACAGTAGGATACAGAGAGCTGGAATTCAATCCTAGGTCTAACCACAATTCCACACGGCTAAAGCAAGAACAAGCTTGTCTTGCTTTGGCTCTGCTGATCCTCTTTTCAGTAGCCAGGGCCACTCTTTTTCCCAGGCTGTCTGCTCTGAGTGAGACTGGCTGCCTTTTCGTTTATGCACTCTGTATTGGTAGGGCATCTCACCCTTGGCTATTGAGGCTGTGCTGGGTATCGCCTCCATGAATGGTGTCAAAGTTTTGCTTCCCCCCAATATGCTCAGCAAAGTGTTGGCTTCCTGCTTTCCTTGTTAACCCCTGGTGTGGCTCTTGTTGGTTTGGTTGACCCAGCAGCGTTCTGTCTATTGTGAGTGTTCAGCATTCTCTGCTGGATCAGCGGTGTGGGGCATGCTGGGGCAAAGTGAAGGGATTTATTCTACTCCCTCTGGCAAGAACAATTGCTGCTTTGTCAAGGTTAGAGTTGCAAACAGATGCCCCTTTGTACGGTGTCATGATATTTCCTGGGTAACATCATTAAATGTTTCCCAGGCAGCAGAAGCTCTGGGTCATTGCTGAATTATCATTTAACTTCCACTGGTATGTGAGCCTTCAATTGCTTTGTTCAATTGCACTACTGAACTCTCCATGTGATAAAAGTAGGATTCTCATGAACTGGGTCTTTGACAAAAGGAATCACGACCTGAATCTTTGATAAACCATGTCTGCTTTGTTCACACTGTGTACTTAAAAGTCCAAAATAATACATATGTTACACATAGTAGGTGTTCAATAAATGCTTATTGAATAAATGAACTTGGAGAAGCAGCTGGTGTGTATGTGTGTATTTCAGCAGATAGCTCTTTCTTCCCTTAAATGGAAAAGCATAATTATCTAGGCTGACTGCACAGACTAAAAGATAATTTAGGGTACTCAGATAATAAGAGCTAATAGATATATAGGAAAAGTAATGAAGATGCAGGTTAGATTAGATGACATTTTAGGTTGTGGGTAATTTTATCCTTCTTTCAGAGCAACTAATAATCACAAATAAAGTGGCTATTTCTCTCTTTCTCTTTCTCTCTCTCTCTTTCTCTCTTTTTCCTCTCACGCATGCACACTTTGTCTGCTCTTCCAGAAATACACAATTTCTAAGAGAAGGAACATAAAATAAGGATGGCAACAACCTTATTGAACTTTTCCCTATTGAACTTTTCCCTAGCAAAAGTTCACTATGTAAAATACTAAGAGCACTTTTCTTACTTTGAATCTCAAGACAATTTACCTTCCTGAAAAAAAAAAATAGATTTAGAAAAGGCTTTAGGAGGTCAAAACCAACACCTGTTTTCAATAGGAATTTTGTTTCAAAACATGGGAAACACAATGAAGGGTCACTTGTTATATGGAAGGTAGAGATATTTTCTTGACTCAGTTTTGATGAAGAAAGTAGCTTAACCCTAGTTATTTATTTCCGTTTAGATTTACGTTCAAAAAGTGAATATCTTTCCCCTGAATTTCAGCTATTTAACTTCAGAAAACAGAAAGAGAAATAAAATGTGATTAAACAAGAAATTCAAGAAACATGGAAACTACCAAATGAGCTTAAGAGAAATAGAAAATCTGAACAGACCTTCAAGAGATTGAATCAGTAATCAAAAACCTTCCAACAAAGAAAAGCCTGGGGCCAGATGTCTTCGAAGGCGAATGCAAGAGGAAAGCATACATTAGCATGGGGTAATAGACATTTGAGAATATTTTGTATGGTAAATGGGATTTATATTGTATCCTAAAGAATGGGCAGGTCGCAAATGGGATGGGTAGAGACATTATATTGGAAGCGAGGAGCAGATAAAATGGACATGGCAGGGAGAATAGATGAGACACTGAGAACTTTGTTAAATGTAATGGTTTATGTTGTACGGGAAAGAATTAAAATTGGATATGTAACTTAGGTCCTGACAAATGCAGTCCTTAAGGCTGATACGAAGAGTGTGGAGAGTATCTTACATGCAGGTGGGCTCTATTAGAGAATTTTGAGTAAGGCTACGATGTCATAACTGTTACAAAACCCCCAATTACTAATTTTTATCGGTAGTGGTCAAAAGTAGAATAAGTGCGAACACTTTAAAACCACTGAAGCATTATGAAACTTGCTGACAACTTAGGTTGTGGAGCAGTGCCTGTTATTTTTGATAATGTCCACAGATTTCCCCTTCTGAGTTCATAATTTGACAGTTAAATAAATATTATATCTTGTGTCCATTACCCTGCTTCTCCAAAAAGCTGTTAGTGACATTTTAGAGAATGTATGCAAAATATTGCTAAGAATTTTAAATTTTAAATTTTAAATTTTTAAAGGAATTTTAATTCCTTTAAAAATATATATTTCTAGAAAAGATCCAGAAGAGCTATAAAAAATAAATCAGGTAATGTGCATATGGTGGTCAAATCTGTAGGCAACCTTTCCTAAACAGTGGTGGACGGCCGAGTCTAATTTAAGGCAGCCCCTTAAGCCTTACTTGCTTCAACAGAAGTTTTGCTTAAAGATAGCAAGAGGAGTGGATTATGGTGAGAGATAAAGAAAACTCTTGGCCTAGTACTCTTTGTAGTATTGTACTCAGAATGAATGGAAAACATATTGGAAAATATTCTGAAAGTGAAATTTCAAACTTTCTCCAGTAAATATCCAGTTGTAATTAAGCACTTTAGATAAACATGCTCTGAGTCTGAGTGGTGCTGAAGCTTAGATAACAAAGTCAATATGGTAAATTATGGAAAGATGTCTCCTGTTTGGAAGTGTAAAAGAAAATCTCTTAGCAATATATCAGTCAGAATAAAAGCTGGTAAAATGTTTTTTAAGATTAGTTCAATATGTGATCTTATTTATTTTAGTTACCTTGTGTACCGGGTCTTCACAGCTTTTATTGGAAAATGATGAAGTCAAATCATTATGATACTTGTTTCAAGCCATCTGGAAAATAGCCTCTTCCTTTTTCTAACCAGATAATAAGGGTTTTTGGTTGGGTGTTTTAGAACTTGTTCTCTCCCATCTGAAACATCTCATAAACTCATTCGTACTCATTCTCACTTTGGATCCAACTTTTCAACATTTGATCATTCACTGCAAAATTTAGATTTCAATGACTGTTCACGTCTACCAATATTAAAACAAATAATCAATGATAAAAATAATTATTGCTATTGATTCTAAACAGCACCTTCAGAACTGTGAACCCTGGACTCGAGTGGTTATTTTGAGCTCTTTTACTTTAAACTTTGATTTTAGGTTGTATTTTGCTCTCTCTTCTTCCTGTATAGATAATTCCACCCAATTTACAGACACTAACAGTGTCTATATATCTAAGATAGATGGAGGTAATGATGACAAGACAATTCAAAACAATTACTTCGGTCCTCTAGTTCACTTTGCACAAAGAATTATAACCATAAATAATTTTTATAATTCAGACCAGTCTGCGCATGTCACCTGAGGTTCTCAGACCTATAAATCATATTGCCAGTTATCCATAGCTTACACATTTGTAAGCAGATAAGGTTCAATTAAGATGAATCTCATAAAAAATGTGTTATATTTGGAAGAGTTAGGTATGCATGAGGAACTCTTCCATTTAAAATGATGATTTTTGGGAATGGAATTCTGACATGTTTGTGTAAGTCTTGAGTACTATGGCATTATTACCCCTTTGTTTACCTGTCTTTTTCTCATCAGTCGCCTGGGTCCACATTCCAATTTCAGGTTTTGGTATGATCATCCTAATTCTCCACAGATAACTTTAATTTTATGCTTTTTCTTTCCTTGCCTCTACCACTTCACAAGAGAAGGGGGCATGAAATTGCAAGTCATGTCAGTGCACCTCCATCTTCAGCAATTCCAACAGATGGGAAAAGTTGTAAACCATGGATGTCATGGATTTTGATCCAATCCTAACCTGTATTACACACCACCTGTCAGTGGGATTAGTGACGGCAGTGATAAACAGAGATTGTGTATCAATAATATTTGAGTCATCAACAAAAGGTGAAGAATAGGCTTTGAATTTCTCATTTTTAATGTAGGTAAATCATTTCCCCACAATCTCAAAGACACGTTTAATGTACATTAGCTTCATATTTTCTTTGTGAGAATTTTAGGAATGGTTTGTCCACAAAGCTTATTATATGAAGAATTATTTTCATATAACTCATTCCATGGTTATAAGGTATATTTAAAAAATACTGTGAAGTAAACTGTAGCCCCAACCAACTCTATAATGAATAGGTTCCTTTTATTCTTACTTAATATAACCTTAGATTCTTATGTGGAGAAATGATGCAGGATGAGCCCTCTAAGAGCACTAATTTTGAACATTAATAATATTCATTTATAAATATCCATACTTATTTACTGAATGCTTAATATGAGCCAATGTTTTAGGTGCTGGGATATAAAAGCAGCACAGAACATGATGCTTCCCTCCTTATGGACCTTTTATTCTTGAGGAAGGAGACAGAAAACAACAATAACCACAACTGTAGTGACGAACAACTCAACAAAAAACATATATATGAAGACAAAACAGGGAGGGTCAGCACAGAGTGATGGGTGCTATTTCAGATCCGGTCATCAGGGATGACTTTCCTAATAGAGTGGCACTGGAGCAGTCTTGAAAGGCCTCAGGAAGAACAAGTTTAAGAATCACTTAAAGAAGGTTTACCTTCTGATAGTTTGTATTTACACAACACTAACAAGGCAATAAAAAAAATTAAATCAACTATTTGGTCTAATAAACACGAACAAAATAAGTACCTTGCAGTCTAAATTTTTCACTCCTTATACCAGCTGATTTTATGGTACATGAATACAAAGTAGGATGTGGCCTTAGATTCACTGACTCTCTGGAAAAAATAAAATTTCTTGCTGGATGATGGTTAATCATCTTTGATGATTATTATTCTTTTTTATTCTAGAATTCTAGAAGTTATAAATCCAGAAAGTAGTTGGAAACAGAGATTGCTGTTGTACTCTGTCTCTCCAAGTATGCAGTGAGAGTAAGTAGTTGTCAGGCACCGGAAGGGATATCAACAAACTAGACTGTGCTTACAGAAATCAGTCAACAAATGGAGATGCAATGAGTGATTTGGAACTAAAAAATAATAATAATAATTCACTAATTTGTGGAGAATTGACACTCAGAAGAGAGTCAGAATGGGAAAAATAGCTGTATGAAGGGAATCAAGAATTCAAGTTGCAGATGCCTAATAAATAGATTAATAAGGCACTTGGCTATGCAAGCCTGGAGTTTAGGGAACAAGTAAGAGATGGATATATATAAGTTTTATAGTCATAAGAGCACAGATGACATCTACAGCCACAGACTAGATCTGATTACCATGGAAAGACAGTAGACAGAAAAAAGAAGAAGACCCAGTACCAAATTCTAGAGCTCTCCAGTATTTGTAGATCTCACAAGGAGAAGGAGCCAGCAAAGAAAACCAAAGATAGTCACATTACAGGGAAACCAAGAGAGTATGATGTGAGGAAAGGCAAACGAGGGCAGAAAGTGTTCCGAAAAGAAGGAAATGTCTATTTTTGTCAATTACTGCTGCAAAAATAACCAGTAAGAGAAGTAGTAGCAGTATAATAATAAATAATAAAACAGCTAACATGAATTGCACCCAAATATTGTTTTAAAGGTTTACATAGATTATCACTACAATCCCATAGAATACTTCCTCACATGAATTATCCTATACAACATACATGGTGAGTACTGTCATAATTTTACAGAAGACAAGGCTGTGAAATAGAATATTAAGAACTTGCCCATTGGTCGTGCAGTTTGGCTGCTGGATTTAGGAAGATCGAGACAGTTAATGGCCTTAAACAGAACAGTTTCAGTACAGCAGCGTAGAACCTGGACTGACTAGAGTGGTTTGAAGAGCTAATGGGAAATGAGAAATTAAAGATAGAGGATACAGACATGTACACTATTACTATGCCTAGCACTTAGAATATTCAATAATTGATGACTACTATTTAAATAGTACTGATGATATTTTACTGCAATTATTCTTTCAGATAACTGACTTTCCTGCTGAACTATGAGCACTCTCAGAGTACATGTTGTATTTTTCAATATCTGTACTTCAGCCCTTACCCCAATTTCTCTCATCTGTTAAGTGTTCAATTAGTGTTGATTAGGGTTAAGATAAAAAAGAGATTAATGGAAGAAATTCATTTTAAAATGGCTCTATAGATAGGTAGAGCTTTAATGGATAGAAAGGTTAAGTATAATATCACCAAAGATGCTGAGACCATTGCTGTTAATATAGAACATTTTATGAAATGTTAAGTCAATAATTTGTTCAAAATGTTTATGTATGGGATGATAGGTCTGTCTGTCTAGATCAGAGGTCCAGTGCTCATAAGCTTACAGAGATCAGGCTGCAACGGAAATGAGTAAAACATGCCGGTCATAAGCTTTGTAATAAGAAGACTGGGGCATACTGGAGATAAGCTGGAAATTGAAAATTTTTATATGAAATCTCTCCCATTTTTTAATTCTGGTATCTAATATTTTTTTTGATAATACTGTTCAGTGGAAATGGAACACATCTGTGGGACATACCTAGTCCAAGGGGCACTAATTTATGACCTCTGATCTTCACAATGCCAACTCAGCTAATAAGAAGAGTTAATTATGGGGGGAAATAAGTCAAATTTATATTAAAACAAATGAATTAAAAAAATTTTTTACAGAGTTTATCAGAATATTAAAAGGACAGCAGACAGTTTAAAAATAAAGCCATAGGAAAAAAGTATATATTTCAAGTCCCTCAATAAGAAAAGAGAAACATAAGTAACTAGTCACAATTAGTTTTTAAAGTGGATGTGCCTGAAAAACTGTAATTCAAGGAAAATCTAATGCATGGGGAAGGTTCTAAGGCCCACTGTATGGTGGACAATGTAGTATACCTCTCTTCCAGCTGAGGTGATAGCCTTTGGCAGCATTCATAGCAGTGGAGGGGATGAGGTCAATTTTTTCTAAGGGAAGAAATATCTTCTATAGTTAGGTAAATATTTTATAACTGTTTGGCATATTTCATAATATACTGTTTAGATCCAAAGAATATGTCTACAGAGATGTCATCTGGAACACCATATTATATAAAACTATTGCCTGTTGCAACGCTGACAAATAACATTCTAATTCATTATATATTCTTAAAATAAATTATTTTAGCATCTCGAATTACATTGTCTCCCAGGTAACCTTGAAAGAAATTTTCATTCACTTTCACACATAGCACCATTTCTCTTGGTAGGGTCTTTGGGGTTTGATATCAAGGGAGTGTGGAACTGAAGTGTTATATGCAGAAACTAGCTAATTCTTCAATGACCTGTATGTCAACTAAATTATTTCTTTTGATCAACGAGGCAGTAAAGTGCTTTGTTGTCTGGATCCACAGAATGATATATCATTTACACACAGATAGACCAAAGAAAGATTACATATACTTTTTCAAGTATATTGGTGCTGCAAATTAACTTTATTTGCATAAGAATAAGTTAGTGAGAAGCTGATTAACTCTAATATTGTCTATCTATCCTTCTGTCTAAGCCTACAGTAGCTGCTTTATATATAGTTCCTGGATTAAACTGAACCAATCACAGTACATGAACAAATAAACATGGAATTTCAATTTACTCAAAAATTTATTATGAGTGAAGAACTTATGAAGTTATCCAAAAGAATGAGTTTTCTTTCTTTAATGTGTTTGTTACTTGAAATTTAAGAACAATTCCAATAAGCCTCAAAGTTCACATTAAGAAGGCAAACTGATTTGTAAAATGTAAATTAATTCTTAAATCATAGATAAACCAGGAATTTGATACTTTGTATAGTACTGTGACAGTCAAATTTACAACATAACATTTCTTAGGTCTAATATTATATAAAATGACTTTGACTAATTTACAGTATGTATCTCTATCTGTATCTCTCCCAGAGATAATACATGTCATAGAAAGAGAATACATACAAACTTCTTATTTGGGTTCCTGTAAACATTTCTTACTTCTAATCATTTTTAAGCATATGTAAAATTTATGTCTTAATTAGAAGTTTAAACTTGTAAGAATATTAACTAAGCATAGTTTCTTGCTCTCACCATAGGAAGGTCTATGGAATTAAAAACATTATCATAGAATGTTAGAAGTGAATTATTATACCAAGAAACCAAGGGCCAGAAAGTAACTTGCCTGTTTCTAAAGCTAATCAATGGCAGGGTTGTAACTAGAATCCTAAATTGGTGTTAATTTTAATGTATTAATTGACACTTTTTTATAATTAAAAGGATGACATTCAAGTAAGACCTGAAAACTATAAATAAGATCCTAATTTAATTTTTTTATTTGCTATGGATATTAGCCTAAATTGTTTTGTTAATAAAAGCACGAATTTGCACAAAAACATCATAAAAGTTAATGGATTCAGTGTTAATTTCAAAACTATAGATCAAAACCACAAAAGTTTAGGATCTTACATCACCATCATCTTGGAAGATGGCAAGTTTATTCTACACTGAGCCCTAACAACCACATCATGCATTTGTGTCATTCAAATATGTGTACCCTCTTTTGTTTTCCTCTGTCTTTGACTTATGAAGCTTCAAACATAAATCTCATTGCACTGTACAGCAAGACATAAAAGAAGACAGCGGCTGACTATGGAAAGCCAAAGAGCCAGACAGCTTGCTTTAAATAAGATAATTTAAAAACCAATTTGCTTTAAGTTCAGAAAATGTCATTTCATTAAATTATCTTCATTTATGAAATATGACTGCCATGCCAATGCAATTTTGTTTTATCAGTGAAGTTATAACAATGTCTCTTTATAATACAATAGCAGAAAACACATTTTATTTACATTTTGTTGAAATGTTTTTGAAATTATAGATCTCAAGCTTAATTTTGAAATTGATTACATAAGGTCTTACAGGTTGCTCTACCCATAGACCCACTTCAACGGCACATCTGTAGGTCTAGAATTTACAGATATACCATTTATTGCTCTTATTCTGTATCCAAAGAAGTATTATATAGTAACCTGCACATAACAAATACTTGTCACAGGTTGATAAAGAAAGTAGCTTGTTTGATGCTGACTTTCTGCCATCATCACCATTGCCACTTTTATCGAATGATCTAAATTTACTTTCGATATTGGCCTAGTGATTATGGGTGGAGATTTTAGAGAGGGTGAAGAGTAGGCATGCAAACCAGGAATGAATCAAAGGTGGGGGCATCTCACTGCTCTGGGCATCAGTCTGGTGTTAGTGGTGGCTGGGGCAATCAGGATATTGGTGATAGAAGAATCCCCATAATATTTTAGTCTCCTAAACAGATTCTAGTTCAGAGAAACACTAATAATTTTGGATAAATAGCTAATGAAAATTAACTTAAACTTTTTTTTTTTTTGGCTGTGACTATTTTATTTAAACATTAAAATAAAGGTAATCAATATGTAAATATGGTAAAGATTCAAACAATATTGAAAAAAATAAAATAAAAAGTAAAATCTCCTTTCCCCAATTCTAGTTCTTTTTTAAAAAATGTATCATGATTTAAAGTTTCTTATTCTGGCTTCCAGAATAAGGCAAAAAAAAAAAAAAATGAAAAGAAGGAAAGAAAGAAGTGTACATTGGGATTATTCTGTGTAATCGTTAGCATTGACTTTATTTACTCTATAGCATATCTTAGAACTCTTTCCATATTTAGATCTTTTTTTTAAGTTTCTGTTATGAGAATTTTCAAATATACAAAAAGGAATAAAGTTTTCTGGTACAATAAGCGCCACATAGCCCCATTTTAATTAAGATGGTTAACATTTTGCTCAATTTGCTTATTCTGTCTTTCAATTATCTATATTTTTTTTATGCTGAATCATTTCAAAGTAAACTGATTATCATGACACTTTGTCCTTGGATACTTACTGGACAAGAACATTATACTTCACAGCCCTTTTCATACATAACAAAATCAACAATTCTCAAATATAACATGATATTCAGTAACTACTAAAACATGTTGAATTATTTTCCAAATGTCATGAATAGATTTTTTTTGGAGGAAACTTGTATTTAATTAAGAATCGCCCCTTGAATGTGAATGTAAAGTCTCTTATAATCTAAAACAATGCTCTCCTCTATGCTTTTTCAAAAAAATCATAGTAGTTCTTCCTTATCCACAGGGAATATGTTCCAAGACTCCCTCCCAGTGGATGCCTGAAGTCACAAATAGTACTAAACCATCTAGTACCGTGTTTTTGCCCTATACATACATAGCTATGATAAAGTTTAATTTATAAATTAGGTTCAGTAAATTAACAATGATTAATAATAGAACAATTTTAACAATATACTATAAAAAAAGTTATGTGAATATGGCCTCTCTCTCTCAAAATATCTTATTGTACTGCATTTGCCCTTCTTGTGATAATAAAAGATGATATAACACCTATGTGAGGAGATGAGGGAAATAAATGATGCAGGCTTTATGATGTAGCATTAGGGTACTACCGACCTTCCAATGATACGTCAGAAGGAGTCAAAAGTAGCATGAATTTTTTTTTTCCTTCTTCACAATTTCACAGATGGAGCATTTGTTCTTACTGGAGATCTTAGCAACCTCCACATACGACCTTTTTTTTTTTCTATTCTTCTTTAACTTTTTCACTTAAAGGATATACTTTATGACTTCTCTTTGACATGTCTGAATTGCCAGCATCACTACTCTTGTACTTTTGGGTCATTATTAAATAAACTAAGGATTACCTGAACAGAAGCACTGTGATACTACAATAGTTGACCTGATAACCAAGATGGCTACTAAGTGACTAACGGGCAAGTAATATATACAGCTTGAATACGCTAGACAAAGGGATGATTCATGTCCAACAGTATGAACTGGGTCATGCGAGACTTCATCATGGTGTTTAGAAAGGTGTGCAATTTAAAACTTACAAATTGTTTATTTCTGGAATTTTTCATTTAATATTTGTGGACCACAGCTGACTGTGGGTAACTTAAACCACAGAAAGTGATAAGTGGAGACTTGTACACTGACATTATGAAGAGATACAACTGGTTGTTTCCTCAGGATATTGTTTAATTTGTTCTCCTACTCACTCGTCTTCTTTATAATTAACCAATATGTCTACATTTCATGAAAGCTATAAGTGCATTTTATGCACTTAACCTCATTTAATCCTTATAACAACCCTAAGGCATTAGTAATACTAGTACATCTATTTTACTGGTAAGAAAATGGAGGTTAGAGAGGTTAACCCAATTCTCTAAACTCACAAATTGTCTGTATTTTCTTCCCTGTTCTTCATATGTGTCTCACATAGTTTTGTCTAGCACTGTAACACTTAGAGTTAGAAAAGACTTAATTTTACGTAGAAGAAAAAGAGGCTCAGAGAGACCAGTTGTGTGATATGCCGAGTCATGTAATTATTAAGTACACAATTTTCAAATGTAAAAAACATTTAATGAGCTTGTGTCACTGGGGAAGGTCAGCTGGCTTCTCACAGGGTGGCATTATATTCGTAAATCTGCCAAGGTACAGAGCAGTGTTTACAGTGTGATGTGCAAGGTAATTTTAGGTCCCTGCACAAACAGTTTTCATTTCTATAGTTATTTATTTTAGTGCATCTTAGGGAAATAATATAACTAGTACATTAACTCCAGGAATCATCTTTAGCCCAAGGCTCAGTTAAAAATAAAAGTGAGTTACTTTAAAATCAACCTAAAGAAAAATGTTGGTAAAATAATGGTATAGAGGGCTTAAGTTAGGACAAATAAATCATGACTCCATAGAGGAGCTCTGTCTTTCAGGGTAAACTCATATTATCCTAACTCATGATAGAACCAGAATGTCTATTTATTAATTCAGGATGAGAAATAAAATAGTTGCGTGCATTGGAACTCTCATCTATGTGACAAGTAAATCACCAGCTATATACAGACCTTAAAATTAAAACAAAATTATTTAAATGATTCTTAGGCTTAATAACTTCAATATATGTCCAGTGCATCCATCTTCAGAACACTGACAGCCTTGCCAATAAAACCTTTGCGGTGAAGTTCCAGTGTCCAAAATTTCCTATCTCTTAGACATTACAAGATGGCCAATTCTCTTTTCAGGTTGATTAGATATACTCACATCCAGTATGGTTACTTGGAAGTCATGTCTGGGAAGACTGTCTTTTTAAGGAATCATAATATACATCTGCTCCAATCTATCATCTGCTAGATATACAATGTAACTCAGAGAGATTATTTTTACTTCTTTTTATGTTTAATTCGTGGAAGTCTCCAAACACTGATTGTTGCTACTGATCATAGCATAGATTGTCAACTTTTTTTCTTTTTGCCCTGTACATCTTCTTGTATATTACTTAACACTATCCACATAATTACCTCAGAACAAATAATATTTTGCATTCTAAGGGATCTGAAACCTATAAAATCCCTGATATGACTGATTATCTCTTTACTCTTTTGAATACCTTTAGAATAAGCAAAATGTATAATAGTAAAATATAGGCCCCTACTTCTTATAGTTAAAAGAATAAAGATGGTCCAGGTGCTGTAGGCATTAAAAACAAACAAATAAACAAACAACAAAACGATAAAGATAGAAGCATAGTGTCTTGCTACAAAAGTCTCACAAAGTTTAACTAATTTGTTCCTAGCTAACCTCCCTCCCTCTATGTTTTTGTTGTATTCACCTACTTCAGTGATATCAGTGATATAAGCTTTTGAGTGAATTCTAACAATTTATACCCATGCAGCGGGTCTAAATATGAGGATTTTAAAATCCACTAGCGAGTTTGCCTTTTATTTGTACCATTCTAGTTAAGTCATGTTGGTAACTGTGGATTCAGATGAAATCGGAAGGCCAGGTATGTCCATCTTCAAAGTTTACATCTTCAAAGATCAGCCATATATTCAGCTATGTGCAGGGTAGGAGTTAGAGATACAATCTTGAGTTTTTGATTGAATGGTACAGAAAGCCACATTTCTAAATATGGAGAATGATTGTAAAAGCAAATAACTCTGTTCCCCAAAAGTTTACTTTCATAGACTTCGATGGAGTTAAAGTAGAATCAATATGTGTATTGATGTAGAAAGGGCCATTTCTACTAAAAGAGTTTTAGGTTATTATTGCCAATTCACAATAGGATATCATGTTAGAAAAAGCATTTGGGGTCAAATACACAATGGATACTGTTAAAAGAATGAAAAGACAAGCCATAGACTAAGAGAAAATATTTTAAAATCACATATGTGATAAAGGATTGCTCATCAGAATACATAAAGAACTCTCAAATCTCAATAATAATTTAAAAATCTCAATTTTTTACAAAATGGCCAAATAAACAAACTTCACGGAAGAATAGATGCAAATGGAAAATAAGCACATGAAAAGTTATTCAAAATTATCATTCACTAGAGGAATGTAAATTCAAATCACAAGATACTACCATACACCTATTAGAATGTCTCAAAATAAAAATTCTGACAATACCAAATGCTGGCAAGAATGCAGAGCAACTGGAACTTCCATGCATTGCTAGTGATGGGAATATAAAGTAGTACAGCCACATTAGAAAGTGTTTTGACAGTTTATTTTAAAAGTTAAGCATACAGTTATCATATGACCTAGCCATTTTACTGCCAAATGTTATGCAGGAGAAATGAAGATATACATCCACACAAAACCTATCTACATATGTTTATAGTAGCTTTATTCTTAATTGTCAAAAACAGGAAACAATTTGGATGTCATTAACTGGTGAAGGCATCAACAAACTTTCACATTCATACATGGTATACTACTTTGCAATAAAAAGGATAAACTGCTGAGAGCAATATGGATAAATCTCAAGTGCATTATGTTAGAAGAAAGAAGCCAAACTCAAAAGGATACACGCTGTATGATCCTATTTATATGGTCACTCTAGAAAAGGAAAAATCATAGGGATACAAATCTAATAGCAGTATCTGTCTGGGGTGGGAAGGAGTGATAAAGAAGCATGAGGGAATTTGGGGGGGTGATGGAAATACTAGATCTTGATGGTGGGGATGACTACCGAACTATATAGGTTAGTCAAAACTTACAGAAACATGCATTAATTAAAAAAGAGCAACAACTCAACAACAAAAAAACGAACAATCCAGTTAAAAAATGGGCAGAAGACCAGAACAGATACTTCTCCAAAGAGGAAATACAGATGGCTAACAGACATAGAAAAGGTGCTCAATGTCACTAATCATTAGAGAAATGCAAATTAAAACTACAATGAGATATCACCTCATACCTGTCAGAATGGCTATCATCAATAAATCAAAAAACAGCAAGTGTTGGCAAGGATGCAGAGAAAAGGGAACCATCATACATTGTTGGTGGGATTTCAAATTGGTACACCTGCTATGGAAAACAGCATGGAAGTTTCTCAAAAAATTAAAAATGGATCTGCCTTTTGACCAAGCAATTGCACTTCTGGGTATTTATCCAAAGAAAACCAAAACAATAATTTGTAAAGATCTATGCCAATATTCATGGCAGCACAATTTACAATAGCCAAGATAAGGAAGCAACCTAAATGCCCACCGAAAGACGAATAAATAAAGAAATTGTGGAATATTACTCAGCCATTAAAAAAATGAAACTCTACCATTTGCGACAACATGGATGGACCTAGAGGTTATTATGCTGAGTGAAATAAGTCAGACAAAGATAAATCCCATATGATTTCACTTATATGTGATATCTAAGGAACAAAAAGAACAAACTAATAAAAAACAGACTCACAAAAATAGTGGACAATTTGGTGACAAACGGAGAAGAGGGGGGGTTGGGGAGCTGGGAGAATGGGGTGAAGGGTAAAGAAGTACAAATTAGTACTTGATAGTTGGTCACAGGGATGGGGACAATGGAAGAGGGAATGCAGTTAGCATTAATGTAATGGCTAGATGTAGAGCCAGGGGAGAGGAAAAGCAATCAGGGGGATTGTTGCATAAACTATATAAATGTCTAACCAATGTACTGTATACTTGAAACTAATAATAAAACAAAAACATTAACAATGACATAAAAAGCAATAGTATTGATAGCTGATAGTTGGTCACAGGGATGGGGAGCACGGCAGAGGAAATGCAATTAGTATTAAATGATGGCTAGGTGGAGGGCCAGAGGAGGGAGGGAGCATCTGGGGGATTGTTTTATGAACTATATAGATGTCTAACCCATGTACTGTATACTTGAAATTAATTTTAATAAATAATTTTTTTTAAATGGCAAATAGTATTGACAGGGTAAATAGATAGGGAGATATGAGCCATAGGGAGAAAGACAAAGAAGGGTTAACAAGTCCCCAAGATCGCCTCGGCAGGAGAATGTACACAACAGGGTACCTGGCGGTGCCTGATGGTGCCTGATGGTGCCTGGTGCCTTCCTCGCTTCCCCGTGGTTCCCCTGGATTCCCCTAGCCCAACTACAGCCATTTAACTGCAGATGACCACTATATGACCTTCCTCTGGGGGTGCTCAACTGGATGAGTGAAATTAGTTAACTGAGCATGCACCTACCCTCAAAGTCCCCAAGGTGCAGGATGCGACTTCTCATCTAGGGGCACACACTGTGTATGCCCGGGCCAGAATTAGGAGGGTCTGAAGGAGGAGCTGGGAATTTATGCCATTTGAGGTAGGAGGGACAAAGGGAGGACAAAGCAACACTATGGCCCATAAACTCTGAACTCCAATTTCTTAGAGCACTCGATTCGTGTCAAGCTGCCCACTTGGACTTTCTTCCAGTGTACTTTACTTCACTTGCATTACTTAATACAGTCACTCCTGTTTGCTACTTTTCATCTACTCTTTCTTCTCTGAGCATTGGACCTCCATGCAAAGCTTTTGTGGGGGATCCAAGGACCAAGCCCCGAACTCTCATACACCATAGACACCTAAGTGTCAGTAACAGTATTATATATAAATTATACCTAAAATACATGACAAACACAAACACACACATCACAGGTGAATGGATATACTTGTATTATTGCGATTAGAACCTTGTTGACCACAAACCAAAAATAGACCAACAACATCAATGTCATTATTTGCCTAAGACTGGAATGTTTTCTGATCAAGGGGGAAACTATTGTTCAATGTTACGAAAGGAACTAGGGGAATATTAGTAATATAGAAGGTCCTTTTTCAGGCCAAATGGATGAAAAGAGAGGGTATAGTGTTAAACAATATTATTGAGGACTTACTACGTGTCAGGCTCTGTTTTAATGCTAAGTGGCAGAATGAACATAGCAGACAAAAACCTCTACTTTCATGGGCACAGTTTTTAGTTAGAGATCACAAAATGAACAATGAGCTAGATAAGATACATTTAAATAATATATGTTAGATGGTCTTCAATGCAATGGAGGAAGCTGGAAAAGCAGAGAAAAGGGGTAGGGAGAGCCAGTGGGTGGAGATGGGTATTACAAAGCTGTATCATGAAGTCATCATGTATCCTGCACTTGTGATTAATGATACTGGAGATAAAATGACAAGAAACAATGCACAAAGTTCTTACTAAAATATAGCTTTGTTAAATATTTCTCTGTTTTTTGGTCTTTTAATAAAGTGAACCAGGAAATAAAAAAGAACTGTGTGCTTCCTCCAGATCTATTTCTGATGAAAGCTACCTGTTTGGAAACATTTTCAGCTTCCAAATAAAATATCCAGACATTAAATATCTTGACATAGAACCATAAAGAAATCTTCGGGATGGAACGAATAAATTTTTTTTCCATCTTTATTGAAATATAATAGACAATAAGTTGCTTGTATTTACATTATACAATTCAGTGAGGTTTTTTTTCAATTATAATTGGCATACAATAATATACCAGTTTCAGTTGTATAGCATAGTGATCAGAGTTCCACATAACTCACAAAGTGATCACTCCACTAAATCTAGTATCCCTTTTCCCCCTTACATATTTATTCCAACATTATTAACAATCTTCCTCATACTATACTCTATATCTCCATGTCTATTCTGCAACTATCCATTTGTACCTCTTAATCCCTCTGCCTTTTTTCCTCCCCTAACTCTCCTCTCATCTAGCATCCCTCTAAATATTCTCTGTATCTATGAGTTTATTTCCACTTTTGTTGTTGATTTTGTTCTTTAGATTCCACATGTATGTGAAATCATGCAATATTTGTCTTTCTCTATCTAACTTATTTCATTCAGCACAATACCCTCTAGGTCCAACAAGACAGTATCTTTTTCCATCCCCTTCCTTTTAGTATGTGTCTTTTAATCTGAAGTGAATCTCTTAAAAGCAGCAAATAAGTTATTTTAACTATATTGAGATTGTTCAATGCGAAGGTTCTTACTTTGGGATAAAGAAGATACATATATCTTCTTAATGTGGGAAGGCAGAGAAGACCATGTAGAGCAATTCTATGAATTTATAATTTTAAAATGTTTTTAATATGGCTAGGGATCATTGTCAATTTAAAAAATAAGGAAAAATATGATATTGACTAAAATATTGTTTATTCTGCTCATGACCAACTTTACATTTCTTTTCAAATTACTTTTTCTTTTTCCTTTTCTTAACCCTATTGCTATAGTTTTAGTTGAGCTGAAAATTGTTCCCTTCAAAGTAAAATTGTTTTAGAGTTTTCAGCAACCAGTGCCATGACTTAGATTTTGAAATTCCTGATGCGGAAGAAAAAAAGAAGTATACAAGAGCCTACACGTCGTTTTTTCTGTCATCTGTGTGGTTTCTAATTTTTATGACCTGGATTCAAGCAGAAAGCAAATATTACGAAAATCTCTACACTCCTTAATTTCTACAGCCTCACCTTAATTTGTCACACCTACAGATAATTCTGAAGTCAAAAGGTAGTTATTGTATAAGATGGAGAAATTAAATGGAAAAAGAAAACAAAGCCTGTTTCCAAAGATTAAAAAGAAAATTAATTACAAGCAAAGTACAGAGAAACTATAGTTTGGAATGAATCATGCCATAGAGTTAATTGTAACACTAATCAAAAGCTCTCCTTTGACATGAAAAATAGAGTGTTAGTGGATTTTTACTTCTGAATGTGAAAATACAAATCAGTGTGTGGGTTGGTTTGGTTTAACGTTTAATATCCAATTTCTTCTTCTGATATTTAGCCTTTTTTTAGTTTTATTTTATTGCTCAAATAATCGTATAAGATGAGCACAGCTATCTGCTTTGTACTGTTCCATTAAATTTGTTTAAAAACAAATGTTTTTAGCTTATTATATATTTAAAAGCACTTCAAATAAAGGAATAACAAAGCAATTATTAAAAAATTATACTGGTGAAGGTATAATTAGGGTCAGGTTGGCATTGCCTCAAGGGATAGCCATCCATTTTTATTTCTATAGCATTTTGTGGCCTTTCAAGTTGCAGACTGGGCTACACTAAAAGAAAGAAAGAAAAGAAGGAAAGAAAGAAAAAGAAAGGGAAGGAAAAGGGAAAGGGAAAGGGAAAGGAAAAGGGAAAGGGAAAGGAAAGGGAAAGGGAAAGAAGGAAAGGAAAGGAAAGGAAAGGAAAGGAAAGGAAAGGAAGGAAGGAGGAAGGAAGGAAGGAAGGAAGGAAGGAAGGAAGGAAGGAAGGAAGGAAGGAAGGAAGGAAGGAAGGAAGAAGGAAGAAGGAAAGATAAAGGTACATGACCTGGATTTTAAACTGTTTGAAAGAAAGAGATGGAAGGAAGGGTTTATACTTTTCTATTTTACTTGCACTTCTGTCTATAGAATTCCAAAATTTTTCTGAAGTTAAAGGTATCTCCACAAGAAGTTATTTGTAGAAAATAAACTAAAATCTATATTCCTCATGATGCGTGCCTGAGAGTTATTCTCCAATTTGGCTTGGCCCTTTGTTCCTTATGGAATGAAATTTGGCCCAAGGGAACAGTAAATACTTTAACCTGATAGAAAATCACTAGCTGGTTTATTAGTTGAGATTGACCAGTCTTTAGACAGCTATTCAGTAATTTTTTTTTAACAAAACAGGTAATTATAGGCTACTTCCTAGTAATAAATATTTGATGTTCCTCATGAATATTCTTAATATGGTTTAATGAAAATAACACACTAAAGCAAACAGGACTTTGCAAGAAGAAGAAATAAACTAAGAGAAAAAAAATACCTCCAAACCCTTAACCAAAAAGAGAAAAATTCTTTCAAATTTCTTTTCTAACTTGGCAAACCGAAAAACTAATTCCACATAGTTTAAGCCATGGTTAAAATGAGATTGAAAGGCAGTCTGACATAAGGATATAGTGAATGAAAATTAAAATTTTAGAGTTAGTCAGATCTGGAGTCAAATTCCAACTCTTATTTAATAATAGCTATTTGACCTTGGGCCAGGTACTTAAACAATTTTCTCACAAATAAAAAGAAGGTCATATCTATGCCATTAAATTAAAAAAAAAAACTGTAAAATGCTCAGCACAGTTCTGGCACATAAGAGAACTGTTGGTCTGGTTTTTGTTTTAAGCATAATTACTACGTGTGTTTAGTGGCAGTTTCCTTTCCAGTTCTGTACTGTGCTGTCCTAAGATCAATGACTGCTGATAGTACAACTCATAATCTTCAGTGATTGAAACAAATCATTAATCATCTGAAAACTGAGATTTTCTGCCATTTTCTTATTGAGGTATATGTGGGTGTGTGTGTGTGTGTGAACACGCGCATACACATAGGCTGAATTAACATGTCATCAAATGTTATGAAACTGAGATTATAATAAAAAGTATTACAAAGGAATCACATTTTTAAAGCTACAGTTCACTAGCCCTATGATAAAGGATTAAACAATGTTGCAATACTGAGAATCCAAAAAATTTCTTTTCAGATATAAAGAGGAAAATATATCAGTGGAAACATTTGTCCCTCCTCCCCATTATTTCTCCTGCTTCTGGAGAAATAATGTGGATGTCTGAATGTGATTGTAAGAGATGGGGCCACCGTTTTAAGACTATGAGGCTTTAAGTTGAAAGTAGCAAAACCAACATATTGAGAGTGAGAGATAGAAAAACAGAAAATGCCTGGTGTTATGTATTGAATGTTTGTGTCCCTACGAGTTTCACATATTGAAATCCTAACCCCCAGTGTGATTGCATCAGGAGGTGATTTGATTATGAGGGTGGAAGCCTCATGAATGAAATTCTTGCCCTGCTTAAAGGAATCCCAGAGAGCAACCTTGCCCCTTCTGACATGTAAGGACACAGTGAGAATAAAGCCATCTAAGAAGCAGGAAGCAAGCTTTCACCAGACACCAAATCTGCCAGTGCCTTGCTCTTGTACTTCCCAGTCTCCAACACTATGAGAAATAAACTTCTGTTGCTTATATCAGTAAATATAATTCAGTCAATATAATTCAAACTCATTTTAATGCTGTATACACATGCACATAAGCAAACACTTAATAGTTTCCTTAGGGTGATAATTACTGGGTCAAAGTATGTGATTAAAAACTTTTTTATATAGTTTGCAAAATTGCCCTCTAGAAATGTCATCTATCAACACCCATAAGAGTTCTTGTTCCCCAACACCTAACTCCTCAGGAGATTTAATCAATGTTTTAATCATTATTGGTATGAAAAATTAAATATTCAATCCCCTTCTATTTTTCATTCTTTGATTACCATTATTAGTTAACATTTTCTGAGTGCTTATTGACTGTAGTATTTCTTTTGTAAACACCCTTTTCTGTCTGTTATTCTATTTGAATGTGAACCTTTATCTTATTGCTCTTTAAGTGCTGAGTGGTCTACATCAGAGTGGGAAGAGCACAGTCTCAATACTCAATCAACACGGGTTCTAATTCCAGATACACTAACTGTCTGACTTTGGGCAACTAAAAACCTTTTAGATTTCGATTTCATTGCGTGTGAAATGAAGATAATACAGCACCTTCACATTGAGCTCTTAGGAGGATTAAGTTAATACACTTGAAACACTTATGTTCCTATGTTTTCTTTTAGTATCTATATGTTATTTTTCACATTCAAATCCATTGGAGCTTATTTAGGAGTAACCTGTGGGTATATCTATGTCTAGAATTCCTCTCTCCCTATCTCTGACTCTCTCTGTCTCTGTCTTTCTCTTTCCACTGTTAGCCAATTGTCTGATACACTAAATATTTTATCTTTCTCTAATATATTTAAAATATGTTTATCAATTTGTATTTGAACTTCGATCAGCTTTTGGACATTGCATTATGTCCCACTGAACTATATAAATTTCTTGAATATCTAACAGTTTCACATAGTTTTAATTATTAGAACTCTGGACTCCATTTTAATGAGCCCATATACATTATTAACCTTATTTTTAGAATGTTTAGAATATTTTAATATTTATTTTGCTGGATGAATTTTAGACTCATTTTCTTTTTCTAAGAATCTACACTTCCTCATGATCTTATTAAATGTTCATGAAGATTTCATTAGATTTATAAATGGATTCGAGGAAAATTGCTAACTTTTAAATATTTAGATTTTCCATCCAGTTTGTTTTTTAATGTCTGTCCTTAGTAAAGTGACTTTACTAAGTTACTTTATAAAGCATTTATTTGCTGATTTAGTTAGGTTTTCATCAGTAGATATTTGTATCATATATATGTTTGAATATTTTGCCTCTTCTTTTCCAATATTTATACATGTATCCATTAATATTATTTTATTTCATTTGCTAGAACTTCCACAAAAATACTGAATAAAACTGTTAGTGGGAACTTGGTCTTCCTCTTACCTTTAATGAACACGGCTTCAATATTTCCCTGTTTTTTGTTTCTGGTAGATTATACTTTCAAAAAAACTCTTATATTAAGAATTATTGAAAATGGTGTTTTTATACTAAAAAAATCCTTGATGTTTAATTATTTTTAAATTCTTAGATTTTTTTATATAGTAAATATTTCTAAAAACAAAAAAAAATATTGAGAAGTTCTGCACTATTTTAACCTATTTTTTATTGTGCCTTCCAAAAGATAAACCACTGAAAAAACTCAGTTAATTGCCAATTACCAGGTTTGTCAAATCTGGGCTTCCCTTCCAAAATATCTAGACAGACATCCTCAGAAGAAAAGTGCTTAAGATTATTTTTAAAACATTTCCTCTTATAGAAGTAACATATATTATTTTAAAAATTAGAAATGTAAATAAGACAAAACAAAAACAAAAACACATATGTTCATAAATAAGAGATAATTACTAGTCGATATTTGGTATTTGTTTTACCTATATTTTCTTTCCTCTTCCTAATACATGTATATAAATACATTTTAAACAGAACTATATCTTTCATATCCTGCTTTCTCGATAGGATGAAAGATAAGAGTTATTGTCAAAAGTGTAAAAAGGCCTAGAATTGCTCAAGTTGTTAAATCTTCATAAATTCTTCCATAATTCACCATTAGAGTCTGGCATTATTATCAATAACTTTATTCTTCAAGATAAAGAAGATTTTTAAAAAATCTTCTATTGTAAAACTCACATATGAGAAATAGCAATAATAATTTAATATTTTTGAAAAGCTATGAAAAGGATATAGAAATTTTAAATATTAGACATCAAGACATGAAGAAACCTGGATCACCTTCCGGATGCAAAACAGTATAGAGTCCAGTAGAGTCAATGTTTTAAGGTAAATTACAAAATAGAGGACAGAGAACTGGTTAGTTTGCATTATGCAATTCTATGATGATTCAGAATGCAAAATGCAAAATGATGAAGCACACTTCATCATTTAAAAAAAAGAAATGGCCCCAGTAATGTCTGTTTAAACTATTCAACTTCTGATTTCAGGAAAAAAATGTAAAAGATTTATATCTCATTTATTACAAACATATTACCATAGGGAAGAAAATATTGGTTTTTTAAGTCCACTATTCACAAGTTAACTATCCAGTAATAAAAGCTATAAACTAGATCATTCATAGAAATTGGTAATTTTCTTAACTGTCCTTTAACAATGAAAGATAGATCCGCATACTGCTTTAGAATGAAGTGAATTCTTTTGTTTATTGACAAGTTATCACCAACTTCCTAAAAAAGTCCCACTGTTGATGATTATATATGAAGACACTTTCATCAGCCTTCTTCCAGTAATGTTAAGAACCAAAGCAATTCAACAGGCCACTTGTTCTCTTTTTTAAATTAAACAATCTGTAGATATTCTTTTCCATCAGAGAAGAAATATGATGGATTTTACTTCCCAGACTGTAAATGATTTTTGAGTCTCTGTGTCTGACATGTTTCTGCTTAAACTTGACAAGGGAGAAAAAATAACTTTCATAAGGCAAATTCATCCTTAAGGTTAAAGTAGATGTGCTCCAGGTACACTGGCCCAATTTTCTTACAGCAGCAGTGGAATATGAGAGGACTAAGAGGTGGATATCAGATGGTCATTTTAAAACTGTGGATTTCAAACATTAAAAGATTAGGCTTTACTAGGTGAAGAAAACTGCCTTTTGGTGAATTACAGGTCAGTGATACTGTTGTTAATTCATTTCCACAAAGCTTGAGCTTGTTTGGCCAAGATGAAACTGTGACTCCAGGGCACTGCTTTGCCTCAAAATCTGCTTGGTACACTGAAATTCTCACAGACATCCTTCTTACAGAGCACTTCAGGCCACACAGTTTCTTAACTACAACTCCCTGGCAATATCTATTTATACCATAAATAATGTGTGTGTGTGTGTGTGTGTGTGTGTGTGTGTGTGTGTGTGTGTGTGGACTTATTTATTTCAGAAAGCAACTATCTTGCCAGGGCCTTAATGCAAAAATGACTTTATGTGACTTTTCAACACTTATCATAAGTGAAACTCCAATATGCAGTCTGGATTTGGCCGGAAGGAGAATTTTGAGAAAAATGAAAGAAAATGATGAAGGGCTTCAGGTAAATTCCTAAAAGGACAGTTTGCTATACTTGAACAGATATAGAATGTTATATCATAAGAGACTCAGTTCTTAAAAACAAACATATTTTGAGAAATTGTACCTATGCCCAGGATTGTTCTATTGTCTAGGAAATATGATAAGTGAAGCACTTGTGACGCAAACTCAATCAACATAAAAAATAAGCAGATGACTGAAGTCTTGATAGTAGGTTCTTCTTTTTTGTCCAAATAAATCGAAAAGAGGATCCCTTAAAACAACTTTTGAACCAAGATTGGCTCTATGACTCCAACATCTTATATTTCGCTTGGCATGTGACACCGATTTTAGTTCCTAGATTCTGTCTTGATCCAGATGTAGTTTTCTCTCTGATCCCATCATCACTACAGACACTTGTTCTAAACACAGAGATCTGCCACACTCCCTAGATTTTGAGATCTGAGTTGGTCAAAATGAAACTTGTTAAAGAGGCAGACATTTTGGAATCACTACCAGGAGTGATTCTTATTTTCCACTTGAAATGCTATTAGAGGACACCTTATTGTTATCTATATTTAATGATAGCTTGCCTTAGTGACAGTTCCTCCTTGGATCAGGGGAATTTGTCAGTCTCCTAGGGCTACATATTGACATGTTTGGATAGTAAAAGTGTCAGTTTTGGAGCTGGTAGTTGCACATAAGTTTGATAATAAAATAAAGAACTTGCATTTTCCAATGTGCACAGAGAAGGCCCATTGTGGCCCATCACAAAGATAAGACCATTGATTTTAAGGACAGTTGAATTTCTCATTGTCTATATTCTGCCTACATGTAACAAACCATCCAATATGTCAACACTTGGGTGGTTAAATATTTCCATACCAACAAAACATATCCATGCAAACAGGATCAATAGGTTAGTCTTTCTCATATGTAACCCTTATCTCAAATCATGAGTTAACATTAATTAAAAGACAGTCTGTCAATCTATTTTTGTCCTATTTTCTTTAAGAATATCCTTATCTTCCTCTCAGAAAAATATCTCTATTATTTTTTTTGCAAATGTTGAGCACTCTAATTTTTTTTTTTAATAAAATGGTTTCTATCTATTTTTGATTTGTCATTTCTTTTCCTCTTTTAACTTCACTGACTTGCTTGGCTTGTACTGTTTCTATTTCTCTCTGGCAAAAGAGTGGTCCCATTTGGTCTCTAGTGCCTTCTTTCCATGTCTACTTCTCATTTATCTCCCTGATCATCTTTCTTGCACTTACTCCATTGTGGCAACACTGTGTATGATTGGCTTTGACAATCCACTCTATTCCTTTTCCATGGATAAGGGAAAGAGTGATTGGGGGGATCGGCCTTTGGACATTCCATCTTCTTTGGAGTGATTAGTTTAAGAATAGTACAAGATACAATGATGGATAATGGGATATACGAAGATATGTGATGATGACCTCTGAGAATGTTCTATCTCTTTCTAGAAAACAGTTAATGCTAAGCTTTCTATTTCCCTCTTGACTTGAGCAAGGTGGTATGTAGTAGCCACTGGAAGTCATTCTAAATCAAAGAGAAAACAGCTTCAGAATGAAAACATTCTGGATGGTAGAGCAGCGGGAGAAAAACTCTAGGATCTGAGGACATTACTGATTGACTGGATCCATCTTATCTTATGCTCTGCTCGCTTATTGCTTCTATCAGCTTGAGTTGGCTTTTCTGTTACTTGTAGTCCAAAGCATACAAACTGGCACACTTTGCTCCAAATATTATTAGTTGAAAGAGTAAAAACTATTCCTTTGGTAAAGACGGTCTCCAGTGAGAGCTAGGATTTTACTTTTTTGTAGTTTCCCTTTAAATCTAAGTCATGAAAACACAGAAGAAAATAGATTAGTATTGGCCTCTAGGGTCTCTATATAAATATTTATATGATCATAACAACTGATTAGCTGCCAGTTAGGTCAACAGTAATAAACCACACAGTAGCCATGAAGTTATAAAGATAAATAAGCCATGGGTCCTACTCTTAAGAAGCAACACTTAGGATGAAAATGGGCAGGAGATAATACATATAATATTGTTCCTCTAACGATAAACTACTCTAAGATCCTTAGGAGTCAATCCTATCACTGAGTTAATGAGGGCCTTTTACCTGCCAGATGAAACCACATCCATCTAGAGCAGTGGTCCCCAAACTTTTTGGCATCGGGGACCAGTGCTCCTATGAGAATCTAAAGCCTGTTGATTTGAGGTGGAGCTGAGGCAGTGATGCTAGCACTGGGGAGAGGCTGCAAACACAGATGAAGCTTCGCTCACTAGTTCGCCACTCATCTCCTGCTACGTAGCTGGGTTCCTAACAGGTCACGTACAGGTACTGGTCTATGGCCTTGGGATTGGGACCCTTGGTCTAGAGAACACAGTAATACTTACATTTATGAGAAAGAGGGATTCTGAGTTAACATTATTGATATTGGGGGGCAGTTCTTAATCTAAAGATTATGGTCCTTTACATTTACTTCTATCATAGATATGGGCTGTCTTCAGAATAGTGAACATCCTTGGGGTTATTAGAGCTATTTCCATTCCAGTATTCTGTGATTAGGACCATTTCTTAAATATGGATCTGAGTATTAAAAGTCTTAAAAACCCTGATTTAAAAAGTCATAATTTTTCAGACCATTTGATTAAAATGTACCATGATTCAGCTATTTTTCCTAATTATTTACTTATATGTATGTATAATTACATACATACAAATACTAACTAATACAAAGCTCTGAAGGAGATCAGAACATGCCATTCCAAAATATGCCACGTTGGCATACTGACTATTTTGAGATGAGGGTGATTCAGAAACAGCAGATGCAGGAAGGGCTCTCTGATCTCTCCCCTTCTACCTAAAAGCAGGACACAAATTTCCCACAAGAAAGATTCCTTCCCTGTACTCAGAAGAGGAGGATATTTTATCACTGAGGACAGAAAGCTGACCCTGAGATGAGTCTGTACAAACAAATCTACTAAAATAACCATTATTTTCCATTAATTTCCCAGTCGCTTTCCCACAACTTATTGCCTTTAGCCCAAACCCCTTTTTCCATTGTCTTGTCATATCTCCACAATATACCATTCTTTGTTAAAATATGTCAGCTCTCAGGCCTACCTACTTCTTTGGACTTTTATTTCTTACATATGAACCCTTCTGCAAACACATTCAAATATTAACATGTATAAAATTTGCATGCTTTGCTCCTGTTAATCTTTTTTTTTTTTTTGGTCAGTTTAATTCTTAGATCTAGTCATAGAGTTTAAGAGGGCAGAGGGAAAAAATCTTCCCTTACATCTCTCAGCTTACCAAAAATGTGGCTCTTTGTAAATATGGCAGTTTCTCTTGAAAACTTTATGTTTCTGTATTTAAAAACAAAACAACTGAGAAATTTATTTATGTAAATAAAAAATTCATTCTGGTCATTTCAAATCTAGTGTAGCCATATAAGTATCTGATTTGATGGTTTGTTTTCTTTTGCATTTGATGTTTTTCATCATGTCGATAGTGTAATATCAGAAACAAAGGTAAATGAATAAGTACCTTAACAAATATTTTTCGACACTTCTTATACTTCTCTCTTCCTTAGTACTTGATCTCATATGAATTAATCCCATAATTCGATAGTAAAACTCCTAATAAATTCAAAATCAATGTCAGACATAAATCTTTGGAAGGAGATATGTTATACAATCTCCGGCAGGTTAAGCATACACACAAAAAAATGAAATTGAACATTTAAGACATCAAAATGCCTTAAATTAAAAAATAAAAATTCAACCTCAAATATGAGTTTCAACTCCTACGGTAATTAAGAGATTTTATGACTGTCATGTCAAATTAATTTGTCTCAACAAATATTAAGCTATGTTATAGGCCAAATATGCCAGATACACATTATATAAAAAAGCTTTAAATGCCTTCCATGGGAAAAAATAACTTCCTGAATTCCTATTTACTAAGCACCTTTCTCCCCTATTAGTTATCCATCTACATTTGTTTAATTTTGATGAATTAAAAGCTGGTGTTGTTAATTTTACTTTCTTTGTCTCAGGTACCAGGTAATCATAATATTAACAATTTATATATTTTGCTACACCTTATTTAATTTACATGGGCAGTTAGACAGATCAGCATGTTGGAATGCCTTCTTTTCATAATTTTTTCTATGGGAATACTGTTGCATAAATCGTCTGCATTAGAGGTAGCCATGGGTGAAATGGCCTTTCTTATTAAATGTCACAGGATTTAATGTCATAGTATAATTGGGATGGAAGGATAATTGCACTAAGCTCAACATGTCTTTTTCTGCTAACACATTATTAATCCACAGGAGTGTTAAAATATGTTTAATAAAGGCCCCATTCACATGGAAATTGTTGGCACTTGCTAAAAATTACACTATTTCATTGCTCAGCTCTAAGAATTTCTTGTAGAGTTCACAGTAAGTTTGATATTGAGTGAAATTATAATAGAAGTCCATACAAAAAGTTCAACATTTGTTCATAAAGTATATTGTTAAAAAAATTAAAAATGGTCTTGTGCTCGAATCATTAATGCATTCCAGTATTACACTGGCAGTGCCATAGTTCATGCTTCAGAAGTGCTTTTAAAGAAAGTCTGGATCTGTTCTTAGTCTCTCCCTCTCCCTCTCTCTCCCTCTCTCTCTCCTGGGCACACAGCTAACTTATATGTATTAGCCTCCTTTGCAGTAAGGTAGGGTCATATGACTAATAAATGTGGGCAAAAGTCATGACCCACAAAAAGCTGCTCTATGATTCTCTATGTTCTCTTCTATTATCTTTGCATGAAACCGAAGACTTAGAAGAGGACTCCAAGGTCTGATGCTTGCTGAATGCCCATACTAAATTCTTGGTGAGCAAAAAAGAAAAAATTATAGTGTTAAATTTCTGAGAATATAAGACTGATTGCAATGTAGTTAGATCATCCTGATTTTCTCTTCTTTCTTCATTTCTTCTTTCCTTCCTTCCCTTTTCCCTTTTATCTTTCTACAAAGGGTAGAATCTACTTACAAAAGGAAATATTATCTTCTAATACCTTGTTTTGTTATCATTGATTCAGTCAATAACCTTGATTAAGCTACTAAACTTTGTCTGGCTTCATATTCCTAAGCATCAACCCAAGAATACATACTAAAGCATTTCATAAAATCATAACCTATAAGACCTTTTGCAAGTAAGCTCCTTCATTTCCATGCTTTCATATAGAATCTGTCCCCTCAATGCTATAAACTATGTAAGAATCTTCAGCATTATTAAAGGAACTTATGGCAAAAGAGTCTGCAGCCTTATTTCAAAGTCTAATCCTACATTTACAAGATTGTTCTTGGTGAAATTTACCTGTAAAGAGTCTAACTACCCCGTAACTGTCATTTCAACACATTCACATTTGTCTTACTTTCAAGCATATTGTTCTTCCTATCACTGAGAATACTTTAAGGTTTCCTCAATTTTCTTTTTTCTAGGCAAAAATAAATCACACCGGCCTTTTAATCTTTCCTTACAAATGAATTTCAAAACTTCAAACAGTTCTAACTTTTCTATATCTCTCTTTTATAAGCCATAGTCACATAATTGGTCTATTTGGTGGAAAAGTAAACTGAAGCAGAAAAGAAATCCATCCAACCAGCTGTTTATACAGACAACACTGCTTCTGATTGAATACTTTTTTTAGTCAAATAGTTTTTACAGCCTTAAAGCACAGAATCGGAAAAAGACAGAATACTCAAGGAAAACTATAATAAATGACTGTAAGGAAATACATTTTTATGGTTTAAAGTGTGAGGTGTCTATGCATATTTTACAGTACAATTCTTTAAGATTTAATCTAGTTGTAATAATAGTTACTTTCAATTCAGTTAGGTACTTCCTCCTACGTTTCTATCAATTAAACATAGTTGATCAGACCAGAACTGGACAAGACTGAAAAAACTCAGAGGCATATTTGTCCTAATCTTATCTTTGTAACTGCCCAAGTGATAAGAACTCAATATACCCATTTACTTGGAAGAAGCAAAGCAAACTAACACAGAAAATTGTACCATGGGGATTTTTAGACAATTTAATCAATTTAGCCTCACAGGCTTAAAAACATATGAATAATCTTAAAATAATAATCTTAAGGAATGGCGGAGGGAACCAAACCAACAACTTTAGATCCACTAATAGAGCTATACAATTTACTTAATAAACGCATAAGCTGCCATCCCTATACTCTTTCTCTATGGCTAATTAGGGCTGTAGAGATAGACAGACTTGGATCCAAATTCTCCTTCGTCCACTTATGAACTCCATAATTTAATAGCTTTCATTATCAATTTTCTTAATTGACAAACAGGATATTGATGATATTTAACTTTCTCTGTGGTTCAGAGGTTTGTATAAGATACAATAGATAAAGCAGTTATCACAGTGCCTAGAACATAGTGGGCAATTGTGGTGAAATAAAGATGGCTGCACATTCTTTGCCACTCCTCCCCATCTATTTCTCATCACCTTGAATCTGGGCCCATCCTAAGACTTGCCTTAATCAAAAGAATGCAGCATCAATGTTGCTGAATAACTTCCAAGGTTGGACCTTAAGAGATATGTAGCTTTCACTCTCACGATGAGAATACTCCTTTAAATGCAGCCAATAAGCCATGAAAACTCCAAGCCACATACAAAGGCCATGTGGAGGAGACTCAAGGTACTTGAGTTGACAGTCTCATTTCAGTTAATGGTCAAGAGCAAATACCAGCCACGTGAGTGGGTCATCTTGGACACTCCAGGCCAGTCAAAACCTTCAGATCACTGCAACCTTAGATAACACTACATGGAAAAGGAAAACCCTCAGCTGTGCATAATCAACTCACAGATTCAAGAGATAATAGTTTTGTTTATGTAAGCTACGAAGTTCTAAGTTAAGTCATTAAATTTTTAAGTTTTGGGGCAGTTTGTTGCATAGCAATATACAGCCAAAACAGTGCTCAATAAATGGAGCAATTATTAATATTTTTCCCCAGTGATGAGGGAAAACAGCATACACTGGTGCTTTTTGCTCTACTTAGAGACTTCCGAGTCAATACATTCTGTACTGCCACTCTTTTCCGAGCATTGGGGATACAAAAAGTAGGCTCTTTGCCAAAAAAATAAAAAGGAAAATTTTACTTACATAAAAGACCTCTAGAAAGACTAGTGCTTTTTTTAAAGTAATCTTCACTGTAGTGTGTATCCTCTCATCATGTCACACACACCTGTGCATTGATATAACTATGATTGCAAGACATTGAATATGTTTGCTCTAAAACCAAATACTACAACCTATTTAGAGGGCACAGGTCTCAAAAACTCACTCACTCTTCTTTGCCTATGTCCTTCCCAAATTTATATTGTCTGCCTTCTTGCTCCTCGTCCCATCTTTCTTTGTGAACATCACAGACCTAGCACCAAAGTTTCCTATCTGCCCCCATTTCCTACTTTTGTACACTTCCTGTATTTTCCTTATATTTTTTTTTATATTTCTCCTATGCTTACTGTCTACTTCTCCTATCCTTGAACTTGACTAATTATCTCCCTAGATCTGTTACATCTAATGGACATTTGTTTTAAATTTCCAGCCTTGGCCTTTTTTGCCCTACTCTGAATCATTGTTGCTATGCCCAGTGTGACACTAGATATGGTATTATCTTAATTGCAGGTGTAATGTATAAATGTACAATGCCTTCTTTGTCCAGGACATAAATGAATGAAAATTACAGTAAGCTACAAAACAAAATGGTTACGTGATTCTAGGTATATTTCCTAACAGAGGTGACAGTATCAAAATATACAGCCAAACATTCAGTAACCGATCATACTCTGTTTTTGATATTTAGCCAAGCTTCCAAATCCTTTGAAAGTTCCTACTTCCAGGGGAGCAGATTGTTGGCATTTTGGTGGGGTTTGTAATCAAATATAATATACAGGGATAGCTGAGCAATTATCATGGCATGCTTGCTTTGTTTTGGGGAGCTACCATTCTTTACCAAAAGAGGTCACAACCCATTACGGAACAGAGTATTTATTGTGTATCTGCAATGTGAAGAAAAAGATTATTGTAGATTATAATGATTTCAGATTTTTAGTATGAACAATACACTCAGTTCAGGAAATTTCTTCTTAAACATAGTAATTATTTTCATTATTTCTCTACTGGCAATTTTTCTACTGAAATTTTCTTATTATGTTGTTTTAATCGAGATAACTCAATTAAGCCATAGAAATTTTAAATTATTCAAAATTCCAGCAAGTTCTGTTCTATGTGGATTTGAAATATTTTTCTTTAAAGACTTGAATTTGAAGAAATGTTTTGCTCATTTACTCCTCAGCTATGTATTCCTTGGATGCCTCAATCATGGTAGCAATCTTTTGCATTTCACAATAGAATGTATCTAGTGAAGACATTTCGAACCACAAGGAAAAGGGATTCAAGCTGAGACTCAGAGAGGCGAAGAGGTAAGGATCACATTCAGAGACAAATAGCTCTCAAATATGAACTTGAACAAGGAGTCAAAGAAAGCAGTTCTAACAACTTGTTAGTACCGTGGGCAAAAATATATAGATGACTGGCTTGTAGGGATCACAGGTGCAAAAGAAGGGACTGCCTAAGAAGGTTCCTTTCATCTTTACATTTGTGTAGTAATGTTCAACTGACAAAGAACTTCCACATCCCTTATTTCCTTCAGTTTTTACAACTACCTCATGATTGAGGCCCAGACAGTAGTTTCCTCTTTTTCACCTATGAGGAATCCAAGGTTCTAAAAACACTACTGACTTTCCTAATAGGATTTCCAACAGGAAGTAATCCAAGACACAGCTAAAAAGACAGAGCTGGCATTTATCTCTGTGTTCTGACTCCTGGGCTTTAGGTCCTTCCACTACATCATTCTGTGGCTCAAATTTTGAGATACATAAAGTTGTGAGTAGAGGGGGATAAGGTTTAAAAAAACACATAAAAGATCACAACTGCCCAATCCTAAGGAAGAATTAGAATTGGTTATCTTAATAGGAGGTATGTTTTGTAAACACTTAATTAAATTGATGGCATATACATTGAAAACTACCCCTGTGTGCAATTCTTATTTACTGTCAAGAGAAAGTTACTTAATTTCTTTGAGCCTTAGTTCCCTCACCTGTAATACTGGGATAATAAATAATATTTATCTCACTTGGCTGTTTTAAGGATTAGAAAAATGTACACAGAACACTTAGCATAGTACATGTACACAGAAAGTGATCAATAAATGAACACTAAAATTCTAACCGTGGAAGTCTAGTTTATACAAAGTATAAATATAAGTTATGAAGATATTAGAACAGTTTCAGATTAAAGTAATTGTGACCAGATCTGTAGATTTTAAAAGTGTGAAATATTTAGGGAATCCGAATTATTTAAACTGGAATTAAAACCATGAGATAAGTTAATCTTCTCTACGACCTGGGAGTCAATTACAAAAAGGATCTAGTTGTCTTCCACAGAAGTCAAAATAACATATTCTGACAGTAAGAGAATCTAGTTAGAAATAAAAATAAATTTTATTTAAAAATTAAAAGTGGCTAAACAATCCAGCAATTCCACTCCTTATTATATAAATGTATAATCAAGAGAAATGAAAACATAAGTTCACAGAGAAACTTGTACATGTGCTTACAGCAACATTATTTATAGTAACCACATGGTGATAACACCTTTTGAATAAATAAACAATGGGTTGGTTAAAGAAAATATGGTATATTCATATAACAGAATATTATTTGGCTAAAGAAAGAAATGACATGCTGATAAATGCTATAAATGAAACTAAGACCTTGAAAACATTATGTTAAGTAAAGAAGTCAGTCGCAAAAGACTATATATTATATGATTCCATTTATAAAATGCCCAATATAGGCAAATCTGTAGAGATAAAAAGTAGATTTGTGGTTGCTTATAGATAGGAAACCAGGGGATGGGGGGTTTAGGGTATAATAGTGAAATGGTACAGGTATCTTTTTGAGGTGATGAAAATGGTCGAAAATTGATTATAGTGATGTTTGTACAACTCTGTAAATATATGATAATCATTGAATTGTACCTTTTAAATGGGTGAATTACATGATATGTCAATTATAATTCAATAAAGTTGTTAAAAAATTGTGGCTAAACATTGAAAAAGGCTACAAAAGCTATGAAATCTTATTACTTTATGGGGCTGGCCTCTCTCTTGCTTCTTTTTTAATTCAAAACTTCTTTATCAACATTATTGTTCAACAGTATAATTCTAATTATCTAGAAGGCAAATGTGGCTTATGTTGAAGTTGTTTTTATTGTTTTCAGTTAAATTGGTTATGTATCAGTATATAAGTTACTAAAAACAGAAATCTATTCTGTTTATTTTAGGCAAAAGGAAATGCATTTGAGGGATATTTGGGATTTACAGAATCAATGGGAGGTAGAGAGAGACCTAAATTTGAGAGTGAGCAAAAAGCGCAGAGCCTTAGTGTCAGGGACAGGAAGCCATAGAAATGGCCTTTGAGTGGAACACTGTGGTCAGGACATGAAAGAACACCAAGTCTTTACTTATTTTCTCTCTATTCAAGATACAGATTCCATGGAGGTCATACAGGGGTATGTGTTTCATCATGGGACAGCAAGGCCTTTCCTTGTGACTCCAGTAAACTATATCTAATGAGGAAAGAGTCATTTAAGTATAGAAAATAGTTTGCTCTTAGGATGAGGAAATAGATGGTGAACAGTGAGGCTGGCCTCTCAATAAAATTGCGGCCTTGGAGTTGTAAAAGAGGGGTGATGACTAATTCTGGAATACTGGTTATTTCTTAGGTTTTAGCTGAATTTTGTCTTACTTTGGTTTTAAAGATCATTTCACTCTTGATAATACTTGAGAATTTTTTTCCTTTAAGAATTGTTATTATCTTAAATTGGCTGCCTCCATACAGAAGAGAAATAAATAATGCAGCAAGTGACACGAAAGTAGATTGGGAATGTATAACATCAAATGCTTACAAAGGCATACATCCATATGGAGACACATTTCTGCTACATACAGATAAAAATGAGATAAATGTCCTATTTTTGCTTATTGCTGTCTTTTTCCATATCTATAATTAATGATCAACAACCAAGTGTTTAATACCCTGGATACAACTAACTTTCTGACAGAAATAACCTGTCAGAAATGGGAAAAAACACATGTGCAGTTGGTACTGCATCAGTATTGTTCAGTTCTGTAGCAACATCAATTTTAGCAGTAAAGCAGTGACAAAGAATCTGATTTTAGTTTATGTTTATCTAAAGTTAGGACTACATAAGATGTAAAATGAAATGTTCTACTACAAACTGACACATAGTTTGGTGACACATGACAAAAATATTTAATTTGGGGATATTCTTATGACACATGGAGAAAAAATAACACCCATAAAATCACAGCTTCTTCCAACACATGCATCATGAAAAATTGCCCGCCTTTTGCCACATATGCAATGTGAAGTCTATTTTCTAACAAAGCTTGTAATAGGCTCCTCAATGTGCAGTATAGATGAAGATTTTGATAACATCATTGAAAACCAAAAGCAAAAATGCTATTTGTTTTTAGATTTGCTCTCTTCATAAAATGGAATTGCATTATTTTTCACTTCCTTGATTATTTTATCTTCAGTTATGAATGTGTTATATTCTAGACTCTAAAAGTCAGACAAAACACAATGAAAAATAATGAAATTCTGTTCATCATAAAATGTTATTAGTTATAGTAATTTCTGAATCAGAGTGAACTGAATACTTTATAGCTAATAACCAATATCAAAAGCAAACACAGATACAGGAAACATGGCGTAATATTGAGAATCGTAAACCAAAGAGCCCTAATTTTACTTGTCGTGTGGCTCACCTTTAGCAATCTGTCACTCTCTTAGCCTCATTCTTCCCACTTGTAAAGAAAAGGCCATTTGGACCAGATAGCCTCAATCTATCTAACATTTTTTTTTTAAACTTTAACACTAATATTCTATGATATGGCATAGGATTGTCCAAAACATTAAAAGAAATTATAGAATGTATGCCTTTTCTACCACATTTTAATTAAGTCACCTTTATATTAGAGTTTATCTGCTAAGAGTTTTAAGCAGTTCTGATTTTAAGCCAATAAAAGAATAATTGGAGCCGGTTCAGGAATTGTTGGAAAGAGGCCTATTATATATGTTAATAAACACCTAAAGCTGATAAAGGAAATCCTATTCCACAAAGCACAAATACTGGATACACTGTTTGAGAATGTGTTAGAGAAAAGTTTATTTTAGTTCTTCATGGTAGACTAAGTTAATTATGCTTGAGTCTAAATCTGAGTCTATAACATAAAAATTTTCCAAATATTGCTTTTTTAACTTTTTTTTTGGTAGGGTTTTCTCTTTCCATTTTAAGAGTATTGTTCTTTATTAGTGATAAAACTTAAATTTTGCATAACACCAAACATCTGAGGCATTTTACATTGATTCTTTTTACAAGTTACATGGCTGTGTCTCCCTAATCGATATATACATCACATATGCAAGAGAAAGAGAAGAGAAAGAGAAAGAGAGAGAGAGAGAGAGAGAGAGAGAGAGAGAGAGAGAGAGAGAGAGAGAGAGAGAGAGAGATGCAAAACTAGAATTGAGCATTTGAACATAAAAGTGGCTTACTTTGATTGATTACTCTCTATTTCAGTTTTGCGTCAATTCAGCAATAATGAAATTTATGTAATTCCATCTGTCAGTCTAAATCTGAATATCTGTTAGAATTGTCTACTTCATGTAGGCACCCCTTAGTAAGCAGGTCTATTTTATAGTCTACCCTCTCACTGTCACTTACTCCCACATATAAATATCGGGAAATCTGATGAGATTTAAGTTTCTGAACATAGCTTGGGGGTGCTATTTTTATGGAGGCAAAGTTGTTCTTAATAGTCAAAGATGGCATTATTGGACTTATTTTTATGTGCCTCCCCCCAATAGCAGAGTGACTTCAACATGTATCTACAAAATGACTGTCTAGATTTGGAATCAAATATTTCTCCTGAATGAAACTTACAGAATCCTAGGGCTTTAGCTTCAAAAATACCTTACTTAAAACAGTACCAGAGAACACATGGCAATGACTGCAAGCTGAGCTAATTCGGAGATGAGTGATGTGACAAGACCTAGAAATCCCACAGTTCTCACATTTCTCTAAGACAGAAACAGATCTTCAATGTCAGTTGCCAGCATTATTTCATACTGATTTTACACATTCCCCTGGATAGTAGCTATAGTCATTGAGTAATAGAGAATTAGAAGGGTATTAAATGGTCCATTAAAACATGACAATGGACACATATTATCAACATTAGTGAATGATGTTTTGGAATAGTAGTCACTAAATCTAGAGTTTTGTTCTGCCACTCACTAATTGTGCACCCTTGTGTAAGTCATATGTACTCTCATTCTCACTTTTATCATCCTTAAAGCAAGGGTTTTGGTTGAACTTTAATGTGTTTTTCAGGACCAACTGGACATTTGCATAATTTTTTATAGCCTGCAACATATTTCTATAAACCTGATACCAGCTAGTTCATACAACTGTTTATTTATACCATCCCTATTTTACAAAAAACTACATTGAGGCTTCCCCAAGAAAACCTTGTAAAAAAAATGTCATTCATGTTTCCTTTAAAATTATTCAACTGCTACTAATATGGTTATCTTAACACATATTATTTAATTGTGTTATGGTTTTCAACAATATTTGCTGAGAATTTTTATATATTATAGAGAAAATAAGGAGCAGAGAAATTAGTTGGATCTCCATAATAATTAAAATTCTGGGAGTCCTGTGAAATTATCTCTTCTAAGAAGGCTCCTAGGAACATTTTCTTCTCTTGCAAAAGAGCAGAATTAGAAGGTAAGAAGATAAAGTCGAAAGAGTTGAAAAGCTTGACTCCTTCCGAAATAAAAGAAAATAACCATTTCATGCATATAACAACATAGAAAGAGACAAAACAGCCCTTTAATCTCTCTAGCATGGGTCTTTGATATTTTAAAATAGAGAAACAATTTTTATTTTTATTCTATTGAAATATATAAGCTTATATTCCAATTCACATAAGTACTGAATTGTGTGCTAGCTACATTTTTTTGTGGGCTCTCCCCCATGATGAAGTCATAAGTGAAAGACACTGGCCATTGCTAGGAATTTCCATAGGACTTTGAGCTTGGGACTCCAGTTTATTTTTTAAATGTAAAACAGAATAAAGAGTATAATATTTTTATAAATTCCTCTGTGTATATACACACACATGTAGATAAAGACAGAGTATTTCAAAATATTCTTGGACAATCTGAAGGCTTTACTTCTCTATAATTTACCAGAACCACCTTTGCTCCAATCATTCTTAATTCCAAGAAGAATTAAAATAGCAAAATAGATTAATGAGACACATGTGAAGTGAGTGGGTGGTCTAGAGCAGACATAATGACTTATTTTTGTCTATTTTTTGCCCTATAATTCCCAAAGAGCTTTACAACCAGTTTTAGTCTCCTAATGTTTATCTTTCAGTGTTGTCTTCATCCTAACTCTTTCTCTGCTTTCACAATATGGGCGTCCTGCCCTATCTCCCCTTCTTCACCTCTAACTCCTAACGTGCTGCATCCTCTGCTGTATGCCTGACTTCTAGTTCCACCATTAATTTCAGAGCAAGTAGATCCCTATACCTTAGTTCATTATTCATGCACATTTATAATGTAAGGCTATGAAGGCATAAAAGATTCTATAGCTATTTGATTTCAGAAGGTTTAAAAAATACTGGAAAAAATTGTCTTAATATGATGACAAATCAGGTTCTATGTTATACATTAAATAATAGTCTGGTCATGTCACACACCAGGAAATATATGCATTATTTACTATATAGTCTTAGTATCTGAGTCAATCAACTGATCCAGAATATTATTTATAATAATACTGTCCTGATTAGAAAAGAAACTTACAGAAATATACAACATATCCAGTAAAGTAAAGAATCTACAATTTATTGAGCACTCTGTGCTAAAGACTGACTCTGCGCCCATTTGTCTAATGCCACTCAAGCAGGAAGTAGCAAAGTCTATGATTCTGACATGTATACTATATCACTTTTCAAAGCAAAAGTTACCTCACCCAAGATAAGCACCGTTAACATACTGCATTCCATCCTTCCAGTCTTCTTGGGGGGGGGGTGTGTGTGTGTGTGTGTGTGTGTGTGTGTGTGTGAGAGAGAGAGAGAGAGAGCAAGCGAGCGCGAGCGAGAGAGAGAGAGAGAGAGAGCTTGGTAGAGAGAGAGAGAGAGAGAGAGAGCGCGCGCGAGCGAGAGAGAGAGAGTTGGTATATAATAAACATTCATGTTTATCTTGTAAATATACAGATATGGTCAAAGAAAAGTAAGTGAAAAATTTGATTTTTCATTTGTTTGTGTTCAACTCCGTCCCTTGGATGGTTCATCCATTTTCATGGTTTCAGCCTATGTCTTGATTGTAACTTCTCAATTTATACTTCACTCCCTCCCTCACCTTCAATCTACTGTAGTTTTACTCTGTGACTGTGCCTTAAATTCATCATTCCCGAAAATTCCTTTGCCAAATCGAGTTCCTCCCAAACTCACTGTGGTTTAACCTCAGCACCCATCATCCAATATGGAGACCTTGGCACTGCCCTTGATTTTATCCCCTTCTTTACCTACATCACCTCATGCCAAAGGATTTTGATTTGAACTGCTTCTTGTACCTCTTTTTTACATTCATCAATTTATGTCAACGATTTTATTTCTGATTAATTTTCAGTCACAAAAGCACACATGAATTCATTGTTCTTTTTTTAAAATTCCAAGTATATCAACAAAGCTGAAATTTTTTGACTAATATTCCAAACCTTGTTCCCTTGCCCAATCCCTATAAGCATTATTATGAATTTTATGGTACACTTTTAGACTTTTAAAAATTATTTTAAACCAACAAACCTTGTAGCCATACAAAATAGATGGAATTATTACAAGTGAATGTCTACATTTAATATAAATGGTATTGTTGTATATATGTATTTCTGCAATTTTTTTTCACTTCAATATCTTTAGATTCATTCATAGAGACACATACATACATATCCATCCATACATATAGATAGATATAGGCTCCCTACTGGTCCATCTATCTCTGACCTTGTTCCTCTCTACTTACTCTCAAAACAACAGCTAGAATAAGCCTGTTAGAACATGTCAGATCAAGTCGCTCCCCTACTATACATCTTCCAGTGTTTCTGTAAGAGATAGAGAATTTACAATGGTCATCAATACCCCTCACTGTCTAATCTCATCACTTTTACTCTCTCTCTCTCTCTCTCCCTACCTTACTTCACTTAGACTTACCACCTCTTTGCTGTCTTGGACATGTTTGATATGCTCCCAAGTAAGAGATTTTAGGTAGCAAATTTCAACTCAAACATCACCTTTACAGTGAGACTTTCTGGGCTACCCTCTCTAAAATTCAAATACTTTCATATACACTTGCCAATTTTCCATTACACTTAGCAACATCTAGTTTAGTATTTATCTTTTTTATTCTTTCTGTCCTCACATGAGAGTGTACGCTCCAAGAAGACAGAGATTTTTGTCTGCTTTGTTCATTGCTATAAATCCAGTGCCTATCACAGTGCTTAGCACACAAGAACTCAACAAGTTTTGGATGGATGGATGGATGGATGGATGGATGGATGGATGGATGCATGGAAGGAAGGAAGGAAGGAAGGAAGGAAGGAAGGAAGGAAGGAAGGAAGGAAGTTAATTAGTTAGTTCTGTCAATGAGGTTATGGTATCTGGTATGACCAGATACCATTATCTGTTGTTTCCTGTTCTCTGTTTTTTTGGTTGAGCGTTTTTATTGCAGTTAATCTGCAACATCAGCATTACGCTATGGACTTTGCCAGTGTTACTTTATCTCACGTCAGCCTTCTAGATATTAACATTTTAATTTCACACATATTTCTTCAAATAATATTAGTGCCATTTGAGTCATGTGCTTTTTAAATAATGTGGTGTCAGGAAACTTATAAAATTGTATTCAATTTTGGCCAATAATGAGTCATTTTAAATGGTCTAGAACAGTGGTTCTTAATATTTATGATCATAAATTCCTTTGAGAATCTATTGAAAGCTTTTATTTATACTTCCAAGTCATTTCAAAACAGGAGGCAAGGTGGTTAGCAGATGTAAACACAATTCAAAAGACTTTTAAAGGTAATCAAACTAGGCCGGGAAGACAGGAAATAAAGCCAGGGAAAGTGATAAAATTAAGGATAAATTCGATATACAAAATGTGTCCCTTAAAGCTCTGTGGGCTCCTTGGAGATGAGCCCAAATTTTATTTCTGAGCTTATTCTTCAGAGCACTCTGCCTTTCAGTACTAATTAAATAAAAATAAAACTCTTAATTTTATGCTATTAGAAAACTGCCGGTGTTTTATTGTATCTGTAATAGAAATTTTAAGTAGATTACAGTAATGTTTTTCCAAAATGATATATAATTTTAATGCAATCTAATAAAATTCTTAACAAGTGGTACTAGTGTCAGGATAGGAAGGGAAGAGAGATTAATGGAATGGAATAAAAGTCTAGAAAGAGACCCAATTATATCAATAGTATGTAATAAAATCGAGATATTAAATTTGTGGGGGAAAGTATAGGGTATTTAACAAATGGTATTAGAATAAATAGATATTTTATTTTAAACTTTTATTTTTTAATATACAAAAAGTATACAAACCACTGTAACCCCCTCCCCACCAGGAGCTATTACCCAGGCCCAACAACCATGACTAAACTGCTCCATCCACAAATTAAATCTGCCTCCCTCATATTAGTTTGAAATAAAGTAGTTATTTAAAAAAAATTTTTTTGATCCCTACCTTACATCTTGTAACAAAATTAATTTTAGTCAGGCTAGATTTTTAAAATAAAAATAAAATCATGAGAAAGCATGAGAGAGCAGCAGTGAACTTATAAACTGATTTCAAAAAACCTGAAAAGCATAATAGGGGGGAAATGTCATAAAGAAATAAATCTTCTCAAAAGAAATTCAAATGTCAATAAACACATGGAAATATTCAACTACCTCAGTAATTACATAAAAACAAAGTAAAATATTGAGGTGCCATTAAATTTGATAAAGATTGAAAAATAATAGCTATTGTTGAATGGATATGGAAAACTGTCACCTTTATATGCTATATGGGGAGTGGAAATTGGTTAAAAATTTCAAGAAAGCAATTTAACAGTATATAAAAAAAGTCTAAGATTTCACTATTTCTTTCAAGTCTTTTCAGCATTTAATACACACAATATTTTGTCAATTATGCAAATATGTGAAATCTATGATAGTATTTGTTTTTTCTTTCTATGATAGTATTTGTTTTTCTTTTTAGTTTAACACAAAGGTCAGTTAGTATTTGAATAGGAAAAAAGAAATAGGAAACATATACCACAATGTTATCAGTGATGATTATGGGCTTTTGAATTCTCAAGTGATTTAAATTAGTTTTCTGTTCATCTGCCCAAATGTTTTGATTAGAAGCCCTATTTAGAAACAACAGCATTCATCTCTGGTGCACCAACCTTCCATCTAATGAGCCTTTGTGACACAACATGGCAGCTATTTCTCTGACTCCACAATGGGACCTGAATTCTATTTTCAAAGAATAAGAATTAGTTAAGATTCTCTCTTCATTAATCTCATGAGGTTGTATTTTTTTTTCTAAGCTAACATAAATAAATTGAAGTACCAGGCTAAAGAATTTGCAAATAGCGGTGAACAGTTTAATATTACTTGTAGAAATTTAGGTCTAAATTTTAATGATACAATTCAAATAGTATTGTAAAGAAAATACAAATTCAGTTTCAATGAGAACAGACTTTATGTCACATGGATTCTAAAATAAAGAAAATTCTGCTTTCATTAAGAAAAAGTCAATACTCTAAAGAAAATGCTTTAGATTCCTGAAGCACCTTGGAAGGTTTATTTTCCTATCGTACTATGCTAGGCCCAAAAAACAATTAAGTGGCAACATGAGGTGGATTTAAGAATTTCAGTTTGGAGCTCCCATTCTTACTATCTGATATTCTGTAACCATCCTGTAACCTCTCTCTCTGCCTAAATTACCTGATTCATAAAATAGCAAGTTCATATGGATTTTCCAAAGACTATCTAAGTTAATGAGCATATTTAATAAGTAGTTTCTAAGAAGAGCAAGCCATGTTTAAAAAGGTTTTGACAAATAAGTATTCAACAAATAAAAAATTAATAAAATGTTAATGTAAGAATAGTAAATTATAAATAAAAACATATTGAATCTTTAATACTCCTAGAGATGATAAGTTTCCCAGGCATGCAATAAAATATCTCAAAGAAAAAATAACATGCATAAAAACAGAACAACTGAGACAACACAGAATATAATGAGAATCAATTAAATGATAACAAATAATATTTGAGCAACTGGAGTTCAGAGGCAAGAGTAGTAATTAAGGCTTCTTAGAGAATGTGGGGTTAGGCTAAGCTCTAGAAATAGAAATAGGATTTAGTTTGTTAGAAAGAAGGTAGAAGTACAAGATCTTTAACTAAAATTTGTAGCTGAAGCAAACCATATTTTATCATCCAATACTGTAGATAATTTTTTTTCTGACTCTTCTTTCTCCTACTCCATAGGAATCCACTTGTAATATAATTTGTATTTTTGTTACTAAACTGGCGGATGCTTGTATTTTCATTCCTTAAAAAAACTTATGAAAAATTTCAAATATATACACAGGTAGAAAAATAGTATAATGGACCCTCATATTCCTTAACTCAGCCTCAAACTGGTTATGAATATTCCGACATTCTTGTTCCATAAGGCATATCGATTAGCATATAACTTCAAACACTGGGCTATTGGTTATGACCAACTGTAAATGTGTAGTTCAGAAGCATCTATAAAATGTGACTTCTTTTATTATCGTGCAGGATAACCTAAAGGGGCCTTTTGGACTTTGCTCATTGCTGTCTGGAATAAGGAAGGATTATGAGATTTTGTTCAAAACCAATAGTCTCTCATAAATTGAATACCTCTTTTAGGTGAACTTTTTAAAAACTAAAGAATAACATAAATACAATAATATATTATTTTTATAATATAAAAAAGTGTACAGCTTCATTTGTGAATACAAGCAAATGCACTTGTTATAACTACTTCCTACTTAACTACTATTCTGACCTCTCATCATAGATCAGTTTTGTCTGTTTTTGAGTTCTCTCTTTCTCACAAACACACACACACACACACACACACACACACACACACACACACTCACTACACATTTTTTTGTGCCTGCTTAACTTGAACACTATGTTCAAGAAGTATTTATATTATTTTTTATTGTATATTCTTCCATAGATGAATATATCAAAATTTATTCATTTACGCTATTATTTGTGGATATTTGAGTTATTTCTAATTTTTCAATATTACAAATAATGCTGTTACAAACTTCTTATATCTATCTTTTGGAGCTATTCATTGGTATTGGGTACAATATTGTGTTAGATAGAATGAATGTTCAGTTTTGATAGATTTGGCAAAATAGTTTTCTAAAGTTGATATACAAATTTAAATCCTACCAGTAGTGTATAAGTGTCAACTTGTTTCAAATCCTTGCAATTGTCATTTTTCAAACATTTAGCCATTATGGTGGGTATTTAGTTGTATGTAATATGAATTGAATTTATAATTTTCCAATGACCAATGAGGTAATGAGATGGGCACCCTCCTCTATTTTTTAAACGATTTAAACAGCCTCTTTTGTGAAGTGCCTGGTCAAATTAGTTACCTAATGTTTAAAAGGGGTTTTCTATTTTTCGTTTAATTGATTTGTAGGACCTACATCTGTATTTTGTACATGAATTCTCTGTCCACCCTGAATATAAGCCCTGAACTCTAAATTCATTTTGCTCAGAACCACGGCACTACTAAGAGTGCTACTTGCCTTTAAGCTTAGTTCTTAGCAAATGCCTCAGGTAAAGGCGGGCACTACGCCGCTTTTTCCCAGAAAATCTTGGTGCTAAAGATTTTGGCAATATGGTGACTCTTAATCAGAATTTTCACATCCTTAGCCTTATGAAATGAAAGCCCCAGGTTACCACATTCTGCTCAGCCTCTCAGCCCATGACACTTAAGGAATGACAAGAATCTTGGGTTGGAAAGTAAAAAACAAATTTCAAGTTTACTTGAATACATTTCCCTTCCCTGTGGGATCTTAGTATCCATGTCCCTGGTTGTCTTGGTTGCTCTCCAATGTCTTCGGACAGCTGGTTATTTTGTTAGTATTGCTAGTTTGTTATTATGGCTGTTTTCCAGCAATGGTTAGTTTGATATAAGCTATTCTGTCATGACTGAAAGGTAACTCTAGATGTAAAACTTGTAATCTGGGTTTTCTTTAAGCAGAATTTTGTGAGTACAAAAATATTGGGGGTGGAGGGGGATAAAAATCCATAATTTTTAAATCAGATTCTTAAAAACACTATGATATTTAAAAAATTAAGAATTAAGGCTATGGATATTAAAAGTGAATCATTAAGATATCACAAACCTAATATTCATGATCAGTACTGAAGGGGTTCTGAGTGTGCCCCTCCAAAATATGCTGCTCTAACATAAAGATTCTTTTGAGCTAAAGCAAACTGAAAAGAAGTAGATATAGGAAAAGCTCCCTTCTCTGTTTCTATCAGAAAGAACAAGATGATCCTTAATCATCAGAGACAACTATAGATTCATATCAGCCTGAAGACAGCACCAGAATAATCTGAATAACAAACCTTACTAATTAGCTCTTAGCTCTCATTATTTTTTTCACACCCAGAAGAGCCTAAACCTCTTTTCCTTTGTCTTGTCACTTCTCTAAAAATTTATTGTTCTTTGTTCACATACTGTATAAGCCTAAATTCTAACTGCCCATTTGAGATACTCATCACTGAGTTCTCCCATATGCTTGTGTAACACACATTTTAAAGTACATTTGTTTTTCTCCCACTAATCTGTCTTTTGTTATTTTATTTTGAAGGCCCAGCCACTGAATCTAAGAAGATAGAAGAACTTTTTCCTTTTTTATAGTTTTGGTGACTCAGATGAGAGAAATACCTGACTCATCCTTACAGGCTACAATCTAGATCTTGGGACAACTGACCAAACTGGAAAAAAAAGTTAAGAATTCTTACCAAAATTAGCCTCCTAGATCTGTCTGTAGGATCTGGTCAAGAAAGAGTGGTAAAAATTTCTCCTTTCCAAAATTAGATTAACAGGACAAAACACTTGTGTAAACTATTTCTTTAAGTGTGTGTCGCTTGGCTATTTCTCATCGGTGTGCTTCTCTTTCCTGTGGCAACAATTTCCCTTTGCCTCCATCTTTTGTTCCGGTTTCATAAGGGTGAAAATCATAGGGTAAAATCTAGGCATAAATCCTATTAACATGTTATTTGAGCTGGCCTTAAAGACTGGTGAGTTTATAGTTTTCATCATACCAGTATGTTTAAATAAACTTCTCTGTGAGTCACTAGTTTCATATCAAAAGAAAAAAAAAAGAGAGAGAGAGAGAGAGAGAATGAGAAAGAGAGATTTTTTTTTGTCTTGTTTTGGGCCTTGAGAAGTTGTCTTAGATCCAGTGAGAGCATACTCTCCCTGATTTTTCTGCTTGCTAGGAGCCACAGGTTGTCGGGCTGAATCTGCAGGCAATCATCCGTCAGGCTGGGGACCCAAAACATATCCCTACTGATTGTGCCAGCTCTCAAGAGAACCCATCCAAACAAGGGGTCTCAGCCAATAAGGAGCCTCTGTTATTTTATCCCTTCCTTGCCTTGTCAGTGCTGGGAACATGTGATCCCATATCAACTACCTGGTATCATAAAGAGTCTGAAGGCAGCTCGTTTTTGTGGGAAACCTGAGTTTCCTTACTGCCTTTGACAATGAAGGTCTCTGCTTTCTTTTACTGACTTTGGTAGTAACCTTTTCGGATCATGAGGGCTACATCATCTGCATCCACTCCAGGGATGCCTCTTGTGTCCAAGGTAAAAATTTACTCTATGTCTGAAAAGTTGCCTTGGTTTTTCCACGAGAAGGCATTCTGGTTTGTACCACATTTTGGAATGAGGATACCTTTGGAGATCCTACCCACTGAAGTTCTAATGAAGGATTTTTGACTTGGAAAATATCTAAAATGATTTTTTGAGAGCTCTCATCCTAAACATATGTCCTATTGGTTTTTATGGGTAGATTAAATTAAAAGAAGAAAGAGAGTTTCTTTCCCCATCCTTAAAAAGATTAGGAAGTGGATTTATAACAGAAGTTAAGAACTATAAAAGGCACTTAGCAGTTGTGAGACTTAAGTAAACACTGATAGCCAGAAAATAGCTTTAGCAAAGATCCTGGGAGCACACAGTAATCCTGGGTTTACTGTCCCGTATTTTATAATCAGACCCCAGTAGCTTGAGGCTTTCCCATACAAGCTCTTTATGAATGTATATTGAATCCCCCACCACAAATTATTTACTGGACTATCCATACTTAAGGAAAAGAAAACCATCAATAGCAATTGCTTAAAATTTCTGATAATAAGCAAACATGCTTCTGAATTCCTTCTTAGAAAAAAAACCTAGATCCTTTCTCTATCCCTTTCGATGTAAACCTTATTGTATCTTTAAAATGTAAACATCCAAGGAGACAACTCCTGGTTAAAGCAGCTACTTTAAACTGCCTGAAATTGAAGGAAAAAAATTTTTTAAAAAAAGGAAAAAAGAGGTTTTTGGAGAAAACCTGCTACTTGGTATTTCTAAAGGGCCCTTAGCCCAAATTTTAGTCCACAGTTTTCATAAGATTACATATTAGGGAAAATGAAAATCTTAAAAGTCTTCTCCACAAATATTGGTAAAAAGCTTTAGTCCTTACAAAACAGCTAAATTGTTTCATCTGCCAGAATATAACTATTTTTTTTCCCCTTTACCTGTTGAATAATCTGCCTAGAAAAAAAATTATTTGTCTTATCAGGATAATTTCCTGTATTTCATGTTGTCTTTATCAGGTCTTTGATTACTGAAGCAAATTGAGTAGGCTCAATATTGAAAGAGCTAAGGTTTTGTTTTTGTTTTGTTTTTCTTTTCAAGTAAGTGGCTTACTATATTAGCATTTTAACTCTTTATTATTCCTTTTTTTAAATAACCAAGTATTGTCTCATAGTGATCTGTGATTTTTCAAACTTCTAATGCTAAATTTTGACATAATCAAATTCTAAATGAAGTCTTTTTTGACCTTGAACAAACTGAAATTTCCATAAGAGCCCTTGGAAAATTTCAGAGGATTTGTTCGTTCACTTTGTAAAAAAAGAAATTTTAAAACTGATTAGGTTTATTTGATATATTAAATTATATGGTAAGCATTATCAAATAAGTGATGTTTAAAAATAAAAGAATGAACAAAACAGAAACAAACTCGTAGGTACAGAGAACTTTTTGATGGTTGCCAGAGAACATTTAGGGGGCTGAGTTAAAAAGAGGAAGGGATTAAGAAGTACAAATTGGTAATTACAAAATAGTCATGGGGATGTAAAGTATAGCATACAGAATATAGTCAATAATACTGTAATAACTATGTATGGTGTCAGATGAGTACTAGATTTATTGAGGTGATTATAAGTTTTATAAATGTCTAATTACTATGTTGTACACCTGAAACTAATATAATACTGTATATTAAATTTAATTGAAAGCTTCAAAAAAATTTTAAATAAAGTGAAAATTCTGAACACAACATCTGAAAGCAGAAAAAAAATGTTTGACCTTCCTTAGGTTATATGTGTATAAATATATGTTGTTAATACAAGTATTTCCAAAGTCTTATGAAATTCCTAGAAATTTGTCAATGTTCCTAACTGTCCATTTTTCCTGATATAAGATTATCAGTCATAATGTTAGTTATTACCTTAAAATGTTGTGTTACAGAACTAAATTTCCTCATCAACTGCATTGTAATGAACTCTCATCAGATCTTTAACCATGACCACTTTGTCTTTTGTGACTTATAGTTACTGCTTTACTTTGATTCTTCTCTGAAAGCATTTGCAATCAGTTATAGTCCAAAAGTGTTTGTCTTCAAAGAGGGCGATGAAAAAAACTCTGACAAGTATTCTGGAATACAGATTTCTGATAACTTTTATGATTATGCCACTGGACTAAGAATTTCCAGAACTGTAGTGGAGAAACTGATGGAGTCATAAAACCACTAACTGAAGATCAAGGAGAACAAAGATTAATTACATGAATCTGAATGAATAGAAGAGAATTATACTCTTTATGATGTTTTCTTTGAAACTATTGGCTCTTTAATGTTTTGTTTTCCATATTTAGGAAACACTTTTTCTCTTTTTTCTTAAACTATCTATGGCTTACAGAAAACTGGTAGATTATGCTTTTATAATAAAAATGAAATATTTATTTTTCTATCCAATTTCTCTAAAATTTGGAAAACCTTTATTGAATATTATTATTTTCATGATAGTATAGTTGTTTGCACAAGTTCAATGAGAATCTGTTCTCCTTGTAGTAGGACAAAATTGAAAACATTGGTTATATTATGGAGGCTTTGATGGGAATGTCACACTTGAGAATGATGTGCATAAAATCAGATATGACTGGACAGATTTAAGGAATTAAATTGACTTTATGGAGCCAATGTTTATAAAGCTCCTTGAAAAACTTGATCTGGTATATGGCTTACAGAGTTCCCAGACTTAAAGGTGAATAAAAAAGATCATTTACTGTCAGGCTCAGGAATCTTAATACATTTTAGAAATCTCAGGAAGAGAGAAATTCAGTAAATCTACAGGTATTGAAGGAAATGTCTAATGGCAAGTTCTTGGCTTGACTTTCTAGCCCTGAGATTCTTTATTAAAAGTTCCGGTAAAGCAGACATAAAAAAAAAAAAAAAAAAAAGCCTGCATGGTCAATCACTATTCTTGCATTGCTTATGTAAATAATCAGCCAAGTTTAATGAGACTAGACTTATTTTGTAAACAAGTGAGCCTTATTTTGATTATCTTCGCTAGAAATGGGAAGAAATTCTGTTTTGGTGAAAAAATATAACCCACCCTTTTGTATGTTCATTATCTTTGCACTATCTTCATCTCTTTGTTAACTGGGTCTTGTATTTTTATACATATGTCAGTCATTAAGGTCTCCAATTTTCCCTGGCCCACCACCAGGTGCATCATTGAGAATTAAACTCTGACTATAGGGATCCTTATTAAGACAGTCTGATAAAGCACTGCAAGCTGAAGTTGGAAGCTCCCATGCTCTACTCCGAAAAATAATCATGACTGTGACACTGCTGTATATACCATCAGCAGAGACATTCATGCTACAAAACAGGAAATTTACCTCTGCTGGCTCTCATTCTACTATCAAAATATGTTTGAAGTCTAACATCTAGAAATCTAAACTGACTGCTCAAAAACTGGGTTTATAGTTTATTCTAACCATTAAAGTTTGTTTTCCTTTTGTTTCCACAGCAAGTCCCATCATTAAATGCCTCAGCGCTCACACCACAGAGGCCTACCTTAAACAGCTGCCCTTTCCTAACCATATTTCTGCCTCCAGAAATGAGACAGGACTGTTTATCTAGACTGACCTATTCACAGGACTGAGACTGGTTCAGTACGATGTAGAGCAATTTGCTTAAATTTGTTATTTTACACTTGTTCCAATTTATGTTTTTCTCCTCCTTTACAGATCTTTTATCTCACTGATGCAGGGCAGGGCAAATTCCCCCAAGTAGAGAGGCATGCGGGGGTGGGGGGAACAGAGGGGAGGGGAAGGGAAAGGGGGGGGGTGCGGGAGCCTGAGACTGAAGCCCTGTACTGAGAAAAGGGTTCTTGGCAGAGTGTAAGAAATAATTCAAATGCATGTTAGCATCAAAAGGAAAGTTTATTAGCGAAGGCGTAACACTCCATAGACAGAGCATGGTCTCCTCTCAGAGGCAGAGAATGAGAGAGCCAAAGTGACTCAGAAGGACAGAGATAATAGAGAAAGATGAGGACAGTGAGAGACCCCCGAGTGTTCAGGAATTCAGTTTATATATCATTCTTTAGTTCCTATAAGTTATAGTTTAAATACTTTGCTGACTCATTTCCCTTTGATATGGACATACAGTGAGGAAGGATAAGTGTATGTAGCATGAGAAGGTAAGAATATGTAGCATGAAAGGCCTGCTGGCAATTTCCAGCCTTTGATCCATAGGTTCCCCATGGTTTTGGCCATAGGGAATGAATAGTTTTATTTTATGTAGTGCACCACTTAAAGACTCTATTTTCCTGTTTTCCCTTCAGGGTGTGGGGAAATGGGTTGTTAGCAGTCTGAGCAGAAATCTCCCTTTGTTCTGCAGGTTTCCCTGTGGCCTGGCTGCAGGGCTGGTCGGCCTATTGCAGTCTCTGAATATAGCCTGATTTAACATTTTAGTTCTCTTGCCTCCTCCCTACATTATCACAACTTCTAACCCAGATCTCTCTCTCTCTGGCTACCAACATGATTTTTAATATATGATGCTTTTTAGAATTTCAAATAGGGGAGTGAAGGGTTCAGAGTATGCCACACCAAAATACGACACCCTGACATGAGGATTATTTTAAGCTAAAGGCAACTGAACACACACACACACACACACACACACACACACACACACACACACTCGCGTGCGGGCGCACCTTTTTGTCATCCCTCTTTCTACCAGGAAGGGAAGGATGTTTATTAATCACTAAAGGCAACTGTAGACTCTTACTTATCACCCCAGAGACAGCAAGGAGAGGAATCTACATAACAAACCTTACTATAACAACCCTTATCTTCCATTAGTTTTCCTATATATTTATCTTTCCACAGTTTACCAGCCAAAACCTTTTTCCTTTGTCTTGTCATATCTCTAATAAAGTATTGTTCTTTGCTTAGGTATTATATAAACCTCGAGTTCTAATCATCCCTTTGAGTTATTCATCACCGAGTTCTTTTTTCCATGCGTATGCATACTGCACTTATAGTAAGACTTTATCTTCTCTTATTAATCTGTTTCTATCAGTCTTATTTCCAGAGCCTGAGTTGGAGAAACTAGTAGAGAGCAATATTTTTTCCTCATCTCTAATACCAAATATAATATCCCAAGTATACTGCTATCAAGTTTTAAAATATTAAACATCACGGATGATATTCACACTAACTGAAGAAATGCACAATAGTTTGAGATGTGGGCATATTGAGATGGATGTTGAAAGCAGAGATATATAAAAAATGTTTGTAAATATATACTAGTCCATTGTAATTTACCTTAAAAAACATTCCCACAGACATCTAACATCCCAGAGAAGTGACAGGTATTCCATGCTTTTAAAAACAACAACGGACTTTGACAAGAAAGAAAGAGTAAGGAGAGGGAGAAAAAGAAGGAAGGGAGAGAGAAGAGGGAATGCATTTCTTAAATTTCTTTACATATGAATAACAACATTTAATCATGAGAGTGATAGATCATAGAATTTTTTCCTTAATGTAAAGAAGATGCCCCTTTTGCCAACTACATTGTGAAGCTTGCAGTCATATGGTAGAAGGAGAAATGACACAAGCAAATAAAAGAAGAGCCTCCCCCTTGCCACTTATGGGATTGTGAAAAAAAAAAAAAAAGAAAAAAACAGTGATAAAGGTGGAAGAGTGTCAGATCCTGAGCCCTTGCTTCTTTAGCTGAAGCTACAGGTGTGTTACAGAAGTTTTAGGCAACACTGAGAGCAGAGTTGCCCTGAGAAAAGAATATCGTCCAAGAGGGAGATGCCACAGCTAAGTCACTAGGGTGAGTTAATGATCTGGCAGAGAGTACACTGCAGCCTCCAGGTCTTTCAGTGTCCACATGGCAGGAATGCTGAGTGAGAGCCAGTGGGCCATATAAGTATGAGACAGAGCTAGCCTTGAGTCATCCCTAGCCTTTGATCTAAACCTGAGAAGTTAGACCATGGATGTACCATTCTCTAAGTTAAGCAGCATGTCCCTGTAGAATGCCCAGAGATGGGCCTGGATGAGTCATTTGTTTGTAGTCTTCTGCCAGCACAAACCCAAGGATCATCAGAGGGCCTGGAGGACCTCTAGTCCTCCCTTGGCCCAAACATCATCTTAGAAAGGATCAAAATACAAAAAAGAGAAAATGTTGAAATAAAAGAAAGTTAATCTAGAGAAAGTAAATTATTGGCTCAAGCTATGTTCGGATTAACTTTAGCATGTCTCTACTTTCTGTTATTCAGTGTATGGAGGCTAGTGAAAGAGATAAGAGTTCTTTTACAGAATAATGGCATTACATTTTTCTGGCACATCTGAGTGTAGTGTGAGTAAATTTATGATGCCACTGCAATATTAACCACAAAGCTAGCCTCATAACACTTACTACTACTACTAAAACAATAGCATACCAAGTCCTTAAACCCATGGCAGACTGCAACACTCACTTTTCAGGACCATTTAAAATTTTTTGGCTTTGTAGTTAGTTTGGAGAGAATGAATTCCCCACATTGGCTAAAAGAAGAGGAATCTAGCCAGATTGCAAGATAATTAAGGTGGTCAACTGACTCCAAGACATTAACAGCTGCTGTTTTAATCACTAAAGAGATATTTAGTTTCTATAATCTAGGAGATAGATCAAAAAACTTGGATTTGGTTTTCCCTGCATTTTAAATCAGTTCACTGGAGAAGAACTATCCTTCTATCTTGTACTATCACCCTGCAAGCTGCTGATAACCTGTGGCAGAAGGAGTACTACTGTATCATCATAATATATATGCACGGCAGAGAAAGCACATCGAGTCCAACAGTTATTAATAAACGGAAACATAATGCAGACCCAGGAAACAATTTCTGGGCACTCCAATTTGCTGTGCCCACGTGGCTCCCAAAAGACAAATACATAAATAGGAATGGTAGCTACCTTCTGGAAATATTTGGAGTGTGGCTTCTCGAACAATTTGTAAACCCCTTTATGGTTTTTCAAAAGCCTCTGTGTTTCTGAAATTAATGTTCTGATTTAATGGACATTATGTTGGTCTTACAATACAGTTCTTTTTCACTACTTTGTGATCCATGATTTTCACTCGATGGAATTGCATGAATGGATCAGGAAAGCTCGGCAGGGCTGGAATCAGAAAATACTCGGTTCACAAGTACTTTGAGGTCTAGTAACATTCAAATGTATCTGCATAAGAACTGTTTTAAAGCAACGGTCCAGCAGTGGTATTTAGTTTATTACAGTTGCATTCAAGGCAAGTATGTTTTCTAATGGATTAAAAATCTCAGAGGAAGAATAGGGAATGATTATAAATTATTGAATAAATTAATAATAGATCACTCAGTTGAAGAAGTATCGTAATGATTATTAACAATTTATTCTAGCACTTCTAAGGCATAACACTCTTAAACATATTGTATGTTCTCAACTATAGCACGTAATATGTTACACTGAGATTACTTGTTTAATATATGTTTCCATCACTAATTGTATGCATGTTTTTGGCAGGAATAGTTTTTAAAATCTTATTATGATGCTGGCATTCAATGCTATTGATTGATAATAAGTAATCCTTTACTCTGTAGAATAGAAACCAGAAAGATGAATCAAATTGGAATACTACTGACTAATTTTAAGAGCTTATTAGGATGAAATGTTTTGGGATAAATAGAACATAGTATTTCTTATATTGAGCTTAGAACGGGGTGAATGGAGTACGTTTTGTAATAAAAGATTTAAGAGGTCATTCTGATTCCCCACCCCCAATTTTTAAATTGGATGTCTAATAATAGAAACTACAGTGAACATATATCAGTGTCTCTACAGACCCTTCTCTTTAGACCCTTGCAGCCTCCAACCTCATCCTGCCCCATCACTGCAAGGCTAGAAAGTTCCTAGAAAGATCTCTTACTGTATCTTCATCTGGATACTGTATCCTGCAAATAAGACTACAGAAATTTGACAAACAAAATCCAATCTCTCCCACTGTGACCCTGGATATTAGAAAGCAAATTTTTTTAGTAGTTTGAAATGAAACTAGTATAACTGAAATTCCATAAATGAAATTTGGAAACACTTATATAATATGGTGATGTAAAGACAAGCCCAACAAAGAATAGTTTGCACTTCCACAAAGTGGTTGGATGGGGAGGATGCAGAAGTTTCTGTTTCCTTGTGAAGTTACATACAATTTCTTATTGTAGCTAAAATGACTTTCTCCTCAAAGTTCCAAGGCTGAGGAACTGTGTAAGAAAAGGAAGGGGCGAGTTTGACCTTTGTTCCTAACACCCAGAGAGAGGAAGAATGGGCAGTTAAATAAAAGCCCAGTTAGATAAGAGAAATCAGGGGAAGGAGATTGTTAGGTCAATGGGCTACTTTTGTTTTAAAGATAAGGTTTTATTTTAGAGAAACAACAGCAAAATATGTTTCTTAAAGCATTTAGTTCCATTTTCATCATGTAAACAAATTACAAATTTTAGTGTCCTATTTAATCTAGATAAAAGCAGAAACAGACTTTAAAAGTTATCCTTTCATGAGCCCATTGTGGCTTACCATAGGCCTTGCCTGTCTGCAGAAGATGCAGTACAATCCTGAGGAATTACATCAAAATATCTGTATTTTATTCAACACTGTGTGTCCCAAATTGTAAAGAAGATACAAGAATGATTAAAATTTGTGAGGCACTAATCTAATTTGCCACTGCAACAGGTTAAGTTCAGTTAATAAAATATTGAACTCTACTATTTTTCAGTCACTTACTATTGATAACTACAGAAAGGCTAGAAACTTGACAAATATATTAGGAAAAAAAAGCCTATTCTCTTCAGAAGTTGGTTTTCAACAATGTATTATATAAAGACTAGGAACTTGAGAGACAAAGATATTAAAATCTACTCCCTGCCCTCTATGACTGGAAGAAAGAGAGAGACAAAGAAAGCCACGATTATGATAAAATAGGATAAGCACGGTGATAAAATAAGCCCATGGTACTGTAGCATCAGGGGAGAATAGATAGCTCCCAATTCAGCTAAATTCCTTCTTTTCTCGGCAGTGCATCAAATGGCAAGTTACCATAGCTTGTGTAAAAACCTTCCTATTCTTGAGGGCTTTAACCTACAGGTTATCAGCTCATACTGAGCATCAGTACTCCTTGAGGACAGATTGCTCAGGCTAGAGAGAAATTTAGATATTTATAGATATTTAATTTTTCTGGGGGTGGAAACAGAGCATCACCATTTAAAGGAAAAACAAAAAAATCCCTGACGAACTCTGCTATGCAGTTAAAGCTGAGAATCACTTCCTTCTTCAGATTTTCCTGGTTGTTATGCAAAATTTAAAAAAAGAATAGTTGATAGCAATAGTTGCTTTCTATAAAATTACCTTTTAAAGAGGAAAGGATTGAAAAGAGGGCCCTGAAACCAAAATTGGGGTCATAGGGTTAAACAAATTCAGTATAAGACATGTAACTTTAACAGAGAAAGGCAAAGTCAGGCTGCAAACTAAATTCATTCTCCAAAGGCTTATTAGTAGGCAAAGAAAGTCAATGAGCAATGTGAAAAATGATTTAAGTCCCACCACTGCCATTCTATCTGGGGGCAAGCTCTGTCAAAGACTATTTAGTGCTTTGCCCTATTACCAAACTTATCACCATCTGTTCCTTTTGTATGTTCCTCTTTTTCTGCTGAAAGGAAATGCTTCCTACTATATTATTAGATTTCCTATTATACACATCCCATCCTGTGGTTTGAATATCAGAGTTTTGCAAGTAAAAAGCACATCTGCCCTCCAAATGTCCCCACAACTCTCACTACTTGTTAACTTTGAGAGCATTGCTAATTTTCAACTTCTGGGATTTCCCTGAAACTTGTTGAAATGAGAAAAAAGACTATGTTAAAGCTCATGAGTATACGTACCTTCCCAACCCAGACTATTTTTGTTTCTTCATCTCTATCAGGACACCTGTTATGATGTTAGAAGAGCTCTTATTAGAACATCTGATTTCAGTTGCTCAGTTCTTTGAAGAAAATACACTTATTACAGAAGCTGAAGATACCTGTGCTTGATATTCAAAGTGCCCCAAATAACTGCAAGAAAATTTTTCTTTGAATATAGTGATGCAAATAGGAAAAATCCTGGCCTAACACATCATTCCAGTGGCATTTTAAAATTCAGTTTCTCATCAGAAGTAATGCTAATGGAGCAAGCATGGGTCTGGGGAACCCACAGCATGGACACCACCTATCGTATCGACACCACTGCATTTTGATTTATCCTTAAAAACACTTAGAATTTTTCATTAACTAAGTTTTCACATCTATAATTGGGCAATTTTCTTCTTATTCCATTGAGATAATTTGGGTATGCTCTTCTTGCCAGGGAGATAAACTAGGTAGAATCCACATGGCCCCTTCCACAACTCAGCGCTGTGCTTTACAACCATATAAGGGTGATTGTTCACATGCCGATATAATGTTGAGTACTCATAAAAATCAAAATAAAATAATAAAATGTATTCACTAACATTTCTGTTGCTTAAGGTTTATAGTAGATAATAAATTTGTAAATAGAATGACATGAGATAAAGAATACATTTTGATTGGTTCATTTACCATGGTTTATATATACTCATTTTCAAAGGCAAATTTGAAAAGGTAAGTGTATCATAGGACTATAGGGGTAGATTTTCTTGTTGTTGTTTTTCACTGGGGAACATCTTGCTTGACTTCTCTTAATATTTTTCAGCAAATTACTATGGGGACTCTAATTTAATTTTACAGATTAAGAATGTCCTTGGATGAAGTATGCTGCTTGATATTTCTCCCCAGACATTTTAGGACCTGTAGGAAATTCATTTCAATGTTTATAATACCTGAAACCATATTCGATATGAAAAATATTGCTGTTATCTACAAATCAGAAGTGTGATGTAGCTTAAAGAGGTACAGGTGAGTCAGGAAAGGAAACATTCTTTATGAAAGGCATCATGAAGCACAAATTAAAAGATCAATTAATTCGTATGGATCGATTAATTGAAAGCAATGCCTTATTGCTCCACCATTCATAAGGCTCAGGGTATCATTCCATTACTTTGTACAGATGCTGATGATCAAACTAAAAATAAAAGTGTTTGCTTTTAACTGACTGAAATTGTAGGGGCAGAAAGAATAATTTTCCTCCCACCTTTCTAAATTATTCTGGGTGGACTAACAGCTAAATTACCATGAAACAGACTAATAGAAGAAAATGATGAAATTTGTCATGTACATATATACAAGGGTTCCATAAGAATGAGACCTGTGGAATCACTGGGCAGTTGAGGCTTGTGTGTCATTCTAGACTAAGGAGAGGGAGGAAAGGGTCCAGCATTTCAAATGGTAAATAGGCATTTCACAGGTAGATGGGAAATAGCAAACATAGTAGACAAAAATTCTCACTGGGCCACCTAGAACCAATGGGACACAGAGGCGAACCTAAAGACAGACTTGCTTGGATGCTTCCTGTCTGCCACACTCAATTTATATATACTAAGGTGATTACGTAGAGGTGAATATGCTAAAGCTTCCTGGAGCAGGCTTTCCTATCTGAACTCCTTTAGACAGGTGAAAGCAGAGGGTAGAAGGTCCCTTTTCAGTCTTTTGTTTCCTAAAAATAACCAGCTTAAAATAATCAGTATCCTAAAAGGCATATTTGGGGATGGCAAACTCTGTTCCCCGTCAGTATACAATTATTAATCTAGTCTTATCTTTCCAGTTTAAAAATGAGTATCCTGAGCCACAAAGAAGGAACTTTTTCAATGCAATCGAGATACGATAGTATCAGTATTTGAATTTTAGTCCCTTGGTTTCAATTTAACTGTCTTCCCATGATACAGGTTCTCCTAGTCCCAGGCATTTATTAAATATTGTGGTGAGGTGAGTAGAGTGCAGAAGGTCGTGGAAGTATTATATATCATACCAAGACAGAGGAGATTTCATAATTGCCCTTTGAAGTTATTAAGATTTCATATTCATTGATGCCAAAGAACCATCAGCTTCTCGAGCTGTTCATTTGCCCAAGTACTTGTCTGCTCAAGAGGAGAGTGCTTAATGTATGAAAGGAGGAAGAAAGGAGAGAGGAGACAGGACATGATGAAAGTCTCTGAATACATTAAGCCTGGTGCTCCTAGGAATAATGGTCAATGAGAGAATGAGAGGTAGGATACTTATTGCTGTTCTCTCCAGCGATTTCTCCTTATAAACTGTGTATATGCAGTTTAAGGATAGGTACCATCATACTTGGGCAGCATGGGGATTTTCATTTATGGGATTTATTAAAAGTATAGGATTATTTAGAGACAATTATACACAGTTGAAGGGGTGACTACAAAACAAAGAGATATTCAGATGTATTTCCTATATATCTTAGAAATTAAAAAAAATATAAACTCTTTTTTAAAAAACATTTGGAAAGCCATGACGGTAAAGTTATAATAATTAGAATAACAATGACTATTCCATTGGTTCACCTCCCTTAGTTCTTTATATGTGGGGGATACAGCTATAGGTATTCTGCAAGGAGTGAGATAATTGAGTAAGCCTACAGGTTGTCTATATTAAAATTCAATTAATATAATTCAATGTTGAGACATTGTTAGTTTTATAAGTATTTCAGAAGCCATTCTACAATCTCTGTCATGATATTCTCATACACAGGATAGAGATGTGTGAGCAGAATGATAATCTAGCTAAGCAGATGCAAAGCTGGTTGAACCACTGTATAAAGAGTGTAAGATTAGTGGATCAGTTTCACCCTGGCAAGGAGACCCCTGTTGACGTGCCAAAGAGCTCTACACTCAGCGTGACTTGCTGAATGTTATTATGAATGGCTTATATGAAGATGTGAAGGCAAACCTGTCATATTTGCAGATCTTACATACCTAAAAACTGTAAAACAGCATTGGGGTCCTAAAGCAAATTGATAGGCTGGAATGACTGGCTGAAATTAAAAGAGTATACCAGTGTTCTATGAGAGTCCATATCCACACTTAAGCCAAGACTGTAGTCAGTATTTGACAAGTCGATCCTTAATATAAACAGAACAAAGGCAATAATAATAATGACAACTTTTATGTTAGTCCTTACTGTGTATAGGTACTCTCTAAGTGTTTATCTGTACTTTTAACCCTTAAAACAGGACTGTGATATACTGTCCATTCCCACTATACAAATGAGAAAACCAAGGCAAAGGGAAGTAAAGTTACTTTCTGTAAGTCACAGAGCTAATAAGTAGAGAGGGGTTGAGAATAGAGCACAGGCCATCTAATTCAAAAAGCATTGTTATAAATTCTGCACTTAGGTTTCAAAAAAGGTTTCAGAAAACAAATACATAGCACAGGTTGCTAGAAGAAACATTGTTTAACAACCCATAAGTGAAACTTTTCTTTGACATAGAATTCAACATAAGTATAAGTGTTGGCAGAATGGTTAATGGTTTTTCCAGCAGCATTTGTGGAAGAAATGTATCTAGAACAAGAGAGATAACATTCTTGTTCTTTCATATGGTGTCATCTGCTTCAAATCTATTCATTACCTAATTTTATGCTCTCCATATTTCCTGTGTTTGTATCGACACTGATAAAGGTACGCAACTCATGAATGAAGAAATAATAACACAGAACAAAATATAATTTGAGCTCAATATACAAAATTTTGAAACAATCTGAACAATTGTTCAATAAATCAAATTGATGAAAACAGCAATCTATAAAAGTGAAACTGAAGCCTGTGACTTAGTCTATTCATTTATTTTTCAATCATATTAATGTACAATTACCACATAGTCATTCGGATCAACTGAATGAGTTGGGACAATCCTCATGTTTCCCAAACAACCAGACCTTCTTTCAACATTCACTTCATTTGAACATACAGTCCCTAATTTTTCTTTAATTTTCAGTTAACTGCACTGATTTAATTATGCTAAGAAAAAAGGAATTGAAGCTACATTTTGTTGGCTTCAATCTACTTAAGTATTCCAGATTAACGATTTTATCAGATCTCAGTTTTAAGCTTTTAAATTCAGGACTGGATTGCTAAACTCTCTGAAATCTACTTTTGGAAGATATTATATAAATGCTATTTGTCCTAGTAGATTGTTAACTTTAGACCAGCAGTCCTCAACCTTTTTCGCACCAAGGACCAGTGTTCCTATGAGAAGTCTAATGCCTGATGATCTGAGGCAGAGCTGAAGTAGTGATGCTAGTGCCGGGGGCAGCTGCAAATACAGATGAAGCTTTGCTTACTGCCCGCCACTCACCTCCTGCTGTGGAGCCCGGTTTCTAACAGGCCACAGACCAGAACTGGTGTATACATTATCACTGCAAAAGTGCAAAGCTTATATTTTATGACATCAAATTTGAAATGTACATGCTTTCTCTACTATTCTAAGGATTAATGGAAACAAATACTATGAAAAAAAATAATTTTGGAAGCAAATTCAAAAAGGTTCTGAAAGTAAAATGAAATTCAAGGTTCGATCCTTTCAATTATAAAGTTGTTTACCTGTACTTTAAATCCTTAAAACAGGACTCATTCAATTTTGCTACTCTTAGATATCCTTGTTTTTATAACCCCACATGGCCGATTCTTTACATTTTAGAAAAAAACCTGAACATAAAGTTCAGACCACTTATAGAATATACAGAAGCTTCATCTTTCAAATTGCACCTCATCGGGTTGTTTACCTTCAACCATTTTCCCTCCAGATAAGCGGATAGTCGTGATCATTACACTTATGCCTGATTATATGGGAACTGATAATTTTGAAGCCCATTCTTTTATATAATAATCTTCAGAAACTATACATTAAGTGAAAATTTAAGTACAATAGTCTATTTTTAAACATGAAGATAATACTAATTATGAATCTCTAGATAAACACACATAATTATAGTAATTACCATTCAACAACAACTTACTGGTACTATTACAAACTCATAAACTATTATTCAGTATCCGATAAAATTCAAAATCTAATTGAAAGTGCTAGTTTAGCATAATTCCCACAAGCCATCATTCTTTAATATTTTGGAATGAATGAGGTTTTGGTTGAGCTATTAATTGATACTGACAAGCAATAACCAGTGGGATGAAACTGCAGTTAGGAGTGGCAATTAATCACATTTGCTGTCATCTCTGGTGTCAAACAAAATTCAATAATATTCTAAATAGTTTTTAAAAGTTTTCACCTTTTATGTTCCAATTCACTTAATCAAAACCAAAAGCAGTTTCCTTGGATAATCAAATGACACCGAAAGTGAATTTATGTAAAATACAAATATTGTATTTTCTTAGCTTAAAAAGCTTTTCTTTATTTTTCTGAATTTACTTTCAGGACAAATCTGTGTCTTTGAAGACTAGGAACAGCTCCTCACCTCGCCTCCCACCTGCCTTATCTCAGCACATCTTTTTGACTCCTAGATCACCTTTGGGCAAAGCAGAAAATGCAAATATGAAACTCTTGCAAGCAGGAACTAGTGTAAGCACCATTAAGGACTTGAGATAATTTGAGAGGGAACTTTTAGAAGCATGAATTGATCAATGTCTCTTTGAATTGGGGCAAGGAGGCAGCAGGATTTAATTTCCTTTCCCTCATTATTTCTAATTAACAGGCAACTAGCAATGTTCCTTCCCTCTAACCTAAGGCATCCACACACCAATATAACTCAGCAACCAATTGGGTCTGTTCAAAAGTCAGTGGAGGGACTGAAATATATGAATGTATTTGCTATAAACTGAGCTGTGCTGCCTACCAGATGATAACATCAAGGACTGTATTAACAACAAAAGATCCAATCCCAGATGGATGAAGCACTCTGTGCAAAGTGGAGGTTGTGACCTTAATAGGTGGATGTGTACCAGATATTCAGGCAGATACACTGGCATTTCTTAAATATTCATGAATCTCAACTCTTGTTTGGTTAGTGAGACATGACTATACAAGAAAGACTAGTTTCATTTTATATGTGTACAGTTTGTGGCAAATTTAATGTAATGGGATAGTTAATCCTTAAAAAACTAAGAGAGAAAGTACTCCAAATCTGAAAAATGTTTTCTGGAAGGGTCTTCCATAAAGCTGAATCTGTCAAAAACTTAAAAATGAAAAAGGATTTATGCCTCTAATTAAAAAATCTGAATAGACATATCAAACTTACTTATTTAGAAATATTTCTAAACGCACGGCATTTGTATATTTCATGAAATGTTATTAAAGTGAAAGAACTTACTAGCAAGCAGATACTTACAGAAGGAAAGACCATTATACTAATTGCCTATACTTATTAATAATGTAAATGAATGACCTTTACTTCTGCTTCTACTAATTGCATTTATGTTCGTTATTACTATTATTTTTTACTTACAGTCTGGTTTTACAATATTGGCTGTCCGAATGAAATATTTCTTTTATTTTTATTTTTAATGTTCATTACTGACTTATAGTTAGGTAATGATTAGGACTTAGATTCCATATTTTTTTCAAGTTGCATCTGTAAAATAACCTTCTTTCTTGTTATCAATAGTTCTGTCACAACTAGGTCATGACATCTTATTCATTTCTTGCAAAAGCTATTTAAGTTCTACCCTGATTTTGAATTCCTTTTTTCTTCTTTCTGTCTTGTACTATGTTCATAACTATAATTTTATAAAATTTCAAGTGTCTAAATGACTCAATTAGCAGGTCAATTATTTTTAGTTGCCTAAGGTTGTATGTTTTGGCTTACTCATGTATACTGCAAAGAAAACTTGCTTAAACTCAAAAGAGCCATAAGAGTAGTAATAAAAGTCTTATAGTTGATTAGAACTGCTAGTTACTCTTGATCTTTGAAAAGTCCAGGTTGAAAAATCTTGTTCCACAGTTTAAACTTTAGAGTTTTAACCGAACCCTAATTCAGGTACCTGATCAGAGATCACGTGCTTTGGGAGAAAACTTTGCAGCAAAACTCTGTGTGAGGCACTCTGGGTAAGACCCAAGTGGGATTTGTCTGCAAGCTGGTCTCAGCTTGCAGCTTAGCCTCTCTCAGTCACCCCCAAGCCTAACGGAGGTAGAAACCATCTGCAGATCACTTTGTAGTTCATACTAAGTGGCTTCAGGCAGAGCACAGGCAGCGAGTGGCTGATCTTGGACAGCAACGGAGACTTTCTCAATAGGCCCCAGAACCAATACACCCAGGGCCAGCTTCAGACTGTATCAGAGAACCACCAACTACCTCCACAAAGACACACCTGAAGGACAGAATTGGCAGGCACCAGAGCCCCACCAAAGCAAATCCTGCTCTGTAGGGTCAGCCTTGTACAACTGCTCCTCCACTGTTGTCACCGCCAGTCCTCACAACCAATCAGCCCGAGGGTCGACTCCTCCCATTGACATGCCAATAGCAATCAACTACAACAGGAAAGCATACACAACCCACGCAAAGAACACACCTGCAGCACCTGGCTCAGGTGACCAGGGAGACTGTGCCACTGGGTTCCAGAGGATACCTACTATATAAGGCTGCTTTACCAAGACTGGGAGACATAGGATGGACCTAGAGGGTATTATGCTAACTGAAATAAGTCAGATAGAGCAAGATAAATATATGATTTTTCTTATATGTGGAATTTAAGAAAACAAAATAAATGAACAAACAGAAGCAATCTCACAGATACTCACAGAGAACATTTTGATGGCTGCCAGACAGGAGGAGGAGTTTGGGGGGGTGGGAGGAAAAGAAGGGATTAAGAAACACAAATTGGTGGTTACCAAGTAGTCATGGGGATGTAAAGTATAGCACAGGGAATGTAGTCAATAGTATTGTAATAACTATGTATGGTGTCAGATGGGTACTGGATTTATTGGGGTGATCACCTTGTAAGTTATATAAATGTCTAATCACTGTGCTGTACACCTGAAATTAGTGTAATATAATATGTTAACTGTAACTCAAAAGTAAAAAATCACTTTTAAAAAAGAGATTTCTCTTCATTTCTAATCAAGTATGAATCCTGCCTTTTTATGCTTGTTACCCTTCAATCAGAAACACAGAGCACTCAAAGAGTATAATCTCCTATTTGCTCTCTCCAGGGCTATCAAAAGTCTGGCTGCCAGAAGTGATACTTAATAAAGAGAGTTAAAGGAAATCCTGTTCCTAGGTAGCCTGAGCTCCAGTCTGTGTCAAGCCACATGATTGGAAAGGTGCACATCTGAAAGACATGAGATTTTTCTACTATAGAATCACTGATATAGAAGTCTACTTTAATTTAAATGCAGAGACATTCATTGAGGGTAGATACAAGAAATGATTTTACAAAGAATTCTTCTGTGTTTTCTGTTGAAGTTCCTATCTGTTGTGTGATTTAATGTCCCCTGTAAAAGCCTCATTTCCCCCAAGGTGAATTTCTTTCGTAATGTGATACCTGGGAGAATGTATTTCTTGAAGAAATAGATGCTCTTTTCACCAGAATGAGAATTATGTTGTTTCCAAAATAGTTTTCAAAGAAAATTATTAAAATGTCTATGCCTGTAAAATTAAATTTGTTTAACAATTGAACTGAGATTCAAAAATTGAACAGGTTTATTTTTAACTGTGGAATACCCTCTAGACTTTGATTTGGTAATGTGTACCAAGAGTCTCCAAGATTTAACAGCCACATTTCCCAAGATCACTAGAAGATATAATCCTTGTTCTCAGACCACTATTAAAATCTCTCTGAAAAATTAAAGAGCTAAATTAAAGAGCTAAATTAAAGAAAAATCAAAAAACAACTTTTGAATGCTAGGATGTAATTTTTTTTTTTGCATTTCTTTTTTGACAACTGGTAAAAAAATACAAAACTAAATATACCACTCAGAGTATCCAAAATGCCTCTTTAGTTAATATAATTCCTTCATTACATTAAAATTATATCACTTATTATTATCAATTAAATATCTTGGAAGCAAATAAAGTATAAATGCATGAAGTTTAAAAACACAGCATTATTAAAAACACTACAAAGAAACATATATAGTCAGAGCAAATCTTTTTCAAAAATCAATGTACTCATCCTGTTACTATCATTTCACTTTGTTTAAAATACATAACTTCAAGAATGATCTCTTTGTTCAAATGATACAGAAAGCTTAATACATCCTTGAAATGGCCTTGGATTATCAAAATCAAATGAAAATTCCATGCATAATAAAAGACAACTCCTATATTTAAATCAAAGGATTATCTTCATTTGAACACTATTTGAAAAATAATCAGGTATTAATATCTACAGTCTTGCAGATTAATTCTATCTTATTTTTTTTTAATTTTAAAATTCAGCTTTCTAATCAAAGCCACTGTCCTAATATCAATTTAATATAGCCCCACAATCTCTTCAGTTAAAAAAAAGGGTATATTCAAGTTTCATGCAGGGATGGGGACATCATTTCACTTTAATTCAGCTTCTTTACAAGTGCTTTCACAAACCTGAGTCCACATAAAAAAACCAAAGAGCTTGTTTAAAATGTCCGTTCTCTGGTTCATTTCCCAGAGATTCTGATTCAATAGTAGTGTGTGAGGCCCTAGCATCTCCAACTTTAAGAAGTGCCTCAGGTGATTCAGATGAGGGTCTATGGTCCAATATTCAAAAATTGCTGTTGAAAAAGCATATTCCCGGGACAGATCAATCTTGGCTGTATTCACACTCAAATTCCCTCCCACTCCAAGAAGGCTTACCCACTGGCACTGCTTGGGAAAGTCCTTATGGATCACTCAGAACTTCAGCATAGAAAGGCACACCCTTCCTTTGTTAAGTTCTAACTTCTATTCTATCCATACTCAAGTACATTTTATTCAGCCACTAGACATGTGGGGTCTAGCCTCAGTAATGCTATTAAACAGCAAATCCCATAATTCCACTAAACTTCATGTATTTTCACAGAGCAGATTGGATTACATCATTATAAAAATCACGATCATCTTCACAGTTCTGTGAATCAGGTGTAGACCTTGATTTTCCTTTTTATTTTCTTTCCATGTTATTTTATCTAAGCTATACTTTTTTCAAAAATGAGCTTTAAAGGCAATTTTTTCCCCGATAACTGACTTGTTTTTTTCACAGTACCAGACACTGTCTCCACTTTTTTGCAAAGATGAGGCATAAAAAAATGTAAAAAATTAATGAGCACTGTAACTTTAACCAGAACTCAGTGTTACTCCTCTTGACCCCACTTGTTTTACATCCTGAAGCAGGAAACAAACAAAAAAAGTGACTGAATGCATTGAAGGTTTTTCCTCCCTTTTTCTCTTATGGGCAAAGTAATTAAATAAACGTAGGTGCAACTGCATAGTTTTCAAAAGATTTAGACTGAATATAAAACTACTATGAAAGTGACACCAGTGAATAGGTTTGATTCTTCCTTTCCAAGGATGAAATTTCACTACACACTCTTTTGGTCTCCAATCAAACCAATGATGTTTGTTTATGTGGAACAGGACTAGATGCACGTCAAGTTCATTTGTGTTGGGTGGGTTAAAGAAACCAACGCATGCCTACACCAGCTACTAAAGAAAATCGTCATTTGTGGGCTGTCGGATGGGGTGTTGTCCATGATCACCCTGACAAACAGTGGCAGAACATAGGGCTCTCTGCTCTTGTATTCTGTCTTTTAAAGAGAAGAAAAAACAGGCTCTGCCCTGTGTCCTGCCAAATATTGGTTTGTTCTTGAAATCTAAAATATAACATTTCTCTGTTTAACAGAAACTTTTAGATATTAAATGATACATAACAAACAAAATTTCAATAAGGTAGAATAACTTCGACTCTGCAACCAAGATTTTATTATTTGTATTAAGATATGGTTTTCATTTAGAAGGTAAAAAATATCCATAACTTTTTATTAGGAAAGGTAGAATTCTTGGCAACAAACACTACTCATCTGTCTGTGTTCATAATTCAAAAAAATATACAAAATAAGGTGTTCATATTAAAAAGTTTTCGATCACATAATCAATCTCCAAACTCACTTTACTATTAACATTGTGATATATGAAGAAAAAGAGTTGTGTGCTTTATATAGCTAGCTAGCTTGTACCATTAGTAATTCTAGCAGTAGTATATATTATTATTCTACAATATAGAGTGATCTACAATGCGTAGTCAAATGGCTTATTTTAAGAGATGAGCTCTGGAATTACAATGGGCTCTGGCCTGACCCAAGGGCACGCTTCCTCCCTTCCCCAAGCCTTTTCACCTCCCTAAGCTTCAACTATAAAAGAGGCACACTATTACCTATAAAAGCCTTGTACATAGTAAGGAGTAAATCAGTTTTTCCATAAGAGAACAATTATTTCTAAATGGCACCCTGAAGAGAGAAGCATACCTAGAATTTCATTACTCACTAAAGCTACAGTGAAGGAAAATTTCCCAGCTATAGACGTCACTGACTAGTGAAGATAAAGGACAAAAAGTCTACTCACTATGTCTGTTTCTGCGATGCTTTGGTGAACATTCCCTTGTTGTCTTAGCTCCAGGTTTTAATAAAGCAGTGAGACTCTTCAGTTTAAATATTTTAGTCAAAATAAAACCATTTTTTATTGAAATAAAAAAAAAGAGTAGAACTTGTGAAAGATTCTATAAAGACTTCCTTATGTTACTTTAATCTCCCTATGGTGTCCTTATATTACATTTTTAATACTTCGGCTTGCATGCTTGACAATAATTGTTTCCAAAAACTGTATATTGCACTTTGTGTAGATAGATAAATGAGTAAGCAGGGCCTTTTCAGATGAAAAATTAGTGCTTTGTTTGGTTCTTATTTAAGTGTTCAGTTGCTTCTCTTCCAATGCCTCATTTGTGCTAAATTTTAAGCATCATGATTAAATCAGTATTCTCTTTATCTAACCTCTGAGTAGGCGAATGCTCCATAATTATGTATTTAAGCACACTCTTGATAATGTTGCTGAATCCATCCATAGAGAGAGAACTTATTTTGTATACTTAATTTTCATTACTGGTCCCTCAAATTACTGATGAAAATGTGAAGCGTTATTGTGTTATAATTACAAAAACGGCAATTCACAAATAAGTGGCACTTGGCCTTGGTCCCCTCCATACCGTCCCTAGGAACAATGGAATACCCCTGGGAGAGTCCATCCTGCTGAAATAATTCATATTTGACTGATGTCAATAACTGGTGGATGGTACAGCATACATTCAGAGTCTGGTATTTCATTAGCCTCACAGAGTCATTGTGCATGGTGGTATAATGAAAATCCATTCAGACTCCGATGATTATTCAATACACTTTCGAAGGATTCCTTTCATCCTCAGTGCGTTCCCCCAAGGAAATAGGATATGTCAACACACCATATGCTAAATGAAATCAGTCACAGCACCACATTGTGTCCTCTATCATATGCTACTTCACAATATGACATGCTCAAGTTCTTTTCTGATGAACACTGTAACTCCTAATATAGATTTGGCAATATCATTTGCTTTTCTTCTCCTTTCACAGTCATCCCTGTCATTGCTATTAGCCTATTTTTATGTCTGAATAAAAGCCTGTGTTTCTTTTTAGAATGCAGCTTTTTCATAAGTGTATAAAAGTAAAATGTAAGCAAAAAGATAAAATAGCTCCAGATGTGGTAATTCAGTGACAAGTAGTTGGGCTATATACTGGTAAGAAAAAAGTGTCTGTAAAAGATTGAATTTTACTTTATCCTAGAAAAGTGGGATAGTGGAAACAAGGACTTTGCAGTTCTTTCTCAGCTTATGACTCCTTGTGTGACGCAGGGGAAAGTTACCTCTGAACTGAGAAGAGAACACTCACTTCATGAGATTGTGATGAGATTTACAAAAGATAATATGTCCGAAATTCCCAGAGCATGGTGCCATGGCACAAGATTCAAGCGTAATACATTCAGTAGCCATCTGTTCTTATGCCTTCTCCACAACCTAATGCCTTCCTGAGATTTCCCAGATAGATCAGATAGAAGCTGTGACTTTGAAAACTGAAGCATACACATAATAGAAGTCCTTTATGTGTTGCATTGGCTTAGTTCAGTGAGTCGAAATATAAGTCTATCATACCAATTTGGATTTGTATATCACTCGGCACTTTATGTCATTATCGTGTCATTTATGATAGGAACTCAAAAGGTAGGCACGTCTTACCTTGTATTTCCTTGTCCTATATCATGTATATGATTATTTAATAAAAGTTATATGACGAGCTGCATGATCTTTTTTTATGGCAACCAAATGTCAAGACATATAAAAAAAATACTATGAAAGAACACAAGGAATTATCTCAGTGTACTAAAGGTTCTAAGTACCTTGCAAGTAATTCAAAACATAATTTTACTAGCAGTATAGCTTTATACTTTGGTAAGAAAAAATAAAGAATAAGCTTAAAGTAATCTTCAGGCAAATACGCAAAAAAACATTTCATGGAAGATTTGCTATGACTTTTATGGATTAGCAATGAAAATCAAAAGTGAAATGCACATTTATAAAGTGTTATATTTTCTCATTCCATATATTCAATTTTCTTCATACCAGCCCTGTAACTGAAGAGAAGGGAAAAGAAGAACACTAAGAGTTTTATATACTAAGGAGGAAGATAGTAGGCAGATTATCTGCATAATATTGGTTCCTAAAAGAGTTTCAGTTTCGAAGCAGTCTTTAGTGTTATCTTAGTCTGATATCTGGCATCTAAACATTGGTTCATCCAGCCACTACCTCCTAAGCACTCCCTCAGTGGGCTGGCAGCAGTCCAGGTGTCTCTCCACTTGGTGATGTTGTCTTTCTTCCCAATCATGCTTCATTGTAGACAGAAGTGATGTTCAAATTATTTAACAACTTGTACAGCTTAGGAATTAACTATTCAGAAAGGATATTTCTTAAGTGTTTGCTATATGTCAAGTATGCTACTAAACAATTATATACGTGATTGTCACTTATTTCCTTTACCAACATGAGGTAAGAACTATTCTTATTCTCATTTCACACATGAGAAAACTGAGATTTAGAAACATCACTTGCTCAAAGTCATATTTTTTGCAGGCAAAAGGGTCAGAATTAGAATCAAGGCCAGTGAACAGAGGTCATGCTGCTAACAAACATAGATTCCAAGGAGGAAAATCCATACTGCAGTGAGTCGTGGTAGTTAAAGTGTCTGATGGATGCCCTTATTTTTTGACATTTTGCCTGCATATTCGTTGACTAAATGTACCATATAATTATGTCTCTCATATCTGTCCTTTTACCTTCTTTCAATCACTATGAAAAGTGATTGCAAAATTTGTTTTCTGAATTTCTGAAAATTGCATCAGCTTAAGTGTTTAGGAAAAAAATGCCTTGATGATTAAGAGCCTCATATCCATAGTTACAGTTGCAAAATTATAAGTTTAAATTGTTCCCAAGAAAAAGATCTAGTTTATATTACTAAGAAAAATGACCCATTGCAGGGCAATCTAAGCAATATAGGGCTATCAAAGATCTAAGTGCTTGTCTGGTACAGCCTTATCATTTTACAGATAAGAATGGAAGGCCTGAAGGGTCCTTGATTGTTGCCAGGTCTCACTGTTAGGTGGAGCTGGGAATGGAACGCAGCCATAGGGTTCTGCACGTTTTCTTGGAGACATATAAAACAGAAAGAAAAATTGGCTTGTAGTCAAGGGCCTCCTCAGTCCAAGTTCTGCCATAAATGGTGTGCTCCCTTCTGATAGTCATTTATGCTCTCTGGGTCTCAATTTCCTCATGCGAAAAGAAAGGTTTCTTACTTTTTGATTTCTTAGTTTGCTTCTAATTTAATTCTATTATTATCCTAAGTATCAGTACATCATGATGGTCAATTTGGTTAAGCCAGATAAACACTGTTATTATTGACTCACTTTTCAGCCTACTACCATTCTAATTCAGAATGCAGATACTGCCCTCATTTTCTCTTCTGATATGAATAGTTTTTATGCTAAGACCTAAATTTTGTTTTGGATTTGGTTATCCTTGAAATCTTTATAAAAATCTACTAGGGTATCTTAAAAATTCTTCTCTGCATAGGGATTAAGTATCTCAATAATGATACAATAAATACTTGATGATATGTTTTGGTCATATAATCAGGGATACACCCTCCCAAAATGTTTAACAATACATTCTAGTACTGAAAGCTTGATTAAGACTGCTATTAAGAAATAAGAAATGAGAGACAAAGGTGACCACTGGAAAAACTCAAGGACTCAAAACACATTTTTAAAAAAACAACAAAATGTGATATACTGTTTGACTAAAACCATAAAAAGACTATCTTGCCAGGAATTCCATGCAATTTTACTATTCTTTGTTATTCCAATAGGTTTTCACAAAGGAAAATATTTCAGTAAAGACTCATTAGTGTTCCTTCTGGAAGGCCAAAGCTACACCAGAATGAAGGGGCCTATACACACATTTCAAACTCCACTAAAATGCAACCTTAGCTTTTAAGAATTTTTTATCTTTAATAAAGTTGGACTACTAATCTATATTGCTCCCACTGAGGAAAGGATATTAATAATAGTAATGAAGGTGATAATAACATACACCTATATTGTGTTTACTATGTGACAAGCACTGTTCTAATACAAAATAATACAGGTTTATGTTATAAATTTGTTTATCTGCTTTATAATAGTGCTACTGAGTAGTTTACAAAAGTTTTATAAAGATATTTTACATTTACATTCTAAATAAGTAGTCTTGTTTATTTTCATTAAAACTGATAAATGCAAGGTTGTATCTTCCTGGGTTTCCTAAATTTTTACATGAAAATGTCTTTGTCTAAAATATTGTGCTTGCTACATATCCTAGAATCTATAAATGTCAGAACTGAAAGGGAAATTGGTCATCATGTATTAAAGGAACCATCAGCACTAACAAAATGAGAGCATTTTACAGCTGAGGCAATGCAGGGTCCAAGATGTAAAAAGACTCTCAAGGTCATCTAGTTAGTTAAGGGTAAAGTTAGATATACCTTTCTTTGCTTGCAGCATTGACAATTTTCCGCATAAGCAAAATCCATGTAGCTGCAAGTCCTCAGCAGTTAACTAGTAATGAAGGTAAGGTTCTAAGAAGAACTGACAGCCTCACTACAATAAGTCTTTAAAACCCTAGGACATGACAGAAATGTTCTACTGTCTCTTTAAAATACTGGGATAAAGAGTAATTTTAAATAAAATAGCAGTCATAATGAATGCAAAGACCCAGCTCTGGGGACCTGAGAACAGTTCTCTAATGTCCCTTCTAGCATGCTCCAAAGCTCCACCCAGGGGAGGCACAGCACCACTTCTCATATATCTGCTTTGGTCTGGTCCAAGTCACCCCTAATGTTGAGAGGGGCCACTGTTAATCCACATGATACCTTTGTGGAATTTAGGAAAAGATGCTCACTCTGGATGGTCGAATTAGAAAAAGGCACCTCATCGGGGTGATCTGCAGCCCTTTAGGCACAAGATGACTCTGTGCCAAAAAAAAGTTACCCCTTTTCCAGGAAAATACAGAGGCCCCCAGAGCACACTGTTTTAGAGAGCCAACCAAGAGCTGATATTCATCCCTTCCTGCTTTCTTGGTACTTTATGTGATGTTCTTGCTCTTGGATCTACTGTCTCATGAGTTCCCCTAGAAATTATAATGAAATATGGTTGTAAAGTTCTCTATTAATGCTTTTTAACACCTATATTGCCTTCTCTCTAGTCTCAGAGAATGAGTTTTTCTACCCCTTGTTCAAAAGCAATATCTCTACCAATGTCTTCAATCTCATTTCCTCTCAACTGAAACAGTATATATTTGCTTTTTGTTCTTTACCTTTTTGTATCCTGTCTCCTCTCTCATTTGTAATTATTCTAGCTAGCTGTTTTCTAAAATGCTTTCCTTTTCCTCTGTGGCTCACATGGATACCACATTTTCCAGCCTCCCTTACAGCCAGGTGTGCTTTCTAAGATCTGGCAATTGGGCAGGTAGACTAAAATTAATAAACTATATATGGATCTAGTCTACAAAACTTTCTGTGTAATCCTCCATGTTCTCCATCTTTTTTTAAATGCAGCAGATCCAGGAGAGATCAGTGGACCTTGGGGGAGAATAAGGTCATTTGATCAGAGAAACTAGGTACCTGAACAACTAATTAAAGAGTTGACCAGCTATCCCAACCCTCACTAGACTATAACTAAAATGAGAAAGTTTTTGGATTAAGTTGAGATTTGGCAGTTGTTTGTCACAGTAGGCCACCAAGTCCCACTGCAAAACGCGCACTTTCCAACATTGGTTAGGCTCTAGATAGGAGTCACACGACCTCTAGGGGCAGCTATCCTTTATGGGATACAGGAAATTCAATGCTATCATGCCTTCTCACTGTACCCCCAAATACATCAAGCCTTCAGGATAATAGAGAGTGCTCGCTTACCAAAATTGAGGTGATCATCACACAATTTCTACCCTTCCATGTTGATGTCATAAAGTTGACTCAGCTTTCTGGGTTTGAGATACCTTCCCTATTACTGTAAAAAAACATATGGAGTTTGTTTTCTGTTCTTAGTCATACTGCCGCAGGCAGGCTACTTTTGAAAGAAAACTAAATTTCCAGAGACTTATTGCATTTCAGATTACAAAATCTGATCTATTTGCTTTCAATTCTTATGACTTCCCAATCAAGTACTTAGACTTTCATCTAAAGGATAATAAATGTGGTTAATTTTTTTAAAAAAAGATGTAGGTACTGCACAAAATTACTTCATTATCTAAGATTAACTTCCAGACTCCATCTGCTTTCCCCTCACTCTCTTAGTGGATAGTGATACAGAGATGGGAAAGATATTTACTTTTGAGATTAAAACCACCTACTATAATTAATTTTGAATTGGTGGTAAGATAAGTAGATTCATAAGGTAGAAACTGGAAGAAAATACTACTGTAGATAATCAAAGACACAAGTTAAAAATTGAGACCTTTAAAACCAAGAATCTTAAAAAATACTGAGAATATATCAAATCACAAGGTATGTGTGGTACAGCTATTCATCAGATCAAGCATTAAGAGTGGAACTACTCTGTCTTGGGATAACCTAACATAGACAATAAAAGAGAAAATGAAATTATAAGCTTTTAATGGTAATAAAATTAGGTTTGGAGAAGGTAGCAAGTTTCTTGAAGGTTTCAAATCATACAGATTCATATTCTCTGACTACATAAAAATACTCGCTGATTGGCACTTAGGTAGACTGTGAAGTCCAGGAAACCATTTGGACCCCCAGACACCTTGGTGCAGAGAATGAAACCCTACTGGCTAGATGTCATCGCAGGCACAAAGAGAAGCTGATGGCCACCCTTCCAGTGGCAACTCCACACTAAGGGAACAGAAGCACACTTGCTGAGTATAGCTAAGCCATTTCTGACACTCTCCCCAGGAACTTGAACTGGGTGAAATATATTCCTGAACAAGATATATTAAAGAAGCAAAATACAAATATATATTTAAAAGAGTCCATTCAAGCTAAGTCCTTTTAGATTCACTTCAGTCTTAGAAATTTAGTTGAATAGGTTTAGCTGCATGTGACACAAAACCCAAATAGGAGTAATTTAATTTCAGATTTAGGACAAAAATTTCTTTCCCCATGTCTCTGTTTGTTTCTCTGTCTCATTCCCCTGTCTCTCTGTCTGTCTGTCTGTCTGTCTGTCTGTCTGTCTGTCTCTCTCTCTCTCTCTCTCTCTCTCTCTCACACACACACACACACACACACACACACACACACACACACACACCTCTGGATAGGCAATCCAGAGCTGCTGTGACATCTTCTCAGTGTCAGAACCAAGGTTCTCTCTAGCTTGATGCTTCTATTTCCATGCCCCTGATCTAACATATGTTAGAGCTCCAGCCATGATCTATATTACAGGCGGCAGGAAAGAAGGAAGGGCAAAGAAGGGCCCACACCACCTCTTTTGGGAAGACATTCTAGAAATAGCAAACTGTATTTCCATTTACTTCTCATTGTCAGAATTTAGTCATGTGGACATACCGAGATGCAGGGCTTCTGGGAACTGGAGTCTAAGCATTTATTAGAGAAAAAAGGATGGATATTGAATGGCCTGGTGGGGGTTAAAAGGAATGATGAATCTCTGATAAGCTTTATTTCTATTCCATTTTTCCTTCTCTATGCAGAAAAATAAAACATGCCCCTAGTAGACAGTGGGCAGAGAGGAAGGAGACATGAGCTCCTTACTGCATCTCTCTCTACTTCCTTTTCTCAGTTGGAAAAAGAGAGTTAGCTCCTTAACTGATCTGAAACTCCATAATTCTATCATGGGTAAAAGCAGACTGATGGAGCTAGACCCAGTGACTTTATAAAATGAAAAAGGTTCAAGAGTTTAACACTTAAAAGATTAGATTAGGTCACTGATCTAAAGAAGGGTTTATGACCCCAGAGTCATGAAGGGAGGGGACTCCTTCCTCAGAGATTTTGATCCTGGTACAGCCACAGAAATTGTTGTTGATTTGATGCTCATGAGCTTCTGTAAGCAGAAAATTTCATGCAGCAAGTCTGCTGGATCCAATTCTTTTTGGCAGGCAACTTAGGAAAATCAGGGAAGAAGTTAGAGGGCCTTGATTCCTGTCCTGGCTTGGCCACTCACTACCTCTGGGACTTTCACCCCATCATTTAATTTCTTTGCCTCTCGAGTTTTATTAAATTCACAATATTTGTATGTACCCCAATAAAATAATGGAGAGACCCAGAAGTCTCTCACTCTCCCACTCAGGAATTTGACAAAGATTTTAATGTGCAGATATACCACGTGAGCTAGCCATGTGGGCAATAAAATGACCACTAAACGGTCTGGTGAAACATGTAGCTGCTCTCCACATGGAAGGTTCCAGTAGTAGCAGCAGCAGCAGCAACAATGACAGCACGATAGCATCTGAGGCAGAGAAACTGTATGGTATTTCCTGAGCTAGTGAGGGATCATTGTCCAGCAGCCTGTGTGCTCGGCTCACAGACACTGAATAGTAAAATCCAGGATGCAATGCTGAATGCTGGGGAACATCCAGGGGTCATGGTAGAGTGAAGGAATGTAAAGGATAAGGATGCATCTTGACCTTGAGAAGGCTTGGCTCAATGCAGAAGCAGTGGAGAAATGACAGTTTTCTGGTGCTAGGAATGCTTCATACTACTCTAGGTTGGTGTTGGAAGATCCTTGACTGCACCACAAGAGAAGATGTGAGTGGGAGAAAAATTCGAGGTCAAAAAATAATTATAGAGGTGTTCCATATTAAGCAGGAACCTAATGCTGTAAATTGGTGATAATTTGGATACCAGAATTATATGAGAGCTGTGTCAGAACTTCTTTTCAACCCCTTTGCATAGTGAAGATTTTCTTTAAGCCAAAGAGGTCTGGCTTTTGCTCTTAGTTACTGAAAGTGATCTCTAGGCTCCTGAAATGTCCTGATGGATAGGTGTTTGTTTGTTTTCCTGGAGCCTTTGGTTGTCAGGCAGTGTAAGAATGTGATATATAATGGGGGCTTAGAAATCTCGATAGCAGTTTTGACCTCTGGAGGGACTAGAAACTAAAGGAGTTGAAGATTAAAGGGCAGGCATATGAGCAGCATGTGATTGAGCTCCAATAAAAATTCTGGGCACCAAACGCTATAGTGAGCTTCCCTGGTTGGCAATACTCTTAGAGTCATTCAGTCTCAGCATTGAGTCTCAAGTTGTAGCTGGGACCAGGTGATGTTATCCAGGAGGACTCTACGGGAGAAGATGAGTGGAAGCTCTGTGTTTGTAACTCTCTCTAATTTTGCTCTATGTCTCTTCCTCTGGCTGGTTCTAATTTGTATCCTTTTACTATAATAAAACTGCAATATTAACTATGGCATTTTTGAGTTCTTTAAATCATTCTGTGAATTACTGAACCCAAGGTAGTCTTTGGGGACTCTAAATTTGTTGCCAGCTGGTCTGAAGTTAGGGTGGTCCTGAAGACTTCCAAATTTGTAGCTGGTGTCTGATCTGAGAGCAGTCTTATGGAGGGCTATGCCCTTCGCCTTGTTGTTTGACAATCTTATTGCCATTGGTGTCAGGTGTCTTCTGTTGATGTGGCTATCTGGAGGCCTGTGCCCTTAACATGAGTTTGAATAACTCTGAGTACCCCTCATTTAAAATCTTCCTCTTTAGGGTCTGTTGGACCCTTGTGGTTGACACTGTTAGTAAGCCATTCACAATCCATTTTCCTTTCCTTGGTATTTTTGAGGACAGCCAGTGTACTTATCTGGGCCAGATGTTGGATAAAATTTAGTCAAAGTCAACCATGACAATTCTGCTTTCTGTTCTCCCTTTAATCTATGAGTCTCCATATGTTGGCCATTGAGCCCTATACAGGTGCATGCCTTCCTGATAAGAGGGTACACATAGCTTTTCATCTATTGCTGGTTTGTCTTTCTTGAATGTGACACATTGCCTGGAGGGCAAACCATAAGGTTACAAGCCTACAAACTAAGGAGAGCTGATTGAACCTGAGAATTCATGACATTTTTGAGCCACTGTATTAGCCTTGGGCTATGTATTTAAGGACTTCTTGCTAAGTAAGAAAAATAAGCTTGTATTTGTTTATAGCCAGTATATAACTGGTTCTCTGCTGTTTATAGCTAAATACACTTATAATAGGTATAAGTCTCCAAAGAAATAAGGAAGAGGTGAAGCACCATGTTCAAAGTCATGTTATACCGAGACTGTGCCCTATTCTTCTGACTCCGATCCCAACATCTTTCCCAGCACTTCTTTTTCTATTTTGTCCTTTATCTTGTTAATGATAATGAGCTTAAAGTTCTAAATACTATTCTGTAAATGAAATAAACTTCCATTAACAGAAGCTTATTTAAGATGAATGTGCAACTTAATGTTCCATTTCCAGACTCTCAAAACAACACTTTAAATTGAAATGATCAATTTGCTTTTTTCATAATTTTAATTGTTTTAAATACATCTTTTTTCTCTTGACTTTTACCAACTCCCATCCCATCAAATTCCCAATGTGTTCATATGTGGTGCAGAATCATGCTATATCTATTCGTATTAAAATAGTTTTATCTCATTTACCAAAGCATTAATACTTTTAAGAAACTTCAAAAAGCTTATCTGATGTTGGCTTCCTGAGAGCATACAGTCCTTGCTCAAAATGAATTTGTCTCTTATTTGATTTAAAATAAATATAAAATTCAATGAATTTCTAAATAAGTACTAAATAGAATTCCTTGACCTGTTTTGCTTGCTTATTTACAAAAACAAGCACTCCTGCTCTATAGGATAAATCCTATAAATTAAGATTTCTCTCTGTTATAGACCCAGCCGATTTTTAGTATATATTTCCCTCCAAAATGTCCGAACTAAGTGACAACTAATAAATCAATCACTTTTCAGTCTCTCTAATCTCTTAAAATGAATGTTTAATTAGGAAACCTCCCATGAAACTATAAAAAGCTATTGTTTCACACCAAAAACTTTAAACTCATACTTCAAAATATTCAATTTATTCTGCAATAATTTTTAAAAATGTATAGTATAAAAAGTAAGAGACAGTATGCATGTACAGAATGTCACTGTAAGTTTTTTTTAATTTATCTGACTTTCATTTTACAAAAGAAAAAGTCTTAACGCCAAATCGCATACAGATCCCTAGAATATTACAGTACTGCAAAGATTCTGCCTATCCTATGTAACCTATGCATTTCAAAATAAGACAGGAGGAGAATTTCACTTATTGAGTTTCCATCGCATCTTGTCCACATCTTTATGAATAAAGTACAAGTAGACCAGTGATTACTAGAGTCATTCCAAATACTTTTTCATTCCTTTGTAAATGCATTCTGATGAATTTAGATTTCATTTTATTGGCATAAAAACAAGCAAAGGCTTCTTTATCACTATATGTACTTTTGTTGTAAGGAAGAAGCTGTGCCAGTGCTTTTTACTTCTTCCAAATAAAGAGATTTTTCAGGTGGAAAAGATAAGACATGGACTTGCTCACATTTTCACCAAACAAGCATATAGCAAAACCATCTGAGTTCCCCATCACAGAGAATTATGTTTTGTAGGACACCTCAAAATAGAATCACTTTTTAAGCCTTAATTTAAATCTTGAAACTTATCTTAGAAAGGAAAATTAAATACAACTGAGGGAAATTACTGAAAACACAAAGAGAGTATAGGCAAATTATAAAAAAGGCAGATCCTTTCTCTTATCAAAACAGGCAGAAAAATCATTTTCACCTCATTTATACAAGATAACAGCTGAAACATGTTTGTCTCACAAATTAAAAGGATATAAAGAAAAAAATTTAAAAGAGTAAATAAAAGCTGAAAACAGTTAATAGATTTATTTAAATGTTAGTTCAGAAGAACTTACAAAAAAGCATTTAATGTCCTTTCAAAATAAACCTCTAAGTTCAGTGTCAGTATTAACACTGCCATAAAAAAAAATAATAATAATTGAGCTCAAGTAGCTTCTTCTAGGATGTCAGTCAGCAAACAGCAAGCAGATTCAGGACAAAAAGCCTTGAATCTGAACCCAATTCCATTTCCACTAGATTTGTTTTTTAAGGGAAATGGTTATATTAAAGACATTGACCACTATGGAAATTTGAAGCATAGGTTAATTAGAAATGAGTTGAATAATTACAGCCTTATGTAGCCAACAAGTAGGAGCTTGCTGATCCTAGAGACATTCAAGGAGGATGATAATAACTGTCACATGTAAACATCTAACAGACCCTCGGTAACTGTTCTCCTGGACTACTATGGTAGCTGTAGAAAAATCTTACTGTAGGAATTAAAAGAAAGTGGAGAATTAAGGTGATTTCTAAGTATATCAGGCTTTTCCGAAAATTAAAACTGAAATATCCAGATTACTCTAGAAAAACTTCAATTGTTCCAAAGCTTAATCTACTCTACTGTGTGCAGATAGTTTCAATCTTGTGTGAGACATTTTTAAATACCTATAAGAAAGAGGTGAAACAGGAAAAAGGTCACCCGCAAAACTTTTATAACTTCAATTTACCTATAAAATTTTTCAATTTTCTCATTTGATATTGTTTATATATAATTTGGTTGCTGTAAAATAAATTAGACTTAGAGATAAGGAGGAAAACAGAAATGAAAGAAACATGGCTTGGGCAAGAGCAGTATCTTGAATTGAAATGAGTCTGAAAAGCTAGAACTGACAGTCTAACTTCCTGATCATATAATCAGAATAAAATCAGAAAGGAGTATGTATGTATGTAGGTGTGTGTGTGTGTGTGTGTGTGTGTGTGTATATATATATAAAATTTTTTACCTTAAAGGGAAAAAGGAGTAGCCCATTTGAAAACTTCAGTCTCAGAACTTACTCTTCAGTAAAAAAAAAAAAAAAAAAAAAAAAAAAAAGCACAAGCATGAAGAAACTATTAAAAAAATAAGAACACACCATTAATTATATAAATGCTACTGCTTGGCAAGAACAAATACCTCTATTTTAAAGTAATTTCAGAATTTCACCCAAACAAAGCATGAGTAATGCTTTTATTTTGGGTTGTTTTGATGATTGATTTATATGTGCCAAGACTGAAGAGTGATCATTTCAATGATATTACATGAGTATCCACTGTTGTCATTTGGTTGGTAGCCTTGTTTGAATGAGGTCACTTCATATTCCTCATACCCCTGATTCCTCTTTCTCAAGGTTTGATAGAGGAAATAATTTAATTCCTTAGAATTAGATTTAATAGGGAATGTGATAAAATAAGAGCTAATTTAATGTTACAGTAGAAAAACAGACATGTGTGAGGTGAAACACACTTGCTCACCAAAGAGAGTCAACAATGTAAGGACAACAAAACAATCATAAAAACCAGATAAGTTGGTTTAACACTAACTGGCATCTCTAAGATGTAACGGAAAATAAACATCTGGTTTTTGACATAATTTGAATCAAAAGGGCGTGATCCATAGTTTCAATACTTAAAAGAAAACCAAAGAGCATTAGGATTACTAAAAAGAGTGCTCAGGCATCAAATAAATAGCCTACAGCAGCATCTCTCAACCATTAATGTGCATATGAATCATCCACTTAGAATGTGGATGTAGATCCTGATTCCTTATGTCTGGGGTGGGGCCTGAGATTTTTGTTTCTCCAACAAGCTTTCAGGAGAGAAAGATGGGGCTGGTCTAGAAACCATTTTGAGTAGCAGGGCTCAATTACATGGTGTAGGTGTTTTTGGTCCACAGGTTGAATGAGTGGCCTAGGATAGAGGCAATTCAAGCAACTTCTGGCCTAAATGGTTTTCTTCCTATCTGACATCACCCTAGCGTGACTGGAAAACCTTGAGGAGAGACAAGTATAGAGTCAGCAGGATTCTTTTGGAACTAGAAAAGATGACAGATGACTAGTGTTCTACCAAACACAAAATGGGGGAACCAACCATTTTGTAATTGTTTTAGCCTAATTTGTTTTAATGGATTCTACTTTTTCCTAACAAAATCTGAGACATATTCAATATGACTTTTCTCCTTTAAGAAAGAGTTTTTTTTTAACAGTTGGAGAAAGAGGAATTCATTATTGATTTGACTATTAGCCAAAGTTTAAAAAATAGAAAAGAATTAAGGCTTTCCAAAAAGCTGTTGGAATTAAATTTAATTTAAAATCACATCTGATGATTTCCTATTTTCATTTTTATTTTGTGTAAACCAAATCATGTTATCTTTGTTTCAGCTTACCTTCTGTACATTTCAAAAATAAAGCTCTGAAAAGAGAATGAAAGCGATTTTTGCTTAACTATGAACAGAGCTATATTAGAGGAGAAAGTATAGCTCTGCAAGTAATTTTACTATAATTCAATTTCTACATGTTTATATGACCTACAGTTTATGCTGTAATGTCAAGGAATTATCAGCCCTTTCCTGTCTTTTTATAAAACATAAGTACCATAAATCATATCAGGTTAAGGTTTAAAATACATCACTTTGTTTAAAGAAGGCAACCTGTCTTTGTGAACTAATGCATTGTTCTGGTTTATTTGGAATAATGAATAATTTTTGTCTAACCTTTGCTGAAAGTGGATATCTGTACCACCTAGGAAATTACAAATATTTGCATATTTGGATGTTTCTTTTCTTCGTCCTTGGAGGTCTCATTTGTATTCTTTGTATGGAATTACAAAGATTTTTTTTTTTTTATTGATAAAGCTAACTCTGGTCTAGCCCTCATTTTTTTTTTTAATAAAAATAAAAGTGACTATATTCTTCTTAAGCTTTTTTTGAGAATTCTAATCATGCTTACACTATTGGAGAAATAATAGAGGCTGACTAATTCATATGAACTTAGTGCTATTAACATACTTCCATTACTCTTATTGAACTATTTGTCATTAATTTTTAGTACAGTGTCTTTAACAATTAGCAAAAAAAGCCCCATATATTTATCTTTTTACCATTTTTACATTAACAATAATAAACTATTATAATCAGATCTGTTACCTTCAGATTCTTTTTACCAGTAATAAGTCAATAATTTGGAGTACACAAAATATTTGTCACATAGATTCCAAGGTACAATTAGATCTGATGGATAAATTAAATTTTTTCACATTCTTTAGTCTACCATAAATTATATTATCTATTGGTACTCTAGATGATGCAGGTATAGGTTTTTTTTTGTGAAAGCTAAGAATCCTCAGTTAAGTATTTTTAAGAATTTCCTGCTAAAAATCTCTTTAGCATCATATTTAATTCAGTATTTTCTATGATTTACATAATGTTCTAAAATACTATTTGGGTTATTCAAGAATGAACTAAAATTGTTTTCTTTTTAAATTTTTCATGTTGGTGAGGAAAGCAAACCTAGTTTAAAGAATAATCAAAGCTCTTATTACTATTGTATTCTACTAATATGAATTGTCTAATAGAAATGATACAAACAACATCTTTTTGTTTTAATATAGAAGAAAAATTCCCTAATCTAATTGCTTTGAAAACATAATTTATGCCAGCCATTTATTCCTGAGAAGTAAAATAGCATTAGTTAAAGCCAGGGGATGACAAGGTTTGCCTCTTCCATACTGCTATGCTTTTTGTCTGTTTGTTGTTGCTGCTGCTGCTGCTGTCATTTTCTCTTTCTTCTAGACTGAACAAATTCAAAAGAGAAAGTCACCTCTTTCTATAAAACCTGACTAGTAAAATGCTGAAGCACTAATTTAATTCTGTCTGCTGACCAAGCTTGATTTTCTCTGAGATTCGGTATCCTCACTTCTAATAAATTCCCGAAATTACATTGCAGATTGCACCTCGGAGCTAGGAAGACCAGAGGGCCACAATTTTCACATGATGGGTTGTTGTGTTGTGTAGGTTGTGGACTAGAGAATTCAAGGGAGCACCATTGCTGTCACATCCCCAGAGGTGTACAAAGTCCAACCTGTGCAGTCATGCCCATCCTGGGGCCTTTTAGCCAATTCATCCCTACCATAAATGGAAGTATCTTCCAATACAAAGAAAATCTATAGCTTATGACACTCTCTAATTACTTATTCTAAGATAATAAGATAATCTTTTCTTCTTCTTCTTCTTCCTCTTCTTCCTCTTCTTCTTCCTCCTTCCCTTCCACTACTGGTAAGCACACAAGTTTTCAGGATATTTGCTTCATTTTTTTTTTAAAAAAGGACATTCTCTCCAAAAAATATTTTAAAATTTTCTGTAAAATATATAACATTGACTGTTACAAGTAACCAAAATATTCAAAATAATTAAATGGCTAAATAAATTAACATATCTTGCTAAAGTATGAGATATGATTGTGTGATATTTAAATTTAGGCATTTTTAAGGAATGGAGGTGTATTATAATATTATTAAAAGGTGTGATACTTAATTATAGTGCAATTAATACTATACTCTCGCTAATATGTTAAAATGCATAGAACAGAGGAAGGAAGTTTAAAAATATTAATAATGATTCCATTTAGATAGTGGTACCATGGTGTTTACTTTTCTTTTTTAAAATTTATGTTTTTACTTGTTTATAATACAATGTATTATTTTTACATTAGTATGTTTACTTATTTATCTGAAGTAAGTCATGCAATATTTAAATTGAATAATTGCTTTAGACTTTCCTAATTTGCGTGATATGCCTTTGTGCCTGGCTTTAATGATGCATTCTCTGAAGGGTAACCCTACCCTCACTGCTAGCTTCAATCTTCTTATTGATGGCTAATCAATTATTTTGCTTAGTCTAACACAGTATGGGAAAAAAAAATTTTTTTAAGAGTTCTCACCCTTCCCTTAATCTTTTTCAGGGTAACAAACATAAAAATCGCCACCAATCTCTAAAATATCTTTCTTTCTGTTTTGCTCCCTTCCCTTTCTTTTGCCATTTTCACCCCAACTCATGCCCAAACGGATTTATGTTGAGCTCTTCCATGAGCCAAATAGAAAAGCTATTATTTAAAACTATAACATGACATTGAGATGAATTACTACTTTGACATACAAGACCTTGGAATTAATATTTTAAAGTTACTATTGCTCATTTGCTATGTGAACTTTGGTGTCTGGGTTTCAGTAGGAGAATGAACAGACTATATAACACTGAGTTTTAAAAAATTAAATGGATAAAAACAAGTTTCATGATAAAAACCATAAAGTACTTAAAATGGCTAAAAAAATCCTTTCTATTCACATGTGATCCATTTGACAACATTCAAAAAGCACTGGTGTTCTTCCTATGTACCCCTATACTCGATATGCAGGTTAATCAACTTAAGCATTTTATATACGAATTAATTTTCTATTTTCCCAGAAGATTTCCAAAAGATGAGCTTAAACTGTTATTATCAAATCTGATTTGGCTTAAAAAATAGATGTTAAATTGAAAGAATAAGTAAATATTGAAAAAGGTATCTGATCAAAGTTGTGAAATACTGAAAAAGTCGTAAAAATAAGGCAAACTTTCAATAAAGATGAATGGTTGCTTGAGTGTTAGGCAGACTAGAGGGTGGCGGATGATTCAAATGAGCTGTGGGGTTATATTCCACCCTTGATTCTCATATTATTTAGTAGCTGTTTCATGGTCTCACTTAAAACTACTCTCAAAGAAAATGGATTAATCGGTCCAATCCAACATACAAAAAAATTAAATTTTATTTAAGGAATTATTATAGCAGCATGTATATAATACATTTGCAAAGAGGGCATTCATTATTTCTTTCTTTTAGAAGATGTTTAGTGATGCTTTGAGTTCCAGGCCCCAATTTAGGAGTTGGGAAATTTTAGAAAGCCTATGCCTTCATGAAATGTACATTCTAGCAAAGAAAACAGAAAATAAAAGAGACAAACAAAAAATCATAATATGTAAGGTACTAAGTATAAACAAACAAACAAAAAATCCAGGTAAGAGACAGAGGAAAACATAAGTACTATTTTAGTTAGCAATAGGCAGTAGAGAGGTAATACCTATTTGAGAAGGTAGTATTTGAGCAGAGACTTAAATAAAATGAAGAAGCAAACTATACAAATGTCTAAAGGAAGACCAAGCAGAAGAAACAGCAAGATCAGCGTCACAGAGACTGGATGGGCTTTCATGTTCAAAGAAGAAATGAGCAAGGAGAGACTGGTAGGAAATGAGCTCAGAGAAGTAAACTAGATCAAGAAAAGTCTATAGGCCATAGTAAAGATGTTTTTTGTATTATTTTAAATATAAGCAGACTCTTTTAGAGAGCTGAGAGAAGGAGAGTGACATAATCTGATTTATGATTTTAAAGAATTGCTTTGACCACTATAATGGAGAATAGATTTGGAGGGTAAGAGTGGAGACAGGGGGACTACATTAGAGGCTATTAAAATAATCCAGGTGAGAGATGGTAGTGGGTTATACTAAGAGTGGCAGTGACAAAGTGGTGAGAGTGGTGGCGACGAAGTGGAATGACAAGTGCTTAGTTTCTAGATGTATTTGAAGATATAATCAACAGAAATTACTAAAAGATAGGATGAGAAGAGAGAGGACCTGAAGATGATTCCGAGCGTTTTGGCTTGACCTACTGAAGGGATGGAGTGGCTGCCACTGAGATGGGGCAGCTATTGGTGATGCTCATTTGGGAGGAGAGTGAGATTAGGAACTAAGTTTTGCTTGTGCTGAGCCTAAAACTTCTATTTGATGTCCCCCTGGAGATGTCAAGGAAGTAAATGTTAAGAACGTGGCACTGGTGTAGAGGTTTGGCCTCTACACCAGAAGGATTAATTCGGAGATTGCCAGGGTAGGGTAGTATTTTCAAACATGTGACAAGGAAACCCCCTAGCAATAAGTGTAGAAATACATGAAATCAAGTTTACTCTTGAGATATCCTAGCATTTAGAGTTGGGAAGATGAGGAGAAACTAGTCATAACAACAGAGAAGGAAAAGCTGGTGGAATAGGAGGAAAACCAGGAATTTATGTGTCCTGGTGGCTAAATGAAGGGTGTGTTCATTAAGGATGCAGTGATCAATGTGCCAAATCTCGCTGACAGGTCAAGTATGAGGAAAACCGAGAAATGATTTGGGTTTAATGAGGTGGAGACCACTGGAGACATTGATTAAAGGAGTTTCCATGCAGTGGGAGGAAAGATAATCCAACTGAAATGTGACCAAAACTTAAAGGCAGATGACAGAGTATAAACAGCCCTTTGGAAGAGTTTTATTGTAAAAGGGGTCAGAGAAGAAAGAAGTGGAATGAGAGTCAAAAGCACAAAGCTGAAAAACAGGAAATCGCCTAGGAATCCTAGGATTTATGTTTAGAAAACAAAACAAAAGTTACTGCAAGAATTCGTGCATTATTTGATGTAAAATGCATTATTTTAATTTATTTTATTTTCCATTACTCCACAGACCTGCATTGATGAAAGAAGAATTAACAACAACAACAAAAGAACTATATACAGTATGTAGTTGTATTTTGTGTAAAAGTATTTAGTTAAGGACATTTTATACCTGAGAAAACTCGGGCTTAGAGAAGGTGGCTTGACTACTGTTACACAACCATAAGCAGCAAAGTAGAATTCAACTTAGGTTGTCTAACAGTATACAGTCTTGACACTAATCAATATTGTCTCCCTGAAGGAGTAAGCATGGTCTCTTGCCAACTGATCACAGAAAGTGCTGTGAAGGAATGAGCTGGGCAATGTGATAGTGAATAAATGGAGGAGGAGAGGTTCCCTTAACAGGGCAACAGGACTCCAGAAGCACAAAATAGATATCAGGATAAAAAGGAGCCAGATATGCAGGAGCCTGAGAGTAGAGTTGTCTGAAGAAATGCAAAGGCAAAGTCCATGACAGGAAAAATGCTGATGTTTTCTCCTAATAGAGTGGAGGCCAGTGCAGGGTGCTTGAAAAAAACAATACAAGTGCAGTGAAAGAGTGGAACAAATGAGGTTAGAGAGACACGTAGGGACTAGATCATGTCTGGCCTCATGCACTTCCAAATGACTTCCAATGTGGTTTGTATTCTAAGTCTGGGTGAAATGTTCACTTCTTTGTGCTGGCTGCTATGAACGAAAACAAAATGCATGGCCCATCTCATCACTGGATATAGCATTTTGCAACATAGTTTCTGTTTTTTTAACCTCGTATCTGACTTAATCATAGCTTTCACACTCATTTAATTTCTTCCTTCACCGAAAATCAAAGGAGAACAATTTCTCAAATTGTTTTCTTTTTAAAAACAATTCTGGGAGTAATTTAACACAAATGTCTTTAAAAATATATTTTCTGATTAAAGTGGATAGACTTTAGGTTCTAAATTTGGTGTTGCCATTGCAAAGGCAGCTAATCCTTGGAAAGCCACTTGATCTTAAAATGCCTTTGATTTCTTCAATTTTAGAAAGGAAGAGGATAAGGTTGTAAGTGAATAGGATAAAATTCTAAATAAAAAATATTTTAAAAATTATATACAAATATATATTATTATTGTGCTACAAAGCATCATGTAATATAGGTCTGATTTTTTTATGAATACACTGGAGTTTGGAAATAAAGTTCTATTATTTGTGGTTTTGTGAAAAAATAAGCCAGTTAATTTACTAACCAAACTCATCTGAATAAGTGAAACTTTTATAACGAAATGACAAAATATGACTTTTGATTTTAGTCTGGAAAAGTAATCATAAATTTATTATTCTTTTCCATGACTGTAAAATGAAAGTATAAGTCACAAAATGAAGACACTTATTTATATCAAATATAGTGAATAAAAATTTAATATCCTTAAATTGATTAAAATCAACCAAATAACCCAAACTCTAGTAGAAAAAATGGACAAAAGATATAATAGATCTTTTTCAAGTTCATAATGTTGAAAGAGTTATGTGAGATGGGCAACTTAAAAACAATTGACATGGTTGTAAATTGAAACTTTGAAACTTTTTTTATAATAAACTGTTACGATCTATATAAAAGATAAGATTCTTTCATTTACTTGACCATAATAATTTTACATTTAGGAATTTCCCCCAAATAAGTCAGAAATGAAAAAACAAAATGTGGAAGGAATATAAACATCACATTATAGGATATGATTAAATTATAATAAATTCATAAAATGTAATAAAATCCCCAGATTAAAGAAATGTTAGAACAAAATAGAAAAATGTTCTTTAACATCAATTAGAAATAGCATATACAAGCTAAATATATATAGTTGTTGGGAGCTGCGCCCTTGGTTTCTCAAGCCCTCAGGCTGTGAGAACCAAACCCATGATAAACAAGTCTTTCCGAGAAGCTGGCTGACCACCAAAGGTGCTGATAGTCTCCTGCTCTCCCCCCCACCTCGTACTTCCCCCTGTCCTTACCGCTCCTCACACCACCAGCTGAAGACCAATCATATTGCAACAGGTACCCTTTGCCTGCCCCCCTTTGTTCTTGCCGTATAAATATGTTTGTTATCCAAAAATAAAATTTGAGGCTTGATCAGAATACTGTCTTGCCTCCACTCTTTTCTCTCGTCCGTGTCACCCCTCTTTAGGTTGGGTTCTCCTCGGTTCTCCCACCAAATAACCGGTCCCGCTGGCGGGACAGGTGGCGCCCAACGTGGGGCCCGAGTGCAGAACCCTTACCCAGGCGGACTACGAAATAACAGAGGCTGCAGCTCGTTAAGGAGAAGTTTTTCAGAGAAGAAGTTTTTCAGGGAAGACTGCCTTTCACCGCTCATGGAAGGTCCTCGTCTTCGGCTCACCGGAGATCGCCGTCTTCGGTGAGTGTTCATCCGCCTTAGTTTAGTTTCGGCACGGACTGCTAGGATCATAAGTAACAAATTTTAAACGGAGAAAAGAGTTGAGCATAAACTCCCTCTGTCTTCTCTTGGTCCTCTTGTCTTTTCCTTTTTTTTCAAAGGATTTGGGACTTTTCTCTCTAGCCCGCTTCTCGGCACAAGCCGTCCACCCCTGAGGTTAGAGGCTGCTTTTTCTGAGTTGGGAGAATACAGTGTGTCAGTCGACTTTAAGGCAGAAGTCGTCCACTCAGAGGGCATCCCGGTCGTAGACCTCTCCCTCCGCCCTGGAGAGAGCGGTAGGTCTGCGATTCGCCTCTTGAGAGCCGTGTTGGCGGATTATACCAACCGACTGCCCACATCGAGACCTCTGGTATAATCCCTCCTCTGCCGCCTCTGTAAAAGAGCCTTGTCTATGCCCAAAGGCACAGCCGGCGGGACGTCCGTAGGCAACGCACCCCAGGGGGTCCGTGTTAGCGGATTGTACTAACCGGCTGCCCACGCGGGAGAGAAGTTAAGTTCCCTTCTCCTCCTTTTTGCCTTGATACCTATGTTCACTTCCTCAGTTCCTATCCCTCTTTCTTTTTAGATAAATAAAACAAAGAAAAATGGGACAAACCTTGTCCAGAGAAGCACAATTCATAAAAGACTTAAAATGCTCATTCAAGGAGCGAGGAATCCGAGTAAAAAAGAAGGATTTAGTCAAATTTTTTCTCTTCATTGATGAAGTCTGTCCCTGGTTCATAGTTAATGGACCTGAAATCCATCCAAAAAAATGGCAAAAGGTAGGCAGAGACTTAAACGATAAGTTACAAAAGGAAGGCCCTGATGCCGTCCCCGTCGCTGCTTTCTCTTATTGGGGACTAATTCGAGATATTGTAGAAACCGCCTCCGATGACCCCGAAAAACGACAACTCTTGTCAGTAACGGAGTACTGCCTTAAACCGCTGTCTCGCTCAGCATCCGTTGCTCCTCTTCCCACTGAGAAGCCCCCCTCTAGATGTCCCTCAGTCGTTATAGACATGAGCGATCCCTCTCCAACTAAAGGCATATACCCTTCTTTGCCCACAGAACATCCCCCTTCTCCTAAAAGTCCTCTTACCAATCCCTTACTGACTAAAAGACCACTCAATGACCCCTTAGATCCTGGTGATGCCGCCACCTTAGAAGATGAGGCCGTACGATATCGTAACCCAGATTGGCCTTCTACTTGCCCACCCTACAATCCACAGTTCTGTGCGCCTGTTCTGCCATTCCCCGCCTCCAACGGCAACAATCTTTCACAAACCAAAGATAAGCTTGCTGCACAGATGGCCGAGATAGAGAGCAAACTAGCCTCCTTTCAGGCTGCTTTACAAGAGACTGTCCTTACCGCCCAACGCTTGCCCATAAAACCCTCCAAAAACCCCAAACCAAAAACCCTCACCTTCCCTGTCATCACCCGATCCCAACGACCTGAATCTCCTACCTCTAACACCGCTGATCCCCCTGATGCCCCTGAAGGTGGAGAGGACACTGCTGACAATAATGATGAGGAAGAAAGCAGTGACGACGAACTCCCTCCCCCCGCCCCGGAGCGTAAAGAGTTCCATAAATTACAGTTCAAAAACTTAAAAGAACTAAATACAGCTGTCAGGACTTATGGACCTAATGCTCCTTACACCTTATCTGTCCTCGAAACACTGTCTCGAGGGGGACACCTTCTCCCTTGTGAATGGCTCCGCATAGTCCAGGCTGTCCTCACCCGTGGCCAATATCTAACTTGGCGGGCTGATTTCTGTGACCGCTGCCAGACTATAGCCGCTAATAATCTTAAAAATCCCCGCTCTCATTCTTGGACCTTTGAAAAACTTACTGGTCAGGGGACATATGCCACTGAAGAGCGACAACGAAATCTCCCTATTGGACTCCTTTCTCAGACACATAATGCCGCTCTTGGGGCCTGGAGAACTCTTCCTAGTTCTGGCACCCCCACCACACCACTCACCAAGGTTATCCAAGGTCCCCAGGAAGATTACAGTGAATTTGTCAGTCGCCTTCTAGAGGCTGCTGAGCGCGCTCTAGGAAGCGACGCCACTAATGACAGGTTAGTCAAACAATTGGCTTTTGAAAATGCTAACGCCTCCTGCCGAGCCGTCCTCAGGGGTAAGACCCGGGACAAGACGCTCGATGAAATGCTTCGCTTGTGCCGAGACGTTGATCCATTTACTTCCAAGGTATCTCAGGCCATTCATCTAGCGGTTGGTGCTGTAATCCAGGCCAACCCTGGCCAACAAAAAAATTGTTTCAAATGCGGTCAGCCAGGGCACTTTGCCCGTCAATGCCACGGTTCCCATGACAAACCCAGGGTTCAGGGCCCTTATAATAAAGGACCTTCTCTTCCCTCGACACCTTGCCCTGTTTGCAAAAAGGGCCGACACTGGGCTAGAGACTGCCGCTCCACCACCGACATACTCGGTAACCCCATCACTCGCCAGCAGGGAAACGGGCAGAGGGGCCAGCCCCGGGCCCCTCAGCCAATCCCTTTTCTCAGGGCCTCGGGGAACAGCCAGATAGAACATACTCAGCCCCTACCCACCCTTCCCCAAAATCAGTCCATTCCCTTTACAGGGCCACCCCAGGAAGCGCAGGACTGGACCTCTGTGCCTCCTCCGACATCATATTAGAGCCCGATAGCGGGACTCAGGTGATCCCCACAGGCGTTTTTGGGCCCCCTCCCCCTAAAACATTTTTTCTTATCCTTGGAAGGGCCTCCTCTACCTTGCAGGGCATCACCATTTTTCCCTCTATTGTTGACAGTGATTATTCCGGGGAGATAAAGATATTAGCCAGTAGCTCCAGAGGCCCACTTTATATACACCAAGGTCAACGCCTTGCTCAGGCTCTACCCCTACCCCTCGACACATCTAATCCTTCCCTAGGGCCTTCCCGAGGGACGTCTACGCCTGGTTCCTCTGATATTTTCTGGATCCAGCAACTTTCTCGGGAACGCCCATACCACACACTCAAAATCAATGGCAAAGAATTCAAGGGCATCCTTGACACGGGCGCTGATTCTACAGTGCTTGCAAAGGCCTCCTGGCCTTCTTCCTGGCCTTGCCAGCCCTCTCTTACTCATCTCCAAGGCATAGGACACTCTCAAAACACCTTACAAAGCTCTCAACTCCTCACCTGGGAAGACCCTGATGGAAACACTGGTCCGGTCCGCCCCTTTATTGTCCCCGGGCTTCCCGTGAATCTGTGGGGTCGCGACATATTGAGCCAGATGGGAGTTTTAATGTTCAGTCCCTCAGCTACCGTTACTCATCAAATGCTAAACCAAGGGTTCATCCCGGGCAAGGGCCTTGGAAAAAATAATCAGGGTATTACCGTTCCCATAGAGGCCGAACACAGGGCCCCACGGACAGGCTTAGGGTACGACATCAAAAATTTTTCGTGAGGGCCGTTGCTCCCCCTGCACTCCAGGCAGATAAAATCACGTGGAAGAGCAACCACCCTGTCTGGATCGATCAATGGCCCTTGCCCCGTCATAAACTTTCAGCGGCCACACAGTTAGTGCAGGAACAGTTAGATGTTGGCCACATTGAACCATCTACCTCCCCTTGGAACACTCCCATCTTTGTTATACAAAAGAAAGGGGGTAAATGGAGACTTCTTCAAGATCTCAGAGAAATCAATAAGACCATGGTTCCCATGGGGGCGCTCCAACCAGGGCTGCCGTCCCCCGTTGCAATACCTGCAGGATATCATAAGATAGTCATAGATCTAAAAGACTGTTTTTTCTGTATCCCTTTACATCCAGAGGACAGAAAACGTTTCGCCTTTAGCCTCCCAGTTGTTAACTGCATAGGACCCTCCCCAAGATTTCAATGGAAGGTTTTGCCTCAGGGTATGGCAAACAGTCCTACCCTTTGTCAAAAATTTGTTGCCCAGGCCATTGATCCGTTTCGCCTTACACATCCCGACCTATACATTGTCCATTATATGGATGATATTCTCCTGGCAGGCTCTGATATTGCCATCTTGCTTGAAACCAGCCATAAATTAGTTGATGCTCTTCAAGATCTAGGACTACAGATTTCCCCAGAAAAGGTCCAATTACAGCCCCCTTTCCTCTTCTTAGGTTTCGAGTTACACCCTTCTAAGGTCCTTTCACAAAAGGTTGAATTAAGGAAAGACTCTTTACAGACCCTCAATGATTTCCAACGCCTGTTAGGTGATATCAACTGGCTTCGCCCATATCTAAAGTTGACCACCGGAGATCTAAAGCCCCTCTTTGACATTCTCCGAGGAGATCCTGATCCCTCTTCTCCACGCACCCTGACGCCTGAGGCAGCCTCGGCCTTAAACTTAGTTGAAAAGGCCATTTTAAATCAAAATATCTCATATTATTCCCCTGCCTGTGCCCTGTGGCTACTAATTCTTCCCACAACCTTCACACCTACGGGTGTCCTGTGGCAAAACAAACCCCTATATTGGCTTCATCTGCCAGCAACTCCTTCTAAGATACTCCCTGTCTACCCCTCTCTTATCGCACAAATACTTAAAATGGGGCGCGAAAGCTCCCTAAAGCTTTTAACAAAGACCCTGATATCATTGTTGTGCCCTATGAAGCAGCTCAGGTCAAATGGCTACTACAAACATCAGATGAATGGGCTGTCAATTGTATTTCATTTCAAGGAAAGATAGATAATCATTACCCTGCTGACAAACTCATACAATTCCTTAAAAACCAGGCTGTAGTTTTCCCTTCCCTGACCAAGAGCCGTCCTATTCCACAAGCCCCTTCTGTTTTCACAGATGGCTCCTCTTCAGGAATTGCTGCCTTTAGTATTAATGGACAGCTTACTAAGATCAGGACCGACTACTTGTCCGCACAGCTTGTAGAACTTTTTGCAGTTGTTCAAGTCTTTAAGACTCTCCCTAATAGTCCTTTTAATTTGTTCACCGATAGTGCTTATATAAGTCAATCAGTTCCCCTTCTGGAGACCGTCCCTTTTATTCGACCCTCCACTAATGCCTCCCCCTTATTCTCAGAACTCCAAAACCTCATCCTCGCCAGATCTCATCCCTTTTTTATAGGGCACATCCGTGCTCACTCAGGTCTCCCTGGCCCCCTAAGTACTGGTAATGATCTTGTTGATAGAGCCTCTCGAGAAGTTTCCAACCTTGTTATGGCTATATCTTCTACTGACCCCATTCAACAAGCTCAACAGGCTCATCAGATACACCACCTAAATGCCCGGACTCTTCGCCTTTTATTCTCCATTACTAGGGAACAGGCACGCCAAATAGTGCGCCAATGTCAGGGGTGTCTTACCCTACTACCTGAACCCCATCTTGGCGTCAATCCTCGCGGCCTTACTCCTGGAGAACTGTGGCAAATGGATGTTACTCATTTCAGCCCTTTTGGTAAACTGAAATATATACATGTTTCTATAGATACCTTCAGTGGCTTTCTCTGTGCAACCCTACAGTCTGGAGAAGCCACCAAACATGTTATCAGTCATATGATTTCATGCCTTGCCTTTCTACCATTACCTAAAACTCTCAAGACTGATAACGGCCCAGGCTACACCAGTACTTCCTTTAAACAATTTTGTGCTCAACTAAATATCAAACATATTACAGGCATTCCGTACAACCCCCAGGGCCAGGGCATTGTTGAAAGAGCACACCAGACTTTGAAGAATATGCTTACAAAACTTCAACACTCCAAAGGTATCCTATACCCCCCACACAACAATAATAAGACCTTGCTAAATCATGCCCTTTTTGTCCTTAATTTCCTGACACTCGATAATGATGGAAAGTCTGCAGCCGACCGATTTTGGCACCCTACTACTGCAAACTCTTATGCACAAGCCCTGTGGAAAGATCCTCTGACATCAAAATGGAATGGTCCCGACCCTGTCCTTATCTGGGGCAAGGGACATGCATGTATCTATGATTCTAAAACACAAAATGCCCGATGGCTGCCTGGGAGGCTAATAAAACTCATCAACCCACCAGGGGAACTGTCCCCTGAGAAAAATGTATAAATGTGTTCTTTTCCAGGTACTTTACAAAAATGTCTCCATTCTCTGCGATATGGCTCGCCATCTTTGGGGCACTCCAAACCGTAAGCGCCTCCTCAAGCTACACACTCTACAACTTCACCTGGATCATCAGAAATCAGGCAGGAGATATTGTCAACACCTCTTCTTCCCTAGCCCCCCAACCGCAGAAAGCCTCCCTTCAAGTAGATCTTTGCCAACTGGCAGCTGGAGGGGACCCTTTATGGGGACTTGCCACAGATTTCCTTCCGCTAGTCAAGGCACCCAATAATTCGGACCATTATCACACCGTTCCAGCCTGCGATTCCCCTTGGGGTCGCACTTCTCTTTGGCTGCAACAAGGGGGATACTATGTCTGTCCCGGCGCTCATAGGCCACGAGGGTTAGATTATAAATGTGGTCTCCAGGCTGATTATTATTGTGCCTCTTGGGGCTGTGAAACCACTGGAGATGTAAGCTGGAAGCCTGCCTCTGACAAGTTCATACAAGTAGAGAGGCTTAATCCTCCCTCTCCTGAAAATGATCTAAACAACATCCCGACATCAGTCTATAAAGCCTGTAGCGACCCAGGGTGGTGCAACCCCCTCCAAATATCTATCATTAAGGCCGACCTGAATGATTGGCAAACCACCCGGAAAAGACATTGGGGCATTCGTGGCTATTTTTCAGGGAAAGAGAAAGGAATGCTTTTCTCTATTGAACTTTCTAAAGAAAGTCCCAACAGAAATGCGGCTTACCTGGGACCTAACCCAGTCCTGCGCCAATCCAAAATAGAAGGCACTGCTCCAAAACCTAAACGCTCTGCTCCTAAGCTTACAGCCACACCCCAGCCCAGCCATAAAAAAACCACCCTTTTTCAGCCTACCATCCTGCCTGGGCCTCCTGATTCTTCACAACTTATAGTTGACTTGATCAATGCCTCATTAGAGGCTCTCAGAGACAAAAACAGCACAGCCCATCAAGAATGTTGGATTTGCTTCTCGCCTATCCCTCCTTTTTATGAAGGCATAGCGACCCTTGAACCTCCCCTTTTTACAAATGATAGCGGTGCTTTATTACATACTCAAGACCCCTTTACAGCCCTCACCCTAACATCTATCTCCAGCTTAGGCCTCTGTCTCATAGGACCAGCAATGCGTCCCCCGACCAGCCTAATTCCCATATGTAACCAAACCATGACAATCAATCACACATTCTCATATGTGCTTGCTGCTAGTGGCACTTATTTTGCTTGCTCCTCTGGCTTAACCCCATACGTTTTTACATCCCACTTTTTGACCTCTCGCGATTACTGTGTAGTTGTTGTTTTATTCCCCCGATTTTTTCTCCACGACCCTAATACTTTCCTTCAATTCATAGATCCAGATGCCACGTCTCGTAACAAGTGTGAGCCTCTCACTGCTATCACCCTTTCTGTCTTGTTAGGTGTCAGTGCCATAGGAGCAGGCACTGGCATTGCTTCCTTAGTCACTTCCAACAACCAATACTTACAACTTCAATCTCTTATTGACAAAGACCTTAATAACCTCAGAGAAGGAATACAAGACCTAAAAGACTCTGTAGCGTCCCTCTCAGAGGTAGTTTTGCAAAACAGAAGAGGGCTTGATCTCCTCTTCCTCAAAGAAGGGGGCCTTTGCGTGGCCCTCAGAGAAGAATGCTGTTTTTATTCTGATAAGACAGGCCTTGTGCAAAATAGCCTTGACAAGGTAAAAAAGAGTCTAGAAAATAGAAAAAGAGCTAGGGAACAACAAGAGTCTTGGTACCAAAACTGGTTCTCTGCCTCCCCTTGGCTTACCACAGTGCTCCCTAGTCTGTTAGGACCTTTCATAGGCTTGCTCTTATTGCTCACTTTTGGCCCCTGGGTGTTCAGGAGAATAACAGATTTAATCAAAAGACAGGTTGACTCGGCACTGTCAAAAGGGCCCACGGTATACTACCAACAAATCTCAATGACAGAGCCCTCGGAAGAAGTCGGCGCAGCCCTAAATTTCTCCACCTTGGCCCAAGAGGGACCTCGACCTTGGTACAGCAGGTTTGGTTGGCGGTAAATACCCCTCTCCCTATGGGGACGACATAAGGGACAGAGAAATGTCTACCTTCACCTTTGATAGACCAAGGGAAGGTATGGGCATCGAGATGGGTGCAGATGCAAAGCTACTGCAAGGGAAGACCCACTAGACGGTCCCCTCTGTCCTTCCCTGAGAACATACCTGGTTTGCATAGAGGTTGGTATCCAAATCACAATCTAAAACCGGCTCTGCCTCTCCTCCCCAAAAGATACCAAGAGCCAACAATAGATGGGCGTATATAGCCCACGGGAGGAACCAGGTCAATGTTCCCCCACTCGGTTAAGGCCCACCTTTCTAAAATAGAAAGGGAGGAGATGTTGGGAGCTGCGCCCTTGGTTTCTCAAGCCCTCAGGCTGTGAGAACCAAACCCATGATAAACAAGTCTTTCCGAGAAGCTGGCTGACCACCAAAGGTGCTGATAGTCTCCTGCTCTCCCCCCCACCTCGTACTTCCCCCTGTCCTTACCGCTCCTCACACCACCAGCTGAAGACCAATCATATTGCAACAGGTACCCTTTGCCTGCCCCCCTTTGTTCTTGCCGTATAAATATGTTTGTTATCCAAAAATAAAATTTGAGGCTTGATCAGAATACTGTCTTGCCTCCACTCTTTTCTCTCGTCCGTGTCACCCCTCTTTAGGTTGGGTTCTCCTCGGTTCTCCCACCAAATAACCGGTCCCGCTGGCGGGACAAAAAATGTTCTTTAACATCAATTAGAAATAGCATATACAAGCTAAATATATATAGTTGGATATAAATTTTGTAATATAAAAAAACTTACCCAAATATATATTCGTAGAAAAAAATCAGGAAGAAAATACAATAAAATGTTAATAATGACTACCTGCAATATTTTTTTAAATATTAACAATGATCGTGTATTGTTTTTATAATCAGTAAGAAAAAAACGGTGTGTATTATTATAAATTCCAAAATAAAATGAAGCAGCCAAAATATTCTGTGTTTCAAGATCTAAATTGTCCAAATTGAATTCCTCCACTGGAAGATCCCTAAAGATAAAAATGCAAATTATGTTTGTGTCTACATGTATATGAGCATGAATTCTTGGGTATTTGTGCCTATGAGACAAAGAGAAAGAGACACATATACTCACAGTGTGTAACAAAATGATACAATATAATACAATAAATATTTACAGACATTTAAATGAAGAAAGTAGGTTTACTTATTTTTGAATAAAAATCTATTTCTCAGCTTCTGTTTACTGAGTTTGTCTAATAGTCTAATACAGGCCTTGGTAAACTATGGCCCGTGTTCTAAACCTATTTTATGGCTTGTTTATATATTGTCTATATCTACTTTTACACTATATCAGCAGAGTTGAGCAGCTGTGATGAATACTTTATAGCCTCCAAAACTTAAATAATATTAAAAATTAATATTAGTTTTTACTAAAATATTTCAGATGATTTATATTTTATGCCAATTAAAATAATGAATAGTTATAACAACATGAGAAATATTTATATGCTAATATTAAGTTAAAAAGTGAATATATTCTATACATAACAGAAGAAAAAGATAAATAACCCTATAAATAGAAAAAGGTGAGAATATGAGCGATTTCTCTTTTTTCTAATTTTAAGGAACTTTTCTTAAATATATCATTATGAATGTATTTTGCTTTTGCAATGGAGAAAAATTTAAATGAATCATGATAAAAATAAAACATTCATTTTGCATCATATCCATAAATTTGAAAAGCAAAGTTTGTTTTTAAAAATTAAACAGTGGACTAAAAAATGAAATAGGTGAATACTAAATAATTAGAGAATTAAGCAACTCCATGCTAGCTAGTTTATTAATAGTTTTTATTCTTGAGGGGAAATAGGGAAATTTAAATTAAGTGTCTATACTGTGAAACTTTCAAGACTGTGTACAATATAAGTCATGTTTTAAAAAAGTCAATGGGAAAAGAGATAATAGATAACTCACGATTAGCAATTAACCTAATTATTTGTCTATACCTATTTCTGTTTGTGCCTTAAATAAACACTAGACAGAAACATAGTGTTGTTGCCTGAGATGTAAAAAAAAAGCCTATATACTTCTTATATAAGAGCTGGGATTTTCTTGTTTATTATAAAACTAAGTTTTAAAATCTATTATAGTTATGGGAGTGCTGAACATAGCAGATACACCTAAAATATTAATACACTTGTCAAACAAGAATTCTCCCAGTGGTTCACCACAGCTTAGTCCTTTTGTAATAAAAACTCAGTGCCAAAACAGGTGTAGAATCTGCACTATAAAGTAGAGTAACTTCAGTATGTAATTGAGGAGCAACCAATTCGCAGAAGATGCTGTGACTGGTCCTAAGAATTTTGTGTGTCGAAGAAAAACCTACAAATGAAGACTTTCAGATGTTTTCCCTCTAGAAATGAAACAATCCCATTATGTGCTTTGAGTTAGGCCAGTTATGATGTTGGTTGAATGTTTCTTTAAAAGAGTTTTGCAGGAAATCTATACTCTTTTTAAGCCAAATTCTGCTAAGAACAGAGTAAATAAAACCAAACTACAAAATAGTTGAACACTGGTTTCCACTTACATAAATGGGATTTAGGGTACATCTGTGAATATATAGATTTGGATATACAAGTGAGGTGAAATCATCCTTTTATATTATTATTTTTTAATATTGCATGTAGTTGTTTTGCTAAGCCACACAGAGGGTTGTGTATAAACATATTCTCCAAGTGAAAAAAAAAATAAGTTTAAAAAAATCTTTTATCCACAAGGCATAAAAGAAGAAATTGACATATTCAATTTCTTAAAATAAAAGCATGTGTATAAATAATACACACACATGTACAGTCAAATGTCGAGCTAGAAAAACATTTGCAACTCACATTATGAATTAAGGGCTAATTCCTTAGTGTAAACGGTACTTGTAAATAAATAAATAAATAAATAAATAAATAAATAAATAAATAAATAAGATTAGGCTAATAACTCAATTTTCAAATATCTCAAGAATATGACACGTAAGTGAAAAAAATCAAACATTTCTTAGACATAAATTTGTTTCTCCTATAGGTATAGGGTAATAATTCTGAAACACTTTGCATGGACTCTGGGGTTGAACAAATAAGTAAATGAATGGTGGATGTTGGAAGCCAGGTTATTTACACTGTTGTAACGGGAAGTTACAGATAAATAAGAAAGGAAGACTAGAATAAACCCTTCGCTACTGGATTAGAGTTGGAGACAATTGCAAACTCCTGTTTACCTTAATATGTGTACAGAGGGATAAAGACATAATTACAGATGTATGTGAGTGTGAGTGTGTGTATGTGTGTGTGTGTGTGTGTGTGTTACCTAATTCTGTCCGCTGAGAGAGCCTTGAAGCATTGACACTTCAACAGCAACAAACATACTCAGTTCCTAGATCTTCATTTCTAAATACTATTGTCCAATGAAGGAATTGAGGGTCTTTGGAGAAATGGCTGATTCTAGGTTTGGCCAAGGAAAATACGAGATGATCCTGGAGCATCTTGTACCAATATGCTCAAGTAATAAAAGGTTGGGGCCTATGATAAAGGGACACAGAAACCAAAGGGAAAGAGCTCCCAATGGCTAAGTCTGGAGGAATTTGAGTAAAAAGTAAATAATATTGTTGAATTACATTCCAAAATTTAGAATATACATGAGTCCATACTGATATTAATACATAAATGAAGGAAAAAATACAAATGTAATATGTTTTCAATGCTTCTGTAAGTTTAAAATTATTTCAAAATAAAGAATATATAATAAATGGAAAATGTTCTCAATATTTTGTCAAATGAATAAAACTAGACTGAGAAACTAAAGAATATGATTCCAATTTAGAAAATAAAAAGGAAATATACCAAAATGAACAATCAAATAATACAGCAAAACACAATTTTCTTTCTGTAAAAATGACAAATATCAACATGTTGATAACCTTGAGTTGTTAAAGGATATGGAAAACCATGCATTCTCATTTAGAGACATGTGGAAGTGGAAATATAATTAACATAAAGTGTCATGGAAAGCAATTTGGCAACATGCATAAACTAAAAATGCAGTTACTATTTTACCTAGGAATTCTGCTAATAATTTATACTATAGAAATCCATGTAAATTTAGGAAATAGCATATGTGTATGAAAATTCATTACAGCATTTTTAGCAATATCTGATGTTTGCAAATAATCTAAGAAATTCATACTTTAAAGATGTCATAATTTTTGCTTCTCAGTGGAAAAAATAAAAATGTGTGATATGCCGAATTAGTGAAGGTAAAGAACAACTATGTGGTGATCTCTTGGTGCAATATCTATGGAGGGCAATTTGGCATTTCATAATAAAAGTTTTAAAGATGTTCGTAGTCTATAGTTAAGAAAATCCTACATACACACAAGAATAATTATTAAGCATTGTTTAAAAATAAAAGTTTGAAAATACCCTAAATAACAAAAATAGTGATTGATTAAATCAATGATGCTGCATCCATCTAATGGACCATGAAGCTATTAAAAAGAGTAAGGCAGCTCTATATGTAATTTTTAAATGGCAAAGTACAGGATACTGTGTTTATGCTGGTCTTACATGTGTAAAAATTATTAGGAATTCACATAAATGTTTACAAATGAGTGGTCTATCTTTGAAAGGATACGCAAGAAACTTCTAATAATGGTTGTTCTTAAGGAAGGGAAATGAGTGACTGAGGAACAAGAGAGGAAAAGAGAATTACTTTTCACTTACACACTCTTGTGTTAATTGGTATGATTTCAAATATTGGTACAAGATATATCTTCGACTACAAGATCATAATTCCCATCATGGAAGTCGTTCTTTTGGAGTTAAGATGTTCTTTCTAAAAGTCTATGATAACCTCAGTTTTAATAGCATAGAACTGTAAGTGAGATTAAATTGGAACTAGAGTTAAGCCTAGGGTAAAATAAAGAAAGTCTGGTGTATGAATGCTCATGGAACAGAAGGTACTTTTCGGAGGGTGTCACAGTATTCAAAGGCATCTAAAAGGGAGGAAGGGCCAAGGGACCACCACCATGAACATCCCTGGTTTACCATTATGCTTTGGGATAATCCTAGACTGAAAATCACTCTAAAATATTTATAGAGTTCTTTGTACTTGAAAGTACTTTCCTGCTTTGTAGTACTTTTACTATACATTCCATGGGAATCTATAAGCACACCTGAGGAACTCCAGTGAATGAACTCTATTCTTGGTAAAGAAAACTCATTATTTAATTTGAAACTCCAATGGATACCATTTAAAATTTCACATTAATAACAATGAAGGGAAACATATTTCATTTCGAACTCAGGAAGATCAGGTAAGGATTTAGTCTGTTCATTTCAATGTGCACTATGCTTTTCTACTTCAGAATTTAAAAACCTTTTTAGGTTTCATTTGAGAGAAACTTTTAAAAATTGGTAATTAGCAATGTATTTTAATCTGTGAATTTAATACATAAGAAACACTGAAAAACATATTACTGGGTATTCTTTCTTCCATCTGATCAAATGTCTTTTGATAGTAAAAAATTAGTCCATGAACATTCATGAAATTTCATGAACATTTTAGGCTATAGCTATGAATAAAATCTAGAGAAATCTGGAAATTTTGTCAATCTGCTGCTAATTAAGCATTTTTAATTGAGTATGCTTTTAAGCTAAAACGAAGAAAACTGGGAGAAGAGACAAACCCAAGGAACATGTGATCAAACAACTCTTGAGAGAGTTTACTCTGCCCCTTCGAAGACTCCTTCCTAACAGACTTCTCAGACTTGTCCTCCAAGAAGCGAAGTATTTAACAGCTCTACTCTTTAGTAAAAGTGTAACAGTTGGATTGTCACTTCCTTTCTAGAAATCTTATGACAGAAGTCACATTACTACCTGTCATTTGTGTCTTAAAATGACCATGTTAATGATATATATTTTGGTCAACATTTAAACAATTTTACCTTTTCAAACTCATATTTTTTATGTTGATAATTTGTCTATATTCATCAATTTACAAAAAAACTAATGTTGCTTTGTGGCTAGAATAGATCTTTCTAAACAATACCTTATAATTTTTATATAACATAATAAATATATATGAATTATGTCTTTTAAAACACAAATTGGCCTAAAAATAAAGAGGGTTTTGGAAAACAAATTCTAGGAATTACATAAAACTGTAGTAATTATGATTCTATAATAGTAGATATGGTAAGACAGTGACTAATTGAGTGCCTTATGTTCTGATGGCGGCAGGATAAATTGTGGCAATTTAGCAGAGAGAGAAGAAATCTGGCAATTTGTAAAAGATTTGAAAATATTCGAAGCTTCTTACCTAACAATCTCAGTCCTAAGACTATCTGAAGACCCCATGTAGAATATATGGTCTACAAATTAGCCAGATATGTAGATAAATATGTTCACTGCAGCATTAAAAAAATATAAATATATAATAATAAAATATATAAATAACCATAAATTTTAAGACTTAGATAACAAATAAATTATAGTATATACCTAAGAGGGAATATATACAGTCATTAAACTTGTTTTTGAACAGCTGACAGGAAAGTGGGGAGAAAAAAACAGGCTACAATTTTGCACATATATTTCTTTTTTTTCATATTAATACATTTTTCTAAGAAAAGAAAAAGAAACATAAAAGGACCTCCTAAGACATGTTTGTTTTTAGTGAATGAGGTAAGTACTTTATACGTTCATTTCATTTGAACTTTTATATATTTTCCAAATTCTCTACAATGACCACATATTTCCATTAAAAAAAAAGCTATACAGTTTTTAATTAAAATATCAAATAATTGAAAAGTAATTTAATATATTCAATAAGCTTAAAATTAGGTTGGGTTTTTAATTTTACTTTTAATACCCCAATAGCTAGCTAATGTAAAGAAAACATATGGCATATGTAAAATATATTCATATATCCACGTTAATTAAGATTTGCAATAACAGAAATGAACAAGGTAAAATTACATTTAGTATAATTGCTTATCTTAGTATATGTAGCTAATACAAATATAAATATTTTTCAAGTTGGTATTGCTCAGTTTGATAGAACATTTACAGCAATTACAGAATAATTCTTAATAATTTTCTAGCAGGGGACCATTTCTCAATTATTCTTTACGTTCTATAGCCCTGATCTGTGCTCAGTATTCCCACTGATTCTAAGTGATTTCCAATGATGTGGAGCTAAAGCAGAAATAAGCTGAGTTCACACTCCATTTAAGTGCCCATTTAAATGATGATATACAGCCTCATATAAAATGATGATGTTATTGGCCAGCTGACAAACTACATGCTCTAAATTATTTTAAATTTTTCATCTGTCCTTTTTTTTTTACCCAAGGAAGAAAGCTCACTTTGCCACGAGCTCTTAAAAACTCATATCCTGATCTTCCTTTCATAAGAATTCCTCTGGGGATCAAAATTATGGCCTTTGAACAGTTTTCTTCCTCTACATAAGACTAATTACACTATATGGAATCAAACCTGCAATTTTAATCTCATTAGCATCATATTCTAACCAACTTAGCTGACTCTTGACTTATTCAAAAATCAGCAAATGGAAATTTATTTTCTTAAGCTTAATGTAAACTCACACTGCTCATTTTCTTCTTTCCAGAAAAAAAAAAGGGGGGGGGCTTACAATAATGTAAGATACTGAACTTACCAGACCCTTTCACACACAGTTTGGAGCCTTATGTGAAATAAGTGTCAAAACTGATTTAAAGAATAATCAAATAAGGAAGAGAAATCTTTGGTATACTAGGGTAAAAGGTGAGAGAGGTAAGACAAATAAGTACTGAATATTAAATACTCACAATCTAGGTAACAGAAAGCAAATGATTGGTAAGAATTCAGGATTCAGTAGCTGGTATCAACATCAACTTCGGAGCTGTTTTCACAATGTTTTGTCTTTGCATGAAAGATGGGTGATTGAGATATTCAGAGGAAAATCTAGAATAAAATCTCTTGATTCACAGTCAGTCAGTCAGCTTCTCATTTTCCACATTAGGATCTCCTAGGTGTGCCAACTTGCTACAACTCACTTGAAGGAAAATAGTTAATGCCTGATCTTTTCTTACAGTCTTAACCTTTCTCCTTGCCCCAGGCTCTTATCTGTTCCCAGAAAGCCACTTAATATCAAAGTTCTATTATTGGAAGCACATTGCATCCTCTGACCAGGAAAACCTATGGCAAGGAGAGTTCACAGATATGTGGATCAAATTAAATTATATTGGTCTAATAAAATAGCTTTTATAGACCTGAATGCCATACTATCAGAGGTATGGTTCATAAAATTAGAGGTAATGATTTTCCCCTAGCATTGTTTGGGACTAAGCAATAGACTAACATTTGGAAACACCTGCTTTGCTTATGTAAATCCAGCATCGTTGTATCAGTGAAATTATTCATAAATTCTGTCAAAGAATGTAAGAGTGGATAATGATGGTAAATGGCAGAAGCTTATGTCTACTACGAAGCTAGTTTAAAGTTTCATTTTCAGTTGTCTGGTGACTTGAATTTTTTAGAGAAATTTCCAGTTCACCTTAATTAAATTAGATAATGTAATTTGTGGGTTGTTTCTGGACCACTGCTCTTCTCACAATAATGGAAATCAATGCAAAAGTAAGAGGCTTACTTATTAAATGGAAAATAAAAAGTATACATAATTTCAGAAAAGCCGTTCTTGATTACATGGGCACTATACTAGCTGGCTAGAACTGGTTAACATTAGAAATTACTTCGGTATACTATTTGCAATATGTTTAACTCTTTCTAGACTAAAAACTATTTTGCTTTAAGAAATTTTTTATGATTCTTTTAAACAAATAGTGTCTCCCTTAGAAAATACAAAATCTTGTTTGTGTATGACCTAGGGTTGCTGCTACTAATTTATTGGCACTAAGGGAAAGACAGCTTCCTCATATCGGATTAGTTTATTTCTCTTTAAATGCACAGAATCAAAATATCAATAATAACATAAAGTAGAAAGTGATAACTTCATGTTTTGACAAAGAAAATCTACTTGAGGAGAGCTTTCCTCTTTGTCTCCATTTCACAATTATTCAATTATTTATCAGGAACCTAATTTATGTTAGTTTCTGTTCTGTTAGAGGTGCATAGATTTTAAAAAATCGAAAACAGCCAATTCCTGCCTTGAAAGCACTTATGATTTTGTAGTTTACATAGTCAAGAAGATTAAATTTTATATATATAAAGAAATATTTAGATAGCATCTAGGACAAGGTAATCTATATGCGGGTAGTCACATGGTCAAAGGATAAGATAAATCTTGAAAAGAAAGTAGAAGTTGTAGAGACAGAAAAAGGAGTGCTCAGTGAGTATAATCAGATCATTATGGTTGCAGCATAGTATTTGTACATGGGCTTGCTAGAGCTGGATCAAATATATAACAAAAGTAACAACAAATAATGATAATAGCTCAAATTATATAATTTCTACTTCATGTTGGGCATTCTTCTAAGCATCTAAGCATTTTACGGATTAACTCAATCTCCAGCAATAATCCTTCTCAATAATAATACTAGTATTCCCAACATTTTACAAATGAGAAATTTCAGTCCCACAGAGATTAAATGCCTTGCCAAAGGTGATCTGAATAACTAATTACTGAACTGGAATATAAACTCACTGACATGTTGGTCAGAATTCAAAATTAGAATAGTAAACATGGTCTTGTGTATCACAGTAAAGTTTGGAATTAATTCTGAGGGTGATATGAAACCACTGGAAAATTTTAAGCAAAAAACAAATTCAGATTTAGAGAACTCTCTCAGGCACAAGTGTTAAGGATGGCTTGAAAGGAAGCAAGACACCAGCAGAGCAATCATTACAGAATTTCTTGCATCAGTCCAAACAAGAAATAATAAAGGCATGATAGAAGACGGAAGACAGATGACAACTGTTCCTTGGTAGAAAAAATATTGTTAAATTTTTCACCATATTGAACAGAATCTTCTTGCTATATACACAGGCAGTTTTAAATGCAGGAGGTTGTATAGAAAAGATAGTAGAGAAAAAGAGGAAAACCCTGAATGAGCAAATATGATTAAAATTAATAGTAAATTCTGCCTAACCTTTGCTTCATAATAGGTACCACTAGAGTACACTGAATATATAAGCAGGCCGGGAAAATTGATACAGTTTGTCTTGTGATCAAATAAAGCTGATTTTTAAAAGTCACTTATTTGACTAGTATATTCTTCAACCACAGCATAAAAGTCACTTAATAATATCTTGACTGCCCAATAAGATTGGGGAGATTCATTAAATATGTCCTAAAGAGGATCCAAAATTTAAACCACTCTATCATCATGCATTTTTGAGTAAAATTTTTAGATGGACTTGCTTTATGATAGGTTTTATTTCCCCAGGAAAATAAAGTAATTTAAGGTAGTGAGATCAAAAACAAAGCCAATATAAATATTCCATCCTAATAAACAATAATGGAGGTAGCTTTACACTTATTATAAAGACAAAACAATAAATAGCTGTACATCGTCCTTGAGATAGTAATCTGTTCGAAGAGGCACCTTTCAGCATTTCAATTTACTATTCACTCTAATTTAATGGTTTCTCAGCTGATGCTTAATCAGTAGGACTATGTTAATTTACATCATCCAGTGCCACATTACTAAAAATTCTTTTGTAAACTCCAATATAAATATGAGATAATGTGAAGTGAACACTTTCTCCATTTCAAGTGTGTTTCTTAAAAGATGCTTGGTTGGCCTTCAACATATTGAATGAAATAACAACACTGAAGTAGATGTACATCAATTCTAAAGGTATCTAACTAAAATCTATGTATCTCCTTACCTCCAGAGGAAAATATCTTATGTTATTTCTGGATTTTCTAAGCTATATTATGTTAGCTCATGCTGAAAACATTATTTTTATTGCTCAGTATTATTTTGATTAGGAAATGCAATATCATTAAAGGTGTTAACTTGTAAAATGACTGAATGACAATATTAAAAATAGTCAAATTAGTTTCTAACTTATTGAAATATTCATGCTCTTATTATTTTCTTAATTGAGTTTTGGTATATTTTTAAGTAGAAAATACAAATCACAATGATAATAATGGTAGCAAGATGAAGATTATAAAAAATTTAATAGTAGTTTATATTTATTAACCAGGTATTATGTGACCAGCTACTCATTTTACATTTCACCTTTTCTTCACTACAACTTTATGAAGTAGGTCTAATTATTATTCCAAGGTTATGGATGAAAAGACTGTGACTGGGAGAGTTTTAGTAATTTTACCCTTATTACCATAGGTAGACAGAAGGCTTTAGCTACGAAAAAAAAAAAAGTCTACTTAGTCATTATTCTATATAGTTTATATTATTTGACTACAAATAAAAAATAATACTAGGTTTAAATTTAGTTCATAAAGTAATTAATACTTAGGTTGCCAGTTGTTACTATGTGACAGCCCCAAATTTATTCATTTATATTTGTTTCAGCGAGGCTGGGGTTGGGACTCTGAACTTTATTTCTTCATTGCCACATGCTTCCAATGTCTCTGAATAAGGAACATTAATTAAAGAGAGATTGGAAGGCAAGAAGAAAGAAAAAGGACAATTCTTATTCCTGTTTCCTACAGGGAATTGTTGCTAGGTGACAATCATCTAATGTTCAAAAATAAATATTTTTTAAAACTGCCATGATTTTGCTCATTTAGTTCTAAACATTTTTTTAACAAAACAGGATGATTGATATACTCTTTAAAATGCAGTTAAAATGTCTTTTAAAAGTATCTAGTAAAATATATACCAATTCTGAAAATTTTCTCAAAGGTTAAAGTAAACCGTGCACAGCAGGAAAAAGCAAGGTATATTAGCATAACAGCAGCAGAAACAAAATTGAAGCAAAGATTGTACATTTGTAAACTAACGATATCTTTTTATTTTTTTAAAAAATTAACTCTTTATGATGGACTACCTTTTTATGCCAAGAAGTAGAAAATAAAATTGGAAACAGAAATTGTGACAGCAAGACTTCAATATTTCACCATTAAATATGATAGAGAAATTAGGTCATCTATCCTGTAAAATTTGTTATTTGACAGATGGCTGATTGCTTCTTCATGTGTCATTTAACTGTTCCTGAAACTCCCAAGTTTTCTGTGAACTGGTAGTTATATCTAGAGTTTTGAATAGGTTCTATTCTAACTTTGGGGGGGAGCGTGGCAATTTTACTCAGTAGATGGTGCTATAAATTCTTCCAAACTTTTAAAAAAGAAATAACAGCAATTGTCTCAATTTTTTGCCACTGAATATAAATATATTTAAAGAAATTATAAATATGTGTATATAAATAACATAGATTTATAGAAATACAAATTTGCGTTTATAACAAATATATATATAATATTATAAGAATTTATATAATAAATAAAAACCCAAATGGGTTATTCCAGGAGTGGACTGTTGGTTTAGTGCTTGAAAATTAATACATTTCACCACATTAATAAAGAAAAAATAATTATCTCAATAAATACATCAAAAGACTTGATAAAATTCAAAATCTATTCATAACTCATAGAACACTAGGAATATAAGGGATATTCTATAAGCAATAAAAACTGTCTATAAAAATATCTGTAGCAAGTATCATACTAATTTTGAAATACTGAAATCTCTTCACCTAACCTGGGGAATTAGAAAAGGATACCTGCTATCACAGCTATATACTTTTAGTTCAAAGTATATCATCAATATGACAATTTGCCCTCTTTCCTGCTCCATAAGTCTTCATAGTATCTATCACTTGCCAACAGATCTTATATTTATTTTTATGTTTCTTTATTATTGGAATGTGAGCTCCATGTGGGAAGAGACTTGTCATGTATTTGCTGATGTATCCTTGTGCTGGTTCATGGTGGCAGTTTCATAATAAATGTGTTTGGAGAGAATGAAAGTAATAAGTTTAAAAATGTTCTTTATATTAAAGTTCAAGTCTACATTATTAGTTGTCTTATGTTTTCCATATAATTCATTGCTTCCTTCCTTACAGATGATTTATTTTTTTCTGAATATATAATATATTCAGAAAAATTTAAAAATGCTGAAAAGTAGAAAAAGAAAAACATGCCATTCAGAGATAATTATTTGCCAACATTAGGAAGACTTTCTTGATTAAAAAAAAAAATCTATGCAAATAATATCTTTGTTTTTTTCTAAATCAATTAGATTATTAATCTATTTTATTTGTTTTTATTTTTCATGTATTTGTCCTTTATTTTTAATGGATAAATGAATACAATTAATTTATTTTCCATTACTTATTGTTTTCAGTGTCTTTTCATTAAAATAACATGACAGTAAACATCCTACAGGGTGATTATCCCACAGGGTGAATAATTAAAATAAAATTTCTTAATGAAATTGTATGTAGATTTTAAGGCTCTTAATATTTTAAAATTAATTTTAATGTTGTTATTTTAAGTTTTATTCTTCTATTATTCTTCTGATGATCACACCTCATGGCTTTAAGTACTGTCTTTACGCTAATACTTCTCAAATTTGTATCTACATTCCAGATTTCTCCCTGAATTCCAGATTCATACAGCTAATTGACTAATTTTCATTTCTACCTAAATGCCAAACTACCATTTTATACAGAGCGTGCACAAAATCAAGCTCCTACAGTTTTAATCCACAGGGACTGCTCTTCTCACTGTCTCTCCCATCAAAGTTAATGACAACTCTGTCCTTGTTCAGGTGAAAACCCCTGAACATTATCTTTGACTCTCCAGAAAGGCAAGGGTTAGCAGCAGACTTGCAATCTGTTTTCTCTCTTAACCTATCTAGGAAAGAAAGAGATGATCCTGTTAACTTCTCTAAACATGTCAATGATAATCTTAGCAAATATACAAATAATATTCACTAGTGGAAGAGTGAAGAATCATCTATGGAATGGTTTTAGTAGGATGCATCTGGCCTGTCCAGAATTTTTTATGTTGCAAAAACTACCACTACCACCACCACCACCACCACCACCACCACCAAAACGACCACCACCACCACCAAAACGACCACCACCACCTTGGCATTTATGAACTTATAAGGCATGGGTCCATGAAATATACCATGGTATGTAATTAAAGAGATATAAAAAGAAGATGTTTCATAACTGAGATGACTCCTGTGTAAGCAATGTATCACATACTTTATTTAAACCTCTCACGTTAAACCTGAACCACAGCACGTCATCATGCATGAAAAGAACACTTTATGGACACCTGCACTAATGGCTTCATACCTTTCCAAGGGAAGAATGCTTGGCTTGTGTTTATTTATTACCTATTTTTATGAATCATTAGCTAACTTAATACTGGGTAAGATCTACAATTTATCTTGAATCTGCTTTGACAATCTGACTCTTAATTTTATCTCACTTTCTACATCTGTAGTCAGCCCATCCTAGTGGATCTACTTTCAAAATATCTGCTAGTCTCCTACTTCTCTCCACTTTTATTAGTTTTCTAAGTCTCATCCTTACTTCTGCTCTCAACCTCTTTTATTCTATTCTCTACACAAGTCTGGGCCATAATCCTTAAAAAATGTAAATGGATCACATCAATCTTTTGTTCTAAAACCTTACAAATGCTTCTCATCTCTCTCAGTAAAAGCCAAGTTCCCGTCAAAGAATCACAAAGTCCTATATGATTTGCAACCTCTCTTCCCTTCACTTTCCTGAATTCATTTTTCTATTGCTCTTCACTCAGCTCCAGACACATTTACCGTTCATTGACCTTACCAGGTATTCTCTCATGTCAAGGTCTTTGCACTTGTTAATGCTCTTAGTTGGATCTCTACATTGCTTGCTTATTTCTCAATTCCTTCAGGACTTCAACTAAACATTACCCTCTCAGAAAGGTCTTTCTGGACATCTTAATAATATTGCAATTCTACCTTTGATATTTCCTTTCTATTTTCCCAGTTTTTTTTTTCTTAGCCATCATTGCCATTTAATATATCTTATATTTCCCTACATAGCATATTTGCTATCTGTCTCTCTTACTACAATGTAAGATTCTTGAAAGCAGGGATTTTTGTTATTTGTTGTTTGCTGTAATATATGTTATTTTCAGATTCCAGAAAAGTACATGGTATATAGAGGGTGCTCGATACACTTGGATCTAAAGTGCATTCTTATGAAGTGTGTATGTGTGGGGTGGGGCGGGGAGGGGGGAGGTGATGAGTTCTGGGCAGCTCTCCATCATCCCTTGAAAATGTGCATGAACTCCAAGCTGACTGAACATCTCATGAGCAAAAACACTGACTTTATAGATGACCACTTCCATGGAGTCAGGAGATTTCACTCCATTTCTCTTTCCTTGGAATCCCTAATCATATTTCTTGAGCCTGGCACTGTAGCACTTGTGAGTATTAACAATATCAAAAAGAGGAGATTGGAAGATGTTTTTCAGATTCTTAGAGGCTTGACAGAAGTCTTTTTTCAGAAAACTTTCACTGACTCCATCACACTTAGGAAAATTATTCCTTTCTTTTGTTTCTCCCTAGATATTTTTATTTTAAAATTTTTAATATTATTTATTTTTTAATAGTTAACTCATTCAGGTGGTTCCAATTTTGGAAAATACAAAGTTATTCAGTGGAAAGTTTCCTTCTAATTTCTTCATTTTAGTCATCTACCCTCTCCTCCAAAGTCATTTTCATAATCAGCCCATTGCATAATCATCCTGATACATCTTTGCACATTCATGTAGACTCTTCCATATTCCTTTTTATTTATATTTATACAAATGGTAGCATATTATGCAGAATGATCTGCATCTTGTTTTCTTCGCTTTATATATTCTGGTGCTCTCCTTATATCAGTATGTACAGAATTACATATTTGTTCTTTCTTATGGCTGTATTATGTTACATAGATGTACCATAATTTAATCAGCCAGCTATCAATGGAAATTGAAAGAAGATACTACTCTCCGATAAGTCACTTTCTTTCTATTTTTTTCCTTCATCACTGGTTTAAAAGAGGCATCTTTATATAGCAAATAGTCCTATAATTTGCCTTCCCATGAACATCAATCACGATGATAACAGAAAAAAGGAATACCTTAAATTTAAGAGGATTTATTTTGAGATCTTGGATACTGGCTAGAGCTTATTTTCATGACTGATGCATACTTGCATACAATATCTAATGTTTAACTACTTGTAACTAATATTAGGATATGAACTATAGGCTAGAATTGTATCTATTCTAATTCGATGTTCTGCATAGTCTCAGGAGATGATTACCACTAAATAAATAAGGCTAATTAAATAATAGTAGATACTCAACCTATGGGCTTGACACAGAATTAAGAAAATTCATTATAATTCAAGTGTAGCTTCTAAAATCTGAGGGTATTTTAATTGCTTCATGATGGTAGCAATTAATCTATTATGAAATTATACCCACTGCATATTAATCCAGGGAGCCAAAAAGTTCCTGGTGATGATACAGCAGCTCTTTTGCTTGGTGGTTATTACTAAGTTTCTATTCTTTTTCAGCAACCCACCAACAAGCATTTATTGGACACTGATTTGGGCAAAGCACCTTGACTTTAAGGATTTAAACTACAAAGGTGAATTTGAAACAAAAAGGATACCTAGAATATAGGACACTATATAGATATGTGAGGTAAATGGAACCCATGCACAAAATAAAGGGCATTTGAAATTCTAACACAAGGAAGGCAATCACGGTTTCCTAAATATTACCACGTAAATGAGCATCCAGAAATATGAAAGAGTGTTAGAGAGCTTGTATGATTTCTAAAATTGGAGCTCAGGTAAAAAAGCACTCCAGAGTAAAGTTGTCAGTGATCTTATGAAGACTGAGTAGGCTTTTGAAGAAGAGAAATTGGGTAGGCATTTAAGATAGGGAAAATTTCTTGCAAGTGAAATAACTTAATGTATTGTTAGAGGGAAAAAAAAAAAACAACTACTTTGGCCCAAGCATAGCATTTGTGTCAGGAAGTAGTAGATGATGATGCTGGAAATGCAGGTTGGAGATTGCGTTGATAGTTAATTTTCAGTGTCAACCTATGACATTTTGACATTATCATATAAAATATATAAACTATTAGAATATTAAAGAGTCTAACATGAAAAAAAAAAGTAACATCATTTTTACATTAGCAAGTGTTACAGATTCAGTAGTAGCCTAGGTGGCAATAAAGTGAAGGGAAGCCTCGTGGCAGCCATATCTGCGGATCTTGATTTGAAGTATATGGACCCCTGAATTTCCCACAAATAATCACACATGAATATCCACTAAGTCTATTCTCTGCTTGTAAACACCTCTGTACTAGTTGAGTCAATCCATGAGATAGAGTAGGAAGAAAGATTCTAAAGAGAAATTTAAGAAGTTTCAGCAGGTGGTATGTTGATAACCTTAAATTTAAGTGTATTATGAAATAATCAATACTTTATAACATAAAGTATTAATTAAAATCCTACACAATTAAATTTGTGGTCTTACAGTTTTGTCCAGGAAACATCCTAATGACTATTTCCTTATAACATTCTGGTTGCTTTTACTAGGATGTTCCCCTTATCTTCACCTGTCTCCTGAACTATCTATGTTAAGGCATTGTTATATGTACTCATCTCACCCTGTTCTTTTCTTTATGGTGTTCCTTATAATTGTACCTATGGGAAGATTGGTGAAATGTGTTTAATGTGTATCTCCACTACTAAAACGTTATGTTTAATGTGTGGTGTCCATTACTAAAATTTAAATCTTGTTTATTTCCTAACACAAGAAGACTTTTAGTAAATGTTCCTTAGATGAATGAACCAGTCATAGTCCTTTGTCTTTTGTTTCTATTGAAAGAGAAAAATGTAATGTAGAAGCAACATAAGACAAGTTTATTTCAATAGGACACTTAAAACTTCCAAGGAATTAACACTTGAAGAGTTTAGAGCAGAAATGGACTCTAGAGTCTTGCCATAAATGTCACATGTAATTCATTCATGTACTTGTCTCAAACTCAACACTACTTTGAAGGCTAAATGCCAGGCACTTCAAGGTAAAGTCCAAGGTATTTAATTAATTACTGCAAGAGCAGCCCCATGGTGGCCCAACTTCGCTGACATTCTTTTGCTGCCATGGATGAGTGAATTAATATTTCTGAGAGCTGTCTTTAGGGGCAAAAAAGTTTCCAAATTTGGGAAAAAAATCTAATTAATTTTACATTTATATTACAACTAAGAGGCAACTATAATCTATTTCATACTGTTTAAAACATTGGTTTTGTTTTGTGCATAAAATGTATTGGTGTCTTTTACTTTGGTTAACTGCTGTCTTCAAGCTAAAATCAGGAAATATTTAAAAATACATTTAAAAGCTTAAGTGGAAAAACTGAAAAGGAGATTTGAAAACTAGAATTAGTTATTGGATGTCTTATGTATTAGCATTATTAAAACATTATAATATTTTTATAATTATAAAGTGATTAATATATTTTAGAATTTTTAGTAAATAAGCCTTTTTCTAGTTGTTTTCATTTACGATTTAATGAATATATTATCAGAAGGTAAAAATAAATTAGTTCAAAATATCCACTTTAAGGAGTATTTTAGTTTTATGAATTTGAGGCCCATTTCCATTTACTTTTACCACAGAGCTTCTTATAAAGTTAATTAAGAGGGCAATAACTTAATGATCATGGCACTTTAATTAAAATTTACATATCATGAAGTTTTTTACGTCAGTATTCCTTACATGTCAATTTTGAATTCTACTTTAGGAGTTTAGGAGCAAACCAATGAAATAATTGAATTATTCAATAAGGTTAATACTTTCACTCTCCCAGATAGTATGATAGACCTGCTATCAGTAAAGGATTGTGGTACAAACAATCAACTATTATTAAACAGCCTATAATTATCTCATTGGCATTAATCTCTTCCTATGGATCTTTCTTCAAGAAACTATTTCTACTCTCAGTAGGAATAGTTAGAATCAGCAAGTGAATTGAAAGTTCCAATAACAATGGCCAAAAAATCATCAGCCATATTGGTCTTTATATTTATGTGTTAGCAATGTATTTATGAATTACTGATGCTCACACACACAAAAATGTGGCTATAGGCAAATACTCCTGCTTTCATAAAAAGCACAATATGGGCATTTATTTTTCCTGCTAAGTTCTGTCTGGGATCCTAGTGTGGCAAAGAGTCTCTTGCAGTTACTCTAGTGATGGCTCTAGCCAGATTGTTCAGATATGGTCAAACGGAGAGGAAATCCCACGACTCATAAAACAAGTATAGAGAAAGAGAAATTTCTTCAGAGATCTTGTCAAAGGTACCCCAGGGGAATTTTTTTCTGATTTTTTTTTTTTTATCATTTAAAAGTAGTGAAATAAAACTGAGCATACTGAAGCTACAATTTTCAAGTGCCACAGTAGAAGGTGAACTTGTAATTTTCTGGCCATTATTTAACTAGAATTTTAACAGTTTCTAAAGAATTATTCTTGCTTTCTATTCTCTACAAATGATGGTTTGGTAAATGAACCCATCATGTTCTCTATCTGTTAAATTAAAATTGACAGAGTCTGAGAAAGCCTTTGCAAAACTGCATCTTCTATTCTGAGAGCTCTTACAAGCTTTTAGCAGGAACTATTAAATTGTTTCTGTGAGGCTATTGTGACATTTAGTGAATGTTTTTCTAAAAAAAAAAAAAAAAAAAAAAAAAAACAGATGCAAGAAGGTAAAATGGTTTCCAAAACAACGAAAACCATCGAGAGTGTCAAACTATAAACCTGAAAGGTAATCAAGTACCTCCATCTCTTTAAATCCCAATTCTTCCATCTAAGCTTGTTCTCATTGTCTATCTCTTTGACATTCTCTCTTCCACACACGTGTGTATGTGTGCACACAAACACTCTCTCCTTAACCCCTCCCTACCATCCTCAAGATTTACTTAAATTACTCTAGTCATAGAGGAAGCGGATAATCAAGTTAATGTAACTATGGTATCTCCATGTCTAGCCCAGTCACACATTCTTACTTGTTTTGCTTATTTCTTCCACCCATATTTTTCTCTTGCTGCTCTTTGCTAGGGAAGAGAAAAAACATTATTTCTTTCATCCTTTAATGTAGAGCTTTGATATACTTTGATAAAACATTATTTTTTATCTTTGTTTCTATAAAGCATATGTCATTATTTTCAGATCTTGAAGGATTAATAACATGCATACTTCTGTGCTTATAAAAATTAAGAATTCTGTTATTTATGCAATTAGGATAAATAATTCAAATAAAAAGCTTTACAAAAGCTTTTATTTCTAAGTAACTACTTCTAGTGTTGCCAGATTCACAGTCAAATATAGGAATTCAACACTCGTATTCTTAACAAAATATGCTCATTTTTTTTCTTTGGTAAACATTTCTTTTTACTGATAAATCACTGAGTCTCACAAGACCAAATATATTAGATTGTTATCTTACTACTCTGACTGATGCTTTTTCCCTTCCAAGAAATAAAACCAAAAGATCATTTCTGTGACAATGCCTTCAAGAAAACTGCGGTGGTTTTTATCACAGAATATAAAATTGAGATTTTATTTTTTTAATTTTATTTTAAATATAATGATGATTATATCAAACAGTAAATAGTAAAAATACATAGAACTAGTATAGTTAGCATTTTTCATTTTTTTAACAAATTCAGCCAAATTAATTGTGGAGTTTAAAAGGAAAAGGTTAATTAAAAGCAAGGAAACTATCATTATGTTGTAATTATGAGAACTACATATTTTTTAAATATAAAACAGAAGCAAAAAAATAAATATAAAAGTACAATCGCCAGTTCAAAAAAAAAAAACAACGCATAAAACTCCCCAATTCTTACATACAGACAGAGCAGGCTGTTTTGTAACTATTTTGAATAGAGACACAACCTTACACTTAAAAGAAGTAACACACTTAATTAAATTCATGTGAAGTAAAAAGACTGACAGTGGATCCTTTCCTGAGAGTAGATTTTAATAGTGGCAGGATGATGGGAATCTGGAAGGAAGAGGAAAGAAGAGAATAGGGGGCAAGGGACTGACTTTAAATATGAATCTGACCTCCTTCGGAAAGTTCCTTGCAATCAATCCTGAAATTCTAAATAACTGCCACCATCTCTCACATCAACTTTAACACATTTTCCCAATTTGTTCCCTTGAATAACAATATCATCCCTTTTCTTATATTAAAATGTCTTTTCTTCATTCTTTAAATGTCGAATCTCCTATTGCTTTCAACTTTTTTTTTTTTCTGGCAGACTCACTACATAACATAAAAAGATATTTGAAACAATGAATTCTAGGTCATAGCAGAGAGCAGGAACCACAGCCGACTCTACCAATTTTATAAGTCTCTGACTTCTGTACACCTTTTTATTAACATTCTGACAGAAGTGTACTGAGTCATTACTTTTTGTTGTTTTAATTCTTACAAACTTTAAAAAAAAAATCCAGTAAGTAATCTATTGAAGAGGCTATCAAATACTGACAGGCTCTGCTCTTTACCCTGTGATAACCATGTGTTTCTGCTGGCTTTTTGAAACCAGAACATCATCGTGTCCTAAAAACAGCCTTGATGCATTAATAAAATACAAGCTTTGGTGATGAGCTAATGAAAACCACACTTCGGGCTACAGAATTTCTGCAAATTGAGTGATAGTGCAACATCACTTCATCAAAGCATGTGGAGAGAGCCCTCAGTTCTTCAACATGTCAGTACTGTGCCTCGTTATGAAATCAGAGCAGACAGGAAGAGCAAAGGGGATGGAGAAGTTGCGCACATCTTTAGTTGGAAGCCTAACACATTTAATTTTACTCTTTCTAACTTGTCAACACTTTTTATCACAGACAGATTTCAAAACATTATTAAAATATCTTTAATGGATAGCTGGAAACTAATATATTACTTGTCTCAGATACTAATTTTTAACAGCACTGATTTTTCATTGTGTCTGGTATAGGAAACATGGCCAGTTGTATACTTTGTAAACCTGTGCTCTCAGTCAACTAAAACTGTTCTCTCTAGGATCATCAATGGCCTTAGTACCTCGATACCCCTTCTCTCAACCCTATTGGATTGATTTTTGTCTTTCCAATCTTTATACCCCCTTAATCTTTTTGCTGCATTTGGCATCCCGGAGCTTCCTTTTCTTAGTCAAGCTTCTTTACACAGCTTTAAAAACAAACACTATCCTATTTTTTTTCCTCTGATTTCTTCAATCTCCTTCAGTTCATCTCATTGATTTATCTACAGGTATAACCCAAGGCCTACTTCACTCTTCTTTGTATCTCTTTTGTCCTTTAGAAATTTAATCCAATCTGGCCTGAAGCAAAACTGCAAAGGAGGAGGATTCTTTCCTGCAGCAAAATCCTGCATTTCAGTAGTGGAGATTGGTACAATTGAGCATCATCCCTTGAGAAAGATTTTAAAATCAAAACATGGCTGTTCTTGGAATGCCGAGGCTCGTTCCCACTTTGGGGTCTTCGTTTTTCCGTTTCCTTCTACCTGGAATGCCTTTCCATCAAGGTACTGGCTCACTCACCTTCCTAAAATCTTTGCTCAGATCTCACCTTCTCAATGAGGCCCGCTGACCATCAGTTCTTGTTAGTATTGCAAATTGCTGCCGTTATCTACCTTAATTCCCCTTACTCTGCTAAAATTTATATTTTCCCATAACATTTCCAACTTCTTATGTGCTATATATATTACTTATTATATTTATTAGTTATGTTCCTTATCTAGCTTTCCCCTAATAGAATATACACTCTATTTTGTGCATTGATGTCCCAGTGGCCTAGAATAGTGACTGGCACTTAGTAGATGATTAATTAATATTACTCTGAGTTGAAAAAGCTTTCCTATATTATCTACTACCTTCTTTTTCTTTTCACTGCCAAAAGCCTACTCCAGGTTGCCTCTCATGGTAATTAGCTAATTAGCATGGTAATTGCATTTCCTGTTCCCCCTCTCTTTAATCCATCTCCTTTACCGTAAGCTGATTTTCTTCTTCAAAATCCAAATTTATCTTCTTAATATCCTCAGGAACCTTTAATATCAACTTAAAACTCCTTATTCTGGGACTTGAGGCCCTGCTCAATATGATTACCAATCACATCTAGCCTCATCTACACCCACTCTTCAATTGATTCTAGTCAAGCTGGTAAAGACTTTTTTCATTTAAGAAAATTTGATGACCTCCTAAGTTCTAGATCCTATGTGACATAAAACTTATTTACTGTCAGTTTGGGCAACATGAGCTAGAGAAATGTAAGTTTAAACAGCATTTGTACTGGAGACAAAATCGAGTCCACAGAAGAAAGAAGCTTAGCCAGCTTGGTCCAGTACATGTAGTCCGCATCAATGAAATGCCTCTCCCCTCCACCTTTCATTTTCTAGGAAAGCAAAGATATTTGTAAAGGTGCAAATTTAATTTATTCTGTGATTGATCTTCTGCCTTAAAAGCCATAATTTATTTTAATAAACATAAATAATAAATGTTTTGTACTTCCACAAATATTCTGATGTGCCTTTCCTCACATTTCTCCTCTTCCTCTTAAGAAATGCTGTTTTATAAACTATACAAGCCTTTCCATTCCAAACTGCTAAAAAGCCTCTTCTCCCAGATGGCATTCCTCACCTCAAAGCCAGTATCTAACTTGAGAGGAAAAGTCTGGAAAGGGACCCAGCCTCTAGGGAAGAGGTATAGAGCTTATACTTTGGATTGGTGAGAAAAAAAGAGATGGCATCCCAAAATGGTGTCACTCTTTCACTGCCATCTCTAAGTGTTTCGAGGTCTCATTTTCTCACTACTTTCTGTTTTAATATGAAGGTTGTTAAGATGATGATAAGCTTTTGGTTTTTGTAGCATCATCTTACCTCTGACACCAACACTTATAAGGTTCCTGTTCCAGAAGGCCCTCTCAAATAATCCTAGTTACTTTACCATCCTTGGAACTTCATTTACCATGTTACAGACATTAAATATTCTAGAATTTGACATTATTTTGCTTTTTTTCTTGGTGGTGGTGGGGCGGGGGGTAGTGATCACTGCAGAAATTGTTGTAGATATAAGCTGTCTTCCCCACAGCAGTGGTTGCCAAGCTTTGCTAATTGATGAAGTCACCAGTAGAGCATTTGAAAAATTCAAATTTCAGGGGCTCTACTCAGAGTTGCAAAAACTGAATCATTTTTCTAGTTTCTAAGAACTTCATATGTTCAAAAAGTCTCCCAAATTATTCCGATAACTGGCAAGATGTGGGTATCACTGCTTTAGATAATTTACTTGGGGCTCAGTAGTAGCATAATCTTAAAATACCTTTTCGCTTGAACACTATTTACTTTTGACTATTAAAAATTAATGACCAAAGCTTCTGATTCTAAATATTATTGATTCAGCTTAATTAGGTTTTAGATTCTAGCATCGGATTTGTGAGTACCAAATACTAAGAAATTTTTAGAATTTAAAACACCTGAAATTTCACATGTACATACATATTTATGTGAAAAGAGTCATATATAACATATAGTTGTGGATTCTCGTTTTTCTTTTGATATAACATATATCAGATACTTCCTAAAGTTATTATTCTTCAAAGCAGAGAAAATAATATTCCATCGGGAAGACAATATTGATTGACTTCATCATTTCTACACTTTTGGACTTGTTGGGTATTTATCACTTTCCATAAGGTTGTAAATATTATAATTGACACCTTTGTAATAAACAATTCACTGAATATTGATATAATGGTATGATAGTTTATCTATTTAGAAAATACTTATTCTATTTACAAAATACACATTTTGCTCTTGAACTCTTCTTATCTTGGACACAATTTTTGTGATGATCTCTTTAGCTTGCTTTCTCATCTTCAGATTCTTAGAAAAATTCTCCATCAACTGTATTATCGTAAGGTCCCATGAAATTACTCAGTCTTCTTGGCACATTCTCTTGGTTCCCACAATTAGGCCTGACCTCTCTGTCACCGTATTCTCAGGGGTACTTTTGAAAATCAATTATATTGCACGGAGAACCGTAAAAGGTACAAATAAGTGTTTTAAAGTATGGTCTACAGATCACCTGTAATGGAATAATCTGGGTGCTAATTAAAAGTGAAGAATCAGAGACCCTTCAAATTACTCAGATATTTAGGTGTTTGAAAAGCCAGTCTTCTATATATACCAGGAATATCAATGAATTAGTAACCTAGATTTAAAGTAATCTAATGCCAACACGCCTCTTACCATTCTACTTCTCTATAAAATTTGGATATATATTTAATCTGTGATCACTAATACAGCACAATATCTTTTCCCCTCTATTCAACTCCTCCTCCACTAGAGTTAAACTTTTTTACAAAGTAGAAAATCTGTATATTTTATCTGAGTCAGGCTGCCTTGAATCCTCTTTTTTTACTAGGCTCTGACCTTGGGCTTTCTCCTTGGCCTGCTTAGTCCAGCTTTAGCAAGAATCCTTTGAAGTCACTTTAGAGAAAATCACCTTCTCTTGATGTCTGATCACATTCCCCATTCCCCGCCCTCCATATCTTTTCACCCCGGCTTGCCCTCCTCAAGAATCCTGTAGAGTCAGTCTAGTGAGGATCTCCTGGACTCTTAGCAATTTTCCATCCATACATCCCCGCCCTGTTTCTTGACTGTAAATATCCACTTGTCCTTGTTGTATTTAGAGTCGAGTCCACTCTCTCTCCCCTACTATAGAATTCTATTGCAATAGTCTGTCTTGAAAAGTCTTCCTTTCTGTCTTTAACAACTGCCATGAAAAATTTTTCTTTAATACATTCTACTATGTTTTGAAGATAGAAATATGAAAGTAGTAGCCCTTCTATTGGAAAAAGTAACTCTCTAATATGAAAGTTTTCTTGTAAAAAATATTTATAAAGTAATACAACCAAATCTAAAGCAGAAACATGGAGCAAGCATACGGAACAATTGCTATAATTTGAAAAGATTATGAAGACTTTCTTCCTATGGTTTTATTTGTATGGCTGAATTTAACTAAATAGAAAAATTAGAAATGCCTAATTTGATGTCAGTTATATATAAAACGGTTGTTCATGCCAGAAAGCTAGCTTTAAATAATATCAAGCATGACCTGTTTTAATATACAATTATAGAATACACATATTTTTTTTAGAAACAATCCTTGATATTCTCTTCGTATTTTCGTTTTAATGGTGTTTTACTAGAAAATTCTTTGCTTTTTATGATCTCTACCTATAATACAGAATAGTAATGTGGACTCTAAGAAGAAAGAATCATTTATGTGAATCCTAAGAAGGAATTCTTATCTGCTAAGATGGACTCTCCATGGTCAACTGAGGGCCCAAATTTAATAACTAATAAAAGCCTAGTGGCTATTTGCTGACAGGGGGTTCTCATGTACTCTGTATACTGGCAAGACCTCAGACTGAACTCTTGGCTTCCCAAACCATCCTTGTTAATGCCATCTGAGTCAACTATTATAAGGGAATTCTTGATTTTGTGTTTCGACCAATGGACTAAGACCTACCCCATCCAGTCAGAACTGCTCTATAACAACCAATCAGAACTGCATGATTTGGAAAAATCAGAAGTGTATGAATTTGGATACCTCGTTTACATAAAATGGACCTAATTGGGAACCTTGGCAAATACTTTTGCTATAAAAGATGGTCTCCCCTTTGTCTCAATGGCACACAATTTAGGTTGCTACCTGACTCTGTGTCTCTTGGGCTGCAGTGCTTTTTGTTCAAATAAGTGTACATTTTTTAAATTCTTTTCTACAGTTTAAAATTTATTTTGGCTTACAGTGGTTATACATAGACACACAGACATACTTGGTATACATATATACTTATCTCATAAAACTGTGTTACCACAGTGGATATTGCCAGGGGAAAGCTCAGGTTCTTAATCAATGTCATTACCAAGTAAATACCGAAGACATTTCTAGTGGCTAAGTGTCCAGATTACAGGGCACTCAAGATTTCTTTTGTAATTAATTGTGTTAAAAACCGAAAACAATGAGCAAACACTGCACACCTATCAGAATGGCTAGAGTTCAAAACAATGACAAAACCAAATGCTGATAAGGAACTTTCACCCATTGCTTGATGAGAATGCAAAATGGTATAGCCTCTTTGAAATACATTTTGGCAGTTTCTTACAAAACTAAACATACTCTTACCATACGATCCAGTAATCACATTTCTTGCTTATACCAAAAGAAGCAGAAAACTTATGTCCCACAAAAGTTGTCAGAGAAATGTTTATAGCAGCTTTTTTTTTTTTTTTTGTAGCTATCCATCCTGAAAGCAACTAAGATGTCCTTCAACAAATGAATGGATAAACAAACTGTGGTACATCCATATAATAAAATATTATTCAGCAATAAAAAATAATAATAATAATAAACGAGCTATCTAGCCATAAAAGGACATGGAGGAACTTTAAAATCATATTGCTAAGTGAAAGAAGCCAATCTGAAAAGGCTCTGTACTATATGATTCCAATTATATGATATTCTTGAAAAGGTGAAACTCTGGAGGCAGTAAAATGATCAGAGGTTGCCAGGGTTTCATCAAGGGGAGAAAAATATGAATAGGCAGTGAAAATATTCCATGTGATACAATAACAATGGAAACATATCATACATTTCTCAAAACCCACATAATGTAACATACAAAGAGTGAATCCTTACGTAATAAATTTTGGTTAATAATAATGTAACAATATTGTTTTATCAATTATAACAAATGTACCACACTAATAATAGATGTTAATAATAGGGGAAATTATATATGTTTTTGGAGAGAGGTATGTAGAACTCTGTAGTTTTCAATTAATTTTTAAAATTTCAATTAATTTTTCTGTAAACTTAAACTTCTCTAAAAATTTTGGTAATTAAAAAAAAAAAGCAAAACCTAAGACAGAAGTTATAAAACCAAACCAAATCAAACCAAACCAAACCAAACAAAAACAAGACAAAAATCATGGTAAAATAAGACAGCTTTGTGACCAGAGTTTTCATAGTGACACATCTGAGCTGTCACCTCTTATTCTTGAGGTGGTAACTATGATGGTACCCGAGACAATGATATATTAGAATAAAGCGCAAAGAAATACCAGAGACTCATCCAGGTCCCATTAGCTAGAAACTATGATTCTGCTACATTCAGTCTGGGTTTGAGTCAAGCTCCGAATCTGTTGAATTCTTAATCATATTTTGAATGACTACTAAGATAATGAAATCAGGACTTGCTGGACCAGCCCGAACACTGAAGTGAGCCCAACGCTAAACAATTACTTCAGACCATGGGGTGTTCTTTTGACCCTTGGGAAGATTTTGTCTTAGATAAACCTCCCCAAAGCCCTAAGACAACAAGGAGTTTTACCACAATTTAGATCTTCCTGTTGATCTTCCTAGAGAGAGCTAATGGAGACGGAGGAGGAAAATACTCTGAGTTCAAGTTTATTGATATTGAATAAGAATTACTAAAATTGGAAATACTGGTAAATCTTTAAAATTAACTCCAAGTGAAAATTTAGGACTCAAAGAATCTTTCTTTTCTACAAAAAAGCTTCTCTAAACACAGACTCTGGTAGTAAGGAGGCATAAAAAGCAGGTGAAACTTTAGGGCTTTCGAGATGGAATGCTTCCACCGCTCCCCTGCAGATCCTTCAAACCGCGGTGTACGGCTGTACTACGATTCAGTCCCTTCAGGCTGGAGCTGCTCTGGAGCTGCATGGCAGCGCCAGTCGTCTCTGGCTGTGAGCAGCCTCTGCAGTGTATTATAGGAATATCATCACTGTCTACATGCACCTGATAGGAAAAAGGCTGAGAAGCATCTCACGAGAGCATGTCTGCTAACGACGTTTTAAACCAAAATGGCTAGATCAGTGTTTGGAAATTTCTACTGCTTTTACATATTATTCTACTTTGCACACAAAAATAATATTTGCCAAGGAATTATTTCTGAACATACTTCACATGAAAGGTATAAAGCCTGAACTACTTACTACAAAGCTATCAACAAATTCAGAGTTTCTGTAATACTTCTGATAATACTACCTATTTTTACATAAGATTTTCATTCATTTTCAAAGTCCATAAAACCAAAAGTAGGAATCAGCTGTTAACTTATAATGAAAACTTCTGTACTTACCTCAGGGTAGAACGTCCATGCCTTCACACAATCCCTCCACTCTGGGCCTGAGCAGTTCTTGAAGTGTCTCTACCAGGTCTGAGGGGAAATAAAAATATATAAATAATCTTTTTGGTGTGCTTCAGCTAACATTAAATTCCATTTCAAGTTGTTCAGATTCTCTTTTTGCCATTTCATGAAATTTCCACATATCTTGCATCAAACTATCTTGGACAAAATAATCAGTATTTAAAGAACACTTCATTTGAAAAGGGAATTTTCTTTCTTTAAATCCTTTCTAATTTCTCTTTTATCCATCCTGGAATGGACGGTGTCTTCACCTGTTATAATATCATATTAAGTATTTTCCATAATTGTTTACATTTTCTTTCTTTATCTAGTCACCTAGATCACATTTTTATTCTTTATCTCATTAGTAACAGCAAATGTTTCCACAAGAGAAGTCAGAAATTATTAGGCTTATATCGTCCTTTCTATGGCTTCACTAAGACTGATTTATTGCTTTACAAAATAAACTAACACATTTTGGTCCCTAATCTCTAATGTCTAATTTTTTTTTTTTTGACCTAAAAATCTCTACTAGAGCCCTAAACACCCCATCAAATTTATAATAACACTGACCTGAGCCAGGAAAAAGTATGCTCTGTCAGCATGTTCTATAAGATAGGCTTCCATCACCACAAAGTGTTAGGCGTTCTTTTTTGGAACTAGGAAAGAAAATAAGCTGGCTTTGGCAGTCGATCACGAACTGCTGTAATTCGATGAATCCATTTTCTACAGGCTTTTCTTGGCAAGCCTCTTTCCACTGCCTGCAAACTGACTACTATTCTTTGCAAACCTTCTTTGAAATTCTACTCAAACACTACTCTCTACAACCCAAAGAATTATATGTTGCTGAAAATATATTTTAAATCAGACTTTTAGGAGAAATATCTAATTTGAGAGCTCCTTCTTAACCTCTATCACCTGTTTTGCAGATGTTGCTTACCCACAGAACTATCCTAAGGTAAACCAATGGCATAGTGTTGTGTAAAAATCAGAGAAGTCAGAAGCCTGGGCCCCACTAGGTCAGTTTGTCTTGCCAAATAATCTACCCACGGAGACTTGTAGGACAATGATGTAAATTGAATGGCACTTCTAAACTGTCTACTTCTAAGAATCTGATTCTTTATATCTTCGGAATTCTTAAGAGCAAGTGATTGGAGATTGAAGACGACGGTACTAATATATCTTTCAAAGAGAGGTACACAGTAGTTTTTTAATATAATATAGTCAGTTTTTCCTTATTAATTTTACTATTTTTAACACGGTAATTTCCTAACTCCCATTATTCCTATTAAATATCAATGGGAACAATATGGATAAATCTAAAAACTTTAAAGTTAAGTGACATAATCCAGACACGAAAAGTACATATTGTATGGTTACATTTATATGACAGTCGAGAAAAGGGGGAAAAGAAGACTATGGTGACAATCAGCACAGTGGTTGTAAGAGATTAACTGTGAAGCAGCATGAGGGAACTTTCTCAAATAATAAAAAAAATTCTACATCTTGATTGGGTAATAGTTACACGAGTATTTGCACTTGAAAAAACTCCATGGAACTATGCCCTTAAAAATCTACATTTTATGGTAAGTAAATTATACCTCAATAAAAAAAACAAAAAAACAAAAACAAAAAAAAACAAAGAAAGGGGTTCAAGGTGACCTCTCAGTTTTGGAATGATTTTGAATCAGGGAGTGTTTAAAAGAAATATTTATATCTCCTTCTGGGCAGTAAAAAAACCTCCTAATTCTTTATGCATGTATCCACTTAACAATAACTTGTTAAGCATGAATGTATATCCAGATCTAACACAGCGGCAGTGTGTTAGAGGAAACAGTGCAAGCAATATAGACATGGCCCCTGTTATGGGCTTTGATTCTGTTGGGGGAAAAGAGACAACTAAAATGGACAAAAACAAAGATTTATGACTATAGCATTGAGAGAAGTTCCATGTTTGAACTAAGAGCTTGCATCAAATCAGAATGAATTACTTTATGCTGAGCTGAAAATATTGGTGTTCGCAGATATATTAAAAGCTGTTAGAGTGATCAGACCAAAACAAACCAAGCCTATATATCCTCTAAATTTACTGAATCAAAACATCAAAATACTTTTCATGTCAAATTTCACTGGGACGTTGAAGTCTGTTTTTTTTTTTTTTTTCCTTAAAACAAAATTTAGGACTCTTACACTCTAAGGCAGCTTATATATACAGCTGTCCATGAGGATAACATGGTGTTAAATGGCCCTCTTTCCCATGAGCAAATCCCAGCTGGGAAGACAGGTGTATCTACCTCTGGTGACTCTGCTGCCAGCAAGGGATCTGCAGGCTCTCCCAGCAACAAGCATTATGCATTCTCATTATGCATACAAACCCAAGCCTGTAACAGGTACAATATTTGACTTATTAAGTATAACCACAAATAGACCAGCATTCCAATATAAAGTGTTCGCAAATATATTAAAAGCAAAGTTCCCCCTGTGGACATTCCAATTTTTAAAGCACATAAAAATTTTTCTTAGCTTAACTGGTAAAAGAAATCATCACATTCCCTTTTATGGCTTTCTAACCTATTTGTTCAAAATTCTTTCCAAAATGGGAGGAGTCATTTATAAGATTTATAAAATGAAAAAATATAATTAAAAAAAATTCCAAACATGAATCATGTTTATTTTATTTTGTGATATCTCTGGAAAGAAACCAACATGATTTTTAAGATATTGCTCTTAAAGGAAACATGTTAGGAAATATTGAGTATTTCAGAAATTAGCCTTGGAATGACAAGTTTACTTTACACCAAGGCTATAATGGATAAATGAGTGCTCTATATTTAACCAGCCAAGCATCCACAGCATTGCCTCTTACTGGTCTCTACTGTCCTTCTCAGTCTCTGACCAGAAAACTTTGTGTGTGGGTTGCATTCTACCGGCAGGACAGAGAATGGCCACTAAAGCTCTGAAGGAACTGGGAATCTAGATAACTTACACATGGGAACTATTCCATATATTCACAGAAAATACTGTTGGATTGAAATCCAAACTGTAGAATGACACTTTAATTACTTTCTTACTCTGGTCAGGGATAAATTCAAAAGAAATCCTCTACTGCTGATTAGGAAAATATAGTTTCTGTTTGCAGAGGTTTAATATATTTAATGGTTTAAAAATATGTTTATGTACATATATACCAAGTAATATATATTTTTTTAATTCTATGTTTTATTTTTATTCTCCAACCAAATACTTGATAACTAGAATGTTAACGCAATGGAACATTTTCCTAGCATTTTAGTGTAATTTTTCCTTCCACTTTTCCAATTTTTACTCTCCCAATCTCACTTTAGTTTTGGTTTCTATTCTTTCTTTCTGCCAGTGTGAACATCAGTTCTCTGTGTTCCCAGTTCCTTAGTCATTCTTTGATATTTACTGGTATTTTAAGAAATATGTTAAGGGAAAATGTGGTATTGAGTTTGTGAGATCTGAAGAAACTTATAAGCACTGAAATTAAGACTTCTCAATCTCAATCTATTGGATACATAATTGTGGTCTAGATAATTTCTAATGGTTTTTGAATTGTTACAGTTTTCTCTCCCACTAACTCTCAAAGATGTCACATCATGACATTCAGTCTGCAGGTCTGTATCCACTGATAAGACAAACCTTTCCCATGTGTCCTTAGAGCAAATATTAAGCAGTTCCAAATTTAATGAATCTATTATACAGTAAAATTTATCTAATAGTACTGAAACATTTTGAAAAAGGAAATAAAATTGTTGCAACTAATGATTTAGAATTGACCCTTTCTGGAGGTTTAATTTGAAGAATTAGCTTTACTGCATATGCATACTTTAGATAAGTTCAAAAGTATATATTTAGCTCCTAATATGGGCAATCACTGTGCAAGGCACAACGGACACATAATAAAACATAACCCTTCCTCTAAAGTAACTCATAGCTTAGCCAATGAATGTAAGGAGATATAAACACATAAAAAGATAACTTAATGTCATTTGGCAAGTGCTAAGACAAATATATATGTCAGGCTATGGAAAAAATGTAGGTTGTAGATTTAATTTTCCAGATGAGGTGGAAAGGACTAGGATGTGTTTCATATGTATTAACTGAGTATGTAATTTTGGGACATGTGTTACCTAACACAGTCGTTAAGATTCTATCCTGATTATTAGTTGCAGAATTCATTAAATACTCATATTCTTGGGTTTGCTCTGTTTTTCATATAATGAGCTTTTCTTTAATAGTTACCCTATGGCTAGTTCAGGCAGAATTTTATCACCCATAAAATGAACATACCTATAGGGTTATTGTGATATTTAATAAAAAATATATAAATTATTTATTACACTACCTGGTATGTGGTAATTGCCCTTCCCCTCAAAAACAAAAACAAAAAAGTTCAATCATTCCTACTGAAGTTTTGGCTTTTTGTTGTAACTCTCTGCCCTTGGGCAAAACTTTTATGTATAAAACATCTAGGATTAGTTATCACAGTTCTTTTTCACTTAGAAGTCATTCAACTCATCCAAACAGGTTGCTTGATGTTTATATCTGAGGGGAAAGCCACATACTCCTTTAAGACTAAGGCTCATATGAGACACATATCTGTAGCTAGAGGTCAGTTCTCAAGGGAGATGACTGAGCTGAGGAGATCTTCAAGGTGTTCACAGAGATAATGGATAGGTTCTACATGGTCTGCATATTCCTCTTAAATACACCAAATGAACAAATTATGAAAGACTTTGAAATGAACTGAGTATCTTTAATGGGGAGAATGCATTATCTGGCACACTCTTCTTGGCTATGTGATTCTTTGGGAGTGCAATTGAGCTGTTACAAAGCTATAAATTATGGATAACTGATAGGAATTAAATAATACTTATCCAAAGACAAGAAAATTTCTTCTGGTGGAGGGAAAATTGATTTCTCCCATTCCAAGGGGAAAAAGGGCAGTTTCGCATATATCTGTAGATCTAATTAAACATTTTTGGCTCAACCATGTATGTGTGGTATTTTGAATTCCCTCTTGAGCCAATTGATAACATCTTATTAGTTTCTACATTAATAATCAAGTTAAAATTTTGATAGCATTTTTTTTCATGTTTGTATAACAATCTTGAGTTTGTCTTTTTAAAAATTATCCTCTAATTTTATATTTTTGTTTTGAGTCTCATGATAATAATCTAAATGATTTGGGGGCGGGGGGGGGGGTCTTCTCAAGCACTATCTTATAATCATGTACTCTAAAATGAACCCAGTGCTCATGTTTATAGATACAATCATGTTGGCACCAAGAGGTATAAATAAGAACAGAGATGGAAAAAGGCTAATGATGACACTGCACAAAGAGAATTCAACAAAATATTAGGAGAATTATCACTATAGTGCATACCATATTGACATACTGAATTTAAGAACCTGTGTATAGCAATCCAATGCATATTCATGTGGTGAACAGATAATCCATTTCAACAAAATATCTCCTTCTACATTAAAAACCAGTACTGTGAAACTGAATTTCTCAGGTTTTTAAATATTTCTGTATTTTATTTGTAATTATATTTTGTAAGAGGTATAGGGATAAGGTGTTTATGCTGGTTTTATGTTTGCATACTTTTAAAGTAATTTTAAGTAACTGTAATGAAAATGATTTAATGCTGGGGTTCAAAGAGAAAATTTTTCTCCTTGTTTCTGTCTTCCCCTTTAAAAGACTCTATATAATATACAAACTGGCCTAAAAGATTGTGAAAAATGTATTTCAAATTTTGCATTTGTGTACATTTAGTGTCTAAGAGATAAAGCTATGGTATCCTGTAAGAGTTAAGTTATTTCAATTTCATGATCATCTTTAATTCATCCTGACTTCCCATCAGATCATGTGCTATAAGAATAAAGAAGGCTCAAAATAAATGTCATTGTTTAAAAAAAAAAAAGCCTAGTCCTACTGGAACTTTGAAAGTATAGCTGTAAAATATCACTCATCTCTTCAGATTGTGATATATTATTAATTTGAGTTTAGTAATATCAGAATCCAATTATTAGATTATTTTATTAACGAAGAAATGAAAGAAGAAATGGATTTGTATTGCATCCATTTTAAACTCCTAAAGAAAGAAATTATGCCAAATGTCTTCTTTAAACTAATGACATCATCTTTTACTCTTCTAAAAACCAGTTGCATCTTGGGAAATGATAGCTATTAGGTGGGAAGTATTTTAATTATTTAAAAACACATTTCTTTCTGTATATTATTCATTTAACAAAACCTTTTATAGAAATCAGCCTTAAAATTGTATATTTTAAATTAACTCTTTGGGGATCTAACAGAATGTTCTCTCTAGTTGTTAGGTAGTTAGGCAGGCATGAATGACAGAAGCAAAGGCCCCGCCCTGTAACCATAGAACCCTCCTTTGAAGATCTTCCTTAAGGACCTTCCAGAAACACACTCCTTTTAGAGTTCTAAATTAACCTAAATCCTAGAGCTGGAAAACCATAAAAGCTGCTGGCTAAACCAGCCACAAATGCTTGCACAGAAGGTACTACCCCAACCTGCCCATAACCTCAGCCTCATTATAATGTCATGCCTGTGCCTGGAAGTTCATGAATCTAATTATAACAGACTGAATTCTGGGTAAGCACATGCACAGTAGGCAAAGTGTTATATGGCAGCCAACTATCAGTTAAGATGACCTCACGTGAGGATCATCTAGCACCTCCCATCACTGGCCCTAATATAAAACAGAACTTTCCACTTCTGTATGGTTATGGCTTTCTTCCCTGAAAACCTGCTCCTTCCTTTGAGTGTACTCTGTCCTCTATCTTTTCAGCCTTCCTTAGCATGGCCCATTTCTTTCTAAAATGTACTTTCAATAAATCTTACCTCTTCTAAATCTCACTGACCTGTAAAATCTTTGCTGTGTGGATGGGGAAGAACCGAACCACCCCCAACCCCATGCCACTGGGGCGACGGATTTCACATCCCCTCAGCAGTAACATAGCAATGGAGAAGGAAATATCAAAAAAAAAAAAAAAAAAAAAGTTAATTCTACAACCAGATAGAACAAGTGAAGACTCCAGGTATGACCTTGAACTTCTTGGAAAGGTAGGGTTTTGGGAGGTTCTACTCTATGGGATATAAATTTGAGGATTTCTGATGTTCACTTGTGAATTGAGGGATTCTCAGTATTTAGTAGATTAGGGATGCATGTATTGTTCTTTTTCACTTATTTATCCTTAGTTTAAGGCATATAGTAGGCACTCAATAAATGAATCAATGATGTTTATAGGTAGAAGGTTTTGACCAAGATGGCGTGCTCATGTTAAAAGATTTTTAAAAACGGATTCAGTAAAGGCATCTATTACAGCAAAAACAATTTAACAGTGTGTTATTCGGTGAACAATATTTAAGTTAGAATACAAAGACATATAATCGGCATATTTTTTTTCTGCTTTTGTTTTAGCTTATGGAGACAGCTGAATATAGTTAAATACACAGTACACCTATCATTTTATTTCATTGTGGATTTCTTTCCATTGTAGGGTATTTTGCCATTAAGCTAAGTGCTGATTTTTCAATTTCTTTTAGTTCTATTTTTCTACTGTATTTAAGTAGCAAAGAGGATTTTCTCTATGCCTCAGGGTATAGTTGCTTGGAAAGAACAAAGAATCACATTTTTGGCCTTTGAGCAATTAATTTGACCTTTGTATGTCAACAGTGCAGACAATAGTCTTTAAAATGATGGCTTCGAATTGCAAGTACCAGCAGCTTAAGAGAAAAAAAATTCCAAAAGCTTGGATTTAAATATCAAGAGCTAAATCCTGCAGGACTTGGAGCAAAGCATTTAGACCACAGAGAGGGTAAAAAAAAAAAAAAAAAAAAAAAATTAGTGATGCCAGAGGAGCAATTTTATTACCAAAAAGAAAAAAGAAGAGAAAATAAAAATTAAAGTCCTTTCTGGACTAGAAAAAAAGAGGGAAGGGAGAAGAAAAAGAGTATAGATAGTATGGGGGTCCCTAAACCTACTTTGGGACTAAAGCTCTGGAGAGTTGGTTGACAGAAACTCCCCCAAATATTAGTAACTGTTGCACTGGTGACTCACCCTGAAACTGGAGGGCAACCCAGTCTAGGGCTCAGCCAATATACCAACACAAGATTTGGGCTATTTAGAATAAGCATTTATTGTCAGAGCACTGGTGATCTGAGAATAGGTTCAAAAACTGTCTTACTTTCTCAGTCCAGCTTAGAGTACTTAAGGGAAAATTAGGGTATTATTCTAGACGCTGTATGATGGTTTCGGGGGCAGGGGATGGAGGAGTGGTGGTCTGTTATGCTTTATGGAGCCTTCCTTCTGGTAACGTGGTCTTCCGGTGGCATTAGCAACCCAAGAGCAAAGATGGGAGTAGTCTAGAAAGAATTCTAGACCAGAAGAATTGTGACTAGTAAACATAAGGGCATTAATTGAAAGTTTCAAGGCAACTTTCTTCAGCAGGGGACGTTCCAAGCTCTGGGTCAAGTTTCAGGGGACAATCTATTGTTAAGGTACAGGGCAAGGAAAAGCGAAGCTGGAGAAGCTGTGAAGCCTCTGCTATAGTGGTCCCAACCGGGCTCTTCCTCAACCCCCATCTACTCTGAAAGTCATGAATCCTTGCTGATTACTTTTCATCAAACTAGTCAGCTGCAGTAGGTAGAAATGTCAGCCAGGCAGATCTAGGTAAAGAGAAAGCTTGCGGTGGACCCCTATCCTTTGCAAGTTTTCTTCAGTTCTCATAAGTACAGAGGAAATAACAGAAATTCTCAATACCATGGATGAGGAACAAAAGAGAGTTAAGAGCTAAGAATCAGTGAGCCTAAAGGGCTACTCTAGCTTGATGCAAGAGAATTCCATAGGTGTACAAAGGTAGTAGGATAAGCAGCTCTAGCTAGGAGTCAGATAAAGGATGTTGTTAAACTTCAGAGGACCATATAGTCAGTGAGAGCCAATCAGGGGCCTGGATCAGCAGTGGCAGAACTCCATGGTCTCAAAGAGTAACTTCTATTTTATCAATGCCTACAGGACAGAAATCAAATGGCAACCATGACTGCAGATGACAGATATGCAACCACATATCAAACACCCTGATTTTAGGATAATACATAAGAACTCAACAGGAAGAAGAAAGCAGGGGTTAGAAAAAACGTGGTGGTGGAAAATCCTGAATTCAACCAAAAGTGAGTAAGCCTGAGACAAGAAGTTGCCAAATTACCTTCAAAAGGCAAGATTATATTTTCTGCTACCAATCAAAAAAGGACTAGAGAGTTGGGTTATGCTTAGTGGTAGACAAATGAGAGTTGCTTTCTTATACACTTGAGCCTGTGACTTGTTACATTGCCTTCTCAGTCAGATATATTTTAAAAACAAAAGCTAATACATACAAAATATATGCTCTCCTATGAACACTTGACAATCCACATTCAAATAATCAAATAATAACCAGCAGGGGGAAGAAAAGATTGTTCTGCAATTACTGGAGCCCCAGCATTTAGTACAATGGTTGACATAAAATACACATGAGTATTTTTGAATAAGTAATTGAATATGTTAATCATTGCCAATCTACATCTGGATAATAACTGCTAATGTTATTGATCACTTGGTTGGTATTAAACTGTTGCCTATATAATTTCCTTTAATTCTCATATATTTATATAGTAGTATTGTTATTCTTATTTAACAGAGTAGGAAATTATGGTTTATAGGGGTAAATAATTTGCCTAAGGTCCCAGAACTGGTAAGTAGTATGTCTGAGATTTAAAAATGCAAAATCCAAAACACTGCAATTCTGAATCTAAATTTTAAAAGTAGTTTTTAATTTTAAGCGATTTTGGAAAGTTTACACCATCATTTGCTCTTACTTGTCATTTACAATTTTTATTTTAGTCCCCTCACTTAGCATTACATCACTTTAGATCTGGGCAAGGAGGTTTTACAGATCACCTAGTTCAGTCCATGGAGTCAACTCATTCAAAGGCAGACAGCAAGCTAGTACAGATGATCCTTGAACCACTCACTCTCAGTAAAAAATCTGTGTGTAACTTCTGACTCCACCAAAATTGAATTGTCCCCTTGGTATTAATAGAGGGATTGATTCCAGAACACCCCATGGATACTAAAATCCATGGATGCTCAAGTCCCCTGTATAGAATCCGTAGATCAATGCATATAGGCAGCCCTTACCATACTCCCAACCTCAGATCAAAAACAATACAGGCATTTATTTTTAAAAATCCACATATAAGTGGACTGGTACAATTCAAACTCATATTGTTCAAGGGTCAAGTGTAATTCTTTCTTTAGAAAAACTCTCTTGCGTTCCTCTTTTTCCTTTAGGTTTTTTTTTTTTTTTCTCACTCATTTTAATAGTTATTAAATTAGCTGAAAACATGAAGAGTAGTGGTGTTTAGGACTGGCAACACAAGATCGGTCAATGAAGGTCGAAGCTAAAATTGGGAAAGCAAGCCCCTCTGCATAAAGATAGTGCTATAAACAATATCGAAATCAATGCTTTTACAGAGCTTGTTAAATGTATCCATTGTAAAGGATTTCTTTATACTGGCATGAATACTACTATCTCTGACCTCTAAGCCATTTTATTGCAAAGCAGATTTTCCTATTTTAAAGGTCTACTTTGTATATAGTAGTATATTTTTATGTTCTGGGCCAACTTGCACAATACCCAAAATATATAAAAATATCAATTGTTTAAAATGATAAATAGGCTTTCCAAATGCTAATCATATACTGCTAGTATTTTCTATTCTGTCATTCAAAAGGTGTTTTTGTTGTTGAGTTTTTAGTGAGCTTACTGAAAAGGCATGGGTGGACAAATGCATGTACTCAGAACTGATGATTCAATGGAATGTGTGTATGAGGAGAAATTATATATTTAAAATACTGAATTATGTCCACAACCATCTATTCTTTAAAACTATTGGGCACCAAGGTACATTGACGAATGGGTCTAATAGCTTGCTGTGGTCATCACCGAAGAATTGGTAACGCACTCTATTATTTTGTTAGACATGCACTTCCAGTGACATTATAGTGCCCATAAAATGGTCTGATAACTTGTAATTGGGATAAAACTAAAGTAATATATTTCAAACTTCATAAAAATGTTTCTTTGGAACTCGCTTTCACATTATTATAGGATTTCACTGCACCGTCCCTTCTTTTTTTTTTTTTCTGTTCAGTCATTGCATTCCATTCTTCTTATGATCCTTAAATTGTTCTTGCAGTTAGTTTTTATTTAAAGACACAGGCTCTATTATTGTATATGGTCAGTTACTTCTTGGCCTAGAGCAACAAATGTGCAGCTGGGGCAAGGATGATCGCATAACAGGGACAAGCTGAGAGTGGGTCACATAACACTAAGGATGTCATTTCATCCTATACCTCTAGCTCTACTTGAGGATATGACTTTTTAAGTATCTTTAATTTATGTTCTTCCCCTTTCTCCAAAAGGCTAAACTGTCAACCTTATCCCTATGTTACAGAGTTTAAATCAGCCCAACATTCAAAAGCACACATGCTCATAAGTGAGAGAACTCTTAAACATAAAAAGCATTTGCCAATGTCTTAGTTTTTGCTCTTTTTGAGCTATGCTTTAGAATTCTTTGATGACTCCTAAAGCTTGAATAATTAATGAAGACATGGATGTGATCAAACAGTTTAAAAGTAATTGGCCAATCTGCTCCTTTTATCTTCTGCAGAAAGAACTATGTACGGGACTACAATACTTGAGAGGCTTTCTAAAAATTCAGAAGAAAGACTTTTTTCTTTCTTGTCTTCACATTTGGTCATTGTCATTTCTTTTTTTCCTTCTTCTTTGCCTCTTCTTTCTTAATTTCCTTCTTTTAAATGATTAAATGATTCCATTTTATCAACTTAAATTAAATATGGACTATAGATGATGAAATACATTGCTCAGCTTTGCTCAAATATTTAAGGAAGCCAAATTATCTCAGGGAGAAGTGCAGATAAAAATTTTTTAAAATTTATTTTGAATGAGGTACGTCTATTTTTAAATGAGAGAGTAGACTTTTACATCAAATGATTATTAAAATACTGAGACCCTAAAACATTTGAAAGAATTTCAAAACTGTAAATAGTATTACTCTCTTCAAGGAAAAGCCCCCAAAGCTGTCGAGGTTTAATAGGACAAAATGCATCATGTTTTGTATACTTTAGAATCAGTCGTTTTGTAAATCTGCAGTCCCCTGAATTGAAATGTGACTTGAGGTCAAAACCTAGTGGGCAATATATGACATTTCCTGAATTCCAGGCCATAAAAATAATGAATACCTATAACTATGTCCACTGACATTCTAAAAAACGCTCAGTACTTTTAGCTGTCCTACTCCTGGCTGTATCTACTCAAGATAAATACCTAGAGCTACCAACTTGAGTTCTAAATTCTGTCCACAACAGAAGCAAAGCAATTGCATGAATGTCATAGTGTTCTTTCTGATCCATTTATGATTATGAGTTTTATGGATTGAACTGCATGTTCCTAAAATTCACATGTTGAAGACCTAACTCCTAGTACCTCAGAATATGAGTTTATTGGGAAATACAATTATTGTCCATGTAATTAATTAAGATGAGGCCATACTGGAATATGGTGAGCCCCTAAGCGAATATGACTCCTGTCCTTTTAATATGGAAAAATTTGGACACAGACACACACAAGGAGTACACCATATGAAGATGAGGGCAGAGATCAAAGTGATGCAGCATAAACCAAGGGACAACAGAGATTGCCAATAACCTCCCAAAAGCTAGAAGAGAGGCATAGAACAGATTCTTCTTCACAGCCTTCAGAAAGAACCAACCCTGCCATCTTGAGCTCAGATTACTAGCCTCCAGGAATGTGATCCAAAAAATTTCTGTTTTTTGAGCCACCCAATTTGTGGTACTTTGTTATGAGAGTCCTAGCAAACTAATACAGTTGTTTAGTAAGACGATATATAAAATTTGATATGATATTTACAAGGTATTGCATGTATATTTATTTGTTACTATGAAGAGAGAAAATCTTTAATCATCCAGTAATTATATCTGAATTGGCAATTCAAATTTTTAGAATCACTTCAGAATCACATTTATATACTCCTTTTGGAGAACAAACTACCTGATGAATAATTTACATTTTAATATCTGGGTCAAAAGCACATCAAATTTTAGGAGTCTATCAAATAGTGATAATAAGAACCTACAATGCAGCTTCAAGAACTGACTAAAGTACTATTGATAGCTATTTCAACTTGTGTCACATCATTTATAACTGAGAAAACTGCAGGAGTAGATTCAGCTTTTATGAAGCCTAAGTCTTATACAACTTTGGAATCTCTATTTAAGAAGACAAGATTACAGTCAAAAACCAGATTTATATGCAACAGGCCCATGTAAGTGATAGGCACTGAAGCTTAGTCTTAATTTCACTTGAAATCTACCACTGGCCATAAGATAGTGATAACACAGCCCAGAGATAATACAATCAGTTTCACAGGGATGAAGTGATGCTTATATTAACAAAATTTTGCTAGACTATCACGGCAAAATAAATAGAAGTTGAAACACAAGGAAAAAGACAGATAATGATGCTCAAAGATACCGCAAGTGTTCTAGACAGATCAATCTGTTCTAATTTCACGTCGGCATTTCTCTACAAGCAAACGTACTGTATAGGCAATGAAAAAGGTTGTGTTAATGAGAAATCAAATCAACTAGCTGGCCAGTTTGCCAATTTAATACAAACAGTAAGTCAAAACAGCTACTGACGTATGAACAATTGATTGATTAGAATATTCCAGTGGTAAATCATATACACACAGCTTCATATACTAACATCTCCATTCTGTAACATTTCCATTCCCTCTGTACAATATTCAGTACTGAGTTTTTTAGAGTCAGCTCAAGACCCTGTGCTATTTCATGCATTTCTACCTCTGTCTTGTTTCTCTATTTCGATGTATGTCTCTTGTCTTCCCAGTAAACTTATTTTTCTGTGTCCCATATGGTTTAGTCCCAGACCTCAACATAATGGGTTCAGGATCCATTACTCTACATTACTCCAAGAATAGTTATGTTCTTAAACCCATAAATGTGATATACAGTCTAAGAAGAGCCATACTTTAAAAAGTCTCCACCTTTCTCTCCTGTTTATTTTCCTCATGTACCAGAAAAGCCCCTTCTCAACATTCCTTCTAAATTATCGAGAAACTTCTCACCCAGTCCTAGTTCACTCACGTATTCCCCTTCTTCCTTCTCTTAACTTGTATAATCAAAGAACTGATCAGCCAAAGGCAAAATCTTTCTAGAAAAGCAGTGGAGAGAAAAAACTAAGAAAACCAACTCTAGTTTCAGGTGGAAGAGAAAGACTGAATAGATTCTATGTTCATAATACGCACTGCTTCTCTTTTCAAAGCTGAAATACTCTCAGACACAAGGAAAACCACCCTATTTGACCTGCTGCCACCTCTCTCACTATTAATTGATTACTCTCCCTTCCTTTTTATTTTTATGACCTCTGTACCTTTAACATGTTTATTGTACTTATGATAATATATCAAATTTTTTAAAGTGGATTTCTGCCAAAGAGTACAAACTTCTTAAATCAGGGGCTCTATATTCTCAGTGCCTAGCACAGCGATGAGCACATAGCATCTTCTCAGGTAAAGTTTGCAAGTGAAATATCTTTACAGATTATTCCAAATGTGTCTATCCTTGGGTCATGTTTCTTTAGAATCTACATAATAATTGGAAATGTGGTGCGCTAACTTTTACAGTGATTGGTATATAGCAGTTGCTCAATAAATGTTTACTGATTGAAAAAATAAAGTTATAAGATCTGAACTTGTGACTAATTAGCCTCCACAAATAGACTTTAAGGTTTTAAGTAAAACTCATTGGAGATTTCTGAATATATAATGTATCTGATACAGGTGTCTAAATTAATTATACAATTAGGTAGTCAAATTCAGTCCAATTTTGGTTTTGGCGATTTTAATGTTCCACAAAGAAAATGAGTTAACATTCATTTACTTTTTTCACAGAAAATAGGAAGGACATTTAGACCTCACCCACATGTACATGGCAATTTGTAATAAAGAATTCCAAACAAATTAAAATACTGACATCACTGCAGGTGATTGCCATTTTTACCATGTTTCACTTCACATTTGACAGCTTTACTCCTTGGATACTGCCAAATAAAGACTATATTTAAGTTACAAAAATAAAGAGTGAAGAATAGCACAATAAACACAGGAAAGAACAAAGCAAAGGCTTTAAAAGAGGAGGAACTTGGAAAGTTCAGAGAAAAGATACATGAGTGTTTCTTAGACAACAGTTAGCAGTTAGTAGACAGGGATAAATTTGTGATAGGATTTCTTAGATTATAACCAGAGGTTTAACTTTATCCTACAGTGTCATGGGAAGTCAATGAAGGTTCAGCAGGGTGTGAGTCATCAAGTTGGATCCACTGGACCCAAGATAGAGAGCTTACAGTGAGATTAGATTTAATAGGAAATACTACATTAGACTCATAAATTGAAAGGGTGCTGAGGTAGTTTGAAAATATAATATACTTGGGGGCTACCATCTTTGATAAAGGGATTTCTACTCTTCCTGTTAACATCTCCCACCTCCACTTTTATTTCCCACTCTTCCCAATACACATATTGATATAACAGGACTAACTGAAAAATGTATATGTATGAATTCTGACTTGAACTCTTATTGTGGGATCTCATCAGCATCAACATATAAAGATTGATTAATATGTATATCCTGTTAAAGCTATAGCCAGATGTGTAAAAATAACAAACATGTACTAATTATACTTACACACTGAAAACAATACTGAAACACACAGAGAAATACTGAACACATTGAAATTACCTAGTTAGTATACAGACAATCATAGCAAGGAAGTGAATAGCAAAACCATCAGAGGACCAATTACAGAAAGGAAGTCGCTTGCCTCAGGTGTATAAACCCCTATTTTCCATGGTCTGCTAGCACTATCTCCTACTATAGTGGTTCATACTATCCTTCTACTCTTCTCACATCTGGCTAGAGGTTCTCAGCTCTCCTGGTGAGCCCTTAAGCTGAATATTATCCACAGGCTTGGTTTAGGTAGGTACAATGAAGAAAAGGCCATCTATAGTTTTATGGTGACTGATGGACCATATAAGGCACCCACTAAGAGTTTAAAGTACTGTGAACTTTTACTCCTGCTTCAAAAGAAGTATGTGTGGTATGTGTGTATGTATGTATGCATGTGTGTATATACATACATGCACACATACATATGAAGTTAATTCTAGATATATTGAATAATACTATAGTGGATAGTTTTTGTAATGCTGAATAATCCGATAAGTAATCTGGAAAAGCTATCTCTGGTCAGTTTCCATGTACCACCTAGAAGCTGGCTCACTGTAGGCATTAAGACACTGTATAGTTTTTGTTTTTTTTTTAAGACATCCTATAGTTTTGATAGTAATCTACCCAAACTCTGTATCAGCTGGATTTCCCTGAAGCTCATTAGTTTCTGACACAGCCTGCCAAAATCTCAGTTTCTACATCTGCTCTCTTACGCCTTCGACTCCAAAACCCATCTTTCAATTTCAGTGGGAGTAATTTAGGAGATGGAGTTTGGTATATTAACTTTTTTTTTTCTCCTCTCAGCTATATTTTGAAGGGACAAAACTATTCCATCTATGAAAGAATAATTTGAATATGTGAATGTGTCTTTTCACCAAGTCTTAGTTCTATTTATGTGGCTTTAATAAACCAAATGTCAATTTTTATTTTCAAAATGCACATATATTTAATATGTGCTAATTAATTAGCAGGTCCTGTTCAGATATAACAGTTCCCACAGGCTCTTTTAGGAAAGAAACCTAAACAAGAGAGAGTCTCTTCATTTTGTTTATCTAGCATTCTGCTTATCTATTTTTAGCAGATTCTTCTTCACTGTTCCCCATTGGACAGGATCAAGGAGCTGAAACTACATTTTATAATGAATCTCTTCAATCAACCTGTTCTTTCCTACCTGTATAAAGGATAACAAAATATCAAGCTGCCAAAGTCATGAAGCCTATTTTCTGTGTAGAATAATGAATCCTTAGGATAGAGTCTCTGAATGCTCCCTTACAATAGCTACATGAAATTGATCAAGCTACATGGAAAAGTAGGTTCATGTACTTTTACATTTCCTCAATGCTTTTCGAAATTCTTTAAATAGGAAGAAGCTCCTGGAAACTGGCCTTCTGTATCTCACAAAGTAAAATAAAACTGAAAGACTGCTGAATATAATCTTAAGTAACATGGTAAAGTCTTCAATATAGGTTGAATGGATCATAATACTGTGCAGTCAGTAGAGTAAAAGTGGGCTGTAGAGGTTACAGGGGTATGGGCGACTTCAGCTCATAGAGTTTCAATTTCTCTCCAGCTTCTTCTGTTTCCAACAATGTAGATATTAACATTTAAATAAAAGAAAACAGAATACCTAATAGCTAATATAGTTATTAAAATAATCTGACATCACTCTGTACAGTATCCTTTAATATCCAAATCTTTACACATTCCAAGAACTACATGAGATTACAAATATATCTAAGTATTATTTACAATTTAAAGTTAGGATACTGAGATTAAAATCCATTAATAAAAGAAAAGGAAGAACATATTCGAATACTATTTCTATTGAATCTTTAATTACTACAACTCAGAAAAATAAGTTAACCAATTTTTAGTACTTTCTGGATTGATCTGACAGCAGAAAATGATTAATAAGACCATTCTCTGGGATGCTTATGCCAGTGGACTTAATGGACCTTCTTGGTATTATGAAAAAATGGCATCAAATAAATTCCCTTTGGGATAAAGCAAGAATCAAATAAAGAGACACTGAGTTTGAAGTTGGTGAGATGTACTGCTGAGTCTTTGGTCCTAGAACTCATGAATATATATATCAGAATTATGGTTCAGAGAAAAGCTACTGTGATGGGAGTTTATTTTTGAAAGTGGACAAATGAGTGTTCAGAATAAAATAACAATTCTATTCTTGAGAATTAACACTCTAGGAAGACAGCCTTTTGTTGCAAATCCTATGAAAATAATTTTATAAAATTTGCTACTAATATAGAAATAAAGAACACTGGACAATTTGCATAAGTTTTGGAGATACATAGGACTAGTTACTTTTCAATGCTAACAACTGTTTTACTTATCTGCCATGAATTTTTAATGATCATACATATGAATTAAAATCATGTATTGAGATCTAAAAATATGAATGATAATTAGAAACTGCTTTTCAGTATAGTTTCATGTTTCTAGGAAGATAACTATGGTTTGACAGTATGTTATTAAAGTCTCTTTATAGATAATATTTTTAACTTAACTTTTTTATTTTACAATGACTGCAAGTGTCTATTAGATCACATTTTCAGTACTATTGTTATTTAAAATCCATTTTATTAAGATTCAGAATGTGTTCTTATCATGGACAGATTTGTTCATATGTACTGCTTAACGCTTTAGTGTATGTGCCCATGTACTACTTACTAGTTAGTACAGACTTAGTATAAATGGAGAAAAGCATTTTAATTCTAAATGTGAAATCTTAAAATTCTATAGTTCAATTTTTTTGTTTTTCTTATTTAATATATATCATATATATAATACATATATAATAAATACATGTTGTACATACATTTAAATATTTGATACTTACAATAACATATTAAATAAATACATAAGCACTATTCTAAATGTTTTAAAAGCATTAACCTATTTAATCCTCATAACAATCCCCTAAGATAGATAATGTTATTTATTTGACAGATGGAAGCTGAAGCACAGAGAAGTAACTTACCCAGAGTTATTTAACTAGCGAGTGGTAGGGCTGGGCTTTTACATTTCGGTAGGCTGTCTCCAGAGTCCACAATTATAATGATGACACTATGTTTCTCAAGATACCACTAAGTAGCTTATGTTATAGATTTAGCTTCTATAGTCCTCTAAGTAGTAGAATGAGTATTTCAGACTATTTCAGGAATGACAGTGCCACAGAAGACCTCTTCGTATCTTCTCAAATCACTTTATCTCTTTCTTCCAAACAGGTAATCATTATTCTGACTTCTAAAACCAGAGATTAGTTTAACTGTTTTTTTAATTCTTTATATGTATCTATCATATTTATCTATTTGTATCTGGTTGTAGCAGTGTTCTCTTCATTTTTATTTCTATTCCAATGCATAAATTTATTATTTCAATGTGACCATACCACATTAAAAAAAAAATCCTTGCTATTATTGATGGATATTTGGATTATTTCTAAATATTTTAGCTAAATAAATAATGTTGCTATGAACCATATTGGTTTCCTAGGGCTACTGTAACAAAGTCCCAAACACTGGTTGGTTTAAAACAAATTGATTATCACACAGTTCTGAAGGTTATCGGTAAGGTTATGTTCCTTTTGAAAACTCTCAAGGAATCCGTCCTTGCCTTCCTCACTTCTGGAGGTTTGTGTGCAATCTTTGGCATTCCTTGGCATGTAGATGCAACACCCCAGTGACATGACCATCTTCTCCCTGTGTGTATTCACATCAACTTCCTTCTGTGTGTGTCTGTCTCTGTGTCCAAATTTCCCCTTTTTATAAGAAAACCAGTCATATTTCATTGGGCTTACCTACTGACATCTCTTTAAATTGATTACCAGTGCAAAGACCCTATTTCCAAATAAAGTCACATTCTGAGGTACTATGAGTTAGGGGTTCAACATATTTTTTTGTTTTGTTTTTGTTTTTCAATGAAATATAATTCAACCTATAACAAAATTCTTGTATATGTCACATGTTTATTGATCTATCTATATTTAGTAACTACCTTTTCAAATCTACCACAATATTATACATTTTTTGAAAATGTTGACTTCAGGTCTGAAGATTTTGCTAATTTCACTTATTAATCTAACAATTTTTCTGTAGATTCTTTTGTCCTGTCCTTATATACTACCATGTCATTTTTTTCCCTAAACCCTTGATATTTGTTTCTTTTCATTTTATTAATTGGCTAGGTCTTCTAAATACAATGCTAAACAGAAGTGGCTATAATGAAATCCTTACCTTGTTCTGGTTCTGATGGAGTAAGTATTAAGCATTTCATCATTAAGTATAATATCAAAAATACTTTGTCAGATTGGGAAAATCTTTCCTATTATTAGTTTAAGAGTTTTATTTTTTAATTACAAAGGATGTTGAATTTTATCAAATTCCTTTTCTGTATTTATTGAGATGAACTTCTCATTTCTTCTTTTATTTTGCAAATATGGTAAGTTATATTGATTTAATTTTTGAATCTTGCATCACTGAAATAAACCCAATTGAATCATTATGCATTATCCTGTTTATATGTCATAGAATTTGGTTTGCTAATATTTTGGGTAAGATTTTTGCATTTATGTAATGAGAAAGAGTAGTCTGTAATTATCTTTTCTTGTCAGGTCCCCATTATATTTCGATTAGATTTGATTAAAAAACCATTTTACAGTCCACCTCAAAGTAATTTATATTGAAAAACTGTTTATCACAGACCTAAAATCATAAATATTTTTTAATGACATTATAGTCCTTTGGATTGTGAAAATCAGTCATCTATAGAATTTTACAAAGATTGACATCATTCCAGAAAGCACAATTTAATGGCCCTTGAGACTCCAAATGAACAACAAATACATCACTCTCTGTTCCTTTCTACCTTCTTACTATGCTTTATATATCTTCTAGGCACTTATCGCCAACTAACATTTTTTTTTTTTTTACACTTACAGCATCTGGTCTTCCTAGGTGGTCTCCCATCCAAGTACTAACCTGGCCTGACCCTGCTTAGCTTCTGAGATCGGACGGATTGGGCATGTTCAGGGTGGCACAGGGTAGACTAATTAACATATTATACATGTTATTTGTTTGGATGTTTATTAACTGTCTATTTTCCACTGCTGGAATATAAGCTGCATAAAGTAGGGTCTTTGGTTTACTCTAATGCTTTAAACAGTGTCTGACGAACACTAAACATTTAATAAATGCTGAATAAATGAACACATTAATCTCATATTGTATAATCTAGCTTGTCTATATGTATGTATATTTTATTAAGTTTATAAAGTGTATGCTAAATTAATTTGCTTACTTGATTGCTTTTTTCCAGTCATGAAAAACAAATATTTTTGACAAAATACAAATGCTACACAAAATGGCATTGTGAGTTAAAAGCCAGTTTATTAATCTCGTTATCTTTACCATGGAATGGCCTTCTGCTCCCATTCTCTATAAGGAACACAACCCTGCCAGTTATATGTCATCACGTCAAAACTCTAGCTGACAGGACAAAACAAAGAATCACCAGTCAACACTTTATATCGTGGAGTTTACAAATATGTAGGAATAAAAATTCAAATAAATAAAAGTCTTCTTTTGAGAATCTTAATGTGACAGTTTTGTTCTTTACTATTTGCTCTACTAAGTAATATTATAACTCAACAAGGGTGCTAAAGACTATTTATAAGTTTTCAAAGTAATGCCTAGGGGAGGCCCTACATTAAGTAATAAGTCAAGAGAATAAATGAGCTTCTGTACTTTTGTTTTTACTTTTCTCCAGGATAATAAAGAATAATTATAGACTATCCCAGATAAAGATGCATGATATTAATGAAGCCCTGAGTAGGTACGTTGGCTTTGATCTTTTCCTTCTTAAGCATGCCTCCTCTTTTCCTTAAAATTTGCCCTCTCATTTCTAGAATGTGAATGTCTCCTGTTTTTGTTGGTCATTAGATTGACAAAAGGGAAGTGTAAATAAATTTGCTTGCATCCAAAGGGCTACTGCCACAACATAGTGGTGTTATTTTTTTCATATAATGGAACATAATAGTAGTTAATAGTTATACAAGAAGGTACACATCTTACTGAGACCAAGTGAATAGCGTTTACAGAAAAATATTTTCAAGACCACCCTATTTATAAATAGCATGTATATTTCTTAATGTATATGTTGAATATAGCCATATTTATCAAATTTATTCTATTTTTGATATCTTAGCATCTTATTTCTTTTCCAAAAAACAAACAAACAAAACTCTACAGCTCCCTGGACATATCAATAAAACCAGGACATAAGTAACATTTCCTTGAGGAATTCATTAAAATATTTGTTTGACTGTAAGAGATGGAGTTGCTGCATTTATAGGGGCGAGGCTTTCTGAAGGCAGCCAGCTGAGGTGTGATTGGGAGCAAAGTGTTTTCTTGCCTTGAAGCAAAACCTGTGACTGACTTGGAAGTAACAGATGATTTCCGCAGGCAATGTCATTGAGCTTTTCTTTCACAAAGGTCATTGTGAGAAAGGCCCATAGAGATGGAAAGAAGTAACCTTATTGAAGGGAGGAAAAAAGAAATCTAGTCACATCTTAATTAAATTGTTCACTTTCCCTTTATGTGATGTAAAGTTATTTTTTATCATGGCATTATTCTGTTTTACAGTTTAATCTCAAATACTTGACAATATTTTTTAGGTAATTAAAAATAATCTATATTTGCTTTTTGGAATGCTTTCTAAAATACATTTGAATATACTCATCTTTGATTTTGTTATGAACACTTTATTAATCATATCAAAAATACATACTCAAGTTCAATAGACTGATTTTTTTCTCTTACTTTCCTCTTTCTTAATACTTAAATATTTCGTAAATACTTTCTTCTTCACATTCCAGAACGGAAATAAAATCTTAAGATTCATACAAAGGACTAAGAGCAGTTAGCAGGTACCTCCAAAATAACTGTAGAATGCTGTGCCTGGAAAAACAAGCTATCTATTTTTCTTTTTATGTATGTATGTATGTATGTATGTATGTATGTATGTATGTATGTATGTATGTATCTATCTATCTATCTATCTATCTATCATCCATCTATCTCTATGCATAAAAGACTCTCCCTCTTGAGAATCATTTAGATACTTTACTTTAGTCTATTCTGTTCAATTCTTTATGTGTTCTGTCAACACATAAAGAATTGAACAGAATAAACCAAAATGCCAATACAAATTTGGAAAATGTTCTTGTGGTCAATTATGCTATGAATAATACACAAATAAAAATCAGAGTGTTGAGTTCATATTATAACATTGTAACTCCCATTTATTGCACTTGACGCTTCATATCTATTAGAGCATCAATTTCCTGCAATGAATCTTTAAATAAATATTTCCATTCATATCCAGGTCAGAGATTTGATGGTTTAGATTAAGGAAAATTAGGTAACTTAAGGTTATTCAAATAATAATCAGAAAAACTGAGTTTCTAATTTAGGATTATTTGACTTTAACATCCCCTATTCATAACCATTATTCAGTGTTCCCTTGTCCTTCTTTATATCAGGTGAATTTTGATTCTACTAAACATAAGGACTGGCTGCTACTAGCACACAAAATGCTTTTTTTTTTTTAAGATATAGGTTGAATTATATTTTTCTTCTTAATTGGAATGTCATGGAACTTTCAGATGGCCAAATAAAATCTGCTGCAGGAAAGAACAATTTTAACTTCTTAGAAAGAAAAAAAGGCTATTTTAAATAGTATAAATTTTATTCTTGCCTAAAAAGAATGTTTATTTCACTGAGGCCAAGAACTTTCATTTTTATTGTTTATTTTTAGGTTACCATATTTAAGAAAATAACTGAAGCAGTGCAATAATGGTATTATATGATTATCCCCTTGATGCTTTGGGTTTTTCAACCCATTATTTTAAATAGAAAGACATATATGTTTTAGAAATCACGGACTTTTGGTACCTAATAATGAATTCCTCATATAAATCATTTAAGTGAACTATGTTTTAGAAAGTCTTTCTCTTTTAGTTTGACTTTTCTTAGAAATTACATTGAAGAATAAAAGTAAAATAATTAAGTTCTACTTTTAAATAAATTCATTTATTATTAACATGTTCAAAAAAACTCAGGAAAAGTGTCACAGAATGAACTTACCCTTTTGTCATATTTAGAAGTTTGTCCCCTGAATAAGATACCTCCTTTAATATCTTTTAATTAACTATTAGAGACAATACATAGGCAGCAAGGGTTTAATGAATATTTATTTTTTATAATATACTATGGTGAGATAAAGATTACTATTAGAAAAGCTTATATTGAAAGAATTTTTAGAATGGTGAACATGAAACAGTCAACAGAGCTAACTACATTTAAATTATTATTATTCCTATCTCCTCACTGCAGTTAATGACAAAATTACACCAACCTTTAGCTATCAGATGGTTTTCAACTCCTCTCTTCAGTGCCCAAATGTAGATCAAGAGGAGTATAAATTGCAAGTCAAAGATGAATATAGTTGCCAACTTTTAGGGAGAAAATAATTTGACTACAGAAAATGGGAGTGGATGAATTTTTCTCTTAATAGAAGTTTAGGTAGTCCAGAGAAAGAACAAAGGTCTTGAAAAGGCTTATTACATTTGCCATTTTCTCTCATTAATTCTGAGTTAGCAATAAGCATGAGAATGGCTAACACAGTGGCATTCAGACTTTATCACACAATCTAGTGGTGTGTTTGATTTGGCTCATACCAGCTCACAAGAGCTTGATTGCTAAACATTCAGGAATGCCGTAAAACAGTGGTTAAAAATGGCCATTATTAAACATTACACGATTTAAAATAAAATGAACTATATTAAAAATAAAGGTAATAAACATTCAAAATGTATCAAGTTCTAATAAATTTACTATATGGTCTTTACATTATTTACATATCTTACATCGTTCAGTTGAAATACTATATAATGGTGTACACTGCACATCTTGCCCAACTCTACCTTCAATAGTGTCGCATTGGTAGCTTGGCATCTGATAAGGGTAGGAAGGTGGTGTAGTATTTACACCATGGAAAGTGGCAAACTATAAACCAGAATAGCTTGCTCCTAGACAGCTAGTTGTTAAGCATCTTATATTTCAACACAGTAGCATATACATATTTATGCATGTAAATATACATTCAAATCAAAGTTTCACATTGCTGCATGCTATTCTATTCTCTATATTAAATCTAACACAATTTAAAAATCTGGTCACATTAAATAAAGTAACTTCTACAATCACATAAAAGGATACCAATCTAAAGAATGAAAAACAAACCAATCTAAATAGATAAGCATTTATCTCATTTAAAATATACTCTAGACAATAATCCTAATGGGAAAATATACTTGCAAGTAATGCCTCCGATAAGGGTCTAAATATCCAAAATATACAAAGAGCTCATACAACTCAATAACAACAAAAAACCAAAAGATCTAATCAAAAAATGGGCAGATGACTTGAACAGACACTTCTAAGAAGACATACAAATGGCCAAACAACATATGAAAGGATGCTCAACATAATTAGCTATTAGGGAAATGAAAATGAAAACTACAATGAGATACTATCTCACACCTATTAAAAAGTTGTTAGCAACAGGACAAGTAATAACAAGTGTTGAAAAGGATGCAGAAAAATAGGAACCCTCATATACTGTTTGTGGGACTGCAAGTTGGTACAGCCACTATGGAAAACAATGTGGAGGTTCCTCAAAAAACTAAGAATTTATCTACCATATGATCCAGCAATCCTTCCACTGGGTATTTACCCCAAAGATTTGAAAACATATATCCGAAAAGATATTTGCACACCAAAGTTCATAGCAGCATTATTCACAGTCGCCAGTACATGGATGCAACCGAAGTGTTCTATAATAGATGACTAAATAAAGAAGTTATTGTACACAGATACAATGGAATGCATAAGATGAGATGAAATACTGCCATTTGTGACATGATGGACCTTGAGATAATCATGCCAAGTGAAATGGGCCAGGGAGGAAAAACTGAAAACCACATAATATCACTTATATGTGGGATATAAACCTAAGAGCAACAAATGAACAGGACAAATAAACAGAGACTCATGGACATGGACAATAGACTAGTGGTTACCAGAGGGGAAGAAAAGAGGGAGAAGGTATATGGGGTAAAACAGGTCAAATATGTGGTGACAGAAAGAAATCTAACTAAGGGTGGTGAACACACAATGAAAAATATATATAACTTACTGTTAAATTGTACACCTGAAATTTACTGGATTTTGTTAACTAATGTCACCATAAGAAAAATAAATAAAGCAAGTATAAAAAGAAAGAAAAGAAAATACCAAGACAAAAAAAAATGGTTTAGAATATGTATATATACATATGTGTGTGTGTGTATACATATAAACACACTCTAAGGAATGACATTTTACAACTTTTAACATGCTTTTGAAAATTTTTCACTATCAAATAAATATACTTTATATGCTTGGTATGGGGTTGACTTTATGGCTATATCTGTAATACATTTCACATTTTTCCAATTAATTAGTAGCTAGGTAGTTTGAGGGTTTGTCTCTAGCTCTACATGTAGCCTCTGATTAGTCAACAAACAGGGGTTCTCAAGTTTTAATGTGCAGAGACTTTCCTGGAGGACTCTATTAACATACAGATTACTGGGGCCTTCCCTTGGAGTTTCCTAATTCAACTGGTCTAGAATGAGGTCTAGGAAATTACATTTCTAATATATTCTAGGTGCCATTCTCAGGTTCAGGGACCATACTTTGAGAATTGTTTGGCTAGGTTACCCAAGGTAACTCCAGACTACCTGCCGCAGTGATTCATTCAAGATTCATTCAAAATGTACAGCTTAAGCCAGGACTATTCCCCTAGCAACAAGGATTTGCTCAAGAAATGGATGTATGAAATAGTTCAGACCAAAGACATGTAAGGCATGTTTGATGATGGCTCCTGGGAAAGCAACTTCATTTATGGGCCAAATTTTCAAAGTCACTTTCTTTGCCTTTGATCTACTTATAAATGTGAAACAAGAAGTACAGTGGGCATTCTATAAAGAGCCTCATGATGAAACCTACACACAGAGAAGGCAGAGCCACAGAAGGAAATAGAAATGAACTTAATTCCTGAACCACCTCTGAATTTATTTAGCTAATAGAAACCCTCAGAATTCTCAATATTTCTAAGCTGGTTTGAGTTAAATTTTCTTTCCCTTATAGAGAAAACCATCTTCACTAATACACCTATACCCTTGATGAAGCGAAATATTTAAAAATCTCTAGAAATATATACAAAACCATTATGCTTTTTACAATAATCTCTATGAACTGAGATTGTAGGGAACCCTTCATAAGTGGATGCAAAACTAATACTCTATCTTGCTGCTGTTAAGGAAAAATATGCACATCACATTCTAACCAGGAATCTGAATTTTGCATTCCAAGAAAAAAGCAAAAACAAAGAAAATAAACAAGGTCATCTGATTTAAAGTCCCCCAAATAAATGAAAACTTAAGTAGTACATACTCTAATAAAACATTTTAACCTCTGGCTGATGCAATGCTGTTTTCTTAAGATATGTCTTGATCAAATATAATCATATTTTTGGAGGATGGGGGAATATTAAATTCCCACTATGAACAGACTGATCATAAATCTGGTAACCTTTGAAATTCGGGAAGTTTTTTTTTCTTGACAGACCAATGGGCTTATATGTGATGAACCAGTCCTTTCAAAGTCTGACTCTCTTCCAAAGGCTTAATGGGAAATTGTCTTTTTTTTTTTTTTTTTTTTTTTTGATAAAATGATTCTGTCTCTCAGCCTCCACTTTCTATACCGGGATCAGCAAACTATAGCTCACAAGCGTGTACTTTTGTGGATGCGGGAGTGCACTCTCTCTCTCTAAACACACGCACGTGCGCGCGCACGCGCGCACGCACACACACACACACACACACAAATATAATCTTCCAGTCTATGCCTTGCTTTTTCACTTTCTTAGTGGTATATTTTGATGAACCAAAGTTCTTTACCTTAATATAGTCCTATTTATTATTTTTATTTTATTATTAGCACTTTTGTTTCCTATTTAAGAAAACCTTGCCTATTCCATGGTTAGCAAGATGTTTTGTGTGTTTTCTTCTGAGAATCTTATTGTTTTAATTATCACACATAGATCTGATATTATCTGCAGTTGATTTATATGTATAGTATGAGTTAGGTGTTAGATTTATTTCTCTAATATTCAATTGATGATTTATTGAAAAGATCATCTTTTCTTCAATGCACTGTATGGTCTCTGCCATAAATCAGGTGATCTATATATGTGTTCACTGGACCTCATTTTTAAGGAAATGTGACGAGTTGAAATCTTTGACTCTGTAGATATTTATTCAGAGTAGAACATTTAGAATAATCCATTAAGAATAAAGGCCTGAGATTGAATTAAGTCAGTCCCTCCTAAGAGCTTCCAGAGTAGACTTCTACTGAATTTACAGCACACCTAAATTTTGTATTTCACCAATATTAGAAATAAAGAGGAGTGACATAGGGAAGGGAGGGAGGACTGGCTTGAGGCCAAGGGAGGCTCTGACCCCAGCACAGTGTACCAGTAACCTTGTGTGACGTGATCATTAACTTTAAAAAACGCAGCTGACTGTTTTCTGAGACTTGTCCTTAGAATGTGAGAAGAGCCACAAAGATATTGCACGGGCTATTCAAAGTTGTTGGGTTTATGTTGAAAGCTATTGTTCCACTTTAGCGTGGCAGAAAAATAAAATTTCAACAATTCTTTTTGTATTTTTTATTTTTATGATGAGTCTTCTTATCAATGGATAGAGACCAGCTAACGTGACAATGAGAGGAAAACTGCAGAGACTCAGCTTCTATCAGAGGAGATTACACCTCTCCATTCACAAGTGCCCTTTCCCTCAGGTCTTCTCTAGCTAACTTCATCCAGTCTGCCAGATAAAAAGAAAAGGAGTGAAGGAAGGATACCTACCCACCCACACAATGGTCTGCTTGCTTAGAAGTTTCTGTATGAAAAAGAATCGCTTGAAAGCACCTGGGGTATCTTATCAGTTTCACAGGATTGTCTTCTTATTTTCTTTTCAGAGGGAAGATAACAAATTCAAAAGCAATTACAGGCTGAAGCACAATTATATACCTGCATAACAAAAATCTCTCATCTTTCTGCACGTTATAATTCTTAAATGGGTTAAAAAGAAAAATACTTTGTAATGTCGGAATTCTCTACTAGTAAAAGTGCAAGAATTTAATTTTTTTCATAGTCCTATAAGTCTTTAAAAATATTACAATAACTTCGTATATGTTTGAGCAATTATTTTTTAAAAATGCTAAATCTGAAATCAATTCCATTGACTATTTGGCTTTGCATAACTGGGAGAAAATCTTTGGTTCATTGATTATGAGAGAGACTAAGATTATGGAGAGACTAAGAAACAAGCTATTAATTGCTATGACTTTTATACCAAAGACTTTAATGTTTATGAAAGTTTTTTTTAATATACATTTAAAATTGTAAAAGAACATTTGAAATATTAATCATAGTTCATTTATTTTAAAACTGAAATGTCCATTTCTGAATCCTTTTCTCATCATGTAATTACAGGAAGCTAATGTTTGATTTCCTTCAAAGTTCTGTTTTATGTCCTTGATTCATTCGTATAGTTTCTTAGAAAAGCCCAACTAAAGTTGGCATTTAAAGTTCCAAGAGAGGCAATATCTCTGTCTAACATATATGAGTGCTCTTCATTTTGCTAGGTTCTGTTTTGGTGCTGTTCAACTTGTGGTGGTGAAGCATGTTTAAAAAAATCAGAAAGAATTTAGCGATATTAAACTATCCCGTCTAAATCTGAATTGTATTATTTGGTGTTCCCAAGTTCTTAAATATGCTGTTTATTTGTATTTATTGGCAGACTTAGCTCAGTGTCATAGAGTTTCTATTACTTTACCGTAAGTTACTTCCAGGTATGTTGTATCTTTTTAAAAAAATTTATTTTATTAGTAGTTTTGAGTATACGGTACATTGGTTAGGCATTTATATAGTTTATGAAATGATCTCCATGATTACTCTTTCTCTCCTCTGGCTCTCCACCCAGCCATTATATTACTGCTGACTCCATTCCCTATGCCGAGCTCCCCATTCCCATGACGATCAATCAACTGCTAATTTGAAGTTGATTCTTTAAGCCTTCACCCCTTTCTCCCAGCCCCCACAACCCCCCTCCCCTCTGGCCATCACTGGATTGTCCTCTATATTTGTGGGTCTGTTTTCGATTATTTGTTCTAAAAATTTATATCTTGACTAGAAATTTTACTTTGTAAACACTGTGGAGTGGGAGAAGCCATAAACCATTAACCTTTATTTTGCTAAAAGGATGGGATTAATATATATAAAAAACTGATATAGAAATTTTAATGTCAAGGAGTTTGCTACCTTTCATAACTTATTATTAGTGTCTTTTGGGATGGAAGGTGTTTATATAAAGCACTGTATCAAATTTACATACAGACAAAAGATATTTTATAAAACGTGTTACTTCACTATTAAAATTGAATATTTGGGGGAAATTCTAAATGATTTTCTGGATAAATTATACTTCCTTTGCACAAATGCATTTCAGTAGGAACAAACTATTACAAATTATATTTATTTTTAAAACATGTACTTGTTGATATGTTTATACATTTTGTACAAAAAAAGAAAAGCAATACTTTATACAGTTTAGATACTTCTCATTGAATATAAGCCTATACTTTTTCAAATACAAATTCTCACATTCACAGAAAAAGTTAAAATCCAGCATACCATTGTTAGGTAGTTATAAATTCCTGCTCATATCACTTCAATAAAAGACTCCATGATTTGAGGAGAAAAAAAGAGTAGAAGACTGAATTCTGCTGCAAGAGGAGAGGGCAATGGCATCTTATTTTGTCCCCTATATGAAGCCTGTCAAAATCAACAAAACTAAAAAATATATACATATAATAAATATATAATATATCATATATACCATATATATAAATGAAATAAGGAAATTGCCTTATCCCCCAAACAATATTAAGTATATGTTTTCAAACCTGGTGAAACTTGGAAACCACTGAAAGCCAACATTAATCCAGTCAGAATTTCCCTAAAAGCAAGCATCAACATTATGAAAAATCCAACGTAGAAGCACATTTTTCAGAGGTTCTCAATTTAAAGGAATCAGGGAAAAAGTAGGAAATGTTTCATGCATGGAACCCTATGTGTGGATAGGTTTTTATTTGAAATGCTGAACTTACATGCAAAAAATTCTTGCAAATGTTGTTAGTAAGCTGTAATAAAGGGTTGATGTTTTGAAACATGTTCTTCAAGGAGAGATTCCCCTGACTTATTGCTGTCCTTTATTTGGTCTTAGGTACAGTATATGTCTCTGGATCCTTGGGGTAGGTGAGGCCTGAATGTTGCATGGAAATGGCAAGTATTCAGTACATGTATGTTAAATTGACTGTTTTTAGCATGGTAAAGACTAACATTTATTAAACATGATTTTCTCATGTGAAAACCTAGTATTACAATGACAACTGCCATCTTACTTCTGAGGGATGTGCTGAGTAGCAAATGAGATAACAGATGGGACTTTGGTTTATTATTACAAAATCTTATTTAAGGGGGTTATTATTTTTAACATTGCTTTTCTCTCTTAGCATATTCAGTTTTCCAGGAGAACAAGGTTGACACTTAACTAAGCAGATGATATTTACCTGAGGCACAAATCCAAACCAAATCTCTCCTGCTGTATAATTATATTTGAGAAATTGGTCTCTGAACTTTTAAAGCATTTTTCCTTCCATATATTTCCCCAGATTCCTTTTTCTTTTCTCTTCTCTTCTCCTGAAATGATGTTGATTCTAGGTCTTCCAGGGCTGGCAGTTAATAGAGTGGAAGGGCACTGGGTGGGAAGGACTGGGATGGAAATGGCTACCTGTGACAGTGAATTTTATGTGTCAAGTTTATTGGACGATAGAGTGCCTAGATACTGGGCTAATCATTTTTTCTGAGTGTGTCTGTGAGGGTATTTCCAGATGAGATTAGGATTTGAATTGGTGAAGTGAGTAAAGCAGATTGCCCTACCAGATATGAGTGGGCATCATCCAATCCACTAAGAGCCTGAATAGAACAAAAAGGTGGAGGAAGGGAGAATTTGTTGTCTCAGCCCGACTGCTTGAGTTGTGTTATCAGTCTTCTTCCACCCTCTGGCTGGGACTTAAGCCATCTGCAACCCTGGTTCTCGGTCTTTGGACTTGGACAGAATTACACCATTGGCTTTCCTGGATCTTCGGATTTCTAATGGTACACTGTGGGACTTTTCGGCCTCCATAATCACCACGTGAGTAAATTTCTTAATAAATACCTTTATATATATATATATATAATCTCTGGCACTATTTAGGCAATGTTCAGGCCTCAATCACCCCTAAGGATCCATATATTTAGTTTTGTTGATTTTGGTGGGCTTCAAGATAGGGGAGCAAAATAACAATGCCATTGTTCCATCATATGTATATACTACTGGCTCAGTTCTCTGGAGGAACCTGATTAAATTTGCTATCCATTTTAAGTGATATTGCTCTAAGTAAGGGCTTATCCAGAGGTCAGTCTTGACATCCACTTGAAGATTTTTGGCTCTGTCCGTAGTTTACACAAACACACATGCACACATACATACATACATGCAATATTCCTGTCATTATTATTATTATATCTGATAACTGCGGTTTATATGCGGTTGTGTGTTGAGAATATATAAATATAACATAGACATGATTATGATATTAATAAAACTTTAGTGCACAGATACAAAAATCATAGATAATTTTGGATAAGTCTTTGGTGTAGATAAATAAAACTCTAATGATGCAAGAAGATTCTAGTCTAGACTACTTTTAAAAAAATCTGTAATCTGTATGCCAAACAAATAGAAGCTGAAGCTCATTTAAAGTCAAGGTAAATTACAGCTGTTATTTCTATGGAGGTATCAGTCCTATCATTCTGACAGAAAGGAAAATTCAATTAGTCTGACAAAACTTTACAAAGAAATCCTGATTACTAACTCCTTCCTTTTACATGTTTTCAAGATGATGTGTTGTTCAAATTTCCATTGAGTTTAATGATACTAAAAGTTTACCCCCTCCAAAAAAAGAATAGTACTTGGTCAATGATTTCTTCACTTAAAATAGAAAGTCAGTTAAACACTCCATCTGTCCTTGTCTAGTTTTCAAGTTGAAGTGTCTTTGTACATATGATTTCAATTTCATGTAAATACTTTTACTTAAATGACAAAAAATATAGCATTGTTCTATTACTCTAAACCAAAATGTCTCTATTTAATTTCATTTCAGTTTGTCTTCAAATATAACTCATGCATCAGCTTTGTGAAAATTAGCAGAATGTATACATTGCATTTCATATATTCATCTGATTGATACTGAACAAATGATTTAGGAAATATAAAGTCGGCAGGGCTGTCAAATAATTTGGAAATAAGGCTTACTCTCCAAGAAAGAAATTTAAAAAGCAAGAAATATAACAGGAAATATCAGACAGATATAAAGAAAATCTATTCTAAGGCATAAACTATGAAGTGAACCGAGGAGGAGATACTGAGACATCCACTTTCAATCAAGGGAGAGGAGAATTTTAGGGATCTGGAAATAGATGATTAAGGTAAACATGAATAAGTGAATAATGTCTAAGTCTTTGTGTGAAATCGTTTTGAAGAATAAGGAAAAATAAGAGAGGTGGGATAGTCTGCCTTACTGTAGAAAATAGGAGTGAGATCTCCTCTGGTGGTGTACCTATCAGGCTTGATTAGGAGAGCCACTCGGGTTATTAACCCCTTCCCTTGAGATTCTACATACCCCAGGCAAGCCACCCACCTCATTCTGGCTCCCTATACAGACCTCTCTTCAGGAAGGAGAGTGTGCTGTTCAGCTAACATTGGGATTTGATCTATATGAAATTATAACTGTCAGTGTAAATCAGTTATCCTCAATGTGGCTGCATATTAAAATCACTTGGGAAATGTGAACAACTACTGATGTCAGAACCATTTGAGACCTAGTAAATCTGAACTTCCTGAATTTGGTCTGAACTATGAAATTCTATAAATGATTCTCATGGCACTCAAGATTAAGAACCAAAGCGATAATTAAACCAGCAATTATATATCAGCCTCCTGTCTCTTTTGTTATTGTATGTCATCTTTTCATGATCAAATTCTATGTGAATTAGCAAAATTGTGACTTTGGATTTGCAAGGTTGAAGATCAGTCTGTGGACTTTTTGCTTCTCGAAGTTTGGTTTTCTGAACCAGCAGCACTGGCATTATCTGGAAGCTTTTTAGAAATTTAGAATCTTAGGGCTGTTCTAATGACTACTGAATCAAAATCTATATTTTAATAAGATATTTAGTTGATTACTTTCCCATTAAAGTTTGAAAAACCCTGTGATTTAACATTTCCAAAGCATAAATCTTACACCTGTATATCTGAAAGATGCTACAAAATGTCCATTTCTGGGCTTTACCCAGACTGAAAACAATGAGTGTGCAGCTAGGCAGCTCACTGCTATGACTTCTTTGCCTCTTCTGTCTCTTTTATTATCAATAAATAGTTCAAATGCTCCTGAGAGACACAGATAATATGATCATGAATTGTTTACAGAGTATGAACTATTTTAAAATTAATCATCTAGTCCAAAAATATGAGAAGAGTAGTAATTCTCTCTTTGATGAATCTATGCTGTTATTCAGCCACTTAGAAACCAGCAAGGCAATAAAAACAGTAACTAAAAATAAGTAGAAAAAATATTTTTAAAAATGATTTTACATTAAAAAGAAATGTGTCATTGAGTTATGGCTATTCATGCAGCTGGTAGGGGCTCTATTTAGAGAAAAATAAACCATATAGCATTCAGATGGAACTGGTCATTGTACCACAACATTCTGAATAATGTATGAGGGATCCAGGGAACATTAATTTGAATGAAAGAATATTCTGAATAACATTCAGTTTTTAATTCACGTCAAAATTGAAAACAATATTACTGCTAAATCATTCATTCATTTTTGTTTATATTCTGAAGGTTGCATGGCTGAGAGTTTCTCCCAGGAAAAGGATGAAATGCTTTAGGAATTAAATTACCCACTGCACATTCATTTTTCTTTCTTCTTTGGTAGATAAAAGTCCCTATATGCTACATTCTTATAGAGCAAAGGAATAAAAGATCCTTTTATCATTTAGAGGAGAAGTTAAAGGTGGAAAATACCTAGTCATCAAAAGAGTTCGTGGTCCTGACCCACGGAGTATTTCCGAAAGAGCTACAATTAGAGAATGACTTGAAAACAAGCTTTGCAGGTATGATTCCCCCAAACACAATTGCTTGATAACAAAATAGTCATGTTTAAGATGCCACACCATGACCTCTTCCCAGTATAGTCCCCTCCTTAAATCATATCTGTAATGTTTTTTTTTTTTTAATAACTTACAAGATGCAGATATGAGGAGGGGTCACTATCATTATTTGCTAGTAGTGTCAAAAGAAGGATGGATTCTCTCCCCTTTACAAACTCTGGCAATGACTTTTGTTTGAGTAGGATGTGAGAGCATCTGTCTGAAAACTTTGATCAGAATTCAGGAAGTGAAGACAAAGCAGCTGATATTCTTCCTGAGAATCTCTGCTTCTGAATGTGTTATCCTGGCAGATTTTCAATATATCTCTTCAGTAAAAGTTAAAAATGTGAAATAGAGAAGCCATAAATAGCAAAATATCCTACTTCAACTACTTACAAGTAATTTATAGAACTGGGTATCAGAATCACAGTTGTCCCAAGTGATTATTTTGTAAATATTAAAAGACACCTTACATTAAAAAAAAAAGATGTATTGCTTTTTAATAATAAAATATCAAAATTCAATAATCTTGATGATTAAAATCAGAAGGGCATCTGATTATATTTGTTCATCCCAAATCTCATTGAAATGTTAGAATGGAAATAAAAGTAAGACTTAGTCCAGTATTATAATGGTGGTTAACAGGAAAGGGTGTCGTCAAATCAAATCTTGAAGAATTTCTGAAAGAAATTATATGTATGGTACAAAATTAATGAAAAATCCATGAAAAATTTAAGAACTCACAATCCTATAAAGACAAAACTGCCAAAAAGTGAGTTTTCTCACTTTTAACAAACACAAGACTTGAAGCAGCAGAACTGGGAGCAAGGCTGAAGGGTAAACAGTGAGTGGGCTCATTAATAAAAAGGCTGTACAAACCTGTTTAATTCCCCTGCTCGCAGAATTGCTAGCTCTGTAGTTTGATCCAAATAAAGAAAAAAGAACAGCCCTCTAACATGAACAATTCTCCACCACTGATTCATACTGCGGGTGCTAGGACAAAGGCCAAAAGTGGAATCATGGCCCAGGCAGAATCATGGCCCAGGCAGTTTCCAGATCTCTTCAGGAACCTTGGAATTCAACTATTCATGACATATACTATTAGAGCTCATTTGACCAAACATATGCCCAATCAAACCCATGTTGGCCAGGGATCCTGCAATCAGATTCTAGATTCACTATCCTTGAGGGCTATTGGAGATAAATAAACCCAATCTAACAACTAGTACAGGTCAATCTAGACTCTATCCTTTTTAATCAGTGACCAATTATGTTTAATTAGAATTATCAAAAATTAATCATGATCACTCATTTTAAAGTTTCAAGAAGAAAGCTGAGTAAAATAATGGTTAGGACTAGATACGGAGGATCAATTTAAGAGATCTAATAACCAGTAAAATGGTCTTTCCAGATGGAGATAACAAAGTTGCCTTATTTTGTTACTTCCTTCTGCTCCTTGAATACTACATATATTATGTATATATATAATATATAATATACACATACATATTATATATACACATTTAATATTATACTTTATATATTATATATTATATATAATACATATATGTATGTAATCAGTGTTCATTTTGCTATTCAAATCCTTTACATCCTAAATAGGTTTTTGCCTTCATATTCTGATATCTGAGATAGTAGTGTTAAATTTAATGTGATCATTGTCTTGTCGATTTTTCATCTATACTAATAGATTGTACTTTCTACACTTTAAAGTTATATTGCTTGATATATAAAGGTTTGTGGTTACTGTATCATCTAAGACCACTTTAATTCCTTTGAATCCTAATTTTCATATAAATATTTCAACTCTATTAATATTTTTCTATATTTTACATTTCTTTATTTTCAAATATATGTTATTTTGTATTTAGTTGCTGGATGTGGGTATATATGTATATACTTTTCCCCAATCTGAGGTTACAGGAGAAGCACCCTCGCCCCTCTTCACCTTATATGTGGGAATTTGCCACAGCATTCTAACGACTTGTTATAAAGAAATTTTCTCTAAACCTCTAACCTCTTTTCTTCATTTCTATCTTTTTTGCAGGTGCTGACTCAAAGTTGAAAATCTCCTTTGCAAGGCAGGTATGTTCTATCACCTTTACGACACAGGAGAAGTTGTCACCTATTTTTTTTTCCTACTCTGTTATTTCAGCCTCACTAACAACCCATTTAACATACTGCTACACAGTGAGGTGGCACTAAGGGCAACAGGTCTACCTTCATGGACTACAATTTTCCAGTGTCTGTCATAGATCAGATATCAGCAATGAAAATGTGAATTGCTCCAATGCAAGTCATAGACATTGTTTCTTATGACAGTCAAGGCAATCTGGGACCCAATGGTGGCATAAAATACTCTTGAAAAAGAAATGGCTGAGCATTTGTGATTTGAATGTGACTGAGAAACATGTGACACTGGGGAAATATTCATTGTCTCCATCACTTGAAATGATGAGGAAGAGCAAAAGCTATTTGAACATACAGACCAAGCCCACCTCCAAGCCTTAAAATCATACTTAGATAGTGAGTTCTTTAATAAAGTATGGTTCTCTCAGTTCAAAATCAGAGGATACAACTGACTTCACTCCATGAGAATCTCTCTGATTTTGCGAACATTGCATGATGACTTCGGATAGCTGAATGAGGACACAAATATTAAAACTAACCTAGACAATGATTTCCACCCCTTCTACCTCCCAAAGTGTATAAGTTATCATATCCAAATGGAAAACATGTGCCTGCTGCTTCTAGAAGAATGCTTTGCCCACACAGGCAGCTTAACTGGAAGACAATTCAAACAGGAAGTACTGGAATTAATGTTCACAGACTTTTGTGTTAAACTGGGGAATACACATGCAAGGCTACCCATTTCACCTTTTAGGCCCAACTTATCCCCCCAAGATCAGAAGGCAATGTTTCTCATTTGCACTGTATGAGCTTCCGTTACCTCAATTAGGGAAGGAATTCGAGAACCCCTTGATATGGAAAGTGCTCCACCTTGTGGGAGTTCAGAAATCCAGAACCTTCCATCCTCAACAAGAAACGCTCAAAAAGAGAGATTTAATTAAAATCTACTAAATATCTGGAGGATACACTCCCCAAGAAAATATAGTGTGTTCCCCCATAATACCATGAGAACTGTGCCGTTGGTTTTCCCTCTGTTTTTCATACTGGGAAACATACCTCGACTACCATTTATCTCTGTATAATGCAAGAGATGGAGATTATAATCCAAAAACCAGTATGCAGCTAACCTCAGGGACAAATTTCAGAAATAATACCTCTCAGTACTAACATAGAAGCTAGGCTATTTAACCAACGGTACCAAACTAGAGTGAATGCTCCTCAGTTGGAAACTGCAGGGTAAAAGCAAGATGAATGACTATTAGAAGCCCACATCATGTTTCATTTTCGGGTGGTGTAGATTATACCTCTATGAAAAGTGAGAGATGACAGTGGAGCGCATTCACTAACCAAATATTTATGAGTAAATCCACTGTTCCAGGACCTGGGGATGTTGCAGTGTAGTTTTTAGTCCAGTGGAGGGAGACAGACAATGAGCAAATACATTAAATCAATAATAAATATGTGGGCAATAAAGAAATATGCAGTGTTCTAAGTGGCAGTTAAGAACAACAAAGAAAATCAAATAAGGGCAAGAGAATGGATACGTGTCACTTCTATTCGGTTGGCCAAAGGACCTCTGAATAAGGACATCTATTAGCAGAGACTTGAAAGTGATGAGAGCAAGTCATACACATCTCTGGGGAAGAACGTAGCAGTGAGTGGGTAGTACATGGAAAACATCTGAGGTGAGCCTATAATTGGCAGGTTGAAGGAAGGACAAAGAGGCTGGTGTTAGCAGAGCAGTTAGAAAAAGGAGAAAAGTAGGAGAGGTCAGAGGGGTTGTCTAGGGCCAGATGGTGTAAGTTGGTCTAGGCCTCGGGAAGCACTTTAAATTTTGTTTTGAGTGAGATGAAGGTTTTGAGCAGAGAAGACATGGCATGAGTCACTCAAAAGGATTATTCTGACCATGTAGAATACAGGTGTTGGGAAGGCAGGTTATTTAAGTACTACTGCAGTCATCAAGATGGGACATAATGGTGACCTGGACTAATGTGTATGTGTACAGAACACACACCTGTACATGCATGTGCACTTAGAGGGTAGAGATGGAGAAAGAGGGAGACCAAGACAAAAAGGCACAGCAATTTATACCCATCAAACAGAGACCACATAATCTTTTCAATCAACTGAGATATTTATAAAAATAAATCATTTACTAGAATACCAATTAAAACTCAATCAATTCTCAAAAGAAGCATGGAAACAGGCAACATTTTTCAATCACAACAAAATTAAATTCTATATTAACAGGGATACAGTAGTCAAGAAATCTAACCCACTGCAAATATTTTAAAGCCCTTGGTATAACTTTTAGATTATTACCTGACAGTCCTTATTAAACTAGTACCTATGTGGACATTCCCCTTGTTTGCCCAGGCATAAAGTAAGATTGCAAAACTAGAAGGCTTACATTTCTCAGATCTGTGTCTCAGAAAAAAATTCTTCCCTGAGTCCAGGACTTCTTAGGATTTCTCTCCACATCCTATATCCCAGTATTTTTTAAAGTATACATATCCTTTGGAGTAAGTATATACTCTTAAAGCAGCTGTCTTTTGGTAGATGGTAGAGGCTTTTCTGCCTTCTTCCTATTTCATGTGTTACTCCAATTCAGGGTCTTCCTGTGCACACCAAGGCTAGAGCTCAACTGAAGGCCCCACCACAGTGATTACAGAACTGGGGCTGCTCTCCAATGTGAATCTTAAAAGATAACAATGAAGGCCTTTCAACAATGATTACAGATGTGGAGTTTTTTTTACCATGTGTTCTTTGGAATGAATAAAGGTTAGCTCCCTGGTTGACATCTTCATTATATTTATATAGCTTTTCCCCCTGTGTGAATTTTCTAGTGTCTATGTAGATGCACATTCTGGATGACATCCCATTCGCCTTCATTTATAGAGTTTCTCACCAGTATGAAGTTTCTGATGTTGTCTAAGGCTAGAGTATGCATCAAAGCCTTTCCCACATAGAGACTCGTAATGGTTTTTCTCCAGCATAAATTCACTACATCACTTGCGGGATGAATGGTTACTGAAGTCTCTACCACACTGATTAGACATGGACTCTCTCCTATGTGAATTTTTACCAGAGGAGGGAATCCTCTTGGAGAACATATAATTCATACGAGGGAAGCAACTGAATGAAGTAAACATTGAAAACCCATTACTCACGGAGCAATACTTGTAATACATGTGAGGATTCTCACGTTATAAAACACTCTCAAGTGTCATAAATAAAAGGATTCTTTAAGATCACTTATTCATTCCTTAGCTAACATTGAAAGGTCTCACATTGAGAATATATCGATCTTAAAATAAAAGGAGAAAAAATACAGTTGGAATTCACATCAGAATATTTATACTAGGAAGATACGTAACGAAAAACCATTTGGCACCCTAATGAGCAAAAAAAGTCAGACTTTTGTTGAATGACCTATTAATTAAAAAAGATATGGTACTCTTGGAAATGTTGAGTCCAGAATTTGGTAATGAGTAATAAACAGATAAGCCTTCTTCAATATATTTGTACTTGTGATTACTATTAAGCAAAAGTTGTTGAAAACACTTAATGGTATACATCTTAAAATTTGCTTTCAATTTCTTAACATTTGCTTTTCTAATTACCTACTTTAACAATGAAGAAAAATGTATTGAGTTATCACTATGAAAGAAAAAAATCAATTTAATATGGTTTTATTGAAATCATCTAGGATTATAGACGCATACATTATCTATCCTTGCTTTTAAAAACCAATTATTTTCATTCCACTTTGTAAAACAGGCTTGTAATTTTAAGACATAATCCTATTTTTATTGTCAGTTCTATATCACAACATTTCTAATTTGAGATTACTTTCATAGATTTTATTGTTTGCTTACATTTCATAAAAGGTACATGGGTAACACATTTTCTAATCTCACACACAAATAATGACTAGATGACTAAATTTAGAATTTTTAAATGTGATTTCTCTCAAACTCTGTAGAATGGAGAAATAACAGTTTCCTCAAAAAATAACATCGTAAGGAAAAAAGAATGAGGGGACATTTTTAGATTCAATTGTTCTTTAGAGATTTAATCAACCAAACAATTTGTGAATGTATTTGGGATCCTGATCTGAATAAACCAAATGTAAATACATAAAATTGAGGAAGAGTAATACACTCATTGGCTACTGAATTATATTATAGCAGTTTTAAGTTTTAGGTATGGTAATGGTTTGTAGTTCTGGTTTTTTTGCTTTTTTTTTTTTCGAGTCCTTGTATTTAGAGATATGGATTGATGTATTTATCAAAGAAGTGACACAATATCTTGGAATTGCTTCCAAGACTGGGGCGGGAGGAGTGGGTAGAGATATAGATGAAACCAGTCTGACATGAGGTGATAAATGCTGAGCTGGGGAATAGGTACATATGAGTTTATTATATGAGTTTCTCTACTTTTGTATATATTTGAAATTTTTCAAAATAAAACAGGAAAGGCAACAAAAGGCTAATTATTTTATTCTTTTCTTCAATTGTGGAAAAGAGATTGAAGAATACAGTGGCCTTGGGAAGAAAAGTGTTACTTATTCACTATTTCTTTCTGGAATGCTTGTTGGATTCCTTTTGCTTATGTTTCAGTATTTTTAATATATTCAAGTCTTAATCTTTTAAAATTAATTCTATAAATTTTGTTAATTAACACATATCTTTAACTATGAAATATTTTCATCTATTATATTTAATATCATTTTTAATATATTCTGAATTCAACAATTGTTTTCCACATCACATCTTTTTTCTGCTCAGTTAAATGTTTTGTTATTATTACTCACATTCTGAGATCTATAACATGTTCAGTTTTCTGTTGTACAATTTCTGCTCGTAATTGGCTTTAAAACATTTAAAAATTCTTCTATAACTTCATAACCTTACTTTTTTATATTACTGATCTCTCTTCAAACTTCTGTTTGCCTCTTTGACAGATCCATCTTAATAATCTGTTTTGTTTCACCTTTTATCTCTTGCTTTAGTCTACATTTTCTTCCTTTGTCAAAAGGGCAAAGCAAATAGAAGTTAGAATTTTTTTCTCCATATATAAAACCTTTTTAAAGAAAATGTTTCTGGATGCTTATAGCAGCTTTATTCATAATTGCCAAAACTTGGAAGCAACAAAGAATGTCCTTCATAGGTAAATGGATAAATAAACTGTGGTTCATCCAGACAATGGAATATTATTCAGCACTAAAAGTAAATGAGATATCATGCAATGGAAAAACCTGGAGGAAATTTAAATTTTATTACTAAGTGATAGAAGTCAACACAATCTGATTCCAACTTCATGACATTCTAGCACAGGCAAAACTATGGAGACAGTAAAAAGATCAGTGTGGTTGCCAGGGGATGAGGAAGGGTATAGAGAGGGATGAAGAGGAGCAGAACAGAAAATTTTTAAGGTAATAGAAATATTCCCATAATGATGGATACATGTCATTTACATTTCTCCAAACCCACAGTATATACTAATACCAAGAATAAATAGTAATGTAAACTATGAACTTTGAGTGATACTGATGTGTCAGTGCAGGTTCATTGATTGTGATAGATGCAGCATTCTTGTGGGAGTGTCGTTAACAAGAAGTGGGGCATGTGTGGGGCCAGTGGGTATACGGGAAATCTCTGTACTTTCTGCTCAATTTTGCTGCTCTAAAAAGTAAAGTCTATTTCTTTAAAAATGTTTTTCTTCTGCCTCTTAAATAATTTATGCTCTATTTTATTATAAAATCTTTTCATATGTTCCTCTTTGAATTATTTTTCAAAGGTGACAAGCCTATCTATGCTAGGGGATCCTTCTTAGGCTCTATTTTCCACTTGCATGCTGTTGGAGAAATTCTTTTGAAGATCAAACTGGAGGATTTGCTGCTAATGGGTTGACATAGTATGTGAGAGAAGTGGGGCCACTAAGGCAAAAATGATCCTAGTAGGCCAACTTCGTTTCTGCATGCTTTCTCTTCTATCTTTGCAGAATCCTCTGGGTCAGCAGCTAGATTTAGTGAGACTCAACTTTCTTCTAGGTACACGAATAGTGTTATTTCTTCAGACCAATGGCTCCTGAGTTCCAATTCAATTCCATCTTGTAAGTTACTAGCATGCTGACCCAAATCATTGCTTTCATCATTAATGCAGCTTTTCAGTTCCTTTTACTTTTCTGAGTTCTCAGCTCCAGTGATATTACAATGTAATGGATTTCTACTGACCCATGGAGTTTGCCTGGTCAGTCTCAGTTCACTTCTTCAAGCCCAGGAAGGCTTACGTCCTTTAGGACAGTGATTGCGTACTTCCTGTGAGATAATCCTTCCTTTCTGGGCCAGTGATTTACAAGTAGGTTCTTCCTTATTCAAGCTCATCTACACTGATTCTAGCAGAAAGCATTTTAATTTAGTGGCATTTTATGGTTTTATTCCCTAGTTTCCAGTGTTGCTGCAAATTTCCCCCGAATTTTATATTTTCTAGATATCCTTTTTAGATTGAGGAGGAATACTGTCCCCTTGAAATTCTCAAGCAATCATCTTTTCCAGAAAGACTGACTAAATTTCAAATGAAAATTTTTAGGGGTTTCAAAAAGGAGTAGGCTTTGCCCATCTTGGCTTAACAAGTACCCTAAGGACTTGAAACTGCTTTTGGCTGATTTGTATGGAAGCGTGTTTAAACAGTAACAATAAATAGAAACTTGCCAATGATGTATTTTCATTAACTCAAAGAGAAGTCTCAATAGACAACTGAACATGATGTCCAATTATTGTCAAGAAAAATGATTTAAGGAATAAAATTCTAAAATCAAAACATCTCTATTTGAAGGAGATGTCCTCCAACATGAAACTGTCTTGTAACCATAACATCTTATAGAAGGTTAACCCACTTAGCTACTTGGAAATGCAATTTTGCAACTTAATTAGTTTTGCATAATTCATCAAGTTATATTATTTTAAAATTTAAACTCTCATAGGTCCATTAATAAAATGTTTCTATTTCAGGTGAATAATAATACTGTTTTAAAATTTTGCCAGGCCAAAATTATTAAAGCAATGCTCCTTGGAAAAAAATTTGGGGGCCTTTTCTTTTCCCATTTGTCTAAGTATTGTTTTCTGAGGAAAATATTTACCCCAACCACTTACTCCCTCACCTTCCTCTACGTGAAGGTGAAATGATTATCTCTTCAACTACAACTCTTTTTTCATTTTCATTGCAGATAATTAATTACACTACCCGCTTAATTGACTAAGCACATGGATTTTTCCCTAGGCAGCAGCATAAAGAACATGACAGTTTCATGCCAAAGAATTCTGTTGTCCAAATATTATCAACATTGCAGTTGTAAGAAATAAGTGGAAGGCTGCCCAAAGGATAAGCACTTCATTAATTTCTCCTCATATCCTAAATATTTTCCTTCCTTTAGTTAGAGCATCGACAATCTGCACACTTACACTGCATTCTCACGGATTCTCATTGAAGCGCTTTCTCTGAATTACATTCTGGAGGTGTGCCATCACTTTGCTCTGAGGAAACCAGTATCAACAACAACAATGCTGATGCTGATGCTGATATTATTCTCCCTGAAACCGGCTACTAATATAATCTTCCCCTAGTACCTCTCTCACTTTATTCACTTAGTATCAACGTCATCTTTCCATTTGCTCAGACCACACAACTCTGGGGCCAACGCTGCCTCCTCTTTTCCTCTGATATCCCATAAGTAATCCTTCATCACATTTTGTTGTCTTTAACCTCAAAAACAAATTATACATATATACATATATATACAAGTGCTGACTCACTTATACCACCTCTGTTGCTATCATCAGGATATAAGGTACTATTACTACTCACTTGGATAAATCCAAGAACCTCCTAACAGAGGAATCAGATGACCTCATTAAAATGTAAGTTAGATCATATCACTCTTATGCTCAAATTCTTCTGTAGACCCTACTACATTGAGAAGGCAACAAGGGGTTTACAACGTCCTACTGGGTCTGGCCCCTCATTAACTCCCTGACCTCACCTCCTGTCACTCTCCTCCTCATTTTCTTGCTTCAGTCAAAATGATCCATTTGTTATTCTGAGAACACTAATGAACAGCTATTCTGCTCCCTCTATCTGGTTTGCCTTACTTCAGATATATTCGTCCTTCTCTCTAACCCTCCAGGAGAGGCCTCTCTCAGCCTTATTTAAAATTGAGATCACCCACACTCACCCTTGGCATTGTTTATCTTCATTCCTATTTTTTTATATATATATATCGCATTTATGGTCTCCTACCATACTACACATTTTACTTAATTACTTTTATTGTTGTCTGCCTCCTCTTCGTTTAATTCAAGTTCTCTGTGAACAGGGACTTTGATCTGTTTGTTCAGTGTTGCATTCCCAGGGTCTACCTGGTGCCTTGCATATAGCAAGCACTCAATAAATATGTGTTGAATAAATAATTATGGAGAATAATGGCAACATCAGAGGCTAACATAAATTTCCTTTTCTTATTGGCCAGTGATTGTCTTTACAGCAATTCTTTATGCTCACAATGAAGTTGGTGTTTTGTACTTGCTTTCATCAGAAATACTTTATTTTTTAAGTAGAGGACACTGTTCGTTATTTGAGAGTTTCTCTTTTATGTTGATCCATGGAAGAAATTTCTCTCAGGTCTCAAGAACAGCCAGTTATGCTTCTCTAGATACCTGGCTCATTTTTATCTTTTGGATATTGTGAAGTATTTGAGTGTTGGTATTTCCACCTGGGTGGAAACTCAGAAATTTGAACTCAGTTTTAGCATATAATATTGGGTACTAATCCTAACCCTGTTTATACTACTTTATAAAAACCCCCATCTTCATACACATTCAGATTCCCTTCATTATGTGTTTTACATTTTGTAGTGCATTGTATTTGTGTAAACGCCCCAAACTCTTTTGGAATGTGATGACATGGATATGAATATACTTATTTATAAATTAAATCAAAGAGTTGAGTTCTTGTACAAATTGCTTTAAACTTTTATAAAACTGCTTATTTTTCAGTTGTCCTTTAGTGTTATGTTCTCAGCTTATATTGTGGGTGTGATACTATTAGAAGCATCCATAAAACACAAATAGCATGCAAATATTACTTGTTTTTACTTTCCAAATGCTTATATCCTTAAAAGAATGTAAAAGGGGTTTGTAGAAGAATGAAAAGGAAGAGAGAAGGCCTTTATGGATGAATAGGGGAGAATGAGGAAAATCAGAGAATAGCCAATGGACCCAGAACGGAAATGATGAGTCCTGACTTTGGCAGTATTACTAGGAGGTAGTCAGACCCTTGAGAGCCTATGCGTCAGGTTAGATCATAGGTAGTCTCACAAAAAGCCTGAGGGTCCCCAGGTTAGCCCAGAAGTGGTGGAGAGTGAGGGGTTCCGAAGCCAGAGGCAGTAGAGCTTCCCTGAAGTCATCTGTTTAGATGATGAGCTAAAAAAAAAAAAAAAAAAAAAAAAATGGCCATGGCATTCTAAAAGACACAAGAGCTGTGGAACCATTCCAGCAATGAGTAAGAATGTAGGAAGCACTGTGATTAATTTTTCTACCAGCTCCTGGGGATCAGGATCAGAAACTGAGCTGAGTCAGAGAAAATAATTTTGTAAAAAGTGATACTTCTGCAAATTGTGTTTGTTAATCTATACATATGTAAGCTGCTTCAAGTTCCTTTTGAAACCACAGTCCAAACTAACCAATCAACCCAACAACAAACACATTAACCAAGGAGAACACATACAAATAAAGAAATACGAATGAAAAAGAATTTGGAATTAGAATATTATGTTCAAAGTTTCAAGTATAATATCTAAATAATATTCAAATGATCTTGCTATTGATACCCTGAAGGCTGAATTAAAATCTGTTCTAGCAAATTTCTCTTTCCTGCAAGGTAGGTTATACATCTTAATGCATAATGTGAAGAATAACCAATAATCTAATATGAAGTGCTTTATTAGTCTAAGTCGTTGGTAAATGGTAGTTATTGCTATTATTACTTATGTATTTTCAATTCTGTAATCTGAATTTTGAAGCATAGTCTTCAGGTGCTATTTCTTTTCTTCTCATAAAAGACTGGTAACAGAATAAAAAGTGGATGATAATGATTTTATCACAAAGTAATGTAGACTTTGCTATGAAAGTGCTTACATAAACATTGGTCTCCTGTATGTGCAGAATAAATACATCTTGCAAACTCATGATAGCCTTTCTAGTGTCTTTCCAACCCCACTTCCAGCTTAAGTCTGGGCTATTATATCTGAAATCTGGACCATTTCCATTAAACAGGAGAAGCATGTTCCCAGAATGGAGAGTCACAAAAAAAAAATCTGCTTTTCCCACTGGTCCTATCAGGACAATGAGCCTTGTTCCCTGAGCTTACTTAGGGATGTGGGATTGAAAAATGTAATTACCATGACACTGTCCTCTTACTGGTGCCCATAATTCTCTTTAAGGAAAATGAAGATCCACTTTCTTGTACAATACTCCCAAAACATCCTATATTGATTTCCAGATTACAAAAAGTATTAGAATAAACAGGCTTTCAGGTAGAGTTTATTGTGTCATTTTAAAATTTAGTTTTCTTTGATTAAATAGCTGAACTGAAAAACTAATTAATGTTATATGAAGGCTTTATAAAAACACCCAAAGTAGTTATGGTTTTAGATCTAAATGCTTTTATTTATAGAAATTCTAGAGGAGCTATTGTAGTGTAAAACAAGAGTTGTTTGTAGTTTCTATGGTATATGCCTTTTGTAAATGTTAACATTTAGAATGTCATATTATATATTTTTTGAGATTAAAAAATAAGTCAAAATTCACACTAAAAAAGAAAAAAGCAAAATTCTTTAGGTTTTTTATAAACTCATAAAAGGTTCTGGCAAAATTTTCAATAACTCAGAAACAGAAACTTTTTGTTCATGGTGGGTTTTCAACCCATGTGTTTCATGCCAATTACACCCAATCTGTGCTTCCTTTGGGCTACAGCACCAGAATCTTATGGATATTTGTTAATAAGGAAAGATGTCAGGTCTAATCTCAATCTATTAATTCCAACCTTAGCTTCTTATCTAATGAGCTTCCTGATGTTCAAGAACTTCTACACCAAATTCTTCATATCATCAACTTAACTAGATAATGCTATATCATTTTCAAAGTGGTTTTGCCAATTTTCATAATTATCAGCAGTGAGTGAGTAACCCTGATAACTTTGTCATTACCTAATTGCATAAATTTGTCAGATCACTTAGTATTTTATACTCATTCACTCATCCATCTATCCATTCATTCGATAATTTTTAAGATTTTCTACATACCAGTCACTGTGCTAAAGAACACAAAACTGAGAACACAAAAGAGAATACAAGAGACACTGTTTCACTGTGCCCATTATAAACTGAAATAATGATAAACAAATCTTGAGTGCCCCTCAGGATTTACATTTTTGTCAGCACGCCAGTGGACCAATAAACTATGAACATGATTTTTCAGGAAAGCATCCTGAATAGAGGTAAAGACTTTAGTGCATCATATTGGTAATGATTAGAGATCAAATTAAACAGCAGTTCAAGTTGCTTCATTTCTATTTTATTGGTTTGAGACATGCATCTTACATGGGGAAGAGCTTTCTTTGATGTCACAGGAAACAATTTCCGAATTGTTGCTTTGGGGCTTATAGGTCAAATTACTGATGGAAGGAAGAAAAGTTGCCTCAAAACAGCAACAAATGATATGCTATTCTCATGTCAGGATAATATTTTAGCAGTCGATTTTTAAATAGAAAATCTAATTTCATTTAAATTCAACTGACACACTTTTCTCAGTGCCTCTGTTTTTGCACATGCATCTACTGTGGTCATAATTACAAAGTTAGTGCATATGAATCATACACAAAAGTTTCGAATCATTATAGCTTTGGTACTCAGATACAAATATACATTTGTGTGCATAAACGAAGAATGAAAAGGAAAAAGAAAAGAACCTGAGCAATTCAGGTGCTGAATATCAAGTGAAAGACTATACAGTATAGTAATTCTCTTATTCCCATACTAATTTGCCAGAGGAGTTAATTCTGATAACCCAAGTCTGGCAGTGGTTCGCAGAGCATGCAATTGGAGAATTATACATCATTTGGAGATGTATGAAAAAGTAGCTTTTCTCAGCTATATTACCACACAGCTCTTAATCCTTTAAAACTCATCTTATTTAAGATAAATGTTTCTTTTAAATTAGTGAGGGTCCCCGTCCCCGCCTTTGGTGGGATCCATTCTTTAGTATTCCATGGCGGGCACTTAAATCTGTGTAGAATCTCTTGATAATTCTATGCAACTTGTCACTGCATTATGTCAAAGAAACATGAAAAATATGAAAAAAGTATTAATCACATACAAAACAACAATTAAAGCAGTCGTAGACTTCAAATTCCTTTCAAGAGGTAAATAGCAACTGCCAACGGAATGTGTAAATCTTGGGGTTTGGATTTGCACTCAGTGCAGGACACAAACAGCAGGGCTCTGTCTGCCATGGACAAATAAAGACTGCAGGCATCATCAAGTGCCTGTCATCCAGAGAGGTTGCCAACACTGCTTACAGTCACAAATACAAATTACTTACTGTAGCATAATAAGTAATAGGGTAGATTTATAGTAGCAGGAGAGGCTGATAAAACCACTGGCAAGATGCAGCTTGTAGAAGTAAACAAATTAACCAGAAGGAGCAGCTGGGGAAAGAAGTACAGGCATATGTGTGTGCATTTGGTTAAAATGCAATGTTGACTACAAAATGATGGGAAAAATAATTCTCTTCCTTCTATGCTCACCCCGAGGCACAAAATCTAAACAGGATACTTTCAAATTTCACTGTCTGCCTGCTGCTGAAAATCAGGTGTCGTATAGGTAAGTCTCCTATTATTGCTGTCAGTACACAATCCTTCACAAGGACCCCCTTGGCTGTAAAAGGGAATAGCTATTACAAAAGTATATATTCTCATTATCAGCTACAGAAAAATGAGTAGAGGATGAGAGAGCCCTAGGACTTACAGACTTGCTGCAATCTAAACATGACTTGCAAACTAGTTTCTGCTTCATCATTTTGGAAATCAACACACACATTAATGTAGAAAACACTTTTGAAAGTTTCAAGTTGGGGGAAAAAAGGCTCTTCCTTGGATTACATAATTTTAATTATGTCTTCCTTCTGGCATTTTAGCAGGTGACATTTCAGTGATCAATGAAGCTCTGGCATCTGGTTTTCTTGTATATTATGCTAGTCTGCCAGTCCACTGATCTAGAATTACATTATTGTCACCATCATTTTTAGATGCCTATAAAAACCAGATCTTCTGGCACCTATCCTCATTTTGTAGGATGAGAGTTATCCCGAATTTCCTTATATTTTATTCTTAGGGAGACATTTTTTCTTCCAAAATTTCTTTTTCTTTATCTCTTTGGTTCCTTTTTAAAACCCTTTCACTTATGGCATGTATCGTACTCCAGACAGACTGGAATAGACACATCAAAACACATAACATGTTAGGCACTTAGTAAATTGTAATTGAATGATTAGAGATGCCAAATGTGCCTGGGAAAGACAGCATCTGGACATTTCAAAGCATTTCCATCTTGCAAAATGCTACTTTGTATATACCTCTGTCTTTGGTGTAGTGCTTAAAACATATTGTCATGTCTATCACCTCATCTGATCTTCACAGTATTGTGAGCTAGGCAGGAAAGGCATTTATTCACTGCTTATTGAGTATGCACTAGGTACTGTTCTTGGCACAGACAATAAAGAGATAAATAAAGGGAACTTTCCTGTTTTAAGGGAAAAGGATTATACTCTGGATGTTAACATTGCTAATCTGCAAATGTGGAAAAAGAAGTATCAAGAATTAAAGGCAAGCAGCTTCGGGAACACGATTAGAAATCAGGACTTCTGGGTCCTGCCCAAATCGCAGATTACTCACACACCTTTTTGTGTAGGTACCAATTGCTGCAAAGAACAATGGTGATAAACCCTGAGCAGAAATATTTAGTTTGTTAATTTGAATGGAAACCCTCAGCTTGATTTGGACAATAATATGTCATGTGCACTTTTAAAGGCTCTTTATACTAAAAAAGAGTTTTAATTATTAAGTATATTGGGGATAAATATTTTTGGTATATGTTATGTTTTATTATATAATCTTATCCTCGAGCGTTGTGAGTAGGAAGCAAACAGATTCTTTTTTCAAACGAGATGACATTTCCTTTCTCCTGCTTTTTTAAGCTGCTTTCCGGTATGTCAAAGGTTAGTCCAGTTTAATGTGATCACTCATCTAGTTGAAAATTTCTCCCTACTTCCAGCTGAAGCCTGGGCCCCACACCCCCATAAGAACAGGGGATGTAGTCAACTTCTTTCATCTCCACTCACAGCTCTTTTTCCTCAATTGTAGCACTGACTCTTGATTCCCCAGGTTGGAATGCGAAGACAAAGGCGAAGCAAAAAGTAGATGGTCTCACTTGACTAATGTAAGTCTAACCAATTATTGGTGCCTTACAAATTTTGATGTCCCGATGCTGCTTTTTATTTTCTGGGATGCTTTTGAGGTATTTTTAGACTCCTGTTGTTGAGGGTTTTCCATCTGCAATACTTTGACATGAGTGATGCTTCCTCTGGCTAATGCTTCTGTCTTTCCTCAATCCTTTTTTGCAATAACTTACTTCACATGACTTCCTCAGTAAATCGTCTCACCCTTGAAAGTGATACACCACATGACTCTTGGCTTGTATCGAGATGAGCCTGGCTCTTACATGGAGTCCACACCATACTTGTGGGGAAAATGCACCTCTGCTCTGCCAATATCTGGAAGAAGAGGCCATTCCCTGAGCAATGCTCTTAGCTCTGCTGTCAAAGGTAACCCTGCCCAGCTGCCAGCCACTGACCTTTACATTTTAATGGGCATAAATCAGGTATCCATAATCTCATCCCCAAATCTCCAGAAGACTCAACCAAAGCATGTCCAAGGTTTCTTTAGGAGTCTCCCTCATGTGGCACGAAGTGAAGGGGAAAGAATCCTCTTTCCCTCCACTAAAGACAGGAAGTGACACAGCATTTCATATAGCTTGTCTCTGAAGAAATCCCGGCTATTTACCATGCTTCATCAACCTGCAAGCTGAAAGGAGGTTGCCTTGACTCAGGACCATAACAAAACACCGCAGACTGAGTGGCTTCAACAACACATATTTAATAAGGATTTCCCAGTTTTAGAGGCTGTGAAGTCCAAAATCAAGGTACCAGCAGATTCAGTTCTCGGTGAGTGAGTGCCCTCTTGATGACCTGCAGATGGCCACCCTCTCACTGTATCCTCATAGGAGAGACTTCTCCTGTGTTTCTTCTTATAAAGGCACTAATCCCATCATGGAAGGCTCCCCCACCATAACCTAATTACTCCCAAAGGCTCCATCTCCAAATACCATCTTCACACTAGGGGTTAAAGTCTTCAACATATGAATTGGGGAGAGGGGATCATGATTCATGCCATAGCAGATGGTAATGTGCCAACACTCATGAAAACATCTTTGGCCACCCCTTTTAGAAAAGTGCATGTGTAATTTAGGCACTCCGTTTCAGTGGGAGCATTAGACTCATTTTTCTTAGCTTTGTGGATTCAGCTGAAATGCTGAGACAGGAAGAATAACATTTGAACATCCTTTTAAATATGTGAATGCTTGAGAAACTAACATCTTTCTTCCATTTGCCTCCTCCTTCATGAAGTCTTCAATGACAAACTACACAAAGAATAACTAAATAAAATTCAGCGGAACCCAAGAGATTACTAAATGTTCTTATACTGTGATAGTAACTGTTTGCATCTGCTTTATTGTTTTCTGTACCCTGTCTTCATGTATTTTAAAATCATTTAGCTCTAAAGTTCAAAAAACTTTGAGATAATGAAAAGTTCTGCCCTGTCCGATATGGTAGCCAACATCCATCTTTGACCACTGAGAACTTGTAATGTGGCTAGTGCAACTATAGATCTGAACACTAAATTCAATTTAATTTGAATTAATTTAAATTTAAAATTAAATTACATTTAAATCGAATTAAATTACAAAGTTAATTAACTTTAACTTTAAATTTGAATAGCCATATGTGTTTAGAACCTACCACTTTGGATACCATAGTGTCAAATGATTAGGAGCTTGATCTTTAATTTTTTTCTTTGTACAATATCCATAATGATGTCATATTTATAGTGTATTATATTATTCTACTCAATAAATACTAAATGTCTCTATTCTATCATTTTCACATTAGCAAAGATTACCACTTAAATATGTCTAGTTGGTGATGTTAGTATAGGTCGCTTTTGATAACATTCCAATACCAAATAATGTCCCTTTCTATTTGCTATTGTAACTATCGCTATGCCTTTCTTCTACTTCATGCATCAAAATAATTTTGGAGGATAGGACTTAAGTGTACATCATTTGTGCTTCAAAGAAGCTTTAGAGTAATTACTATGTATGTTCTAAGACTGAATCTATGTACAAATGATAGAATGGACACAGGTATATAATGGGTCACACTGTTTTCAAGGCCAGTCATAATAGAAGACATAGACTGTAACGGCCACACTGGGCATGCAGTCATTTATACTATTTCAAAACACTTTTAGAGATGCAACAGACATGCTGAAGTCATGCAGTGATATGGCTTAACCCCAGTGTGCCGTAAGTTTTTCTGGTTTATGGATCTGTCTTTGTTTCTTGAAATACACAGTGTGTCTATACAAACAAAACTGTAACAACTTGATAACTCAACTTTATATTGTACTAGCTAATCCTCAGGTTTATCAGGAACTCCCACATTACTTTTAGCTCATCTAGAAATTTACTATATTTTCTGCTTCTTGTTATTTTTTGTAGTTACTGTTCATTAGTTTGCCACGCCATCCAGTTTCTATACATTCTTCACTATTATTCTATCCATTATTCATTACTGACACTGAGCTTCAGAAGGTATGCTGTAGGCACACTCCAGATTTTGTTTGTTGGTTATTGATTTTGTCATTTGAAACAATAAATTGCACAGAAGCAATATTGATGATGCCAATGCACAGGAGTCATATGTGAGTTCTGAATCATTCCTGAATCATATATATTTATATAATTTCCAATTCTAAAGGAAAAAATATATTTTGCTTAAACCAGCTATTCTGATTTTAGCAGTGGTTTTAGTCGACTCAATTACTTCATGTTATAGTATCATCGGGATATGCTGGGAAATAACACTATTATCAGGCTTACTGGTTTCGACACTATTAGACCCATGGAACTGTTTCTGATTAAAGGTGGTGACTAAAGCCGACAGCCACTGAAAATAGTGAGCACAATCATCACTGTGTATTTTCAGGTTTGAAGAAGCTACCAGAATGCATCTTGGTGCGTTAAAGCACATAAACTCAGGTATAATTTTAAATTCTTCATTCTCTGATTCTGAATGATGATATGAATGAAGTCATTCTGTCCCAACTTCCCCCTAGTATAGACCATGTAGAGGCTTTATCTTGTATTAGTTTTTTACTTTTTCTAAATTCCTATGGGTATTTGCTGCTAATACCTGATTTGGCAATTTAATGACCTCTTCTGTTATTACCTCTCACACACAGGCTATGCTTATGGACAGGAAACATGCCTCGCACATTTCCTATATTTTTCACACTGCCTAGCATGGTGCTAGGCAATTAGAAGTCATCTCATAAATACTTATGCATCTGTAGTAAGTATAATGCCAATCATTCTAGGGAAGGAGAAACTAGATTTAAAGGTTGTTATATTTCATGAGCAGGGACTGAGCACTAACATCTCATTTACTCTGGTAAGGTACTCTGTCCTCTTTTTGTGATCCTATTATAAAGCACAGTAGCTCCCAACAGGTTAAATTCTGAGGCTTACTTATTAGTTCTTTATTTGATATGACGATGGACCTCTTTTTCATTTAGATATATTTTGCTCTTTTTCATTTAGATATATATAGTCAAGATATAGATATATATATATTTATATTTTTTCTATATATATATATATATGTATATATATATATTCATGTTATTGTAGCATTCCTAAACCAGAGGGCACAAAGTCGGTTTCCTAATGATTTTTTTTTTTCTGGAAAAGAAAGAAAACTATTTAACACAGAACTATGTCATTCCCACAGTAGGACACTAATGAAGGCAACAACGGCAGCACATAGAGGATAGTAGATTCTATGGCACTCATCAAAAGCGAACACAGAGTATTCTCTAAGGGAGTAACAGCCACCAGAGCAACTTGACCCCTCAGTTAAGCATTCTGCATTTCCTGTTCAGATGGGAAGAAAAAAGCAAAGGGGAGAAGGAAGAAATTAGGAAAGTGGCTTCAGATGTAACCTTAGGTAAGCTAACAGTCCTGTTTATGAGAAAAGGCTGAGGAAGGTCTCTCTCCACTAAGTACAAACTCCATTCTACAATTGCCTTTAGGTCTGTTGAGGTTCTGCATGAGCTTTGCAATATCATTTAACATAGAAAGATAATGGGAAATTGTTTTTCCATGACACTGAGGCAATTGGCTTTTTTTCTGATGTTTCCTTAAACTGCCATAGGAAAAACCATTAGCTCTCCTTTTTCATAATCCTTTCCCCACACTCAGTCTTTATATCATGACTTTTGCTTCCTCCAAGGTTTTGAGGACATAAGACTTTGCATCAGGCTGTTTTTTTCCCCTAAGTAAGTCATAGCTTTTATACCCATATCCAAAGAGAGAAAATGAAAGAAAGTAGGAATGGTTAAAGTTAATTCACAGATATCTGGAGATCTGAGCTTTCTAGAAATGCTTAAAAAGCAAGGTAACTGCGAGCTATGTGCCACTTTGGAAGTCAGTGGCATGATGAAAATATAAGTGATTCCTGAAATTGCTTTCAATCAAAGGAGAATAAAATCACAAGGTAGGACATCCAAGTGGAAATAAGTCACACACAAACTCTAAGTGAAAGTTAAACTCTGATCAAAATATGCCATTTTCAAGAGCTAAGAAACTCTTTTAAACTGCAAAACACAGTGGAACTTCTGCAACACGATAAATAGTGTTTAACATCATAAAAGTGCCGGGAACTACTACTGTAATACACCAACCTGATTGTGCCGTGAAATTCATATTGTACAATTACTGGATCAAGATCTGCACAATGCTCATTATAGTGTCGGAGTCACCGTTGCAATAGGAAAACTAGTATTTTGCCAGAGAACCAAGGGTTTGTTTTTGTATTAAAAACAGTAGCCCCCTTTTATCCATGATGGTATGTATGCTCCAAGACCCCCTCCCCCAGATGCCTGAAGCCATAAATAGTACTGAATCCTAGATACACTGTTTTTTCCTATAAATATATACCTATAATAGTTTAATTTATAAATTGGGCACAGTAAAACAATAACTATTAAATACAACTAATAACAATTAAAAGTAATAATAATAAAACAATTATAACACACTGGAATAAAAGTTATGTGAATGTGGTCTCTTTCTCACTGTATTTTATTGTACAGTACTCAGCCTTCTTCTTGTGATGATGTCAAATGATAAAAAGCCTACATGATAAAATGAAGTGAAGTGAACAGCACAGGCACTCTGACACAGCGTTAACAAAATTAGAATGAATTTCTTTTTCCTTCTTCATAATTTCAAGGAGAGAAGATTCCTTCTTACCATAGATCTTAGCAACCTCATTATAGAATTTTTTTCCTTATTAAGTCAAGAACTTTCACCTTTTCACTCAAGGGAAGCACTTTACAGCTTCTTTTTTGGTAAATCCAAATTGCCACCTTGCTGGGGCCTTTATTACGTAAAATAATGGTTACATAAACACAAGAACTGCAATATCACCGCAGTGATAACCAAGACAGCTACTAAGTGACTAATGAGTGGAGGTCATACATAGTGTGACTATGCTGGAGAAAGGGATGATTCACATTCTGCAGAACGGAGCGGGTTGTGAGAGATTTCATCAAGCTAGTTATAATGACGTGCGATTGAAAAATGAATTGCTTATTTCTGGAATTTTCCATTTAATATTTTTGGACCATCAATAACTATGGCTAACTGAAATCACAAAAAGCAAAACCACTGAAAAGGGGGGACTATTGTACTTTCAACAACCATGACTATGATAGTTTGTGATTCATTGGTCCTAATGGATTAAGTAAAATCATGAAACTATTCATTTGTAGACAAGCCATTCTTCCCGGGGCCACCTCTCAATGGTGGGCCAGTGAGTACTAGAAATTTCTAGTAAAACCTTAAATAATATTTGTTTCCTTTAACTACTTCTTAAGAGAGCACACGTCTTGACTGGGAAATTGACTGGCCATGTAAATTTGGCCACTGACTTAACCACTGTGAGATGCAGTTTCTAATCTGTAAAGGGGGGTAAAATATATTTATCTCATTGAGTTGCTACAAAATTTAATGAGATAATGCACGTAAGACATGTAGTAAACACTCAATAAACATAGATTTCTCACTTGAAAAGCATTAAATGTATATTAGTTTGAAAAATACCTGTTAAAAAATTAAAACAGAAGTCTGGACCACGCATTAAAAGAATGTACTTCATACTCCTCATATTGATGTTGGTCAAGATTTTTAAAACAATATTTGTGAAAGCCCAGTGAGAGATGAAAACATATTTAATTAATCCATAGCACTGTCAACTTTTTAGTGGCATTAAAAGAGTTGGCTGATTGTTTCCAATAGTGTTTACACTGAGAATTACCCTACATTCATAAGAGTGAACAAGCATTCATTTTGAATGTAACAAATCTTTACCATAACTTAATCTTTTAAAGATTCCACATGTAAATTTGGAATTCACATAAATGACTTTTATGGACAAAGCACACTTTATTTTTCTGCACTGAAATCTATGATTTGGAACCTTTAATTTATTGTGGTTATTATAAAAAGCACTGAACCAAGAAGAAGACACATGGTTAATTATGTGCCACTTTAGGAGAAATGTAACACACAGTGAACAAAAATGACTTTCATAAAGTGAACATTATAACCTAATTGGTTACTTGCACCTTATAAATCAGAGCTAATTAGCAAAAAAAAAAAAAAAAAAAAAAAAAAAAAATTGTATCTTAGAGTTGTTACATGCTTGGCCTGAATTACATAATCAGTCAATTGTCAAGTCAAGATTTAAGCTCAAGTCTTCTTAATTCAAAGTTAATATTCTATTTGCGTTCTCTCAAGAAGTAGTAAGAAGAAACTAGTGGTCTTTAGGTTTTCATCAAAATTGCTAGGATTCATTGATCAGAGGTTAGGCAAAAAAAAAAAAAAAAAAAAAAGTTGTCTTTACTCTTTGTATTGTCTATATGTAAAGCAAGGCTCTTCTTTAAAAAATTGAATCTCTTTTACTTCCATCCCCTATTTAATAAATGTTAACCTATATCAAAGGATATTGTGAAATTAATTTGCAGAGACAACTTTAAATCACTCATGTTAGTAAAAAATATTTTAAAACATGTACGGTAGGAACACTGGCCAATCAAAATAGATAATGGCTGTACATCATAAGCACTACAGAGTGAACAATAACTTTATCACCTCTCAAAAAAACTCTAATTGTTCTAATTTTTAATTAGTCTTACCAGTTTCTAAAGTCGATGAGTTATATAAAGTGCAATAAACTATGGTATAGATATAGATAAGATTTAAAAAATGATGTTGCAAAATGAGAAATCAATGGAAGCATAAAGGTTAGGTATCAACAGTAAGTCTTTCTCGTCCCTCTTTCATCAAAATTACTCTTTAACCTTAATGGATGCTCGCTTCCATTAGCATTAACTGACTATACATGAGGAGTTTGGCTCTCTCTTTCCCACTCTTTCAGATCATTGGCAGGTATTTTTTTCTTAAAAGAAACATAAGAAGTAAAATCATTTTAATTTTTAATATTTTTCTTTTCTTTGTCTCTTTTGAAACCATTTCCAAACATTATAATAACTTGTCATTATGCTTAGAATGTTCAGAGCTTGGTTAAAGGAACACAGCAGATTGATTGCTGAGATATTCCTATTTTAAGTTTTATACCTGAATGTTCTTCAGTCATTCTGAGAACCACCCCCTGCTGGATGTGTGCCGAAGTAAATACCTGAATAAAAATGATCTTGGTAATGCACTGGGGCAGGGAAATAAACTGAAGATCTAAAAGAAATATGCTAACCTTTAAAAAGGGGCCTATAGAACAGACTGACGGCTTCCAATATTTTTAATCAGTCACAATAAAAAATAGATCTCACCTCTTGATCTAATACACACACATTAATAGTAAATCACTAAAGAATAATTTACTTCATCTATTAAAGTGCTTGTCTTGTCAGAGGGGAGATATTGATACGTTAAATACAACAATTGGGGTAAATAACCTGAATATGATTCTTATGTTTATAGCAACTACAATAACAAACAAAATTAGAATACGTAACTTTTAAACCATCAGGAAAAAAACCCTTTATAGTCTAAGAAAGCAATAATCAATAAAAATAAAACAAAATCAAAGTATAAAAAGTTGAAAACATGGATAAGAAGATAAAGCTAAGTCATAAAAAAGAGTTACTACACATGTAAATGACACTAAACAAAAAGACAAGAAATTATGATATTAATAAAATGGAGGAAGATATACCGGGCAAATATGAACCCAGAGAAAGCTCCAGTAATATTAACATTTGAAAACTTTAAGGAAAAAAAATGGAGTACAAAGAAGTTGTTACATTCGTTAAAATGAGCAACAGATGAACAAGATACATTTATCATAAATACATATACCTCTAACAATGTACCTTGAAAATATATAAAAGATTATTTGACAAAACAAGAGGAAATCATCAATAAAAATTTTGGATTGAAGATTTTATCACACTCCTCTCAGAAAATGTAGCTCATGCAAAAAAAAAAAAAAAATGTAGTGATAGAGAAAAAGCTTAACAAAACAATTTTACAACCATTTCTAGGTTTGAGCCATTAGACACATGAAATCCTGTCTACTGAAGCCAAATACATAATCTGCTTAAGTACATGTAAAAATCTACGAAATTGACCATATATAAGGTCAAAAAGAAAGCCTCAGTAAATTCCAAAGGGTCAATACAATGCTAACTGTGTTCTCCAATTTTTTCCATTCCTATCTATTCTCTGTCTCTGTCTGTCTGTATCTATCTCTCTCTCCCTTCCTCCCTTCCTCTAAGTTTTATTGTACCATGATCTACATGTAGAAAAGCATACAAATCACAGACTGTATACTCAGTGTTCACAAAGTGAACATACTGTATAATCTGTTCTTCGAAGAAGATATAGAATATTACCAGAATCCACAAAGTTCCTTCTTGTCCTTTTCCAGATGTTATCCCTTTGCAAAGACATCCTTATTTCTAACACAGTGGAATTATATGTATTCTTTTGTGTATGCTGTCTTTTGTTCAATATTAGGCTTGAGAGATCCATCTAGTTTGTAGTATTCTTATTTTTTTCTATCATCTTCTCGTTTTTTGTAAGGCATTCCAATATACTCCAGTATTTATGGACATTTGAGTTCTTTGTAGCTATTTCCAGTTCCAGTGCTTCCAAAAATAAGTCTGTACATGACATTTGGTGAAGAAATGTACACATTTTTTTACCTCTATAGTAGGTATGCAATTGCTGCATTATAAGGTATGCATATGTTAAACTTTAGTAATTATTACTAAACAATATTCCAAAGTGGTTGTACAAATTTACAAACCCATTACGAACATATGAGAGTATCAGTTGCCTCATTCATACCTTTGCCGATACTTGGTGTGGTTTTTCTTTTTTATAGTAGCCACTTGGTGAAAATGTATGTTATGTTACAAATTCAATTTTTATTTCTACAATGAAGTTGAACACATTTGCATATTTTTATTGGTCACTTGGATATTTCTTTTACAAAGTGCTTGTTTAAGACTTTTGCCTACTTCTATGTTTGATTGTGTTCTGATTATTGATTTATAGAAATTCTTTACATATTCTCGATACAAGTCCTTTGGCAGATCAAAGTGTTGCAAATATGTTCTCTAACTCTATGGCTGGTTTCTTTACTAAATGACATCATCTCATGAACAGAAATTTGTAGTTAAAATGTAACCTGGTTTTCTTATTTTTCATTTTTTCCTACATGGTACTTTTCATATGCTATTTACATAATCCCTGCCAACACCATATCATACAAAGAGTCCCATATGATTTGTTTTAAAAGCCTTTTTGATTTGTCTTTCACATTTGTTCCTACGATCAATATGCAGTTTCTTTTTGCATATGGTATAAAGTCAATATACCTCTTTTTTAAAAACTTTTTTTTTCTGAAGTTGGGTCATAGCTTTAAATATTATCTTCCCGTGGGAAGCAAATACTAAATAGTACCACCAATATAAAATAACTTTAAAAAATAGCTTAAACCTAGAAATGATCTCAAAAAAGTATTCTTTGAACAATGACATGTTGTAGTATGTTGGAATGAAAATCAGGTGATCTTTCATCTACCACAGCTGTCAAATTTAAGCATATCAGTTTCAGGACATCATTCTTCATAACTAATAATACGTGTCAGTTTTGATCCAGGTTCCTGCTAAGAGCTTTCCTTCCAATTTTAATCTTTTCCCTCCTTGCATATTTTTATGCTATCCTGGTTAAAGGCAAGAATTTGCATTGGGTGCCCATTTTAAATGATTAATTTAAAATATTTCAATTATGTCAAAACTTAACAAAATAACACTTCCCCAAATACCATCCATCCTTATAGCTGCTCTATTTCTCAATATTTCTTCCACTATTTTTACTTTTTACGTATCAATATAGGTTTAATACTTCATTTGTTCATAGTTTTTTTAAATGTAATTCTATTTGAGTCCTAGAGTGTACATTTCACTATAGCTTTCTTGAACTTCTCAAGATAACAGTCAGACTTATTTATTCCATAATTCTCCATAGGGAAGTTTAATTTAAGAAATAGCTGAAAGCATAATAAGGTTTAAAATAAATGAGACAGAATCAAGCCACACAATACATTCAATATTTTACATTTCACATAAAATAGGAAGGCATGAAGAATCTAATGATTAAGTAATTCTATAGCTCCAAATGGATATGTGAAGAAGCCCCTTTGATAATGTAACAAAGCAGATTCTCTTTATTTTAAGTGCATCCTGCCTTTAACATGAACATGCAAATTAATTCCTTATAAGGAATAATACCACCTCGCCTTCTGACCCATTCTGACACAGTAATAACACCCCAAGAAAAAGGCTCATTATAATTAAAAAAAGGATCGCTATAATAAAAACAGCATTTAGAAAACAATTATTGTACTGTAATTATTAACATTAACAACCTTCAGAAATTCAATATCCTTTAAACTTTCCTAATGTAATAAAATGGATGTACTTAGAATTGCTAAAGGCATTATTAGTCCTTTTAAGTAATTATTTAATAATATTGATATAAAATATTTATTCCTGATAATTGAAAAACGACACATATAGATATTTAAATAACTGCATCTATAAACCGTTTGCATCTATAAGAAATCTCACAGGGTCTTATTCTAAAAATTGAATTATAATAACATGATGCACACTTATTGTGGCTAAAGTGAACAGAGTCACAAAGCGCAGTCACTCACAGGGTCATCCTTCCTGTCTAAGGAGCAAAACAAATACATCTTTAGTAAGAGTGGGCACGAAATTATTAAAATATTGACCTACTGACATTCTGAATATTTTCCTGTGCTCATACCTCAAAAACGAGTTTATAAATTACCTGTGTGTTAACACACATGTTTTAAATGCTGCTCTTTAACTGCCACAACCCAGTGGAAATAAAAGGATAGCAATTAAACAAGCATCCTAATTATTGTAAACTCTGAGGAATACATGAAGAGTGCCAGGAGGCATTCATTCATTTTCGTGACAGGATGTGCTTTATTTAAGCATAGTACAAATCATCAAAGCACTTGAAATCTACACAAAGGTAAAGCATTCTGGTTAATGGAAATGTCTTCAAGCAAACTACATAGAGTGAACAATGACTGTGCCGTCTAACATTGTTTCACTATGAAAAGAGGACTTATGTTATAGTAAATATTTTATACTGACTATGACACAACTGCACGATTTCAAAATTATTAGTCAAGTTGGGTACATCAGCCAAAATACCATGCAAACAAGTCATACTGAACAGTGGAGAAACAAAACAACAAAACAGAACAACTCGTTAATTAAAATTTTTCTAGTTCAATCTTTGATCACTAATTTCAGAGTAGTCCATTGTATTTTTGCCAACTCTGTGACAAAGTACTTCTTTATATAGTCCTGAAACCTTCTGTTTATACACATCTGTCCCTGCCTCTTGTGATTAAGCAAAAAAAAATTTCTCATCCCTTTTTATGAAGAGACCTTAACCTTTATATTAAAAAAAAAAAATCATGTCCCCCATTTTCCTTTCTCTCTTTCCAAGATAATAGTCAACTATTCCTCATCAACCTGATCCACAACTCAGATGTGAGTCCCCTTTCCACTCTCCTTCTCCTCTTCCTACAAGGCCCATATTAAATGCCATCTTCCTCAGAAGTGGGTCTGGATTTTTACACATTAACTTGTATCCCTTATAAATGTGTCCGGTTTGCTCATAATTGCGTGCAGAATCCTAATTGGGTCATTCCAGTGTAGATTAGAGCAGGGCTTCTATTTCTTGGTTCTAGCCACTTTTTATACGGCCACAATCAGAAATTCATTGGTCACATCATACTGTTAATCGCATAACTCTCTAGCTTCACCCTGATTCAACTAAAACCATATTTGTGCAAACAAATCTTAGTCTTAAAAAAAAAAATGCTTTTAGTTAGCCAAATCTCATTCATTATTTAAAGGCAAATGCAATGTGTGGTGGGTCTTCCTATTATTCCATCTTGTACTTATTAAAAATTTTTGAATTTTAATCACACTATCAAAATTGCATTGCTAAGCACTTCCCAATACCTTCTGATCATCTCCCAAACCCTGGTGCAATGGAAATGTGAATAACTATGGAACTTCAGAAATCTCATGTTATGACTCCTATGTATTTATTGGTCAACTCAAACATCATGCTAACTTCCACTTTTCACTGGGAAGTTCATGGGAAGGATCTTGTCCCTTAAAAGCAGAACTCTGGCACTGGACAACCTGATGTTTAATCCAAATTCTGCTATTTGTTAGCAGTGTGATCTTGAGAAGTTAAACTCCCTATGCCTTCTTTGTCTGTACAATGGAAATGATAATAATATCTACCTTAGTTTTGTGTGGGGGGGGGGGGGCTCATTTAATTAGAGTACATTAGTTACCAAGAAAACACTTAGTACATAGCAAGCCTTACTAGTTGTTTGGCTGTTAACTTACAACCAATTTGTCAGAACTGAGATCAGAATAGTGGTCCAGGTATATATTCCATCAGGCAGTAGTTTTTCTACATTTATTATGTGTATAAATCACTGTGCTTAGATGCACATTTCCGGGTTACATCTGAATTGTTAGGTCTTTGACTTTTTTAAGTGGGATATACAGGCATGTAAGATAATCAACAGAAATTTTTTGTTATACTTCTTTAAATTAATGATTTTCCATTATTCATAAAGATCAAAATTATCTATAGTTATTTATGAACTTTTTTGAGAAACTAAAATTATTTTATCATATTAATAATAAAATTGATTTGTAGGCATTTTAACAATTCCTTCCATTTAGGTCCCTTAATGAAACTGTTTATATTTTTATTATTTAACTCCAAACCAATTTCTACTCAAATACATGCTGTTACTTAAAAACCAGTACATTGTCAGCTTTCACTCAGAAACTTTTACCACCAAATTAGTATCTCAAACCATTTATTGGTAACAACACATTAATTTCCAGTAAATTCATTGCATTTAACAAAATTCTATAACAGTTATAGAATTCAAGTCTGAGTAATTTTCCTTAGTTCACAGATTTTTACAAAAAGTAGTTGAATTTGTCCTCAATACTGTATCCTAAAAAGTATTAACTGATGTTTAACATGCTGTTAAAATGTGACTTTCTTCTCCTTGTTTTTGGCTGAGGTGTGAAGATGCTCATCAAGGAGAATTCTGAGAGTGATCACCATGACTGCTGGAAGTTGATAGTAAGATTTATTTGAAGAGAACTGGGGTTGAAATCCATCTCTGAGAAAGAAGGTTCAGGAGGGTACAATCTTCTAACCACGAACAAAAGTAACAAAGAATTCCAAGGGATTACTCAGAGAACCTGATGTGCAACAGATGCACTGTGTTAGCGAGAGAGAGAGTCATTGTTAAACAGATCCTGCTAAAGGAAGAAGCCCGCCAGGACAAGAGGACCTCAGTGGTAAGAGCCTGTGTGTAGAAACTGAAGCTAGGGAGCTCAGGAGAGCCTAGCGAAGGAAGGGCCATGCCCACCTCAAGACCATTGCAGAGAGAGAAACTTAATAGAGAATTCTTCAAAGAATTCACAAAAGTCCCAACAGGAGTCAGTTTTAAACATCTGCTAAACAGAGAACACAAGATCATCCTTCCTTTGCTTTCTTCTAACTACAGCTGGGATGAAAATAGAGGTCACCCTGCTGAGAGAAGAGCAAGAAAAGATGGAAGACTAATTTTAAATAAAGTTTCAAATTTTATGTATTATATGGGACCCAGGCGACTTAATTTATTTAATCGAGACTCTTTTAGTAATAACTCTTGGTTTGGCTTGGGCTTTCCAGTGAAGAAACATATATTCACTCACCAAACGGCTTTAAGAAGACAGTAGAAGACAAAAGTGACAATGATTTCTAACTCTATCCTTTGAGACCTGCCTACTCAAATTGATTACATATGTGTGCATTTAAAAAAAAAAGTAAAAAATTAGACTGAAGCAAAATAAAATTCTCTCCCTGTATCACTCACTGGCAAGCCTACTAGGAGTTCTAGATGTTGGACTGAAGAGTAGAATTTCCTATTTAATTCAGGTATATGGAAGTTTAGGCTGCAGTTTGTTTCCTGTCTGTGATGACAATCTTTTGGGATAGATTTCCTCCACAAAGCCAGATTTTTAGGAGGTTCTTCATGCAATTAAGCTATTGAGAATGTGCATCCTGTTTAATTCAAGATGGTAAAACTGCTGCGTAAGTTTTCCCTCTAGCCCTTTCCAAATCCCACTGAATTGACGGTGAATATGCACAAGGAACAGCATAAATCTACAACAGTGAAGAAAACAGAATGAGTTTACAACTAATTTCTGAAAATGGCATATCTCCAGGGTCTAGTCAGAGAACAGGATCCCATGACCCCCACCTCCAATGTAAAAAACCCAACAGATTCAGCCGGAAAAGCGGATAGGAAGCAGAGGGCGGTGTGCTGATGCATAAAGCATCACAGTAGATTTTGTATCAAGATGGTAAAGGAGATAGAAAAATGTGAGCAAAATATAAAAATAGAGTTCATTCAAGAACAGAGAGCCAACTAAAAAGATTTCAAAAAAAAAGACAGACGAAATTGAGGGGGTGAAATTACCAAAAATGTAACAGAAACATTTACACAGCACTGAAGAAAGTTAAGTCCTTAGATTGAAACGGCTCACCTACTACTAAGCAGAATGGATGAGGCAATTCCTGTCCTAACACATATCAATGAAATTTTACAAATCCAAAGAGAAAGAGAAAACTCTCACAACCCATAAAGACTAAAAATCAGATCTCTGGTAATAGAACAAGAATCACTGTTATCAGACTTCTGATGAGCAAACATAAATGTTAGATAATACTGGTGTGACATGTTCAAATTTTAAAGAACAATAATTTTGGATTTATTTTCATGCCCAATGAAGTATTAATCAAGGATCAAAGTACAATAAACACATTTCCTCTCATTCAACTCTTAACTTGTACTTCCTTACTCTTCAATTCCTGCTTCTGAAAAACCAATATATGTATTCAAGCAACATGAGGGCCAAACAAGAAGTTATAAAATCTCAGAAAACACTGCCTCTAACACAGAAGTACATCTAAGAGAAGTCTCATAAAGACAACTGTAAAGCATGTGTAGAAAACAAATAATCCATAGTAGAGCAGAAGATCAAGGACTGTGGGAAGAATCTCACTAGGAGGAAAAATAATTCCTTACATAACTGAAAAACTTAATAATTTCAAAGCATAAAGAAATACACTGCTTCTGTGAACCAGCAAAAACAAAGGCAATAAAAAATCTCAGGAAAAACAGAGCAAACAGTAAATGTTAAAATATGAAACAATTACATCGAAATTTTAAGCAATTGAAGATAAAAGAAAAAAAGAAAGGAGAGAGAGAATGAATACGAGCCATCTGGCCTTGGTGGCAGAAATATGTACTTTCAAGTGGCACAGGTGTTATTACATTAGACTTACATTGCTTCATTCGTACTTTAGAGGGAAAAGGGGGGGTATTTAAACTTTGTTTTAACCAATTTATTTCTATCCATGCTATAAATTAACGACTATTCTGATCTCTAGGAGACCAAAGATATGTGATACACTCTAAGGAACTCTCGTTACTTATTTTGCAAGAGATTCCTGATAGGAGGTTTTCAACTCAATTACTAAGATGCACTGCTCCTGCTGGTCCATGTGTTTCTAGAATTCTAGAGGGCTATGGCTGACTGCATTCTATATAACACGCCCAGTGAAGCCACCTGCACCACTGCTATCCAAGGCATCTCAGTTAAATGTGAAGTCTGCCCTGTCATGGCTGTAAATATGCTTCTGTCAGATATGGCCATGACTGTTTGCCACATCTAGGGTTACTCAAATTGCTGGAAGCTGTGAACCCCGCCGACTGATTGCAGTCAGTAAAGTCTTAGCATATGAAAGTCCATGCTGGAAAATGTCATCTTGGCATTAGATATAATGGTGTCAGAATACAAATCCCTTAAGACAGAGCTCTAGAATAAAAATGCAACATCCACTATAGGTCACAGGTTATTGTGGATGAAAACTAAGTTTCTTTTGTTTTGTAGCTAAAACTATTGGAATAACTCTTGATATACAGTAGGCACCTAAGATAATACTTTATGAAGAAAGGGAAGGATAAATTAAATGAGTGACTGAGTAAATGATATCCTGATGAGTTAGTTTAGTCAGACTTATCATCTCAATGGATATTTCTTTCATGAATATTCTTAGCGGGTATTCCTCTCATGAATGGTTAATGCTTTAAAATATATATCAAAGTTTATTTTTTATAACACTTTAAAGTACAACTGCTTTGTTCTCAATTTTACCCTCCTTTCAAATCTAAATAAGATTGACGTAGATTTGTACCTGGCACACATTAAACACTTTGTAAAAATTAGCTATTAAATATTATTTTTTAAGAGTTGGAGAATAATAGACAGAAGTAGCAATAAAAATAAAGGTAGAGGTAGAGCTAGAGAGGTATAGCTCTAGCAACAGAGCAAGTGACAGAGAAGAGAGAGACTAGAAAGGCAAAATCGAATCAAGTATTTTTCCTATTACCTAATGGAAAATGTAACTGCCGAGCCTGAACCAACAAGGTGAAGATTTAGGATTTTTGGTCATTCCTTGGAACCTATTCATTCAATTGCACAACTACTAACTTGAACTGACTTTGATTATATCCTCAAAGACTAAACCATAGACTTGTTCGAGTTAGTGAATAAAACACATTATTTACAGTTGTAAACCAGTGAACTAGATTTCAAATACAGAGATATATTAGTTGCCTCTTATTCACAGTTTTGCTTCCAATTTCAGGTACCCTTAGTCAACTGCATTCTTAAAATATGAAATGGAAAATTCCAGAAATAAACAATTCACAAGTTTTAAACTGCTTACCATTCTGAGTAGCACGATCAAGCCTTGTGCAGCCCCTATTCCATTCTGCCCGGAATGTGAATTACCCCTTTGTCCAGCGCATCCACACTGTGTACATTTCCCACCCTTTAGTGACTTCGGAGCTGTCTTGGTCATTAGATCCACTGTCACAGTATCACAGTGCTTATGTTCAAGTAACCCCTATTTTACTTATAGACCCCAAAGCGCAAGAGTAGTTATGCTGGCAATTCAGATATGCCAAAGAGAAGCCATAAAGTGTTTCTTTTAAGTGTATAGGAAAAAACATAATATACATGGGGTTTGGTCCTATCCAGTTTCAGGCATTCATTGGGGATCTAAGAATATATCCCACATGGAGAAGGAGGGACTACTGTATATTAAAATTTTTCTTATTATTTTGTATGGGCCATAAAGATTAATTGTTTCACAATACTAAAGGTGCAAGAAATGTCATATTGCTTTGCTTTTGTACAAATCAAAGTTGGAATGAAGCCATTCACCTAGTTTAATAATTCTAATCTTAGAGTTTCTTGCTTTCTTTGTTAGATTGCGGCAGAACATAGGCTATTACTGCCTGCAAAATGGGAGACAGAGCACTCTGCTTATTGATCTGCTATATTTAATTTATGAAGATGTTCTTAGATGGAATGAGGATAAACTCCACTCACCCATGGGAAGACAAAATCCAGAACCTGAGAACACAAAGGCATGCAGGGAAAAACAACTTTTTATTCTTTAGGTAATAAATCTATAATATCAAGAAAAGACATGACACATTTCTTAACATCTCATTTGTTACATATGTAATATGTAACATTTGAGTAGAAAATGATCACTCCCCTCTTAAATATCTTCCATTCCCTTTCTTAAATGTCCAAGAGTCTGTTTGCATTAAGGGCTGGTCAGTACAATTAGGGAGCCAGTGAGAATAAGATGTTTTCAAATTATATTAATGACATTTCAACATAGTGCCTTTTAGGTTGAGAGGAAGAGGTTTTCCCTTCATCTTTTCAACAACCTGAGAATCATTTTAAAAGTTTTCTTCATATTTGCGCCAGAAAATGGCCTCAGCATTTTACATTCAACTTATTTGTCCTGTTAGGTAGTAAAAGAAGGAGGACTAGAAGAGGCGGGGAAAGGACAGGAAGGGAGAAAGAAAGCTAGGGAGGGTAGAACCAAGGCCAAAAGGAAGAATGGGAGGGAGGGAGTTAAATAAAAGGGGGGAAAAGGAGAAGGAAGAAGAAAAGGAGAAGGAAGGGAAGGAGGGAAGGATGGAGGGAGGAAGGAAGGAAAGAAGGGATATCCATCCAAATAAAAGATGATTAATGATACAAAAATCGGATTTCACCTAGGATTGTAACAAACACAAATCTTATTCTAAACATTGTATTGATTTTTAAAAAGCACAGTTTCGAAGTTTTTCAAGAAGTCTTGGACTAGACTTGGCAGATTCTGATTACAATTTTTTTATTCAAACTTTACGTGGCTTTACATCATTAACCAATTTGAATGCTCTTTATTTTAAAAAAGTCTTGTAAAATTATTGTAGCAATAACCATAAGGTTATTGAGGACTGTTGAGGGCTTTCTTCATTGCGTTAGAGCATGCAACTTCACGAGGACGTTCTGAAGGAATTTTTCCACTTTGCAGTAACAAGACAAGTTGCATTTTTCCTTTTCCTTCATACACACTAAGTCATGTAAGGGATGATACCACCCTTTTTAAAATTACTTTTCAGAAAGTTCACATAGCCATACCTATGACTCTCCTTGGGCATATCTTGGACCTCATGTACAATCGGGTTTAATAATCTCAAGGGGCTCATTCTTGTGTTTTTGTGCTTTGGCTAGGGAAATTATTGCTAATACTTTATCACTAAGAAAAAATTAATTTATATTACACATATTATTTAAAAATCAAAATAAATATGATATATATATTGTAAGATTTTCCTTCTACGATGTTCAAAATAAAAAAAAACATGCAAATATACAATAGGAGATAGATGTAGATATAGACATAGGTATAGGTATAGATATAGATAGATATAAGTCTCTAGAAAATGTTTCAGTCTGGAAAAAATTATTTTTCTGAGACTTGCTGGTGGTAAAGATTTTAGTCTATTTAATGAAGTAAGTTTTTTGTTCCTCCAAAGGCTCATTCTATTTAACAGGTATCTCAACCAGTAAAGTACAGCAAAACAGAAAATATACTGTAAAATAATATTTATAAATGATATACAGGCTTTTAGTCATATAATGACTAATCTTAAAATGAAGAAACTTTTAAATTTATAATAATCTACTCTGTTTCCATTCAACTGTTTTCCATAAGAAATTTAAATCAAATTATGCTAAACAGCAATTAGTTATAAAATTTTCAGAGGAAATATTTGGTTTTATTTCCAGTAAAAGCCAAGTAGTCATAAAAGCCATTAATTAATGTATCTTTTGTCTCAGCAGGGAAACTAAGAATTGAAGCCCTTGAACTTCATTTAACCTTCAACAAGGTCTCTGCGGGTCTAACTTGAAATGCTCTGGAGAAGTGGGGGTGGGCGACAAGGAGAGAAAATATTCCGGAAGACCAATGAAAACGGTTTCTGATGCAATTTTTTGGATACTAGTCAAAATGGCTTTATCAAAAATTTCTCTGCTTTATTACCCATTAATGTATACAGCAGACATTTCTGACCTTCAACTCCAACCTCAATTATATAGCTTTATTTTCTGTACTAGTTTGAATTTTCTCAAGAAGTATGAATTTAATATCCAAAGAATCATCAGTTTTTCACCAATATCAATCATTATATAGCAGTTTTATATAGACCCTGTGTATTAACCCCATTGCTGTTGTAAGAAATTACTACAAATTAGTGGCATAAAACAACATCGCTTTTATTATTTTTGAACTCTGATGTCAGTTTCACTGGGCTGCGGTTAAACTGTCAGCAGGGCTGCATTCTTTCTGGAGTCTCTGAGAGGAAACTGGTTTTCTTGCCTTTCCCAGCTTCTTGTTGCCACTTATATTCCTTGGCTTGTAGCCTCTTTCTCCATCTTTACATGGTATTTCAATCTCTGCCTCAATGACCACATCACCTTCTCAGGTAACTCTGACTCCTCTTATGCCCCTTTTCTATGGAACCTTGTGATTACATCAGGCTCAGCCATATAATCTAGAATAATCTCCCACTCTCAAACCTCTTAACTTGATTACTTTCAAAAGTTCCTTTGCTTTATAAAGTAACCTTCACAAGTTTCAGGGACTAGGACATAGGCATATGTTATTATTCAGCCTACTATAGTCTACCTTCTAGCCTTCCCACCCCCACCAAAGATTCACATCTGTCTCATACGCAAAATACATTTATCCCATCCTAATACCCATGAGTTTCAACCCATTTACAGCATCAGTTCAAAGTAAAAACTCTCACCTATATATCATCAGCTCAAAAGTCACAAATATCATCTTAACCAGGTGTGGATGAGACTCTAGATATGAGTCATTCTGGGGCAAAATTCCCCTCATCTGTGGATTGGTAAATTTATTAGAGAATAAATTATCTGCTCCCAAAAATACAATAGTGGGATGGCCTACGATAATACTCATAGATATTACATTCCAAAGAAAAGACAATGGAAGGAAGAAAAAGAATCACTGGTTCTAAACAATGTCAAATCCAATTGGGTAAACACCATTAGGTTTCAGTACCTGAGAGTAATTTTCTGTGGTTTGCAGTTCTGCCCTCAGAGACTTCACTCCACCCCTAAACTTCCTTATTTCCAATTTCCATGATGCAGGAAGTAGGAAGTAATTGGTGGAGTGCTTCTCAAGACTAGAGGAAAAAATATCTATTTTGCCTAGCACTTAGAAATGACTTGCTGAAGATAATTTTTAAAAATATATATATAGTTTATAAAAATGTCCTCACATCAAATTGCTCCTACCAAAAAGACTACTTCAAGGCATGCCAAAATAAAAAAGAACCTTGCTACAATAGGGCTGCATCAAACTGCAATATCAAAATATCATGTATAAATCTGGAGTATTTAAAAAATTCTGTTGCTATAATTTCAGAAATACAACAGAGAACATTGTATATAATCAAAATTTTGTTTAGGGCAGTTTTGTTTATGAACTAAACAGAGTGACTAACCTTGAGATAATCTGGCTTTGGTAAAGAGAGATGAAATTTAGAACTGCCAAATTTCTCCTGCATCGATGTAGAAAATAAAGTGTGTTCTGACTTAAAACCATGAATGCTTAAATCAGTAGAAGTGGTTAGTTTTCAATCTTTTCCTGACCCCAAATTTTTGTTGGACACAAACTCATTGGAAATCATTATAATCCAAAGGTTGATGGAGAATTCATTGTTAAACGGTACACAGCAAGGCAGTAAGTTTTTTGCTATTTATTTTGGATTAGTTTCACAGCTTTGATTTATTTTAGGTAAGAATGTTAACTATAACAAAGTTGTGGTGCCTTTGGACTGTAAACTATCTCTGCCTCCAATTCAACAAACTAGCTCCAATAATGGAGGGGGAAATTTAGCTAGATGACAAATTCAGAGGAATAAGTTGTAAAAATTATTATATTTAAATATAATGATAAAGAATATTGTTTGCTCCATATCCAATTTATAATAAATTAAAGCAAAGTCAGACAAGAAAACAAGGGCTCTAAAACATGAGGCAAGTTCTGCTCCATTTATTGCCTTAAACTCCCCCTTATGTAATGAGCATTAATAGGTGACATATGTAGGCCTGCGGTTGAAAAAAAAAATTCCATTATGTTGAAAGATTTTGTTGAGATGACCTCTAAAATGTTAAACAGTGGATCTGTGTCTCATTGAAAGCAGGGCATCTTTACTGAGATAGACCAATCTCTAATTTTGAAAGGAGAAATACAGGAAGTTAAAAGGTTTTCATAATCACTTACCTTTTGAAAAAGTCTTATACAGCAGCACTGATTTTTAAGAAAAGTAAGGGCTATGTAAATTGACCTTTGGTTGGTTTGTTTTCTCCTATGTCTTTGTGTGTCATGTTGTGTGTCTATTAGGAAAGAAACAAAACATGGAACAGATCCATGCGGCCTTCGATGCTCTCCTCAGAATCCCCAGAATCCCCAGAATCCCCAGTCTTAGCATCTACACACTCCCTTCCCTTGGAACTTCCTGGTGTTGCCCAAATCTGCGTTAATGAACCTTGGTGTTCAGGTGGGGTTCCACCAAATCACAGATGTGATTATAAAGCAAACAAAACCCCGATAAACCACCAACAGAAATATTCATGGTTCACATCCAGCCTAGAAATATATGTTTTTCTCAGAAGTGTTCATTGTAAAGAAGAATGTGTTATGATATATATCAATGGATGTCATATATTATGTGGATTATAAACTGCTTTTGGCATGACTAACTTTTGTTGAATTAAAATAATAATATAGAGTCAAGTAAATATTAAAATACTGTTTCTGTTATCTTTAAGTTATAATGTTCTTTGTGCTATTTTGTTGTTTTCTAAAAAACAAAATTCTCAAATAGAGTAGCTACTATTAACCAAGAAATGGTAATTATATCTTATTTAATTTTAAAAGTAAGTCAACCTTAAAACAACAATACATCTCAAAATAAGTTTTAAAAATCAAAATCAAAATAATTCTGTTAACTCTGACCTTTCCCACCATGGATCATACTAAAGCCATGATGAGTGAGAGTGTATTATTTTTGAGCATCAAAATTACCTGGAGCAGTTTGAGATATAATGGATTACACTACTGTACTCGAAGGGCTTACATTCTAAACAAAAGAGATAAAAGAAGCAGGCTAAAAAGAAGTATCTATCTCTAGAAGAGCAGCATCTTTGGGGGGATTTGTCCTTTTTTTCTTGGCTTGGCCCTTTTTCAGATTCTAACACATTACCAACCCTCTTGTCCTTGAGAGAAAACTTCCCTAGTTAGATGATTGTTAAAATTTATAGAAGTCATGTGAAGGAACAATTTGCAGATAAGGGAGGAAAAAGTATTTCTGATCTAGTTTACTGGTAGGACCCAAGGGGTAAGAAAAGATGAATAAGGTCACAGGAAAGTAACAACAGTGACTTGATAGTTCAAATGCCACAGAAGACTATTACATGCATAGAAGTGGTGAAGACTATGGAGCTCCTCAGAGACCAAAAAGTCAAGTCTGATAAGGTTGTAGGATAGATTCAATATTTAGTCACTTTTAAAACGTGTGCACTTGCTAATCAGATTCACCCTCACCTTATATCAAGGGATGGTAGTTAAGGTTATATCATTTAATGACTCAACAGGGATTTACTACATACTTTCGTTGTCCTAGGCTCTGCTTTAGGTCCCAAAAATCAAAAGTTGAAACAAAGTAGACAACCTGCTCTCCTTATATTAGTCACCTTTCATGTATAGCAGGATGAAAAATAAATTGCAAAAACTGGCATTGAAGGGAGAAATTGGATTAAGTCCTCATAGATAAAGAACCGAAAAATATAATGGTAGTTGGGAGGACAATGCTCTTACATTACTGATCCTCTAAAAACAGGAAATTCTGAAAGCCCATATCTGCCATAAAAATCTATTAGATCAGGTTAATCCAGATTGATCTTGAACAGAATTACACCTACCCAATGAAAGCTATCATTAAAGCAACCAGCAGTGGGTGTAAGAGCATTCATTATTCTTTCATCAGTTATTTCCATGATTCATACAAGTGTTCTTCATCTACTGATTTATTAGGCCTAAAATCCAATATTATAAGGTAATTCTAAATCTTATCAAAGCAGCAAAACTGTTATGTAAAAGTTTCTGAATAATAAGTGAGCTACAATAAAGGAACAAAAACAAGCTCCAGGGAGCTCACAAGTTGAAAAAGAATCATGATATAGTAACCCTGGAACTATAATTAAGACTGTCATATAAATGTACCGTTATCCAGTTCACTTACTCATTTGCATAGTATCGCTGTGTTCTAAGAGACTTTCTATAATACAGTAAAGATACCTAGCCATGACAACGACAGTAGATAATAGGACCAAGAGCATAATCTCCATGTAGGAAGGCAACAAACCAGATTCCTTCACATAGTAGGCATATTCTTTGTCCATCAATAATTTAAGGCAACAGAGAGGACATAATCAGAATTTTCAGGAAAATATGGAGATAAAGAGAAGGTAGTAGTACATTTAGTTTGAAAAAGCTCCAAAGATGATGCTATTGTGTGCACTCCAGTTGATGGTCTCTGCTTAGACCTACGTCAAAGTCTGAGAGCTTTAAAGAGAACCTTCTGTTTCCAATATATCTGGTGCTCCATCTCCAATGGCAATGAGAGAGTAGGAGAGGAAAGAATTATTTTGCCAAGTGAGAACGAGCTCATCTTTAAGGAAGTATGGTGGATCACTGGTGGCAATTTCTGAAAGCGGCAAGAGCAGCATTATGTACCCTGGGAGCAATTCCATCAGCTCTGGCCTCATTTTTCCAGCATCTCTATAGCTCCCCTCCACCCCGATTTGAGTCAACTTATTTAGCCACATCTGCATACCAGTCTAGCTCCAGTCCCAGTATAAATCCTAGTTGGCGCAGTAAGTACTTGAACAGCTTTAGTCTTACTTTCTGTTGGGACTTGGAGCCTATCAATAGAGAGCACCGATAGCTTAGTCCTGGGGCCTGACTTAGCTGATATTTCATCCTCTTTCCTCCACAGTGGCCCAGTGTATAGGTCTGGGCTTCTGCCTTGATCCCTCTGTAATATGGCTGGTGTCCCTCTCAGAACGGGGCTATTTCTAGAACTTCTTCTCATGAGGTTGTAACTCATCTGGTGATCACCTTTCCCTGTAGGTGTCTGGACATTGCTTCTCATACCACAGGTCTCTGACCAGGGTCCTTTTGTAAATAAGCAAATTTCCTACACCACCATGCAATTCTACTTCACTGTACAATCACCTAGACTTTCCCATTTCGGGGTTTTGTTGATGCATGAGATATGTATGCTGCCTTCTTTAGGCCCTGAAGTATTTGGCCAACCATAAACAAGGTAGCATCAGGAAGGTGATTTATTCACACTATCTACAGCAGACACTCTTAATGGTGATACTCTTAATGGTACGTCTTCTTATTTTTAGGATAGTTGTTTCCTACAGGCATGCCAGTTACTCAAGCTGACGCTGAAACAGTAAAATGACACCAAATCACTGAAAATCACTTTGGTCTTATCAGTGGTCAGTTCATTAACAATTTTAATTTTCTCAACTTTCTACTGAATGAAACTACTAAAGGCCATACATCTGAATTTATTTTCTGATTTGCAAATAGAAGAACTAGAATGCTGAACATAGATACAAATCTCAAATTCCTCATATACAATATGCTTTATATACTTTTGGCTATGGGAAAAATAACCTAAGTCTTGCCTTCACCATCAAAAATGTTTGCAGGCACATGAGAATCACAGAATTAAGTCTATAACAAGATGTTCTTCTTATATAATACACTGGCTCTCTCTGTAACCAGATTGTGACTTCTTCCTGCCAGCCAAAAATCTGATATATTCTTGGAAATGTCTCTTCCAGATTTTTTTTAAAGATAATTTACATTCTAGGAAATTATTCTGTCCACAAAAAAACATGCATTTGCCCTTAAGTGTGAAGACCTCCTTGTCTTTCTATTTACAGAAGTCAAATTTGCCAAGTATCAACATAAGGGAGATGTCTCTCCTTGTTTCTATAGGAAGTATTGCTACAGTATCCTTATTACAGAAGTTCTCAAGGCTGGTTGCACATTAAATCACCTGCAGAGTTTTTAACAATTCCTTCTAGTGCTCTGCATCATTCCTGGGGACTTTGATTAAAATTGACCTGAGGAGGGGCCCAGGCATTGGGACTTTTTTCAAAGTGCCCCAGGCAATCCTGGTGTGCAGCCAGGGTCTAGAACCATGGCTACAGATGAGTTTGTCTGTTTTTCTTTGTTATTGAGCACTGGTATCCCAGTTACCCAGATAGAATACAGACCTCAGGCATTTTCACTTTCTAATCCACAGATATGACCTTCAAGTCTGGCTAGGTTGGGGTCAATAACAAACTTGAGTCAAGCACAGAGGAGCATCAGTTGCAGTGTGACTATCCTACTCCTAAACCCCAAGAGCCTTCCTGGAGATTTCCTCAGTCTCTCTCCTGATGCTTTGAAACAGACGGTTTACTTAACAAAACTTTATGTTATTTTTAATTTGTTTGATGATTTAAAGCCAAATTCTTCCCTCAGATTGCACAGAAGCTTTCAATGGGTTTCAAGGAAATCTTAAATCCTTCCAGGTAAAGCTTATTCTACCCTCCTCAGTGAATTACATAGCTCTAAGTCTATTCTCCCTTTATTTTGTTATATATATTTATTTCATCATCTTGCACCTCCCAATAAATGCAGGTTTTAGTATTATAATGCCCCAGAAGTTCTCCCCCATCTAAAATGCTCCCTTTAAAAATTATATTTCATGCTGCCAAGAAGAAATCTATCTTTCTGCCCAATATCACCTGCTATTCAAAAATATTCAATATTTGTTTTACAGTTTTATTCAAGTTTTGCTCTTTAAGAAATGCCACTAGTGATGTAATAAGTGTCATTCCATTACGTTACATATGTTCCTTTCAAATATACTTCAATGGTATCATGAAATGAAGAAAATTGAATTTTGAAATGCAATATTCTGTGTTCTGCCAGTTGTAGAAAATAAGGCATTATTAGCTATTTGGGTGTGGGCTGGCAGTCAAGATTTGCATTCTCTTTTTTCTTTTTCTAAATAAAATATGTCTACAGTATTATATGTTTTAGTTATTCGACCTAATTTCAACGCATGTAAATCAATACAGTCTATGATTTAACTAGTAAACAGACATATTTAAAACTAAAATGTGTGAGTTTAGTGACAACTTAAACTGAATCAGCCTTTCTTTAGAGATTGTTAAGGTAAGCCTAGTACTTGCTAAAGTAAGGCAATAACATTGACTTAAAGTTTGTTTTTCTTTACCATTATAATTTCCTTTTGTAATGCCTCTTAGTTTTGTTTGTTTGTTTGTTTGTTTGTTTGTTTGTTTTGACCATGGGGCAGGGGGCTCAAATAATTTCTACATTTTGCAGTTGAAAAAATATAAGAGAAACCCCCACGAGATTTCACATGATGAAATAACATATCATTTCCTCTATGGGGTCCTTTCCAGATCCAATTTTACTATTTTGAGCTTCATTATATTACTCTACTTAATTAATACATCTGATTTTATTAGATTTTTCCCAACTGACAAAATCAAATGGTTCCTTTAATGGGATAATAAAACTAATTTGATTTTACATGTATTTTCCCTTTTATTTTAGTAATCATAATGCTGAATTAAAAAATGGCGTGCTGTTGATCAAAACGTTAATGAGGATAGTAGCAGACCAGTATATTGTTTAAACACCCTCCCTTGAAAGAAGTAAATATATACAGTAATGAAAAGCGTATTAGATTGGCAGTGAGGATTCTCGTGTCCCAACACTGGTTTCCAAGGCAAGCCACTTCACTGCGCCTCAGTTTCTTTATCTGTGAAGTAGGATAGTTAGACGACCACTGGTTAAAACCATGAATCCCTAAGGGAACCTAGGAGGTCACTCAAGGCTCAGAGGAAGTGGGGGTTAGTTAAACAGTCCTCACTTCATCCAATTGCTTTTCTCTTTAATCTATTTTATAGTTAGGGCTACTTCTACTGTGTGTGGGGGGGTGGGGGAGGGCAGGGGAGGGTGAAGAGGGGAAGTTTCAGTTTCCTAAAACTAGTTTGAAACACCACTGAAATAAAGATTGGTCAAGGTCGTATCTAATTCCTGAAGTGAAAGAACACTTTACAATAGGAGCTAAGCTCCTAGGTCATGTGTCCTAAGCCTCTGACTGGAAGTTTGAATTTGCACATCAGACGGTGACACAGTATTAGACTTGGATATTAGCGAATGAAATCTATGGCTGTGTAAGGCTATTAACATGGTTTGAAACTACCACTCCACTCGTAATCCAGTATAGCACATTGAAATTTCTTGAAAAGCTTTGGAGGAAAAAAAAAATTTAAATACCTAGCAACATCCCAGGTGTACCGAGTCAGAGTCTGAAGGAAATGGGAGATGGCTATGTTGGTATATATTTGAAAACATGTTCCCAATTTATTCCACTGCTCACTTTGATTTAAAAACCATTATTTACACTGTTGTTTTATATGTTTTCACTTTTTAGTTTTCCATTTGATTTCTCACCATAAAATTAATACCGCTATTTGCAGTAATCAAATCAACTAAGTTTGGGAAGTAGAATTTTCATTTTGCATTAAAGAAATTCCTTCATAAAGAGTGAGTAGTGCGATCATACACAACATGGCCTGCCCAGGCACCCAGAGAGCTCTCAAAATCTAGCTGAACTTCATTAGCATCTTTTATGGAAAAGTGCTAGGTTTTTGCTGAAGAAAAGATAACTGGACTTCCCACTGTGTATCTATTTCAACTGCAGTCCATATCAATTAGCAAAAGCCACTAAAGGTTTAGAGTCTCCTTGTAGGACATCAATCTGCTTGGACTTAACAGCTGCAGCCTGTAAGACAAATAAGAAAGGAAAGAAGAGACCAAAGAAACTAGGTATCATTGGCTTTACATGGAATATAGTCCCCAAGAATATAAATAGAAATTTGTAAAGAATTTTCTTTCTAATGATTACTATGTTTGCTGGATGGACAATTGAGATATAGGCTGATAGAACTCTTTAAACAGTCATCTTCCAAGAAACTTGAGATGAGGCTGCGAAGAGGAATTTTGGCAGTCAATGAGCTATCTTGGATAGATTCCCAAACCTATGCTAGTGATGTCTATCAAAGCAACAATTTTGATGAAAGAAGAGCAGTAGTTACGTCATTTCAATCCTAATCATATTATTTTCCAACAGAGTGGTCTTTAAAATCTTCCACAACCCCTTTGAATGAGGAAGGTGGACTTTGGGTAGTATCTTTCAAGAAAGAGTTGGAAATTGGCAGGCAGAAAAGAGTGTCTGGGGCAGAAAGAACAGCATGGATAAATAGTTGGGGATAAGACTGCCTTGCTTTTAGGGAAGAATGGCAAGGAAACAGTGGTTGAAAACTTTGACTCTGGGGTCTCAGTGGTCCTGAATTGGAGTCCTGGCTTCCTATATTTTACTGAGCTACTCCAAACCTCTATTTCCTTTTCTGCATCACCACTGCATTTGACTATGGTAAAGATTAAATGAGATAATCTGGTTCTTAGCACAGTGTTTGGCACATAGGAAGTTGTTACTGTGGTGGTGGTGGGGATGATGACGATGATATTGAGGAAGACTTAAAGAAAGATGGGGCTAAGAAAGTACAAAGAGAATTAATCAATGTTCCCTTGGGGACTTTTGGTCTAGCTAGCGAAGATTGGGATTTTAGCCTTCAAAAACTGACAAGATAAAGGTTTTATCCATTGGTAAGAGGTGTGAAGTGTGGATGATGATTTAGATGAGAAAAAAGAAAGCCAGCCCGGGCCAGCTGCTCAGAGGCATGAGCAGGGGCTACGGCAATGGCGTAGGAAAGAGATGCAGAGGTCTGGCTCCAGAGCAGTGGCAGTGAGCACGGAGAATGTGAGACAATATGAGATATTCTGGAGAAACTGGGTGAGTATCAGCATGTGGGGAGAAAGGAGAGACAAATCAGAGGTTTCTAGGTTGAGCAGCTAACTGAATGATTTCTGACACATAAATCAGGGAACATAAGAGCGTGTGTGAGGGAATGAGTGGATAAGAGTCGAGAGATTTCAAAAACAAGAGTTTAGAATTTAAACCACCCAAGCTTCCTACAGGATCCCATGAGCTTCCCCCAAGAGAGCGCACATATTCAGCACATAACATGTCAGTTTTTTCACGGAAAGTACTGTGTGTCATTCCATAAGGGTCATCCAGTATGTACCTGTACTATCCTCGGGGAGAGAAATGCTCCCTAGTACTGTCCCGATCTTCAATGGTGGAATCACTGGCACCATGCAAATGGGATTTAAAGGTGACTTGCTAAGTCTGTTAATGGAGATATGAGAAAATGACATCCTGCAACTGTAAAATGAATGGCCTCAATTTAAGCTCAATAACTTATTCTTGCTACTATTGTTACAACCAGCCACCTTTGCCTCATGCCATCAACCTCTAATAAAACATGGTTGGCAGCACCGGTTCCTGAGGTAATAGGCTATGCCCAACACACCGGATCCAAATTTAAAAGGATCCTGCTATCTATATCATCGAAGAAAGAAGAAAAATTGATCAAAATTGTAGGTAAATAAACCATTAAATGAGATGTTGGTTGCCAATTTTGCAGCCTCAATTCCCCAAAGGCTTTTTAGACAATCCTTAAAAACAGCTGGATCCTTAAAACAAGTCATACTCTCGTTAACAGTTAGTATTACTTGGTCCCCATAGATTCCTCTTGTAAAATGCCTAATACATCTTCATAAAGTTGGCAATGGTAAATCAGATTTTCATGGTACAAATTCAGCATGGTTTATGTAAGCATCCCTCAAACCTAGAGTCAGAAGTGTAACATCATGTAAATATCAGAGTGTTGGTTCTCAACTCTGACAGCACATTACAGTCACTAAAAAGCTTTCATATAATACTGATATCCCAGGTCCCTAACGCAGGTGATTCTGGTCAGCGATGGAGGCTGAACATAGCTGTCTTGAAAGGCTGCCGAAGTAATTCCAATATGCAGCCTACAATGAAAATCATTCATTTAGATATTTCTGATAAATCGGAGTATAATTTGGAAAAAAATTACTTTAAAACAAAAGCATTTACAAGTCAACATTTAAATGCTAATTTTATCATTTTGCTTCCTCAAACCATGATGATATTTTATGAAGTATTTTTTCAAGTCTTTTGCTTTCTTTTTATTTGTCTTTGTTTTTCTTAGTGATTTATATAAATTATTTATACAGTCTGGATACCAGTCCTTTCTTTGATGTATATATTGAGTTCTTTGACATAATTATTGAGAATACTTTTTTCAGCCTGTCGCTTTTTCAATTTTTCCTTTCAAAGAACAGATGTTTTAAATTTAGATGGAGTCCAATTTATTATGTTCTTGTAGATTTTCTGCTTTGTGTCCTGTCTACCTAAAAGGTTTTAAATATATTCTATATTTTCTTCTAGAAGCTTCAAAATCATCAGCTTTTAAATTTAGGTTTATGCTCCATCTTAAGTTAGTTTTTATATTAAAATGTATAGAAGAGTGAGAGTTGGGGCTCATTTTTCCCCCATAAACTTATTCGATTGCTTCAAAATTATTTCTTGAAAAGAGTTCTTTTAGCGGTAGAATTACTTTAGAACCTAATTCAAGTATCAATCGGCTACAACATGTAGATCTATTTCTGTGTTCTATGTTATATTCCATTGATCTGTTTGTCTATCTTCACGCAAATATCACTCTGTCTTCAATATCATACCTTTATAGTATTTCTTGAGATCAGGTAGTATGAATCCTATAGCTTTCTTCTTTTGCAAAATTGTTTTAGCTATCCTAGGTCAAGTTATTTGTATTTCCATATAAATTTTAGACATAAATTTCTAAAAAAAAAGGTCTGCAATGAGATTATAATTGAGAATGATTTGAATTTGTAAATCAGTTTGAGGGGAACTGACATCTTAACAAGACGGAGTCTCTGAATCCATGAACATGATACATCTCTCCATTTATTTAGGTCTACCTTAATTCCTTTCAGCAATGTTTTATAGTTTTTAGTTTACAGGCCTTTCACATCTTCAATTTTTCTCTAAAGATTTTTTGCTTTGATTTTATCATAAATTTTTAAATTTTCACTTTCTAATTGTTTGCTTTTGACATACTGAAATATAATTGACTGTTGTATATTTACTTGTTAAAATGTGATCTTGCTAAATTAATTTTAGAAGTTATTCTTTAGACTCTTTAGCATTTTCTAAATAAGCATGTTTTCATTCTTCTTCATTTCTAATCTTTAGACCTTTTCTCATTATTTCTCCCCTTATTGACTTGAGCCTCCACAAAACGTAGGAGTGGTTAAGAGTGAGTTTCTTTGTTTTGTCCCCAGTCCTACAAAAATCATTTAATATTTCAGTACTGTAAGATGTTAAAGGTTTTTCATAGATTTCCTTTATAAAATTTAGGATATTTCTATCTAGTCTGAGTTTTCTGAGTTTTTTTTTTTTTTAATCATAAATGGGTAATTTGGTTAAATGCTGCTTCAGCATTTATTGATATTTTCCCCTTATTCTGTAAATACAGTAAACTATAGGAAGTGATAACATTGAATGTTAAATTAGCTTTTCATTTCTGAGATAAAGCCCACTTGGTCACAATGTTTTATCTTTTTATGCATTGCTGGATTCAATCTGCTAACATCCTGTTACAAGTTTTCCCATTTATACTCATGAGAAATATTGGTTTATAATTTTCCTTTCTTTTAATGATTTGATCATGGTTTGTTACAAAAGTTCATATAAGATTGATTTTATTTCTTCTTTAAATGCACAAGAGAATTAACTAATAAAACTATCCAGATTTTGTGGGAATATTTTTATTACAAAATTAATTTCTTTGATATAGTACTATTTAAAATTTTTAAAAACTGTAATTTATCATTTGAATGTTTTAACACATTTTTGTAGATTACCAATTTTAAAAATTATGGCAAATATATATTTTAAAGTTAAATGACTAAATCCATTTTATTTTGTTAACAAATGTTTTAAAATCTCTAATATTTGCCTAAAAGTTCATCTCTCATTAGAAATTTTAGAATTGATAACAAAAATACAACATTTAGATCTTAAAGAACTTGTTTCCCTTTCAGTAATATATACTCTTTAGTATAGAAACATAGTTATAAAATTTTGAAAGAAATTAAAGATGTGTGACTTAAATGACTAGAATTTTATGACATACTATGTCAACATTAAAAAATGTTTTTAAGCGCATACTGTGTACAAGGCACCAAAGATATGGCAGTGAACAAAAATATGCACACCAAAAACTCCGCCCTCATAGAGCAACTATTCTTGTGAATACAAATTAGAAGAAATTTTGCAATAGTTCTTCCCATTGATTGCTGTGCCTTCTTATTCCTTCCATCTCTATTACATCACTATTGCTCCACTTCCTTATGAGGATATTAGGTACACAAAATCGATAAATAAGGTATCTTTATTTTAAAAAATAACAAATACCATGTAGAACCCAAATAAATAATTAGAATATCACCAATTAATTATATCTACCTATGTTTTCTACCTTCTTATCCCACCTCAATGCCTTTCCATCAGAAGTAGCCATTCTTTAATTCTCTAATTCCTCCAGGAGATTAATCTTCCTATCACAAAATCACCAAAATTGAGTTTGAGTGTATGTAACTCTGCTGGAGTTTAGGCTCTATCTTCTTCATTTTCTTTCCACAGGGCCTAGCATTGAACTGGCACAGAGTATATGTTTAGTCACTGTTCATTGAATGTTAATGTTATAGGAATTCCTGGTTCTGTCACTCTGTCCTTGCAAACATTATCATGAGGTATTAAATATGCCTCTGCAAGAAATATGCTTAACAAAATTAACCATCATATACACAGGCTCAGTAGTTAAATGAATACAATCTTGGCCCTTTAAGAAACTGAAATCTAAACTAAACTCCTATGTATATACGGTAATGAGGTATTTGCATGATCATTGTAAAGTATATTAAAATCTCATAATACAAGCAATGGGAATGCACTAACATTTGTATAGCAATAAAAACTTTGGCTTAAAAAAATGAACACCAATTTGCTTTGCATTTAATTACAGTTAATTTCAGCCATCACTGCTTCCATTATTAAAAAAAAAAAAAAAAGAAACAAACAAAATAAAAACATAGAGGATTACAAAGTCTCAGTAATGAAAGTAAGTCTTCCAGCTTATTTTGTTAATTTAACTGTCATACACACACACACACAATCTTTAGCGCCTTCCAAAAATAAGTAAAAATAATTTTAATAAAGGATAGTATTTTTTATCTGTACTATGTTGAATTTCACTTTGTTCATTGGTCCAATGTGATCCTGCTAAGATACCCTCTAAAACTTAGTTCTTATTTAATCATAACCACTATAGTACTTAATGTCACATATCCCTTTCCTTGTTGGCTGCTGTACATGCTGTACTGAAGCTAAAAGCAATCCTGTTCCAGACCTATAAAATCACCCTAGCCTCATTTCCTCCACTTAATGTACTCCCATCCATGCTTGAATGGTTAAAACAAAATTGAGTATTACTACCACTACCTTTGTAAGGTATATATTTTTACTCAACTGTTTCACAGCTCAGTTGACTTAGTAGTGAGCTGATGTCAAATATTTTCCTATCTCTAGTTTATTCAGTGCAATACTTCAAACTTTAATATTGTCTGATATCATTTAAAATAAAACCTCTATGCTACTGCCATTCCCTGAAAACCTCTCCCATCTTTCACACAACTAATAAATACAAAATATTTCAAACACTATCATTCTTAGCAAATTTTCATTTGATTTCCCCATGTTGTGGTTTGAAGTCATAGAGTATTGTACTCCCTTACTCTTTCCTACTCTTCTGAATATGCGGATAGTAAAAGGCAAGGCCTCCAAACCGACTTCACTCTATTTTGTCATGCACATATCAGTACATAGAGGTCTTACTATGCAAAGCTCAGCATGCATGAAAATAGACTGATCTCTGTCCTGTTCAAAAATACTGAGTTATACACAAACACACATACGATATGAGTTGTATCTACCCAATACAAAAAGATCTTATTCCCTTTGGATTAAAAAAGTAAATTTTTTGATAAAAGACAGTCAAGCTGATTCCCTATGAATAATTGATTTAGTGATAAATTCCTCATTTTAAACTGGTTGCTTTGCATCCCATCTTAAGAATACTGATAAGGGTGGAGTTGGGAAGAAAAGCCATAACTTGCATATTAAAAAAAAAAATCAAAACTGCAGCATTTTGCAGTGGAACCAAGGAGAGTCAAGGATCCGGACTCAAAAGAGCATGGATTGATAACAGACCTATCAATAGTAAGGATAATATTTATTTGAACACAGACAAGGTTAAATTTAGAGACTTAATTGTGAATCATATAAAGTCTTAATTAATGTTTCCTCATCAGATGTTTCAGGTGAGTGTGATTCCTCTCTGAAAACTGCTTAAGTAGGAGCAACAAAAGTGTCAGACTTTTGCAGAATTGAAAAACGAGGGTTGTCTGGATCATATGTGGCAAATTCTGGCTGAGAGTTTCATTTTATTCACATAATTTCTGTTAAACCATGAAGTGATAATATCTGTCTTAGCTACTCCTACCATCTAGGGAACCAGGTGAAGGACATAAAGACAAGGAACAATAGAAATCATGGTGTGGAAACGGTGAAGCTTAAGGCTTCTAAAATCTGAAGACTCAGGATCTATGTTTCAGTGCAATAATGACTAAACGAAATTTCATTTTTATTAATAGCCTCTGGACTTAAAGTACACATCCCTTACTTGTTAAGTAAAGTAATAAAGGAAAAAAATGGAACAAAACTTCAAGGCACCTATCAACTTGTGTGAACTTGAGCACTCTGGTCACATGCTCCAAAAGACAATTTTTCCCTCAAATTAGTTTTCCTTGGCTCCAATTTAACTGCTTCCAGAGCCCTCGCATTTTCTGGTCTTCTCATTCTTAGAAAAAAGTATTCCTTATAGCTATTTGGTCTTTTGGCTGTTTAGCCTGGCTGCTACATGAAGGAGCATTCATAGAGTGCTACGGTTTAGTGTTCATGGACAGAAAATTCCTTTTTGTGCTGAGATTGTTAGAAGAATAAATGGGAAAATTCTTGCTTTTGAAGTCCTGTTATATTTGATTTACTATCCCTTGAAATACCTAAGAGATTCTTATTTATGATTTAAAGAATGACTACTAGACTAGTGTAAGGGGATGTTAGCAAGGAATACATAGTATTTAATACACATCCCATGAAAGAGGCTAGTCTTACTCAGGGGAGAGTTGTATGTGGCATTTTATTTAGCGGGCAAATAAATGTTCAAATTTTTGATCAAACTTCTTTTGGGCCAATCTATATGTTTAACTGAAAAGAACTTCATTGCCTTTCCCAGATGTAAAGTTGGAGACAATAGTTGATTTTTCAGTTCTTAATAGGATTGCAGGTTCCTCTTCCTGAAGAGAACCGGATACATTAGACATGAATCTACAGCTCATCTCTAAAATATTTTATTAGCAGATTCTTCAAAAATGTTCCTCTATGAAACATAAGTGATTTCTCCAAGATAACGCAGTGATATGAATGAGGGGCTACTCTCTTGGCTCTATACCCAGCAGAGAATGGTAGAAAATGTTGGACACTTTCCCAAAAAAGATCCAATACTAAGCAATGGGTAGTGAATCATATCATCACTGAAAAGATCTAACAAGTCAGATTACCAAATTGCTAAAAGAAAAATATACAGTTATTATTTTAGAATTCTTTTCAAATTACAGTGGATTCTTTATCTGGCTCACTGGAGGAATTAAAGAATATTTCCCATTAACTGAAATTTATTTTTACAAATGCCTGACTTGGTGGAAACCTTTCGAAAATGTGTACTGTGTCTGTCTTTTGTCATAATATTCTGAATTCTACATAATATTAAAGTCAGTTACATCAGTAGCCCCCAGTGGACTATGCTTCCCATTATTTATGCAAGGTGTAGCCTCTTCCCTTTTAAGTCTAGACTAGACCTGTGACTGGTATTAACCAATAGAATGTGATGAACATGATACTGTACTAGTTCTAGGCCAAGGACTTAAGAAGGCCTGGAAGCCTCTGCTTTTGTACTCTAGAGAAAGCCAGATACCCAATAAGAAATTCAATTACTCTGAGCCTCACGGAGAGCCCACAATGAGGAGGTCTGAAGCCCCTGGCTAACAGCCCCTGCTGACCTTCCAACCAACAGCTAAACCAACTTGGCACACATACAAGTGAACCACCTTTGAGTGGATCCTCCAGCCCCAGTTAATGCCCCATAAAATAGAGATGAACTACTCCCTAAAGTGATGCCCAAACTGCAGGCATATCAGCAAGTAAATAACTGCTATTGTTTTAAGTCATTATGTTTTAAGATAACGAGATAACAAATGGTCAGGTGAAACACTGTACTTGATCTTTTCCTAATGGATCGTGATATGTTTTGAAGAACACAAGAGTGGATATCGGAAGATGTGGACTCTTGTCCCAGACCCACCATTTATGTGTGGTATGGTTCCTTGGCTATTCATAGTCTCAATTTCCACATGTTTAAATCCTGACTATCCCACAGGATTGTTGTACAAATCGAATGCCATAAAACACAGTGCTTTAAAAAATTCTCTACAGACCTGAACCTATTTACTGTTAGCATATTACTTTTAACTCCCAATTCTAATTTCTTTTTATTACTACCTACATGAAAGTAACCTTTTGGAACCAAAGAGGTAACTTAAATTTTTTGCACCAATATACTGAATTTTGTACATGATTTCAAGTTGGTGAGCCACAGTTGCCAGCAGTTTGTACACAGAATGGAACTGTTTTCATTTTAGAGAAGCAATTACGAAGTACTTCAAACTTACTGGTCTTTCAAAAAATTTTCTCAAACTTTACAATGTGTCTTTGATACTACATTCTTCAATGTTGTTCTCTGAGAGTAATTTTGCTCTTTCTTCTGATGCTTTCTAAATTGCTATACAAAAGGAACACAAGAATCTCACATGTATGTAGCCTTTGGCCAGTCACTTAATCATTCTGAGATTCAGTTTCATTCTACATAAGTTAGGGATAACTACTTCCTCCATGCTGTTTTGTGTAAGTACTTATAGTTACAGGCACTACAAAGGCATTCAATAAATGGAAGTTATTATCACTATTATCACCCTGATTTCTTTTGCATGCCATATTAGTAAGTATGCCTTCATTTTTATGGTTTAGAGATTTTAGGGCAATTTGTTTTTATATTTCCACTCAGAAGAAATAAAATGAAAGAAACAAGAGATTCAAAACAGCAAAACACGGCAGATTTTTTTTCTCCTCAAGAATTTTGAAAAAGGCATTTTACGTGTGTGTGTGTGTTTATATCATATTATGAATATAAGCTCCCTAAGGAAAGAGATATAATCTTCTTATATCTTCTTTTCAGCATCTTGTAAACTATGGGTGATTAAGAAAAATATCGTGACAGTAACAGCAGCAGCAATAACAACAATAGATATGTAGGAGCCAGTATCTCTGTTCCTTTCATAATGGAATAAACTCTTCAAACTTTAGTGAGACCAAATGATACATAACCTATGTGTTAAGCTAGTTTTTGAAGCCAGGTTTCCAGTTTTTTTGTTTTTTGTTTTGGTAGCTTTACCAAATGCTCCAAACTGAAAGGGCAGGAAGAACATAACTCTTCCTGATCTCTTCCCACTCCAAGACTATTCTTAGATTTCAGTTCCTGATCTAATGAAGGAAGGTGGGGGAAGGTCCTAAATGCAATTCTCTAGGTCTAACTCCTGAATTGTAATTCATTCTCTGAAGCCCCAGAAACCACCTGTATCAAGAAATTCTAAAACTATTTTGGAGTCTGTATTAATATCAAAAAATCAGACATAGTGCAATGCCCATCTGAGAAAGCGAAATCCTATAGCTCACATTTTGTTACTGTCATTACACTTCAGACATTTAAAACCCAAGAAAAAATTTTCCACCTACTAATGAGGCACTCTTAAAAGTAATTTTAAGCCATTCAGATTTTTCGTCCAAATAATACCCCAATGCTCCCGGAAATAACAGTGGGTTTTAAGAGGATGTCATGCATATTTTGACTGCACCTAGTCTAGCAATATACGTGTTGTGCACACTTGAAAGGACAAACACAACGAAGATATCAGCTATTATCCACACTGACGGTAAATACAAAGCACAAGTGCTGTCTAAGTGTACATGCGTGTATAAGAACAGTAAGAGAAACAACAGAAATAAGGAGGAAGGCATCCACCTTTAGATGGACTGCAAGGTTTACCAGGAGAACCATGGACTTGAGGAGGAAGAAGGGGAGGGATTTGAAAAAATAAGAAATTGTATGACTAATGATATCTGTAAATCTGGAGGCAAGGCTATCTTCTAACGATAGAGAACACTAGACAGGGCTTTGAGGGAGGAAAACGAGGCAAGTATAAAAGTGTTAAAAGTAAGGATGAGTAAAATCATTATCATCAAATATTGAGGGCTCAGCTGATACTGGACAGGATACATTTTAGATCTGAGTCAAAAGTCATTGTGCATGCTTCCCTTTTTGTGGGCAAGAACCATAATTTACTCATCTTGCTACGATGAGCATATGTTTAGAACTTCACATATAGTATGTACTTTTCTCAAAGCATTAACTACTTTATTGAAAAAAGACTGAAAATGAGAAGAAAGTGAAAGAAAAAATTACAATATTAGAAGGTGCTCAGATGGGCGAGATCAAAAGACAGTTAAGTACTGCCCAGCAGGAAAAAAAAAAAAAGGACAGACCACAGCAAAGAGACAAAAGGATGTGGATGAAAAAATAGCAGTGTAATTAAATAAACCTGGAGAAACAAAAAATGAATACGTGAATGAGTGAATGAGAAAATGAATTGAAAAGGGATCTTATACCCAAGATTTGGGGAACAAATGCTCCTTTTAAAACAGAAAACTTGGAAAAGAAGGAAAGTAAGGACATGGATAATGAAGTGAAAAATGAAATGTAACATTTTAGAGTTACAAGAAGTTAATGTGTACAGATAGGCAGAAATAAGAAAAGTAAGAAAAGAGAATAAAGCCAGATAGAAAAAGAGGTGGAATATAGATCTATCTCATGGCACTAATTACATTTTCTTCGTATTCTTATGTAACATTATTTTTGTCAGTCATGCAAAGTCTAAAGACTTTTTAAAGTCAAAAGTGGAATAGTTTATTCATTATAAAGAATCTATGTATAACTTTACATAATTTTATGTAAAAAGAGGACTTACAATAAACCATATAGCTTAAACTGTGAAATATGTGGGGTTTTTTTTTTTTTTAACTCTGCTACAGGTAATTTTCTTAGAATCTGAAACTCTAATTTGAGACAAAGAAGATTTTAGAAAGAAAAACAGAGGAGAAAAACAAGGAAACAGGAATAAGTGTTGATTGGTGCTGGTTGTCAGCATGCTGACAAGAAGGAAACAGATGAATAGTCACCAAGAATGCTAAGTAGTAAGATGTTCTGACAAAGGATAAGCACAGATTTTTTTTCTTTCGATTTGTCCTTTTGGATTTTTGTTCATGGATCACAATCTGCCGTGTATACAGAAGCACAGCCACTGCCAGCACCCTGACTAAACACCTGACTTTAATCTCTGTTCCATTTGCATCTTGTGGTTTCCACACTACCATGCATTGTCAGTTTTTGCTGGATCACTTTATTTTTTCTTCCTTATTGAAGAATTTTCTCTGTATCATTTGGAAGAGATGATTCATATAGAATTTTCTTATGGTGCAACTGGTCATATGTGACCCTCCACAAATGGCATCTCCATGTATGCATATCAGTGGTCTTAAATTTAAAAAATGCATAGAAAACCACAAGTATCTCCTACAGTTTGATTCAGTAGCTCTAAAGTGAGGCCCTGGAATTTGCAGTTCTAAGAAGTTCCAGGGTGACGCAATGCTGCTGATCGGGAGAGCATACTCTGGGAACCACTGATGAAAATCATTCCTACTAAAGGAATTGTTCCAATGAAGTGTTTCTCAAACCACTTAATCCTGTATCTAGAATAATAGTAAATGAACTTTATTGCTAATAAGTCCCTTATTAGCAATAATATTCTCTGCCCAAATTTTAATTCAGCAGAATGCTTGAAATACTCCTCACCACTATTAATAGCAAAATAGTTGCTTACCACACATACCTATTTGTCTGGCAGAATATTACAGTTGCTAACCTACAAATTCTGTATGTCAAAATATATAAAAATCAAGGTTTTATATCTCACATTTCCTCATATACAACCGTCTGATATTCTAGTTGATTTTGACTTAAAAAAAAAAAAAGAAAAACTTTTGTAAATTAAATTTGAATCATTGTCTGGATGTTTTAACTCTTATTTTCTATCATCTCTAAGAAAAGCAGATATGCATGGAGAAGTTAGATAGAAACGTCCACGGAAATTTGAAAGAGAATTTTGAGTGCTTCTTTATGGCAGTACTTGATTATTATATCTTAATTCTTTTCAAAGTGTAAGGCTCTATGTTTTCCTAATAAGATTTTAATACTAACAGTAATTATGTTTTCCTGTTGTGGTAAAGATTGCTTTTTTTTTTTTTTTTTTTTTTTTTTACCATGGAAATTAGAACATAATGTTTCCTTGGTTTAACCACAGAAATGCTTCAGTAGAAAAAGATTTAGGACAAAGATGTATAGACCAATAAACATATTTCTTAAGATGAATTTAGCCAAATTCTTTTGGGAGTGTGTGCAAATTTTATTCCTGAATGGACAAAAGGAAAAAGCTGCTAAATGTCCAAACTTTAGTTAAATCTTTCCCACCAGGCTGCACTGTTGGCACCAACAGCTTAGCTGCCCTCTGTAGCCAGTACTATGACAATCTCAAAATGTGAGCTGTGGAACTCTTATGTCAGAATTATACAGGATGTATGCAAACAATGTGTATGTGTAAAGCATACTGTGTCAGGAATGAACATTTTTAAACTGTACCTGAAAGTATGTACCCTAAATTTTCAGAATCACTTCAGTTGTGGGTAATGGCAGAGATTTACTGTGGGTAACACAGAAGGAAGCAGTATGCAGCTTTTGTTTTGGGGAGGGTGTTATATTCAAGATTTTTTGCCTTCGGATATTCTAAAATCTATTATGTAGGCTCAGTGTGCAATTAAAGATGACACTAATTAATGGCAATAACAAATTTTTGAGCTACTTTAATTTACAATATTTTAATAGATTTTTGCATGTAAAGTATGAATTAAAATAATGATTGTAGCTAAAGCAATTCTTTGTTAGCTTACATAGTCAATAAGAACAGTAATGTCTAGTTTACTAGAAATTAACAACCTGTACAAGTAAAATTTATTAAAATCCTCTAGCATAATAGTAGTGTATGGAGTGCAAAGTAGTGTTTGTGAGTCAGGTACCACACCAAAATAAAAGACTATTAACGTATGATTTAATGAGTATAAGGTTTGACAATTTCAAATGGAGCCTTTTGTTAAACAAAATTATTACTGAGAAAAAAGTCTACCAACATGTTCTACAAAACTGGATAAATTTTCTTAGCTTTATTCATAATTTAAAAACTATGATAAAAAAATCTTTACACATACTGTCTCCAACAGAACCAAACAAAATCCATCAGGGAGAATGGAGGTTTTGTCATTCCACCAGCTTAATCTAACAGTGTACCTCTAAGGAACAGGCCAAAAAGGTAAGTCCTAAACTTCAATGCGGTTCATTAAAATCACCCAGAATGCTTTTTCTCTCACTCCTTTCTAAAATTGTACTTGCTCCTCATACATGCTTCCATTCCTAGGACTCTGGGTTTATGGGCTTATTTTGCTTCTCCTGCTTGATCTTGGTTCTTTCTAAGGTAATTGGCTCAGACTCAATTCCTGATCATCTTAGCTCTGGTTCCCAGCATTTATCCAAGTGATCAACATATCTATAGGTTTTACCCCACCCCCTGCAAAAAGAAGCCTAATAATAATTTTTATATGAAATAAGTGAAAGGGGCTTTTAAAAAATAGGTATTTGCATTTTAAAACCTGTTCAAAATACCCACATTTTGAAGACATAACCAAATAAAACAAAATTCATTTGATCACACTTTAAAAATGCTTAGTTTTTGATATCCCATGATTTCTATAAATGTTAAAAATGAATCTTGGATTCAAATTAGTTAATAGCTTTGCCTATCATTTAGATTGCAGTTTAAAAAGATGAATGTTCAATGTTTTATTAAAGAGCTATGAACTGTATCCAAACAGATATAAAGAAATGTTGAAATAGGTTCCATGAGGAAAATGTCTGGCTTTTATTTTCCGAATAGCAACTTCAATAAATTAAAGTGCTCAATATTGTACCAGTCAGGTGTCAGAAATGAATAGTGAACCTGTCAGCAGAACTGTTTTCAATTTCTTAAGCACCATCTTGGTCTCTGACAGAATTGATTGGCTATTTGACACAAAGTTGTAGTGGCAGAGATTTAAAAAAGAAGAAAATTCCTCTTTAACAAACTATCCGAGTGACAAATTGTATCCAAATGTGACTTAGTACAGCAAATGTTCTATTTTAGAGTAAAGCTAACATAGATACCAGTGCTATTATGTTTTGGCATTTAAAATACTACTACTAATAATAATAACAACAACACTGAAACCAACTTCCAAAAGAAAAAAAAATTAAATGTTTGCCTTTCTTATTTAATCACAAATTTTTCTCCTGGATTTCTGACATGAATTAAATATTTTGCACCTATTCTACTTAAAAAAAAGAATACAAAAGAAATGCAAGTTAATTGATGAAACTTGGAAAAGTCAAAGAACTGTCAAGATAAATATTAAAATACAAATTTTGAATAGTATTAAATGTAAATGTGGTTGTGTACTTATTATACACTTTATATAACTTGTATGCAATGCAAAGTCCTAGAAGCACTAAAAAAGTGCTGTATAATTCTGTACAGATGTATATTCCCAGGTACATGATCATGGTTATACATATGTATATACACAATTTAAACTGAGGAAATTATTTGCAAGTCATGTTACACACAAGGTTAATAGTGTATCTATTTGTTTTTGTTCAGTATTTCTATGGTTTTCTTTCTTACATTTAAATTATGAAACCATCTGAGAGTTATCTGTTGTGTGATGATCAGTGAACTGAAATGCCAATCTAATGATGCTTGACTCATATAAGTTATTATTTGCAAACTACCAATATGCTGCTGCTGCTGTTGTGTGTGTGTGTGTGTGTGTGTGTGTGTGTGTGTTTTAATTTACTGTTCAAAGTTTATTTACACTTCATTTGCTAATTCTAGACTTGGCATGAAAGCTGTTCCAGGGGTTCAATGGAAAAAATGAAAGATGAACCCAAGTTGCACAAAAATAGAAGAGTTTTACTTGATATTGGTAACATTACAGAATACACGAATTCTAATTTGGTCTAGTATTGCAACCACTGCCCAAATCAAATAGTAGTCCAAGACCTCTATTAAGCACATTTATTAAAAATCTAATGCTAGTGTAATAGTACTCTGAAGTTGTGATAACCCACTATCCTTGCAAATCATTGAAACATGCATCACAAGTGTAGTAGTTTATATAAATGAATATATATAATACATTTAACAAATACATGACTATGTATATTTTATTAAAACCAAACTTTAGCAGTTACCTTATTCACATCTATTAGAAAATTCTTAAATTCTAGAATATAAATAAAATTAGAACCACTATGTTCTAATTCTAGAACATGTTAAAAAAAATTACATTTTTTAGATTACCAAAAATTTCACTTTACAAAAAGATTCAAAATCAGCTTTCTTTAAATATGACTTTCAATAGTATGCATTTTTTACATACTCCAACCCACTCAGTGTTAGAACACAGAAATTTAAAATTAGAATGATAGAAGAAATGTAATTTAGCACAATTACATTAATACATTTATATCTGCTATGAAAAATCATACACCTTACGCTACAGTTTTAGAACAATGATACATTAAAAAGTCAAATGCATCACTCTAATCTGCATCCTCATCCATCTGTCATTCCCCAAATTTTGGCCAAGGACATATGTGTGTATTGAGGGTTTATTTCATTTTCATTAGTTGGTGGAGTCAGTACAAAAGCAAAGTAACAACAAGTACTGAGCTATGTGCACAAAATGTCCATTTCAGACGCCACTGCTCACAATGTGTTGTAAATGAACTATCGACCTTACCATCAGATCTAGAGCAACTCCTTCAGTGAGCGGAGGTGAGCAGTAGGGTGGTGACTATCCTGCTGGAGGAGGTTTAACCAATCTAGGATTTCACACTCCACCAGTTGTGCCTCGTTTCTCATTTTCCCTGGAAAATTCGATATACTCAGTTGCTGTACACATTACTGCGGCAAACCTGGAAACACTGTATTGTACGAGTCACCCTTCATGTTAGGGCTTGGTCTCTTTCTTCAACACTGAAAATGTCTCAGGAGAGTTATCATGAGTTTTCCTTTTTAAGGAAAGAAAGCTGTGAATGCTCATTTTTCTACATTTTATTACATTAAAAATGTCCATCATTGATAACTGGAATTCAGTACAAATGTTCAAAATAATTGCACACATTTTAAACTTAGCGTTTGAGAAAAATCATTTGGACTAAAAATCATAAGACTGAAAAATAATTATAAAGAAAAGGTATTCTGAATTTCAGAAATATAAAAAACAAGGTCAAGAACTAGTTTTAGTAAATAGTTTCATACCTTAAATAGTTCAATAAATATTTTTCATGAAAGATAAATGGTAGGAGGCTAATATTGAACAGTAAATCCAGAAGTATATATAAAATGACATTATCTTTAAACATTATACATATCTCAGATTTCCTGAAAGCAAAAGACTAATATTTCTAGACAATATTCTGTACTTATTGACCCTGTAAAGTTGTTAATATAATACATAGGTACATTTTACAGTTACTCAACAAATTCAACTTTGCAAGTTAGCATAGCTCATGAGAGCATTGAGCCCATTCAACCCTCAGTTCCTCACCTATGCAATACAATTTTAATCAACCCAGTTTCCACTTTTAGACTAACTGTAATTTGCAAATTACTTGTAGGGCTCTGAGAACTTTCGATAGTCCTTGAGATAGTTACCTGCAAGGTTAAATTGAAAATGCATTATCGTCCTGAGACATATGTTGAAAAGAGTGGAAGTAAAGAAACTCATGTTTACTGACCATGTTCTACATGATAAATTTAGCTAGTCTCCTACATTATATAATTTAAAGCCTCATAACTGTAGTTATTGTTGGGGCAACACTGATGAATTTAGCAAGACTTTATAGAGGAGATAAGACTTGAGGTTAGCCACGAAGGAGAGGGAAGAATTTAGATTTTTTAAGAAAAGGAAGAAGAGAAAGAACTGAATGAACAAAAAACGTGGTGACAATCTAGACTTTGTGGTATGTTCTAGTGCATCAATTTACTGGGAATCGATGGTTGGTATAATGACATTATAAGCAATAAAGACGGAAAAATAAGTTAGAGTTAAACTGCACAGGCAGACAGTAAATGTGGTACAGGCAATGGGAGGCAATTGAAAGATTTTGAAGTACAGAATAATTTTCATGGAATATTATGATAGATGACGCATATAGTCCTGTTAATGGGTTCTTAATAAACTACGTTATAAGGGTCTTAGCCTAAGCAGTGGCAAAGGAAGTAGAAAGAAAAGAACAGTCGCAAAAGATTTCACAAAGAAAAAAACAATTATACTTGTGGATATATTACTATGAGAGGGAAGAAATAAGAAAAGTTGACAATAACTTGAAGAGGCTTTAGCTATTTTAAAGAAAGGATGGTACTATGGCTTGACGACAAGTCAGGAAAATATGTATACAAAACTAAGAGCTATTACATAGCTTGACAACTTGAGCAGGGCATTGTTCTAAAATGTGCCTACCAAAGAAGCTGAAACACAGTTAGTGAAAACTTCCTCATGACTTATTACATCCTGAGACTATGTGTCAAAATGGCAGCATCTTTCCAAAACAAGAAAAATACTAGAAAAGTATATCCACATCCACATTTCATGCTTTTATGAATTGAACTAGCTCTGTAAGATTTCACTGTTCTCATTGATGAACCATAGTTATGACTATGCCATCCTTTATTATCACAGGAAATAAAAGGAGGCTTGGCATTCCATCATTCGAAACTGCAATGCTAAATTCTTGCCCCTAAACTCTAGAAGGTATCAGATAAACAGCAAACATAGCACATATTAGGCATATATTAGGTATTCCAAGTGACTTAGCCAGGTACGAACAGTGAAACACAGGAAATTAAAAAAATCATGCAAATCTCCAAAACTGATACATTTCAAAATTTCAGAATATATATTTTATACTGCTAATTATCTAATGTACTCAGATTTTGCAACGATACTAGCTATAGTAATAAAAAAGATTACCCCTCATGATATTCATATTTGTCCTGATTTGGCTATCAGGTATATATATACACGCACATACACACACACACACATATATCCTGTGTGTGTGTGTGTGTGTGTGTGTGTGTATATATATATATATAAAACTTGTGTATATATATATATAACTTGTATATATATATATATAACTTGTATATATATTTATATAACGTGTGTGTGTGTGTGTGTGTGTGTGTGTGTGTGTGTAGAAAGAGAGAGAGAGAGAGAGAATGGATAAGATATTCCACCACCTTAGGAAAAAATATATATATATATTATATATATATAATATATATATATATATTTTATATATATATATATATATATGGCTTAAGTTTTGGTGGACACTATGAACAAATTGTTGATCCTACACTTGCAACCCTGACCAATAATCTTGCACCCAAAATATACCACATCGAGACCTCAAATCGCAAACCCCAAATAAAATTCTTGAAAATCAATGTTTCCCCTCATCTCATACAATTAGTTCTCTTCCCCAATTGAGAGAGGAAATAAAAGAGGCAGACTACTTTTACCTTATTACCATTTGAGTGAAACCCTAGCCTCTGAAGGAAACTCATTTATTCTCACAGTTTGATCAATAATGATAAACTGGTGAAAATCTTACATACTTACAATACAGAGATATAATCGCTGTCATTTCTGCTTCCTCGCCCTTAACTTTCCCCCAGAGGGCTTCTTTTTAAGTCTCCATTAGTAATAATTGATTAGCACCCAAAAATCTCACTGTTTACTATTTATTACATTATGTCTCATTACCAGAATATTATAATTACTGTCGTAAGATTCTTTGGCACATGTGAACTTTTCTTGGAATTGCCTAGCTATGAGCTACTATGGCCCTTGAGCCTGCGGGCACTTTTCTGTAGTTCAGACCCCACAGAACAAGGGTCAGGGTGCTTCTACTGCAGTATGAAGCAGGGTGCATGCAGCCACACTGTCCACGTGGGTGCCGAGGGTGCCGAGTGGATCCACCAGCAATGGCTGACTGATGTATATATGAGGGGCTGGATCTTACATATCTTTCTCCTCTCACTGTAAATAAACACCATACCATTTGAGCTTGGTAAGTGCATTGTCTATTCTCAGAGACCTTGAATCATGTACTGATCTCTTCCCTGAGTGGCACTTATCTGCCTTTCAACCTTGGCTATACTTGTTATATTCTATCCTGGAGTACGGCCTGACCAGTTAGTGAACCAATATCATTTCAAGTTTTATTGTCATACTGGAGGTGTATTATAACTTCTCCATGTTGTTGCAGATTAAGAAGCTATTCTACAGCAAAAATGTATCTCATGACAATAAAAATCAGCTTTTACAATTTTGCACTAATTCTTGTTTCCCAGAAGATGAAAGATGTCTGCTTAATAGTCAGTTCTCCCTTTGATACTGTGGGTAATCCATCACTTTCATATATTCTTTGGACTATCTATACCAGATTATTAAATATAACCACTAGTACTTATTGCATACATCCTTCCTCCTCTTGGTACAGTGCACATTTTGTGAACTATCTCACATACTCCTGATCGACTTATATAAACAAACCCTATAGACTTGTCTATATCAAAGAGAGAAACAAAATATTCACATATTGCTTAATACATTGATAATGAAGAGAAGCAAATAGCAATGGTCTTTTAACAAAACCCATAAAGAACTTTCTTATCTCATAGAAATGGAAGATTCTGCCAGTCACACTAGTTATAGCTATTAATCCACAACATCGGCTCATTAGCTGTGTCAAAGATCAAAATCAAATAGAGTAGCAATTGTACATGTCTTTATACCCATGTTAGTGAACATAGATAACACTTCAAAACAACAGAGGGAGGCATGGAAAGGGAGAAAAAGAAGTGGATCGGTTCATATTCCTCAAAGTTTTCAGTGCCCGTGACCTCCATCTTATTTTCTGTTATCACTATGTTCCTCATTACACATGCAAACTTCAGAAATATAACAATATTCCTAAACCCTAAGTAAGCTTTTCATCTTGACCATTCTTCCACACATACTTGTATACTTTATTTGATTTGCCATACCAAATCTCTTTTCATAAAGCTAAGTCAGCCTTCCAAGGCAAAACTGCTTTTTATGTTTTATGCCATAAACAAGAATTAATGCAAAATTGCAAAGGCTGATTTTATTGTCATGAGGTACATTTTTGCTGTAGAATAGCTTCTTAATCTGCAACAACATGGAGAAGTTATAATACACCTCCAGTATGACAATAAAACTTGAAATGATATTGGTTCACTAACTGGTCAGGCTGTACTCCAGGATAGAATATAACAAGTATAGCCAAGGTTGAAAGGCAGATAAGTGCCACTCAGGGAAGAGATCAGTACATGATTCAAGGTCTCTGAGAATAGACAACGCACTTACCAAGCTCAAATGGTATGGTGTTTATTTACAGTGAGAGGAGAAAGATATGCAAGATCCAGCCTCTCACATATGCATCAGTCAGCCGTTGCTGGTGGATCCACTCGGCACCCTCGGCACCCACGTGGACAGTGTGGCTGCATGCACCCTGCTTCATACTGCAGTAGAAGCACCCTGACCCTTGTTCTGTGGGGTCTGAACTACAGAAAAGTGCCCGCAGGCGCAAGGGCCATAGTAGCTCATAGCTAGGCAATTCCAAGAAAAGTCCACATGTGCCAAATACAGAGGGAATGGGGTATATGTATTGTCTGTCTCTGAGCTTCTTTCATGCAATGAGATTTGTGAGCATTCCAGCATGTTCTTTATCAAGCACAAGGTTTTTCTTGAGAACATGTGGAAGGTGTCCAATTGCCCCTGAACCGTACCCACACTGATATAATTTTTTTAAAAAGACTGCAAACAAGTATTACAATCAATTATAATATTTATATTTGATAAACAATTCAAAGATTAAAAATTTCTTTGCTTTTATAATCAAAGGTGATCTTCTCAACAACCACAGAGTAGGCAGACAATGTGTTATTACCCTCATTTTCAAATGAAGAATAAACTGTAAGTCAAAGAGATGTAGGAATCTACCAAAAAGCCCACCGTAAATGAGTAGTGGAATTACCTACATTATGATTCTGGTTACTTTGGCATGCATTTAAAATCTTTTCAACTACTATGTTCTACTGAAGATTTAAAAAACTGAAAATAATACTTTGCTTGCTATCCCTGTGAAAATGCTGATTAGTTTTTATTGAAAATTATCCCTGTGAAAATGCTGATTAGTTTTTATTGGAAATTACAAGTAGAAAGATACGTTTAAAGTTCTTTGCACTGATATCATACCCTTTGTAAAAAGCATTTTATAAATGGAGTTCTATTTTTATATTTCATTTATAAACTACACTGATTGGAATTAAGGTTTGTGTTCTTGAATATTATTTATAGTGGAAAATGAAGAGTTTTAAAGATAAACTGTTTAATGCTTTAAGTATAGAATGCTCCATTAGAAATTAATGTAAAAATCATAGGCATGCAAGGAAGCCAGAAATACAAGTTTTCTTGATGATTTGGGTTTTAGTTTTGTTTTTATTGTGCCTGAAAAAATACAGTTATCTTATGGTTCCTCAATTATGTTATTTTAATAAATTAAATGTAAAACAAATCATATAAGAAGTTATAAGGCTGTGTCTTCATACTGAGTTATCTAACTCATCAACTGTCATTTAGTATATTTCAATAGCTATATCCTGAACAGAAAACTTTGAATGACCAGTTCAACAAATAAGTATGGTATACCTATCAGGTGTAAAGCCCTCTGCTCATTATTGCAGGAACACAAAAACTAATCAAGCATGGATCCCACTTTTAAGGGGCTTTTAATATACCTGGAAAGATGAGACATGGGAAATATAATTATACTGCAGTGTAGAAAGAGAGATATTATAAAACCTCTATAGAAAAATAACAATGGGGATTAGAGGAAGAGTAAGTGCTTTTAGTAAAGGAATCTGGAAAGGTTTGCTGAAATAGATGACCTTGAGAAATGCCTTTTAGAATGAGTTAAATAGAGTGGGGTAGAACTGCCTTATATCCTAAGTGAATAAAAAATAATTTATTTTGCTAGAAACTGAAGTTCAGTCTACATAAGAAGTGAATTAGAAAATAAGTTTGAGGCAGAAGAAAACAGTTCGTAGAAGACATCGAACAACAGACTAAGAAATTTGAATTTAGCTCAGTTAACATGGTTAAGCATGCCAGATTCCATCAATTGACTCTGTTTTCTGGCAAATCTTAACCTATGAGATCTTTGTCAATAAAATTTATCTTATTGATTTCTATGTATGAAGATACTGTATGCAATTAAAGATAGCAGAGTCCTTTAAGAATATAAAAAATGAATTTATTGCCAAAACATTGTTCTGGTGCATCTCATGTGTTGTTGCATAACACAGAAGAAACAATATAAAATTATAAAAAAGGCATCAGGAAAAAAAACCTGGCTAAATGTGTGCATGTGTGCCAATGTGATTTAAAACTTGTATTAATTTTACTGAAATTTTTGTCTTAAAATCTATTACTGTTCCTAATATTACGGGTTAACTTTTTCAGAATATATATTACATGCCAGGTGATATGCTAAATTTGGGTTTACCTATGCCAACTTTGATCATCTCAGCAGCTCTGTAATTCGGGAATGACTAATACTGTTTTAGAGAAGAAGAAATTAAGATTCAGAAATGCCCAAGATCACACAATAAAGTAAGTGTTGGGCATGAGATGATTACCCAGGTCATCCACACTATAAAACCAGTGTCAATTCTTTCTACAGCCCTAAACGCTAAATTAGTGTTTCTAAACTATACCTCATTTCTGGAGATATTAATACGTTTGAGTCTTCTAGATACTAATTCAACTCTTCCAGGAAAAAAGATACATGAATTATTTTCTATTTTCTTTTTTTACCTGGTCACAGACATAAGTGATACTTTTAAGGAAAAGCAGAAAGCCTATGGATACTAAACCCAAGACAAAACAGAATTACAGATTTTGTAGGAATCCATTCTATCCATACTTTTATATAAACTCTACTGGCACTGACAGTGATATTGAAAAATGTAAAGCCAATTTCAAGTATAATCAGTTCTTGTGAATCTCAAGTCACAGAGTTTGAAGAGTGATACAGTACACACAAAATTTAATTTTCCTATGAAAGAAAGCAAAAACAACAATAATAACAAAAAACCTTGTGATGCAAAACCTCAAAAACAATTCCTAGAAACCATTTGGGAAGATAATCTGATAATCGGAGAGACAGCGCTGGTTAGAAGCCCCCTTGGCAAAGGGCATTTCTTGCAAAACTGAATTTGCTTTAGGAATTCCTAATGGTCAATAAAGTAAAAAGAAGCTTCCTATAGTTTCATCCAGTTAGGTTCATCCTTTTCCATCTCTAGGCTTCTAAGTCCATTAGTGATGGATCCACCCTCATGAATGGGAAAGAAGTCCCCTATAAGATGAATGATTTCTTTATGATACTCCAGAGAGCTCCCTCACACCTTCCAGCTTGTAAGGACACAGCAAGAGGACGGCTCTCTATGAACCAGGAAGCAGACTCTCATCAGACATTGAATCTGCCAGCACCTTGACTTTAGACTTCCCAGCCACCAGAAATGTGAGAAATAAATTTCTGTTGTTTATAAGCCATTCCATCTATGGTGTTTTTGTTTATATTAGCCTGAAAGGACTAAGACATGACAAACCACAATCAAATGGCTACATAATTTAAATTACAACTGGAGGATCCCAAGGACTTTGACTTAATGGCTTACTCCTGGCCGTGGTTTAAGTATTGAAGATAGCTCCCAAACAACATTATTGCTGCAAAAATTCCATAATTAACACTTTTGTCTATATTTTCTTACAACAGAGGTGATTTTGAACTTGATTTTGGATAACTTAGAACGTTCATTTGAAACTGTCTCAATGTTTCAGGAAACGTCTTTTGGTTAAATCCTAAGGCATGATGAAAATTTTATATTTTTAAATTATGTTACATTACTACTTTCTTATTAAAATTGACTACCTTATTTTTGAAGTTGATATAAATATTTCACTAAAGTTACAATTCAATTTATAGCTTAATCTTTCAGTTTTCTCTAAGTAAAATATTGAGGTTTTTATTCTTTTTCAATCCATATTTATCGAATATAATTTGAGGAAATTTGCTAAAGTAATTTAATGAATCTTAAACTTATCATGCATTCTTTTAAAAATATTTTTTAAATTTTTCAATTATAGTTGACTTGCAAGATTACATTATTTTCAGATGTAATCATGCATTCTTTTTAATCAATATTAATATGATATTTCTATGCCCCTTGAGGTTCGACTATAAAGCTCATAGTTAATCTAGTAAGATTTAATTCTATTTAAAAGGAAATAATAAACCATCCAAAACAGATAGTGTTGAGCACTTGTCTTGATCCAGAAGTCTTATTTTCACTCAATATCAGGACCTACTTTTTAGATTTGTCCTTATCTCCATGAGACTCAGAAATATTTCCCTTTTTCACTTAGCATGTTGCTCTGAACTCGATTTACATCCCGAAGGAGAGTTTGTAAATTGTCATTGCATTCATCTAGCCTCAAGTTTAATTTAATTTCAGAGTGTTTGATTAGTTTGAGGGAGGAAAAAAATGTTGATTGTAAGCACATGATCAAAATAAAATATCAGCACAATAGGATGTTAAATGAATTTAAATGATATGAAATAGTTTCTCAGTTATGCTGCTTTTCTTGACTCTTTTTCACTTTTGGAAGTGAAAGTGAGTTTGTTTGGAGGGTGAGTGGACAGGTTTTATTTTTCCCTCCAGCTTGCCAGATTTAGAAAAAGATATTCTAACAGATTAATCATTTTTATTTAACATCAATTATATCTTTCTGCTTTAGAATAAAAATCCTCCTTTAGTCTGAGTTTCAACAAAGGAAATCACTGTTAGCATGTTCACAAAAATATGGATATATCTGACCAAAACTTGTCAAATGTCATAAAGCAAGTTTGCTCTTTTGCTCCTTTCCTGGATATGGATTTCATTTTTCATTCAACCAGCTTCACACTTAGTATGAAAATGAAGCTAGTTCTTAACCTTTACAGGATTTTTTTTTTTTTTTGATTTACAATATTCACAGACATTACAATAGGAAGGACAAGAAACCTCTTTTGAGAAAGAAAAATAAATCTTGAATGTCCCCTTGGGGTGATATGTTTGGACCACCTTAAGAGCTCAGTTGCTTTTGTGATTTTTGTCCTTTGAACACATTCTTAGGAACCCAGCAGCTAATTGTTGAGACAATGAAAAAGAAAGCAGTAAAAGTAGGTGTTAAACACTGTGACAATGGGCACAGAAAAAATGTCCCATGACCAGTCAAAAACTGTATGTTCAATATACATACCAGGCTATGTATGCCAGAAATGGAATTATAGTTCAAGGGATAGGAAATTCAAAAGAGACATTACAAGAGGAGGAAAACAAAAAGAGAACTAAAGAGCCAGAAAATGTGACATCGACTCATTTCCAGAAGTAACTTAGAAGTTATTTTTTCCCTGTTGTTAAACTCCATTGGAAACACTGATTCCAAGACCTTTATCTTTTTAGACATCTTTAAGATGTACATTTTGTTAATATTTATTTCATGTTATTCACTTTAATTCTCCTCGGAATCTTATATTTTAAAAACCTTACAATTCTCTATTGCTTAAAGCAATACCTTTCAGATGCTTTAAAAGACTTTCTGACTTTGATTATTTTGGTTATTTCTGATATGGCTCAACACAAGTTTTATATGGTTTGACCAAATATCACTGAGCTCAAGAAAAACAGAACTAAGAAGTGATGATCCAGCCAGCCAAGCTACATCCATTAATTTATTTAAACAACACCCAAATTTACTAGAATTTTAATAAGATGAAGAAAATTCTAATTTTTCAGAACTCCTCTCTGAAAGAATATTCCACGTGATTAGAATAAATATTTGTAAGCTCCTTGGATAAGCAGTAAAATTATAAAAGTCATGCTCATGTAACAGCAGGGTCTGCTGAATATCCTTCCAAAGAAAGTTAGTCTGAAGAAGTACATTTACAGAGCTGAGAAAAGAATGTGTATTTGGAACCAGAGCTGAATTAATTGGTCACTAAAAGAGAGAAAGGCTGAGAAGACATCTTCATTTTTGCCTTTTTCTGATATCAACCTATCTTCTAAAATAATGGTGAACAAATATTTTAAGTGAATGAGACTTCAAATCATTAGTCTGATCAGAACATCCTCAAATTCCAGTGAAGTCCTGGAATGAACCAACCAAAAAACAAACAAAGAAACAAACAAACGACCTCTATTTCCTTGCCTTAGTTGAATTGTTTTGGGAGGGGGGGGAGGTCTTTTATTTGTCTCCATATTCTAGATCTGTCTTTCCTATTTATCCATGCTGTTTTATCTCTTGTTCAATTTGCATATTTTCTAATGTCCTGGATTAAGTTCTGTGATTCTTTGTTCTGTTGCTTGCTGTCAAATCCATCCTTTAAATCTTAATGTCAGTTTTCAGTTGTAGAATTTGTTTGATTTTATTGATAGCTTTTAATTTACTTTGTTCCCATTTTTCTGTTATCTTAAACATATTGAACACAGTTATTTTCAGGTGAATATCTGCCAACACAAATGATTCGTCTATTGTGTTTCTTTTAAAATCAATTTCATAACCTAAAAGCAACAAATGAACAGAAACTCATGGACATGAACAAGAGACCAGTCATTACCAGAGGGTGGGGGGAGGGGGAAAGTAGATAGGGTAAAGGGGATCAAATATGTGGTGACAGAAAGAAATCTAACTATGGGAGGTGAACACAGTGTAAATGTATATGCCTTACTGTCAAAGTGTGCATCTAAAACTTATTGGATTTTGTTAACCAATGTCCCCATAGAAAATAAAAAATAAAAACTAAAATCAATTTCATGGTTCTATGTTTTCTTTCCATGCCTAGTAATTTTTGTTTGAATGATAGACTTTTTTTTTTTTTTTTTTTTTTTAATGCTAGAGGCTCCTGATGATGCTATCTTCAACTAGAGGTTTATTTTCTTCTGCTAGGTAGAAAGAGTGGGGTAGGTGTGAGGTGATGCTGATAACTTTAATGTAGTCATTGAGAGAGTTATGTCAAGGTGAGGAGGCTACTTTGCTAGGACTCTGGATGCCCTGGTTTCCTTTGTTCTTACAGACGTCCCTTTATGGCTCTCCTTGGAAATCCTTGCAAATCTTTGTCTCTGCAGCAACAAAAGACTAAAAAATTTCACCTTTTATGGCCTACTTTGTAGCTCCTACCTTGCACATATATGTTCAGATTTTGACAAATGTCTTGAGGAGACTGCGTGTTGTTCTGAGGTCCCTTAAGTCCCTGGTTTTGTAATACCAGCTCTGCTCCATTGTCAAATGCTCTGTGTTTTGTTTTTCTGTTGTTTTTTTCTGTCCCACAGAGCGATCCTCCTTCATGGGTCAAACCTGTATCATCGGCCTTTAATTATATCAGAATTTTTAAGCTACCCTAAGAATAAAAAGATTGAGAAGGTTATCAAAATCAATTTGCCATTCCCTCAAATACTTTCAACTCTCACTTCCTGTTTTCATGTACCTCTTTTTGCCTCCACCTTTGGCAGGTCTTTATTCCCCAAACACAAACAAAAGAAACTCATTCTCCTTATACAAAGTTTTTGCTCAAAGCTTAATTTTTGCTCAAAATTAGGCAAATGTTAGAGTTGGAAATTGTACATGCCTTTGAGACTCCTCAAGTTCCAATTTTGTTACTCTATATGAGGTTATATGAAGTTCTGCTAGATTCTTCATTTCTAGCAATGACCTTCTGTCTGAGCCTCGCCCATACTGGCAACTGAACCTGCAGTCTGTATGCAGGTTCAATGACTGCCCCCAGGTGAACTACAGATCCTTAGCTCACTTCTGAAAGGTTCTCCCTGCCTGGAATTTTACTTATTTTAGTTCTCATTGTTTCCATTGCTCTCTAATACCTTCAAATATATCATTTCTGTAATTAATTGGCTTCTTTATTTGTTTTTAGTGAGATGAAATATTTCATCTTTCTTGGAAATGGAAAGCTCCCCTTGTTTTGAATTTCCATTACCCAATTGAAACTCTCATTTGCTTATAAAGTACTTTTAAGACTATCAAAAGACATAAACAGAATAATGTATCAAACACCAGTGAATCTTCCACACAGCTTAAGAAATAAATGTTTGCAAATCACCCATTTCCTAACTTAATAAATCCCTGCAAGTACAAGAGAAGGTCCATGTACATAATTCTCTCTTCCGTTATTTTCTTGAATTGCATATTTATAATTCTTACATCATTTTCATGTCCTTTATTTACATCCACCCACATTCATATCCACACATCCCCAACCCTCTACACATAGGAATTCAAATTCTTAAATTACTACTTAGTATTTTTTGTATGTCTCTAAACTTTATATAAATGGCATCATACATTGTATTACATTGTATAACTTGCTTTTTAAAGTTTCAACATTCTTATTTGGGAATTGAATGTGTTGATATATGCAGTTTTTGTTATATCCCTTCACAGAAGATTTGAATGTTTTCTGTTCTCTTGCAACTGTAATCAATATTACTTTGAATACTGTTATGCAGTTTCTCCTTTCATATGTTCAAGAATTTCTCTAGAATACGTACCTAGAAGAATTCTTGGGTCAAGTGTTATGCACATCTTCAAACTGAGGTAACTGTTCTCCAAGGTGTTAATACTAATTTAAATGCCATCCACATTTCATGTGAACTTCTGTTCCTCTACATCCTAATACTTGATTATTTAGCCTTTATAATTTGGCAATCCAATGTTATAAACATTGGATGTCTCATTCTGATACTTTTAAATTAGATTTTCTTATTTATTGAAGGATTTTTTATATATGCCAAATATTGGTGCTTTTTTGATTATATGTATTGCAAAACCTATTCTCTGTATGTAGTTTTTCCTTTTCCTTTTATTTATTTGGTCTTTCAATATATTCATTTTTATCACTTTTTTATGGCTTGTATATATATTTTTAAACATACATGTGTTTTTTAAGAATGAAATCCTATCTCTAAATTTTCTTCTAAATGTCACATGCTTGTTTTATACATATTGGGTTTTTAATCCATCTTAAATCAATACCTAAATAAGGTATGAGCTCAGTGTCCAATTTTAATTTTTCATATGTGTAGCCAATGTACTCTGCACTTCTTTACTGATCTGCAATGTTATCTATATCATCTACTAAATTTTCAGTATACATGTATTGTTTTTGAATGTCCATTTAATTCCATTTATCTATCTGTTCTCTCACTTTATATCTGTCTGCCTTCAAAATTAACTGCCTGTTATTGGCATTTTGCTGCTTTGCAGAAATTCTTAATATTAGTTCTATTTATCTAGATAGGTGAAGCTATGCTCTATAAGCAAAAAATCCTCGCAAAATTTTAGTGGCTTAAAAAATGTGGCTGTCCTTCAAGCAGTGAATCAGGAATCTAGGTTACTTCATCTCTGGTCTCATGGTCATCAAGTGGCTTCAAGGTCATGCTGATGGATATCATTTCTCCTCCTGTTCTATTGACTACTACTAATCACCTTCCAAACCAACTGTTTGGGACACTGGGAAATGTAAAGATCTATCCTTTCTGTGACATGTATAAACATTCATCCAAAACCCATTGTCATTTTAATTCTATTTCACTGAATTAAGATTAATTTTAAGACAATTGATTTTTTAAAATTAAGACTAATATTTCAGAGTAGTTTTAGGTTCACAGCAAAACTGAAGGGAAGATGCAGAGATTTCCCTATGGCCCCTGCCCTGACACATGCATAGCCTTCCCCATGATAATTAAGATGATCAATATCCCCCACCGGAGTAGAACATTTGTTTTAATTAATGAACATACACTGATACACCATAATCATCCAACCAGTTTACATTACAGTTCACTCTTAGTGTTGTATACTTTATGGGTTTGGACAAAAGTATAATGACATATATCAATCATTATGATATTATACCGGATATTTTCAATGTTCTAAAAAGCCTCTGTGCTCCGCCTGTTCATCCCTCCCACAACCTAATCCTTGGGAACCACTGATATTTTTATTGTCGCCATAGTTTTGCCTTTTCCAGAATGTCATGAAGTTGGAATCGTAGTATACAGCCTTTTTCAGATTGGCTTCATGCACTTAGAAATATGCAATTTAGGTTCCTCCATGTCTTTTCATGGCTTGATAGCTCTTTTTTTTTTTTTTAGTGCTAAATAATATTCCATTGTCTGAATGTGCCACAATTTATCCATTCACTTACTGAAGGACATCTTGATTTGTTTCCAAATTTTGGCAATTATGAATAATGCTACTACAAACCTCCCTGTGAAGTTCTTGTGTGGATATAAGTTTTCAACTCCTTTGCATAAATACCAAGGAGTGTGATTGCTAGGTCATATGTAAGAGTTTGTTTAGTTTTATAAGAAATCACCAAACTCTTCCAAAGTGGTCGTACCAATTTGAATTCCCACAAGTAATGAATGAGAGTTCCTGTTGCTCCACATTCTCACCAATTATTTAGTGTTGTCTGTTCCTGAATTTGGCCATTCTAATACATGTGTTATTTAATTTGCATTTCCTTTATTACATATAATGTGAAGTATCTTTTCATATGCTTATTTGCCATGTGCATATCTTCTTTGGTGAGATGTCTATTAAGGTCTTTGGCCCATTATTTAATCAGGTTGTTTGTTTTCTTATTAAGTTGTAAGACTTTTTGTTTGTTTGTTTGGAGGAGTTTTTGTTTTGTTTTGGGTTTGTTTTTTGTTTTGTTTGTTTTTTGGTATATTTTGGGTAGCTGTCCTTCAACAAATATGTCTTGCAAATATTTTCTTCCAGTCTGTGGCATGTCTTCTCATTCCTGACATTTTCTTTCTTAGAGCAGACATTTTTAATTTTAATAAGGTCTAGCTTATTACTTTTTCATGAATCATGACATTAGTGTGGTATCTAAAAAGTCATCACTGTACCCAAGATCATAAACATTTCATTCTATGCTATATTCTAAGAATTTTATGTTTTTATATTCTAAATTTAGGTATATGATCCATTTAGAGTAATTTTTGTGATGGTGTAAAGTCTGTGTCTAATTTTTTTTCTTTTTTCTTTTTTGCATGTGAATGTCTAGTTGTTCCCATATCATTTATTGAAAATACTATCTTTGCTCTATTGTGTTGCCTTCATTCCTTTGTCAAAGACCAGTTGACTATATTTGTATGGCTCTATTTCTGGGCTATTTGGTTTCATTGATCTACTTGTCTGTTCTTTTACCAATACTACACTGTCTTGATTACTGTAACTTAATAGTAAGTCTTAAAGTTGGGTAGCATTATTCCTCCAATTTTATTCTTCTCTTTCAATATTGTGTTGACTATTCTAGGTCTTCTGCCTCTCCATATAAACTCTACAGTCAGTTTGTTAATATCCACAAAATAATGCTGAGATTTTAATTGAGATTGTATTAAGTCTAATGAACAAGCTTGAAATAACCGACATCATGGCAATCTTGAGTCTTTCTATCCATGAATATGGAATCTCTCTCCATTTATTTAGTTCTTTGATTTCTTTCATCAGACTTTTATAGTTTTTCTCAGGTAAGTATTACATATTTTTTAGCTTTATACCTAAGTATTCTATTTTTGAGAGTACTAATGCAAATGACATTGTGTTTTCAATTCCAAATTCCACTTTTACGTTGTTGGTATATAAGAAAACAATCAACTTTCATATACTAACCTTGTATCTTGCAACTTTGCTATAATAGCTTATTAATTCCAGGTTTTTGGTTGACTCTTTTGGATTTTTTATATATATAATCATGTCATCTGTGAGGGAGAAAAAATGTATTTCTTCCTTCCCAATCTCAATACATTTTATTTCCTATTCTTGTCATATTTCATTAAGTGGAACTTCCAGTACAATGTTGAAAAGTAATGATGAAAGAAGATATAATTGATATTTTTAACAATGAATATATCTGCTTATAAATGTAGTATATCTTTAATTTATTTATATTTTATTTAGCAAATTCCTGCTTACAAAGAAATAACATTAGCTAAACAGCTATAGAGCCAATGATTTAATTTTGCACACTGATGCATTCCCTCCACAAACTTTGATAGTCTGTTATTGAGAATCTGCCAAGCTATGTGTGCCAAGACCAAACATTAGATGACTAAAAGTCTATTTACTCTAGTTTAACACCTTTGATGACTCTTGTATACTTTTATATATGATATAAGAAATGATGGTTTCTGTGTTCTGTATATAACCATTTTGCCCTATTTAATTTTCTTAAAACAAAAAATTAGGTCATTTCCTTCAAAAGTATCTTTGAAATATGCAATTCTATCACCTTTTCAGTCCATAACATTCAGTGTTTCCCTTATTCATGCAGGAGAATACAGCAAAAGCTGCTAGACCAATTGTCTGCTTGGTTGTCAGAGTTTTTCCCATGTGGCAGTCAAAGGAAGGGAGTACTATACACTTGAAAAGCCTCTTTTAATTGGTTTCTGGGAACCCAGAGAACTGGTCCAATAAAAGAAATGACACTGATTACTCTTTGTTAGCAGTAACCTGAGAAAACAAATTCACATGAACGATTGCTTCTTTAACAGACTACTTTTCATACTTTTTACATAGTACTAAAAAACCACTGAATACAAAGGAATATTAGTTTTACCTAAGGTTTATAATTTAAATAAAGATATCCCATGCAGCAACTATGCAACTAACAACATTGTCTCTAAGAATAAATTTCTCAGGGGACATCTGAAACCAAAGAAGATGCATTCTTTTGCTGTTTTTTTTTTTAAATTGTTAGGATGACAGTTAGCAAATGAATATACAAGTCTATTTCAGTAGTCTGAAAGAATTAATTATATACCCGAAATACTAAAGTTACTGCTAGAAAACAAATCACACAGGAAACCCAGCTGCTCAGATATTTCTTCACAAAGCAAAGTACTCTGAGAAATGTTTTATTGTGGTGTATGTGTGTGTTCATGTAAGTATGCATGTGCGTGTGGTGATATGAGCATGTATACGTGTGTGTGCATGTGTGTGAGGAGTGCAGCAAAGGAATGGATGATAGATGGATACTCTCTAGACATAATTGTATATATTACAATCCTCACATTGTGTTACCTACATCTCCTTATAAGAAGCCACAAAAAAATGGTATCTTTTGACTCTTCCATAGTGGAGTGTATTTATCAGTTAAAATTAAAGGACTTCACCTCCAACTATAGGTCTGAACCAGCCCTAATGTAATATTGGTATTGTTCAACATTCTGACCTTGCTCTAACCACTCCTGGCTTTTCTACATCCTAATTCTATCCATGGAAAAGGAGCAGGAAGGTAAAGAAGAAAGGTAAACCTTGGAAACCTGGCGGAGAACTGTGTAAATTCTGTTGTTTCTACCTAGCCATACTAGTTGAGGAAGAGATTTCCAAATATAACTCTATTCTCAAATGTGATTACACACTGAGGTTACAATTGACTGGGCTTCATGGGACAAATGAAGGACAAAATCAGGATATGGACACTTGTGGGGAAGGTTTAGAACCTTTAAAATTATTATAGGTCATTTATTGATTAGAAAAAACTAAAATTACTATAAAGCCTGCTGCATTCATCAGTTTAGAGACTTTATGATAGACTGGTAAAGAGCTAAAACAAAAAAAAAAAGAATTACTAACAAGTATGTATATTTTAAGGAGATAAAGAGTGGACCTAGGAAATGGAGACACCCAACTTCTACACCTAGAAAAAGGACTAAGGAAAAAAAAAAACACCAATCAATAGTCAAGCACCAAGAAAAGAATGGAACAGAGAACAATAATCAGCCTGCCACGCTAGACTAATCTATGCTTTTTTTCCTGTTAAGAATGCCCTAGTTGACCTTACACTGTGCTACAGTACTGCAACAGCAACATCTTTCAGAGATTAACTTGAATGTCAACTAATTATTTAGTCTGACCAGCATCTTTGTTGATGACATTAGTGTGAATGCCTTCTGGATGATAATCCTGTCATTCTGGGTAAACCCTAAGACTCACCAACCATGAATCCCAATGCCCACCCTCTAAAGGTAAGGGAAATGTATGCAGTTTTTAAGGACTCCATTTCGTGATGCTTACTTTCATAGTTATTTTAGATGGCCTAAGGCAGTAGGATTCAGGTTGACATGTACAAAACTGCTTCAGTCTGTGATTTAGCTGTAATTTGTGGAAGTAGGGTGAACTCTGTCAGGTTTTCCTCTGGGATTCCCACCAACAGAATATTAGCAAATAATCCATTCCCTGGTAACTATAATTTCAATAAAGCAAGACTAATCAATAATTAATGCAAATTATCTAGTTTTTTTTTAAACCAAAACTTATTCTCTCACAACAATGTAGTCAGCAATAAACTAACAAATGAATTAGAAATTTCTACCATTTAGTTGGGGAAATCTGGATAAAATTCAGGCCATTTTCTCATTTCTAAAATGAAGGTGTTAAATGATTAGATAATTTCTAAAAATCAACACGGCACTAAAACTCTACAGTTCTTAAAGATATACTGGAATTATATGCTTCCTATTATTCCTACCTATTAAAAAAATGTAATTGTAGGTTAAGTAGAGAATGTTTATCAATAGTTATTTCTAAGATGTCGAGCTGAGAAAGGTGGACAGTATATTAATAAGTGGTTATCCATATGCCTTATTAAGGAAGAAAATATCTTTACAACCTGCAGTTGCTATCGGCTTTTATTTCATTGGCTAAATTAGCTTGTCTACATCGACTTCTGGTAAGAAGAACAGATGTATCATTACCGGCTTAGGCTCTCACTAGCGGGGAGTTGTACGCATCCGCAGCGAATGAACACGTGAGCGCAGTCTGTTTCTGCCAGCATGAAAAGCCGGTAGGAAAGGGGAGAAAATAGAAGTGGTTATCAGTATACAAATAGGACTTCTATAGTAAATCAATAAATGGCCAGAAATAAAGCACTGGTCATTAGAAAGATAAGTCGGTTTACTTTTTGGAATAAAAATGAGCTGTGTTGCTATTTTTGTTGTGTTTGTTTTTCTTTTGAAAAGGTTTTGGAGAAAACACCAACTGAGAGATAAAGAGAAATATTTAGGGGTTTTTTTTCTTTCTTTTTTTCTTTTTTTTTTTTTTTTTTAAGAGAATGGAGCTTAACCTAGAGACCCAGGCATGTAGCAAAGCTACAAATTACTCCAAATGGTGAAATATAAAAGAGGAAATAAAATGCTTGAGTATCTCAAGTAAGAAAGCAATAATAGTAGAGCTTCACAAAACATCTGAGAAACTAAGAATATGAACTAAGAATACTAAAACATTAAAAATTAGACTACAGCATGTAATTACTTTGAACCTAAGAGGAGAAAAAGATCTTAGAAAATTATTTTGCCACAATCAAAGAAAAGTTACCCCATGTCTAGAACACATAATTCTTAAGAGATGATACCAGAATTAGTCAGTACCAATAAAATTTTAATTATGTTTGAATATTTTCAATTGTTAAAATCTCTGCATTCACCTTATTCACTATATTTTATTTGTTCTTATAAATAAAATTTGTTCTCATAAAGATTAGCACTCTAAAATTCTATCCTGTTTTTTTTTTTAATGAAGACAAGTGATATTAGTATCTTTCATATAAGCATTGAAAACTTCTTTTTATTGCCCATTTCACCTTCTGTGTCCTTCAATAAGTATTCAAGTAACAGCAGAGAATCTTTCAATATTACTATATAGCTACAGAAAGACAGAGAGACAGACAAGCAGACAGACAATTGCCCAAAACATGTCTGGTTCAAAGTTAGTTTCAAAGGGAATTGTAAACGTGAATGAAACAGCTCATGACCTCCTTTAAAACTAACTTCAGAAATGACTGCTTCATGCTTCATCAGCTGTCTTTAACATAATGAATTAAAAAGCACGATTAAATCACCTTGCAGGGACTATTTAAAAATGAATAGAGTCCCTTTACTTTCCAACTTATTATTCCTCTTTGAGGAAGATTAGGAGGAGATACCAGATGGTTAGCTGTCCATGCATACTAATTTTAAAGGTAGTCAAATATCAAATGATCCATATTATTACTAAATTCTTTTGTGCATAGTATATAAGTCATTTTGAGGGTCACTGGTAGACTTAACTATAGTAAATACCTAAAATACTTGTTTAATTGCATTGTATTTATTTATTATCCAATATAAATAGGGCCATGTGCTAAATTGTATTCAATTATAATGATGCTGATTGACATAATAAAATAAAAATAAGCAGCAGAATAAAAGTTTTAGTAAACTACCATCCAGAATGTAGGAAAATTATGAGACAAGAAATGCAGTGTTCTCACACTACAAAGCTTTTTTTAAAGCTCCTTAAACCTAAATAGGAAAGTTTCTTAGTGCCACCGAACAACTAAGAAGAGATGCCGTTTTTAAGTCTTTCGAATACGCCCTTGTCCTTCCACTACCAGTAACACCACAGTTTGAGCTAAGCTAGTTTACTTCCCTGAAATATTATAATAACTTAAATAATTTATCTTATTATCTAAATCTCATCTATTGATTTCTACAAACCACCAACCAATGATTTGTCACGAAACTGTCCACCTCCAAATCTTGAGCTGCATATCTCATTACAGATAGGATATACACCTATAGGCCCCAATAATTCCCTTGCAGAATCATTCTAGGTTCTAAGGTGGCTTAAGTGTGGGTAGAAAGAAATTCGGAACCAAGTTCTAATGAAGCCTCAGTAAAGAACTAGCAATCTGAACTTGAAAAAGGCACCAGTCTCATGCCTCAAATACCAATCTAACACTGCTTTTGAGGATAAAATTCTATATCTGTAGAGTATTTTGGCAGGCAGAAAGCAGTAAAAGATCTGAGGATTTAACTTAAACAGAATTTGGACTAATTTCTCCTGGTTTTAGCTCTGTTTTATACTTATTTCCAAAGGCACCTTTTAGCACCAATTGAAGCCTTTTGGAGAGCTGTGAAATAAGCTATTTAGCTTCCTGGCTTTCTGTGCAATTACCTTAGGATTTAACTTTTTTTAGGGCTGCTAGGTTAGCTACCATTTGTCCATCCACTTTTAATTTCCAAAATTCTGTTGTTGTTATCTCCTTTTCTGGTTTTTGTCCTTGTGAGTTCATGCCTTTCTAAAAATTACCCTTTCTATCACTTTAACAGGATTTCAGAGAAGAGTGAAAGTAAATGCACATGTCCAATTTGCCATCACTAACTAGAATTAATTTTCTTAAACATGTTTCAGAAGGGTATGCTATAAGGGCTAATATCAGCAGACCTGAAGTTGGCCTGAGCTGTGTTACTAAATATACCTACACAGGACTGACACCTGGTTAAGGTGTGAAATGTATCAATTAATAATGCTGTTTTGTAACCATAGATTTAAGGAATTCGAAGGTTTGTACCAGCTTGTCAGCATTGATTATTGGTAATAATGACATTTATAATTTGTGCTTAGCCTACATGAGACAATTATAGAGCCTGCAATTGGGCTAGTTATGTAGCAAAAATCTATCTGCCTGTGTGACCAACAGAGTCATCTGGGCTAAGTCTCCACTTCAGACTCCCTGGTTCCAAAGGTATTCTGATCTAAGAGATGTTGAAGGTCATTGAGAGGACATGATTACCAGTTACCTGTGGGCTGAACGTAGACAATCAGAGGCTCCTCCTCACGCACCCTCCATCTTTGAAATGTAAGTTTGGCCCACTATTGAGCACTAGGAGCTGGCTTCAGGGATTCAAACTTGAGAGTAATATGTTTTTGAGATATCTGGACCAGGGGTCCCTAATCCCCAGGCTGAGGACCGGTACAGGTCTGTAGCCTGTTAGGAACCGGGCTGCAGAGCAGGAGGTGAGTGGCTGACAAGTAAGGGAAGTTTCAAGTGTATTTGCAGAGGCTCCCCAGAGCTAGCATCACTGCCTCAGCTCCACCTCAGATCATCAGGCATTGGTCTCTCATAGGACACTGGTCCCTGGTGCCAAAACGGTTGAGGACCACTGATCTAGAAGGTATATGTGATGATACCCAGTTAAGGCCTCTACATAAACTTTAAGATTGTGGCATGTGGGTGAGGAGATCTACTAGTCTTACAGCACCCAAGACAAATCCTCATATATAAGTTCCCTTATTAAAAATGCCACGTATCAGTCTGGAGTGGTATGCCTTCTTCTTTGGTCTCTCCTTGCCCTCCATGTAGGAATGGCCAATTTCAGATTTCACCGAGGGAGCTCTTGGGGTTGGGACTCAACAAGACAAAAAGTGCATCTAGTATGGTCTTTATTAAGGACAACAATTGAAATTGGCACTTTCCCTTTGCTGAGTCCTTGCTGTGAAACAGCCTTTGGATGTGATGCCTATACTTAATTACATGCTATTGTTTTATTTTGTCATTTTTCATGCAATAAATTGTAGATTTGCATGTGTTACCTTTTTGTATCCTGTGACTCTTCTCTAGCAAGCTAACACTATTTAACTGCCCCTGTTGGTGCAATAGATGACCATATAATTTTACATTTTCATAATATTGCTTCAAGAATTTCTGCACAGCAAATTTGTGTTATATTTACTAGGCAAAAATTACTTTTGGTGGCTTCAGGTCCTAATAAAATAAAAGCCATAGGTATGAGTAAATTAAAACATGCTATTAGTTAAACTTAACCTTAAAAAAAAAAAAAGGAAGCTTTAGAAACAATAACAAATACAAGTCAGCACCAGGCAACAAATTTAAGCACATATTTTAGTGCCATGTGGACAAGCTATAAATAATTGATTACTCATAATTATTATCCTTATATTACATCATCTATCATAAAGTCATGTGCCTTGTACTGTGAATTAACTGTAATAAACTAAAGCAATAAGAACAACTAGAGAATTCCATAGATATAGATTTGCCACCTACATTTCTGGAGAGTTTTACAAAACTTATTGTTAATTTCAGCTTTAGACTAACATCCAAGAAAAGAATCATAGGTGTGGTAATTCTGGCCCATGTCCATAGGAATTTCAAAACCTATAGTGATAACTTGAATTGCATTTTGAATCAATATTAGTGTTCACGCTGAAGCAGGGTACTAGTGCATTTCCAGCCAAGATAGTGTAGCCAAATTTTGTGCCTGCTGAAACAGTACTCATTAATCACAGTTACATATAAGCCACAAAGTAATAAGCCATCATGGAGAATGCCGGTGGCCTGGATTGTTTCTATCAAGCCCCCACTAGTAAGACAATATCATTGGCCATATTTCAAAAAGGAACCAAGAAACTGAGCCAATGCTAAATTCTAGACTCAAAATGAAACTGTGGGGCACTAGGTCCCAGATGCCTTGGGCAAAGGACAAGTACAACTTCTCAAATGAAGGAAAGAAAAACCTAGAGTTTTTGAATGTCTACAAAATGTGAAGCACTGAACTAAACATTTTATACACAAAACCTGATGAAAAAAAAAATAATTGTTCCCATTTTATGAATGAGAAAACTGAGGGCCAGTTTTATGAGTGAAAAGACATAAATTGTAAATAATTGGTTGACATTCTCATTGTTTAAAATGCCATAAGCAGAATATAAACATAGGTGTTCATCGCTGCAATATGCTTTCTCCCGCATTACATTCCTTCCTAAAAAAGCTCTATTACTCTTACATCCTGTCTGTATATGCTCACTATTCACATCCCTTCTGTATTTTCTAAGTTTAGTGTGGCTCCCTATCTTGCTCAGTTATTGAGTTTCCTAATAACCTGGCATTTCAACAATGTAGCCATTCATTCATTCATTAATCCATTCATTTATATAATCACACATACATTAAACATTTTCTGAGCACCAATCTATTCAAAGTGATAGAATAAATACAGTTCAATACAGAAATAAGACCACAGAAGCCTTGACCAAGGATTTTCTATAATAGAAACCAACTTGTAATTAGGGTATATTTCATCACCTAAAATGAATCTTTCACATATCCAACATGCGTGTCACATACAGTTTTACACCTTATATACTCACACTCTTAAATTTTGTTTCCTCTGCTAAATTATGACCTTTATAACATCATCTGGTGAACTAATATTTCAAGCTATTGAATGTGGGACTATCTGCCTGCCTGCTTGCATGGCTGTGCTCACACAAAAATATCCATCTATACAGCAATGACTGTTTAAGCAATAATAATAAATGTTTTATTGCTCCTTGCCTTTGTTTCATTAAAAATGGCCAGAAAATAGAAAATAAAGCCATTGTTTTGGAAATAATACAAAACAGAAATGGTTAGTTGTGCCAAAAGTGATGAATCCCAAGATGATTGGTGTGCAATCGTGTATCTATAGTTGTTAGAGGCTCTTTTACCAAGAGAAGAAAACTTGCAGGGCATATTTCTTCTGACAGACTCTTCAAGGAAGTTGATAAGAAGCCATCAAAGTGAGCACCAGAATCTGTTATTCTTTCCTTTGTAAAATCATCACCAAATACTTCAATTTCCAAATAACTTTATTTTCCTAAACATCATTCAAGTAAGCTGTTAAATTATCTAGCACATTATAGGAAAAATAAAGCATATTCATGCCTTTAGAGAAGTAGATCAGGTAAATTTTAGACATATTTCTCTATATTTAGTGTTTAATCCAGTTTTTAATTTTAAAAAATGTTATAAATTCTATGCCATAAAATTCTAGTATTTATAGAATAGTTATGGATTTTATCTCTTTAACTTTCTGGGAGCTGAAGTTCATTTATGAGGTTCTACTGTTTTTATTTCAGATATTCACGTATTAAATATATTTTCAGGAATGTTTCAATTGGAAAGTAGTAGAGAGCTTGTATCAGAATAATCACTTTAAAAATATGTTAGGAAGAACTCTTCTCTTTATAGAAATTAGGCAATAAATTTAACCATTAATTTGTTTAAATGTTCGAATAACTAGGTTCTAACTTTTCTGAGAATATATATCTTTATTTCATGTAGGTAATACACAAGAGCAGCAAGTCTCACCTTTTAGTTCCTCACTCACCAAGAGCAACTGGATCACTGGCTAAATTCTTAGACCACTCAAATTTTAAAATTTTAAAAATTAGATTCCTCTGCCTCAGAAATAGTTCATTTGAGAAATGAACCATTTCTATAATTTGTCACTCAATATTAGTGTTCTTTCTTTTATTAGAAAGCTTATATGTATTAGATAGCATACATTTTTTAACCTGTAAACATATTACATTATCCCCAGATGGTTCAATCTAATGAAATATGCTAAGTCTTTGTTACGTTGGAGTCTTTGAAAGACATGATCAATTCTTTATGGATTATTTTATGTATAACCATCTCTCTTTAGGAGCAAACATCTCGGGATACAGTATACCGCTGCTCATGGGTAGAATAGTTAATAATTAGACTTAGATCATTTTTTAGTTCATACAAAAAAAATTCAATTTAACTTTTGAAAAATATAAAAGACAGAAGTAACAGTTACCTCAAGATTTAATTCTATAAGTGTTTCTTTTATTGTTTTCAATTCTATTACAATAAAATAGCTTAATAGCTTTGCATGCCAGTTCTCTGGCAGAAAATGCAATCCTATAAAATGGCATTTTATCATCCTTTTACAATGTAAATGCTTTCCATAAAAATATGAAAGGAGAAAAAACAATCACCATGTCCTTAGAAGCACAAGGATACAACTTCAGTTTTTCTACTTTGGGTCTGTTATTTCTTAAACCTTGTGCCACCTAGTCAAAGTTAATGTGTATATAAAAGCTGTGAAATTATCTATCATGTACAGTAAGAAAAAAGCAGTAAAAGGCAATGGAAGATGCTAAGATTTCAAGCAAGAATCTTGGACCAACAAGTACCCTGTATATTTAGCACCTTGGGTGTTAATGTTGAAAGGCTTGAAAGGTTTTCAAGTGAGTCCTAACTACAAAAGTTGGATTAGAATTAGTTGAGAAGTGAACAGAAGTTGGGAATACTGGTCCAAGTTTAGATGATCACTTCGACAAGTTCAGAAAGTGAAAGGAAAAATGGTGGCAGTTAAAATGAGTTATGAGACAGGCAGGTACTTTGTGGCTGTTATTATTTTTAAGATAGAAAGAAATCTTTAAATGTGCATTGAGAAGTGCCAATAAAGAGGGAGGTAAAATTCCTGAAAGATATGAAGGAAAAAAATCTTAACGGTAAAATGCAGGAATGCTTCTTCCACCCTGACCTAGTTAAAGAATCAGTCTATTGGTGGGAATAGGCAGAGGTTTCACTAGTTGTGGTATCTGGATATTGAGGTGATCCTCTGTTTTCTCTGCACATTGATAGGAAATGTTAGAAGCCGAGAATAGTGGAAAGGTGGAATTTAATGCTACATAAGGAGATAGTATGAGAGGAAAAATAGATATCATCTATAGCAAATATTCAACTTTATGGTTTAAGACACTTAGTCTAACAGTTGGTATGCTAAAACCAATAACTTTATATATGCTAGCACATGTTTTTCTAAGACTATTTTTTGTATAAATGAAAATGCTCAGAGATTTATTTTCTCTAATAGGTTTATAAGTACTAATTTTTCAGAATTTATTCACTACACTTCAATAACTATGCATCCTTCGTATTTTTAACTTTGAGAGTATAGTATACGTTAATAGGTTTTGAGGGTTACGCCATCATCTGTTAAAACAGAAAATTCCATATTTAAAAAGAATGCATTGAACAATAAAACACTGAGGAATAAATTTAAACAAGAAGGTGAAAAATCTGTACATTTAAAACAATAATGCTCTAATAAAAGAAAGTGAAGTAGACACAAAGAAATGGAAAAATACCCTGTGTTCACGCACTGGAAGAAGAGAATAATAAGTCAGGCAGAGAATAATATTGTTAAAATGTCCATATTCCCCAAAGTCACCTATAGATTCAATGTAATCCCTACCATATTCCAATGATATTTCTCACAGAAGGAGGAAAAAAAAAATTTCTAAAATTTGTATGGAATCACAGCCTCAAACACCTAAATCAATCCTGAGAAAGAAAAGCAAATCTAGAATCGCCATACTTCCTGATTTCAAACAAAAAAATAAAGCTGTATCAATCAAAGCCATATGATACTATCATAAATACAGACATATAGAACAATGGAACAGAATCAAGAACCCAGAAATAGCTCCTCGCATATATTGTCAACTAATATTTTAGCAAGGGAACCTATTATACTTAATGTGGAATGAATAGTCTTTTCTGTAAATGATGTTGGGAAAACTGAGTAACCGTATATAGAAAAATGAAATTAGACCATATCTTATACCACTCAAAATGAATTAATGATTTAAATGACAGACCAACGAATATAAAATTCCTAAGAGAAAGAATATAGAAAAAGCTCTTTGACATGGGTCTTGGCAACAATTTGTTGGATATGACAACAAGCAACGAAGGCAAAATTCACTTAGTGGGATTACATCAAACAAAAAAGCTGCTGCACAGAAAAAGAAATAATCGACAAATTAAAAGGGAACCTAAAGAATAAGAAAATATTTGCAGACCATAAGGGTTAATATCCAAAATATATAAAGTACTTATATAAATCAATAATGAAAAAAATCTGATTTGAAATTTGGCAGAGGAACTGAATAAGCATTTTTTCCAAAAACAACATACAGATGGCCAACAAGTATATGAAAAGATACTTAGTATTACTAATTATCAGGGAAATGCAAATCAAAACCACAATGAGATATCACCTGTCAAATGGCTATCAACAAAAAGACAAAGGATAACAATATTTGGTGAGAATGTCGAGAAAAGGAAACCCTGTGAACTGCTGATGGGAATGTTAATTAGTATATCCACTATGGAAAATAGTATGGAAGTGCCTCAAAAAATTAAAAATAGAACTGCCATATGATGCAGCAATTCCATTTCTTGAAATACATAAAAAGAAATAAAAACAGGATGTCAAAGAGATATCTGCACTCCCATGTTTATTGCAGCATTATTCACAATAGTCAAGAAATGGAAAAAACCTAATTGCCAATGGATGAATGGATAAAGATGTATTTACATATAATGAACTATTATTCAGCTAAGAGGAAGAATAAAATCCTGTCAATTGTGATAATATAGATGGTCATTGAAGACATTATGTTAAGTGAAATAAGTCAGGCAGAGAAAAAGAAATAGGTATAATCTTACTAATACATGCAATTTCAAAAAGCTGAACTCATAGAAACCGAAAGTAGAATGGTGGTTACCAGAGGCTGAGGAATTGAGCAAATGTGTAGATTTTAGTCAAAGGGTACAAACTTCCAGTTAGAAGATAAATAAGTTCTGATGCACGGTATTGCGGTTATAGATAACCCTGTTATATATTTGAGAGTTGCTACAAAAATAGATCTTAAATGTTCTCACTGCCAAAAAGAAGTTATAATTATGTAATATGGTGGAGGTGTTAGTTAACCTTCTGGTGATAATCACTGTAATATCCAAGTGCATCAAATAAACACATCAAACACTTTAAAGTTACACAATATTATATGTTGATTACACCTCAGTAAAGCTGGAAAGAAAGAAAAGGAATGATCAAGAGAATTAGAAGACAAGCCACGAACTGGGAGAAAATATTTGCAAAAGAAACATCTAAGAAAGGACAGTTATGCAAAATATACAAAGAACTCTTATAACTCAACAGTAATAACCCAATTTTAAAAGATGACCCAAAGACCTTAAGAGACATCTCACCAAAGAAGATATACCCATGGCAAATAAGCATATGAAAAGATGCTTCACATCATATGCCATCAGGGAAATGCAAATTAAAACGAGGTATCACTACACACATATTAGAATGGCCAAAATACAGTACACTGACAAATGTGGGCAAGGATGTGAAGCAACAGAAACTTTCATTTGTTGCTGGTGGGAGTGCAAAATAGTATAGCCACTTGAGAAAACAGCTTGGTAAATTTGTACAAAACTAAACATAATTTTACCATATGATCCAGCAATCATGGAACATGGTATTTACACAAGGGAGTTGAAACCATGTCCACACAAAAACCTGCACATGGGATATTTATAGCAATTTTCCTCATAATTGAAGCAAACCAAGATATTCATCAGTAAGTGGATAAACTCTGGTACATCTAGACAATGGAATATAAACTATAGGCTTTGGACAATTATGATGTACCAATATAGGTTCATCTAGGGTAAGAATACGTACCATTTTGGTGATGATGTTGATAATGGGGAGGTTGTTTATGTGTGGGCAGAGGTTATACGGGAAATCTCTTTACCATCCTCTTATTTTGTTATAAACTTAAATCTGCTCTAAAAAATAAAAGTACCTTTTTAAAAAGTAACATAAAGGCCTTGGCTTAATTTTATTCTTATATTTTAGCTTTTTCTCTATTTTTTAATGCATAATAGCTTTTTAACCTGAGTTCATTTCTCTTTTCAATCTTTGATCTTTGTAATGATTTCTTTTCTGCCCCAGTTACCAAAATTCCTTAAAAATGTGATTTTATGTTGTTCATTGTTTAAAATATTTGAAAGTAAAGATTATGTTTTATGGCAATTGATGGATTTAAATTCAGAAATCTTCCTTTTATTGTAAAAAGCAAACCTTAGGTGAATATTTTTCTTCAAGAGCCATTATAACAGGCACAATGCCCACTCCTGAATTGCTTCTCATTTTTCCACTTAAACATTTTCAATTGATTTTTTAAAAATTTGTTTTCTAAAAATATGGCCAAATAACATCAGCTTATAATCTATACAGGAAACATTATTTGAAATGCTTTGAAAATGTTTTTATGCTCATAAGGACTGGGGTAAGGAGGTTTTGAAGAGAAGAACAAAGAGATGGCAGTGAAAGTGTAAAGCCTAGATCTAGAGTGCTAGAGGTAGAGTCTTAAAAAATAGTCCAGGATGTTGAATTGCATAAATTAAGAAACACTTAAAAAATTCATAATATTCACACTCTTTAACCTAGCTGGAAAAGGCCTGTATTTTTGTGTTTCAGAAAATAAAGATAGATAGATAGATAGATAAGACAATTCAAAGGGTACAAAATTTCAGTTATAAGATGGATAAGTTTTGGAGATGTAATATACACCAGGGTGACTATAGTTAATAATGCTGTACTGTGAATTTGAAATTCATAGATCTTAAGTGTTCTCGCCACAAACAGAAACACATGGTATCAATGTGAAGTGATGGGTGTGTTAATTAACTTGATTGTGGTAATCATTTTACAACATATACATATACTAAATCATGTTGTACACCATTTTAAAAAAGACGAGCAATATAAGATAGTGATTAATCGCACCAACATAGGATTCTAATAGATCTGGGTTCAAATTGTAATCACTTCCAAGGTACGAAACCTAAGGCACATAAGTAGCCAGGTCATTATCCAGCCACAATATTTTCATATGGAAATGGAGATAGATAATGCATCTACATAGTAACCTCTTAGAATCCAATGAATAACCATAACAAAGGGCGAGCATAGGGCTATGCCACACAGTAAACACTCAATGGCATTAGCCAGTATTATTAATTATTAATAGATTTTTCTTTGTGTGTGATAAAGTACCTATATCTGAGGAATCACAATCATATGTATTGTCTTTTTATGCCCCTCTTTTAAATAACAGGGAGAAAAGTTTCTTCATTTGAGTTTCAACTAAAGAGAATATATGTGCTTTTTTTTTTTCTGTTTTTTGCTTTTTTGTTATTTTGCCCTTCATGTCAAAAGTAATCAGGCTGGTGGTGTTATTCTTGTAAGAGAATTCTTAGAAAGTCCAGTGTGTGACTTATAGAGCTTCTGTATGCTCTTCTATTTTCTAATTAGTGGCCAAAGTTTATAGAAATTTTATTATCACTTGTACCTTTGTACAGGTATTTGATAACTGAAAACCATTTGAAGCTTTTGCTGCATTTGTGCATGAGTGCCATGTCTAGACCATTAGAGGTCAGAAGACTTTAGAAATGTTTGCATGCAGACTGGCCTATTGTAGAAATGAGATCAAGGGCATGGAGATTAATGGTAGCTTGGCCTCTAATGCGCTCCAGACAGACAACATGAGCAAAAAAAGGTCAATCTTCAATTTGCCCTAACCATTATTATTCCTCACAAAGAATCCTAAAACCCATCACAAAGCAAGGCAATGGCATCTAATGCTGAATACTCTAATGCCTATTTGACCCATCTAAGGCACCTCGGAAAGTCATTCTTCTTCTTCACAGCTATAAAAAGAAGTGGCTCAAGCTCCTTTGAGAGCAAAGGTGACAAAAAAAAAAAGGTGTTTCTCACAGGAAATGGCACCCTGCAGGCTCCAATAGGCTAGAGCCTCCCAGCTTCCCAGGGACCCTGCTGTCCTATTTGCAACTGGCTCTCTGTGGCTGATTTTCAGCTTGTAAGAGAGACTTTTCTCCGCCTCCATGAAGACAGTAGTCTATCTGCCACAGCAGCTGAGCATTTCTCCCAGGGAGGCTGGCTGTAAGCCCAGGCACCTCAGGGAATCCAGGAGATTGGAGAAGGGATTTTTTCGTCTCCTTAGCCAAGGAGTGCAGTTGGCTTGCATTTCTGAACCCAAATTGGATAATTAAGATCAACAAATGTTAAACTTAAATAATTATGAAATCTTAATGAACATTTAAAAAAATATTTTACAGAAAATAACTACAGAAACACAAGTTGGGTATTTGTTCCCCTCCTAAACATCAAATTTCTTAATAGGATAAGGACCTAGTTAGAGAGTAGAATCACAAGTAAAAATGACTCATTTGTTTGTCTAAAAAATAAGAAAAAACCCCTGTCTTATATTTAGATTTGCTTAGAGAATGAAACTTGGGTAAATGTTTGCTACTATTTGGGTTTCAACAGTATTTTTTTTTCTTGATGTAATCATCAGAATATTTAATTTTCAAAAAAAACTAAACACATAGCATAATAATTTGGGTAATGGGTATAACCAACTGATTTTGAGTATACTCAAAAAATGTTTTTGCAAATTTTATTCAACTTCTAATAATGAATTTTAGGTCTTTAGGTTGGAATTGAGAATACTTGTCATGCGAAAACTCACCTCCAGGAATTCTGAAAATGTTTTTCTCACTTTTAAGTGAAATAATCTCAGGATTTAAATTCAGCAGTTTGTTTAATAAAAAATCCTATCATTCTCTTTATGAGCAAGAAGCAGTGACGTTTTGCATAAAAATCATAATACAATGATATATTTTACTATAATTGCTATGACAAAAGTTATCCTTAATTATCTGACTTTTGATTATTTTAAGGAATTCGTTTATATACTGGATTGCAAATATGAAATATATATTCATTCAATATTGTGATGTTATTTGAGGATAACATGAAAGTTTCTTTTGAAATTTCAATATGATGGTAGGCTTCATTACTCAATTATAAAAAGTACACCAGACCACCATGATTTGGTGCTCAAAAGGTTTGTGTGTTTTTAAATGTGTTCTCAAATCACCCCTAGGAACAATGTGACTGCACTGTGTTAAAAGAGTTAAATCACCCTGGCTTTTTTCTTCACACCTGGAGGGCACCAGAGGCTGGCAGAGTCCTATTAGCACATGCTTTCCTTTAAAGCAGTCATCTGTCAGTTCAACTGCCATCTCAGGTAGCTGAGCTGATTATCCAGACTCTAACATTGTCTGCAATGTTCATTTATGTTTTGATCAATGCTGAACAGCCCACATGTTTCAGTCTATTTTCTGACACACACACACATTATTTATGTAGCTCTCTAAATGCCTATAGTGCTTCACAATGAAATAATTGGAGCTGTTCTTTTTGTTTGTTTCCCCCATCATCAGATATCTACCCCACTTGATCCTTGTGGTCTGAGAAAATAGATTAGTTACATTACCAAGTCTCAGAGGATTAACACAAACTGAAGATTGATAAAACAAAAAAAAATTGACTAGTGTATCCCTTCAGCAGCTGTGCTATGATTTTTCCCTTATAACTGTCCTTAGAATGTTGTGGAAAGTGCTTATGTTAATTTGGATTTCTCAGAATCAGAGCCTGTGAGGAAGATTTGAGAGAAAATAGTTTATGTAGGGGCTGATCTCAGGAAGCACCAACAAGGGAACAAATGAGATACAAGAAGAGTGGAAGTGTCTTTGAGTAGGTTACTGCTTTATGCAACTGCCTTGCTAGACAATGCAGAGACAACACAGAACATAACTCAGATTTACCCTCCTGGGGAGCAAAAAAGATAAGTATTTATCTGTAACTCTATTCTGCTATTAGCTAAGGATGTTTCTAGGGGCAGTAACCTCTGGGCATGTCCAATCTGCCCGGCATGGCGTTTGAAAACTCTCAGTTGGAGAGTGACAAGACTTACAGTAATGGCATGTGCCAGTATGGCCAATGGGTTACAGGCAAAAATAAAGGGTGGATATAACTCCCCTTTACATAGCGAATGTGATGCCAAAATATTTTAAGTCACACTTCAAGTGATAATAGCAAGGCTGTTATATATGCAACAATTATTTTTCAATTGCCTGCTGTGGGCAAGGAATTGCCTTGCATAGCCAGGAACTGAGCTATGCAAGAATTATATGGTAAAGGTTTTTGTGAAAGAATGCCAAACCTCATTTAGTTTTTGTTATTCTTGTCATACATGCGTTTTAATATTTTAGGTGTATATAAAGTATTCCTTACCATTTCCTCCCAAGAAATAAAAAATTCTAAAGAGGTTGGTATGGCACCTTTTGGACCAAATATCATAGCTCTCCCAACCTCCCGTCTATCTCCATAATTTCTTACAATCTTAGTAAAAGGAGAAATTCAGCAGAATTTTTAAAATTTTTATTTTTATTTCCAGGGCCTGGTTAAACGTAAAAGAAAATTCTGGTCAAATGCTTTGCATTTCTTCTCATATTGTGAGGAATTATATAAATACATAAAGGACCAGGTATTGAAAAACACTTGCATTTTATTAATAGATAAAATGTATAAAATGACTTTTAAATATGATATAATGGATAGGAAAGCTTTAAAATATATTCTATCATGTCAAGCCAATAGAACATTTTCTCTACCTGTGTGGAAACAAAACTCTCATTACATTTTCAAAAGATCTCTCCACATTAACTTGTTGCCTTAGAAGTAAACAGGAAGTCGGTGAAGTCAGGTCTGCAGGGAAGACTTAATTCTGCTTAACTGACTGCGCTTAAATGGGATTGTTTGGCAATGGAAAGATAAGAGGGAGGTGGAAACATTTTGAATTTCATAGTAATTATAAAGTATTATGTCAATCTAAGCTTTCAAGATACAAATTTTACCCTCATGTAACTCTTCTGAGCTAAGTAAAGTACAACTTTCCCTCCATTTTCCAGATAGAAAATATGACAAGCTGTGAACATCTCCCTGCAAGCCCTGGAAAAAAAAAGAATGAGAAAGTAGGTAGGGCATGATGAAGTTGGTGGAAGCAGCTCTTTCCTATCCTCCCTTTGTCATAGAAAACCAAACATTATGCCACAGGCCCCTGGGTAATGCACTCTGAAAGAATTCCACCAGGACTGAAAAAGTTCAGTTTCCTGCTGACATATAAACATAACATAAACAATTCTAACTTCATTTTGTATCTAGATCAGCAACTATTCTGGGAACATCTTCATGTAGGTAGATGTATATTACGATAGTGAACGGGTATTTTAAATATGGGTTGATATGGAACAAAAGCATAGTTTATTACTTTTTGGCTCTTATTATATAGAACAAGTTCTCCTAAAGCCTTTAATTGAACTGATATTTCAATTAAGTTTCAAAAAATCAATGGATATATATTACTATCACCACTATAACATAGTTCTTACTAAATATGCATGATTTATTATAATAATGTTTAAAAGATATAATTTATTAAATATTCCTGTTCTGGAGATATTTTTCGATCTAAAAGACACACCGAGTCATGAAATAGCTCTCTAGAAATGGACAGTCAATAACATTTATATAACCTATTTATGTAAATTTAAGAGAGTATTATTGAGATATGAGATTGTAGATCTATATAATTTATATAAAATATCTCTTTGACCTTTATTTGTCATAAGAGAAAGGGGAGGTCTGGAATCCTGTAAGGCTTTAAAACACAAAACAGCATTAATTTAGTCATTAGAAATGTATCAAAACATTTTAGCAGGCCAAGTGAAGAGCATTGTCATGCTCATAAAAACTGTCTATATAGAAATCTATCCTATTTGCATGCAAGCCAAGACAAAATACAGATTCTGAATAAAAATGACAATTTAAAAGGATAAAAAAAATCACTATTAATAGTTTTAAATATTTTGACATATAAAAACAACAAAATAAAGCTATAGTTTGATTACATACAATTAATTTGGTAAAAGCACAAATGACACATCAACTCCTGGCACAAATTATGTCTTTATTGGAGGAGCTAATGAACATCCAAAGGAATATGTATTAAAGAACACATTGGCAACATACCAATTAGTTTATAATATTCACAACAATTTTAAGTAAAATTGTTGTTGCTAGTTACCTGGTAGGAAGCCAGGTTATATTATTATATGGCAAAGACATCATTCGAGCAATTTTCTCTCTTCCCAAAGGACTTTTAGATTCCTAGGCATCTAGGACAATTTTTCCCAAATGCCTTTTTAAAAAATTTCATTCTTCCACATTTTAAATCTGGAAACCAATCCCAAGAAGTATTAATACACACATGAGTAGAGAATATTTTATAATGTTCACTATAAGTTCTGTTCAAAATCTCATCTGGCTAATATTGTTGACAACATATTTTTTGTTAAGGATTAAGATTCATGTAATAGGAAATGGTCTGAGTATTTTAACCTAATGGCAAAGCCATGTTACTCTCGGCGGGTGCATGAAAAGGGACACTCTTAACGTATTTCAAGATTTAAGAAATGCATTCAAAACAGACAAGGGCACTTTCTTTGGCCAAGAGAAACTATGATGAAGAAAGTCTAAGTGACTTAAAGGGATCAGGGTTTGACAAGTCTGCAAAGAAAGGATATTTTTTGTTGGGTAGACTACCTTGCTATGCATTCATCGGATACACAATTATTTCAATTGTCATCTGATAATAGCAATAAGTTATTTTCTCAATTGACAGAAATAGGACTAGAGACCACCTTCTACAAAGAGATAGTCCCAAATCAAGAAATTGCAAATGACAGCATTCAGATTGACTAAACAGAAAACTGTTTTCTCTTTCTGTCTTTACCAGGTGAAAAAAAAAATTGAATCCTTTGCATTGGAGGGGAACTTTATCTAGCCTCTTACATTAGAGTCATTAAAGTACCAGAGTACTTAGAATACTGTTGGATTGGGAGATCCAGCCTAAATTTAGACTTTAATGATACCCTTAATACTTCTATATACAGGCACCTACTTATGTTTAAATTAAAATTGTTACATTAAATCATTTAACATATTGATCAAGAGTAGTAGTCTGTCAATTTTTTAGGTAAAGTTATTTAAATGACACTATGTCATTTACTAAAAGACGATTTAGAGATTGGGATGTGGACTTCAACATATGCTCTATGCCTTTCTCCATAAAAATTAGAGAAAAGGCAGGCAAAATATATGTTCTAAATTAACCTGAAAAGAGAGTGAGTTTAGTAAACTCTCCACAGATAATGGCAAAGTGATGGTATACTGGCTTTTCCATAAAAGAAGAAGAAAATCCAAGATATTGCAGAATTTAGCACATTAATTACCAGATCACTATATTGAGACACTGCTTAACACAATTGAGTGTACTTTGAGGAAGTGAGAGAGAAAGCAAACAAAATTCCCAAATAGAATACTACTGTAGTACTGTAGTTACAGTTTAATGGTACATTTTTATGTCTGTTCTTTGTGCTATTTTTAAATTAACCTATTTACACATATTACGTGAATAACATCTACTGTTTTATCACAAATAGTTTATCCAGCTTCGCTGAGGTATAATTAGCATATACCATTTTGTAAATTTAAGGTGTACAATGTGATGATTTTACAAATGTACATACTGTAAAACAAGTACATGAAAAGATGCTTGACATCATAATCATCAAGGAAATGCAAATCAAAACCACAATGAGATATCACCTCACACCAGCTAAAATGGCTATTATAAAAAATAACAAGAAATAACACATATTAGCAAGGATGTGGGAAAGAGGGAACCCTTGTGCACTGATGGTGGGAATGTAAATTGATGCAATTATTATGGAAAACAGTATGAAGGTTCCTCAAAAACTTAAAAATAGAACTATGATCCAGCAATTCCACTTCTGGGTATTTATCCAAAGAAAAGAAAAATACTAATTCAAAAAGATATGCACCCCCATGTTCATGGAAGTATAATTTATAATAGCCAAGATATGGAAACCATGTAAGTGGATAAATGAATAAAGAAATTGTGATATGTATCTCTATATCTACATATATACACAATAGAATATCATTCATATAATTCATCCATAAAAAAATGAAACCTTGTCATTTGTGACAACATGGATGGAGCTCAAGGGCATTATGCTGAATGAAATAAATCAGATACAAAAGGACAAATTCCATATGATCTCTCTTATATGTGTTATCTAAAATATAAAAAAAACAAAAAGCCAAGCTCATAAATAGAGCAGATTGATAGCTGCCAGAGGCAGAGGTGGGGGTGGGTGAAATGAACGAACTGGTTCTTTTTTAATTTAAATAAGTTGAGTAATTTATTAAATTTTTAAAAATACAGCATTATTAACTATAGTCACTGTTCTGTACATTACATCCCCAGAACCTCATGTTATAACTGAAAGACTGTACCTTTGATCAAGAGCCCCCCATTTCCACTATACCCCAAACTCTGGCAACCGCCATCTACTTTATTTGAGTTCATCTTATTTAGAGCCTCCATCTTAACTAAGTCTTATGTTTCTCCTCAGACAAGTCAATGATCAAAAAAAAAAAAAAAAAAACAATTTAAGTTCATTTAACTTCCCTTTAACTCATATTTTAATTATTTTGATTCGATTTATTAATTTTCATTAATATTTTATAAAGCCAAATTTTATTTAGAATTATCTTTACATTTATCATCCTCTCTGCTCTTCAGTGTTTCTTGCCTCATACAGCAGATTGCTGTTGATAAACTTAGTTTCTGTCTGACTTTTTTTTTTTAATCTGAAAACTACTTTTATTCCATTCTTCTTTTAGGAATATTTCCACTGAGTTAATTAATAGATAAGAGGTTTTCTTTTTCATTCAATACACTGACTATAACATTTCACTGTCTTCTGGCTTTCATTGATGTTCTTGATGTTGTTCAAATCTGTTAAAGAAAACCTTCCTTTTTCCTCTTGCATTTCTGTTTTGCACTTTCGTTATGACATGTCTAACTATTATTTATTTATTAACTTACTTGGAACTCCTTGGACTCTTTAAATCTTTGGATTAGAAATTTTAGTGAGTTCTGGAAAATTTTCAGGCATTCTCTGATCAAATATTGCTTCTGCCTCTGTCTCTTTCTTCTCGAACTTCAATTAAATGCATGTAGGTTTCCCACACTGTTTCTTTTTTTATCCTCCTTTTATATCTTCATCTTACAATCATGTTGGTTTCTTATGTCCCATCTTCCAGCTTGCTAAATCCCTCCTTCTCCATCTAATTTGCTTTTAAACTTATTCAACAAATTCTTAGTTTCAATTATTATATTTTCAATTTGTAATTTCAATATGACTTTTTCAATTGGCTTTGTCACCTTTACATAAAATTTCAAATTTAGCCTAACTCAATGAAAATAATGTGTATAAGTGTGTGTGTGTGTGTGTGTGTGTGTACATATATGTGTATATACTCAATTTAGTGGTATTACAGGTTGCATTTAATAACTTAAACATCTTAGGTCTCAGTGGGCCTAATTTTTCTTTTTAACTGTTCATTTAGAAAATGAAACGACTTGGAAAATGAACAATTTGAGAAAAATTTGCATATCTGACTCTTTAACTCAAAAAATCTTTAGTGTTTATTTTCTAAGAAAAGGATATCATATTACCCTATATAATCACAAGACGGTTAGCAATTTTAACTTAACATTGTTATAACACTGCAATGGATTGAATATTTGTATACCCTCGAAATTCATATGTTGCCACTTTAATCCCAATGTAACAGAATTTAGAGGTGAGGATTTGGGGAGGTAATTAGATCATGAGAGGAGAGCCCTCATAAACGAGATTAGTGCCCTCATAAGAAGAGGCCAGAGAGCTAGCTGGTTCTTTCCATTATGTGGGGATATGATGAGAAGTCGGCAGTCTGCAACCTAGAGAATGTCTATCACCAGACCCTGACCACACTGGAACTCTGATCTCAGATTTTTAGTCTCTAGAACTTTGAGAAATAAATATTTGTCCTTTTCAAGCCACCCAGTCTGGCACTTTGTTGTAGCAGCCCAAACTAAGAAAAAGATTTTAATACAGTCTTCATTCAATATCTTATTTTAGGAATTGAGCCAATAATGTCATTTTTTTTGCATACTTTCCCTCCGGTACAGAATCCAATTTACGACCATGTAGAATGTTTAGTTATCATGTCTCTTTTGTTTCCTTTAATTTGGAAGATTTCTCATTCTGTCTTTGTCTTTTATGACACTAACATATTTGAACAATGCAGTATTGCTCTCTTTAAATAGAATAATCTCATTAAGGTTTACCTCTTGCTTCCTAATGATTAGATTCAAATTATACATTTTCAACCATAACACTACAAAACACTACATAAATACTGTCTTCCTCTCAGGGCATCATATATGAAGACACATGACTGTCTATCCTTCATTGACAATATTAATTTCAATCACTTGGTCAACATCTGGTTTGAATGTATACTGCATATCATACATGTAAACTTATTTGTGAAAGCATTTCAACCCTAGGATGATGCATTTCCCCCGGAGAGGCTTTTCATTTTCTTCTTTCAAGCACTCAAGGTACTAGCCAGCTTGAACCACCTTAATCTGATTTCAAACCCTGTGGTTTTCCAGGCTGCCTGCCCATAAGACATGGAAGTGGGTTTCAAGTCCACGCAGAAACTAGTCTGCTTACAACAAGCCTACTCCTAAGGTGCAGCTTTTTAGAAGTCCGGTCCTACACGAGGATGGTTAGCCAGTGAATACCCTTTGAAGATTCTTGAATTTTACCCAGACACACAACACCATGAAAGTGTAAATCAGCCTCTTTGTCATTTCTTCCTGACAATTAAAATATCCTCAAATGCTGGGTTTTGTCCTTTCCCAGATTATTCTTCATGATCTTTACTGTCTTTCAAAAAATTTTACATTTTTAAAATTCCATCCAACTTTTCTTGTTGCTCTTGGTGGAAAGGGTGGTTCCAATTAATGTGTCTATTATTACTGGAAGCAATGTTTAACAGAAGATGAGCATTCATTGTTAACTAATGGCCACTAAGCAATGTATTCATCCAAAGGACAATGAGGTTTATCCTGTCACCTCAGACTTTAAAAACCTCTTCTCATATAAGTTAACCCCATATAGAGTGGCAGCTTCCAAGAAATCCAGAAACCCTGAAATTTATTTCAAGTAAGTCAAATGAAGTGGGCATAATTTTTTTTGACTCCCATTAATTTTCCTCAGGGTCATGATCAGCCCTTATATGAAGTTCCAAAAAGAAATGTGCAGATGAGTGAGTCGGCACTGTCTTCTGCAGGCCACATTGATTAGGTTACATGACTCAATCTGTGGCCTTTCCCAGAGTTATCAGTAAAGAACCTTACTCACTTTCTGGCATTTTAATTTGAAGATTGCCAGTTTTGGGGTGGGGAAAGTGAAGTAGAAGAGAGAGAAAAACTGCCTCAGAATGAAGCCACACAAAAGCTAGCCAGTATACAAAGATGTAGGGTTAGAGAATACACCCATATCATTGGTGGAAACCTCTGATCCTGATATACTTAAATTTACCCCCTGGATTGCTCAATTATGCAAGCCAATCAATTATCCTAAGCCTTTGTTAATTGGATTTCTGTCTCTTACAACTCAGTCTAAACTGATTAATTTTTTTAATCTAAGTACACAATAAAATTTTGTGTATAACTCTAGAGTATCTCTCCTCTCAATGAGCAATAACCAAATGAGAAGAAAGCATATAAAATGATAATTGTGTAGTAAGAATTAAATCTAAGAAGATGGAAATGCTAATGAACATATTTAATTTTCACATGGTCAAATCTTTTAGTGTTTTTATTAATAAGTTGCCTTAGGAAAAATAAAATACACATATATGATAAGTGTACAACACTGCTCCCAAATAGGTCCACAGAATCTTGGTTTCATCCATTACCTTATATTACATGTACAATCAAAAGTGAGACATAAGCAAACAAAATAAGTCATTTCCAGGAGTCCTTGAACACAGCTGAGTTCTATTCCATGCCTCAAGGCCACTGCTTCCTCTCAACTGATTCTCAGAAATAGCCTCTAACTCATTCCCTAGCAGGCTTTTTTTTTCCTATTGTCAGTTCTACACATGGCAGCCAGAAAACATATCACCCACCTTCCCAACCAAAACCATTCAACCCTTGATTCTTCAAACTCTATAATCCTTTCTACAGACTACAAAGGGCTCACTGGAGGATACTGGCTAACTCTCTAACCTCGTCTCCTACTACTATTCCTCACTCACTCCTTTCAGAAGCACTGGGTTCTTGAAGTGTCTCTGACACACCGGGTTCATTCCTTCTGTAGCACCTCTGACTGAATGATTCTTCCCCAAATAGTCACATGGTGTGCTCCTTTATTCAATTCAGGTTTCTGCTCAAATATCACATCCTCTAAAAAACCTTGCTTAACCACCCTACTTAAAACATACTGTAACTCTTCTTCCACCAGACTTTATGCCCTTCCTCTGCCTTGTTTTCATTCATGGCACTCACACTACCTGATATTTTATGTTATATTGTTATCTGTTTCTTCTCTCCCCTCCCCCACTCCCTCCGCCTTCTTTCCCTTTCCTATTGCCCATCCTCCTCTCTCTTTCTCTCAACACCCACTCCCTATTAAAGTTCCATGAGGGGTTTTATTTTACTCACTGCTGTATTCCCAGTTCCCAATACCTAGCACATCATAGACACTAAACAAATAATGGCAAATATTTTTGAACTGTTTCCTTTTAAGCTAGCCCCTCACCGAAAAGGACAAATAAGCACTATACAAGGAATATAACAGCTCACCAATCCACATACAAGTTGCTGAGTAAAAATAATGCATTCCATTGAAAAAATAAATCATAAACAATATTATACATTGCTAAATTTGTTTCCGATGTGTACTCAGATAATCTCTTATATATTCTTGTCTGTTGTTTTTGTGGTATGTACATGACATTTCTATTAAAAGTAATAGGTATTGCACATGTACAATATCCAAAAATTAATTTATCCTGTTTATTATTAGATTAGCTGAGTTATAGTTTTTGCCTGTTTTGGACATCATCTGCTAAGAAACAAAATTTGAATAAAACATATAAAAAGTCTCTAAACACTTTTCCTAATTGTGGAATTCTATTTGAAAAATTAAAATAAAAACATAATATCAACTTTGCAAAATCTGTACTTTCCTAATTAAATTTTTTCGAAATTATGAACTTAAATTTGTTACAAATTATTTTTATCATTTCATCCCTCATTGTTAATGAATTGTGCTCTTGGATTTGACAGGCATAAGAGACTATAAATGCTACATATTTTCTAAATCATGAGATGACTGAGATTAGGAAATAGACTAATTTTTAAGGAGTAGGTAAATGCAGCTGTGGAGGCCTACTAGATCATATAATCATGTGCAAAACACAGTAATTCTATCAAACAAAAAAAGTTTTGTGAATATAAAGTAATACAAAAGAAGTGGGTATCTAAGGTACATAAAATGTAAGTTTTCATCTTTCCTATGTTTGTGTATTATCTATTTCATTATTCTCATATATTCTGAAATCTTGCTATTTATTTGGGAGTTTAGAGTACATTAGTTCTGAGTGAACACTGGATGTGTAAAAACTAACTTAAAAGAAGCAAAGGAAATGTAAGGAAAGGAAAACTGAGTAATAATGATTAAGGCCCAATCTAACCTTTAGGTCTGGAGCACATAGAGCCAAATAGAGACCATGTTACATTTGATAGTCTTCTTCAATCTTAAACTATTAGAAGTCAGTTTCTTCAAATACAGTTTTAATAGATTTAGTCAAAAAAAAAATGTCCACGATTATAATTCATGGTTTCTTAGATGTTAAGCCAGATCCTCCTGGGTAAATCAATTGCAACTGGTAAAGGTGTAGATATAAATACGGCAATAAATATCACTTTAAAATATTCAGGAAACAAAGCTTTAGGTTCAAATTCCCAGTTCAAACAGGAGTTAATCATTGAGTTTCTGAAAACTGAAATCACTGCTTTAGATATTTTTGGTTATTCTTCATGATTTTATGTAGATGAAAAAAGTAGTCATTATAAATATTTGTCACGCCACTGATGGTATAAGACAGTTCTCACATCTTATTCAAGTTACAGGGGAAAATCAAGTAAAGGATATCATTTTCCCATCACCAACTAAAAAAGGAAAATAAACTATCACCTTAAAGTGAGCCTTAACCCATTTCTGGCTTGCACCAAGAATACTTGCTCATGGCACTTTTGGCTGTAGCATTTACTACAAGATAACTCGCAGACTACAGTCCTAACCTTACCTCCAAAGTTTGCCACAAAATATCTCACTTTTATTATTATTATTGCACCACTCTACAATATTGATAGTCTTTGGAAACAAATAATGGCGAGAAGGTCTGGAAAGAAAAAGCAATAATTTCGTGCTGAATGTGATGTTCTGCTTTGTATTGTTCCATGCTTTAACATTTACCACACACAAAAAAATTATTAAATTATTAAATACTGCTCATCATATACACTTGTTACATTAGGATTAGAGAGAGAGAAGTTCTGTTTAGAAATAATTCCAAGAAAAGTTTCTATATTTTGTTTTCAAATTGAAAATGCGATTTGCTTCAGACTCAAAGAGCGTGTTTATGTAAAATTAAATTAACGCTGACAGTGAGCTGCACTTTTTTTTCTAAACAGGAAATTGGTTATAGAAATTTAATAAATGTACTCAACTCCCAACTCTTATTCACACTCCCCAAAAAGAGACTTGGCTCTATGAAACACTCAATTTTGAGCTTTGGAAATGTTACCTAACCTATATTCTGTTCTCAGTTTCAATGTCTATAAAATGGAGATAACAAATCCCTCACAAGGTTTTACTAAGTATTAAATCATATAACTCTCATAAAATGATTAACTGTTATATATCTAATGTAGTAACACTCCAAAATTATTTACTGTCATTAATATTATTCTCAATAAAAATCTTAATGAGATAGGAACACTTGTCTCATTTACTAAAATGATATTTTAACTACGTTTTCAAATTTTGATATGTCAAACCTATTCCTAATCATGAACTAAACATTTAGCTATAAATGCAATTTTAAATAAATATATTTTTAGAGCATAAGAGGCTGTCGAAGATCTTTTTAATGAAGATACCCACAAAGTTTTCAACTATCAATTGGTGTTCTTGGAGACTTTGGAATAGCTGAGTGAAATCTCTGAGTTCGAGTAGGAGAAGATAAGGGCAGGCATGATTTTGACAGTAATATACCTAAGACTTACAGTGGAAAGAGAAAGAGGAGTTTTATCACTACATGAACAAAACAGACTGATTCTTTAAAATATGTTCTGGCAGACCATGAACAGGGCATTGTCCAAAACAAGTCCCTTAAACGGCTAGCTACACCACTGCCTCGGCGGTGACTTCAGAATGACTCTATCTAATCACCGGTGTACTGTCTCAGAAAATAACATCTTTCTTACAGGGAAATTCAAAATCAGTTCACTTGACAGGAAAGATAAGAAGATAGAACTGTAAAACGAAGTACTTTACACATGAGATGACACTCTTCTTCTCATTGCAGTCTCTTTGAAATTAACTTGTGCTTAAGAAGATAATGTGATAATCGACTAGGCAAAGATAACAAGATAGTCTATGATATGAAATATGCATTTTAATAAAGACAGATAACACCACTGCATTCATTTTCCAGAGTCAGTTGGGAAAAATACACACCTCACATTGTTCCCTCCTTCTTCAAGGTAACAAATAAGGGTCTTTATCTCATTATACTTAGTTATTTTTTCTTAAAGATAAACAATTACTATGGGCAATCTTATCTAGTGTTAACATCTTCCATGGAGTAAGTATATTTATATGTATGATATTTGGTCATGTTATTAGCTTTCACAGAGTATGTTTTAATGAAATATGTAAATTTAATAAAGAATTAGGAGGCAGGCTGATTAAGCTTAGTGTTTTTGAGCTAGAGAAAATCAGTACGATAAGAGCATATGGGACAGTACTATGGAACTAAGTATGAGAAATAGGCAAGAGGCAAGTTCAGGATGGTTTAAAACATTAGAATTTCTGTTTTTAGAAAAGAGAAGAAATATCTATCATGAGGAATAAATCTGAAAGAAAGTTCAATAATTACAATGTGTTGATATATAAGAGAGAGAGCACTTTTGAAGAGTATATGCATTACAGTGCAAACTCTAGGATGAACTCAACTGTACAAAAAGATGCAAAATCTCACAACACTGACTAGTGGCAAAGAAGTTAGAACCATCAAAAGTTATTTCATATATTTAATGCAAAATATTAAAGATGAAAAAGAACATTGATTTTTTTTTTTAATTTTCAAATATCATAAAATATTCTTGAAAACTGGAGAAAAAAGAAAGAGAAGGAATCACCTATTTTCTCACCATTTTATAATACATTTATAATTTCGGTGTTCATGTGTTTAGTTTTTATCTAGCTATAGTAGGATTTGTATATAATTTAGTACCATATTTCCCCAAGAGACATTATAACTTATGTATTTTTATTATAATCTTCATATTTACTTTTAATGGTTGCATATTATCTTCAAATGTACATGCCTAAGTGTATTATTGGCCATTTGAATTGCTTCTGATTTTTTACTGCACATAATACATCCATCAACATCTTTAAACATATGACCTTTCCCACATTTTATACTGTTTCTTTAGGATAGATTCCCAGGTGGAATATTAATGGATCAGATAGTATGAATATTTTTATAGTCCCCCCCCCCATATACTGCTAAATTGCTTTTCCAACGGGTTGTGCCAATTTTAATTGAGACAAACAGGTTTCAAAAGCACCAGATTCACTGCATCCTTGCTAATGGGGACACAGTTATTTTTGATATTGTCATTTAGTAGATAAATAACAAGCTCCATGTTGTTCGTATGGTTTTTTAGTCCATTAGGCCAGAGGATGGGAAAGGAGAATAGCTGAAAGTAAGCAACAATCTGACAAAAGCTCCCTCTTCCAGTGGCTGTCTTTGTGGTCAAGATGCTTAAGTAGATGATGGAAGATCAGCAAACGCATTCTGAATAAACTGCGGACACACACAGCGTGCTGATAAGTGTAAACCTGGGCAGGGGTCTCCAGGGAAATGTCATGAATTCAAGTCTTTGGTCCAGTCTAACTCAGCACTATTAGTCATACAACTGAGGACAAGGAAAGAAATATCTTCAAATGTGAAAATAAATAACATACACTTCCGAAGTAATCCAGCAACTCTAATTCTAGGTCCTACAGATTGTTCACATGTGAAATAATGTGTACAAGAATATTCATGACAGCATTGGTTATGTTAGCCAAAAGATTTGAAAAAATATAATTGTTCATCAGAAGGGAACTGTCAAATAAATTATGGTACTTTCAACAAATGTAATACATAGAGTTTTAAAAATGAATGAGGATAGTCTGTATGTATCAATTTTGACAGTCTTCCAAGATTATTGAGTTTAAAAAGCAGTAAGAAAAACATGTATATAAAATGTTATCATTTGTATAAAAACTGAAGAAAAAGAGAAAAAAAAAGTTTAAAAATTTAGTGCTTTGACTAGCTGTCAGATTGCACAATTCCATGAGCTACAAGAAGGCAATGGACATTAGAGGGAACCAATGATCAACCGGTTTTCTTTTTCCTCTTTTGTTCTTTTCCAGTAATTGCATTATTTATTTAAGTAAAATTCATGAGATCATCAAAATCATCCTGTACAGAGCTCCGCCAATATGGAGGAATAAACTGAAACGTAAAAATGTCTTACAGTATGAATGCATTTGTGCTTTTAGGAAAATTCTATTGATTCCTATATCCAGATCTTTTTGTTTTTTGGCAGTTATAATTTCTGAACTGTACGTATGAACCAAAAGGAAAAAAATATTCAAAACATTCAGCTATATTTGCTTCCTGATTTATATAAGGAAACATGGTTTTCTCCTTTTTTAGGAGAAAATATTTAATACTCAAATTTAATAGAATATTTACTTGTGTTTCATAAATAACTGGGCCAAACTAGAATTTACTTCAAGACATAATAGCTCATATTGTCTCAATTTCAGCTGAGCTAATGAGAACTAGCAGGGTAACTGGGGAGATACTCACACATATCAATACATGTAACTATTTTTATTCTTTTTAAACCTGCTATGCCAATGATAAACCTTCAATTGAATTATAAAATGAAAATACATTTCAAAGTCTATTACATTGAAATAAAGAATTGAAAAACAAAGTTCAAAATGACTCCTAAAAGGTATTCCAAATCGGAAACTAGCCAAATTTTGCTTGACATATAGTAACTTACTGTGGAAAAAAAGAATATTGTACAATTAACTCCTTTCCTTCCAAAATTATGTATATCAATCCAATCCTTTGCTTCCAATATAGTTGTCCAGAAGCCAAAGGCACTATCATTTCTCTATTCTTTTGTTGATTTAGTATAGGTTTTTATGTAATAGTAATGCTTGTTATTAGCAAAAAAAATTTATATACTTAAAAATAAAATCCCCATATTAGCCCCTCAAATGTTAATATTTTATCTAAGCCTTTTGTATATGTGAATGTAGTTCCTGCTTCATATTAAATCTTGTATTTTGCTTTATTCACTATTATTTCATCGGCATTTTTCAGTGTGATTACCGGCCTCTCAAAATCATGGTTTTTATGGTATATATCATAATGTAATTATTCCCCTATGATTGGTCAAAGAGATTATTTACTATCAAACTACTACAAATGACATTTTAATAAAACTGTGTGTATTTCTGATTAATTACATGGAATTAATTTCTAGCAGTGGTATTACTGAAATAAGGGGAATATTTTTAAGGCTTTCGATATAGTGGGTATCTTGTTTTTACCTATCCAGCTCCATTTTCCCTTCTCCTGGGAAAAGTTCCTCGGTTTCCCTTTGAATATGGTCTTAGTAGGAGTTGCAAGGAAGGTGCCCTAGTGACCCACTGACTAAAGCACAGACATGACACCTGTCAGTCATACTTTTCATTCTGGAAATTTGGGTCTAGAACAAATTGGCACATGGACAGTAACTGGCAAAGATTTCATCAGTTGCTTCCATGGCTCTGTAGTTATTCTGTTTCCTTTTCTTTAGATTCTGTAAGCTATGAATACTTGTCTTTTACTGTGGATCTTATTCTTTAAGTTACTCGGAATTAATTACTGTAACATGTAACAGAATTCTGTGAACAACAATGAATAGCTTTATCAGTTTAAGAGAATCTGTAGTTCACCTGATCTTTATCATGCTCATCAACTTACATAAATGAATCAACCTTCACTTGTAATATTTGCTATTTTGATAAACTCAAAAGTGCTATCATTTTTTTTAAAAAAAATTTACTTTACTTTTTATCACTAAAAATTTTAGATGCTTATTGGCTTTGCATATTTCTAGTTTTCATAGGTTACCAATTTATTTCTTCATCTTTTTTTCTGGTGATATACTAATTTTTTATTAGCTACAAATAATGCCTATTGTATCTCAGCTATGCTGAAGGAACTAAAGATAAAATGATGACTATGAGTTTCTCCAAGTTTTTAGTCTAGCAGGTATTGGATATAAACTGGGGAATCACAATATTTTGAGATAAGTCCTATAACAGAAGAAAACATTGAATGGTTTTTGTAAGAGTGAATATTAAACTATTATTAGTAATTTGTGGTGAAAATACTTCCTTTATTTACTTATGACATATTTGATGAAAAATTAAATTAATTTTTATAAGGTCAAACCTTTATATTTTCCCTCTATTTGTTTTTAGAGGAATTTGTACTGTCAACCATTTAAAGATATTAAAAATGGCAGTAATTAATACAATATATTAACATGCAAACAAGCAGAAGAAAGTAAAAGCTCAGACACAAACCCTAAGATATGTGAAAATAAAGCATAAAATATACAATAATGAAAAATCTGTGGAAAAATATATGTATGGTGTTGGGAAAATTGAGTAATTATTTTTTTTAAATGTACATTCCATATATACATATGTGTGTGTGTGTGTGTGTGTGTGTATAGAGAGAGAGAGAGAGAGAGAGAGACAGAGAGAGACAGAGAGAGACAGAGAGAGACAGAGAGAGACAGACAGACAGACAGAGACAGAGATAGACAGAATCATACACAGAGAGAAGAAACCAACAATGGGGGGAAAATGACTATGTTTAGCTGCCTTCAAGAAATTTCAGGATCAGACCGTTTTGTATTTTGGTCAGCAAGATTAGAAACTAACGATTATCATTAATCTCTTTGAATAAAGGAAATTAAACCAAAATTATCAATAAAATAACTTTATCAATGCAATCCATTATTTATTAGTTGTTATAAAATAAAGCACCTCTCCTGTAATTAGATAGCTGTGTTCACTCAGAGAAGTCAACATATATTACTTATATTAATTCACCTAACTCAAAAATTGGAATTCAAGAAATCAGAGATGCTATCCTCATTTTATAGATATAGAAACTAAAATAGTGATGGGCTATCGTGGAAATTCACCAGCACCGACTGGCACAGACAGATGCAGAATGGAGAAATCTATTGGTTTATACTCTCTATTCATGTAGCCATAGTGTTTTTGTATACCCTTAATGCAATTCTTTTTGTCTAGTAGTATTTAAATTTACAACTAATTGTATACAATCAACCTCTACCTCTGGCAATTATCTTTGAGTGCTAGGGCCCTGAAGAAGTCACCCACAAATTTTGTTGTTCAGTGAATAATTGATACAGCTCTGATATAATCTATATATGTCATGAAAACACTTCATAGTAAAGAGCAAACAAAATGCTAACTGGAGCAACTCAGAACGAAGTGTTGTATATCAGCTATAAACCATCTCTTCAGTTGCAAATTTACATTTTAAGACAATGAAATGTCTCTTCCAACCACTGTGGGGTTGTTTTCTGATAGAAACTAGCAAAAGTTGTTGTTGTTGTTTCCTTGAGCGATAAGAGAGACAGTAATTCTTAAAATCCTTTCCATGTCCATGCAGGTTCCCTCTCTCTGCATTTTTTTTTTTTTTTTTTTTTTTTTGGTTTTCTTCTAAGCTAAATTAGAGCTTTAGCTCTTAAGCTTTTTTAAACAAATTTTTCTTACTCTGGAATATTTAAGAATGGGAAAAGCTTGCAGAAAAATTTGGTATTTCTTGGAGTTCTTGACACTCACCTAGCAATCACTTTGAAGCCTACAGACCTCTGGAAATAAGAAATCCTGTTTCAGAGACACTAGTAAATAATTAAAAGAAATTCTACAGACATAATGACTGAATTAAGTACAAATATTTTACATGCAAACTTACCTCTAACCCTATAAATCTTAGATGACATTTCAAAATGCATCCCAGTTCATCATTTTCTTGATTTCAACATAATACTAAAACAATACTGTGCCAGGTAGTAAAATAAGTATATACACAAACGGGTAGATACAGTATTTCTTCTTACATTACTATTTTACAAAATGTAGAACTATTTCATGGACTACTGTCATGGGGTTAACTTATACACTTAGTAGTTAATGTTTCCAGACCCAGGTCTACTTTCAACTGACTTTGGATAAGTAATATTAACTTTCAGGAATAAAGTTCTTCCTTATACAAAGAGAAACTTGACTAATGGCCTAGGTTCTTTCCAGCTCCAAGTATACGATTCTTGCTTAGCTCTCATCTGAGAGTTTCATAATCAGCAAGAGTTCACTTTGTGTGCTAGATATGGTAACGGTCAGTTTCCTTGCTTTTTAAAAATGTTGTTTTCCTAAAGTTTTGCATTTTGGATAAAAAGGAGAAAAACCAAAAGGGGATCTTTTTAATAGGATTAAGTGGTTAGTCCATGTATTCTTGAATAGAGATAAATAAAATATTGAGATGGCATTATAAGAATGTCTGTCCCCATCTTCTAAAACTGAACTGTATAGCACCAACCTTGAAAATTTTTCTTGAATGATGGAAATCCATTCAGAAATGACTTAGCATCATGTGTCCTGCACTAATATCCTGTTATAATAGAACCCGTGGATAAGTTGGCATTAATTCATTATGTGGCATGACTTCTTGGGAGTACAATTTCAACTTCCTCAAATACGAAAATATAGTTCACAAACCAATTTTTGAAAGTCAAGCTAGGTTCCATTCTTCATACAAGGGTAAAAAAATATAACAATTCCTTTCAGATGCAAGCTAAAGACCCTATAGGAAATAATGAAATAGCACAGAAAATGAAACTGAAATCATCATCATTGCACACTGTTTCATGCATTAAGAGAAAAGAACCTGGGAAAATATTGCACGGTTTTACCTGCCGTTGGACTGACTAAATAACCAAATTGATTTTGAATTAAAGAAAAACTTATTTTGAAATCTGGAAGTATTTTAGATCATATTAGATCATATCATGAAAACTTTAGGGAAACTTTTAGCTCAGACCCTAGGGTTTTTGATCAGCTTTTACAAAAGTTCATGAATTCATCACTGTGAACGTGGAAGAAGCAGAATGTTTGTCATTAAAATTATGCTTTTAGATTCTTTCTTACTACTCTCAATTCGCTCATCCCCTTTAAATGAGATTATGTAGATTTAATCTTGGATAGTCATTAAAAATGTTTAAAATTTATTAATTTGAAACGAATGTTATAGGATAAATATTTTCCACTTAGGCTCCTCTGAAAAATATTACAAATATATTTTAAAGATTAAAGAGTAGGTATCTGTCACTTCATTGATTAATCATCTTTGAATCCCTTCTGTGCCTTTAATCCTCATCATATGCAGTGCTGTTCAGATCTGCAGCCTCGGGACTAACAATATATTAGAATATCCCCATGATTACTTTTCACTCTTAGATTAATTTGAATATATCTGTGTTGTTTTGTGGGTGGGTATGTATTGATCAGAGAGAAAAATGAGATAGAAAGAGACTACGCCATGGGATGGGGGATGGGGTGTGGTATATAAAACAGGTTAGTAGGAGATAGTCTATATGAGTTATTTACTTATTTTTTTTTTTGTCTATGAGTTATTTCACACCAATTAAATATAGGCTTAATGAGAGCAGAGGTCTGTCTGATTTATTCTCTGATATAGTCAAAGCAACTAGATCAGTGTCTTGCACATAGTAGGAATGTGGTACAATGTGTTAAACTGTACTTGAATAAACCATAATTATTTAGTAGATTACTTAAGATGATGAGAATTTTGCCTTATGAAGTACAATCATCATTCAAGACGGGTTGGTAAATTTGTTTTAAATACAGGGTGGTTGCATTCCTTCTTACAGCTTTTCGAATGAAAGAGAGCAAGACAGAGAATATAAGAATGAGTTTCTGACTTACTGGTCTGTTTGAGGTTTTTAATTCCTCTAAAGATTTTAGTTTTCACACACACATACAAACAATTTCAGTATTATTTAAATGAAAACAAATTATTATTAAATAAGTTTCACTATCTTATATAACAATGTAGAAATTCTAGTCATGACTGTTTTTATTTAATAAGATCATGTTGTTTCTTGCATTGCTATCTATAGTATATGTGATCTTTTTACAGAAGTTATGCAGTATTGAAATTAAAATCTGGTATAGATCAAAAAGTGAATTTAGTGGTCTAGAATCCTGACCAGTTGACATTTACTTGACTTACTAAAATCCATCTAGAAAACATGGGAGTCTAAACTTATGGGCTGCCCTGCAGAAAACAAGTCAAAACTGAAGTAAATTTGCAGAAGTAGCAGAACTTGAATTGCTTGCATAAACTAAGTGGCTAACACTATCTATTACTCTCTTAAGCCTGTGCCTCCCTCTTCCCAAAAAAACACCCTGCATCATATCTGCTTTCACTCAAACATAGACCCTACCGCATACTTCTAATATTTATCTCACTGAAACATTTCTCTTGGATTACATTTTGCCTTCGTAGTTTTGAACATATAATTTTCTGGAGAAAAAAAAATCCCAAAGTAAAAGTCTCCCCTCCAAAAAAAAAAAAAAATCTATAAATGAGTAAAAAGGCTCTGTTTCTGTTTAAAGACTTGTGGCTTACCTCAATACATAATGCAGTGGATTGACAAGATGTTACTTGATAGCAATGTGAAAAACCACTTCCTGAGCCAAGTAGTTAAAATTTTCTTTATAAGTTCTACTTTTATTATTGGCTGTTTCTGGTAACTTGTTTTAAAGTTTATTTTAAAATTATTGATTAATAATGGATAACACATTTTAATCCTATTTCCCCCATATCAACCTATAGGGGAAAATAGTTTTTACAGGCTCATAGCATTGCATAAGTAAAACTCAAAACTAAAGTCAACTATTTAACGTGTTTAATAATCTTAATAAAGTCCTGAAAGTTACAACAACTACTACAACATTAAAATAATCACCCGGCAGCAGGTAAATTTTGTATGGAAGTGTAACAACCACAAGCTATACTTTACCTATATCAGAAAACGAGACTTGTAAACCATATATGTGATGACTGCTAAGGAGACTATCTCTACTACCTTTTTTTTTTTCACTAATCCAAATCCAATATATGTGTTCCATTAAAATAGAACTCAAAATTCCATTTTACAGTTCATGAATTAAGTGATGAAAAAAACGTGCAACTATCCTCGGACACAACTAACGTCACTGCTAGTTTGCCAGTAAGTTATTCAGGATAATTTACATTTCTCAATTGTGAGAAAATGAAACTTTTACAATTAAAAAAAAAATGGTTGAAAATGCTGACATTTTGGACAGCTCCTTTCTGATTTTTCTACAGTACTTCTATTAGGTGTCTTACTTTCACTTTTTCTGCTTTACCAAATCAGAAATGAGTCCAATCAAAGTGGTTTCTGTGGTTCGGGTTTAATTTTTGTTGCGTTGTATTTTGGGGCAAAAGATTCCTCCAGTGAAAAAAGATTAAGGAGCCACATAACATGGAAAGTGCTCCCTGTATTGAGTCAATTTTTATTTTCCCAAAGATTCTAGCTGGCAAGCAGAAGGCTGTCCTGTCCACTTCCATTTCCCATCGCAATCCCATCGCCTCTGTCAAGGACCACAACCTATCTTCATCTGTACAAGAGTGGGGACAGTTCCTTAGTGGCTATTTCAACAACTTTGCCAAGCAGCGACTTCTACGAGACAGTGGCCACATGCAAAACAATCTCCAAGAGTAACTTTGTTCGTCCTGAGAAGGAATCGAGAAACTACTGCACTGAACCACGGCAATTCCGATTGCGCCCTGCCACACCACCCATTTGCAGCAAGCGCACAAAATTGGCCTTCTACGGAAAGGTTCGAGCGCGGGTGTTGATTCCCAAAGGCTTTACAAAATAAAATACAAAATAAAAACAGTGTAGGCACCAGAGTAATCTGGGAACGTAAACGGGACCACACTTGGTGGTTAACGTGCTCTAGGTCTGGTTGCCAAGCCCCCGCGGGCCGGAACTTTCTCCGAGGGCGGAGCCGCGGGGCTGTACGCAGTTGCCCGAGGCGCGCCGGTCCGGATCCCCATCACTGGGAAGTGGTTCCACCTGGATGCGCACCCGACCCCGCTTCGGCCGCGCAGTCCTACAACCCACACCCCTGCCCCAAGCTGACGTGGGTCAAGAGCAGCCTCGGTCATCCCCTTAACGATGTCCTCTCTCCATCCCCAAATCTGCGCTCCTGAAAAGTGCAGCGAGCTTCCCACAAGGGACGTCAGACATAAAAAGGTCGCCACTCTTAAAGCGTAGTTCCACTCCCCTTCTCTTTCTTCCTTAAGCGAGGTGGACCAATTGTTACTTTCCCTTTCCCTACCCTCCCTCCCGAAGTCCCCAGCGCAAAGTGAGACTTTGGGAAGATTCAGTAAATGCGCCTTCTCCTGGTCTGCTGGGTCCACAGCTGTTTTCATTAAGGCAATAAAGTTCAATTTGCCCTGCTCGTAATGAGCCACGAGACTTTCCCGTGCGTAGCGTGCGCTCTCCCTCCCGCTGAGCCAAGAGCATCCTACTCACTCCATCCCAGCTGGATCCCTGAAAGACGTCGGCTGAGAGGGAACCCATCGCGCTCCCTGTAAAGTGCCCCAAACCGCGCGCCCACACATGCATGTTACGCACACAATGCCATCCCCACACTATCAAAGTCCGCCAGCGCGGAGGGGAGAACACACGAGCAGGAGTGGCACCGGCGCGGGCATCAGCCTAGCCGTGCGTCCGGACTCGCTGTTCGGGTCCCAAACACCCTTGTCAGGATGCTCCGGGCACAACGAGCGTCTTAATACCCAAAGGTAACACCAGTCGTCCCGGGGGCTGCATGGGAGCTGCGGGGCCGGACCTTACCCGCGGAGCGCGTAGTCTCCCGCCGCTCGGCTGGCCCGCGGGCCACAGGGACGCTGCAGCTGGGGTCCCGGAGATGCTGATGCTCCGCTGTCCGGATGCCTGGCTCCAGCATCACTTCTGCGCCGCCTCTGCCTCCGCCTCCACCTCCTCGTGCTCTGTTCTCTCGGCCGCCCTTCCCCGGCGGCCGCCTGCGAGACTGGCCGCGCTGGCGGCGCGATGGAGTGGGCAGCAGCAGCGGCGGCGGCGGCGGCGGCAGCAGCACCCGCGCGAGCTCGCCCAGCTGCACCAGCTCAAGCTGCCGCGGCGGCAACCGGAGCACCCGAGCCGGGCTGCGCTTCCCCGGCGAAGGCTCTGGCCTCGGCGACTGACAACGCCCGGCAGCCAATCGCTGCCTCGCCCCGCGCGGCGGGGGGAGACCAATCAGAGCGGAAGGCCCAAGGTTTTCCTCCGCCTTTGCTCAGCAGGCTTGTTTCCGGGAGAGGCGGTGATGCTGTTGGGGTTTGGGATGGGGGAGGCGTGGGAGGGGCGCAGGGTGGAAGACTCCTGGTTCCGGAACCTTAGGTGCTGTGAGACCGCCCGGCCCATCGAGGTGGGCCTGGGGCGTTTACTCACTGCCGGGAGCCCGCGGCTTGGCAGAGAAGGGCGCCCCGGGGTGACTCTGTCCCCAGAGCCTCCGTGCGGCGATTCAGCCTCTTGGCATCCCTGCGCAGCGGTTGTGGGACCCGTGTACAAACGGCGTTGTTGGAGAGAGAATCCTTAGAGGTGGTCGCCGCCTTGAAGGAATCACGCGAACAGTCACCAGACAGCGCCCCCGTCCTTCTCCCTTTGGCAGGTTTTGCAGCTGAAGAGTGCTACTTATGAGCTTCCGAACCACTCCTTATAGTAATCATAACAGAAGTGTGCCCGAGCAATGAAAGATGCACATGGAGAAATGTTCTTAAAGTTATCGGTAGAATAGACCTTTTCTCCCTACCCTCCAAATAAATTCCTCCACTTTCACACACATACACACACGCTCACACCTACCCAACAAAACAAAACACCTTACGAAACAATTGAGAAAAAGCTTAAGCAGGCATCCTAATTGGTTTGCTCTCTCCCACCCCCACCCCACCTCCCTTGAATGATAACAATAGATTTTTTACTTGTTTGGGGAGTGTGTGTGACTCAGACACCAAAGAGTGATGTTATTTAGCAAGGAAAGGGAAAGAAAACAAAAGTGGCAAACTTTTCCCACACCATTCTCTTCACAACACTGTAGTGATCTTACCTTATGAAGCATTTTAAGTCTCTTCAAGTGCCAATATGTCTGAGTGGTCCAGAGTTGTAATGAGTCTTTAACCTACATTGCATTTAAAAAGTAAACCAAGTTCTACACGAAGGCTTTAATAGGTGTGGGTCTTTCCCCAAATAACCTTTCTTTGATGGAGCTAGTCATACCTATCTTTCAAGGTTATTGTGAGGGTCAAAAATCAAGTGCATATGTCACCTACATAGTTGTCTGACGCACAGTTGGAATTCAGTATGTGTTAGCTATGCGGCTGCTGCCGTTTCTAATTATATTTTAAGTGACCCTTTTCATTTTGCAATGATCACTCCTTTCTTCATTTACCTTCTAAGATAAGTGCATGTATCCTGTTGATACCCCTAATAAACCCTAAGTTTTATGAACACTATGAGAAAAATTTGATTGCAGAGTACACTTGTGTACTGCCATCTTTTAGTACTAGAGAAAATGTGTGCACATCACCACCATTCTTCCCAATTATCATGTGCCCTTCCCCTTTCAGTCATTTGACCAATCTAGTTTGGGAGTTTGACCAACTCTTCTTCAGGAATCAACCATGCTAAAACAAATAATATGTACCACATCACAGATATGTACCACATCACTTTGAATTTTTAATCTAGAAACATTTTTTGTGCTTATTGTTTAGTTTTTTTAAACTATTTTTTTTTATTGTGTAACTTGAAATCAACACCTTCATTAACTGCATGAGGTTATCAATAGAGGAATGGAGTTTAAATCCCGGAAAGAAAGAAAAAATAGTGTTTTATTCAAACTTCATGAGGGAAAGGGAAATTGATATTTGCAAAAAGTAGGAATATCAAAACTTAAATTCTAAAACTGGAAAATGTAATTGCAATGACAATTTAGAAATATACCTGATAAAAGATTAGTTTAGAATGCTCTCAATCAAAAGGCTAACCTTGACTAAAGAAAGCATGTAAAATATGAAAATGTTATCAAACTTTAGAATGTTCTAAGCTATTTAGAAACTTTCAGAGATGTGCATACAAAAATAGCCACATGATTTTTCTAACCTCTCCTCTGGGCCCTGCTAAATGTACTATTCTCCAGTATTTTGTAAGATTTTTTCATGTTACCTGATATTTTGCAACAGCTAATCCTGAAAATGTGTGGGTCCTATGTACCAAATTCCTTACTGATTAAGATAATCAAATGACTATCTTACAGAAGCAAAAAAAAAGTTAAAGAAAATTGACAGCATGCATACAAATATAACAGCAATGTCTCATATGACTACTACTATGCATAGCAGCTCCAAGCAAAACAAACTTGCACAATGGACAACCTGCTAACAATAAAAACCATGAAATATTGAAAATCAATGAAGATGGAAAATTAAAGAAAATTTTAGAAGCAACTGAAAAGATGGCATGCTGATGTTAGGTTTTTTGCACTGCTGTGAATTTCATGGGCAGAAATTTATGTATTGGGCAGAAAGTACAGTGTTATTTAATTATATGACTATTTAATGAGATAATTATATTTAATTAAGTAACTTTTATTTTGCCTACTTAGATATGCCCCCTTTCCGCCACCTGTAATGATAGAGCTCACTCAGCTTGTTCGTGGAGGAAGAGATTTGCTTAGACACTGCTTAAATTAATAACCACTTGCCTAATCTTGAAAATATATTAAATAATTTTGTATTAATTGATGCAAAACATCTATATTATCAAGAATATAAACTGAATACTTCAGAGTCAGTTCTGTCAAAAGCTACATCTAACAAGCAGAACACTGAATAAAGAGAAAAGAAATAGTCTAGTTCCAGCTCTAGTTATGACCGGGTGAATAATTGCAGGTCAGTCACTTAAACTTTCCCAGCATTCCTTATCTGCAAAATAGAGATTAAAAACAAAATCAAACCTTTAGCTGCCTTTCTTAGATGTGAGGATTAACTTATAATTGGAACTGCAAGCCACAATAGGCTTTTTTGCAGAAAACCCTTCCAAAAAGGTAGAACACTGGAATTTCATGATAATATTACCCTCTCTTGAATGTGATTTACTTTAATTCCACAATAGCCCTGTGTATTATGGATACAGAATGCCTATTGCAACATATGAACATATGAAATTCCAAAGAGGTTCTTTTACTAATTTTATGATAAATTGACTGTCAGGTGCACTATTTTGTTGATATTGTCCAGTAAGAATGTTTTTCCCATAGTTGAAAGGCTGAAAACATGATTCAAATAAAGGATAACCTGCTTGGTTTAATATTGAATGTCAATTGCATCTGGAATAAAGCTATTTCCCCCACATAACATAATTGATTAGATAACTTCAAACACATAAAACCACTCTTCTCATATTCAAAACTCTAAAACATTGATAAAAATGAGTATTACTTATGCCCATGTTGAAATATTACTGTATGAGTCTCTTATGTTAAAAGATTGAAGCAAATCTAGACCCCCCAAAAAATGAAAACCACCAGAGTGCAATTGGATCCTATTCGGTTTATCATAACTAATATATATATATTATAATCTATATACCAGTACCAGGGTTCTCCCCCACTCCCCCACACATGAGTAAACAAAATAAAGTCACTTATTAAAGTTGAGACTTCTAGCCCTATACCTTTCCCAGCACATTATAATTTTCTTCTGAGATTTGAGGATTATCAATAGAGTGGGAGTTACTGAAACTAAGAGAATGTAAAAGATATCCAAGGACAATGTGTAGACAGAAACAACACACCTAGAAGACCATTTATATAATTAAGATAGTGGGGTATTTAGGGGGAGAGCAAAGGTGGATTCTATCAGCCCTCAATTAAGTATTGACAAAAGATGGTGGATTGAGTGATATCTTTGATTTCTTTTGAGAGGATGTTATCGTAGTGTGATTAGGGTAAAACAATTTGATCCACACAGAAGGAGGAAAGGATAGTTCAAGTGGGTATATTTCTATAATATTGGAAAAGAGTTATGTAATTTTCAGCTCAGTATTTTGAAATAGAGGTGGAGTCATGTTTTATGTAAAAGGCTGTATAAAGAACTATGACATAAAGTCTTATAAACTCTTAAATTATTGAGTATTTATTATCTAAACAAAATTATTTACAAAGATTTGCAACCCCTCCGTGTGTATATTATAGAAATCAACCCATTACCAAAATTAAAGAAATTATATTTCTTAAAATACTCTACAGAATCCATCTTCAATTTAGAATTAGGTTCTTTTCTTGAATAAGATAACACAAACTCTTTTAATAATCAGGATTTATCGTTCAGCCCCAATCACTACAGAGCAGCTGTATATTACACGGGTCCAGCATAAAGTAGAAAAGTGGAAAGGAAACGTGTATGTGTACTTTGTGTACTTTAGGGTTTGGGGTATGCAAGTGTGAGAGGATCAGTGAGAGGTGGAAAGAGTAAGGAAAGAAGGAACAGCGTTTTCGTGTTTTTTGCATGTTGGTTCTCCGTGGGTTCATTGATCAAGACTTCTTTCAGAAGTCATTTAAAGCAAAAGACACTAAATAATTTAAACAAAAAATAATGAATTCCAGGTAACCACAATAGAATGCTATTTAAGTGCATAACATAGTGCTAAGAGGTCAATAAAGTTTTGATAAAGAACAAAATGAATGTATAAATATTGCATGGGGTTTTGAGGTAGGAGAGGAGAAACTGCTGCTAAAATTGAAGCCAACTGATAACATTTAACATGCTTCTTGTAATTATGAGTATTTCTACTACATATGAAAACCTAACATGTAGTTTTATTTTCCAGGGTTTGCCAGGATGATAGTCAGATTTCACATCAGATGCGTTCTCTCCTTAGACTGAATCTTCATTTTCCTTTAGCATTCTAGTCCATAACCCAGTCATGCTTTTAACTGAACCTCCAGGCGATTTAAGGGGATTGGGAAGTGTGCCTGCAGAAAGTTCCTACTTGCTAGGAAGAAAAGTGCTAATAAAAGGTCAAAGCTAAGTTCCTAGGGAACTGGGGCCGCTGGAGCTAATGGCATGAATCATCATTAGCTTTTACTAATGCCAAGTCATGCAAGTCTGTGAAGTTCATACAGAAAGAGAAATTTTGATCAATAGGACTTTATGCTACCATGCAGCTTGATAATTACTTTCTAAAAATTTATTTTGTAAAGCTTTTTTGTTCCTTAAAAAATATTCTCTGTTTTAAAAACTTACCTTAATCTTTGTACCTATAACATTTTCCTTAAGCAATTTTTTGTTGTTGTTGTCACATTATTGTGGAGATTGGCCACACGCAGTTTATATTCAGTAACTTTTGGTGTCTATTTAACAGTGGACTAATATTTATTAACAGAATCGATATTTAAAATACACTTCTCTAAATGTCTGTAACACCAAATCACAAGCATATTGCAGTACTTTGCTAGCCATCTGCTAGTATACTGGCTGTTGACCTGACAGTGCCGGGGTGGTGGGCTATGTTGTTTAGTCGGTAAGTGAAGCAGGTAAGCCATTGCTGCTTTGCCTTTATTGCATGTCAACTACACAGAGACCCAGTGAGTGCCATGGAACACTTTACATCAATGAGGAAAAATATAATAGACTTGCACATCTCAGTGTTGAAGTCCTTAAATAAAAATACTAAACAAAATATTTTATACCCTTACTATATCAAGAATTTTTGAGGCTTTAAAATAAACCAGGGAGTTGAGAGCTTGTGTTTATGAGTGTAATACCATAAAACTTAAGTTACTAGAGTCAGTCAAGATCATTTGCCTTTAGCTGCTAGCAGAAAAGGCTTTTAGATGTGATTAGAAAGAGAAAGTGGAAATCAATTCTTAAAGAGTAGTAGAAAAACCTAATATTCTTATTAGGATTCATTTAATTGAAGTGAAAATCTGGTTTCACATTTTAGAATTTTCTTAAAATCTAGCTTACCTAAAGTAGAATATTAGAAATTTTATAGTCTAGATAGATATGTATGTTCCAGGCTTATAATCCTTTCTAAAATATTTATAATTCTATTCCTCTACAGATGATTTTTTCTCAACAAAATGTGAATTCTTAAGTTTATGTGAATGTCTTTGAATAAAAAAACTCATTATTTCATTTAATCTTAAAAATTCATAATAAAAATGGCTTCTATTTTTGTATCCTTTACTGTTTTGATTGAGATTTTATGTGTATACACTGCATTCAGTTTTTTTCTTAATTATACTCACAAGTTAGACCTATATAGTACTTGAAGTACTCAAGTACATGACTTGAGTCATGTACTTGAGTACTTTATTCTTAGAAAAGCAATTCTGAGTATTAACAAGTACTTTTCAATTGAGACATTAATTATAAATATTTATGAAAAGGACATTGCAAAATGTGGCTGCATGAGGTAAGATAAGTCAGATTCTCCATGTGATACATTTATAACATCTCTATTAGGCTTAAGTAGTCTTGAAAAAGTTATATTAGAATTACTGTTAACATGCATAAGAAAGATAGGTGACAATGTATTTTACTTTATATTTAACTGTCTTTTCAGTGCTTCCAGGATGGTCAGCCCTCATAAAGCCATGGCCCTGCGGTTTTTAATTCTTAACTGCAAATCTCCCTGAATAAATCTCAGCCCTTCTAATAGCACCTCAAGGTTGTATTCCCTAGTCGAGTATATAAAAATGTAATAGGACAACGCATGGCTGTTATATAAAGTCTCAAGAAGTTGTGGTAACTTGGAAACATCTTAACATAGCATTTAAATCAAGTATTTTAATGTAACTAATGAGTGTCCTTTTAGTCCATGAAAAAAAAAAAAAACAAACCCTGTTATTTCTGCAATTAAACACAAGACCCTGGAATCTAAAAGCAATAGATGGAAGATAATTTCCACAAACTGGTCTTGGCACTAGAACACAGATCCTCTTTGTAAGGCTTTAGCCTCTAGGGGCAAGAACATCATAATTTTCTGAAGAGGATAATTGCATGAAGCACAATTTCAGATCCGCCAAAAGAAGAAAATAAAAGGGAAGACTAGAAAATGTACAAATATCAGTTTTTGATTGACTTTTAATGAGAAACTAATGAAAATTAACCACTAAGTCATTACTGTGTTATGTCTATATTCACTGGAATAGAGTGGCTAGTCTACAATGACATAAACATAAGTGAAATATATATTTTATCTTTTCTTCTGAACATTAACTGAGTGACAGTAGTACAATGAGTGCTGGTTTTAATGATTAATTGAATATGTGTTTAACAGAAGCATTGTTTGAATCATTTTGGAAACTCGGCTACCAAACCTCCACCAATCTATATGCATTTTCACTTATATCAAATGGCTAATGACAGGAATGCTTTGTAGTGTTTTGTTTTCTAAGCAATAGAATGAAGTAATTAAGAATGGAGATCTGGAGACAGACCAACCTGAGTTAAAATTCTTGGTCTGCCTCTTATTAGATGTATGATCTAACCAAGTTACTTATCTCTCTGTGCCTCAGTTTCCTCACTTTATACAATGAGGGTAATGCTATCTAGTTCTGAGATAATATAATCTAAGTGCTTGGTTCAATATCTAAACGATAACAGCTCAATGAACATTAGCTATGTAGATAATTTTCAGTATTATGAATAAATATGTTAGAGCAGAAGTAATCACAGACTGTGGTAGTTGACTTGCCTCAACCTCCATTCATTCTTTTAAAGCTCAATTCAGTCTTAAATTTTTGCTTATGATTTTCCCACTAAGCAGACATGTTTTTTCATTGCAAGTGAATTCCAGGGGCCATTTCACTGTATCCTTTTTTTCTGAAAAGTCTTTCTTAAAGTATTTGTTAGGATAGTTACCCTGCAACAGATAAACCCCAATATACCAATGGCTTCATACAACAGAAATGTATTTGCCACTTGTTCTTATCCTATTGGAGTGGTGAGAAGCAGAAACAAAGGGATTTGCTCCACACAGTTATTTAGGCTCTTTTATCTTCAACACATAGATTTCGAAATGATTCTGGGAATCAACATCGAGATGAAAGATGGAATATGAAAGCAAGAAGGATTACTTAGGAGTGGCATGCATCATTTCCACTTATGTTTTTCTGGCTAAAACTCAGTGACATGGCCACGTCAACTGCATGGGAGACTGGGAACAGCAGCCTAACTAACTGAGTACTTGGAGAAAACAGAAATGCTTTTAGTGAACAGCTTGTCAGTTTCTACTACAAGCTCCTCTTTTTTTTTTTTATTTTATTTATCCCTCCACCCACCCCCAATAGTCAGAAAAATTAACCAGTTCCCGACCAGATAATGCAACTGGTTCCAAATCAGGCTTTTAGTGTGCTACATATTCTTTTCCATTAGAATTTGATGTGTTTCCTCATAAACTATAAACTAAAAGACTAGTTATCTACCACCCCCCATTCCCAATGAACAATGATAAATATGTAGCGATTAAACTATCTTAGAAATGAGAATAATGGGAGATAACAAGGAGACACTGGTTCCTAGTAATCAAGAAAACTTTACTGTAGGCCTTGTGAAGGCCCCCTGTCTGGGTGAGAGGACGTTCCTTAATGAGGCCTTGATTCTAATTTCTGAAAGGAACTCTCTTGTGCACATTTCTACATGACTTCACTATCACCTGCAGGAAGAATTTTCCCTTACAAAAATTCTCCACGGTCCCATGTGAAGCTGATGCTGGGGAATCTGCTCTCCTCTGCCTCTTACATGTATAAGTTTGGAAAACCATCGGTTGTTGCAAACCCTAAAGAATACAAGTTTTGTTGTCATTGATGTTGTTGTACTTGTGTGTGTGTTTTTTTTTTTTGATTTAATTTTATTATTAGTGTCAAGTATGCGATACATTGGTTAGACATCTATAAAGTTTATAAAATGATTCCCGATTGCTCTTTCTTTCCTCTGGCCCTACACCCAGCCGTTACATTAATGCCAACTGCATTCCCTATGCCGTTCCGTGTTGCTCTTGTTTTTAAAGCCCGAACTTCTGATGTATTTGACAACATGATTCATCAAAATTTTAATAGAATATTGTCTTATTTGTTTTCAGAAACTCCTGTGTGTTACTGTTCACACTTGAAATTCTTTCTTAGACGTAATTCTCAAGCTTAATTGATTCGTTTTTATCCTTGCCCTTCTGTCACCTGCCCTTCAATCCAATAGAAACTTCTTTGAAAATAACAAAAATGGGTGAGGTGAATGCATTTTAAATCAAATGCATCAAGTTGTTCAATGTATTTTTTTTATCGTATTCCCCAGTATGTGAGGACCAGCATCAGTCACATTTGTCAACACTTTAAGTCCCCGATTTTTTAGTTTTTGTACTGTTCTCTTTGATTTCTGCTTGTAAACCAGTCAATTCTTGACTGGCCTCACCTCATTTTTTTTTAACATCTTGCCTAATTTAGCTTTTAGCCAATAATGTGTACTGTTACAAATTCATTTTCCAACTTTTTCCTCTAGTTCTAAAGGTTCAATGAGTATTTGGTATCATTCAGTTTATTGCTGACATTTTTTTCAAATATTGTGCCTCTATATGTCACCATTCTACATCTTTCGGACTCACAATATTAACTTTCTTACAGCCTACTGCCAAACTACTAAGCCATTGCCACATATTTTAGGTTTTTGTTTTGTAGCATCCCAATTTCAGTATCAATTTATGTATTAATCAAGGAAACACTAGCTGCTGTGACAGATAAATCTAGAAATATTATTGGCTTAAGTTACTAAAAGTTTATTCCTTGTTCTCATAAAGTCCTTTAGTGGTAGGAAGTACTGACTACATTCAGCCATTGAGGCTGATAGAAGCCCAGGGAAAGAAAGAGAAGATTATGTAGGTGATTTTTTATGGGCCAGGCCTGGAAATAATATACAGTTATGGCCAAATTAACTGTAAGATAGGTTGAGAAATATACTCTAGTCCAGAAGAAAAGGGAAATTGGTTTCTTGAACAGCTTACTACTTCTCACTGAGCTGTTCAACAAATAAATTCCACTAATTATAAAATGGGAATAATAGTGGCTACTTTGCAAGAAAATTATGAAGATTAAAGCATATAATGACATTAAGTAAGGTATTTTTTCCCCAGGTACATATCACATATTAATTTACTTGATTAACATGATCAGAATTGAAAGGCAATTTGTGTACAAATTCTAGAATTGAATATTAAATTTAAGCCTTTAATTTATAGAATCTCCTTATCCAGATTATTATTAATCAAAGATGATCCAAGGGACTTGAAGCACCCATAATCTTAATCTTGCTTATAGATTTCATCTTTAAAGTCAGTGAGTCTATAATTTAAATTTACTTTCAATGAAGTCTTTCCTCTTTGAAGTCCCTTTTTAAATGTTAAAGCTTTTTATTTTATATCACAAAGAACTAGTTTATCACTTAAGTAGCATAACTGAAGACATGTTGACATTCAGATTATCTGTAAGCATCAGCCTTGACAATGCAACAGTGGTAGTAGCAGAACAGAAATTAAATTAAGAAGAGATAATCAAAAAATGCAGAGAATATAATGGAAGTTGTTTCAAAAAACACATTCATTTATTCATAAGACCAAAACCAACTTTTTGTACTAATGTTATGCTTAATGAACAATTAGAAAATGTTCCTGTTTCTTTTCTCTGTATTTTTCTGTTTTTTGAAACTATAAATGTATGTTTATTAGCAAGAAATATGTTCAAAACCTACAGTAGAACCTCCTAATCTATGGCTTTGCTTTCTGTGGTTTCAATTTCCTGCTGTCGACTACAGTCTGAAAATATTAAATGGAAAATTCCAGAAATAAACAATTCATATGTTTTAAATAGTGGGCTATTCTGAGTAGTGCAATGAAATCTTGCACCATCCTGCTCCTTTCTGCCTGGAACATGATTCATCCCTTTGTCCAGTGTATCCACACTGCATACACTCCCCGCCTTTTAGTCACCTAGTAGCCTTCTTGATTATCAGATCAACTGTCGCAGTATCACAGTGTTTTGTTCAACTAACCCTGAGAGTGGCCTAACATTATTTCACGATGCCTACATTATTCAGCTCACTTTATCTCATTATATATGTAGGCATCCTATCTTTTCACATCATCACAAGAAAAAGGGTGAGTACAGTAAAATAAGATATTTTGAGAGAGAGACCTCATTCACATGACTTCTATTAGAATATATTATTATAATTGTTCTATTTTATTATTAGTTATTGATGCTAATCTCTTACTGTGCTTAATTTATAAATTAACCTATATTATAGGTATGTATATACAGGAAAAAACATAGTATGTATAGGGTTTGGTATTACTTGCGGTTTCAGGATCTACTGGAGGACTTAGAACGTATCTTTCATGGATAAAGAGGCACTACTGTATTGTTAAGTGGAAATAGCAGGTTAAACATAACAAACTTGATCCACAAAAGTGAAAAATTATAAGTTGCACTTTATTAAATTTAAAAACTCTACTCTGTGAATGACCCAGTAAAGAGAATGAAAAGACAAGCCACACAGTGGGAGAAAATGTTAAACATATATCTGATAAAAAGCTAATATGCAAAATATAAAAAAACTCTTAAAACTCAACAACAAACAACTTAATTTAAAAATTGACAAAAGATTTAAACAGACATCTCACCAAAGAAGATATTCAGACGGCAAATGAACATATAAAAATATGCTCAAATCATATGTCATTAAGGAATGTGAATTAAAGTAACAGCGAGATGCCACTACACACATATTAAAATAGCTTTAAATAAAAGACTGCTATTGAAGATGTGGTGCGACAGTAACTCTTATTTATTACTGGTGGGAATGTAAAATGGTGCAGCCACTTTAGAAGACAGTTTGGCAGTTTCTTCCAAAATTAACCGTCGCTATGCTTTATTAGATGACATGGCAAATCATACCATCTAGCAACTATGTTCTGTGAATCCACCCAACTGATTTGAAAAGTTCTGGCCACACAAATGTTTATGCCCAAATGCAAATGTTGAAAGTAACTTTGTTCATAATCACAAAAACTAAAGCAACCAACATGGCCTTCAATAGGTGAATAAATAAACTGTAGTAATCCATACAATTGAATATTATTCAGAGAGGAAAGTAAAAGTAATGAGCTATCAAGATACACAAATACATGGATGAATTTTAAATGCATAATAATAAGTGAAAGAAGCCAGTCTGCAAAGATTACCTACTGTGTTATTCCATTTGTATGACATTCTAGAAGAGGCAAAACTACAGAGATATTAAACAGATGAGTGGCTGCCAGGGGTTTAAGTTGGGGGGTTATAAATAGATGAAACACACTGGATTTTTTAAGGTAGTAAAACTAGTATTTGCAATTCTACAATGGTGGATATATGACATGTGCATTTCTCAAAACTCACAGAACTTTATAACAGATGGAGTGAATCTCAATATGAAAAACTAAAAGTAAATTATTTAAGGGGGTCAATGGATCCCTTAAATGGGATCCTACCTGGAAGAAAGGTATATAAATATATACCTACCTGGAAGAAAGGTATATAAATATATACCTGGAAATAGCAATGATTATCTTTCAGTTATGAAATTACATTGATTTTTTTCAATAGTTATTTTAATTGTGTAAAAATGGGAGGAACAGGTGCTATTTAAAAAAATCTAAACTTTACTTGAGGCATTTCTTGGGTTACACAACTTCTACCACTCAAAATTCAGGCTTATGGAGACTTTCCGAACCCATGAACATTCAAGTATAACACATTTAACACCTTCCTCACCAAGAAGACCAAAGACTCAAAGTGAGTTTCAATAATCAGAACCACCACACACCTCATTTTATTGTCTACATTTCGAAAATTACAATCCGGGAAGTCATCTTCCTTCTGGATGTTGCCAACTCTTGTCAGCTGAGGCCATTGTCCTTTACCTACCAAGTAAGTTCTTACTAGTTTTCCAGATGGTATCTGCTGCATAGCAGCAAACAGTTGCTGTCAAGGTCATCCATGTTTTCCTTGATGCCTGAACTTATGAACATCTCCCTGCTCTGATCTGGCAGCTTTTGGCAAAGGGGATCCTCACTTGATCCTAAATGTCCTCTTAACTTATAGAATATAAGATTCACTTGATATTTCTTCTATTTTACTCTTATCACTTAAAAATAATGCTGATTTGGGAGTTGGAGTGTAAAAATAACCTCCCACTAAAATGAGGGATCTATTGCTCCAGAATTGCTCATCATATTGTTAAGACTAAAATCTTTTTTTGGTGATTTGATAATTTTTTTTTGGTGAGTATAGAAAAAAAAATTCTTATTTCTACACTTACGCCCTCTTTCCTTTGTTTTGCTATGAAATAATTATTAATGCTATCATCAATGTTTCCATCAATAAATTTTAAAAAGGAGATATGAAGGGGCAGATGTCATTTTTTAGAATGTGTAAAGAACAATTAAGACAATATTCTATGCTCTATATTTTTGGGGGCTACCTCTCAATAACTTCCATCCTTTTATGTTCAAATAATTTTTGGACAGAAAAGTATAGTAGTATTGATGTGTTTAGGCTATAAATCATATACTGGTCTTCATACATGTTTTCTCTGGCCATTTAGTCTTTATGCAGTTTAAAATGCTAATCTTTAAAATTTTTGAGATTTAATATAAAAATTCAAATGTCTGTCTTATCCCTTTATGAAAGATAATTATCCAGCAACATCATGTTTACATTTCTCCAAAGCAACAATTGTCTGGTATTGTGAAGAAGCTGACCCTTCTGAAAAGCTAAGTGTAATTCATTTTGCTCCAGGCCCCCCTGCTCCTCTTTCTTCCTTGTCAAGGAAGATGAGCGATAGTAACTACTTATGATTGAGCTTGTATTCTATACTCAATCTACTTTCCATGTTTAGAAGCCCTCCTCAACTCCAGGGGTATTTGTATTTGCTACTCGGGACAGAAACAAGCAGTATACTAAGTCTATACCAGTTTCTATGTCCTCTGTCTGCCAGACCACTCTGTTCTTCAGCCCTATTCCAAAATTTGAAAGGGATAATGTGTTCGAGTTTCTCACTTATATTCAAGATGAGGCATGTACTTAGGAAAGATATAATGCTGGATCAACATCTAAATTACTGTTTTATTTGTTTCTTTCTGTTGTGGAATGTTCCTTGAATCCTGTGGAGAGAACACTAGGTTTATAGTTAGAAAACCTGGTGTTATATTTTAAATCTGGTATTCACTAGTCACATGCCTTGGGACAAGCCACTAAACTCATGAACATGTGTATAAATTCATCTATAAAATGGATATAATATCACTCTTATCTCTCTCACAGGGTTGTTTTAGGGCTCCAGTGTGATTATGAATGTGAAAATACCTTAAGAAAGTATGAAGCTCTTAATGTAAGGGATTGTTTTTAAATGGAAAATAGACTCTCAAATGTTAACAAGGAAATGAAATTCAAATATTTGCCTAATTTTGACTACCAGTGTTAGAATATATTTCTACCCCCAAAGATATACAGATTCTCATCTTCAGAATCTGTAAGTATGATACTTACATGGCTCGAGGACCTATCAAATATGAGTAAGTTAAAGATATTGGGATGATGTGATTATCCTGGATTGCTACTATGCTGGCACATGTGTACCAAGGATTGCAAGAGGCCTCTAAGAAGTCAGGAAAATCAAGGAAACTGATTTTCACCCAGAACTACTAGAAGAAATAATGTCCTGTGGATATCTTAATTTGGGGACTTTTTACCTCCCAAAGTGTAAGATTATAAATGTGTTGTTTTAAGCTACTAAATTCGTGGTTATTTGTCAGAGCAGCAATAGGAAACTAATACATCTTCATAGCAATCAGAGTCTAAACATTAAAAATAAGAGAGATTATGCCATAAGCAATATCTCCTTTTCTGTGTGATTTGGAAATTTAATTGCTATTCTCTTAATTCTAGTCCCACATGCATCGGGTACATCTACTTCAGCATATTATTCTTTATCTGATTATCCTGCTCCAATTTTTATAATCAACATATTATTCTGGCATTATTTCTCTTCTCCAGTATCTTATTCGATTCTGTTCTTGGTGTATTCAAATATTTTCTCAAAATTTGCTTCTTATTTTGTCTGAGTGAAATCATCTCCAAAAGCCTTTGGGTTGCTCTCATTTTTTTTTTTTCAGCTTATGTTACTCCTCGAGCATGTATTTTTATGCTTCTGTTTTATTTGGTTGTGGTCGTTTATTAATTTGTCAGCATCAAATGTTGTTGGTCTTAAATTCTGAACTCAAAGTTCCCTACAAAGTTCAATCATTTATTTAGCAAACTAAATGTATTGTTATGCTCTTGCCAATTCTGATGTTTTCAACTCATTAGCCCTTATACATTCTGCCTAGGCAATTTCATCCTTACCCATATTTACTTTGTGCGGATGAAGTCCAAGTTTATGCCTCTAGTTTTTTAGCCTTGACTTACTTTTTTCCTATAACTGAGAACACAGACATAATAGACACACACATTTTCAACTTCAAGATCTTTTACAATTTGTTATAATTCTGCGCATAAAGGCAATAGAATGTATAGAAGATAGGCAACTAAGTCAGTCTAGAGGGGTAAGAATATTTTCAAAATGAAGTGATGCTTCAATTGATGTTGAAAGGCACAGATGGGATACAAGTTAACTTAGTCAAAGCAAGAGAAAGGGCTTCAAGAATAAAAGGGGGGGAGGGGGGAGAGGGGGAGGGAGGGAGAGGGGGGGGAGAGAGAGAGAGAGAGAGAGAGAGAGAGAGAGAGAGAGAGAGAGAGAGAGAGAGAGAGAACACACAGAAACAAAGAGTTAAAGAAGGAAATTAAGGATGATCACCAGTTTGCTGAATTTAGTACTGTGGCTATCCTACAGTACCAGAACATACAGACACACAAATAAATCCACGAAAGGGTAATGCTTGTGGAGAACACGTCAATTTGCCGTGTTTAAATTCTTTGTGGAAGAACAAACAATTAGAAACAAAGAAATGGAGCTCAGGAGAAAGGTCCAGTCTTGACGGCTAGAGAGACAGCAGTGGAATTTATTCATATGAGATGAATGTGGATGTGAATAAGATTACCTAGGTAGAGTATAATAATAAGGAGAGAGAGCTGAAAAAGAAGAATCTGGAGAATACACATTCCAGGGAAAGATAGAGAAGCTATACATGGAAAAGGCAGAAAATAAATAAATAAAGTTGGAGTAGAACCAGAGGAAATGCATATCAGAGGAGCTAAGGTAGAAGATGGTTTCAATGAGGGAATAGCCAACAGTGTTAGATAATCCTTCTCCTTCAGGAGCTACTTCCAAATAACCAGCTTTGCAAAGAGTTTCCATAATTTAAGGAACTTGGTCAGTGATCCCTGCCTGAAGAAAAAAAAGAAAAAAAAAAAAGATCTCCAAGACATAAAAAAAAAGGTAAGGCCAAAGATCATGTGAAACACAAAGTTTCAAAATGTCAAGGGGAGAATGAAACCATTATCAGGTCCAGAGAGGTCAATAGAGTATGAAAATACAGTTATTGAGTCAGGAGGACAAGAAAAAGCATTAACAGTACCTGGAAACAGTCATGCTGAACTGGTGTTAAAGGGCCAGAATCACACAGATTAAGAAGTGGTCATTAGGTTCTCTAATGAGGATGCCACTAGTAAAGGTTGGGCAATTCTAGTTTATAGTTGGTTGAACTGTATAGGAAAAATAGAGAATAATCAACTGCAACTAAAAACAATATGTTTTCAGGCAGCATCAGTGTGAAGAAGAGATACAGTGTAGCTAAAGGAGAATGCATAATCTAAAAAGTGTTGTTTTTCTTTAAAGTAAAAGTGATCAGAACATGGAAAAGAACAGGTAGCAGTTCTGGAAGACAAGAAGTACAATTGATGGAACAAGGTCCCACAACAGGCAAGAGTATAAAATCCAGAAAAAAGGAAAAAAGTTTAGCCACATTTAGCTTCCGAGACTTTTTATAGAGGGGGTTAAAAAAGAAACTTGCATTTCTATTTTGTACATAATAATGATGAAATTAAGTAAAATTTAAAGCATAATATGAGAGCCTGGTTGCACATAGTATGAGAGAAGTTTAAGCACAACATGTTTATACCGGTAGATAGAGTACAACACATTTTCCAAAAATCTAAGCTCATTAGTATGAGAATTTAACAGCTTATTGTTAAAATTGGCATTGAAAAAGTCAACTGAAAGGTAAGGTGACACCTGAATCTATTTATATTCCTATTTAGTGCATTATAAGTCATTTATTTGATGGGGAAAAAGAAACAACTCCTTCACAGGCAAAATTCCTTTCTTTGTTTTCACTAAATTATTTCAACCTATTACTCATAGTAGATGCTAGTCATCTTATAGCCATAGAATTAACTTGTTAATTTATTTGAAGTGTATTTCAACAATTAGAATTCAAATAGGCTTTAGAAAACACCTGTGTCTGATTAGGCATCCAAACCAGGTATCTCTATAAATACAACTTCGTTTTAATTCTTGAAAGAAAAAATAACTTATCCATTTATATGTCAAATGTCAATTCTGCTCCATGCACCCAGGCTCTAAAAGAACACTTTCTTTTTCTCTTCACAAGAACAAAATTCTTCTTTTGCCATACATGAAGACCTCAGATTGAAAGTAAAAACCATATCTGTTAAAGTAGTCCTAGATTTTTGCATTGCTCTCCCTAAGCTTAAATGCTTAAATTGGCACCCAATTTGAACAATTCCCTCCCCAAAAAACGTGAGGAAACACACAAAATCACAGAAAAAAAAACTATGTAGTCCAATTAAATTGTCTTAGATGGCCAACTACCAAGTACTATCCTTGTAGAAGGGGCAGAGCTACAGCAGTTGGTGGCAACTTCAGTAACGTTATGTGATTCATGGATCTGTCACGAGCCAGTGTCTGCCTCCAAAAATGTGAATTTTCCCACAATCTACTCTAGCAAAAAAGCATAGGTCACAGAAAACACAAAGCAGTAGATAATGCCAGCGGCAAACTTATTCATGTTCAGATTTAGAATGCCTTTCCCCCAGCACATTTACCTAAGAACACTAATGATCAGCTTTGGACCTTGTCCCCTTTTCACTCAGAATTCGAAGCTGGATCCGTATCTTTGCCAACCCATTCATAATCTCTGTTCTTACCATTTTTCTTCTTTGCACATTCTTACAGATTTAGTAGAAATTTTCTTGTCTCCGGCAGTGCGTCTTGAAAAACTTCTGCAGGTGAGGCCGAGGACAGCAACCAAGTCAGCCTGGACTCTCACCTAGTTCTAAGTGAGCGATACTGCGCTTTACATCTCAGCTGTCCTAGCTGAGTCATTATTACAGCCTCTTTCTGCCACATGCCTACCACCTGGGAAGCCTCTTAACCCTTTTATGACCGGAGGCTGCTTTGAACTCAGGTCTTCCAGAGATTCGAGTTTGATTGAAATCCCCCAGTCTTCCTCCCTTTGGTTCTGTCATGTAAAGTATCTGCCTGCCTGGTCTCTTCTCCCGGTGCTAACTCCTGAATCTGTGTGCTCCCAGCCTTTTGGATATTCCTCAGCCTAGTGCTCAACCTCCTAGATATTGCCTACATGCCTGCTTTGATTCATTATACATATTTAAAATATCTATGGAAGGAAGCTTTTAAATAAAAATAAAACTATAAATCATACAAGTGCACATTTTAAAGAATAATATTAAGTGAAAGTTTACCAAAAAATAGATGTGATTGGGCATCTGAAAGTCTGGACTTGATTTTACCTCCTTGTGGCAGAGGTTCAGTTCTACACATATTTTTATTTTCTTCTGAGGCCTGACATTGACTAAATTTCCCAGGCTCCTGTGCAGGTAAGTGTGGCTGTGCCACTGAGTTCTGGACAATGAAATGTAGACAGAAGTGATGTGCCCCACTTCCAGGCCTGGGAGAAACCTCCACTGGTTAGCCTCATTTTCTTTGTCTCTGCCTGTCACCCGACGAGACTCCAGAGCCTCAGAGGAAGGCAGAGACACCACACGGGAGGACTGAGTTCCTGAAAGACTTTGAGGAGCAGAGTCACTTTCTCACCAACCCACAGTGCATTGTGATTTGAGCGAGAATTAAAATTTTCTTGTCTTAAGCCACTGAGATTTCAGAGTTAGTCTATTATGTGTGGAGTTACTGCCCATAACCAATACTTTACATCTAACTGCCTTCTTTCCCTCCAGAGTTTCAATCTTAAAATTCGAACCAATCCATTTTTACCTGTTCTCACTGATGGAGATCCAGTTATGCTGATACACCCTTTACTTTTCTTCATTTGATCATTACCACCTTCATTTAAAGTAACGATAAAAGTAAAAATCAAAAACATTCTTTGAAGCAGTTTCTCTATTCAGTTTTCTCTTTTACTACTTCTCACGTGTCTTTCCTTCCCAAATTTCCCATGTTAATTTAGGTATACTAAGTCTTGGGCAGTTTTCCAATGATCTCCCACGATTTATTAGGAATTATCACTTTCTGGCTGAATGGTCTTGGGAAAATAGTTTAACTTCTTTAAGACTCAAATTCTCTGCATGGAGATAATATCTTATTTCAGAATTATGTTTGTCAAAACTAAATGAACATAAATCACTTCAATTAAAAATTCATGATGTTAAAGTACATGCCATGTACATAATGTAAGTATCAAATGGCTATTAATAGATCTCTGTTTTGAAAAACTTTGGCAAAATGTAGTCATTCCATATAAGCTCCCTCCTTGCTTTCTTATCCCTTTACCCTCTGTTATTAGCTATGATTAGGAAACAAAGGACTGAAGATGCTTCTGCAAAGTGCTGCCGTTTGGTATGCATAGGCACCTATGACATTCATTCATTCATTCATTCATTCACTTATCAAATAGTCATTGAGTACTCATCATATGCTAGTGTTAAGAGAAACAGAGGCAGGATTTCATAGCTAATAAAAAAGCTAAAAACGCCGGTGTGAAAGTGGCTGCATACCCTGAGGGTAGGAGAAAGATGAAAAGGAGGACCTCAGGGAAGGTCTTTAGTTGGATCTTGTAGGATATTGCCATTGAAAGCAGAAGCCTCAGAAATCTAGGGTATGCCATTTATGCTCATAATTCCTTTCTTTCTGCCTCGGAATAAAAATATCATAGGAAATTATTCTGTAAATGTAGCCATTATGTTTTACTTCTGCTGATATTGAAGTTCATTCCTATTCCCCTAGGACACAGGTGAGGGTGAAGGGGAGGCAGTGCCTGGGTAAGTCGGAGATGCCAGCCTGGAATTTAACATTTTCTGCAGACAATCTCTTTACAGGTAAATGAAAGTGGGTTCTTTGAAATGCTAGTGATCTAATAATTTTCTTATGAATTAAAAAACAGGCATAAGCCTTTCCTTTCTTCTTTATAAAGTAGCCATTTAAACATCTTGCAGTGTTGGAAGTATTTCTAGCCTAAATATTTCAGAACTTTCGAACTTTTGAAAATTAAAAGGTTTAGTATTTAGGGTGAAGAGTTTCTGTCCTGTTTCATATAACTAGGGTTGAACCTTTAATATCTTGACATTTCCTGGCACAGAGACAGATGCCGCCCTGTTTCACGGCCACATAGAAAATGAGGTAATTACTAGCAGCAGAGGCATTGATGTCTTTCTCTAAGTTATTCACAGCCTCCAGGTCCCACATGTGCTGATTCCTACCTGACATCTCTTCTTTGCCATATTCAATTGTTTTTGTTAATTTCATCAATTTAAAAAGAGCAGTTCTTCTTTTTACTTGCCTTTAAGGTAGGCGTGAGGATTGATATATTTCCTTCACTTCCATTCCCTGAGGTCGATGACATTTTCAATAAATAATCTTATTTTTTCGTCCTCTACTTAGCATTATAAATGTGTTTGGACTGTATGGGCATAGCTGCCCAGCTGTATTCATGGTATAATATACTCGTGTGTATGTGTATACAAACACGCATATGAGTATGGATACACTTATACACAAAATGTATAAACATTATATATGTGTCTTCAGTAAAACAGATAAATCTGTACACTTATAGGCACGTTACTGATACATACTGTTGTAGTGCGATCAAATCTAAGACCCACAGAGCCAATTGAGATGAATTGTGAGCCTTTATTTAGCCGGCTGGCAACCGACTCTACCATGCAGGGTTAGAAAGAGATCAGTCCCAAGCCTCCAGAAAGGATAGCTTTAAAAGCCCCAGAACCCCCTCTAGCAAGCAAGCAGGTTTACAGGAGCAGAGGCTGTCCATTAACATATCTTTACACAGGATAACTACACTCTTATCATTAGCATATCTTTGCACAGAATATCTCCTAGAACTACACCCTGTTTAACATTAAACAATGGAAGCAAAAGTTGGCCATTTGAAAATTTCCCACCCTTAAAGTACTTGTGTGTATATGTGTGTGTGTGTGTGCATGTGTATGTGTGTGTATATGTATATACACACACACATATATGTGTGTGTGAACATTTCACGTATATATATTTTTACCCACAAAATGAAATGTTGAGAGATGAATATGGAAAAGCCATAATTAATGGACATTTTGGTCAGTTAGAAGTGATTTCAGTCTGTGCCTTGGCACTTATAAACTGAGTAACTTGGTAAATTCGATCAAGTAATTTAACTTCCCTAATCCACAGACTCTTCACCAGGAATAATAAAACCTTATCTCATATCATACTCATGGAATATTTGTGAGATTAAAAAAGATCAAGGAACACAGTGGTTGCCCTTGCTATAAGCTTAGAATACAGCAAAAGCTAATTGCTACAGTTTACTGATTTACATGATTTTTGTATGGAAATGCATAGGCATTCTCTAACAGCAATTGGTTTTCTGCTTATCTATAATTTTTGGTTAAGTAATGGTTAATCCAGATTTTTTTTTCAATTCTTGTTAAAAATCTTTCCAGACCATTGGACTCCACAGGTTATCTATGTTCATTAAAATGATGGATGTGCTAAATTTCTAAGTACATTGAAATTATGAATGTGCATGTGTAAAAACCAATAAATTATGATTTTTTTCAGTCAAATTATGAGTAGGATCTTTCCTGATTAAGCAATGGTGCTTATTTAATTTTAGAATAGTGTGCTTGCATATATGTGTATATGTACAAATATATGTACATATATGCATAAGTGAGATATGCACATATACATACAGCACAGTTATATACAATGATAATGTGAGAGCAAAGCACAAGCCGGAGAATAATAGTTAAATGCATGATAGCAAAATTACAATACTTTCACAGAGATGCTTAAAAAGAAGAAAGGGTATGGAACTTGAAACAGTAACTCTTTTTCATGTCTTTGTGTCACAGTACTTAAAAATGTGATCTTGGGCAATTTACTACCTCTAAATCTTGTTTTTCTCATATAAACTAGGAATACTAAAATCTCTCCTATTCTAGTTCACTGAGTAATCTTGGAATAAATACTTAACCTCTCTGAGCCCCAGTTACATTGTATGTCAAATGAGATAAAGATTTACATACAGTGTAGGATTGTTGTGAAGATTGAGTGAGATAAAGCACATCAACATGCTTTATAAACTACAAAGCGATATGTAAACTTATTGTTAGTAAAAATAATAGAGGTATTACCATTCAAATTTTTATACTTTGAATAACTAGAAGAATAGCTCCTTTAAAATTCCATCTATAACACCATGTTATTTGTATGTGGGTAGATTTTTTTGAAATGTGATCAACAAATCAAAGGGTAACTTACTATCACCAGATCATTATTCTAACTTTTAACTATCCAACCTAAATGTTCTATCAAGTTATTTTACAGAAAGAGTTAACTTTTTATATCTGGAAAAATATATACTTTAAGGCTATCGTAATAAATATTAATATGAATTTCATATATATGTGTATGCTTATATAAATTTGTCCTTAGGTACTAGATTAATATTGGCAATCTTTAAGATAATACACATGTTTTTCTGTAAAATCTGCTTAGCCCTATTAGTAATAATAAAATCTACCCATTCGGCCATTTTTCTGGAATACCCAAGGGTGACACTGGTCTCAGATGTACAGTCTGGGAGTATAACTGCAGTTCTTTTAGAAGTATTATTTTTATGTACTAGCAACATGGTCTGTGATTGATACTTTGCATATGATCCAAAAATTATTCCAGTAGGTATCTTTATCAATATTCATATGTTACTCTAAGATAATGTATATAGTGGCTCAAATTTCCCATTTACATAGTGATTGACTCTTTCAACACAATTTATCAAATGCCTACCATCTGAAACTTTTTCTTGGGAATTGGGGAAATATGGAGAGTAAAATCAGAACCAGTCCCTGTCTTTGTAAAGCTTCCTTCCAGTCAGTATGGCAGGGTGGGGGGTCAAATGGGGAGTAGGAGAGCAAGCAGGAGTGGTAGAGTGTTACTGGCAGTAATTAATTTACAAAAACATGTAAAATTAAAGATGTGTTATGTGCTAGGAAGAAAAGATGAGAGTTATTTGAGTAGTAAAAATCACCTGGATTTGGTAAGAGATTTTCATTGGGAATGGATAAAAGAAATAGGGTATAAAATATGACTCCCAGTTTTATGGTTTTAGCAACTGGATGGATTACAGTGTCTGAGATAGGAAATGCTGAAAGAGGCCCAAGTTTGAGGTTGGAGATGAGAGTGAGTGATTTTTAAATTCAGGCACATTTACTTTAAGGTGCCATTGAAACATCTAAGAAAAACTGTGAAGTCGGCAGTTGTCTATATGATTCTAGCATTTAGAAGAGAGCTCAGGAGAGGGGTGTACATTTGGGAGTTATTGGTATTAAGGAGATAATTAGAGCCCTGGGCATAGATAAATTGCAAGGAATAGTACAGATGAGAAAGTAAAAGAGATTAATGTTTTGAATAACTGTAATATAGTTATAAGAAATTATGTTAATGGATGCGCATTTGCTTATAAGTACTATAACTACATCAACAACAACAAATTAATGCTGGTATTAATAAAACTGAGAGGAGTAAAATGAATAATTTGAATATTACAATTGGTAACATAAATATTATCCATTTATCCAAATGTTATTAACTCTTGAATATGTATTCAGAGTTGATGATTTTGATGACATTAAGATTGAATGTATTGGTTTGCTAAAAACATCCTGAGTAGAATGGAAAACTTCTGATATTGATTTTTTCATAGTTTGGACATTAATACATACTGATAGTCACATTTACACACACAAACATGCATACTTAGAGTATGAAATTCAGAGATTAAGATTGAGAAGATATCAGTTAATGACAGGGCATAGAATTTAATATATTTTTTTCATTATTTGTTCTGAGACATTGCAGTGCTAATTGTGTTTATACTTCATCTTACTTACAAAATCATTGAAACTTATTGAACAATAAATATTTTAGAGAGTTCAGGAAATAGTGAATTATTTTGGAACTGTTTTTTTAACTAATTTGTTTGAGGAAATTTCTATATGGGCAAATAAAGACAATATAGACAGGCATACTTTCCAGAAATATCATTTAATTGGTTTATCCTCCTCATAAAGAAAATAGTTTAATGAGGATGAAAGGAACACCATAAAAATTAATAAGTAAACATGTGCCACTATCTTACGAAACATACAATTAGAGGGTGGATACAGTAGTAGTCATTACCAATTATTGTTTATTTGAATCTTTTAAATCCTCATTCATCAGAAATGATGTTAAATTAAAATGATAATGTGTGGGATGGGTCCAAGCACAGCTAGACATCTCTCCTTTGTTCCCCAAAAGAACCTTGTGTTTGGTAAAAGACAAGCTGGCAAGCTCAAAAATCACATTGCGTGCAAAGAGCTCAAAGCATCATCAGTACGTATATCCCCTGTTATCTGTGTATCAGGCACGTGCCAACTTTTATTGGAACTGCTTAGCTACGGTGCACGAATGGTTCTTTGGGCAAGGGGCAGTATGCAGTGAGATGAGTGTGGCCCTACTGCCCGTGTCAGCTGTGGAGTGATCTATCAGGCCTAGGGGACCCAATGCATTGAAAGGGGCTAGATCTTGTGTACTCTCTCTTCTCTTGCTGTAAGTAAATACTGTACCACTTGAGCCTTTCAGTGCTCTCACTGACTGACTACAAGACTTGGTTCAGCCATTAGAATGAGGCTGAAGTAATAGTGTCCCAGTGTCTCTCCTTCTTCTCTTTTAATCTGGCATCACCATGGGAAGAGTGTGTTCAGAATAGTTGGTCTCAGGAGGAGGATGAAAATCACCTAGTGCAGAGCTGTCCCAGCTACAGTACTCCAAGCAAGCACAGCTTTAGAGCATAGTTCCCAGTAGACTTGCTGATGTTTGAGTGAGGATAGCTGAGACCAGCAGAAGTACCCAGCTGAGTTGAAGAGAGGCATCTGTATCATCTTTGAGCAAACGTATAGGTGCTAACTCTTGACAGGAAGCAGTGCAACACTTTTATAGGCTTAGAGAGTTCAGAAGAATCTGGACTTTCAATGTTTTTAGTTGCATCGGTCACTTGTTCTGGATCCCATTCTTTTCCAAACAAGTCCCTTACCTTGGCAAAAACTTGAAATTTCCATGGGCCTCAGCTACACTTCCAATTCTACTAGCTTTAACCTTGTCGATTAATACTTTCAGCTTCTTGTTAATTTTTTTCCAGAGTGATAGAGTTTAGCAATGGCTGTTCAATTCCATTTTCATTGTAATTGCTATTTCTCCTGCATGTCTCAAATATTTGGTACATAGCACTAGCTATGCATTCGCTTCAACCAGTGTAGCCATCCTAGTTCACCACTGCTGAGAATTTTGACAATTGCACTGCCATCTTGTGCCACTGTCAGCTGGACAGCAAATAATTCAGCTCTAAAACATCATCCCAGTGTCTGCTTTCTTGGGCCACTCCTAGCACCAGCTGGTTCTTCACCTTCGGGTTCTCAATGAAGTAGATTCTGAGACAGAAATGAATGTGGAGGAAGTTTATCAGGGTGTGCTCTTGGCATCAAGAGAATGGAAGAAATGGTGAAGAAGCAGGATTGGGCAGAAGGAGAAATTGAGTTGTGATGCAGGTTCAGTGGAGGCCTCAGCCAACCCTATAGGGTAACTGACACTAGAGTAACCCTTCAGAGTTGTGCCAAATTATACTTTCATTGATCACTTATTGAATATTCCCTGTTGGGGAAAGTGGATCTCTTCATCTAAGCAATCCTGGTAGGTGGCTGAAAGTTGAGGGTTTTCTGTGGGCAGCACTTTCAGCACCTGGGGAAGTAAATCATTCATTCCTGAAGGGGGTACTTGGCTGTGAGTTATAGTTCTCGACCACAAAATTACATCTAAGTAAATTATGACTGTGGTAAATGGAGACAGTTTAGTTTTCAAACTTGAAAAATTTTCCACTTGTTTATTTACTGTTATTTTGAGGTCTTTGAATTTAAGAGAATTCTCCATGGTTATACATTTTCCTGGATTGGTTTTCTCCACATCCATAAGCATCAACTGTAATTTTTTTTTTTTTTTGAATGGCTCTCTTTCTAGTCGGCCAACTTATATGGAAGATAACATGATTTATCTTTTTAAAAAATCATTCTTCCAACATATACCAAAGTCTTTATAATGTCTGTGGAATGGCTGTTGACAGTGTTTATTTGTCAAGCTTTCTATAGATCGGTTGACTTTTTACAAAAATATACTATATTTAAAAACAATGATCACAATGTTGACATTTTACTACCATTATTTTCTCTCTACCACTTTATTTGCATACAAATACCTAAGGTTTTAAAATTTCTCATAGTATTTTAGGGGAAATATCCTTGCTAAATGGACCTTGTTAGGTAGCTTAAATGAGCCTTTCTAAAGGACTTCATAAAAGGTGAGATTAAATTACTTTTGGATTATATTTAACCAAAAGTTATTTCTTGTCTCCTATTCAGGTTAATTTCCAGGGGATTGAGACTGCATTCTTCAGTATCTCTCACATGCTCTCATGGCTCTTACTTTGAATCATGTTCCTTATCTATTTTTGATCTCCACATAAATTCAATTTTTCTAAAATATGATTTCACATTACTGTTAAAACCTGTAGATTTCAAAATTTTACATTGGATTTGGAAATCGCCCTTGGTTCTCAATAACATTTCCAGAGATTAAAAAAAAATGCATTGCTCTTCTCTTTCACTTCAACATCTGTGATTGTCTTTCTTTAAGTTCATTTTCTTAGCAATGGGAAAACTTTGCTACTCCTCAATCAGATAATAACTAGCAGTCAGGAATTATCCAAACACAGCAGAGAAAATATTCTTTTTCTATCTTTCAGTTCTTTAAAAAAACAATGTGCTTTTAGAAATTACTCTAGAGATGTTTATAGAAAATTGTCAGCTTAGGAAAAAATATGCCAGATGCACATTTGGTTGCACACTAGTAAATTGGTGGTAGGTTTGCACTCTGCAGTTTTACTATATATACTATGGGAAAACCATTGTCTCAATCCAAAGAACATGCTGTCCAGAGCCCCAAATCTGTCACAAGGATTGATTGCGTGAAAGCTGTAAAAGACAATTCAGCACAATTTTCTTTGGAATAGAACATTTTTGCAAGATTCATTGAAAGGCCCAGTCTTGAATAAATAATTCAAAACCCCTTACATGCTAAGCTCTGTCACCACACAGCCGCCTCTGGTAAAGCATATCATCTATCATGGGCCTTTCTTGATTCCTTTGAAAGAGAATTATGTTCTGAAAATATTAATTTTTATATTATTAGTTGTTTCATAATATTAACAGATATGTATTTTAAAAAAACTGAAGGTGAAATGTGATTACTGCTGTTATGGGCTGAATTGTCTTCCTAAAATTAGTATGTTCAAGTCATAACACTCAGTCTCAGAACATAACTATATTTGGAGATAGAGTTTTAAAAGAGGTAATTAAGGTAAAATGAGGTCATTATAGTGGACCCTAATCCAATAGGACTGGTGTCATTATAAGAGGAAAAAATCTGGATACAGATCCATATGACAGGAAGACTGTATACAAAGAGAAGATGGCCAGCTCAAGCAAACACATTCATTTCTACAATAATAAAAAAATTTACTGGATTTTTTGATTTGTGTAGTTAGCTATACTTTAGTACCTAAAAATTGCTATTTATTTAGCTGGAAAATTTGTCATAATTAGAGTGCAGCAATAACTATTATTAAATTAAAACAATATTTGGTTTCTTAAGCATATTTGATTTTTTTTAACTCTTACATGTCACACAAGAAAAGTGATGGAGCCAACAATTATGATATGATACTATTTCAAACAAAATATTATTTCTAATAAAGATTTTAAAATAACTTTGTTGATTAAATAAATGATAAACACAGTTCATATTTTTACATTGTTCTCTCTAATGTGTTTATTAGTGTATTTGAATTCTAAGTTTTAATATAATCGAACAGTAGACTGGGCTACCAACATTAAGTGGGCAGAGTCCCAAGGAAGAATTCTTATAAAGCAAGAGCCACTTTTGTAAAAGGGCAACTGACATTAAGAAACTATACATTAAATTATTATGTCATGAATGTTATAAATCATCTTTGTGGAAATTTTGTGTTATCTTACCATAAATAATTATAGAAATAATGCCGTCATTAATAATATATAAGGAGTAGTACAAAAGTACGGTAATTCAATTTAAATAAAAATTTGTAGCCCCATAGTTTGCCATTTTCTTGGCAGACTTTCAGAATATTCAATTAAATTGGAAAAAAAATGTATGTTATGAACTAAGTTGTGTCCCCACAAAAGTCATACATTGAGGTCCTAATCCCCAATGTGACAATGTTTGGAGATATAGATAATAGATAATGTTATAGATAATGTTATAGAGCTAATTAAGGTTAATGAGGTCATATGAGTGGGGCCCTAATCTAATAGGACTGGTGACCACGTAAGAAGAGGAAGAGACATCAGGAATGTGCATGCACAGAGGAAAGACCACGTGAGGACACGAGAAGGCAGCTGTCTGCAACTCAAGAAGAGAGGCCTCAGGAGAAACCATCCCTGCCGCACCTCGATCTTGGACTTTCAGCCTTCAGAATTATGAGAAAATAACCTTCTGCTGTTTAAGCCATTTGGACTGTAGTATTTTGAATGGGAGTCCTAGCATACTAATAATGTAGGTCTTAGATGTCTGTTGAGAACATACTAACAAGAGAGAATTTGTTATAATTTCTAAAAAGAAATAGTTTTCAACTATTTCAACTATTGGATTTTGGTTTCATACTTAATAGAAATGGTTTGTGTTTATGTAAGAGAAAATAAAATATGAACTGTTTTCACATATGTAAATTGAGAAGCCACTCAGTTATAAGCATGTTATTTTTCTCAGAATTATCAAATATATTTGAAGAAAGTCGAAATGAGCAAAAAATTCAGGAACCAAATTTTCAGAAGACTTTGTTTCCCTAATGGAAATATTTTATACCCATTAAATATAAAAAGAAACCTGACAAAATATAGTATATGATTTGTATATATATATCAATTGGATATAGTAAGCAATAAAAAATGCAATGCATAATCTATATAACTTCCAAACTCTTTCCAGTTCAGTTAGTTTCTGAGTATGGACTCTATGTTATTCTGGAGGAAAAGTGATATTTTTTATTAAATTTTGTAGATGTGGTCCATGGTAGTTTAATATAGGCAATTATTTAAAGAACTATAATAATCCTTTTGTGTTTATAAAAGAGAGCAAAGAAAGAAAGAAAATGCTGTATTTTCTAATAATACTGTGGCTTTGGTTCATTATTTTATTTTTTCCAGGATCAAGTGTATGTGTGAGCATGCATGTGTACTAAATATTTGCCCCAAGACAAATACTTCCTAAATCATTGAAAACATATATACTTAGAATGACAACATATACGGTAAAAAGTAACAGAAGTATTTTGTTTGCACCTCAGGTCATTTAATTTTATTTCAGCATAAATTATAGAGAAAGTATAAGAATTATGATAAATATCAGCAGTGCAGAATCTCATCAATGATGTTTTCTGGTATGTTGAAAAACAGAGTGATAGACTTAAATGTCACCTGACAGGAAAACACAGTCATATTGTTTCATCTCTTCATTTCATTCAGGATAAAAGTAGATTCATACCAATTACGAAAAACATTATACAGTGTAATACAAAGAATATCCCATTGTGATAGATATGAGATTTCTGAACATTACGAGGTCAACGAATGTTATAAAAATCCCCAAAGTCTTCTTTTAGGACACCGACATATCTTAGTGCCTGAGTATAGATTGCACGTAGCCAAAGTTGTTTTACTCAGTGTCACTGTAGCACCTATTTCTTTTAATTTGCTCTTCCACAGTGAGTTGTTCAGATTGGATGTCCACTTTGGGAAATGTAGGCTTAGCTGCACATTCATTGCTCAGAGCACGAAAACTTGTTTTTCCATTAATGTGGGCTGCTCCTAGTCCACCATGCCAATGTTTGATTTCCTTCCCAAATTCTCTTAAATACAAACATGGCATATTTTTAATTTGATCTACAGAATCTGTGAAATCATGCTTTAAAATGTTCTCATTCTTCTTGGAAAAAGCAGAGATTTTCACAGTGTTAGAAAAGAAAAAGTGAAGAGTTTTGTTGTTTGAGTGATTTCCTTTGATGTTTAGGATGTTTGTGTCAGAAGAGACTATAGAAGTTTTTGCCTTTACTATTAACTCACCATTAAGGCCTGATGTGGGAGCAGACTGCACAGGACTGCCAGCAGTAGCTCTGTCAGTCTGTTTATTGAGAGCCATAGTTAGTCCATTCCTTGAGTAAGTCTTTTCAGATTCAAATAAACCAAGTAATTCTGAGATTCTAGATGCATTTGCTAAATTTTCAATTTGATATTCACTTGCAGTGTAGTTTGCTTCACTTGACAGTGGTAATAGATTAGAAAATTCTAAAGTAGATGTCTTCTGCTTGTAATTATTCAGATATGAGACTGCTACATAATTGTTGTTATTATTCTTATTCAAGTTCCCTTTATGATTTTCTGGCACCACCTCATCATCAGTGTTAGTAACCTGTAAAACTTCTGCACCATCAGGTTCATTAGTTTTTTCATTTTTCTCCTCAGCACTCTGCACAACCACATTATTGTTGTCATTAAGATCCATTTCACTTTTCCTCTTGTTCTTTGTCTCTTCAGCCTCATTCAGCTTATCTTGCACATGCTTATTTCCTCCTTTCTTCTCATCTTTTCTTGTTTCATACATTTCCTTTTCCATGATTCCTATAACATCCTCTTTCTGACACATATGGATGGACTGCAGATATGGCTGCAGGAAATAAATGTTATCTTGCTCTTGTCCTTTATTTTCCAGAGTTCTAATGTGCTCTATAGGTGATTCACTTTTAAATTCAGGGGATGTAGTGGTTGTCATTTCAGGAGGCCATTTAGGTTTACTCAGTTTGAGCTCTTCTTCAAGGGGAAGGGTTTTCTTAGGCATCTCCCTAGAAGGGGGCCAAATGATTTTTAATTTGCCCCTTTCCCGGAATTTTCTGAAATCATCTGTTTGCCTTCCACTGTCACCGGCATCTATATGTTTATTAAGATCTCCAGGTACGGGGGTGTTTTCCGCACTGTTTTTATACACATTTGGTTCTTCATTAGAAATAAAATCCACTGAGCTGCTTTGATTTTTGTAATTCCATCGATCTTTATGCTGTTTGTGTCCAAAACCTTCATCATAATTTCCCTTTGATTTGAAAAGTTGTTTAAAATGAGGTTTACAATATATTTGTCCATGAAGTGATGCATAATTTCCCAAACTGCCAAAAAGAACAAAAGAAAAAAAAATTAGCATTCTACATATACCCTGTAAATTCATAGGGAATTAATTATTTCAAGGAAGAGTCAGAGATTCAGTGCAATTAACTTACTGGCAATAGGAATGTGCTTATTAATTGAACATTTCTGTTAGATAATAGTTACCACTAATATCCTACATGGTACATGTCATGTAGTACTTAGGATTTCATGCTTTATGTCAGGCATTGGTATAACAAGTATTATAGTATAATGCATATGTAGTTATGGATGATACAAAACGATAGGACTAAATCTTTGCTAACTTAATAATTTATGTGAGGGGTTACACAATAGTTGCATTTGTATGGGTGATAGCAGAGGGAGCAAAGAAGGTGCCTGATGGACCTGAAAATACAAGATCACAAAATAGCCAAGTATTTTCTGGAAAGTATCACACCCCAATCAGAGCACAGCAGTTGAAACTGGGAGAGGTTTTACCCTATCCAATAGTGCAGGGGCCTGTGGTAGGAAAGAGTGAAAAGACTGGAGAAGTTAAACTTTTAGAGCTGACCCAGTGAAATCACTTTTCAGAACAAGACTCCATAGTGAGGGAAAAAAATAAGCATAGAACCAAAACTGAGTTGGGTAATGATGACAGAAATGAAAAAGTACGTCTTGACATGGGAGAGAAAAGCCAGCACAGGAAATCCTAGAAGTCAAGCCATCATTGTTTTTTGAACAAAATATGAATATTAGAAGAGGCGGCTTTGTAAAACTGGGAAAAACTATCCTGAATTTTGTCTCCTTCTAAGATCTAGAAAAACGAATTCCACATAAAAAGGAGCAACAGAAAAGAACCAAAGCCAAATATAACACAAAGTTATTATAAGAAATAATAACATAAAAAGCATTACAATATCCTTGCAGACAATGGAAACATATTAGAAAACATGTTCTCAAAACATTAACATTTTAATCTATCTTGAAATGATCTAGAAGACATTAGAAAATTATAAAAGACCTGAAAGAATACAATAAATTGGAATTAAAAAAAGTTGTAAACAAGGTGCCAGGAGTCAGGGGAAAAATAGCAATAAAAGAGAAGAAATGTCAGCAATAAAAACTAAACTAACATATATATATAATATATATAAATATAATATATACACACACACACATATATATGAGCAAATAAACACAACAGAAAGTATCTTAAGAAATAGAATAAAAATTTACAATCAGAAATGAAAAAAGAGATAAGGATTTGAGAGAAAGATAAATATAAAGATAGGCACAAAATACCTATGTATAGATAACAGGAGTTCCAAAAGAAGAAAATAAAGCGATGAAACAGGTTAAATATGAAAAGGTATAATTAAAAAAAACTTTCCTGATATAAAAATGTATGAAGCTACAAACTCAGAGTGTACACTGGATAACTGACACTATTGTCCCAGAATGACCAATTCCAAGAACTATGCTAGTCAAATTATTGGACTTTTAATAAAAAGAAAAAAAATTTTTTATGTATTGACAAAGAAAAAAAAGGAGCATATGACTCATAAAAGAAAGTTAGATTTTCAGATATTTCCAACACTTTATGCCAGAAGAAAATGAAATAATTCATTTAAGATACTTGAATGAAACAAAATGTAAACCAAAGATTTTACTTTCAGCAAAACTGACTTTTCATTTTATATATCATAGACAAATTGTTATCAGCATGTAAGAACTCAAGGAATATCATTTCCATGAAACTTTTCTGAGGAATCTACTAGAAAACAAGTTCAAACAACCAAAATGACTATAGAAACATCAATATAAGTCATAGTAAGAGCACTAAATATATTGTTACCTATAAACTAAGATGAAATATCATTAGGGCAAAGAAGAAGATAATATGATATGTAATGACTATGTAATATGACACTGAAGAGATAATAAAACAATTGTTAAAAATAGGATGTGAGTGACTGGGGAACAAATGCAATTTTTTAATGTTTTGACAACCAAATTATTGGTTCTGAGAGTTTTGTTATTCCAAAACTGTTGTCCAGACAAATATGAGATATTCTAAATCTGTTACTTCTTTTGTCTTTGAGAACCAGAAATCCTGAAGTGGAAGAGAGAAGGTATTGATGTCATAGAGAAGATACTAAGCAGAAGTAATACGGTTTTGAAATCGATTTTGCAATATCACTATAAAATCATGATACACTCTTTCTTTATATATATTAAGTAGTCTTAATATTAAAAAATCTTAGAAATAGTGAAAGAGCATTGAGATTTTTGTCTTGAAATGCCATTTCTCACACAAAGAAATCAGGACCTGGAGAAATGACTGGTTGCAGACCTGGGGCAGTAAATGTACAAGTGAGCACACAATATTTAGATGATGAAGAAACTAGCAAATATTACTAAGATCTTGTCCAAGGACTCAAAAAACAACTTGAAGGGGCTTCTACTCTCCAAAGATAGATTGATTTGACCTTCAGTAATGACAATAATCGCATCCGATTGAAACCAATCATATGTAAATCTGTGAGTTTATAAAGATAATTAAAAAAAATTTAAATTGGTTTCCTCTAGGGGATGATTAAGAGTCCATTTCATTATATTGTTAAATAAATAACTGATACATTGGCAAAAGTTATAAAGAAAAGGAAAGAATTATATGTTTATAGTGTCTTTTCTCCACCAATTCTGTTACCAAATAGTAGATGAGGGGGAGAATCTCCTGTAAAAGTACTCTAAATAATGATTAAAAAAAAAAAGAACAAAAACAGAATAATAACATTTTGCAAACATAAATTAATAAATATAGTTATTAAGCTTCAATATCTGCTATGATCACAAAATGTTTTAAACAGGGATATGACCTTGGATTTGAATTTTAGAAAGATTCTCATTACATTACGGAGCATGGTATTGGTGCAGGTTAGTAGTGGTGGTGATGGTGATGAGATATGCTGAAGGCAGGGAGACAGACTACTTAGAAAAACTGTTGCATTAGTACAGAAGTGAGAAATGACACTTGCTTGAAGGATACCTGGGCTGTAGGGATGGAGGGAAGTATACTGCTCAAGAGGTATTTATGGGACAGAAATTACAGAATTTGGTCATTGCTTGGGTGTAGGGAATGAAGGGAGAGGAAAGAGTCAGAAAATTTCAGTCATTGAGTTAATATTAATGCCATTTACTCAGAAAGTAGCATATAGATCATGAAAGAATTTCGGTAGAGAGAAGATAAAAGGGACAGATTGAATTTGCTGTACTTACAAGAAATCTAATTGGAGATATATACTAATCATTGACATATAAGTGTCTGATACACAGAGAAGAGAGCTGGGCTAGTGGTACAGATCTCAGAGTTATTGCCACAAGGATGATGATTAAGGTTATGGGAGTGGATGCAATAAACCAGAAAGAATAAAAACAATGAGAAGAATAAACGTCCGTAACAGAATTTAGGGATGTCTAACATCTCTGTAATGGGCAGAGAAAAGAATCACCCACACAGGAATCTGAGAAGGAACACCCAGAAAGTGGGAGGAGAACCATTATGCTCTGGTGTCATGGAAACCAAGAAAAAAGAATGCTGCAATAAGGGATGTCTGACATTTTTGACACTGTCAATTAAAGTCGGGAAAGATATAGTCTGAGAGATGCGTATTGGATTTAGCAAAATCATTACATATCAGAATCCCAGACTATAGACATACCAAATAAACACCATATTCATTTAAATGTTTTTACTTCAAGAGTTTTGGAAAATGAGTACATTTTCTAATTGTGTTGATAAGATGCTTCTGTTTCACCAGAGAATGAACAGAGTATTTATTTGACCTGACACTGACATTATTCTAACTTTTTTTTTTTTTTTTTAACTTAGATCGAATAGCCCGAACATAGGTAAACTCCAGAGCCCACCACTTGTTTTGGTATATGAAGTCTTCCTGGAATACAGCTAGGCCCATTAGTTTATAGCCGCATGGGTTTGCTCAGTGATCTATGGTTGCTTTTCCACTCTATTAGAAAGTTGAGTAACAACAGAAACAGCACGCCCTGCAAAGCTGAGAATATTTACTATCTGGACTTCTACAGAAAAAGTTTACTGAATCCTGATCTAGAGTCTAGACTTCAGACTAAAGTAGGAACTTCATAATTTCGATTTGCACGGAAACACTTAATTTTTCTTATCTATATGATCTCCATGTTTGGACAAAAAGGACCTTTCTGGATTTGATTAGGAAAGCAATATTTCCAAAGGAAAACAGTCATAGCCATCCTGAGCAAACATAACAGAATATGAGCACATTCCTTTTGTGGTTATGTTAACTGATGGCAGTAAGATCTGGAAAAATCTACATCTTCTTAGAAACATGATGTTATAAGTACACTGCAAGCTCTTGAATATTTGTGCCACAGACCACAAGACGTTTACCTCAGTTTACTGTTGCAATGGTGGCATCGGAAGCAGGACTTATGAAAACTCTGCTTGTCTGCTGTTAGACACTCCATTGGATAAACTGTCTTTTGACAAAGTATACATATTTCCTTGTCTTGGAGCAGCAGTTTCTAAAAATGAAAATTTACAAATGCTTATTTAGCGTTACCTTCAATCACATTGTAAAAATAAAACAAACAACAGCAGCATATTAACTGGCCATGCAGTTTAAGTACAAAGCTTTAAGACTATTGTCCTGATAATTGCTTCTCTGGATATAATCCATCCTACCACCAGGTTTGAGACTCTGGTACAATCAACCTTACTCTAGTGTCTATACTATTTCATACTTTGTACAAGTTGACTTTTATTATTTAATAAAATGTACATGAGTAAAATATGTTCATTAACTTTAATATATTAGAAAGAATATATAGTAAATTCACCCATGGGGAGCCCTGTGAACACTTATTCTAGATAACTAAACTTTCCACATATATAAAGGTTTACACATAACTTGTTCCAAAGCTTTTATTTTTGAAAGCATTCTGAGAGATTTTTCTAAAATGTGTACATATCTTTTCAGCTGAGGACATTGTATTTGTTTAAATATTTTCTTAATGACAATGTTGACTCTGTGACACCAGTTCTTAACTTTAATCCAATGAGACTCCTGATTACATTGAAATGTTCAGGACCATTTGTCCTCAATCTAAATGGGTTTGGATTTTAGGGCTTTTTGGATTTGCACGTCTGCCTTTTATAGTCTCTCTACCTCTTCCCTTGCTCTCAAGTACCTATGGTCACATGCTGCTGCTCTCAAGTGAATGCTAGCTCCTATGAATAATAGTAGTTACATTACTAACCACTGTTCGCATAGTGGTTCAAAACTGACACAGAACTTACCCCTCAGTATTGTTTTGATCCTCACAATGATACAGTGAGAATAACTAAGCTTTCTTATTAGTTATACATGAAAGTGTATATGCTCAAGTTTCGATATACAAATAAATATATATACTTTAGTGCTCGAGGCTCATTTAAGGCTACTGAGAGATCGCTTGTTTATTTGTTTCTAGCAGAGGAAATATTCCTATATTTAACACCAGGTTTTTTTTTCATACTTTCTATATGTTTTTAGCTATTGTAACAGAAACTGAGCATGCAGAATTAATTAGACAGCTTTGCTTAATTATGCCAGAAGCAAGCACATTAAGAAATCATATTAACCCGATAAACTAGACACATATGTTGCAAATATGAATGGAGGCATAGTTATTAGTTTCAGAAGCTTTTATTTTTAAGCTTGCTATTTCTTTCAGTCTGTGTAAAAGAATGACCACCCTAATGATGCACATTAATTATGCCAAATACTTTTATTATGAAGGCTCATTAATTGTAAAATGTAGGGAAATATAAATAAATGAGCTATTCTCTGATGTACTAAGTTCATGTATTTTATACCTCTCTCCTTCCATATGCAATCAAAATTTTAAAATGTATTATCCATGTCCATCTGTGCATGAAGACAATTGTGCTATCATTCTGAGTTTAAGGAAGGTGTAAAAAAATGTCATACAAATCTGGCATTAGAGAAAGCTAATTCCTTTCAACTCAATAACAATAATTAAATATACAGAAGGTCAAATTCTATACCTACACTTTTGTCAGAGATACCAATCAATAAAAATCCTTAAAGCACATATCACGAGTGTAAATTATTTCTTGGATTATTACCAGGCTGTATTGAATTCAAATGTAAATACCATTTTGGTCTGGCAATTAAAAATACATCATAGTAGGTCAAGGAATATTATCTAATATTGTCTCAAACAAGTGGATGAAATAACTTTTAATAAGGAATATAATTATGTGTTACGGGTGTATAATCGTTAATATAGTTATACATATTCATTAATACTATCAAGGTAACGATTATTATATCTGCTGCTTTATCTAAAGCCTTATTTACCTTGATAAAGGTCTCAATAATCTACATATGCAACATTATTTGTTATTCTCACACAGTGCAAGTGAACCATATTACGTTTTTTTAAAGGGAAAGTAGTAAAAGCAAGCATTGTAAACAGAGGACATAGGTTATATTGTTTGGTTTCTTCCACACACTCTTAACTGCAAATATCTTAGATATGGAACACATGCTTTTAAATGGGTTAATCTTACTTCACATCTTGCAAGCTTATTTACCACTTATAAATGCAGATTCCTCTTGGAAGGCGGTTCTCATCTCAGCTGCAGAAGCATCTGAGGTTGCATATCCCAGGCTTTCAAAAACTCTTTCACTCTCCTGCCATGTCTTTTGAAAATTCCTCCTGAGCTCTTTAGGTGAATCAGAAATATCTAAAATATGGCCAGCGATGACATCTTCATAGGTCGGCGGGGCATGCTTGAAGTCAAAGCCAGATTTGCCAGCTTCTGAGTTATGTGATGAAGACATTGTCATCTTCGACCCAACTACTTGACTATCAAATGTATCCATCCCCAAGAAATGTTCACTTAGCGACTTCGTTTCAGAGCGTACACTGGGCTGCTCAACAGGAATGTTTTCTCTAGGACGATTACAATTAAAGCCTGTAAAATTAGCATTTTCTAAAGATGTTAATCCAAATTCCTCTTTACAAAACGTATGACTTTCTTGTTTTACGTTATGGTTTGCTTCTCCATTTACATAAACTCTTGTATTTGACGTTGCTTCAAAAACTGGGCTATCCTCAAATTCCCTGAACCATCTGTTTATTTCATTTTCATGGTCACTCATGAAATTTTCAGCCATTTGAGCAGTTTGGTTGGTGGCTTCATATCTCTGCATGTGCTCTGACGGGCGAGGCACTTCCACTTTGCGGATAATTTCGACTGACTCGAAACTTTCTGTCTCCGGCATTATGTGCTGGGTGGAATTTACTCCATCTTTGTGAACATAAGTCGCCCTTTTCTCTACTTTCCTAACTTCCTCTTGAGCTTCCATGGAATCTCTGAAGGAACCATTATCAACATGATTTACACTTATAGGTATTGTTATTGTAGGGGAAGAGACCCTACCACGAGTTTCTGTCTTAATTTGACGACGAAGTGTTGCGGGAGATGTGATGATCTCAGACCTCTTCTCTACAATTGGAACCCGGGTTACTGATGAACATGGGATGGCCCCTCTGGATAACTTCGCAGTGGTGTCTTTGAGTTTGCCAAGTTGTTCAGAGCGACTCCTGGGTGGAGAAGAGGAGGTATTTGCTATGTGAATTCTAGATGTTTGTGACACAGGTCTTCTTGGTGATGGTTCAGCAACGCTATCCCTTGTAGGGGACTGAGAAAGCTCATCCTTAGTAGAGGCTTCCGTTCGCCGAGCAGTAGACTCAATTGTTATGAAGGTTGGTGACGGTGACCGTGTTTTTAAAGAGGGAGGAGAAATCTTACGATCATCCAGTTTAATTTCCTGATGGGTTTTCACATGATGATGAGTAGTTGCTTCATGGTGGGTTGCTACTTCGTGGTGCTGTGTTTTTTCTACAGTGGTGTTTTCTTTCTGTTCATTGTTTTTATTATAGCTAACATTAACATTAGACACTTCAGATGATGTTTCATTAAGACCATTGGGTTTATTTCTCTGCTTTCCTGCCTTGGAGGACATCATGGCTGTTTGGATGATATTTTCACAGGACGCAAGCATATCCTCTGCTTGAGTTTTAATATGTGTGATTTCTTCCTTGATTTTTTCTATGTTATTCTCCACAGCAATGCGAACTCCATATTCTCTTTTTTCTTCACTTAATAGCCATACTGGAATAAGATTTAACAGTGTCTGAAATGTTTTAAGGCCATTTTTATTTGGCTCTGCTTCAAATTGTTTTACCCGAGACAAAATATGTTGTAATTCTTCACGTTTTCTCAAAAATTCCAATATATTTATAGTACATTTTCCATTATCCTTCTGGGATTCTTTCACAGAGGAAAATAAAGATTTGTTCTGTGTAATTTCCTGTATTGAATCATTAGTATTAGAAAAGACTTGTTTCTGTTGTATGCCCTCGACTCCAAGACATTTTTCTTCTTGAAGATTATTATATGGCTGGGGCAATTTTTTAGGTTCAACTTGACTTTCAGAAATCTGTATGTGTGTTTGCTGAAAATTCTTAGTTTGTGAATCAAGATGCGTATCAGTAACCTTTTGCTTGACTACCTTCTGTTCTGATTTATTTAAATGTTCTTGTTTTGTTTCAACTATTAGTCTCTCTTCTTCTGGTCCAGTGATTTGTGGGCCCTGAATTGTTCCTTCACTTACTGGAAGTTTTCCACTATCAGATTCTCTAAAATCTCTTTGCTTCTCATGAACTGTATTGAGCTTTATTTCATGGCTTTTCCTTGCAGGTTCTGTAGGCAATTTTATTGTTACTCTTTTTTCCTTCTTAGGCAATTGGTAATATTTTTCAGCCACAGATTGCTTATTACTATATTCAGTGCTTGCTTCAGTGTTCTTGGTTTCCTGGTACTGTTGTTTCTTAATGCTTTGAACATCAACTTCAGATTGCTTTTTATGGCTTTCATCACTGTGGGTTGTTTCATTTAATTTATAATCTTGAGTTGGAAACTTGATGGTTCTAACTTTAAAACTTGGGAAAACTGGTTTATTTTGGGGCACGTTCAACTGTTCCAGATACTCCTTCTGTTGTGTTAGTGGTACACTACGTTCTTGGTAACTCTGTTTAATTTCACAAGCTGATTTAGATTGTATCATGTCCCTTGAGCTCTGTAAAACTTCTTTTGTCATGGTGTCTTTGTCTTCTGAGGCCGCAAGAATGTGTTGGGGACTCTTGCCAGAAACTGTTACCGCTGGTGTTGTGGAAAGCTGGTTAGCTGAACATCTGCCTAGTAGTTGAGGATGACTTTGAGAGTTTGGGTTGTGTTGGGCCACAGTGACCCCTGAATCTATTCCAGGAAGGGGAACCTCCTCACTTGTTATTTTTAACAGCACTTTCTTTTCCAACTCTGATATGTTTTGATTTTGGCATTCTTTTTTAACTATGTTGTAACAAGAACTCTCGTATTTCTGTTTTTCAAGCTCTTCTCTTTGTTGTCTGTATTTTTCTTCAGCAATCATTAAAGGTGTCTTAAATTTTCTCATATAAGGTTTTGGACTTTGTTGTTCTGAACCTATAGGAAATGAATGAGATTTTACGAGAGGTGTTTTTCCTTGCTTTTCCTTGGGTGGTGAAGTTACTGGAACTGTCTGTGAGAGAGACATTGTAGAGTCTATAGATAATTGTTTTCTTTCCCCAAGACTTTTTCTAGACATATTCTTCTTTGTCTCTGTGTGTTCACTGCTAGTCACCATCATTACTCCATTTTGATCATTTGAGGTAGTAATTTTACATTCCAAATCCGTCAGGGAATTTTCCAATTCAACTTTTGGAGAACCATGATGCTTTTTATCTTCTATATGCTTGGGAAGTTTGGGTTTGGGTAATGTGGGAGGTGGCACACGTACTCCTGATTTTCCTTTAATGATTTTAGCCTGAGAATGAGTTTGCTGAGAGCTTGAGGCTTCCTCTAGGGAATGTTGTACAAATGCTCCACTGTGCTTTTCTTGAACAGAGGAGGAAAGGAGATGCGGTGAGTTGAGAGATGGAGTTGGAGGAGGGGGAGGTGGTGGAAACACTGATAGACATTCTCTTTCAGATTTCACATCTTCTGGTGGTGGAGGAAGAGGGAGGCCTGGGAAATTATCGAATTCAGCCTTTATCTTCTCTGCGGACAGTGAGAGAGGAAATGCATTTTTTTCAGGCAGCATCATTAAAGGAGGTGGAGGAGGAAGAGGAAATTCTATTTCAGATGATGCATTGGAAGGTGGAGGAGGAGGTGGAGACGGAGGTGGAAGAGAGCACTCACTTTCTTTTACATTGTTTTCAGGGTTCAAGTTGATTGGATTAAAGGACATTTCCATTGCCATTTTTAAGTCTGTAGAAGTATTTGTCTTCATTAGAAAGTCTTGGCTGTTCGGATGGACATCAGTCTTCTGCTTTGTGTCAGTTGCCTTAAGTTTATTGTGGCTTTTTTCGGAGACTTTCACTTCTATTATATTTGATATGTCTTGATCTGCAGGCAAAGTCTGCCACAGTGGTTGAGGGTTCACATTCTTTTTCTTTATATCTTTGTTAGAATATTGCATTTCCTGCTTTAACAAAGTTTGCTTCTGGAAGTCTCCCGAAACTTCATAATTTCCTCCAGCTGTCTTGTTGACTGGAGCCTGGGTTGGACTAGGCTTAGAGCTTTGTATATCTGTTGATATTTTATTATTTCGGGTACTTTTAAAACTGTTTACAGGGGAAGATTCAGTTTTTTGGTGGTCATTCCTCAGTTTGCAAGATCGAGTCTGTTGCTTTCCAATTGTTTTATCAATAGATTGGGTAGAGTTAAGGACAGCATCTTTCTGTTCTCTCACTGTCTCTAATTCCTTCGTGTTTAGATTTTCCTTCACTGACATGGTTGAGGTCAATTGTCTGTTCGTATGGTCATCTCTAAGATGCTGCTGTGTTGTGGTATCGATCCAGACACCCATTCTGTCCTCTGATTCCAACACATTTTTAATGCCTTTGTGGTGTGAATCAGATAATCTCCTAAGACTTTTCTCAAGAGCATCATTGTTTTGTTCACGATCTACAACAATCTTTACAGTACCTTTTGGGGCTTTTGAAATGTTAACCTCAGTTCTTTCTTCTATTAAATTCCCATGATAAGATTTGCCTGTAGTTTGGTTGAAAGTGTCTGTTCCCCCTTGCCGCCTGGCTGCTGGCTGAAATGGTCCTGGTCTCGGCTGAAGAACACTTTTTTTGTCCGTTTGGAGAGCCACCTGATGAATCTCTGTTTTCTGCTCTTGTGAGGAGTCTATCCTCGCAGCTTGCACATCATCTTTGATTACGGCTTTTCTATCTACACCTTTGAAAGCACTTTGTGCTTCTTTCAGATTCCTTAATGATGTTTCAAGGTCATCTCGGATAAGCTCCTTTTTCAGGATTTCTGTCCTTGTGTTTGTGGTCTTTTCAAGGCATTCAATAGCTTTTTCAAAATCACCAGGGATAACATTAGGCAGTTTAGATTCTTTCCATCGGTGGCTTGACTCCTTAAGTGACTTGAGTGTGGCCAGCATGTCACCTTTTATAACTTCTGTTTTAGACTCTGTTTTCTGATTTATGGCCTGGCTGAGGGAATTTAGAGTTGATTTCAAATCACCTTTTATAATTTCTTCTTTGGGTGTCTTACAAGATGTACTCTGAGGCTCTGCCATGAAAACCTTAACTTTATTATGCACATCTCCTGGGATGATGTCAGTTTCGTTAACAGTATGTTCAACCTGAGACCGCCTTTTCTTTAATAACAATTTTGTGCCTTCTACGTCACCGCCAATTATTTCTTCCTCACTTTCTTGTGTCCTAGCTCTTACTGTTTCATTTGACCCCATCTGGAGTTGTTTGAGATAATCCAAAGCTCCAGTTTCTATGCATGTTGTGAAAAACTGAACGTTTCCCCTCTCAGAGGCATCGATTTTAGCCTTTTCGGATATTTTATTGTTTGATATAGAAGATAGCAGACTATGAATGGTACGTTTCACATCACCCCCTATTACTTCTTCACGCTCAATTGTGTCACCAGCATTTTCATTAAGTAGACAATAGATGGTCATGCTAATATCTCCTCTTTCATCCTCCTGAATTAAAATGCCTTTCTTTACAGATCTTTCCTCAGAGAACAGGTTTTTAATCGCTTGTTTTACATCACCACTCACTATCTCTTCTTTTTCGGCATGAAATTCTGTTGATCTGTTTAATAACTGAGTTTTGGTCCAATTAACATTTCCTTTCTCTTCTTCACTAACCAAAATCTCTCTTTTTGTACAGTTTCTTTTGGAAAGTAGGTTCACCATTATATTTCTGAGATCAGCCCTGATAATTTCTTCTTTCTGGATTTCAGGAGATGTTTGATTCATTAGCTTATACTTTGCCATTCGAACATCCCCAACTTCATCAGCTTCAATGATGATTCCAGGAGCCTCTATAACTTTTTGGGAGTAGAGTTCTTCTAAGGTTTCTTTAATGCTCTTGCCAATAATTTCTACCTTTTCCACTGTATTTTCAGTAAATTCATGAAGGGGTGTAGTTTCAAAGAGCCAAGTAGTTGTCTTGACATCAGAAGGAGGAATTTCTTCCTTGGTGATTTTTGTGACGCTTTCATCTGCTTCCTTAATAGAATCCAAAGTCTGATTTTCAAAAAGCCACACTGCCTGCTTAACATCACCTTTCTGTATATCTTGCTGAGCAACTGTTTTGACATTTTCATATTCTGACCCCTCTCCTCTCAGCTCATCTATAGTGTGGGTTTCAAATAGCCAAGTAGATGTTTTAACATTGCCCTTTTGTGTTTCATTGACACTTACTGTTCTTATATAAGCATTCTTATCAACATTTTCAGACTCGAAAAACTGTTTACTTGTCTTTACATTCCCACCTAGAATATAGTCTACAGTGGGCACAACATCATGTGATTCTCCTGAAATCTGATCCAGTGGCTGCGTTTCAAATCTGTATCTGACAGAACTAACATTTCCCTTCTGAATATCTTCTTGCGTGACAGATTTAATAACATACACAGTTTCTGATTCATTAATTGAGTCTAATGGTTTTGTTTCAAAAAGCCACCTTGTCCCTCGTACATCTCCATGAATTACCTCTTCCTTTTTAACTGTTGTCACTTCATGGTAATACCCTTCTCTGTCTTGAATTGCATAGAGTGGCTGGGTTTCAAAGAGCATTCTGTAGCTTTTTACATCACCCTTTATTACTTCTTCAGTAATTTGTTCTTTGGTGCTGATATAGTCGGATTCTTCTTTAATCTCATCTAAAGAAAAAGTCTCGAAAATAAAGCACCCCTTTCTTACATCTCCACCTTGTATGTCTGTCACTGTTTTAACTAATTTATCACCTTCTTGGTCTTCTTTTATCATATCAATTGGATGGTTTTCAAAAAGCCACCTACAATTTAAAACATTGCCTTTCTGAATATCTTCAGTCTTTAGGGTTTTGATCTTTTTCAAAACTTCCTCTGAACTAGAACTTATGGAATCTAAGGACTGATTTTCAAATTTATGGCGCATGCTGGAGACATCCTCAGCTTGGACATCCATTTGCACAGCCTTGATTTCCTTTCCTTCTTCTCCTTGTATGCTGTCCAAATTTTCTGTCTCAAAAAGCAAACATGCTGTACGAACATCCCTACCTTGAATCTCCTCCTGTTTTACAGTTTGCAATTTGACTGTTGCTTCAGAGTCATCTTTTATGGTATCAAGTGGCTGAGTTTCAAAGAGCCAAGTACAGGCTTTGACATCTCCCTTATGAATTTCTTCACTGCCAGTCGTTAATGAGACTTTTTCATAAAGAGACTCCATTGGCTGGGTTTCAAAAAGCCATCTACAGGTTTTGACATCCCCTTTCACAATATCTGTAGCTTGCTCGGTTTCACTTTCTAATTCTTCCATATTACTAAAATATTTAATGGAATCAAGAGGTTGGGTTTCGAACAGCCATTTAGCAGATTTCACATTTCCAGTCTGTATTTCTTGAGCAGATATTCCTCTAATTATCTGAAATTTATGAATGCTTTCATCGAACTGGTCAATGGGCCTTGTTTCAAAAAGCCACCTACAGCTTTTTACGTCACCTCTTAGGATTTCTTCTTGTTGGACTGTCTTTACCTGATGATATTTTCCAAGGTGATCTTGGATGGCATACAGCGGTGTTGTTTCAAAGAGTGATTTATTTAACTCAACAGCACCTCTTGTGATTCCTTCCACCTCTATTTTATGTGATGCATCAAATTTAATTAAATTGTTTGATTCAAAGATATGTGTGTAATTCCTTACATCTCCTCTGTCAACTTCTTCCAGTTTCACTGTTCGTATGTACTCTTTTCTATCATCTCTAATCTCTTCTAGAGGTTGGGTTTCAAAAACCCATTTTTGGTGCCTAACATCACCTTTTTCTTCTTCAGAGGCAGTAATTTTTTGAAGTCTTCCTACATCAGGACTATCTTTTAAAGCTTCTATTGGAAGTGTTTCAAATAGACGCTTAGTAGTCTGTACATCACCCCCTATTATCTCTTCAGATCTTAGAGGACCTGCATCAGGAACTTCTTTCAGAATGTCTAACGGCTGTGTTTCAAACATCCAACACTTTCTGGAGACATCTGTACCTATTATTGTTTCCTTTTCAGTGATGAGATCTTCTGAATCTTCTTTGATTTTCTCCAAAGGTTGAGTTTCAAATAACCACTTTGCCCGACTCACCCCACCTTTGACATTTTCTTCCATGGATATTCCTCGGACAACTTTAATTTCTGGAATATCCTTGTTAATTGTGTCCAAGGGCTGTGTTTCAAACATCCAACGTGCTGTTCTCACATCTCCCTTTTCAACATCTTCTCTCTGAACAGTTTTAATTTCGAGCATTTGACCTAAACCATCTCTAATAACATATAATGGTTGAGTTTCAAAACATTTTATACTTCTCTTAACATCTCCCTTAATTTCTTTGAGCTCAGACCTTAGCTGCAGTAGGTGAACCTCATCCACTGAATGAAGCTGTCCAAGTTGATCCAGATGCTGAGTTTCAAACATGTATCTCACGGTCTTCACATCCCCCCCAGTTATGTCCTTTATGGCAGTTACCACTGATTCTTCTTGATTCTGATGCATTTGATTCATTGAGTCCAATGGTTTTGTTTCAAACATCCATCGGGCTGTGCGGACATCTCCTCTGGCTAGCTCAGGAATTTTCTCAGCATTTTCGTCAGTGCCAGAAGAATGATCCCCCAGTGTATCTATGGGTTGGGTTTCGAACATCCATGTGGTATATTTCACATCACCACCAGCAATGATTTCTTGATCAGCAATACCCTTGGAGATGTTATCTTCATCTGGAGAGTCATTGTTGATGGAATCTAATGGCTGATTCTCAAAGATCCATCTTGTGGATTGCACCTCCCCTTTCAGAATTTCATCCCACTCCAAGTGTTCTCTTTCTGAGTTCAGATCTTTTTGAGAACTGTCATTTGTATTTTCAAAAACATACCGGGCTCGTTGCACATCGGCTGAAACTGAGCTCCTTGGGTTTGCTTGACTGGAAACAATCTCAGAAACCTCACTGATATAATCTTTTTCTAAGTTTTTTCTTAACTCAGGATGGATGTGTTTGTATAAGCGGTTTAATTCATACAAATTTCTTTGCTTGGAATATAATTCTTTGGGGACTGGTGATATTCTAGGAGGGCTGGTGAATTCAGGGGACTGGGAAAATGCTGTCACATCTATTGGAGTTTGAAGTATATCTGGTGGAGGAGGAGGAAATTCTTCTGTTTTTCCCAAAGGAGTGGCATGAACTTGTGCCAGAGTTGAGCAAGTGGCACTGTGGTCACTACCTTTTGTGGTTGATGTTTCCTTCCTCTGGCTAGTTGAAGTGCAAGAAGTGGAAGAGGTACTCACAATAGACGATGGCTTTAAAATCTCTTCATATTCACTTTCAATCTTTAAGTGAGAGAAAATCAAATCTTATAAAGATGGGTGGAGTGGAAGAGACTTCCTAGGCATTACTCCTCACCTGTCTACCTGCTATGACATCTCCACTGGGAAAAACAGGTGATATATTCTATTTAGAGATCTAGTTAGGAGCAATATTCAGTGTTTGTTACTATCTTTCCTATAATTCACATGCATTTTAAAATTCAATGTATCATTCAATATATCAGCAATTCAGTATTTTAACATTTACACATAATCTTGATTCTTTTTCCTCCTTTACTTAATGTGCCTATGCTGAGTAATCGAGAGGGAAATATAAGTCTTAACGTACTTTTGAGGGTTGTTTTGTTTTTCTTGGAATTTTAAACAGGAATAAATAGTATCTGACATTTAAACTTGACTTTATTATTTTATCTAATGTTAGTTATTAAAATTTAGAGCATTCATAATTTTTTCTTCATAATTTTTTCTTGTGAGAAAAGTTCTAACTCTATCACTTTTGCCATATAGAAAAATAATCTTATGGAACAGAATAAGTACTGTTTCAGAATATTTTCTGTTGTTGAAAAACCACCTTGAACATTCAATAATTTGAAAATGCTACACATTTACATCTGGCTTTATGATTAATATGTTTTTGTGTAGAGAAATTGTCTTACCTTAATCTGCTTGGCTGGGATTGTCTCTTTATCAGAATAAAGGACCTTTTCCTGAGCAGACTTTTCAAATTGCTCTTTTAAAAACTTAGTTGAAACTTTTGGAATTTCTTCATCTTCAGGTGTATCTATGACTACAAACAGAAAAGAACAGCAAAAGAACACAAAAGGAAGATAGACTTTCATAAGCAAAACCAAAATAAAACTAAAATACAGATATAGCCAAGTAATGTTTCAGTCACAATTGGCTTAAATCTTCCCTTTTAGTTCTCCAGGACAGCAAAACTTCTCATTCCCCATTTATAGGCAAGACAAACTGTACCCATATTTGCCTGTAGCCTAGTCTCCTATCTGCAGGTTGGAGAACTGAACTTAAAAGTATTTAAATCTATTATTAAGAATGATATGATTTAGATAATGTTTCTGTTCTCAGGGAGCTTGATAAACATTAAATTCCATTATAGTTTCCTGAGGCAAAAAGCAGTTCAGAGGTGACTGGCTTATCACTTTCTAGGCTTTTAGGATGAATACATCATAGAGTTATGGGCAATGAACTATTTTAGAAGCTTAGTCCACATATCACCACAGGCAGAACCTAATTATATACAGAAATACTATCCTGTCCCCTTTGGGATCATGAGTCACAGTTACTAACTTTACTTAGTGAGAGGGACTGTGCTTTGGAAGTCTTCCACTCAAACACAGACATATGAATAAAAGAAAGGTATATTGGGGTCAAGTAATGAAACTCTTACCCGTTTCTTGAACATACTGATGTAACTGAGAAGCTTGGTTTATTTCCTTGGTGTGCTCTTCAAGATGAGAGGCCTGTATTTAAAGATAATTTTAAATAAATAATTGTTCTTAAGAAGTCTATTATTTCAGTACTGCACATATATTCTTTATTTCACAGTGACTTTCATCCAAGAGTTCAGTGCACACTGAAAGATGATAATTAAACCTCTATCGCTTATTTTAATGCATGTGCCCGTGCTATAACATACTATATATGAATTTATACTTAAAATGCACTCATATATTTAGGGTGTTTGTTTTATTTTTCAAAGAATGTGAACCCCAAAATGGGGAGACATTGGCATGTATTGATCTTAAATATATAAAGGACAATAAAAGCAATTCCTCACAACAAGGTCAGAATTTCTACATAGTTCTGAAAGCTATTTGGAAAGTGTTGTCTTTCTAGGTAGTTACCATTTCTGTTCCAAGAACATCCATTTTATGTGCTTTGGAAACTTCTTGTTCATTTCTTTCCATTTCCTGGCTGCTTCTTGAAATGTTGACCTGGCTGTTATGGGTTACCTCCTGAAAATGGATGAATGAATGAATGAACAATAATACCTTAAGAAAAGTCTGAAAAATTTAACTTTTTTTATTAGTGCAATTTCGATGACAGATACTTTTGAAAAAAAAATTAAGATTCCTTGCTCTATTAGTTTTTTTGGTTGCTGCAACAAATTGCCACAAACTTAGTGGCTTTAAACTACACAAATTTAATATCTACATTTCTGTAGGTCAGAGCCCTGAATGGGGCTCGTTGGGTATTGGCAGATTTCACAAAGGTGCTTTCCTTTCTGCAGCTCTAGGGGAGAATCCATTCCCTTGCCTTGCAGTTCTAGAAGCCACCCATTTTCCTTGGTTTATGGGCCCTCTCCCCTATCAGGCTGAAAGTTTCTCACACTATCATCTCTCTGAATCTCATTTCTTATCCCCTCTCCCATTTATAACCTTGTACTTACATTGGACCAATCTGGATAATCCAGAATTATCTCTATCAGCAGCCCTAATTTCATTTGCAATCTTAATTCTCCATCACCAGGTAATTTAACATATTCACAAATTCTGGGCATTAGGGCATAGATAACTTTGGGAGCCTTTATTCTAACTACTACCCTTAGTAAGCAACAAATGTTAATGATGACTCTTGTACCCAATATGAGAAATATGAACCTCAAAAAGAAAATGAAAATTCTTGATGAAAAAAAACATATTTGTTGTTTTAAGCCAAATTTTCATGTTACAGAAAAACATGTCAGTCTTCAAGTTGGCCAGCTAGCTTAATGACAAGTCCAGAGTTCAATGAAAGGATGTAACCATTAAATATAACCCATATAGACAGATTGTATTATGGTAGTGTGTATCCCTCTTCATACATAAAGATACTTTTGATTTTGGTTAAGTTAGCACAGGTGACTCAAGCTGAGTTGTAAGCTTGAAGTTCTTAATTTTGTTGATCCAGCCCTGCTGTTACTACAGAATGTGATCTGTCACAAGTATATGATTGATTGATAAGATGAAGCAACTGACATACTGCTAAAAATCTTTACATCAAAACATAAGGATATAGACAGATTACTTTCCAAGAACACATGTATTTGAAATTGTTGAAGTTGGGAGTTCACTTTTATCTTGATATCTACTAACAAATATGGTAACAAATATGGTTTTTAAAAATTTGTCTTAGTAGGGAATAGTCAAGTGAACAAAGGTGCATTATTACTATTACTTAAATAGGAACACTAAGGTTTTGTTTTATTTATTTTTTACATGAAGTTAAGTAGTTTTACACCATCAAATTCTAATCCTTTAAACCAAGAATAAGTTTAAAATTAATCCATGAGATTTTGACTTGTGATTTTTTTTCGGGGGGTGAGGGGGCGGGTCTAGTGAACTTGTAGTGTATGGCTTTTTTCCCCCAGGGTACTTGGTTTAAAGGGTTGACATTCTGATTAACCAACTGGCAGTCAGACACTTACTTAGAGATATATTGTATGATCTTATTTAGTACACTTTTCTAGGAAAGAAAATTAAGAAAAAAAGTTGATACCCTCCTAAAAGTTTTACAGAGAATTGAGGGCAGAACGTAGGTTCACACTTTAAATTGCAGATTATATTTCATTAGAAATGTTAATTAACTAGATGGGAGGAATCCTTTCACAATGTATATGTATGTCAAATCATCATAGTGTACACTTCAAATATCTTTAAAATTTTGTCAATTATAACCCAATAAAGCTGAAAAAAAAATGTAGATTATATCTCATTACATTGAAGACCAGAGTAATTTTTTCCTAAGCAGAATGGTTTTCTAGCTCAAGTTAATGATCCACACATATCAAATGACATTTAATAATGTGCTCAACACATAGTTAGTGCTAAGGAAAATTTTACTTAATGAATAAATGACCAAAATAGAAAATTTCCATTAATAAATTAATTTAATTCAACCTGCTATTGGCCAGAGAACATCCTAGAAACTGGGGATGGAACAATGAACAAAATACATACTTTACTTTCTAAAGAGGGAACATAGAAAATAAATAAAATAAACCATATTTTTTTGCTTTCAATTCAAATAATCAGAATTCTATGTAATAGAAGCTTTGCATAATCAAGTTTTACTTAAGGATATCAATAACATTAAACTGGAGGGAGCAATAACAATCATTGAAGACTGTAGATAAAAGAAATGCGCAGGCATGAATATCAACTCTCTGCATGACAACTGTTTACAAATATAACAAGGCTTTCCATCTCTAGGGATATGATGAGAATATTCCATGGCTTTCTTATGACACACTGAGAAATAGGAAGTACTAATTAAACAGACAGTGAAAGAGCAAAGGAGAGTGGACACCTGACCAGATTTTTACTGAAGGGTACCATGATCATTACTATCGAATCACATCTGTACCTAGGGGCCCATGGGACAAGCTGTGGACCAGAGACATGCTTATTTGGCCGATTGGGTGTTTTCAAAGCTTCGAATTGGTTAACACTTATAAAAATCAAGATTTCCACCTGCTTTTGAAAACTTTGAAGATCTGGCAGCACTGGGTTCACATTCCAAAACAGTGGTGGCTTGCTGAACAAATTAGTGGCCAACATTTTTATTTGGGACATGTACTTTTCAGGTATTCACCGTTCATATACCTCACCAATATTTAAGATCAAGTTGACATTTTTTAAAAACCTGCCTGGAACCCATAGAAATTTTAGTTTCTGATATTTGTTGCTAACAATTAGGCTGAAATAATACAGTTAGCGATATGAATCTGTGTTGAGAAAGACAAAAGTAAAATACTGGGACTAGAAAATCAGTCAATAAATTTTGGATACAATTTAAAAATTAGCATTTTCTGGGGCAAACGTTTTATACTCACTATGTATCTACATGAGTAAAAACAATCTGTGTCTATCATCTCTAAACATATTTTCTTGTAAGAGATGACACAACAAAAACAGTACAAAGGTATATAAATTTAGAGTTGTGAGAATCTACTTTAGCACTTATGTGCTATTACTAAATAGAACTGTAATTGCTGTTAGTTTCAACACATCAATTTTACTGCCCCCGTCTAGTTTAATTTATATAAAGTCTATTTTAAAATATTCCGAGGTTTTCTTTCCATCATTTACCATTTTATATTTTATGACTAATTTAGTTTGGATTTTAAATCTGACTTTTATTCTTCCCAATTGCTGATATCTATATAGTTATGTAAAAGGATGGACCATCACAATGCTCAGGAAGAAATTAAATTACACAAATAAAATGTAATAAAGAATTACGGCCAGAACACCATATATAAATTCACACAAAACAATTCATGAAATTGGCTCCCTAAAATTAAGTTCAAATGTATAGATAATGTTACAAGAGACAAAATGCCATTCTTTTCACAGGTGAATTAACCAGGAGTCAGAAATAAGGGATTAGTACTAATTGCCTCCTCCACTAGGTATGTCATATTCTTGGATAAGTCACTAAATCGCAGTTAAACTTAGTTCATTAATCTCATTCATCCATTTAAAGGAAATAAAAAGATGACATGTGCTCTAATTTTAGAATCTAAAGGAAAAAACATTGCACACTTGCAAAACAATATTATGGTGCTTGTATAGTTCATGCCAATCTGGCATCAGCTCATATGTTGGCCAAGTTTATTACAAAAATTTATCCCTGATATATACTTCTTCTAAGGAAATATTTATAGTACAGGAAAGAGTCGACATTCTGACTATCTGACAATCTATTGTTAATATCATTAAAGGAAAAAATATTGTACATTTCTACCAATAAAATCCAAACTCATTCTAGAATAATGAGTAAGGGAAGAAAAGAACAGATTTTCTTTTTTTTTAAATGATGACTCACTATTACTGTGACTCTTAGAAGTATAGCCAATAGAAAAAAAAATTTGATGAAAGACTGGCAGAATAGTAAATAACTGCCTCAGTAGAGTGGGAAAAAACAGTCCATGCTCAATGCTAGTATTTAAGCAATTTTACCCACCACTAATCTCATTTTAAATAAAACTAGAAAGAGTTATGATGTCTAATGTTATTTACATCTTTGTCAAACAGACATAAACAACACTGAAAACATGCCATTTGTTAGCAAAAAAAGTCAATGGATTCAAGGTTTGAAAGAATAATTAGTTCTTTCTTTTAAGCGATGAGCATAAAAATTTGTGGCTGATTTATTGCGTTTGTCTAAATTTGAATATATTCAGATTTAAACATGTTTTCTTTTGCTCTGAGTTTTCTCTATTTTGAAAAAAATTTACTTTAAAATTTACAGTATAAAATTTGATATTCCAAGGATTTGAGCTTTTGGTTAAGTGTTTTCCACAGTCGCTTACACACTTTTGAAGTCTTGGCTCAAAAATTATTTTCTCTTTGAAACCTTTCCCAACTTTTCTAGACAAAGTTACTTATTCCTGTTACTTTTTTTTTTTTTTTTTTTGTATTCCGGTACTGTTACTACACACCTCTATTATCTACCTATCACATTTCACAGTCATTATTTAACAATATGAAACTATCCTTTAACTGAACTCCTGCATCCTCAAATCCCAATATTTAGATTCTGATAGACAAAATATGAAGGAGTGAATGCATGATCAAGTAGTCATATTGTTTTTTTCCCCTCTAGGAATGTAAAAAAATTATGATTTTATAAAAATCTAGTTTAAAAATTGAGATTTAAAATGTTTTTTCACATAATTCCAGGATTTTCATTTTTGGTATTTTGGCTGATAATCATTAATCCTGGATAATTCATAATTAGTAGGTGGACATACTGTGTATAACAATAACATGTCAATCGCTTTACAAAATGTCCTCAGAAAGAAGCCTCTTGACAACATTCCAAGTATTTAGGACATCCATGAAAGAATATGGGCAGTGCTGTGATGCTGTAATGAGTAGTTGGCATCACCAGACACAGGAGAAACCTGTACTAATAAACCAAAATACACACAAGGCAACAAATATCTACACAATGGTAAAAAAAAACAACAACAAAAAAAAAAACCTTTCAAAATAGGAAAATATATTTTTAAATAGCTTTTTTAATAAATAGATCTTCATGGTGCTAATCAAACTATTGCATACATTTTTAAGAGAAGTGTTATTTATCATTTAATTCATTTCAATTTTTTCTTGACTCAAAACAATTATGCTTTGGTTATATTTAGCTATAAAGAACAAAACCTAGCATTTTAAAAATACTTGATTTAAAAGTAGAAATATTTGGCTTCAAAATAAGATTGGTTTCTGAATAAGCAGTGCCAGCTTTAACTCCTAGAATTCTGTCCTCTTCTTTCTGAAAAGTACTATTTATACAGTCATATCTCAAGTGTCCAAAAAATGCTGAAGATTCATAAAAATAACATATAAAAGATGCACTCTCAACTGGGCCATCAAACATATTAGTTATATACATAATATTTATTTGACAAACTTAAAAAGCAAGATATATAAAAACATTCAATTTGCAGTAAAAGACGCCTTCTAGAAACTTTATGTAGATATATGTTAAAAAATATATATATACACCCGCAATATTTCAATCTAACATAGATATAAAGCATCTTAAAATCAAAGAGGCACTGAGATAAAAATAAACATAGAAGTACAATAAAATCTCAAGGAACAGTGAAATTGCAAATACAAAGCTTGCCAAAAAAAATAAAAATATTCTAGAGAAAAAGAAAACAGAGGTAACATATTTTATGTTAATTAATGCAAACAAAAATAGGGAAACAGAATTATTATTATACCTCATTATTACCTCTCCCTCACCAATATTTTATATTGATTTATAAGCCCGGCCAATTCTATCTTTAATTGTCTCCTGAGTCAATGTCTTCTCTACTCTAGAACTTCTGACCCATTTATGTCTTCATATATTTAATCCAATATTTCAGTAGTCTCCTAAGATATATTCTTTTACCTAACCTAGCCTCCCTTTATGTCAATCCTATACAATCATAAAAATCTTTGTTAAATGTATATCTATTCATATTACTCCCTTGTGCAAGTTTTTTCAATGATTCTTGATTATCTTAGAATAAATTTAAAAATTTTACCATAACATATAATGTTCTCTATTATTTGGCCTTTGCCTACATCTCCAGCTCCATACCTCACTACATTCACAAATATGTCATGCTATTTAAAATTTCTCATTGTTTCTTTTGTCTATAATCTAATTTTACATATGTAAAAAATTATTTCAATTTTCAGCTGAAGCATTCTCTGTTTGCCTTCAGATGTCCTCTTTGACAATTTTTATCCAGAGGAAAGTTTATCACAACCTCCTTGTGTCCCAACAAATTTCATTTATATTTTCCATCATAGAATCTACCATAATGCAGTTGTGATTATTTGTTATTTGTTATATGTCTGTCTCTCTGATACAGTGAGTTCTTTGAGGGAAAAATATCATACTCATCATTGAATCTTTTATACTTGACATATGGTGGATGCTTCATGACCATCAGTTCAAAAAAAAAAAAAAAAAAAAAACACCCGAAATTCAAGGCCACAACCTCTGGAGTCAACCCTCCTCATTAGGATCATGTTCGTTTAATTCCTTTGGAAGTTACTTAGACATTCCATGTGTACATTTTTAGTACAAAATAGGAATAATCATACTATATCAGGAGGTTATTGTAAGGAGGAAGTAATTTACTATATGTGAAAATCTGGTTCATAAGGGCTACGTTAGTGTTTGCTATCTTCAGTTAACAAATATTCATTGCACACTTACTTTGTGTCAATGTATTCCAAGCAACTCAGGACACATAGTGCACAAGTTCTCCACCCCAACCCCCCCAAAAAAGAAGAAAAGAAAAAATAAAAAGATCGAATAAAAGTAGTTTGTCTGTGGCTACGTCAGTCAATTTTATCATGAATTTTTCATTATAGAATTAAGCCTAGAAACAAAAAAAGTAGCAGGTTCCAATATAAACATTTTTTTTTTTTCCAACTAGAGAAGTACTGAATTTGGGGTAGAGGGGTATTCAGAGAGATAAGCAAAAAGGTGCCTATGCATATTCCGACTCTTCCAAATCACTCTGGTCCCTAAGATATGGAAAGAGTCTACAGAGACATGATCAGAGTGTGGTTTTTTGATCACCTATCCAGTTCTTTTATTGTTCATCTCTCATGGACTGATACTTAGTGAACAGTTAATTCACAGGGATTTAATCTACTATTCCAATTTCAAGCATCGTTCTGACCAATTTAAACAGGAAAGGTAATTTGTTAAAGGGACATTTGTTGGCCAGGGTGTGGAGTGTAACTCATGAACAAAGACAGCTGTATGTTGGTTATTGGAAGGAAAGGGGCGGGGCAGGGGGAGGTTGTGAGGAGAGGATGAAGAGGGTAAAGAGGATCGAATATGTGATGATGAGAGGTGACTAGGCCTTAGGTGGTGAGCACACAATGAAATATACAGATGATATATTATAAAATTGTACCCCTGAAGCTTATATAACCACTGCTATCCCAATAAATTTAGTTAAAAATAACTAAAATAAATAGTGACAAGAAAGGAGGGCCATTATCTTCAAATAGCTAAATATGTTATAGACCTGCACAGTTCTGAAATGCCATCAAAGAATCCAAAAGTTAATAATTATGTGTAGTAATTTTTATTGAGTATTAATTCTTTCAAGGTCACTGGGTTTTTCATCATAATATAATTTTCACTACTGTATCAAGTAACCACATAGTTTGCTTTCTTTCTTTTAGAGTTCGTGACTCAGTGAAACATCTTTTTTTATCAATATCACATTAGGTATCAAGTAAAAAGATTCAACAAATAGAAATATCAATATCAGCAATTAAAGAGGGACTTTGCTGATATTTTTAGCGTAGTGGTACAAATGCTTATGATAGGCTTGTGAACTGAACCCTAGCCTAAAATGGACTTTAATCAAAGTCCCAAAAACTCCCCCCGAATATTTCTGAACACTATGCAATACAATGGATTGTAGCATTTGATTATTTTAATTTGTCTTCTGAAGAAAATAAATGAATTTCAAACGCCATAGCAGGATAATGTCATTAGAAGGCCTTAGTATTTATCCAAGGATAAAGAAGATGGATTGAGTGCTTGCCTCCTCCTTTTGTCATGAATCTAGTTGCTGGTATATATATATAATGTGTCCTGTGCTGAAGGAGTTGGAAATGAAGTAGCACCCACTGTTTCCTAAAGAGATGAACAATAACTTGCTCCTTACCATGCCTGCATAGGTTAATCAGGACAGAGAAGAATAAAGAACATGCACAAGAAAAGGCCATTAGAAAAAGATGTAATCTTATGTTCTGTGATGTCGAGATTTGCACAGAAGCTGGAAAAAACTGAAAAAATTTCCTGAATGATAGCTCTGTAATAGCATGGTCTAAAGATAGAATCTCTTAGTATCTCTTCTTTTTCTCAAGCCTTGTGTTTTTCTGTTTTTTTTTTTAACATGATAATTCATTTGTATTTATGCAAACTAATAAATAAGTAAACATACAAAAGAATGGACAAGTTCGACTTAATCTAATCATTTTCAAAGACCCATGAAGATGGGTTTATCTAGAAATGCCAGACCCGAAAGAAGCAGAAAGAGCTAATAATATCAAATGCTTATGGAAAACACCCATTTTCATAAAAGTAAGTATGTGGAAAAACATATTTTGAAGATTTTAGTAACTCCTACAAACATAATGATTCTGTGATGTTAATGATTTCTTTCATCATAATTTTCCTTGCTCCTCAAAAATTAGCAAAATCTAAGAACTTAAAATTCTACAGCTTGCCATTCTAACAATTTAAAAATAAATTTAGTTAGTATAACGTATTGTCAATAAACTTGAGAATTCTTTTAAGTACAATTATGCAAAGAGCACACTTATATTTTTAAATTAATATGAAACTTCTTATTGAAGAAGGGGCTATACAAATATATTTCTTCTATTCCAACTTTCTCTAAATGTCCACTCTCTCCCATAAAAGAACACAGACATTCCATTATGCTAAAAAATGTCTGTGTTTTACATCTTTATCAACACGAAATACTTTTTGAGATCATCTGTTCAAGCACTGAGAACATGAAACTCTGTGCTGTAATTTTGTGTTTTTTGAGGAAAGGATCCAAGTGATACTTTCTCAACAATTCTGGGCCCTGAGAAGGACAATGCCACTCCTTTTTTCCTAAATCAATCCCAATTCATTTTACTTTAAAGATGTGAAGGGTGTATCTGTAAGTGCCTTTGTCTTCTGCAATGAAATTGAAAGTGAGTTCTATAAGAAAAGGTTTCTAGAAACCGGAAACCCACAATACCATTAATACAAAAAGCTGTGCTTGTGGTATTCTAGTAACTAGGGTAAACATTGCTCCTTCAAATTCTATTTTGGAGAATGAGTAAGATGAATTGTAGAAAGAAAAGCACTGATTCAAAATTCTTTGAAAGCATTTGAATCTGTACTTGCTATTCAGTCTCACTCATGGGTATTTGTACTACTCACTAATGCCCTGACTGTCTGAGAAACAGTGACAGGGGACCCTTTGGACGGTCATATTTCTAAACCCCTCCATGTCACCAGACTAGTTTGTTTAGTTAACAGCAAAGTAGAGGAATACAGATTTAATGCACACAATGGGTAGACTACATTATTTCACCAAGAAGATACAATTTTTGCAAAAGACCCAAACATTTCGAGGATGTCTTCACAGTGAGAGAAGCTTCACATTATAATGTGTCCCTTTATAATGATGCACTGGGATGGCCTGCAGTGCTGCTGCAGGTGGGACAGGAGTGAATCCCTTTATGCATGAGCAGAACTCATACACTAACTGATTCTGCAGAAAGAAGCTGAAATTGGAAGTTGCAAGGGGACCACTACCAAGGCTTTATGGTCACATTTCAGCAGACAGTTAGCAATTACGATCAATTTCATTTGGGGACAGCAGAGGTTGAGAGTCACAGTGTGTGGCTCTAAAGTAATGTGATTGATGTCAGTAGATCAAAGAAAACAGCCTTATTGCATTTTATGAGCACATCTTGTATCCTAGGTAGAAGACCAGACATTGGTTCAGTTATGTAAAAAACCAAAGGACTATGTGCATGTTTACATTATTTAATAAGGTTTATCACTTTATAATTAAGTGCTGTGTCTTTCAGAAAATAGAATTATTTGTATAGAAGTATCAAAGGTGTAAACTCAAGAGACATTAGGTGTATAGATTATATAATTCTATGCAATCAAAGTTTTTTTAATTCATGTCTGCAATAATCTATAATTTAAATGTCGATTTTAATTAATTATGAGTATCAGTATGGATTAACCTAAAAATACTTTATTTTTTCAGTTTATTTTTATTCTAATTGGTTTATTTTTAATATTTTGCTGTATTTATTTATATCATTCTATTATTTAGTTTATTTTTAATATTGAAATATAACTTTGTATATATGCAAAAACACGAGTTAAATATTTTCTGCCATTAACATGAGAGTTGACTGGGTTTGGGGTACTAGTAAATTAGTTGTTTGGATGATTGACATTTATTATATTCACCATGATTTGTTTAATCTCTAGCTTCCTCTATTCTCTGCAGCCCCTTGTGCTATTTTTTGACTGTAATAGGCATCTCAAGAGAAATATTGATACAAACAGAGGGTTTTCCTATCAGAGTGAAGAAAAATAGAGTGGGCAACTGAGAAGTCTCAGATAAGAAATTAAAAGGGAGGTGGTCATCTCTGGGACAGCAAATCTTAGCTCAGATTTGCTCTGTCATGTTCATTGTTAAAATTAGAATCACCTGGAGAGCTGATCCCTGATCATATGACAGAACAATTAAATCAGAATTACTTGGGCTGCCTGTGGAATTTTTGTGTACTGCCAGAGTTGAGGGCTACTTCACTAAGGGCTCAGTGAATGACTTAGGTGATCAGAGCTCCCACTGAGATTCCATGTCCCAGCCTAACCGGGAGAGTGATTTGATTCTGAATCCTTATCCAGTCAAAGAGGTAGGAGGCGATATATCAGGGACTCTGAAAAGGTGTCCTGCTTCAGGTCTGGAGAGATGTAGAAAACGTCAGAGGACTCATTGAAACCCACTACTACTACATTCCTGTACCCCAATCCTGGGATGGAGGCACATAATAGGGGTTTTTAAGGGGTGTAGGGGTACATTTCTAGACAGCAGGCTCATGCAAACCTTAATGGAAACAGAAGAATTAGTAGTTTGTTGGGGCTTGTAGAGAAAGTCTCTCTTCTTTCATCCCGAGAAAGACAAGTTGTTTAGTTTGTGTTTTTGCCTTTGCTTTACCTCATTCCAGTGCAAGCAGTACTAAATGCAGGAATTTTTCGCAAAATATAATTCTTTATTATTTGATTTCTGTAGAAAAAAAGCATGGGATTCCATTATGATCTACCTACCGAGCTATGGGAAGGTAGACAGGGGTAGGAAGAGAAGAGACACAGTTGGAGATAGAGCAGTAGGAAGGAAGTCACCAGCTGCAAAGTGGCAAGGCAGCAGCGGCCAGGACACAGGTGTGAAAAGCAGTAATTAAATGGGTAATCATGAGCATAACAGAGCGTTTTGAATGCAAGAGTAGATGGGAAAAAATTCAGTTCATGAAATATGCATCTACAAACCCACAATTGGATCAGAGTTTGCATTACCACTTCTTGCTGAGTTGAAAGGAAAATTGAGTTATGAGTGTAGAGCAAACCTGGCCTACTAGATGGCAAAGTCAGGAACTGGGATGTTTTGTTTAATAGATAATACCAATCAAATGAATTCTGCATAAACAGTTTGTATAGGTCTGGCCTCAAGTAGATTATAGACTTTAACTGGTTGAGGCCATTGTTTTGTTATTTAATTTATTTAGCAAACAGTTGGTTTCCTGATTTGGAGCATTTAAAAGTTAATCTTATATTGTGATCTGTCCATCACCAAAGTCTACTTAGGGTTGGGCACTGAGAAACAGTTGCAGAAAATAAACAACTTAATGGTTCTGGATTCGGAAGGGAAAAGAGGTGAAAGATTTGTTAGGGTTTTAATTTTTGATAGAGTATGACTGTTAAGTCTAGTCTACGTATTAGCCATACTTGGGAGCTTTTTGAGGACAAGGCTTTTGTCATATCTGGTTTGTATTTCCCTCAAGATCAAGGTCCCACGCACTGGTGTCCTGTTGTGATCAACTGGCCTGTGTAATATTTAAGTGTATCTATCCCCCTATCTGGAGAAAGGTCAGGGTGACTCCTTGGACTGTGTCAAAGGAAAATAAACAGTTCTCTGGCAAATAGGGGGCCTTATTTATTAGTATTTGTACATATTAACATTGTATGTTAAAAAAACACATTCACTATATTTTATTAAGACAATCGTAGAAATATATTTATCTTCATTGTTTCAACTGCACAAACCAGAAAATGTCATGAGGTAATTTCAATTCCTCACATATATTTTTCTTTCCCTTCTATATATACATCAGCTAAAATATGCTGAGAAACCACAACACTTGCAGAAACTGAAAAAAAAATCAATATTCCCTCAATTCTTCCTCTTTTCCTCATTTATTCAAGCAGCGTAGCCTTTTCTCTCCTGCCCGATTCAATTCATATATTAATTATATTATTTTGCTCTCAGTACATCTTGTCACAATACTGTGAATAGAGCAGTCTCTGAAAGCAAATGCTGTGTTATTCATTTGCTCCCACTTAAAAACAAACTTTGATTTATAATGGCATCCCAGAGCTATAGCATACCTGCACAAAATATATTTACACCTATTTTCCTTCTCCTTCCAAGATGGTCTCCTCATCTTGTCATTTGCTAGAGTTGGGGTTAAGCACTTTTCCTCAAAAGAAGACCTGCTATTACAATTTTTAAAATATGCACTAAAGTTACTGATTACTCCAGAGCAGGATATGGCCAAAGAGTACACAAGCATGTTAATTTTAAATTAATCTTAAATTACCTAATGAGCTCCTAGGGAATAGATTCTGTCTCCTAAGGCCAAAGAAATGAAAACTAAGGTGTGAGGTGCAGGACGATGTCATCCTTTTTTGTCTTTTTACATGTTCATAGAATGTTTATGAATCATATTCTACTTTGAGAGTAATTGCCACTTGATTATGGTCTCTCAGATATAGTGGCAATACTACTGATGAGAATAGCTACTGTTTATTGAACAATTCATATATGCCAGGTAAGAGTTTTACATGGACCATCCTATATTGTTCTTAAAACACATCTGTTACTTCAATCTCATTTTGCAGAAGAGATTAGGTGGCTACCTCAGAAGATTCTAACCTGAGATGTCTGACCCTGGAGCAGGAAGGTCTAACCATTTTTCTAAACTGCTTCATTTTGAGTGAGGTTACTTTAAGTTGTAATAGTCATTTGAAATTAGTGCACACAATTAAAAGACAAAACAAGACATGCTTTTGGTCATAATCTTATGTGTCAATAGAAATCTAGGTTAGGTTGGGGCTTTTAATAGCAGTTTGTTACCTTGAAAAATTATGAGTTTGCAGAAAGCTGGAGGTAGTTTTAAATCTCCTTTATGAGAAATGCTTTGCAATGTGGACATTTAGCTGATAAAAATATGTTTAGTTTGCAAGAAAATAATTATGGGTCACCTTTAAAAAGTCTAAAACACACAGATGTCAGATTATATCTGTCAGAATCTGTCAAAAATGATTTTTATCAGCCTAAAATTGTCTAGGGATTGTTCCAAATCCAAAGAATGTTAAAGAGTGCTAATGTTGACATTAGGATTTTTACAACAGCAGATGTATGTGGAAAGATACATACTGTCTTGCGGCCCCTCCCCTCCCAGTTCATATCAGATTTGGCAGCAGGAGGGAAGGTCGAGAACACGTCAGACTTTTGACATAGATTCAGTGCAACCATTTTCACATGAAAGCGATGACCTAAGCTCTGTATTACACTAGTTACTTCCAAAAACCTTTGGGCTCCCTGTGCTTTCCTTACTTAGGGGGGGGGGGGGGAAGCAACTCCAGAAAAAAGGCTTTGTCTTCACAATTAATAAGCAAAGAGCTACTCAGTACTTCATAAATATGAGAGAAGGAAATTGAAGAAGAAATTCCCATGAACATCAGCACCCCTATGTTCACTGCAGCATTATTTATAATAGCCAAGATATGGAAGCAGCCTAAGTGCCCATCGATAGACAATTGGATAAAAAAGAAGTGGTATGTATATGCAGTGAAATATTACCTGGCCATAAAAAAGAATGAAATCTTACCATTTACAACAACATAGAAGGACTTAGAGGGTATTATGCTGAGTGCAATAAGTCAGAGAAAGACAAATACTGTATGATCTCGTTTATATGTGGAATCTTAAAAACAAAATAAATGAACAAAGATAACGGAAACAGATTCATAGATACAAACAACAAATCAACAAACTGGTGATTGCCAGATGGGAAGAGTATTGGAGGGCTGGGTTAAAAAGGTGAAGAGATTAAGAAGTTCAAATTGGTAATTATAAAATAGTTATGGGGATGTGATATACGGCATAGGGAATATAGTCAATAATATTGTAATAACTATGCATAATGTCAGGTGGGGATTAGACTAATCAGGAGATTCACTTCATATATTATATACGTCTAACCACTCTGCTGTACACATGACACTAATATAATATTGAATGTCAATTCTAATGAAAAAATAAAGATTAAAATAAAAAAAGAAATTCACAAGAAAAGATGAAAACCAAACCTAGGTGTAGGCTATGGCACAAAGAATGAAGATCTCAGACTGCTAATGGGTCCAAGGTTTATTGTGAGGGGAAATGGAAATGTTCTAAAACTACTGTGGTGACACTATACAACTTTGTGAATATACAAAGTCATTGGATTGTACACCGAAAATGGGCGAATTTTAGAGTATGCAAATTATATCTCAATAAAGCTGTTAAAAAAATGAAAAAGAAGGAAAAAAAGAACACCTAAAAAAAAAAAAACAACAACAACAGAAACCATTAAATGGGCAAGTGAAAATGAATTCACAAAAGAGACAGTGGCAGTTGCACATCAATAACATATTCTAATATCTTCTCTGGCATATTTCAAGACACCCTTGTAAGGATGAGGGATAGATTATTCAGAATGGTCTTTCCAAATGGAGCCTGTTGTAGTGAGCAGACTGAAAACATCCCTCTTAAGTGGTCCTTTCCTTTTTAACATTAAGGACCTACTGATTTTCACTAACATGGAATGCTGAGAACTCAATCTTAAAGCAAAGTCAGAAACAAAAGTGACGCGATATTTCTAACCTAAATATCAACAGGACACAAACTGAGCGGCTTGTAATCCTTTAAGCAGGGTTGGCTTTTGTCCACAGCTACTGGAATCAGTAATGACTGTTTTGAAAAGCAGAATCTAAATGAGTGATGTCAAAAATGGTTAGTACTAACTACCAGAACCACCTAATAAATTTTCCCCAACACATTCTTTTAAGAAGCTGACCCCTCTCCCTGTGCCTCTCACATCCAGGGACCCCTACTGTCCAAAGAGGCCTTTTCTAATTTACATAAAGATATTCCACAGGCTAGCGGCGATACTGCTAAATGTTAAACTCGCAGAGCCATAAAAGCAAGACAAGTCTAGAATACATAAATAGAATATTATCCCAAGTTTAAAAGGTCTGGCATAAATTAATTTTTCTATATCGTGTACCACAATTTATTTTTATTTCAGAACTCCTTTTTCAATAGGCATTAAATAGTCTGACCAATCAGCAAACAGAAGGGATCTTTAACCTCACAGATACTTTAATTTTCAAAACTTGTTTAGCCTACTGTTGATCTCCCAGAAAAGTGTTACCAAATTGTCAGCTAATTACCCTGAAACATCTGACTTCAGTACGTTAGGAAGGAAAGAGGCAGATTGGACTTATTATTACACCTTATAAAATTATTACTAATTGTGACATAAAATATGTTAGAAATCCAAAACAAATGTCCTTTCCCTTCACTCTAATTAAACCTGATTTCCAAATTAATTTTATATGTTAACAAAATAAATATGTATTTTTGGCCAGGGGCAGAGTTAGCAGAGAGATGAATCTCAAGCACTTCCAACAAGCAAGAGATTGAAAACACTCAGAGTTGACAATAGCTTAGGTAAGACAAAATTATCTGTTTCTACCAGTAAATGTCTCATCCTCAAATCCTGCTGATAAAAGAAGCAATTTTTAGAATAACTTTCAATAGCTTTATAAGTTTAATTTAATATTTAAGACATGATTTTTCTACATTTTCTACTGTAATACCAAATTGCATATGATTTTTAAATTTGCAATGAACATTATAAATGAATATTATTAATTTTCTAAGGTGCAGATGACTTTTTTTCTTTCACTTCCCCTTTCAGGCTTCAGCATAGAGTTGAATGAATAGTATTTGTTAGTTTATCTTGTATATGTTTTCTTCATATTTTATTTATATTGCATTGCATTATGAATTAGGTTTAGTAATTCTTCATGGAATTACTGGGTATCATTAGCACATCTGGAGGTAGATAATGAAACTGAAGGGTCACTAGAGTCATGCAGATATTGACTTCTAGTGTATGGTTGGTTTTTTATTACTCCCACACACATTATTATTTTGTATTAACAGAGTGGCAACTACATCTTATTATGGAGATTATGTGTGTGTGTGTGTGTGTGTGTGTGTGTGTGTGTGGTGACATTACACAACTGTGTAAATATACTAAAGTCATTAAATTGTACACTTAAAATGTGTAAATTTTAGGGTATGCAAATTCTTTCTCTCTCTCTCTCTCTCCCCCTATATATATGTGTGTGTGTGTGCATGTGTGTGTGTGTGTGTATGTATAGTTTGCTTGGTTAGTTTTGTTTTTACCCAGAATCCTTTTATTCTTTGTTGATAACTATATGCTGAGAATTTCCACTTAGGTCAACAGGTACAATGGCCTCAGCCAATCAGCATCCTCTTCTGGCTATGCAGCGCTCGGGGAGCATATGTGTTCCATTTAGAGCAATTAGATGTGGTAAGGCCTATTCCTGGCACTTCCAGGAAAAAGGTTCTTGCTCTTTCTCTGCATTTTTTATGACTATCTGGGGGAAACCTGGGTGACAGTGGGGGTAGTTCAGAGAAAGCGAGGCTGAGAAGTTAAAAATAAGAAATACGATCCAAGTGATACTTAATTTTTTAAAACAAACACTTGTGTATTACTTACAATGGACCAACCATGTTATTAAGCACTTTACAAGCAGAACTAATTTAATCTTTTTAACAAACTTATGAAATGGGTACTATTATAACCTTGACTTTATAATTGAGGAAACTGAGGCACAGACAAGTTAAGGAACTTGGCTAATGTCACATAGCTAATAAGTGAAGGAGCAGGGACTTAGATCCAAGTGATCTGGCTCATAGTGTCTAGCACTATGCTAGACACATACTTTGAGCCTTTATGTCAATGGTAAGATAATACGTACTTAAAAATGGGTTGAAAGGAAAGAAGGAAAGGAGGGAGGGAGGGAGGGAGGGAGGGAGGGAGGGAGGGAAGAAGGAAGGAAGGAAGGAAGGAAGGAAGGAAGGAAGGAAGGAAGGAAGGAAGGAAAGAAGGAAGGAAGGAAGGAAAGAAGAAAAGAAGTAGGAAGCCTAGGGATTTCTAAAAAAAACAAAACAAAATAAAACAAACAAAAAAAAAGTACAAAATTTCAGACCTCTCCCAGTACAAAATTTCAGACATCTTCTTTACTTTTATCCTCATGGAAAACATGGACGAAAGTGCAGCTGTTTATAGTGCAATTACTTTTTTTCAAAGAGCCAAGTTCAGTCTAATGAGTTTTATTACTTAGATTCTCACATTCAAAAATCATTATATCTCATGGCAATATTTGGTGATATATGATAATAGAAGAAAGAAATGGGGAAAGACGTCTTTTATGTAAGATAACTTTTAAAGTTGCATTATATGGCTTTATATAACATCTGGGTTCTACTACTCAATTTATAATGATATTTAAAGAAAACTGAAAACTCAACACAATAAATAGCTGAATAATGCTTCAAATTTAATCTATGCCAACAACCAGGAATAGTTTACCATGAATTATCATTTAGAAGCACAGGCTCAATATAATCACTGTTGTCAACATTTTTTTTTACCTGTTGAGTAACCGATGCTATTTAATTTTTATTTATATTTCAAAATTACATCCGGAGAGGAAGAATATTCCAGCATGGTTCCCAAGAAATGTGGCAAAATACTCTAAGTAAATCAATAAATTGATATGCTTTAAAAATGGCTTTCTAAAACATTTAAAATGTACCATTTTTGTTAATGAGTAATGAAAATAAATATACTACTAAAGAGGCAATTCCAACATTGGCACTGAAATGAAAGCATTTTGACTATACATGATTTATCCATTAACAATAGTAGTATTACCTGCTCAGATCTGTTCTGGTGCTGGTATTGGTACTGAGAAAAGGTATTACAGGAAGAAGCAATTTTGTCCTTTTCAAATTGTTTCTTCACTCTGGCCAAACCACCAGGCACTGTGCACATTTCTGATTCCTCCATAATCTAGGTTGATTTAAGAAAAAGGAATATTCAGGATAGTATTCTTATGCTATTTTTTTAATAGTTGACAATTCAATTATTGATGGGTGATACATTAAATAGACAATATACACAATTATTTCAGTAGACTCTTACAGAAAACTTAGTAAAGATAATCTCTCCATGTTGTTTTCTCATTTATCAGTTTTTGACAGAAGTTAGAAGAATCTTCAAAATATTAATTCTCTTTATCTCAGATTTTGATGTCTAGAGATTAGACCTATTAGAATGTATTTCTCTAATAACACACAGACTGTAAAAATTAAAATAATGGATTCAATTGTAACCCACAATAAAGTTTTTATTAAAGTCCAAAATGTCTATCTAGGCAACACATTAAGAATATTAAAAACATTTGATTCATTCCAAAAATATATTTAAATCATCAAGGATGAACAAAATAGACTCAGAGTATCTCTTATGCAAAAATATTAATATCAGCAATAACAACTACTTAATACATAGTGCACAGTGAGTTGCTATGTACTTATATATATTTTGTCATTTGATGCTTCTTTATATTTTATGAGATGTGGACACTTATTATTCTGATTTTAAAATGAGGCAATTGAGGTTTGTAAAAGTAAGGTAGCTTGTTAAGTTCTCACAGCTAGGATGTGCATGTTGGAGCTAGAATTTGAACTCCTATCTGTCTGTCTTAATCATAGCTATCTGTCATAATCATTAGCCTTAAAGAACAGGTAGAAAAACAGCAGCTATGCTACTCCAGGACTCAGCTCTTAGCACTGGTGTGTGAGAATTGGTGGGAGATGGGGAGAGGAGTTAAGAATAGAAGGATTCTACTCTATCGTTTGCATTTTACAGATGACAAAGTCTATTTTAATAGGCATCATTTGGAGCAACTTGAAAAACACTGAGGAGTCTTGTGAGATCTTATGAACCCAGTGGGAAGTGCTATAAACTCAAGGGTTTGGGTTTTGATAACTCAGGCATACTCCCCAGTTCAGCAGGCACTCAGGCCCAGATGGGAAAGCAAACAGGCCTCATGTTAACCTGCCCTCCTACAGGTCTGCTGAAAACTGGGAGGAGGGAGACTCAGTAACACTTCAAACGACAGGAGGTATTCTGAGGTCTGTTCCAGTCCTGACATAACCTTGGAAGCCTTGAGACATGAAAGTAAGTGGATGCCCTGAATGCCCCTGAGCTGGGGTTTCCATACCATGGACTGTGGACTCTTGGAGTCCTGAAATCTTTACACCAATTTGTATTCTTTCAAACAGATACTAGAAGTACAATTACTGTCTTGGGGTTTCCCACACTCCAAAATATTAGAGATTTAATTAATACTTAAGATTAGCTGAATTACTAGTAAACACCCAAGTGGTTGTATTTATCAATTTCCTAAACTTTCCCAATTACATGAACCGTTAAATAATTAAGAATATGCACATTGGTTCTATGGAAAGAAGGGATAAGATCGTATACTTATATGTAATAGATATATATAGTCTATCAGATTCTGCAATAAACTCCAAATGTAAGTCCTGGTCAATTATTGCCATCTGATACATGTTAAAGTCATGAGAAAGTATGGCATCTCTTTTGAAACTTCAGATAATGAAGTGGAGGGGTGAATTAAGGCTACAGTATTTTTTTACCCCTCTTTCATTTAATTTACATAAGTAGCCTTCCTTGATCGATCATATACAGAAAATATACAAATCTTAAATTATAGAAATTAAGGGAATTATTGTTAAGAAGAACCTAATTCTTTCCAACAACTATAAACAATATCCAAATCATGTGGAAATTAATCCAGTAAACCTCAGTAATTATGCTGATGAATGGATACTTTCATAGTGTGTTCATTTTCTCAAAAATATCAGTTCCTACACTGAACAAGTTGGTTCTCAGCTACCAAATAGTTTTTTAAAAAATAGATATACCCATTCCTTTCCTTTAGCATTGTGCTTTGGAATCAGAATAAGCTACACACCAAAATGCATACGGTTGGTTGTTTTACTAGTACTACCTACCACTATTCCTAACATCCCTGGTGCTGCTGTTACACTACAGCTGCTACTTGCCCACAAAAGTGAGACAAGTCCTTTAAGCCAGGGGTCCCCAAACCCCTGGCCACAGACCGGTATCAGTCCATGGCCTATTAGGAGCCAGACCACACCACAGGAGGTGAGTGGCAGGTGAGCAAGTGAAGCATCATCTCTATTTGCAGCTTCTCCTCAGCGCTAGCATCACCACCTCAGCTCCACCTCAGATCATCAGGCATTCAATTATCATAGGAGCACCAGTCCCTGGTGCCAAAAGGGTTGGGGACCGCTGCTTTCAGCTGTCGTTTAGTGGTGGTGATAAGGGTTTCTTGTTCACCTCAGCTTGTAAATGAAGGTTTACATATGTGAGTTGGCAGGAGCAGTCGGCAGCCATGAGCTGGCTTAGATGGAAATCACTCCCATGACTTTGCTTTGATTAGTACCATGTACTAAACATCGTAACTAATTATGTTCTTATAAACGACCACGTAACTTAGATTGCTTTGTATCAAACCTTTTCATGTTTATCCTTTTTCTAGCTTTCCTATCCTTGGACTCAGAAATAAGATTTAGAATCTAATGAGTATACAGTAATAAAGTTATATTATTAACTTAAATATCTAACATAGGATTTATCTGATATTAAGTTATTTTAATAATTTAATTTAAATACCTAATAATTAAACCTAGGTAAACATATTACATAATTATTAATTTCCTTCACAAAGAACTGTCTTGAAGTTCTAGGGCAGAATAGAAATAACATAATTTGGGGAGTTAGGCAGTGATTCTAATCCCAGTTCTGATATTTAAAACCTTGGACTAGAACCTCACTTTTCTTCCTTATAAACCGGGAATAACAATATATTTCTCACAGATTTCTGTGAGTATCGAAAAAGAGAAAGAAAATAAAGTTGAACAGCACAGAATCTGGCATTTAAATTTGTTTCTTAAAAATTTTACTTCTCCCTTTTCTTCTAGGGGGATTCTGCAGTCTGTTGCCTTTTCATGAACATGGCTTTCATTTAGGTTCAACAGGATGCCATCTGGCGGAGTCTAGGACAACAAGAAACTGATCATTGTCAGCTATCTCAATGTGACTGAACTATAATGGATTCAGTTTGGGCCCGAATCAGTGACTTCCAGATTTTGCACATAAAATATTGGGTTTATTTGCGTAGACAGAAATTTTTTTTTTTCTCAAAATATTCACTTAGAGCCAAGCCAAATACCAGGGCATCTGTTGGGCCAAAGATGCTTTCTTGTATGAGAGGAGGCAGTTGAATACAGTTAAAAGAGGCTAGGAATTTAGCATGGCATTGTCACTAATTACATGATCTCCATAAATCACTTTCCCTCAGTTTTTATATAGGCAGGAAAGATGATTATTAAGTTTCTACATGTAAATTATCTCCAGAAAATTACATTAAAATTTTTTGTATTAGATAATGATAATTTAGTTTCCTTATGTGCCCAATTTATTCTCTTCTAGTGCATTTATACATAAAAATCATGCCCTATACAAACTTTTGTTTTTATGGTATATTCTTTTAGTGCCTGGAAAGATAGATGTCTTACTTAATAAAAGATAGTTTGTTAAATAACCATTCTTTAAGTATTTTTAAAATTAGCTTGCTTCCCCAAGATTAATCACTAATTAGAACACTAATTTGTAGTAAAGTTCTTTAATGATCCAGCAGGGGGTGCTATCTAAGAAGACTGGCAGGAGATGCTGGGGTGATACTATTAGTTTTTGAAGTATTCTACCTACTTATGTCATTTTCGTACATTCATTCAAAATCTATGCTGCTTCTAAAACATATTTTAAAGACTATGTAAAAACTTGAATGTCATCTAGAATTGCAATATTGTTAATGAGTTTGGCACAGTTGGCCTTGTCTCTAATTTGTAAAAAAGAATGTTAAGAGTAGCTATTTTAGAATACACCCATTTTGGCTCTTTGGCTATTTCTCTCTCTCTCTCTCTCTCTCTCTCTCTCTCTCTCTCTCTCTCTCTCTCTCTCTCTTTCTCTCACTCACTCTCTCTCTGTCTCTCTTTCTCTTTCTCTCTCTCTCTCTCTCTCTTTCTCTCTCTCTCTCTCTGTTAAATGAACAACTTTGCTAATTTGGAGATTATAATTATAAAATAGTATACTTATATTCCATTAAGCTATAAAGCTGCTACTAATAAAATGACTCATCAAGTCCTGTGGATTGAAGGCTGCAAAATATGGAATCCAACAAATTCTTTGAATATGACTTTATTATTCATTAACTCTAAAAACTGGTGGTCTTACTGAATCCTACTGTTTCCTATAATCATAATTGGTTTAGCAGAGTGCCTACATTGCTAATCTCCTTCATTTCTATGTTGATTAAGATATTGCTAATGGATTTAGTACCTACAGAGAAAGGAGAAAAGCAAAAGAAATTACACTGCCAGTGAATTTAAATGAACTATACATGAGACCAAGGAGAGAGGCATGCAAGCCCACATTATTAAAATTTGAAATTAATCCCCAACCTTCCTGAGGAGAATAGCTATAGGTTAAATGATAATGATGGCAATAATAACACATTTATACAGTGCTTTATGGCTTACACATAAATTATCTCTTTAACTCCACACTAAGATAGTCTGCTGTAGATGGCTATTTCCATTTTTCAGTCAAGAAAACTGAAGCTCTGAGAAGAGTGAAGATACTAGACCAAATTCACACGGTTTATAAGAAGCAGAGCTGAAGCTTAAATTCAGATCATCTAAATTTGATTCACAATATTTCTGTGCTTTTTCCACTGTATTCCATTGTCCAGTAGTCTTCTTATATTACAACATAAGGAGGGTATGTAAAGAGCAGACAACAAGCATATTGTCTAACACAAAACCACCAGGAGCAGCTTACATTGGCAGAGAAGCTGCGGCAGTCACCCTTGGAAACAGCTGCTTGGTACCTCTCCATCCGTTCTTTCAAGGACAGCACCTCCTGGAGGTCTGACACACACTCAGTCAGTGAAGCACTGTCTTCTGCAAATCCACTCGCAGTTTTGTTAGGGCCAACAGTCACTGAAAAGAAACGTAGCATATGCTCAGATATGTGTCAGGCTTTGCATAGAAAAAAGCATCACCTTATGAAGGCATTTAAAATATCTGGTCTCGTAAAACAGACTTCAACATTTCACAATATTTTCTATGTTTCACTGTTACCGTCTTTTCTTCAAGCTTTCCAGCAAAGCTACCAAATGCCTACATAGGAGCATATGCTATACGAACATCAAAAAAAGAAATGTTGTCCCCATTCTCATACTCCAGTTATGCAGATAAGAAATAGTTATTTATTAAGAGATAAATAGTGTTAATAATAAACATTATTATGTGTTGGCTTTATGCTAAATGCTGTATGAATATTATCTTATTTACTTCTCAAACAACCTCATGAGGCAGGTGGTATCATTTTCTAAAATTTATAGATAAGAAAACAGAGAGTCAAAGTTAAAAAACTTTTCCTTGATCACACAATTAACACGTGGTAGATTTGATGGTTGATCTTCACCTTTAGCAGGTCTAAAAGTTGTTCTTTCCTTCTCTCCCAACCCCACAATGCTCGAGATGGATCTAGCTAAAATATGTGAATGCTATGAGAATTATAGACTGTTTTTTATTTCTTTTATTCATAGAGGTATGTGTGACATAAGAAAGAAATAGTACTACAAGAAAAAGCTTAACTAATCACTCATTTCAGATAGTCTGATATTTCCCCATTTAAGCCGTCTACCTGACAATACAGGGTAGTTGGAATTACAAACTTGGAAACAGAGCAAAAGACTGATTGCATGATCACAGAATAATAGCCATAGGAAACAGAAACATTTTAGAGATTACATAATCTCACATAGTCTAATCAGCTCCTTTTATGTGAAAGGAACATAAGAATCCTTCATGGTTATTTAGTTTTATATGCCAGAGCCACTTTCAAAACTAGTTTTTCATATTTACTCTAGTGTTCTTTGCTGTTATCACTTTGTTTAATAGTTTACTATTCATTCTTATAGCATATTGTAATTCCAAACTCATTTCAAGGGCTCTCTCTGGGATCGCTGTATAAAATATAAGAGCGTGTGTGTGTGTGTGTGTGTGTACACAAATGCATGTGTGTATATATATGGATGGATGGATGTGTATATCTATGTAAATATATGTGTGTGTGTGTAGACACACACACACACTCATCACTCATTCATGTACCCCGCCCCCATCTTTCACATTAGGACTAGTAGTTTCTGGGACTCGTAGAGTAGGGCTCTTTTGGTGTCTGTACTTTGTTATTTGGATTGATTTGCTTTAATCACTGTGAACCAAGGCCTGAAGAACCCCAGGTAACAGAGAGCTGAGCTGTCCTTTACCTTCCCTGTTCTTCCTAGCTCCTCCCCTAGCCTCTCCATTGAAATATCTTATTTAATTGTTATTTTTTTCTATTAGTTTCTTTAAGATTTCTGTACCTAACAGCAGTTGAGAACAACTGAGACCCAGAAAAGATTAAAAATCATTTGTTTTGACTCCTTGAGATTTTGGTTTTCCAAAGGGACTTCTTATTCAAATAAACATTTCCATATGTTTTAATTAAAATTGTAAATATATTTATTAACATACTTTCAAATGATACAAAATAAAAATGAAAAAGAAGTTATATTATAAATGCTGAGATTGTATAACACTGATATGTTCACAAAAAATGTCAGTTTTTTTGAAATTCACCTGTCATCTAAAATCTCATTTCCAGACAAAAGTACATGCTTCCAGTTGATACTGATAAACAGAGACTTACATAAACCACTGAAAGTTTTTCACATGTTAAAGAAAATCTATTTTCATTCTTTTTTTCCCTGTGGATTATCTATCTGCACAGATAAGTTCAGTTTATATTCAACTGTACTTTTCTTTCTTCGTTGTGAATAATCATTATTTAGACTTTATGGAAACCTGATCCCCTAACTTTTATTTTGTATATTTTTCATAAACATGTCATTCTTTTATTAATCTTAACAGAAAGTCAGGAGTTTATTTTTGCTAAAATTTACAAATAGCATTTACTTTTCAAATATTCAATTTTTGTGTTTTTTCATCCCACTGAGAAATGCACAAAATCAATGATCAGAAATTCAGTGTCCTGAGTATAATGAGATTTGGATTTCATTGCCTTGTGGCCTTTCTGATCAGAGAAAAGACACCACATTTTAATATCTCTCTGTCTCTCTGTCTCTGTCTGTCTGTCTGTCTCTCTCTCTCTCTCTCTCTCTCTCTGTCTTTCTCCCTTTGTCCCATTCGTAACTTTGTCTACTTAGGTAGGGTCATGGAATAGAAAACTTATTTGAGCCAACAAGCTATGCCCATATTGTCTCCTAACCTCTTAAGTCAATGTTTTATTAATTTCTTTATTTGAAAAACAAGGTGATGCTTTTTGCCTAGTCTACCATAATGCAGTGCCCCTATCTTGATGCTGATGACACCTGACTTAAATTTTAAGGTTGATAAGACAGCCCTTTCTTAGAGCTGTGTGGGGAAAGATAGGAACATTGGTCGCCTGACCTCGTAATGAGCTATTTCAGAAGGCTTGAATGCAATGAGATTGGAGAATAGTGTGAAAAGTGTTCAGGCAATCTTCAAAGACAAAGGAGATGTAGAAGGACAAATAAAGATGCTATTGTCATAAAATGCCTGGAAAAATAGAGAATCATGGAACCTGTAAGTATGCAACTTAAGACAGTAGAGGAACATTCTATAAGGCTAAAGTGGCCTGTGAAAAGAGGAAGGAAAAATAAAAATTTCAGATGACCATTTCTGTTAGAAGACATTATAAATATTAACATCACAAAATGACTGTACTAGAAGTTACTTATTTCTGAGATTTAGTGGTAATTTATCGTGCAGATGAATAAACAAAAATCCAAAGAAATTCAGTGAGTTCTCCCAAGTTTTCAGAGCTAATTGCATAGCCAGGCCTAGAATCCATTGCATCTTAAATACTAAATGATTTCTTTTACTTGAAGATAAGAAAATAATTTCTAATTCATACAAAATATTAATTCTTTGTATGGTAGAATAAATCCTATAAAACAGAAAGAACATGTAGGGAAGCACTTGGAAAGAAAATAAAGCACTAAGAAATTCAAGCTGTTATCATGAGAACTATTAAGTACAAGGGTTAAGAATGTCTTTTATGAGAATTCTGAGATTCTTTGGGAAAAGTATATATTATAATTTTTGAAATATAAATATTTATATACTACAGATAGATCCAACTTATAGTTACTTCATATTCTCTTAAATTATGAGAGATTGTGTAACTAGTGATCTATTTTCTCCATCCCCAAACACGTGTTCTCTTCTGTAGTTTTTAAAAATGAAGTAACTAAGTGACTAAATCAATCGAATTTATGCAGGTCAAAAAATTTATCATACCTTCTTAAATTTTATTTTCTTTGGAGAGTACACATATAAAGCATTTTTTAATAAGCACAGTAATACAATAGAATGCAGAATACTCTTATTTTCTTAAATAATTATTCACATGCCTGATATCACACACAGAAGGGACTGTACAGTCACCCTATCATGTTGGCCTAGAGGTATTAAAATAATAGCTTTAAGAAGTCAGATACAGAAAACAATGAGCAATAGTAAGTATAATTAATACACCTTGGAATTTTTTCCTAATTTCACAATTTCTATTATTAGTGAAAGAATTCTTAGACATATGCATAGACTATTATCAAGAGACATTCCAAAAGGTCATTGTACATTTGTTATGAACCATTTTACTAACTAGCAGTTAAGGAAATTTCAATAGTTTATAAAAATGTTCTTACAATAGTAAGAAATGACAAATCTATCCTCATTTCTCATTAAATAATTGTCTAAAAATCTGAAATAACAAGTTATAAATATAATCCTAAGATCTTCGTAGAGTAACAATTTGAAAATAAAAGTCAATGGCTTAACACATAGTGCTAGGATCAGTATGTTGGTAAAAAATACTGTCAAAATCAAGAAAAAATTTACTCAGAAAATGTCTAATATGGCAGGGTTTACAAGGTAAAACACTTTGTCATAATCTTATTCCTAAAGCAATATTCAAACTCAGCATATTTTCTAAATGTAAATATTTCTTTTTACTTTAAAGGTATGGTCAGCACATTCCCAAACTGTAGTTGTGGATAAATGGAAATGATGATTGTGTGACAATAGAATGAATGTTATTATATGAAAGACAGATATTAAACACTAGGTGCTTTAAAACCAGCCTACACAAATATTGTTTAAAAATATATGAGTCTTCTTATTTGTTTTTCCTTTTGCCTACCCAATATAAATAATGTGAAAATCTACAGAATAAAGGATAAAATATTTTGAGTTTTATTTCATAAAGAGACTACTTGCTAATATCTGGGTTATGAAACTGATATTAACCATGTCTGATTCACAGTAGAGATCTGGCTGAAGTGAAATCAGTAGGAAAGAAAGTTGTAAGAGATTAGAAAAGAAGAAGAGGTATTAATGTTTTTTAGAAGAATTAAAATACACATTGAAGGCAGTAAATAGAATAATATGCACTGCAGAAAGTAAATCACTACCAAATTAACAGCAATATAAAAGAAGATGACAGGGAGAGAGGATAGAAAAATCCAAACTATAAGGTAATATAGTATTTCAGTAGGAGGGGTGGGAGAAGACAGAACCAATAAGATATAAGAGAAGAAAAAAATGTGGAAAATAAAATTTGGGCTTAAATAAAAATTATTTACCATAATCAAGAATAAAATTAATTTTAAAACACCAATATGTCACCAAATCCTGGTAAAACATTTTCTGTTCAAGAAAAAAAAAAATTATAATTATCCAGATACATGAAGAGTTTCTGTGCTAAGGTAATAAAATTCACACATCCATATATCTTCTCTATAACACTGAAAACTAAAAGGAATTAGAGAATCGCCTACTGGCTGCTAAAATTTTAATTTTATGAACTAGAGTCTATATGAATCCAAGTTGGTACCCATGTGAGAAGGCAACATAAGTCAGTCTAAGTAACAAAAGTTAACCAAAAAGAAAACAAAGCGTCTCAAAATACAATAGCAAAAGGAGAAGGTAGAAGTAAAATCAAATGTAATTAAAAATTATGAAAATAAACACAAGTCATACTTCACACTGAAGGGAAAAGACAAATAAATCCAAGTATATACCTAGAAACAAACCTAAAGTAAGCCACAAAATTTAAAGAAAATATTGGGCAAAAATTATCAGGTAAAAATAAATAAATAAAAGTCATCATGGCTACATTCCTTTCTTGCAAAATAGACTAAAAACAAAGAATATTAAATGAGATAGATGGCTATCCTATAGATAGAAAATACCAGCCCACTATGAAGCTGTTTAGCTTAGATGCACAGCAAAACCATTACATGCTGAATAGCACAGCACAGAAGCACATAAGGACCATCAGTAAGAAGAAAGAGTGAGGACTTTATAGGAATATAGTTGCTGTGGGTGACATTAACATATCTCTCTCCATCTCTGCCATATGAAATTTAAAAATATGATTTGAACTATATAATCAATAGGTTTATTTTAATATATTTATTATCATTAAGTAAATATGGGTTATCTATAATAAGCATAAGACATGTCCACTATGCTCTAGAGCCTTCAGTCTAGATGGAGACAGAGATAGGCAAATAAAACCCAAGAATTACTAGTTTTACACTAGATGGGTTGGAGCCTATGGGGGGTGGGGCAGGGGGGAACATAATTCACCAGGTGTGACAATGAGCAGGTTGCAGGGAAGGCATCCTGAGAAGTGAAACTCTGCACTGAAACATGAGAGAGTTGGCCATGTGAATATGTGGAATATAGAAAGATGCAGGAAGGGGGATGAAACACCGGCAGCATCAACAGATCATGCTGGGAAAAATGAAATGGGTAACGATTCTGAGGAAAACGTTAAGAGCTCCTCAACCACACCACGTATTACAAATGGATGGCCGAAAGACTTAAATATTTTTTAAAATGATAAAAGAATTCTAGAGAAGTGGAAGTAATTCATGAAATAATTTTAGTTGAACTTTTTAGCATAAAAAATTGGAAGTAGAAAATTCTTTAAACGGAATTTATAAGACAAAAGAAACACCAAAGAGGGACAGCATTGATAGATAGGCTGAAGTGTTAATTTTCAGTAAAGAACATCAACTCGTCAGAAAAAAATAAAAACAAAACTTAACATTACTGAAAAAATGAATAAATAACTCAAAAGAATGATTCACAGTAAAAAATAAAAGCAAATATGTATAAAGTGCTTTCTATCTGTCAGACAGTAATCCATTTAATGTTCTCAACCACCCTATGAGGTAGAGACTATTTTTATTTTTTTTATCTCCATTTTACAGATAAGGAAACAGAGACACAGAGTCGTTATAAAACTTGCTCGGGGTCAGGTGGCTGGTGAGTGACAGAGCTGGCCGGAGAAGCCCGGCAGTCTGGCTCCAGGTTTTGTGACTTCAATACAATTCTATGCTATTTCAAAGAAGTACAAGTGTCCAAAAACCGAAAACAAACCCAAATAATCACCTTCCTCAATAAAAAGATGAAGGAAAATTCAAACAACAAAGGGGTGCATTTTTTTCTGTTAAGAACTGATTTATATTGCATATACAATAAAAATATATGCATATAAAATAGCCCCAGATTGCTAATCCAGCATATAATTATGACTCAAGAGAAATTCTAAGGTTTAATAGTAATTTGAACTCTTGAGCAGAAAAACAAGAATTTAATAATTTTCTCTTCAAAATTTTCTAAAATTAATTCAAGAAGCCTTTATTTAATCCAAACTAAGATATAGGCAGAGAGTGACCTGGTATGTCACACGGAAGCCCGCAAGGCTGACACAAATACAGACGCCACTATAAGAAAGCAAGCAGACTTTCAGCAACACATCAATAGCCTCACTGTTATATTCTGGATGCATTATAAAAAAGTCGACTGCTTAGTACTCGGAAAATTGATTTAGAACTAAATTGGGAGAGTGATGAACTCAATTCTATCAAATTTAAATATTTGATCTATAACTCAGCTCAGATTTGTGTACAGAATATCATACCAGTGGATATATCTTAGGCTCAGAGCCATTAGCATGAATAAATCTCCTATAATTCTAAATATTTGCATATCCCTCAGATAATAATAAAATTCATCTCTTTTAAACATTCAGAATGCTGCTGCCAATTCAAATTCATAATCAATTTGAGCTTTATATATTTTATCCTCATTTGAATGTTATAAAACCAAGAAATGGATGGAGAATAAAATGAAAGAGCAACTGTATAGTTCGATCTGGCATTGATTTACAGTTCTTAAAAAACATAGAGAGGAAGGGGTGAAGAGTAAAATGAATGGAAGTGTATACCATGACAGCATAAAAACTATACTGTGGCATCCAGCCAGCATATGAACACAGTGAACCATATTCCACTTTTTAAACTATCCTCCCTAGATCCTATTCCGCCCGATGCATTCTGTTTTCTGCATCTCCTATCATTTAAAAAGAAGTGCTCTTAGTACTTTCCTCATCAGTAAAATGGAAATAATACCACTTATCAGTATGGTTGTTACAAGAATTAGTAGGATAGTACTGGAGAAGTTATGAATGAACAGAATTCAGTCAAAAATTAAGTAATCATTAGTACCTTAATATTGCTAGTTTGGGCGTTTAAAAATTTAATCGTATTTCTATCAACTATTTTTGAATTAATTGCTTAATTAATTCAAATTGACTAGTTATTTTTTTAAAAAATCAATAATCGAATAAAATGACAAATTTCTTTGCAATGGTTAAATAAATTAAAACCATTAAGTGCTCGTAGATGACACAAATTTTTACAGCATAAATCTCTTGCTGGACATTTCCTTAGTACAATTGGACTTAGGTTGCATTATAATCATGATAACTATTTGTTAATCAGTGTCAATTGTGTGTTAATCATTTTACCTCTATCATCCCACTAATTCTTGTAACAACTATATGAATAAGTGCTATTATTTTTATTTTACTGATGAGGAAAGTAACATTCCAAAGATAAAATCATATAGTAAATGGCAGAGCTAGGAACTAAGTTCAGGTGTTTCTGAATACAAAGTTATTCAACTCTTCATAGTTACTTATGTAAGTATATTTTCATTAAAATCTAATATTTTATTACAGAGTAAAATTTTAATTAAGGGTATGAACTCTCCTTTTTGCTTCCTAAACATCACACAGATCTTTTCTGGATAATATTTATTTAAATGATCTAGGGATAAATCAAAGAAACTAATAAGTTGAATTTCTATGGCTCTAAGTGGCTCCTTTGTCGTCCTTATAAGCTTTTGTTTAGAATTAGAAATCAAAGCAATTCTTCGGTTTAGAGTTTTTTGGTCACCATGAAGATCAAACTTGAGACAGGGTTAGGTATGAATACAAATGAATAGAAAGAAGAATGAACTTTACTGTAAAGGATGGAAAATGCAAAGCGAGGACCAATGCTCTTATTTTCTATTGATCTGTTCTGCTCCAGGGCATGGGCGGTGGTGTCCTGCTTCCATCAAGGTGTCCTCTTATTTAAATCTATATCTCAGGTATACAATGACGGTAATTGATAACCTTTCCCTTAAGGCTTTAGTCATCATTCAATAAACATCTACTTCCTGTTTACTGTTGTCCAAGCATAGCGCTCAAGGGCTGGGCATTATTAATCACTGTTATATTCAGTCTTGCTCTACTTGAAAAGGGAAGAAAAGAGAAACACCAGAGAGATCCTCAAGAAATACAGCATTCTAAGAAGGGTTGATCTGGCCTTTTCTCTAAAAGCAAAAATACAATAGTTTGCATCATTTCGATATGTTGACTTCTAAATAAAATAAGTTCCCAGATGGCTGGATCTGCTAAGGAAGTTGACCCGTCTGAAGAAACACCAAAATGAAGCCTCCATTAGGAGGGGAATCTTGAGGAACTTGGTGGCTCACAGTTCATATCCCCGCCCCCTAGACCACATTTATTTATATCGAGATGAAATCAGATTAAAATAGATAAAGCCCAATCAGGTTTGATAGGCTTAAAAAGTCACTTACATGCAGTTTCATAGTGACTTAATTTCTTTTCAGATGGTCTCCACTCAACCCAGGCAGTGAGTAGCTCCCTCAGCTACGCTTTGCCAACATTTAAATATTATTCTACTATTTGTATTACTTATTACTTTTTAGTGTATCTTTAAGACCATCTGCCTTCTCCTCTTCTCTCACCTTCCACCAACATGCAAGGTCTTCCAAAACAGGGCAGAGCTAACTTAATTTTGTAAACATGTTTTACACCAGGTTCTGTCTTGGGTACTTTATCCTGGAGGAGGCAGATCTGCAGGGAGAGCAGCCATCACCTCTGGACACAGAAGCTTCTATCTCTGACACTTACTTTTGACTTTAAGCAGATTGCTTAACCTCTCTAAGCCTCCTACTTCTTATCCTATGTAATGAGAATGATAATAGAACCTACGGTTGCCTGTGAGGACTAAAGGAGGTCCCATAAAAATAAAGACTTTTACATAGTATCTTGTACATAGTAAATGATGAATGCTCACTAGCGTTCAGTCACCTAGTTGCTATTATATACTCTAGGTATTTTCATCTAGATAATCTGACATGACAGAAGTCTGAGAATTAGAAAGTTATACAAATTTTCCAAAACTTGAAGTTAGTGAGTAGCAAGGATAGTACTCGTGACTCAGTTCCTTCTGACTCTAAGGCCTCCTGTAAGGACGTTCCATTCCTCTTTATAAGCCAAGTATCTACCACATTTTCTGAAACAAGGAGAACACAATAAATCATAAAAAAGTGAATAACTACACAATGGGACTGGAGTGGAGAAGGCGGCACAGGCCTACTCATAAGGCCTCAGGGGTAGAGAAAGCATATTGAAGGGAATAAATTACTAACTCACTGTATATGACATTAAAAGTGTTAGTTTACCTATGTTTTAGGCACTAGCTGGTGAATTATCAGTTTTTTACCAGCAAACAACATGGCAGTCCTCTGAAAATGTTAAGTTCATGAAAGCTACCTTAACATATCACACTTCAGGGGCAGATCTGCTCCTTTTATCTCCCCAAATGGTTCCTTACATTTTCCCCTGTCCTGTGTATTTTAAGTGACATGATGAAACCATAAATTATTCACATTTTTCATTTCCCTTTGGGGCCTCTGAGCAATGGGTTTGGCACAGTGACTCCAGCCCGGACTGGCCAGGTGGGGATGACTGGGCCACTCCCTACTCTCTACTACACTTGTCGCTGCCTACCAAAGGCACAGAGAAGGGTCCTGGATTCCGCATTTTTGATCAGTCCACTGTTGCTCTACTAAATACCCAAGCATTACAAAACTGCATTGTGAAGTATACCCCTAAACGGAGAGGCATTTTTATATTGGGTTAATTTGAATATAGGTATTCTATTCAAATTGATTTCCATCCCTTTCTCCCTGAAGTCTCTGTTCTAGAAAATCCCCGAATTTCATATCATTTTACATTATTCTACCTTTCCCCAAATTACTACTTCTTTGCTATAATTTATTTTTCTCACTCTTTATTTCCTACATGTTCTCTTTAGCCCTACTGCTTCATTTCTGCTTTTCCTCTCCCCCAAAACTTCCCTGTGATTCCCAGGATCCAAATCCTCCTTTGTATATGACTCAGTTACAGTGGGCAGGTGGGCAGTACCTTTGTGAGAAGATCATCTTTTTTTTTTTTTTTTTAAGGCTGAAACTTGAGAAATGACAAGCAAATGTGCTTACTTTATTCCTTCAACCAGAGAGACAGTCATCCAGCTTAGTCTGTTATTAGCCACAAACGGACTTGCCTCTGAGAGGCCCTGCAGAACAGACTTGTTAAAACATCACTAGCACCTCTAAAACTGTCAGGGCCTCCAAAACACAGAAAGTGATTTCATTCCAGGGTCGAAGCGATTTGTTAGTAGAGAGAGAGAGATGACTCATGCAAACTAGTATCTGTCTTTCCCTAAACTGATCCACTTTTGTCCCTCACAGGCTCTATAAAACTCCGTATAAAGCCAGTCCACACTTACTGAACTGTTTTGTTTAGTTCCAAGTATGCTCTTGGCAATTAACAAATCAAAAATAAGCAACAGTCATGCAATGGAGAGGAACCTGTAATATTTTTGCAGCTTTGAAAACATCTTGCTGGCCTGCCCACCTTTAAGTTGTTTGACTGTAGGCAGAGGTCAGCAAAGTTACTTACTGTTAGCTTAAATAATTTCTGCAGTAGTTGCATTCTGGAACAGCCTGAGGTTTTCTGGATATGTTTTTAGGAATTCCTTGATTCTTAACCCTTTTTCCTCATTTCACCTTCCTTTTAAGGTTAGTATCTGAAATTTATTCTGACAAAGGATATTAAAAGAAAACCCAAATCATCAAATTCTGACTCTCACTGACTTAGACAACTGTTGCTGTGGAAGCGTTTCTCTTAATAACTGTCAGTTTCCTTTGAATAATAAATGTATTTAATTCAATATGCCTATGGTCTTAGAAAATTCAGTCTCTGAATTTACACAGACTCTTTTCAATGATCTTAAGTAAGTCTTTCTTTGAAATGCTTTTCTAAGTTCACAAGCAGCAGCATATTGTTTTTATTTTTTTTTCCTAACTTTTATGGCTGGCAGACTTGATCAAAGAAGGGAAACCACACTAATTTCACATACCTCTTTACTGAACATTATTTGGAAAAGCTAAGCAACCAAAGAGAAAAGTGAAAATGCTTAAATAATGTAACATATTGTTTGGTGAGTAACCATCTCCTTGGAGTAAATTCACTCTTTCATAACAGTGATGTACTTAGCAACATTCTACCTAAAGAACAAAATGCTTTCAAAATTTTGTGGTCTTTAATCATTTAATCTTGGGTAGGAATATAAAACTGAAGCAGAAATGTTAAGAATCCATGTAAAAGATACTGTTTTCTTACCAAAGCTATAGGTTCTTCTAATGTGCTCAAAAATGAAAGATAATTGGTATCTTGTTCAAATATTTTACTCTCACTACTGCTTTCTAATTACTGTCCCTATAATTGTAGAGGACACCAGATAAAGCTGTATACATTTTGAACAGTCTTTTAAATTCAGAACAGGGATGTTTACAAATTAAAACTATCATAATTTTAATGTATCAAAACTTTGAATCAGTCAGGTGCTGGGTTATTCTCCTTGTCACAATTAACATGTCCTAAATACCCTTTGCATACAAATGCAGCCTGTAATTTCAAATGAAAGAGATGATGTCAGATTTTTAATGACATGCTGGTTCTAGGAACAGTCCAAAGAGTGGAAGTAATTTAATATTCTCTCCTGCTTAAGATACACATGGAGTACATAGTTTTTCAGTCTCATCATCCCTTAATTTATTTATAGTTACTTATCTTTAAAAATTTGGCATTGGCATTTGTTTCTTTTCCCTTAGATTAAAAACCTAATCGTATAAGTGCACCATAAATGGAGGAACTCAGTTATGCTACGTATTTCACTCCTGTTTTTAAAGGGTGAAGTGTCAAAAACAGCCTTGAAATGTTATTGAAACTTGCTCTTTTTCCATGCACATTAAGACAGTAACATCTGTGAACAAAAAAGAATTTAATTAAAACTTACAGACAAAAGTTATCCTAGTCCAGTGGTATTTAAACTCAAGTTTAGTAGATGCTGAGAGGAAGAAAGTTGGGAAGAGTGAAATGTAAAAAGCAATTAATAAAATATATATTGAGCTTCTTTGTAAAATTCCATATGAAGCTAGGCTTTTACAGCTTTAAAACAGAATCACTTTCCTAGACTATTTCTTTTAGGCATCAAAAGTCTTGGGCAAATGGAGAAGTCACTTGGACTTAGTATGACCTTCCACTGTACAAAAACAACTCACCTGAAAGGGAACTCAGACCATAAAGTTAAGCATCTCCTTGGTTGTCTTTAAAGATTGTTTTTTAAAATTTTAGACACTTAGCTATAACTTCAAAGTAGCAGCCACTAAGCCAGGACTCAAAATCAGTTTCCATCTCTTAAGTCTTCTAGTAGCCTGCATAACCATAATCTACCACGATTTCAGTCAAAAGAATCTCTTAGCTTCATAAGTTCCTCAAATGGCAACACATACTTTGTGAATATGGAAGGATAGCCATCACACAGTGTCTAGAAATACCCCTAATAGGACCTTATGTGAGACTAAGAGAAATATCAATCATTTTTAAGACTATGTTTGTACTTTCTCTAACAATGAGAGGCAGAGCCTTTCCTAAAATTTTAGCATAATTGGTTACTAAATTTTTATCATTACCCGGAACTAAAATTCCTAGATTGCCAACAAGAAAATAGACAGTTGAGATAAAAACAGCCAATTTCACAGATATTTAACATTAACATCATGATTTATACACAGTGGATGCCTATTAAGCATTTACTGATTGAGTTTGTCTTAAAATAATATTGCAAAATTTAATGCCCATCTTTTTACGGCTCCTGCTGACAAATTTTGTTACCTTCTCTCTTCTACTTCTTTTTAAATAGTAGAAAACACATTCCAAATTCTGCAACAGAAGTTATTTAAACAGTACAGGGAAGTTATGTGAAATCTGGAATTTGTTCTTCCAGGAGGGAGCAAAAATAAACTTCTTGCCTGTGAACCTGTAAGTCTCCCACAACGAAATCCAGCTCATCACCAAAAATGCTCAGCAAGACTACCACATGAGCAGGTGAAAATTAGAACTGCACAAAAAAATGTTTGCTTGGAAAGTGAAACCAGTCAACTTTGGGCTTTCTGCCAAATTTAATTTTTGCCAAAAATTCTCCTCTTTTTACATATCTGCAGTAAGCAATTAAAAAGTGTTGTAGCTAAAAAAATTCCAAATACATTCATGTGTCCACCACAGTTCAGTCCAGAAGAAAATAACTAGACTCTCCAGCCCAGTGGGCCAAGCCTAGATAGAACATTCAAACACCACCACCACCACACACACACACACACACACACACACACACACACACACACACACACACCGCCTTGGAGGATCACTTAATCATAAGTAGTATCCTACTTGATTTACAAGATGTAGAGGGAAGACCTTTTCAGGGTGTCCTACTGCACTCGAGAGTTGGAAGCCTACCAAGCAAAGCAGATGTGGCAGAAAGACCTAGGTCCCATTTCCCAGCAGTGCAGAGTTGAGAAAAATGTCATAAATTTCACCAAACCTGACACCTGCTATTACAGAAAATATCTTATAAGGCGAAATAAAAAAAATGCTGGAGCATTAAAGTACTTTCCACATTGCTCTTTAAAAAATTTCAAACTTGAGTGTGGAGTTGGTGAGTAGTTTAGACCAGACATCAATATCACTCATCTATCACGACTAGGCTCCTGAAACACACATGCACACACACAATTCCTGACACCTAACCATTTATAGTCTCCAAGCCTCCATCCCCAGTATTCTTTTTTTTGTCTTACTATATACATCCTCCATTAGCTCTCAGCTTTATCCATATTACACTCCAAATATGTCTCTGATAACTATTTAATCCCTAATCTTATGTTGCCAAACCTTCTAAAATTCACCATGGCTTTTTTTTCCCCTTTAATATTACCCACAAATTTATTCCTATTCTCTAATGTCCAAGTTGTATATTGGAACAGATAACATCTGAACTTGTCAAAAATAATGGTAAATGTGATAAGGAGGCAGTTAAAAGTGAATAAAGTGATTGTTGAGTATTAATATATGTGCAAAACATTTATTTTAACCATATATATTTATTATTTATATCCCTATATATCTCTTCTCTATCTCTCTATATCTCTATCATCTCTCAGAGAGAGAGAGAGAGAGAGAGAGAGAGAGAGAGAGAGAGAGAAGTGGGGAGAGAAGGAGAGAGGCAGGCCTGGGAATGGGAGAAAAATAGCAATTTATTGGAAAAATATTGAATTGGCTTTTGGTGAGGTAGATTTAGCTCAAGAATATGGGGACAAATAGTACAACACATCAATGGAAACTCGATTTCAGCTATTACAGCTAATTACAGAGCCCAGGCTTAGTGGCTCTAGGTGTTGCATGGTTCTTTTAAGCTCTTAGACCTATCCCTGAAGTCTGAAGTCAGAAGCCTTTAACACTATGCCCCAACGTTCCCGAATTGCTCTTGGCTTTAGTTTTGAAATACACGCCCTAGTCCATCACAGGCTCCATCCTGTCTTGTCCCTAGTCCTCCTTACTTCTTAACTTCTCATTTATTTTTATATTTATGGTGTAGCTTCATCCCTTAAACCTAATGCACTGCACCGTTTCTGGCTCAGGATCTTTTTGCTTTCTCTTCAACTATTGGAGCCTCCCTCCTGAGCGAGAACACTCCTTCCATCTTTACTCAGACACTGTGAATGAATCCAACATACAGAGAGAGGAGGCAAATAAAGGCAGAGGGGCCGATGGGCTGGATGTGTTGAGAATGGTGAGATTATGCTGAGGGTCAAGATCGGTTTTAGTGGAAAAGAAAAAAAACAACAACAATGTTCTGGGAGAATATTTTGAGAGCCTAAGAACTAAGTTAAAGTAATGAGAAGGTCCAATATGTGGCTGCAAGCAGCACTATTGGAGAGGAAACTGTCATCAGGGTTGAGGTGATTGAAGAACTTGGTTTCCTGAAGTAATGTGATGTTGACACCATTAAGGATGACAGAAAGGTTATTAGTTCCAAGTGTTGGAATAGTTATAATGGAAAGAGTGCACTTAATAGCTTTCTATAACTCCAGAGAGGACAGAAATTTAATTTTAACTCAAGTGCCCTCTTGCAAGGTAAGGATACCTTTAACAACAAAACCTATTAAATCAGGTAGACAATTTTCTCTCTTAAACAATTTTTGAATGTGCTGTTATTTTGAATGTTTGACATCCAAAATAACTTGTAACTTTGTATTCTCTAGGATAACTTGGTACTTTATATTCTTATACTGCTCTCTGGAAAATAAATATTATACTAGACACATAACTAATAATAATAATAATAGTAATAAGAAAAAAACATAAAACACTATGTAACAGACACTATTGTTTTAATTATTCTACAAATATGAATTTATTTAATACTCAGAACGACCCTATGAGATATATACTATTAATATCTCCATTTTCAGAGGAGGAAATAGGCTCAGAGATAAGTAATTGCCCAAAGTCAACCAGTAGGTAAATGTAGAAGCCAGAATTCAAATCCAGACAATCTGGTTCTAAAGTCTATGTTCAACTAATTACGGTTTATTTAACATCATTTTCTGGTTTCCCAGCAAAGTGTTATGTGGGGTTTGTTTGGAATCGCTTCTGGCCCTAGGAGATGCTGTTTTTCTGATTTTGGTAAACTGAGGCCATTTCATATAACTTAAGGATAGTTATAGTTCTAGGATTAAGGAATGTATTCCAGACATCTTTAAAAGAAATGAGTTTTTTTTAAAAAAAAAAAAAAGGAAGGAGAAAAGGAGAGAGAAAGTACATACACTTCATTTGTGAAATCTTTCTAATTTCAGGAACTATTAAGATTGATCAAAAGGTAAAGTAAGTATCAATGATGAAATTATGTTTATCAGCTCCTGGAACTTTTTTTATATACCTATTCATGGAAGAATAATCCTGTAGAAAATGGTGATTGCCACCACTACTACTACTATTACTATTATTATTATCATAAAGTGTAGCTTGACACTTTCTCAATACAAACATTTACAAAATTATGTGTCAGGCTCTCTACACAATGTTACATGATGGGTAAAAAGAGGTGTCATTATGGACAGACAATATTGTCATTGGTTGTTACTTGAGGACTTCTCATCTTTACTGGAACATCCAAATGACTTTGAGAATATGAAAGACAGAGAGTAATATAGAGGCACAAGTAACATCATAATTTATAGAAAATAATATACACATATACATATTTATATACAAATACACATATATGTATGTATATATAAGATTAAAGGAAAGAAATGATAATAACATAACATAATGGGGACAGTTGGGTGGAAATGGTGAAGTAAATACAAAAAGGTGAAAATTGAAGTTCGAGATAATTTGTTGCTTCTATTTAAAAGGTAGAGTATTACAAACTGTAAATAGTAGTTTTGAGTTGACAATTGCAGTAGCTGGACTAGATCTTTTCAGAAAAAAAAGACTAATAATTACAAACACATGTCTTCTTTTCAAATTTCATTTCTCTGATATTTTACAGCATAAAAGTTGGGGCTGCTGTCCAGCTCTGGATGACAAATGGATGATGAGACTCCTGAAAATATTCCCACTTCAGAATATGAGTCAGTGACTAAAGCGGACATACACTAATACAGTTACATTCCAAAAAATAAATGTTTTAAAGTCCTTTAGGATTCAGAAGGCTAGCGTAGTTTCTACTGAAGAAGTCAGGATTGTAATGAAGTTCTGACCCACCCTGATCTCCCCAGGAAGGCACAGAGGACAGAAGGAGCAGATCAAGCTGCTGATCGCCCTCAGTCGCTTTTCCTTTGTCACCCCTTGTTCTAGGCCCTGTGTTCCCTGTGGAAACTGCTGCAGGGCTTACCCCCCCTGCACAGCAAAATAGCCAACTTCTACTCTATCCAGTTCTCAGGAAAAGGGCTCAGGATCCAACAGAAGCGAGGCAGTATATTTTAAACAAAGCTTGTAGCTGGAATTGATAACCCTTTAATACCATGGAACAAACTCTATTCTTGTCTCTTTCCCAGAAGATTCCAAATTGACAATATGACCCTGGTGTCCACAGTCAACAATTCTAACTTAAAAACCAGATCAATTGAAAGGTAATCCTTGGCTTTACAGAAATATTTTTCACTGTTTCCATGGACCACTTATTTACTCTAGTTACTTAAAAATTTCTAATTATTTGACAAAAGGCTTAATGGTAAGATAAGATAAAGCTTATAATTATAGTGCTGAGTAAAAACAAACAAAATAATAAAAAGCAGAGACATTGATAAGGAACCCTAGAAGCTATAATGCAATTCGATGGGTGTGAGGAGATGAAGGCGGGAGGTGGGAAGGGGACTGTGATTTTATATACCAAAATTTAATATACATAGTTTTTAAAAAAACCTAGCTACTTTGTAATGTGAGGTGTATCTACATTTTATATAATGAAATTAAGTTCCTGTGAATTACGAAATAAAATAAGTGTTATTTGAACATTATTTTATACTCGGCATTTATTGAACTTTGAATGAATAACATTGAGAACATGTTTTGAAAACATTTAAAACATGGACTTTGTTTTTAAAATTAATGGTAATGTGAATTTTTTTTTTTTGGAATTTTTCTGTGTTGGTAACTACCAAGTTAACACATTTGAAATATACATGCTAATATATTCAGATTTTCAGGGATGATGTTATTGGATCATTGACTAACAGGGAAACTTCCCAAAAGAAATTCTTTTAGAATTATATTTATTTTAAGTCATATGTATGCCTGGAGAAATTTGGTAATTATTTACTTCTGAACAGTCAGATGTACCTAAAGCATTCAGTTCACCAAACTGAATATATCCTGCATATAATTAGAAAAATATGAAAGACAGAAATCAAAATCTGCATGAAAGTCTGCCAAAAAGAGTATCGAAAAATACTATGTCCAATGACTAGATAGTGGGGTCAGGGGAAGGGCTCATCTAACACAGAAGATGAGAAAACTTAAATGCTTAGTAAAATTAAAAATAAATTGACCACCGTTTTTTGAGTTTTAACTAAAATGTGAATCGGGTCTTCTTTTTCACAACATATTTTGATTTTCAGAGAAACATGAGATGCATATTAAAAAGTGACAAAAGCTATACATGGAAAAAATAAGTTTTATCAAGGTTTATCTTAAAATATATCCTAAGTCAGGGGGTGGAATGGGGTTGGAGGTGATGCTATGGCACAAAGATTTGCAGAATGTCACAGAGCACTGACATGTAAGTCAGGGGAGATGGTTTCTAGATCTTTTTGCTTAAATCTGATGATTCTGTGCTTCAGTTTTCTTTCTAGAAATTAAAGGTGTAAAACCAAATAGCCCCTGAGGTTCTTTCTGTTATCTATGCAATAAATCCCTTTTATCCATAGTGACCTTTTAAGAACTATGGCTACTCTACCAGGAATTTGGATTACCTATTGTGCTGCTCACTGGCAGACTATTTTTATGCCATCATAAAGTCCATAAACTTCTAAGAGTCATTAAACATAGCCACACTATCATTTGTTGTGTCAAAACTCATACAAATGATTCATTGAATTTGCTGATTTTAAACTTCTTAAAAGAAAATAAAATCTTAGTCTTTTCCATTGCTTAACTCTCTAATTGTCATTACTCTTTGTGATTCCACTGTTTATATTGTACAAAGGAAAAAAAAATACAGTATAGTTAAATTTGCAAGAGATAGAGTCCAATGATTAGGAAAATAAATAGCATAAAATTTTTACTCCAGAGTTCATAGGTAGCATTTCAAAGAAGAGACACAATGAACACATGTAGTATAATAAGTATTTGGTCTTTGCCCCTGTTCTTGGCACAGAGCTCTTAAACCCTTGGAATTTTCTGAGTGATAGATAGTTTCTTTTGTGTGCTAATGAGATGACTCAGGGCCTGGTAGGGGGCAGGGTTGGGTGGAAGCAGAGATAGCTTCAGGATGGGGGCCTGTGGTCAGAGAAACCAATCAAATTATTAGAGAGCTAGAACATTATTCAACCCTACTTCCTTCCTCTAAGAAGAAGAGAGGGCTAGAGATCGAATTTGGTTTCCAATGGTCAATGAGTTAGTCAATAATCCTATATGATGAAACCTTTATAAAATCCAAAATAGGGTTTGGTGAGCTTTCCAGGTTGGTGAATGTGTTGATGGGTGGTGGCCAGCTCAGAGGGGGCGTGGGAGCTCTATTCCATTCCCCCTCATCCCCCATCTTGGCTGTTCCTGAGTAGTACTCTGGGTTGGAAGCCGAAGTGAGGGCTATCTGTGGGATTTGCTTTAACTATAGCAGTTAGGGTCAGATTTGAGTTGAATTATTATATACCAGTTGGTGTCAGAGAATTGGAGAACTGGTTGTCGTGAGAAAACACCACACATTTGGCATCAAACGTGGTGTCAGGACAAAACATAAGATATGACACAGTCATATAAAGACCACACACTTACATAGAATAAATCAGTGTTCTAAAGGAGTCATTTCTGAATGAGAAAATTCTGAAGATATCTACCACTCTGCAAGAGATGGACCTATAATTTGAATGAGCAAGGGTTTGTTTCAGAGGCAGGAAAAACAAATTACAATTTAATTAAATTTTAAAGTGTAACTTGAATGCTTTAAAAAAAAAGGGGGTGGGAAGCAAATTAAAAGGACAATGTAATGTCAATTAAGTTCTATCCCCCACAGATTGTTCAATCGAAAATCTTGGAATTACACTGCCAGGCACTTATTAAGTGTCTGCCCTGCTCTATAAATTACTAAATCTAGACATGACTCCCAGCTATCAAACAGGTTTTACAAAATGGTCTCTTAATGCCCAGACGTGTATGTGTACATGAGAGAGAGGCGGGCAGAGAGGCAGACTGAGGCAGAGAGAAGAGAGGAAATATCAGTTGCCAGTACCATGGTTACCAGCAGAGTCCAACTCCCTTATCACTGCATCATAAGTAATATTTTACGAAACAGAACACCGATGTGTAGAAGTGTTTCAGTCATAATATGTATAAGTGAGAGGCAGAGTGCTGGAACTACTGAATAAGCAGACAGCTACCAATGGTAAACGACAGTAAATTATCCATGAACTTTGTGGGCTTCTCACACAAAAGTAAATTTGAGGAAAGGCAAATGACCCTCTCTTCCTCTGTAATCATGGAAGACTTGAGGTCCAGGCTGACATTTTTACATGACCATTATCTGAGGTAAAGCTCTCTGTGATCATTAAAAAATGTCTACTTTTATTTTTCAGGTGGTTAAGGGAAGTTGTATCTTAAAGATGCCCAACACTGGCTGAAAGTAGAAACATTTACTCAAAACTCCAGACTACATTTTCCCCAAACAGCTGGCACGTTTTCATATTGCAGACATCTGAAATGCTGACTGACTTTAAAAAATGGATTTAGTTGTTCAATTACGTGTTGATAGCAAGAATATTAGGCAGGGAAGTAGAGAAATATGTAAGCATAGAGTTCAAGGCTTTCTCATTTCTCACCCAATATTTTTGCCACTCAGTGGTCATATTTTCTAAAACGCAAAACAGGTGCTCTTTCATGTTTAAATTCATGGTTTTGAATGTAGCTGAGGTAATAGTTGACTTGTCCTTTGGCACATCGCACATGAAATTTTAAAATAATTCAAACACCCTATAGCTCATCAGTGACCAAATAGAGCTCTGGTAAAAATAAAATCTTTCAGTTCAGCACCAGCTGGCTAAATTTAAACCCTGTATTATGTAATCTTAAAGTCTCCTTGCTTTTAGTTGGCGTGTTAAGAGATTCTGTTATAATGTGTCTTCCAAATCACTTCAGTCTCTAACATCTAAACACTTACAGAACAACAGGACCAAATTAAAGTGTTCACAGGCAATTGGAGACAGAAAAAAATCTACTTGAAATAGTATGTAGGCCATGATACTTTTAAAGTAAAATCTCAGTCTTCTCCCTTTAAGTTTGTAGTTACTATAATTAGGTCTGGCAGATCCAACTGGCAGTGCTTTTCTTAATTCTGCAAAACATGTAAGAACCTGATTCTTTAATCTTTACTCCAGTAATGCCCCCAGAGGAGCTGAGACTGTGGCTGGAGCAAGAAGTGCAAAATCAAACTAAGTCTGTAGAAGGAATAATTTTCATACATTTCTCTGAGTAAGCTGGAACAGTTGAAAATATTTCAAACCCTTTCTCTCACCAAATTTTACAAAATATAGTTTATATTTTAAAATACATTCAATGCACATATTATCAATTTATGATCATAAAAGATAAACTTTGTTTTCAGCTTCCCCTTTTGGCTGAAGTTGAACTATAATTTTCACTCATGACTGTTTATCAAGTTTGGCTCATTATTCTTTAATACTAAATATGAAAAATGATAATTTTGCAAAGAGATTAATATATGAAACTCAAAATTTAATAATATAAAATAATACTAAATGTTGTCTTAAAAACAAAATCTGACTGAATATTTCCCTTTATAAAAATTACAATTCGACCTATGGTCTTCATCGATCTTAATAATCAGTAAGAACATTTTGCCGCCCTGGAAGCAGACATTTATCAAGATGATATTACACATACCTTTTGTAATATTTAGACTTAACCCCAAGTTCGTGGAAATGTCATATATCTTTACAGTTCTTCACAGTCTAGTTTCCTCCCTTGTTTCGTGCACAGCGAATTTCCCAGTCCCCTGAAAGCAATCAGTAGAGTGGAGGCCAGCTCCACTGAAGGGTCTATCAAGCAAGTACATGAGACGGCTGAATTTATTTTAGCCCCACGTCTCAAGGATGCAAATTAGAACCTATTTTTAGGAACTGAGCTGGGTATAGGTGGGGCTTGAGTCAACCACTCTTTTCAGAAGAACATCTCTGAGGGCACTCTGCCTTGTACTGTCCTCGGTATGTATGTATGTACGCCTGGCTCTAACACATGTGCAGTCAATCAAACTCTCTTCTACATCCATTGGCAGCAAGCCAACTCTCAACAAAGCCTAAAAAATAACCGGCACTAATGAGGAAAAGGAGGGATTAAAACACTTGAATTACTTGCATCTGTTTTCATACTTTCATTCTTTTAAGACAAAAATATGAAAATTAAACATGTAGAAAAAGTTCTAATTTCTTTTGGTGGAATTTGGGTTCTTAGGAAGAGGAAACACTTTTTATCTACAAAACATTCTTGAGTATAGAAAACATTAGTTTACTTTTTGAGACTTCACGTATAAAGCAAAACACTACTATAGTGTCTTTATAGAGAAAATAAAGTGTTCTCTCATTCAAAAAAGTGAGGGAAGAAGGGGAGAAAAGGCACTCTAGAGAGAAAGAAGGTCACACCTGCCCTGTGATTTCTGTCCATTAATGTTATGTTTAAATCACCTGGAAAGAGGAAGCACAGGAAGGGGAAAGGAATCACCTCACATGCTCCTGAGAGAATCATATTAAATGTCCTTTGCTGCCACTCTATTTAGCACACCCTGCAAACCCAGCCTGGAAGAAGTAAGGGAATTCACCCCGAATTGCCAATTGGCTGCATAATATTAATATCTAATACATTCTAAGTCGATATCAAACAACCAGCTTCCCCTATCTTTCCTCTCTTTTATTATTTTCCTAGTTTGGTGTTAAGTGTGTATCCAAATTTTCTCACAACAAATCCAAACAAAGAGGAAATTTTCTCCGACTTAAGGAAAGCACCAGACTTATATACTGTTCATTTCATGCAAAATGCTTACAAATAAGCGATTTACCGTATACATTATATTCTTTTCCATAGGCAATATTGATTTCTATTAAAAGTAGTTCAAGGAGTGATATTCTAGCTGATTAACTCTAAGAAAAAGTTTCTAAAACGATGTTCCTGTATACTCCACAAGATTTCAGGACCGAGAGCCAGTATAGTCTAATTATTTTAGAGTTGTGCTGTCCCATGTAGTAGCTACCAGATACATGTGACTATTTAAATTTTTAATTGATCAAAACCAAAAATTCAGTTCCTCAATTGCACTAGCCACATTTTCAAGAACTCGCTGATTTAGAGCACAGGATTTCAGCATTGTTTTGACACTAAGTAAGCTCTGAGACCTGGCAAATTTCATAGGTTGTCTAAGCTTCACTTTACTCCTCTATGACTGTACAGGACTAAGTTTAGCTACTCTAAATGTTTGCTGTGAAGATTAAGTGACATAATATATATATATATATATAAAATACTAATTACAGTCTAAACCTAGGATAAATATTTTTAAAATATTATTATTACTTTACCTTACCATATACTTAAAATGGCACTGGATCTAAAATTATAATAGTTCAATTTAAGTTATGAGGAGGTCAGTCCTACAATAAAATCAGCTTTACTCGTGTGTTTGCCTATAGATGCTAATGGTTTTATTCTTTTTAAATATTGTTAATTACTCAAAGATTTGACTTCTACCTTCTTCATTTTTCTCTCCTTATTCAAAAGTATCTGCTTTTTCATTCCATTGTTTGAACAGTTTTCTTCAAATGTTTCTTTAAGTTTCACTCAAAATAATCTTACTTCAAATTTTCTGTTTTTGCCCTTTCAGGAAAGAAATATATTTGATTTAAACAGATATACATAAATTGTTTCTTATATTTTTCTCATTATATATTTTCCAATGTTTATAATAGTCTAAAGACTCAATGATTAGTACTATCACCATTTCATTTTTAAAAGAAAAAAAGTAATATATAAAATAAGAAACCTCGATAGAATTTTATGCAATAGTTGATAATGGATTAAGAGCAATAAATGTTAGATTTATAGCAGCATACATAAATGACTAACCTAAGATTAAAGAAAAAATTCAGTTATAGAATTAGTTATTATACAATCTGATGTGTTCATTTTATTCAATGAAAAAAATTAGCACATAAATACTTACCATTTATTATTTCAGTTATTTTGGACACTGATTTTCATTCTTTATTTAATAGAAATCTAATCAATTGCTATGAAATTACTGTGAAACCAAGATGGATGGATGTGTGGACAGATGGTTAGATGAATAGTAGATGGATGATAGGTGATAGATAAACAGGTAGAAAGATACGAAAGGTAATTCCTTGTATCAAAAATTTTAGAAAGTTTAAATGGAAAATTTTTCTCCCTATCCAATCCATAAACATACTTTATTTTCATAGTGCCTAGATATCTCTATTTATTAAAACCTATGTTGTACTCAACTGAAACCTACATTACTGTTGCCTCTAGTGAGATGGAATAATTAGCATCAGATCAATGCTCCCACTAAGAGCAATTAGAAAAGTTGGATCAATTACAAGAAAATAATATATGTAAGACATCAGAGATCGGCCAAATAATAAGGACCACAGGGAGTATAATTCAGGAAAGGTAAGAACATTTCAAATGTGAGCTGAGGCTTTGAGGCTGTCCCTGGAGGTTATCTGTCAATTTTAGATGCAGCCAGGGCTGAAAATCTGGGCTCAGCCCAGGAAGAGCTCTGCTGCTGGGGTAAAGAAAAACAGAAAACTTTTGGCAGTTACACGAGAGAGGAGTGACAAGTGGAGAGAGATGGGACCTCGAATTTGATTTTCTCCCCTAGATAGTTGCTAAGTTCCCAGATTTTATAAGATAGCAGGCTACAATCGTAAGATGAAACATAGAAAAGTAAAGTGAAACAGCTCTCATTTTTTTTTTTTCATGATACTTAGAAGACAAGTATCCATTGGGAGCACAAGTAATAGGTAAAAGTCCTTAAAGGAAAGAAAAATTGACTCTAAAATATCTGCAATAACTGCTCTGTCTCTGGAGGTGTTTTATAGTATAGAGTTATCTAGAGACTGAGTTAAGGATCCAGTCTTGGCCTCTGGCAGATGCGAGACAGATAAACCAGAAAGATTCTGGCACTTGATCAAGCTTAGGAGGATAAAACTGGTTACTTCAGCAGGCTCTGACGCAGCCTGTCTCCCCCATAAGGTATTTGCCAAAATCTGAAGCTTAAGAGTATAAGGTTAAATATCCATGCTGAAGACCTCTGAAAAGTAGAACAGAGATTTCACTATATTCTTAGTGCTGAGGAGAAAGTGATCTGACAGAGTCGGAATGAAAACCTAAATTAAGGTCATCAACCTCTCTCTCCCCGCCCTCACTCTGCCTAGCAGGTGAAAGGCTGAACCTCTCTAATTAAAGTAACAAGATCATAAACTTTTTCACTTTTGTTTTAAAAAACACAAAACTTGACTTTTACTTAAAAAAATACTAAGCTTGTGAAGAGACAGAACATTTTTATTGATAATCAAGAGAAAAACAGGGAAAAGAAACAGATGTAGAGATTTTAATTAGCAGATAAGGACTTTAAAATAATTATAATTAATATTTTCATGAAAATATAGGAAATAAAGTATATAAAATACAGAGAATTTTATGAGAAAATTAAAATTATAAAATGGTAATGAAATGGACATTTCAGAATTTAAAAATATGATATCAGAAATTAAGAACTCAATAACAGGTTTTACAGCAGATTGGAGATAGTAATAGAGAAGATTAGTAACCTGGAAGACAGGCAGATAAAAAATAGAAAGCTTTGGTTTAGATGTTTTATATTAAATATCAAAAAGTACTCACTAGATTTTCTGCAGCAATGCGACAGAGTTGAATCATACAGCTACTGTTCACCAAAATCTGTCTTATTTGCATATGAAACTGACAAGTCACATCTACATTCCTTTATATATGTTCAGTTTATGACTAAGTGGATGGTAACAGTGCCACTGCATATTGCTTATGCCATCAAGTACAGTTCTCTTCATAAGTTGAAATTCGTATCTTATCTAAATCTATGATAAAAAAATATTTAACAAAAGAGGCATTAACATATTAAGTCATACTATTGCTAAAGACCTTCCTCTGAGGCAAAACTGTTATATGAATTTAGGTCCACTTATGAGTCTATATTTGTAAGTGTTCTTGATAACCTGAAATAACATGTATTTGGTTAAGTGAGTTCAAAATTCTACATGTTTCTTTACTAGGTCATTAGTCATCATAAATTTATTACCTTTTCTACTTTTGCTGGTGCTATCTTTTATTGGCTGAAGCCTATTCTTAACATAAAAGATATGCATATCTAGGAATTCACTTTATTCAATTTTTTCTTATTCATTAATATTATTTCTAAGAAAAGCAGTAAATCTTTCTTCTCCCTTTAATTTCTTAATATTAAAATCTATACTTTATAAAAGGATTGTACCAAGGATCTAATTAGGTGATTTACATTTATTTTCTCTTATTTTCACAGAAACCCAAAGATGTTAGAGCTATCACCATTTCATAGAAGGAGACAGGATGAGTGAAGTTAAGTAACTTCTCCAGAGATAAAAGTTAATAATCAGCAAAAGTGGGATTGGACACAATTTTATTGACTCAATTCTGTCCATACATTTGGGTTATTTGGCATAAATTATTTATCTTGACCTTCATCTAAAGGTTCTATCTAATTACTATTAAGTGTGCTGGATGATAGGCTTTAAGAAAAATCACCTCTTTCACATATTAATAAATACTGTGGTTAAGGCATAGTGTAGGCCTGCAATAGTTAGTCTCTGTCAAGGCCTTCTTTGTTCTTGGTAGCAAAGTGGACTATTGCTGGACACCCCCAGAGACAAGAAGAATGGATAAATGAGGACTTTAAAGCCAGAGAAACTATATTTTAGTCATCTCATATATAATCCCTGGACCAATGCGGCCCATTTAAGATTTTCAAGAATGAAGAACAAATAATCTAGAATTTATTTTTTTATTTAAGAGAACTTAAATATATCATACTCAAATTCTGCATTACTATCTAACATACATAGCCTACCAATTAAGGCTTAGCAATCTGCTTTGAACATTGTTGGTAGCATGATCCATTCAGTTATAGTGTGAGCAGGATCAGGGTATTAGTGACTGAATTGTAGTTGAATTTAATTAACTATAATTTTTACCTATTTAAGTTAAATTCCATTAAAATTAGATTATGATATTAAGGAAGCATGAATAAGGTGTTTACGCATATATGACTCATACTTAAATCATATCTCATAGTTTTTTGTAGAGTGATCATGTAATTCATCATGCAAAGCAGGTGCTTTTGAGGGTGAAAGGGGCACTATTAATAACTATGCTAACACAACAGAACAATCTGGGACAGTTCGAGACAAACAGGGATGTGTAATCAACTGATAATAAACTAAATGAGGACCCTCTTGACTTGCTATTGGGGTTCGCACTCAAGGGGATTTCTACTGACTTGGTTCCCAGTATAAAAAATAAAAAGAAAAAATGTTCTTCACTATGTACTTCAGTATGTGAATAATCCTTATCCTTTAAATATAATTTGGATTAGACAAGTCTTTTATAAGAAAGACTAGAATGAGTAAAAGAACTCTAGGGAATCTATGGATTAGATACAGAAAAAAAGAGGTGAATTATATTATGTAGCTACCTGGTTAAAAAATGATGCAAGACTAGATGTTCCTGATAGACTTCTTATTAACTTTCAATTAAAACAGTACAGGAGAAAAAGAAGATATAGCATAAAATAGCACACATTTGCTAATAATTAGGTTATTTGTGTATGTGTTTGTGTATTCGTGTGAGCGAGAAGATGAAGAATGCAAAGACAAAAATGAGAAATGTGAAAAAGAAGAAAAAAGAAGGAGAAAATGGAGGAGAAAATATGCTGAAGTTTGTACAGAATTTTCAATATTGGTTATTATGGAGAATAATAAACACGAATAACAGTTTTAGATGATACCTTGCATAGAGTATCCTCCAAATCAGAAGTAAATATATAGTTTCACAAATAACACAGAAAGACTTTGATGCATTATATAGTTTTATGTTGCTATGACCAAAACCAGGAGGTCTTACCCCAATACCACATGAAATGCCTTCTGGATTAACCCAAGCTATAGTCCTGATTCATCTACACCCCTACCCCTCTCAGTATATATCTATCCATGTACCATATGTCAGGACAGAAGGGAGGAGATGGGAGGGGTTGTTAGGATCCTAAGGAAACACGTTAGAGAGTTTATGCTGGAACTTTGTATAGTTTTTCATGCCTGACACCATACAGAGGAAAGTTTACACATTGTATTTGACAACCTAAGTTAATATTGTAAGAAATGCGGTAGAAGTTTCAGCTTCTATTCAGCAAATTTGGATAGGACCAAAAATTAAAGATTTCAGATGTAGTTCAGAGAGAAAAAGGAGAAAAATATGGGAGAAATGAAAAGAGCCAAGTGTTCAGTGATGGCAGAATAAGAAAAATTCACCCAACCTATCAGAATGAAATGCCAAGCCCTAATTAATCTGAACAAAATGCAAGTAAAGTAAATAAGATGCCATCAAGAAGCACTGCTGGATGGTAAGAGACACTGACTTGATGAAGCAAATTGATGACACAGTTTTCAAAATTAATTTATTCCTGAAGTAGCTGAAAAATTTACAAGTTATATTCTTGATGTGCTCAAAAAGATTCAGGAGGAAAAACTTCTACAAAACTGTAATAGGTGTTAAGAAGAGAATAGAATGAAATAAAAAAAAAAGTGGAAAAGGTGAAAGCTAAACTAGGTTGCAAGAAAATGCAAAATGCAATAGAAAAATTAAAATAGCATTTGAGATAGATAGTAAAGAGCACAAAGGAAATAATTAAATAAAATCAATTAATGAAGTCGGTAAAATTTTGAGAATTATTTCTATAATACAGAAACAAAATCAAAGGGAAAAAAAACCCTGATGACCTAGATAATGATACATGTGAAGGATATTGATGTGATCAAAGAAACATTACTGTTTCAGAAGAATAAAGAGAAAATAGCAAGGACGTAAATAATTAAATTTAAAAGAAAAGGAAAAAAATCTTGAGCTCAAGAAAGATCTGAGAGGACAAAACCTAAGACTCATTGAGACACCTGGATGTGCCCTTATAGATTTTTGAATTTTAAAGACAAATAACAAGGAAAAAGATAAGCTAGCCTCAGAAATCTTCACATGTGTACTCTGATAGAGTAGAATATTGAGTATAAGGTGTTTTGTTTTTGTTTGTTCTATGATGGACATAAATTTGAATAAAGGATTCTCTTTATAGCAAGCTTTTTGTATTTATGTATGAGAGCTATAGAGACATATTTTTTGATATATAAAATTTTCTCAAAGAAAATGATGAAAATATCCTCACTGAGGAAGCAACTAAAATATATCTGCAAGCCTTCAAAAGATGATTTCAAAATCAAGAATAGAAGAATGGGAAATTTAATGTATAAAAAGATTAATTATTTTAATTAAAACCAAACAAATATTGTAGCCATAGACACAAAATTGAATGTAAATACAAAAAAAAAACTTTGAAAAATATATGTATAAAAATAATACATTTTCAGTATTCATAAAATTATCTTACCTGATCTTATCTTGTCTTAATATATAATAGCTCAGAGCTCTAATCACAGATTAAAATAAATTCTGTGGTATTAAATGTTAAGAATGGAGAAAGGCAGGGGAAATAAAATCAATTTGTATTTTTTTGGAGTTTGATAAATTTATTCAGTCACTCATGTTTCTTTTCATTGAGTGAGTAAGGCATCAAGTATTAATGGGGCAACTGTATGTCAAGTGCTGTGCTAGATATAGCATTTATAGGATGAACAAAACATCAATACATTAATGGGCTAGTAAATACACAAGTATTCATATATAGTGGGATGTTTATGAAGGAGAAGAAATCAGTAGTATGAAGGAGAAAAGTAAACACTTTAACTTATGTGGTCAAGGTAAGTATTGGTTGTGACCAAAATTTAAATTTCATCAGAAGAATAAATATAAAAAGAAGAAAAGTGAGGTAAAAGACTTGATAACTAATATGGTACACTAGTCCCAACAAAAATTACAATTTATGAAGCTACATTAATTCAAATGCTGTGAAACTAAGACTAAAATAAACATTCCTTTTAGTGGAATAATAATAACCATTCTGAATCACAGAGTGCTTAAGAAACATAACAATATAGAAGAAATTTCCCAAAGTTTGAAAACTCAAATAAATAATTGAAAAAAAAATTATTTCAAAGGCTCATCTTATACTTCACTTCAAAATATATTCCAAGCTAATAGAATATTTAAGTTTAAATACAATTAATAACTACAAGAAATAGAGGTATGCATTTTTTTCCAGTTATATATAGTCAGCATTTCACAAGCATAAGAGAATATGTATAATGTAAAACCTTTCCTCTAGCTCAGACACCCAGCCAGTCCTTTTTCATATGGGCAACAGATTGCTGTTAAGTTTTTTATGTATCCTGAAATGTTCTTTCTATATAAAAGCGCACATATATATTTATATATGCATAAAACACATGAACACATATATGTATATATAAAACTATACTTTTCATTTTTATACAAATGGGAGAATTATATGCCCAATTGTCCACATGTGCTTTTTTTAACTGAACAATGCTGTAGATTCACTTCCATCTCCAAAGCATTCAAGATAACTATAGATTATAACTTTTAAGAAGCATTTATCATTCCAATAACTGAAAAAACATACTTGACAACAATTCAATAACCACTTAAAACTTTTAACAACTAAAAATAAAAGGAAACTTTTTAAACTTCATAAACTATGTATAGAAAATCCTAGAGCTCACATAGCATTTAATGATAAAAAAAATAAATGTTAAGTCTTTGTTAAGAGTGAGATAAAAATGTCTACTTTCACTCCTTCCACTTGGCATCATACTGGAGTGTCTTGCCAATGTAATAGAGCAAGTAAAAGAAATATAACGATTAGAGGAAGAAGTATAATTAACATTATTTTCAGATAGCATATTTTAAAACCTCCAAAATTACTAAAACTAATAAATCAAATACCACCACACATCCAGTAGAATATAGAATATCACTACATATCTAGAACACCCATTTTTAAAAACATATATTTCTTTATGCTTATATACACGTACATACATAGGGAAAAAACTACAAGGAAATATACCCATTTCTCTCTGAGTAGGAAAATACGTAATTTTTATTTTTTAAAATTTCATTTTATAATCTCACATTAGATTTATAAGAGAAACAAAACAATAAACTTCATTTAAATTTTTTTCAAATAAGAAACATGCTGTCATTGGTCATAAGACAATATATATTTACAAGTAGATGAACTTCTGTGGGTCAGATATTGTTTATGGCTTATTTTTCTGTTGCCTATATACATACATAAATAATAGACAACTAGATTGTTTATATAATTATTTATTAATAATCTCTTCTCCTCCAAACTTGCAAATGTCATTCTCCTGTTTTCTAGCATTGCACAGGTGGGATAAATACTCAGTGTAGCTGACTTTTGTTGTTTTGTATGTGATTGATTTTCTTCTCAAGATGCTTGTATATTTTTATTCTTTATCCTAGATATTTAAGATTTTTTAATGGAAGATTTAACTTAATAAAATATGATTAAAATATGATGATAATAATAATAATAGTCTACAAATATTATATATTTGCCAGATATATTCCAAGTACATGGCAAACATCATCTAATATAACCTTCATAAGAAATATATGAGGTAAGTCCTTTCTTTTGTTCATTTTTATTTATTTTTTTAATCGAAAAAAATATTTAAATTTTTTTGTTCATTTTTATGAAGAAACAGAGATAAAGGAAGGTTCAATATTTTCCTCAACATACTGCATCCAAATTCTAACAGTCAGAAATTGGATCTAAACAGTCTGGTGTCAAATTCAATGTTTTTGATTACCAGGTTGTAATTTTTACTCTTTATAATCAGGGGCAAAACATTTGATCTCAAAATTCTTTATCTTTTAGAAATGATTACATAACATATTTTAAATGAATTTATCCATGTTATAAGGATAAAATATTTATCTCATCATTTGGATGTGACAAATAAATGTTATGATATAATTTATCTAAATATTCTTGATATACTAATACTCCATTGATCATTTTATTCCTCTAAGCTCCAAATCTACTCTCTGTTGCTCTACTTGCCATGCTGGAACATTTCTCTCTTGCCATTTGGCAGGATGGTAAGCTTCGTCAGTAGAGGACGCTGGAGGGAACCGGGAGGAGAAAGAGTTCTTGGTTTCTGTGCCTCCTCTTTCCCAGCAGGCTTCTTCTGTAGTTCTCTGCAGCCGGCAGCACACAGCACCTCTCTATGGCATCTCTTAGCACCTCAGAAAGTGATTTCCCAGTCAGTTTCCCAGTGCAGCCCCTCAATAAACTTCTCTGCCATCTGGTGAGTCACAGTAGACCCTCTCCAAATAGGTCTGGATCTCAGTCTTTCATGGTAAGGGCCCATTTACAGATTTTTTTGTCTTCTTAAAATATATTTGACATATAACATTGTGGAAGTTTAAAGTGTACATATTGATTTTATACATTTATATATTGTAATATAATTACATTGTAATGTAGCTAGCGCTTTTATCATGTCATAATAATCACAACTTCTTTGTTTTGTTTTGTTTGGAATTTTTTATTTAAATTAGTTTCAAGTATACAGTACATTGGTTAGGCATCTATATAGTTCATAAAGCAATCCCCCCAATTGCCTACTCCCTCCCTTGGCCCTCCACCTACCATTATATTAATGCTAACTGCATTCCTTATGCCATGCTCCCCATCCCTGTGACCAACGATAAACTACTAATTTGTACTTCTTTAACTCTTCACCCCATTCTCCAAGCTCCCCAACACCCTTCCTCTTTGCTCATCACCAAATTGTCCACTATATTTGTAAGTCTGTTAATTACCATTTTGTGTGTGTGTGTGTGCGTGTGTGTGGTAGAAATATTTAAGATCTAGTCTTAGCAAATTTGATATTTATAATACAATATTGTTGTCTATAATCACTATACTATGTATTAGATCTCCAGGACTTATTTATCCATTAGTTGTATGTTTATACCCTTAAATGTCTTTGCTATTTCCCCATAGCCCAGCCTCTGTCTTTGTTTTTAAGATGCCATATATAAGTGATATTATGCAGCATTTGCTTTTCTCTGTCTGACTTATCTCACTTAGTTTAATGTCTTCAAGATCCATTTGTGTCATCACAAATGGCAGGATTTCCTTTTTTCTCATGGCTGAATAATATTCCATTGTAGCTATATACCACATCTTTTTAATCAGTTCATCCATCGACAGACTTAGGTTGTTTCCATATTTTGGCTATTGTGAATTATGCTGCAATAAACATGGGAGTGCAACTCTCTCCTCAATAACCTGTTTTCATTCCCTTTTGGTATATACCCAGAAGTGGAATTGCTGGGTCATGTGGCAGTTCTCTTTTTAATTTTTTGAAGACTCTCCATACTGTTTTCCATAGTGGCTGAACCAATTTACATTCCCACCAACAGTGCTAAGTGTCCCCTTTTCTCCATATCCTCATCACCACTTGTTATTTCTTGTCTTCTTCATCAAGAAGAAGCTGTTCTAACAGGTCTGACTGACTTGTTTCTTTTTTGGGTGCTCTGCATTACTCCTACAAGTAATGGCTATTTCCTATATCTGCTATTTCTGCATTCCTTAGAGTTTTCTTTACCTCTTGGTCCTCAATTCCCTGTTACTCCTATCTCCTGCTACAATTAATAATTCTTTATTTTAAACCTTCTCTGTTCAATTACTACATGGTTCTTGTCTTCCAATTGGAAACTTACTGACAAAACCATTAAGTGCAATAAAGTATAAATGATGATTTTTTTTTTGTGGTTGAATAACTCTTATATGTACTTGCAGCTATTCCTTAATATCCCAGTTTTAAAATTTCCAAGTTCGAATAATATATGCAGAGAATAATAATAGTTATCTCGAAGAATAAGAAGTAGATAATGCAATGTTTGTGAAATGCATTTCATGTTGTGAAAGCACAATATAACTGTGTTATTATTACTAACTGGTAAACTCTGTAAGGGTGGGGCCATTTCCGCACTGCCACTCCTGGGTACCCAGTGCCCTTCATAGGGCCTTGGACACTGTGGGTGCTCCATAAATGCTGGTTTGATGAATAGAAGCATAAACACTGATATTGCTCCATTTCATATTTGTTAAGTTCATTTAAATTAAATTTCAAAATGTCACTTAAATAAATCTAGTGCTTTCAAATTTGCAAAAGCTAAATAACATGATAAAAATATACTTAGCATCCTATATCATAACCGCATCCTGAAATATTCTAAAATCTTATATTGTAAACATACTAGTGGCTATAAGTAAAAAACTGTAGTTTCAGAGACGAAAACTTTGTCACATTGTTTAATCAGCTATTTTCAGGTTTATTCTGTAAGGATATTTACTTTGTTACTTGGTAAGAGACATAATTGATTACAAATTTTCTTTCTTTACATGCAGTTATAGGTTCTGATGGCAAACTTTATATTACAGCATAACTAGAACACTGTTTTAAGCATTTATTAAATGGATAAATAACTTTACGTGGGATGGCCTTTATTTTCAGGGAGAAATAGTTTTCATAGTTTTTTTTTCACACTTAATAGCCTCTCCTACAATATTTCATCAAAAAGCCTAGACAGATATCAAACTAAAATATGTTACTATGGCCAAAATGAAGCCGAACATTTTTTTTCCTTTTGCATCAGTGCACGGGCTTATATGCTCATATACTGTTTGTTCCTCCTGTTGCAACATTTTTCATAATGTTCTCCAGCAGCCTTGTCAAGGAATTTCATTGTTTTCTTTCTAAGAGCATGGGATTTATAACACTATACAAGCTACTTTGATTGTAGGGAGAAAAGAAAGGCAAAGATTCTGGATTCTCAACACTTTTGCTAAAAGTAATGAAATATCACTTATTTTTAGCGGACTCTCTCTCTCTCTCTCTCATATCTGTTTGGTGTTTCTAAAAAATGAAGACAAAATATAGCCTCTGAACTATTATTCATGTATATTTATACAGTATAACTTATGCATAGGCTTCTTACTTTTACTTCATATAAATAAAGAACAACATCTGTATAAAGTAAATGTGGATTCTGAGATATAGGGACATCCCAGTGAACATACTAGGATCATATTCTATCCCAAGCAAGAAGAATGAATTTAAGTCAAGAGGATACCCACAGTATATATTTGTGTTATAAAATATAGAATAACAAAAAATAGGTAAGTGAATAAATGAATGAATGAATGAATGAATGAAAGTTGAGAGGATATGAGGAACAGATCTGGAATATATAACTAGAAACACTGGGCTCTCTCATGAGTCTACCACTATTTTTAAGAATGTAATTTGAATGTCATAAACTACACAAACTGCTTGTTTTCACCTTTATTGCACTCGATGCATTTTGTTGTGTTGTAAGTAAGAAAGCAAAGTAAATTTTACAAGCAATGTTTGATTTGTTTACACTGGAAATTGGGAAAATATGTAGCAATGGTTTAATGCGTGTATTTTTAGACCATGAACTAAAAAAAAAATTAAGCAAGCAAGAAAAAAGAAAGTCTAAAAACGCAATGGTGTTTGGAAGAGGAAAACTAAGAACCATTAGTTTTATTATCTTTGAAGTTTAGCTGAAAAGTGTCTATCCCCTCATCCATTTTTATTGACTGCCAAAGAGCTATTCATATTTTGCTTCAACTGTCATTTTAGGTTGACAGGTCAGTTTCTCTTACTCTTCAAGTCTCAGTAATAAAATAAAGTTCTGTTCAAAGAGTATTAAAATATGGATATGGCAGGCTCTGTTTGAGACAGTATTTTTTTTGCAGAGTTTATTATTTAAGTTTATGCTCTCAAAGCGCAATGCATATCTGATCATCTTGTCAAAAACTAGGAAATCATGTATTCACCCAAATAATATTCATGGAATGTCTCTAGGCACTGAGAATACAAGTATAACTTGCCTTGCACTAGATGACCTTACAGTTATTTCTCAATTCAAATAATTAGGAAACATCTTAGAAAAATGCTTTAAAATAGTTTAATTATATCTTATAGAAATTTTAAAGAATGCACTTCCCCTAGCTGGCAAACTAAATTTGTTTTAAATTTCTATTAAAACTAGTGCCATTTTGAATGCTATGCAGAGTACTAAGTTATTTTCACGTAATATTTCAGGCAATACCCACAACATGCCTAACAGATAGCTATTATTAGTTTTACTATTTTAATGAGTGGGAAAGTAAAGCTTAGTTAAGTAACTTTCTCAAGGTCATACAATTTGTAAGTGCCAAACAGAGGATTTAACCTGGGTTTGCCTATCACTAAAGTTCATGCTCAACTATTCTAGCACACGTGTGTATATATGAAAGAACATATTCTCATAGGCTCACAAGTTACAACTATGTTCAATGATTCCAATATTTCGAAACTCATTAATTCATTTATTCATTCAACAAGTATTTTGAACATATACACTACACAGGACACATATTGCTATGTAATTCTGAATAAGACCGACAAATCGTGATAGTGTAGAACACGCCAGAATCATCGTATAGATATATGTAGAAGTTGCCTGTGCATTTGGAGGAGGGGTTCCATTTAAGGGAGCATCTGAAGAATATATCCTGAGATCATTTTATCTATTATTTTAATGCCAGTTGCTCAGAACACTAACATCCCTTTAAGTCATCTAAGCATTTTACATTTTGTAAAATCTTGTACTTTTCAAGGTGATCACTAAGGCGACATCAAAGTGGTAAATAATTCACCATAGTTCTGTTCTCTCTTATTAAAATAGCTATTCACATATCTAGAGTTGAGATTTCTCTTACACTGTTTTTCTAGTCCAGCTTAACTATGATTCAATTCGTCTTCTTGTTCTTCAAATCCAGATTATGTTGGTCACAGAAAACATCAAATTTACTGTTATGAGGAAGTAAAATATTACATACGTAAAAATTAAGACTGTAAAAATCATAAGTGATAATACTCAGCTGGTCTCAAAAGTAAACGAGCTGAATGATATGAAAGTACATAGTTGGAACATTCCCCTCACAGAAAGAACTGTCAGCCACAAGGAGCTCACTCCAGGAGTTGCTGTAAATTGACAAATACGACAACAGGATGAGAGTTGACGTCACCTCTATAGTCGTTTGACAGTCTACTAACACATAAACAGGAAATATCTTGCCAGACTCAAAAGCTAATTCTTTCAAAATCTAGTTAGAAATTGAATTTTAAAGATTATGTTTAAATGATTCCTTTGTCCCTACTAATCCCACAGCAACCACATGCACTCAGTTTTCTTCCTTTACTCCCACCATTTGTAATCACTTATTTTGTTATGAGTTTAAATACTTATTGTTTGCTTTCCCCATTAGAATAAAAGTCTCACATGAGCAGCAACCATGTTTTTGTTCACCATGGTATATCTGGTGACTGGTATCCAGTAGTCATTTCATAAATTTGGTCCTTGAATAAATTAATAGTGATTTCTATAGATCTATTAGCATTTACCTTAGTATTTTTATATCTATATCTGTCTTCTACACTAAACTGTGAGCTTTTTCTTAACTCATATTTGTGTTTTCTGAGCCTACTATATAAAAAAATGCTCAACCAATGTTTGTTAAGTGAATTAATTCAACCCAGGTGTTGCAACATTGCTTCATTAACAGAACTCCGATTTATAATTTCCTTAAACGAATGGAAAGAGAGGGAGGATCCCGGGGTCCACTTGAAAATTGTTTTCCTTATTTCTTATGTCTAAGGAAATTTTTTGGTAATCTGAATTTGTGTAGTACTTTTTGTTTGTGTTCTTGTGCCTTTTACTGTTAGTTATTTTCATGTTGACTGGCCCTTACCCAAAACTCAAAACTTTGATCCCACTCCAGCCCAACTCCAGCCTCTCTCCAAACAGGACAGACCTTGGTGTAAATGAGCTGCTGGAATTCTGTAGAATTTCTCTTAGCAAACAATAATCCACCATAATATAGTTTATCACACTAGACTAGAATGCAAACAAATCACTTGGGAAGTTAATTAAAATACACTGATATTTAGAGAGTATAAATACAGATTAAACTTCATTTTGCTTTAAACTGTAGGTTGCACTGAGAAACCTGCATTATAATAATCATACTAGGAAGGTGATTTCAGAAACACTGGGTTAGATCACAAGACTTGAGAGTTCAGAGAGGATGTTTATGCATCCTTGCATTGTCAGTGCCTATGTCTAACACATAATTGGTGTTAATACCCTCTGTTAAAACGTAGATATCTATGCTCCCTAGAGAATCAGTTTTCTCATGATCTGTCTTCTTTTGTTAATTTTTTTCTGCCTTCAAATTTATTTCCTATTATTTCTTTTCTTATGTGGCAGCCTGGCCTCAATAGGAATTCAGCCTATAAATTTATATTTAAATCTATATATTTACATGCCATTCATAACTTCCAATATTATTTAAGATATGTAAATTGTTAATTAAGAGCCAGTTGAAATCAAACAATTTAGGCAAAGTCTTATAGCCACTGGGACCCAGTCCAGATTGCTTAGTGATAAATGAATAAACATTGAATTCGTTCCTCTGCAAACCTGTAAAAGAATATAGACTATGTTCTTCAGACAATGAAATGTCATAAATTGAACTGTGCCCCCAAATAGATTTTATCTCATTATATGATTTTATATTAACCTCCCCTAAGATATATTTTCACTAACAAACATTTTTTAAACTCAAAAATCTCCAAAACACCTCTGGAGAATTGAAAAGAAATTTAAAAAATAGTGGTCTCTAAAAAAAATGGAATCAAATAAAAAACCAAGGTCAGTTTCACTGTCCAACTGATTATATTTTAATGTGATAGTTTTGTTTATATTGCTATTATAAAATTTAAACTTAGCTTTTTACAATTCTTACACACACATGTATGCCACTCATAGTACCATGAAAATTTTTAATATCTTAATCAAAAGTTGCCTTACTCTAAGAGGTTTTCTACTTTTTTAAAAATAATTCTATTTTAAAAGTTTTTTTCTATTTTTAAAATCATTTTCTTTTAAAATTAAATTTAAAATTTTCTATTTTAAAAGTAAGACATGAAATTTTTTTTGCTGTAAAACATTAAAGCAGCACAACAACCTAATAACACACCTTAGAAATCTTTCTACAGCAGTACCAACTAAACTATCTCATTCTTATCAACTCTATGTAATATTTTATGGTATGGGTGAACCAGAATTTATTTAATTATTTTGCTATCAATAAACATATTAGCTGTATTTAATTTTTCTCTAATAAAATCAATACTGTCATAAATATCCTTCTTTACTGACTGTACTCACATACAGTGCTATATTAGATAAATAGAAGTTGATATGGAATTTTGGGAGTGACATTTTGAATTTTAATTAACATGTTAAATTGCCTATCCAAGAGACCATATAATTTCTGTACTACCAACAAAAATTTATGAGGTTCTATTTCTTAATACATCCTACAAATGCAAACTGTTATACAACCTTTTTTCATTTTGATGGAAAGCACTATACCTAATTATTATGTTAATTTTTATTTTTCCCAATTATTAGTAGTGCTATTCACATTTTCATATTCTTATCCACTTAGAGTTTCATGTTGGTTCATGTGCTTTACCTAATTTTAAATTTGGTTGTCTCTTCTTCGTTGAGTGCTTCCTATATATCCTGGATATTAATATTTTGTTGGTTATTTGTGCTGTAATATTTTCTTTCTGCTTTTCTAGTCTTTTAATGAGTTAATATATTAATATATTATATCAGCATAGTATAATAAATTAATGTAATAGTGTAAGATAATATATTAATATAATAAATTAGTTAATATAACAGAAGTTTATACATTTTTATCATATTTGATTTCTTATATTTTCTCTTTCTGGTTTCTGTTTTTAGTGTTTCTTATCGATTCCTTTCCACTCTAAAGTAAAAAATATATCTTTCTAGAATTTTTCTAATATTTGTTAGAATTTTGAGTTTTATGTTTATCTCTTTAAACCAACTGGAAGAAATTATGTGGATATTGAAAGAGGATCTAATCTTTTTAATGTCAATTATCCAAGTAATAAATAGTCCCTCCATTTCCAATTAACTTGAATGCTAGATATTTTACAAACTAAATTCTATAATTTACAGAGTTCTCGTTCTAGAATTTCTAATTCATATCTGATGTCTACATTGGTTTACTTTTGCTTTGTTATATACTTGTTAATGCTTATATATCCTTGTTTCTCGTCTATATTGTGATTGTTGGTGGTGAGCTCATGTTCATTGGAACTTTATCTCTGGGATTTTATTGAGGCCCAGTGGAAAGTGCATTCCTCCAGAGGGGATTTATATTTTGTTTCTACCAGCTGTTTAGCAATCTAAATCCATTATAAATTAATATTAAAATTCCTTAGTAGTTTCTGGTCTATACTGCAATGAAAAGCAATAGGCCCCATGATTTGACACTATCTTCTCAGAAGGCAATATGTCATCATTAGGGATGGGGAGTAAAGATATTTAAGCAATGAGTCGAAAGTATTGTGACATGATGATATAAAATAGGTTTGGAGGTGATATATCAAATTCTTCCCTGATGTTTAAGAAAAGCAATGGCTTTACCAAGTCATTAGAGAATGATTACATATCTCATTATAAATCTGGAACTATCTAGAACATTAAGTACTGAAATATTAGACCAAATAAAATATTAAACAGAATGAGTTTCCTATTGTATTTGGCAAGGACTGATTCTGTTTTTTTTTTAATGATCTTCACAAAATGGAATAACTGACCTTTTGTCTTAGGCAATACAAAGTTATGTGGTGTTCTTCAAGAATTCTTGAGACCCTTTGGCTAGGACTTTGTGTACCTTCTAATTGAGGCCTCATATACTATTTCATCAGTTTAGAAATTGCAAATGAAGAATTCTAACTGTGACGTGCAGAATTTATTCATAGAACATTATTTTAGCCCTAACCTCATATTTATAGATGTGGAAAAAGAGCCGGATATAGAAATATGTAGTTCTTTGCAAATGTGACTCCATAAAGAGAAAGGTTCATGTGTTATAATTTGTTTTCACATTTATTATTAATAAATTATTGTTTCTATAATTCATCATGACACTATGTATTTTAAAGGGTATCCAAAGCTGCTAACCAGAAATAAGAAATTATGTTTTAAAGTTAAATATTTACATAAGGTACTTCTAATATTAAATCTGCATAACAAATTGTTATGGAGAAAACACACATTTTTAATAAGAGTATTTGGCTCAAAACTGGAAAATATAAACACATTTAAAACTTCATATACCTCAAAAAATGGATTTTTAGAAAATTAGGTTTTTTTCCCTCCTGTCATATCTGGAGATATCTAAAGCTTAAGATTGCCTCTAGAACATTAGCTTCTTATCATGGTGAAAAACAGCCAACTCTTTCAATTTTGTGAACATTGTTCAAATATGTCAATGAACGTTTTAATCAACTCTGAAAGCACAAAAATCAAGTCTTTCTTTTTCCATTCAAACCATCCTTCTTAACCTGGCAGCTGAGTCTAATCGACCTGAATTGTGTCACTACCAGCTTAGAATCTAGAACTCATTCTGACCCCAGCTCGTGGGGACATACGGACATACGCTGAAATAAACTGCTAAGCATCAAACATATGTGAGCATCCCTATCTCTCCAACCCCCACTTCCTTAAATTCAAAGCCCCTTCATGATTTTGCCAGATCTACCTGGAATGTCCACTCTCCTCTTATTCCTACCTCTCACACATCTCTTCTTTCTCTTCTTTTTCAACTTCTTATCACACTTCAAAATCAGTGGAAACAGTTAAAATAAAAGGAAAAGAAAATCAGCACTTCTATGAGCATAACTGTAGATAAAGAGTTTTTGATTTCTGTGTGTCTTTCTACTACAGCAGTGTTCATCTTCAACAGTGACATTTGTTTATGAACCTGCCTCCTTTCTTAAACTATAAGCTACTTAGGAGTAAGGTCTGTGTCTTCACATACCCTCCTCTCCAATACCAAACACAGGGGCAGATCCATAATATGTGCTCGGAAAATGTTTGCTGAATTTATAGGTGTTGCTATTGCTTCAGCATTGTTTGTCTCTGACATTAAAAAAAAAATTCTCTAATAACTGGAGTCTGGCTGCTTCCCAAAACTTCATAGAACTACTTTATTATTTTTTTCTCTTTTCCTCCTTCCTCTCTTCTTCTATTTCTGTTTTTGTCTCTCTGTCCCTTTACTCTTCCTCCCTCCTATCTCTTCCTCCTTTATCATTTTCCTTTTCATTCAACATCACTGCCTCAAAATAACGAGATTTCTTAGTCATGCACTAATCCTTAGTGACTGCATTTTTAATCCTTAAACCCTGCTAGGCTTGCATCACCAACACCTGTCAACGAACTTGTCCAGTGTGGATCTACCACATTTGTTAGCCTCTAATGTTGCCTTTATTTTGGAAGACTGACGACCATCAGAGCTGTGCCAACCTGGATAAGAACATGGAATCATGAACTCAGTTTAAGATGTGAGGTTCTTGTGTTTCATCTCTCTACTGACATTCTAATTTCAAACCTATTAGGTAACACAATTCTCATGTCCCTTTCCCTAGAATAACCAATTCTTGGTTTGGCTCCCATGTGTAGGCTCCAAGTCTTCAGCCAGCCCTGTGATTCTGCCTGAATCCCTTGCCTCCTGTCTGGGCCTATCCTGTAGGGACTACAATAGAGCAATAAATATCCTAAATACATAGGGTGCATATTGAGAAACAAAGGGAGGAAGAGTTTCATACACTTTGCACTGGTAACAGTCATTAGGTATAAGGGTTTTACTGATATATATCTTTCCTCTGATTTAAGTAACTGTGGAGAAATTGGCAATATAGTTGCTTCAATCACAGAACCTGGGATCACCCAGGAAGGATTCTGCCTTAAATCTTTCTGTATATATTTATCTTGAACAGATTAAAAATATGACTTTGTATGCATCTAACAATGAAGATAAAGTGAAAATAATTTCTTCAAGTCTTCACTTAAATGTCATCTTTCTGTTGTGGCTGATCATGACCGTCCTAACTAAAATTGCAAACCCTCACCATCCCTCATCTCCTCTACCCTAATCCATAGTTTTTATAGCACTTATTATCTTCTGCTATGGAATCTGTTTCTTCACTATTTGTATTGTTTATGCTGTTTCTCCCTGTTAGACTACAAACTGCACAAGGGCAGGAGTTTTTCTCTCTTTTTTGTCTCTTTTATTCGTTGATGTCCCTAACCACCTAGATTAGTACCTGGCACATATAAGTATTCAATAAATACTCGCTAAATGAATGAATAAATGGACAAATGAAAATAACATGTCAAAAATAATCTCTAGGAATAGATATACATTTCTGATTCTATAATCGGAATGTTTAAAAATAATATTTAGTTCTTTTTAATTGTAAGGAGGTAAAATGAATAAATGGTTTCAAAGAGGGATATTTGTATTTGTTTTCTTTCTTTGATGACGTTATGTTTTAAAATTAAGTATGACCATGCGCAAGTTCTAAATGAAGTCCTGGGATTTTGAATATTAATCAGTGGATATTTTCCAACATTCCAAGGGGCTGATTTATAGCTGCCATGTGAAAGACCTCATGAATAGACCTTTCATTACAATTTCCTCAGAATAGCAAACTCCCAGCTGACTCTTCCAGTAGAGCCCATGATTTAACTCTGGAATTCATTTTGACTCACTGACTATAAAAGCGACTAAAGGGAACATGTGGGAGTCATTGAAATACTGCAGGTGAAACCCGCTTTAAGAAAGGGAGAAAAAGCACCCTCAAATTGAGTAAATATATTAAACGTATTAAATACTTTTGATGTGGCAAAAGAGTTCTTCACTTTGTAAAGCAGCAGTTTCCAACATTTTTGGCACCAGGGACCGGTGCTCCCATGAGAATCTAATGCCTGAGGCAGTGATGCTACTGCTGGGGAGCAGCTGCAAATACAGATGAAGCTTCACTCCTCGCCTGCTGCTCACTTCCTGCTGTGTGGCCCAGTTCCTAACAGGCCACTGACAGTACCGGTCCGTGGCCCTGGGGTTGGGGATCCCTGTTGTAAAGGGGTCACTGCAGGATTATTTAAAATGGTAACTCACTGAAAATATTTCCAATAATAAAATGTCTCCTATGTGAATTAAAATAACATGGCTGTTTTATAGGAAATTGTCTAAGGCATGAAAGAAGGTGGGTCACGCAGCAAGTCTGGAAGCAGAGTAAGTGCTGGGAGTCTCGGGTCCACTGTGGTGTGTCCAGAGACTAGGTCTCAGAGCCTGTCCTCTGTGTCTCATTACAGAGAACAAATCACTCAGAGTAGAACAAATGGTGCTAATGACCTTTGCTAGAGCCACTCTATAACTAAAATCTGATTTATTTATAAGTTTCAAAATGAAGCCCCCTTTTTTAATTAAAGAAAGGTTCTGTTAATTTAATAGTATCCTGTTACTACATTTCATTTAACTTTGTTGATCTTAAGTACTTAGAACATGGTTTCCTTCCTGACTTTAGAGGATTCATAGTCCCAAGACAATTAGAAAAGATGTTACGGAAAATGCATAGCCTCACAGTAGATATTTCTGTCCCTATGATAAAACTATTATTTTTCAGAATGTTGAAAAGGGAACACAAGTGAAACTATTCTTTCACTAGTAAATACTACAGAGAAGAGACTCTTTAGACGACCTTTATAATATGTGGCTTATTGTTACTTGTTTATTTTGCTGACATGAATCCTCTTTATGCTTATCCACATACATTTTAATAAAGGCAAATTTACAGAGAAAAAAATAAATTAAAATGAATAACTAGGATCTGGGTCTCTTCCTATGAGAAGGCTGGACAAGGAGTTCCTTGGAGAAATGACATCTGTGCTGTCCAAAACAGTGACTATTTACATTTAAGTCAATTAAAATTCAATAAAACTATCAATTAGGTTGTTTAGTCACACTAGCAAGTTTTCAAGTTCTTAATAGCCACTAGTGGTTACCACACTGAGCAGCACACATATGAATCACTTCTATGTCACAAAAGTATTACTCTAAAATGTCTGATTTTAAGCAAAAACTAAGATATATAAATAGCTATCATCACATACAAACACATGTGCTGCACATAGATCAATTATTTTAAAAACATTAATGACTGAAAAGATCCTATCACTTAAAGAGAAGAAGAAAATTAAAAAGAACAGAACACTCAGCTTGTTCTGTAAAATCTGCAAAGAAGATGAATGGCCATTATAAGAAAAGAGAATGAATTTAGCTTTAATGGAGCAGAATAAAGAGAGAAATACAGCAGGTAATTTCTAAGGTTTATTACAAAAGCCTTGAAAGAGTGACTTTGAATGTATATTTTACCTGTTAGCATTTTACATTTTGATGACTTGGAAGATTAATATTAAAATTATGGTTCAGAGAATAAAAGAGAAAAGCAAGTAATTGTCATATTTAAAAAATCCCAAGTAATTTAAACTTGACGAACATTACTCAGTCACCGAAGCTATCTGAAACATCCTTTGACCAGATTTTTTCAGCAGAAAAAAAAATAGGTTTTTACTCTACATACAAGTAGAGCAAACCTAAGTAGATCGAACCATGTTCATCAGTACCTAAGACACCCAGTATTCACTTTCCATCTTACTGGTTTTGAATAACTAAAGGAAATTCCACAGATCAGATTTTTATATAACTACAATACGGTTAGTCAAAACCATTTAAATGAATTCATTTATCTTTTCTCTTATATCTATTACATCACCCAAATTTGTCAAATTGTGGATGTGTCATGTTTGATATTTAATTTTCAATGAGCCAAGTCTTCCTGGAATCATTGGAACAACTAAGCATTAGAATACATCCCAAAGAAAATGTGAAAGGAATGCACATGAAACACTATGATTTATCTGACACCAATACATCGGTGAGGAGAGTGGAACAAATCTAATCAGGGTTGGAGGTGAGAGCAATTAAACACAACCTGGGAGTGTTTCAGCAGGCACAGGAAGGGCCCTGTAGGAATGCCAGTGCCTTTCCGTGCTGCTACCCGCGAGGGATGTGCAATTGAGGATAAAGGGCAGGAACTAATCCTACGACCAGCACTAGTCCTAAATTCCCAGATGGAATTGTCCTTTTACATTGATTTTACTAAATTCTAAAAATGCAGAACATTATGTAGCTACATTTTAATGATCTATTGTAAGTCCATTTTTAAAAATTCTACTGTTTATGAAAGGGCAGTAAATACATACTACTCTCAAGTAATTATGAAACTCGTGAGACTACTTCAAACGTTTTAGTAGTATGTGAGGCTATCAATTCTGGAAGCACAGATTCAGGCGGAAACCCAAATAGTGTCCTGATCACAAAGTGAAAGCAAGTGGTTTTTATGAGGAAAAAAATGAAAGAAATAATTACATAAAGAAAAGAAAAAAATACTATTGGTGCTGACAGGGTGAGCTCTTCTTATATATACGTGATTAATTAATGATTCTATCTTCAGATAGAAGGACTATAATCACCAGTTCTTGCTACCAGGATATCTCATTTCTTTCTGACTTTACAAACAATTGTTTGTAAAACAATTATGCTTTGGTCCATTTCAGAGTTTTGGGGAACAAGACAAGCGTTGACATCTCTCTGAAATGGCTGCTCTGGCTCTATTTTAAAATGGTTCCATTTATGTCATTTTTCACACTGCTGTTTATCCTTAGTGTGATATTCCCATCCTGTGATTTTAAGTTTAACTCTTGATATTTTCAAAATACTTGGACATTTAAATCTGAGGTCACTCTTAAATTTAAGTCATATGTTGATACTAAAAAATGGTTACCTTCCAGAACACCTTTTCTTAGCTTGTAACATAAAGAGATTTTTGAAATCTTAACATGGAAACCAAAGAAAACACAGGAGAGAAGTGAAGTGAGATGAGTGGAATTGCTCATTTCATGTAACTTTGATCAGTTTGCCAACCTCATATTTGCTTCCCCTCTAAAATCTCTACTGGCCAGCATCATCAGAACATAAATCATTCCCTAAAACTTCCTTTTTGGCCTCTGTTAATCTAATTCTTTTGCATTCAGCCAAGTACACATAAAGTTTAATCACAGGTCAGAAATATGTGGAGTAAATTCCTCAAGACTGATACTAATCATATTAGGATATCAATCGGGCATATGAAAATAAATTGAAAATGAAAGATAGAGATCCCAATTTAGATGCAGTTAGAAATTCATGCCCAGTTCATCATAAGCAAAGCAACCCCTTTTTATTTTTCCCATACCTACCTCCCACTCCAAATTACATGCTTAAACCAATGGAGTCAGAATGGGCCAAATCATACGTAAATTATGCTGTTGTTCAGTTTGTATGTCATAGAATACTGTATAGCTTCTCACACTTTAGTGTGCCCCTGAGACATCTGAGGATCTTGTTAAAATGCAGATTCTGATTCAATAGGGTTGATGCGGGGCCCAAGGCTTTGCATTCCTAATACGAATCCAGGAGATGCTCATAATCTGATTCAGAAAAGATACTGAATAGTAAAGTTTTAAGGGCAGAGTATATTATTTGCTTTCTCCAATTGCAAACTGTCATATTCCAGAGTCTATTTCACATTGCTCATGTTGACAGGCAATTTGACAGTTGAATATATATAACTATATATACACAAAATGATGTCATAAAAGTTGTACTAATTATTATCTTTAATGACCATCACAAATTCTAGATTATGCATTACCTGGCTAAAATGGAAAAATGCAGAATTTGACTAATCAGAAATGATAAATAATATCTGTATTTTGAAAAAAAATATTTATATTTTGCATTTTTGTCATAGTTAAAAATTATATTAATAGTGTAATTTCTAACATATTAGCTACAAAATTTTTAATAACAACGTAAAATTTTAATCAAATTTATGAGGTTTTCCCTTAAATTGACACTATCATGTTACTTTTTATTCCAAATTCATTAAGCACATTTAGTTTAATTGTCTGAAAAAGAGATGCTGAAGGCATTTTTAATTTTCCTTTTGCCTGACAGTTACTTATATTTTATCTATTTTTTTACCCCTTAGACAAGAAGACAAATATGTCCCCTTTCTTTTCACAAAAAGAAATGTAAGATGATGGTCAAATGCATTGTTCCAAAAACCCAATACTGAAAGTGCTCATTGCATTGGTTTACAATCAATTAAACATATCTTTCTGAGTTTTAAAATTTTAAGTCAAATATAATAGAGATAAGGATATTTAAAAATACCTCTAGTTTTCCTAAATTGTGTTTCTTGAGCTATATTCTCTCATCTTCTTTCTTACTAATTTTTAAATTAAACCCTTATATATTATTTATTTATTAACCATTTATGTTGTACAATGTATGATACCAAGAGATCATATCAAAATATTAGGCTAACCTTCAAAGATGTTGCTGTGACCACTTTCAGGTGACATCTTGTCAAAAGATATTTCCTCACCTTTCTTGTCTGAATCTTTTATGGAGTCATTGGACTGGGTCCCAAAGTGATTCTTAAATGTTGGTGAACACGAACTTCTCTCTATTTCCACTTCCTGTTAGAAGACATTAAAGGAATGTGTGTTAAAAGCTATCAGTGGGAAACAGATGTGGTTTTCAGGGAGTTTAGAAGGCAGCAGTGGGGAGTGGAGGCGGGGGTGCGGGGGGAGTTCTGTGAGTGATGTTTCCCAATATGCTTTGGGGAAAATTTTGATAACTTAGTGAAGAACTGCAAACACATACCTGAAGCTTAGTTTACTTTTCTGCCACTAGTTCCACTTCTGAATTAGCTTTTCTTTCAAGTGTGTGTTTTTTTTCTCTTGTAAAAGGGAGAAAGTAGAAATAAGGGTCACGATAAAATGTAATATGTTAATACATGCAACTTCCTGAGGGCTGAGAAATATTCATGAGGAATTTCAAAAAATAGCAATATAGCAAAATTATATACTTAAGACAGAAAAAAAATTGTTTTTTTTTAAATGTTATGCTCACTTAATAATGATAATCTTAGTAATTATAGAGCTCCCAAATTACAAAACCATTCAGCCAACATACAGTAAGTACATTTTGGCAACTCATGAAGATTGTAAAATTACTTCTTTGAGATACTAATTCAAAATTGGAGAGATAAAGTTTCTCAAATAAAAATAAGTATAGAGGATATTTCAAATATAAGGAGTGTAATATTTCTCATTTTATAGATTGAGTAATGTAATCTAACTAAAAACAAAACAAGTCTATATGATTATTTTGAATAAAACCTGTAAAAATTAAGTAAATAAGCCAAGATAGGTTGAGAAACAATTTATATATATATTTTTTAATTCAAGTAATATGTTGAAATATTTTCAATAGCTCCTCATAAGTTTTGGAGTTTTGTATATGAGATTGTGTTTTCTAAACGACAGCCATTCAAACAATGATGTGATGTTATCCTTCAGTTTTGTTACATTTTAAATATACTTGTGTAAGTCAAATTTGAGAGACAGCTAAAATTTCTAAAGTGTTTCTTAGAGTAGGTACATTTTCCATATCTATAATATGGTTGGAAAAATAACCCCTAGGCATATTTATATTATCTAATTTTCATGTCCATTTACATACACATAATTATATAAATAATTTAAAAATATTCATATGTGCCTAATCATCTCATCTTTAAATACCTCCCAAATATATGATGCATACTATCTTCATTATTGTGACCTATAACTGGAACTAAAAACATTTATAGGAGAAACACACAGGAAAAGGTTTCTACTTTTTTTTTCATTGCATTGCCGTTAACATTTGTGTTTCCTACTATTATCAAACACCCAAAGGTTTGTAAACAGTAGTGACATTTTATGTTGTTAGCCACGATGTCAGACATCCCATGGCATGTGGGCATGAGCTCCTTAGCTGCTGGAAGTGCACAGCACTCTCATCTCAGTTCTTTCTGGTATCCTTTCCCACTGTCATATAAAGTGACTGCTATGAAGTGAATATAATCTGTTTATCTGTTTTTGTTTCAGCAATTTACTCCAAATCCTAGCTTTGGCAAAAATAAAATAAGATAAATAAAGAAAAAATGAAGATGCTTAAAAAATAGTGGTTCCCTTCAGAAAATATTTGTTTTGACGGAGGGCAGAATGCAGAGCATGGTCCATGGACTTGATTGATGATGTGAGAGGATCATCTCTCTCTTTCATATAGAAGCAAGGAAATTTGATTGGGTGAAACTGCTTAAGCAAATATTTCAACCAGTGATGATATTAACTTATACGATATTGGCAGTCTCAAGTTCGAATTCACAAATATCAAGAGTGCATTATATAATGAGGCAGTTAGGGACCCCTCAGACAGTCCACACATGAATGTAGTATGTAGACCTGTTTTCAAGCCTCAATCATCAGACCCAAGTCATCACGAGGCAAGTTCCCTAGCCTCCTGGCAAGAAGTGAGGAGGGGCCAGTACACAGATGAAAAGAACTTAGATGAGGTTGAATTGAGCTGTCTGTAATCAAAGCAGTGATCTGCTTTAGTCTCTTTTCATCAGTTTTATACACTGTGCATCTACAAAAGATTTGCTTTGAGTAAAAAAATCTACAGGCTTAGACAAATGCATAAAACACCAGTTTAGAGAGAAACAATGCAGCGCTTGAGAAATCTGAAGTGAAGCCCTCCCTTTGCTACTTTATAGCTGTGTGGCCTTGCTCAGGTTACTTGACATGTATGAGACTCAGTTTTCTCATATTATGTGAAGAAGTATAGTCACCAAACATCTAACAGTCAATAACCAAACATTTGTAGTGTAATTTTATTTGAAATAAAATAAAACAAAATATTTATTTTTTGTACCTTCCAGTCTAATGCGGGAAACAAAGAGTAATAAAGCACATAAATCAATGTAAATAGGTAACTACATATAGATCTAGAAGAAGAGATACATAATCTGAGTATTTAACATAGGGAAATTAATCTAATGAAGAAGGTCATGCAAAGCTCCTCTGGGAAAACGATCTTCAGCTGACAGTTGAAGGATAAAATGGGGCTTAACAAATTGAAGACCTTTCAGGTGGAGAAAACAACAAGTGCAAATGTCTTGGGCTGGAAGGAAGCATAGTCGATAGAAATGTGGCTCGAGTAGAGAGCCTGAGAGAGAACATGGTGAGGGATAAGCTGCAAAGGTAAGTACAGGCTGGATCACGAAGGCTTTGGAGGGTGATATTAGCTATTCCAGTCTTAGCTGAATAGGGAGTTTCAGAAGAATTGTGTGTGTGTGTGTGTGTGTGTGTGTGTGTGTACATTTGCACACATCACAGAATCAGTCTACAGTGTGAAAACCTCAGTCTACCTCTAAAGTAGGTTTTCTTGACCTTAGCACCACCGACATTTTGAACCAGATAATTCTCTGTTGTGGGGGGCTTATTCTGTGCACTGTAGGATGTTTAGCAGCACTCCTTGACAAAGGGTGGTGATGAAAATAGAAGTAAACTAAACTGAAAGCTATTTAGGATGTAAAACTGACAGGACTAGGTACTGGACTGAATCTAAGGTTTGTGAGAAAGAGAGAGAAATTTCATTTTCTTTCTGGTGTACACAACTAACGGATTGTGGTACCATTAAATAATGCCAGAGCACCAGAAGGAGTCTGGTTTGGAAGACAGATTATGATGGGTGCCAGCATGTCTCAAGGCAGTTGGACATGTAGTGCTGCAGTGTAGAGGAGAGGTCCTATCTGAACAAGTAATTTGTGAGTCATCTGCCTTTACTGGTGATGGAAACAATGAATGTCCATCAACTTGCTTCCCGTGTGAGGAGGAATAAGACCAGAACCAAGTCTTGAAAAATGCTGACATGTAACATTATGGCAGAGGAGAAAAGCAGACAAGAAAAAGGAAGAAAATCAGAAGGGAAGACTATCTTTAATAATACGGAAATCGTACTGAGAGCATAAATTAAGTAAGGATTTCAATACATCCTTTGAGTTTAGCAGCATGAATATAAACTGGTGCACTAAACTGTTTTGGTGGAAGTAAAATGGTGGGAAGGATGATTAAAATGGGTAGAGAATTAACTGGGATATAGTAAGTACTGATAAATTCTTGAGTAGTTTAGCATTAGAAGGAGAAATAGAGCAGTAATTTGAGAGACATGTGTTTTGTTTTAAAGGAAGAGACCTGCATATGCTGAAAAGCCATTTGGAAGGATTTAGTGAGAGAGGTTGGCTGTATAGAAGAGGGAAGGAAAAAGCAATGATGTAAAATTCCTGAGAGGGGGAAGAAGATGGAACCCAAAGCATAGATAGAAATACAACCCAAATATTGGAAAACATAAAGCATTCCTGTTGTCATGGAGGGAAAGGAAGGTAAAATCAATGTAGAAACAGATAATGTGAATGCTTCGTAGCTTGATAAAAACTTTCCAGTCTGGAATCATTTTTTTTTTTTTTTTGTCCGTTAGGATGTGGGGTCTGATGAAAGTGGGAGGCGCATTTGAAGAGAATGAAGAAAGTTTAATCTCATTGCCGTTGGGAATGGGAAAGTGAGATCAGCAGACAGAGATGACCATGGCTAATACAGCATTGAGATCTCATTTGAGGTTGGTAATATTAAATTTACAGGGCTACTGATAGACCCTGTTGAATGACTTTTAAAATTCTCCATGGTTCTACTTCAGGCAATGAGAAAGTCGATAGCTGACTTCAGCCAGGAAGAGGTTTTGTGAGGAAAAAAATCAAAATAAAATGCAAATTGCAGGGTAGGCTAAAGCATGGGAGGGGACAAGTACAGGAGAATAAATGTAGGTTACCATCAAGAGAACTAAGGGCATGATTAAAATGATACACCATAGAATGTAAAATAGATTAAAAGAGACGAAAGGAAAGGAAAGGAGGATTAGAAAATAGAGGATCAAAAGACTGGAATCCTGGTGAGTTTAAAGAATCCTTATAACTATGAATACTTGGCAAAGAGAATTGGACAGAAAGCTGACCAAGATGTTTGCTTTAGTGATTTAGGAAGTAGAACAGTTACAATTACTAAGATCAAGTTGTGACCATGAAAATGGAAATGAAAGTGAAGTAGAGGAGAAAGTTGCTATATAGGAGAAAAGCTAAGAGCTCAGAGGCTTTCATGATGTATCAGTATAATGGAAGAGCTTGGAAGGCTACAAAAGACTGTAAGTCAAGTGTCAACAAAGGTAAACAAAAAAAAATTAATTGAAATTTAATAAATAACAGTGATAAAAGGGGACAAGAGTGGTATACCTGACTGCCATGAGCCTGAAATGAGCAGTTTTTAGCAAGAGAGTGGGAGAGGAGTGGCTTCAAAGTACAAGAGGAGGATTCAGGTGTGGTGGTTTTCAGGGGAGAGTCGTGCTCTGTTTAGGCAAGAAGGTAGAGGAAGCATTTGGAGAAGAGGTTCAGGGTAAAAAGGAAGTTGCTCATAATGGAGAGATAGTTCCAGAAGCACTGATGGAAGCTCTGGCTTAAATAATATCTAAATAAGTAAAATCTCTCAATGTTTACAATCTTTTCTAGCTTTAATTCACCTTGAAACCAGGATAACAATGGAAAATAGGGAAAAATTAAACTTAAAAGAGATGACTTTTCTTTTTTATTTATATACATTTCTTTCTTTAATATAATGTATAATTATAATCTTAGATTATATATATACACATATATATGTAAATATGAGAATGGAAAATGCCAACCTTTAATCACGATCTAGCATTTACTTCACAAGGAACCATAAAGCTACAGGATCACCTAAAATGGTTAGAAACTCTTACCAGGAATTTCAAAAGAAAGAGGTTTGCCTTATTATTTTATATATTTTCCTCTCGGTATGGATCCATGAGTGATGAGGTCATGAGGTGGGAGGGAGTAGAAGATGAGCAGCTTAATAAAATAAAAATGTTGTCTAGTCTATATTTAAAATGCTGAGCTTGCTCAGGCACATTCCCAAACTCAGTGGGTTCTTGTCTTTAGAGAAATAAAAATATTGAAATAGACAAACACAGGAAATTTTATGCTAACATAAAAAGAAGGCCAGTAAGAAAGGAAAATTACCAAAATATGAGAGATAAGAGAAGAAACCTTTCCATAATGAATTTTGCTATGTTGAGGAAAAAAGAAAAATCTAGACATGGCTTGAATAATTTACGAATGAACCATTTTCTTGTTTATTCATGCCTTTGGAGTTTTATAATCCTGTTGTCCCAATCTCTTTCCAGGAAGGCTTTACCTCTTCCTTCTATGTATTAAAAGTATCACTTATCTTAAAACCAACCTCAGTGCAAATGCCTTTATAAACTTCCTTCAATCATTCCATTTGACATTCATCTTTCATTCCTTCAAAAACACTTTTGAAAACTTACTATGTCTCAAAAACTGTTCTAGGTACTGTAAATATAAAGGTGATTAAGGTGCAAGTTGGGCCCTCAAGAAGCTCATAATCTAGTGGCAGAGAAAGAGACATCGACTGAACCTTATGGCACAAAAAGGAGTGTGTATAATAAGAAAATGTAGGCATCCTGGACATACAGTGCGGGGATTCCTGGAAGGCGTGGCCAGGGAAAGCATCCTGAAGGTATCTCAGCCTAATCTTGGGCTGTAGTTTAACTTATCCTGTAGGTAACAGGAATCCTTGGAAGTGAATTATATAGGGGTGAAAATATTAGATTTGTACTTTAGATAGATACATCTGTTAGCTATATGAAAAATATATCATTGTGGGATAAGATGGCAACATCATATGTAGTAAGTATAGTAAGGACTTTTTAAAATTTCCAACTGAGAAACAGGAAAGCCTATAATAGGAAGGCTAGAGAAAAATAGAGAGAGTAGAGTATATTAAAACATATTTAGGCATTTAGTACTTTGTAGAATAAAGTACTGGAGGAGTGAATAAAGTCTAGCATAACTCACAGACATTCAAATTTAGATGGATCTGTGAAATTGATAAAACAGGCTGAATCTCTTCCCCAAACCAAGCAGTGCCTCAGAGAAGTGAAGGCCAATTTTAGATTCCCTTCTAGACCCACCACACAGTGCAATGTGATGTAGGAGGGATCCTGGGGGATCAAGTATATGCCACAGCCTCAGTTTGGGGACAATGCTTTTTTTTTGATGGAGCCACAGGAGGATTCCCGCAAATATATATTCATTTGATTCTCCCAATACACATTTCACACATGAAAGTTAAACTAAACTTTTTCATGAAAATATTGATAAAGAACAACAGAGTAGTTTAGCTTTAAAAAATGATGTTTGGGTTTCATTTTTGAGGACCTGGTAGTAAATTAAGTTTTTGACATGTTGAACATAAGTTTTCCGTGGTGATATATGAAAATATCCAGAAGGTGGCTAGAATTTTGGAACTCAAAAGAGAAATCTGTGCTGGAGTAAACGATTTAGGACTCATTAACAAGAAGGTGATAATTACAGCAGTAAGAGTCTATTAAATTACCTAAGTAAGAGTACGTAGTGTAAGTCAGAAAGCTGAGGAAAGAACCTCACTGGCATTTAAGAGACAGGCAAAGGAAGATTATCCAGTGAAGGTAGAAGAGGAAGAATAGTCAGAAGTAGGGCCGCTCTCAGTCCACATTGAGTCTTTGTGTGAATTAGAAAAAATGGCCTCTTTTTCAGGACACTTTATTTGTCAAAAAGTTGTCATCATATACTGTTTTTCTTAGACCAGAACGTGTTACTGCCATCTGCTGGAAAATTGTTATAATAGACATGACTATATTTTTGACATGCCCTGCTTTCTCTTAGATGTGTGACCTTGGGCAGCTTACAACCTGCACTACTACTACACATGGCTGCCAGAAGCAGCCACGGGAGAGTGAAACCCACTAATGCCAAGGATGTAGGACATTTTGAATGTATCAGGGATTTAGAGGAAAAAAAAGTAATGGAAAAGTCTCCTGGTATGGGCAGTTAGGAAGGAATCTTGGTAAAACTGTTCCTGTTGAATGGAGTTAGTTTAGGAAGAATTGAAAATGAGGAGAAAGAGATGCTGGCAATAATGACAATAGCTAGAAAGAACTGAACTTTTATTACATATTAGTCACCATTTTGAGCACTTTACATGTATTAAACTCATGTAATTGTCATTTCAACTCTATGAGAAAGTACCATTATCTCATTTTAAAGATGACGAAACTGAGGCTTATAGGAGGAGATGGACAAGGGTACGGATAGAGAAGGTGAGGGTGATATTTTGATATGTAGGGAGCTGGAAGGAGATCACTGTTTTGAGCCTTGATGGTCTTTCCCATCTCTGAAGGAGCTTATAATGAGCAGAAGGTACTTTTTCCCAGAAGACCCAATTTGGACTCAGAAGACCAGAGTTGAATGTTAAGCTCTTCCATTTAATGAAGTAATCTTGGCTAATTCTTTAACATCCCTGATCTTTCACTTTCTCATCAGAAAAATGAAGACAACTACTGTCCACCTTAACTATTTTTACAGTACTTCTACAAAGATGGTCTCAAAGTGCCAACAGCATCCCTCATCCACATGTTCATGTGAAATGTCATCTTCTATATCCTGTCAAAAAGTAAAGTCGATTTGCGCACCTCTCTGAGTCAGGGTAGGTCTTGCGGCAACTTCTCCCAGGGAATATAGTAGGTATGCATACAACTAAGATTACCTAGGAACAAAAGGCCCTGGAGAATGACATGAGAGTGAGAGAGCAAGAGAGTGAGGAAGAGAGAGAGAGAGAGCGCACGTGAGAGAGACACACGGACAGATGGAGGGAGGGAAAGTGGGAGGGGGCAGTACAAGGTGATTAGATACTCAAGTGAAGAGTTCTTGCAGCTCTGGCCAAGTCTCTGGGAATGCTTCCTTTCAGAGGCCATCACTATGTTTTGAGAAGCTCAAGTCTCTCGGAAAGAGCATTTGTAGGTGTTCCAATCTACAGCCCCAACTGATTTCCCACACGACAGGAGCATCAACTGCCTGCAGTGTGTGCGAGCCATCCTGGATGTTTGCTCCTGCAGACTCTTCAGTTCAGAGGACTGTTGTCCTATGCCACATTAGATTGAAACTGCATGAAAGATTGAGTAAGAACTGTCTACTTGAGTTAAGGCAACCCACAGAACCATGAGAGATAAAAATAAATTGTATTAAGTCAGCTAATTTTGGGATTAGTTTGTTATAAATAACCAGAAAACATTACCTCCACATACTACATACCCTATCATTCAGCTTCAGTGGCCCTCATTTTTCTACTCAGGAATAAGAAAACTAGAGAAATGAAATACTCTTAAAGAAATCATAAAGACAGTGTTTCTTAATACCAAGTGCTCTGCTCAACTTGCATCCTTTTTAAATACTTTTAACAATACTATGAGGCAGTTACTTCTATTTTACGATGAAGAAACTAAGGTTAGAGAGCCTCAGTAACTTAAGTAACTTGCCGAAGTCCACAGGAAGTGCTATACCTAGGCCTCAAATGCTGGTCTTTCTGAATCTAAGTTGATATTTTTAATTGTTATATTAACTTGTCTTCCTAGTGCAATTTATTTATCACTCTCAGAAACTGAAATAACATGGGTTAGAATGGGATGACTGGTAAAATATCAAGTCCTTAATAGATATAGACATGTCTTATTCCTCTTTATACTTCTCATAGCATCATGTCTTGTATACTGCAGGCATTTAATAAATATTGAGTGGAATTTTCAAAGTCTAATGACATGTTATATTCACATAGTATCCAGAAACAGGAGCAAAGAAAATAAGCAAATGCAATAATTCGATGGGGAAAACATGATGATTGCCACAACCTTATTACACTCTACTGCATGTATCACTCAATAGGGTCAAAAGAAACCATGAGGCTAGCTCCCCCATTTAAGCACACTTGGTAAAGAATTTTGATGTTGAGTTTATCAGCTGGGTCAACTGGACTGCAAGATTCTCCAGTAACTTCTTAGTAACTTGACATTTAGAACCTTTCAACATGGCTCTACTGGGTCCCATCAGTCTGTGCTGGGCTATCTTTCCAGCTGTTGCGAAAGGGAGAGCAACTGGGATTTCTTAAATCATCTCTGAACTTTCTGCTTCTAAACTTGTATTCACACGCCTGTCTAAATAACACTCCCCACCCCTATGCCCCACTTGCCATATTTTCCTACAGAAACTCCAACTGTCTTTTCACATGAGATTTAAGTGCTACTTGCTTTAGAAAGCTTTCTCCGATTGCCACAGTGAAAAGCAATCCCTCCCACATCAGAACTTTCATATTTGCCTTCTCCTTAATGCCTTTCTCATTCTATTTTGAACTCTAGTCATTTCGACACATCGCATTTCCCCATTACACTGTCAGTTCATTAGGACAAGCTCAATTCATCTTTATATCCCACAGAGAATCTAACACATTGCTTCTCTTGAACACTGCAGATGCTTACTAAATGTTTGTTGAATGGACTCAAATAATATTTGAATTTTATAGTCATATAAAGCATTCAGAAGAAAATATAATCTACAGATGGCCAAAGATTGTGAAGACATGTCTCATAGAATGAAAGGGGTACACATAAAGAGAACAGGCTAACTCTCTTGGAGAGAGAAGGGAAAATGAAATTTACTCTATGGACAACAACCCAGAACTTCACTGCCAATACTTTTTAAATGTCTCTTTAGATAGAACTTAGCACTTACATTTTCCTAGTAGTCTAATGCAAAATCATTTCATCATAATTTTAATAACTTTAAACTTTAAAAAATCATGATACATGAGAGCAATAATTAGAGTACTAAAATTATTAGCCATAAGCAAGAAAAGATGTTTTTTGAAAATACTATAAAACAATTTATTTTATAAAAAATGGGTCATCAGTTCTCATGGTATTTTTATTGCTCTTTCAGAATGGGTTTATATATTAAATAACAAAATAAAAGCTATAATATTCCAGGGAAGGAAATGTATCAATAATTTTTAAGATTTTCAAAATACTTTTATCAATCTTTATTGACTGTACAATCAACTATAAAATCAATGCCTTCTATGTCACTCCTATGGGCGCTCTTTTCCTGAGTAGTTCTACAGTCTCCTGTTCTATTATGTACTGAACAGCACATCTAGTGAAGTTAATTAATTCATTTTTCTTACTTACTACTGTTATGGTCTGAATTTTTGCCCTGCCCCCTCCAATTCATATGTTGACATTCTAATGCCAGTAGCTCGGGATGTGACTGTATTTGGAGATAAGGCCTTTAAAGAAGTGATTAAGTTAAAATGAGACTATTAGGGTGGGCCTTAATCCAATCAGACTGGTGTCCTTATAAGAAGAGGAACTTTGGGCACACAAAGAGATACAGGGATGCATGTACACAGAGAAATGACCATGTGAAGAGGCAGCAAGAGGGCAGCCATCTGCAAGCCAAGAAGAGAGGCTTCTGAGATTACCAACCCTGCTGGCAAGGTGATGAACTCCAACCTTCAGAACTGTGGGATAATAAATTTCTGTTGTTTAAGTCACTCGGTCTATGTATTTTGTTATGGCAGCCCTAACAAACTAATATACTACACTTAGACGGGGAAATAAGAATATAACTGGTCATTGAACCTATCTATTAAAGTGAGTAAGCATCTTAGTAGCTTTAAAAATGATAGATTTATTTAACTGATTGTGTCTCTGCAGCCAGACAGGAAACTCCTTACAAACCAATACTGATTCTGAGCTACCCTTATGGGATGCATTTAACAGAACAACTATCAAAGTAGTTGTGCACTCATAATTTTTGAATGCATATTTACCTCACTATATTTATTCTTCATTGTGGGTCTTACATGTGATATAAAGTATGCAAGGCCCTAGATTCTGAGACAAAGCCACAGGTAAAAGGTTTCCAGACTATTTTATAATCTCCCAATTAAAGACAGATAAACATTTTTAAAACACAGACTTTTTCAAATATATTCTCACTGTGACTCTGTCTGCATTTCAGTCAATTTTATTAAATTCTGACAGATTTTTAGGTTCTCAAGTAAAATGAATGCAAGTCTTATCTGGCCCTTGACAAGTCAGCACAAATTAAGGCACAAAGTCCCATAGAACTCTCTGGCATAAAGACCTAAAGCAAGAAACTATAAATGCATATATAGCATTGACCCTCAAAGTCATTCTCTCTATATTACATTTTCTGTTACATTTAATTTCTTTTCCTAAATTCTAGATTCATTACTTAAGGCCATTCTTCACCTTGACTTATTTCTAGAATGAAGGAGATTTGACTTTGGGCGATGAACGTGAATGCAATATACAGATGATGTATTATTGAATTGTACACTTGAAACCTATATAATTTTATTAATCAAAGTCAACTCAATAAATTTAATATAAAAAAAAAACTTTAATATTATCCCTAAACCTGAGATGTGCACTACACTTCTCCCCAACATTTCTTCTTCAGGATTACAGAAATGGATAGTATTGCCCTCAGGAACAAAGTTAATGTCTCCTCAATCTTTTGCCTTTCTTTCCTTGTGCCTCAAATAGGGCTAGGAATGGAGAAAGCATGCACTAAGAAATATTCTCAAAATAAAAGACAGTCTTTTGAATTCCTGTAGATTGTCTAATGCAATGCACCTATCAATCCTTATAACACTCAAAAAATTTCACAAATATATTTATTCAAAGAGGGTCCTTTTGCTTACTAATGCAATGGTGGGGCTGTCACGCAGCTGCAGGACTCAGGAGAGCTCAGTCACAGGGACCTCGGCTTTCCCCAAAGATAGAACCAGATCCTCTCCGGTACCTGTGGCTCTGCTAGAGAGGCTGGCAAGGCTGAACATTCACGTCAGCACGGTCACGTCTACTTTGCTTCTGGGGCCACAAACAATGTTGCTGTTAACTATGGTCGGCCTTCAAACTTTCCCATGACTTTTATGTTATTTCTCTGCAGAATGAGCCTGTTCCTTCCTCGCCTTTCCTAGATTGTGCAATGGGTATAAAACTATTCAGCACATATTCACTTTGTGGGTATGAATCCCCGTACTGTGCCCTACGTGGTTAGAGTTATTGCCTCCGTTTTCTTTGTGGAGGAAATTAAACACAGAGACTTTACAATTGAGTCCTAGTTCATACCTCATTTTGGTTGGGTCCAAAATTAAAACTCACGTGTCCTAAATTTTAAAGAAAATATTCTGAATATGGGTGCACTATTATATAATATTCTTGGAGGAAAGATTTCAGGGAAGGAAAAAGTTGACTCAGGACTTGTGTGCATGTTTCCTAATTTTTTTAGATTAACTGTTCTCATTTAGAAACTGGGCATGTACATATTATTTTGCTATTTGCTACTGACCTAACAGAGAGATGCTTCAAAATAGAAAGAGTTATGTTTCGAAGTTCACTGTAGTTCCTCACATGCGCAAAACAAAACAAAAAAATCATGTTGCTATTTGAGCTTTGAGTGGCAGTGCTTATCATTATGTTCCTTTGTTTCTCACCTCCTTAGAGACCATGTTCATTTGACTTGCTGTATGCCTGAGAAAGCCTGTGGCATTTTATGCTCGGGGAGAACTGAATACAAATTCCCCATGAGATGCAGACTTTTAGTGCTATGTACCCTTATTTTCATTCTGGCATCACATTTAGGCAGTTAATTTTCCATAAAAAAACAGAAATACTGCCTTCTTTCCTTTCTCAGTCAAGAATAAAATTCTGCAACTTGCCCCAATCACTTTCATTTTCTTAAATAGGGCCCTAAAGTATTTCATGATTATCTTTATTAGTTTGAGCTATATCTAGGCTTAAAATAATTCTAATGAAAAGAAAACTTCTATTAAAATATTCTAACTAGTTTCAATTGACCATATTACTGGCATAGGAAAAACCCCTAATGGCTAAACCTTTTAAAGCTAATCTGCTTTAACACATTTTAAAACTGATGTGCCATTTGAGATTTAAGTGTTAGAATGCAAAGTGTTTTCTTTTCCTATTATTACATTCATTTATTTCACTTTTCCTTCACTTTTGAAAATGAGATAACCCAGTAATATTCCCTAGAGTTTCATGAACGAGTTAAAAGCAAATTTCTGTATTCGAACTATGTTCTGTATTCAAATACTAAAGATATGCAAAAGAATATAATGAAAAAAATGTATATCTGTGTGGATGAGGATCTGACAATGCTCAGAGTGAATCAATTATGTTTACCAGAGGAGCACGATGTTCTTGACAGAATATTTGCCTAATTGTGTTGAGTTAGGGTGACATGGTGGAAATAGCTGGGAGCTGGTCAGACCTGGGTTTAAAACCCAACTTCACCACTTTCCAGCTTCAGCGAAACTGAGAAAATTATTTCACCTTGATGAGTTTCTATTTTTTCATCCGTAATTTTATGATAATATTGCTACTTTGAGTGAAAACAAACTACGGCATTGGATAGAGTAGGCATTAAACATGTAGTACCTACTCTATAGATATTTCAGTACACAATTTTGACAATCATCAATGGAACACTAAGATGGAAACTGATATTTCCCAAATTTAAAGAGACATTTAAAAGATTTCTAGAAGAATGTATTTGATTTCTGACTGTAAACTCTTTTATAGACCTTAAACTGAATATTCAGGAAAATGTGATCCTAATAAGGTATAAATATATATATTCATGAGCTAATTATGCCATATTGAGATTTTGTTAAGGAAAGAGCCAGAGATATATGCTCATAAAGTTTCTGGCTGTCCATGTTTTATAGAAGACAGTCTTCTAATTATTTCCCCCTCTACCTCCCACCAAAGAAAGGGAGCTTTTATTTTCTTTCATCTCTTATGAGCTATGGGAACTTTGATGTATCATAAACAACCTGTAACTCTTTTTCTTTACTATAGTTGAAAACAAGGATACCTCAGACCTGGTATAATGCTAATTAGAACAATTACTTAATATAATACCTATAAAATGCCTTAAATGCCTTGGAGGCATTGTGCTCTCATTCCAAGTTAGACTTGTTCTGCATCAGGAGGTAGCTATATTGAGACTCATGAAGGTATTGCACACTCTAACATAGTTATTTGCTGTTTCTAAGGAATATAGGACTCAATACCACAGAGGAACAGATGGCAAAGAAAGCTTGCTCAAGTCTCTCCCCCCTTGAGGATTGTGCTGTCTGCTAGAAATAACAATGTTGAGCTCTAGGAAGCCACATACGGCCCCTGAGAGAAGATGTTCATGGAGTGGCACTGAAGAAGTGCAGAAAGGACCTCATCTTTTTTAAAGCTTTTCCTGAGAGAGTTCCCATTTTTGTATTACTGGGCTACATACAGATGGTCAAAGAATGTCAAGGGAAATCCGCCCCACTGTGACTGAGGGAAATCCTTTAGAAGGATCAGTGAAAAATAGAAAGCACACTAGCACTCTATGATTTGTCATCTCTTAGAAACTCATTTGATAAACCCACATGAACAACACAACAAGCTATTTTAAATATAGTAGCACAGAAGGAAAGCTCTAAGTGGATTATCCATATAACATCTTTACAATGCTGAAAGGGAAAAGAGGGCTCTTACAGACCAATTAGATCAGTACTTAGTATGCGTGACAGATTGATGTTTAACATTTGCAGCAATGAGGGAGAAAAGCAGAAACGAAATCATCCTATAAATAAATTGCTGAACTTTAGCATGTGCCATACTAAGAAATAGTCAATCTTCTTAACTCTGAACCTGTGTGTTTTGAATTGTAATTATTTCTGTAGCCTTTGGAACAATTATGGGTTTCATAAGCATAATCCATTCATTAAGCAAACATTATTGAGCACCTGACAAGTGCCAAAAAATCTGTCAAATACAGCGTTAAAATTTTATAAAGATGAACAGTCAAGAACTTGTCCTTCAAGAGCTCCCATGCTGGTAGAAGCACCTACAGGCTGGTAAAATGGTTCTCAGAGATGGTGAGTCATGTGACTGTGCTCAGTGCTAAACTCTGCAAGTCAGTCACATAGACTCCTTGTTTCATGGAGATCCCATAGTATTTTATTCTCATTTCTCTGCATTTCAAAGCATTATCTTAATTTAGAAAGGGGTACACGTCCAACCACTGCAGCAGAAAACCATGAGTTGATTTAGGAGAATGCGTTATTTCTATGATGAGCATCTATCATGCACACTCAGAAGTCAGGCCACGGAGACTATTTGGTCTCACATCAGAAAGGTGAAACAGTCATTTGTCAGTCGGCGTTTTGCTCTCAAAACTGGCTATGGGTTAAGAAATCACATTTGTAAACAAAGAATACCTAAGAAGCTAAATTAAAGAGGATGAATTTAACAACTAAAATTTTATGAAGACTGTTAGATTTACCTGGAAACATTGTTTCTGTTCATGTACATAAGGAAGCTATAAAGGAAGAGAGGAGAATCTATTTAACCCAATTCAAATATTATTCTACTTCAAAGAAATTATAACCACTTTTTCACTGGATTTTCATGAGCATTTGAAATAAAACAGGCAGGCACTATTTTTTTTTTTTTTCGCAAATCTATGAACTTGCACCTACAGTCCACCCTTCCCCCTTCCTATGGACTAACCTGTGTCTTCCTTTTTCCTAAGGCTAATTGTCTTACCTGTGCCCCTATTGCCACATCTCTGCCATGGTTCTCACCTCTGACTGTTGCTGGGGCCCCGCTCTGCACTAATTAAATTACAATCCTTCAGTGTGGGGTAGGGTTTAAGTACTTTTAAAAACTTTTTTCCGGCAACTCCAACGTGCGGCCAGGGTGAGAACATTGTCCTCTTCCTGCGCATCTTACAAGATAGGTGTCTAGCTTCTCTAATGTTCTTTGTCAGAAAAATTGTCTAATACTTGAGAGTAAGTCCAGACAGGTGGGAAGCATATTTTAATATCATGTTGGAGCTAAGCTATGAATTGATTATCTTGAAGAATGTACTTAATTCACCTCATATGTTTACTACTAATCAAAAGTCTAAAGTCTAAGAGAAGGCATATTAATGTGCATATTTTTATTCGACAGAAATGCAAAAAAGTTTTCACTGGTAAAACTGATACCTCCAATGATTATGGCTTTTTGGTCATGAATAAGTTTTATATTTAACCCAGTAGTCTTACTCTAAATATCTTTTATAAATATCTTAGTTTCTCAGATGCTGCTGAAACAGGTCATTCCATATCATTTCCTTCATTAATGAATGAATTATATAAAATCTTTGACTATATATTTTCATTTGTCCATTATGATCTTACCTTTCAAAAATTATATTTTAAATACATTTAACTTCTCCCTAAGAGATTCTTCCTAAAAACATTCCAAGATGCCAGTGCTTATCTAATGCTAAAAAATAAAAGAACAAAACTGAAATCTTCTCCTGGTTACTTTTCAGGAGCTCCCTCTCTTCTTTCTCCTCTTCGCAAACCTTTGAAAGAACTGTCTACTGCCACTACCTCTAGTTCATTACTTCTCACTCTCTTCTCAACCTATCCCAATCCAGCTCTATTTCCGCTGATTCACTTCATTGATCTTGCCATGCCATTAATCTCTTCAATATCCTCCTTGCTGCTTAAATCAATGAACAAGTCTCAGTCTTTAACTCACTTAAGACTCCAGGCTCCTTCCTCCCTTGACATCATCTCCTTCCCTGGGCTTCTGTGACAGTGCATTCTACTGACTTACCTCCTATCTCTCCAGCTACTCTTTGATTTCTTTCTTATTTATTTAGTTTTTTGAGGGGTCTTATTTCTTTCTTGTTCTGTCATAGTCCTCTTTTCTCTCTATATCTATCTATCTATCTATCTATCTATCTATCTATCTATCTATCTATCTATCTAGATAATCTCATCTTTGTGATTTCATCTATGTTTATGACTCCCTAGAAGGATAAGAAAGGAATACTATGTGTTCATCTCTCTGTTCATCACGGCAGTTTAGATGAAAGAGACTAATTCCTTAAAATGCACTAAATACCAACACTTATCCAACATGAAATAGGTAATTTGGATAACTCCAAAATTATTAAGAAAATTAAAATTGTCATTTAAAAACTCCCCCACAAAAATATTCAAACACAAAATAGTTTCACTGGAGAAATCTGCCAAGTCCTTCAAGAAAAATTAGCACAAAATGTGCAGAATCTCTTCTGGAAACGAGAAGAGGAGGAAACACCTTTCAATTCACTTTATAAAGTTAGTATTACACTTATATTAAAACCAGACAAAGATAGTACCAAAACAAAACTGCAGAATAATATCCTTCAAAAATATAGATATAAAAATTCTTAACAAAACATTAACAAACAATTTATTATGTATAAAAGAATTTTATACAATGAACAAGTAGGATTTATAATAGGAATGCAAGGCAGGTTCAATATTCTAAAAACAATCCATGAAATCCACCATATTAATAGATAAAAGAAGATAAATCTTAGGATTATGTGATTTAATGAAAAGTTTTTGACAATATTAAGCACTAGTTCCTGATACAAATATCTTTGAAAAGTAGGAATAGAGGGGATTTTACTCAACTTGATAAAAACATCCACTAAAAATCTAGAGTTAACATAATATTTAATGGTGAAGACTAAATGCTTCCCCACCCAAGACTGGGATCAAAGCAAGGATGTCTACTCTCACCAGCCTGATTCAGTATAGTACTGAATGTTATAACCAGTGTAATAAGGCAAATAAAGGAATTAAAAGCATATAGATTGGAAAGGAAAAATTAAAATTGTTCCTGTTTCCAGATGTCACAATTATCTACATAGAAATCCCAAGTAATGTACAAAAAGTTTCCTAGAATTAAAAAGTGAGTTAAGCAATGTTACAGGATACAAGATATACAAATAAAAATATCATATTCTTTATACTAGAAATGAACACTTGGACATTGAAATTAAAAACACAAGAAGATTTACAATTTGTCAGAAATAAAATGTGTAAGTGTAAATATAAGAAAAGGTGTACAGGAATCAGATGCTAAAAACTATAAACATGCATGAAGAAAATAAAAAGGTCTAAACAAATGGAGAGACATATTGTGCTCAGAAATTAGAAGACAGCAAAGATGCCAATTCTGCTCAAAATAACATCCAGGTTTAAGAAATTCATATAAAATAAAAACATTTTTTTTTGTAGATATACAAGATTACTCTAAAAGTTGTATGGAAATTCAAGGAACTAGAAAAGCTAAAACAACTTTGTAAAAGAAAATAAAGCGAGAGGAAGCATCGACCTGATTTTAAGAATTACAATATAGGTACAGTAATCAAGACTGTGGTGTATTAGCAGATAAACATATATATTTATGGAACAGAACATAAAACCTAGAAAAAGACCTATGCAAATATGCCTAAATAATATTTGTCAAAGGTACAAAAGCAGTTCAATGAAGGAAACAGTTTGTTAGTCTTTTCAACAATTGCTGGAGCAACTGGACATCCATAGCAGGGGAAAACAATAAAAAACTTCAAGGTAAACCTCAAATCTTACAAAAAATTAAACCAAAATGGATTATGAACTTAAATGTAAAATATAGAACTATAAAGCTTTTAGAAAATAAACATAGGAGAAATTCTTCAGGATCCAGCTGAAAATTTTTTAGATTTGACATCAAAATAATGATCCATAAAATGAATATTGATAAATTAGACTTCAACTGTAATTGAAAAAAAAATTTAGACTATAGTAAAAACAAAACAAAACATTTGTTCAGTAAAAGACTTTGTTAAGAGGGTGAAGAGACAAGAAAAAAAAACCAGAAAGTATTTGTAAATCACATATATGTCAAGCGACTGGTATCTAGAATATATAAAGAATCTCAAACACAATCTGGTGCATTCATGTCATAAAATAGTTTTTAGCAATGAAAAGAAATAAACTATTTATATATACACTCAACAACTTGGATGGATCACCAGAGAATTATGCTGAATAAAAAAAGCCAATTTAAGATCACAAATGGTATGATTCCATTTATAGAACATTCTTGAAATGACAAAATTATAGAAATGAAAAACAGATCAGTGGTAACCAAGGATTTGAGGAGGTGGTAAGACTGGGATTTAAGTGGGTGAAACTATGAAAGGAAACAAGAAGAACCTATGCAGTGATGGAAATATTCTGTACCTTGCATCAATGTGAATATCCTGGTTATGATATTGTACTAGAACTCTGCAAGATGTGACCATGTGGGAAACTGGGTAAAGGTGGACAGGATCTCTATTTCCTACAACTGCATGTGAATCTATAGTTATCTCAAAATAAACTTTGATTAAAAAAACTAACTCATTTGGTAATCAGTTATTAACCACAAGTAGAATTGGCTATTGATATGTTAATTTAATAAATTCCTAGGTTAACTTAGCAGAAAAATTTTATTGAGAAACTTGGCTTTATTTTTTGTAAACATTTATATTGGATGACTTCATCATCTAGACTAGTGGCTTAAATGAAGTAAAAGGTATATGCAGAATAAGGATAATTGTTATTATAAATAGATATTGTGAGTGATCAAGAAAGCAAATTGAAAGTAACTTTGATTATACAAATACATTAGGGATATGGCTGTGTGTCAATTGATTTAATTCATACATGTCTAACACTACTAATAATGGCAAAAACTCAATTTCACATGGGAAGAAATAAAATAAGCAACATTAAAAAAAAGCTACTAAAACACAATATGTACCCAGAGGTAACTTATTGGACAACTACAACTATTAAATCAAAAGGACACATAAAAACAAGTAAATATTTCTAAGAAGCCAAGAAACGTCAGTAAATTCATACAATAAAGCACAGTATTTGGTTCAGGTCATTACTTTATTCATTTAATTTTACTTTAGAAACAACTTTAAATTGCTTGGTCATCTGATGTGTTAGAAGTGGAAAATTAGAATCTGTGAGTGTATATAAATGCAAATTAAGAATATTCTGCAAGGACAGTGGTTATTTTGGGAGAAGGAATCAAATTGTTATGTAGGGTTATTGAAAGTGTGAAGGGAAACTTATAACTTATATTCTATATGAGTTGGTATTTTTGAAATTTTTATCAGGATGCATTTTTTAACTAATTTAAAAAAGAATAAATTAGAAAATTAGAATGTAACATGAAAAATACTCAAATAAATTGTGTTACAAAAGTGAGATGATTATTCCAACCAAGTAAAAATACTAAAAAACCAAGAGAATAAAAGACAATAACTTCTCATTTAGGATAATTAATCATGGAAAAGCATCAGTTCATTCAACTGATGTGCTAGTAGCTTGATTGTTGTTCTCATTCAAAACCCCAGTGAACACTTTGTAAGAAAAATTCTAAAGGAGCCCTAACAATAACTATAATATGCAAGGCTTCATTGGAGTGTCAGCTGACTCCTTTTTCCAATAGGAGAAATACAGATTAGGGCAGAAAAACTGGTGCTGGTAATAATGCAGTAACTTAATAGAGTCTAGTGACAAGAGCAGCTACATTTAAAATTAGCTGCAGTTTGGCCTTGGCATTTTACTATTTTTTTTTTTCCTGTGAGGTCATAAGTATGAGTTTTTACAAAGCTGGTCAAGGACATAGCTAGTTTTTTACTCCATTTAGTTGAAGTGTTTTCTGACAAGTAAATTTCTGTATTTCCTTAGATATAACTACTTTATAAAAGGTTTCTGTAGAACCAAGATATAAAGAGTAATCTATTTTTCTTCTCTGCAATAACATCTGGTCAAAGAACAGCTTTTCTGTAGCCTAGAGCATTGCTGTAATATTAGCTAAGTCTGTTTGCTGACTGTAGGCATCATAAATTCCTGGAAGCAGTGATGACTCCCTTTAATCTTGAGATTTGTTGGAAATGTCTGTAAGCTATGAAATAGAGAAAGATTTTACTGTGCAAATCCAGAAGAGGCCAATCCAAAAGAGTGACAAAGGGAAAAAAAAAAAGCTATAGCAAGTTTTGTCTGTGATAGACCATTATCTTCTTCAGATATCATAACTAATAATTTTTAATTTAAAAAGAAAAAACAATTCTCCAAGAACTGTCCCAAAATAGAATACAATTTTTCCTTTGAAAATAATAATAAAAAGTTAATCTGGTAGAGTGTAGTAGGAAAAATTGCAAGGGTTTTATTCTTTTTATTTACAGGAAATTAATCTTTTGTCTGACAGGACAGTTATAGAAAAATTATATTTTAATAAAATGGCCCAGAAGATAAAGAATATGACCTGAATCTCAAAGGGAAAAAAGAATTTGTTTGGAAACCAAATAGTAGTAGAATGAAAAAATTGCTACCGACAAAGTTTGCTATATCCTGTAGAGCCGGCGTCCCCAAACCCCAGGCCATGGACCAGTACTGGTATCGGCTCGTGACCTGTTAGGAACCGGGCTGCACAGCAGGAGGTGAGTGGCAAGCTAGCTAGCGAAGCTTCATCTGTATTTGCATCTGCTCTCCAGAGCTAGCATCACTGCCTTAGCTCTACCTCAGATCATTAGGCATTAGATTCTCATAAGAGCACCAGTCCCTGGTGCTAAAAAGGTTGGGGACCACTGCAGTAGAAAGATAGGAAGTTGGGAAAATAAATGTGGCACTGTGAACTGATCAAACCATGTTCAAATGCAGAGGAGGTGTGTAATAAAAACTGAGTCAATGTTCTCTTCATTTTTCTGATCTTCCTGAAGATGGTTCTTTTATGGAGATTAAAGGAGAGCATTTATTACAATTTTTATTCCACCTAAGAATGATATCATCACCATTTTAAATGCTAGATTTTCAATAAAACTCTTTATAGCAATATATCTAGGTTAATGATAGAGTAAATATCATTTTCACATAGAGCATGTTTTCAAACTGTAACTGTAATTCTTAGTTGTCTTGAAGTTAGTTGCTTCTCTATGATATTTACTTCTTGTTATTTATATGAAGGCCAATATGTATACTTTTGCAATTCTTTTTGACAGAAAGTAGTTCACACATGGCTATGTTGAGGTGATGGCCACTGAGAAAGGATGAGCTTTAAAAGCAACAATCCCAAATTATTCCTTTGCTCTAGGATCCTGGTTATTTCATCCTAGCACTTACATTTTGCAGTGGTCCTCCTGTCACTGATGCTGACAATTCTGTTTCCGATATTTCTAAGTTGCTCTCTATGAATTGGTGTCCCAGCTAATCCCAATCAAGTTCTTATTACTTACGTTCAACATCTCTACGGGCACCACTTACTTCCCTACACAGGCAATTATCTTTCAGTAGAGACCACTAATCTACACTCGGGCAACCTGCACACAGTGTGAAATTCATCTTGGCCAGATGAGCATTCATTTTTAACCTCAGAAATGGTGATATCACACTCTCTAATGATTGTGCCCTAGAAGCACATTGATTCCTCTACTCTCCACATTCTTTCTCAACAATAACTCAGGTTTATTAGGCAGCTCATTCTGGAGTTTTGATAAGTGGTTCTTGGATGGGTAGATGAATAAATGAATGCACTATATCATTTATAATCATATTTTGAGAAACCTTGAATTGTATCACTTTATAAACTTTTTTGATTGCAATTACCTTAAGCATTTTATAAAAATTTTTAAAGATATGAAAGTGTACGAGTAAAACATAAATCTCCTTTCCACCAGATAACTCAGAAACTACTCTTACATATTTTTCCACTAATAGGCAAAGCATATAAAAGTATATATGTACACATTCAAATAAGTTCGCTATTTTTTACAATGAGGTTATACTCTAAACACAGTCCTATACCTTAACTTTTATTTAACAATAAATCTTGTCAATTATTTCTATCTTCACATATAAACCTTCATTCATTTTCACAACTAAATAGTATTTCAATGTATGAAATTATTATCATAGTTTTTTTTAACTCTATTTTTAGAAGTAGAATACAGGGAAGAAATGAGTAAGATAAATCTCAGTTTTGCAAAATTACAAACTCGAAATGTTTAATAGTTTTTTTTCTCATCCTTCCAGTGACCTTGAGTATCTGGTTAAAGATAGATAAAGATATTAGAAAAACAGAATAAAGAACAATAAAAACAGAAAAATAAGTAAGAAAAGAAAAATCATTTTTTATCTGAACCTGTAAGAAATAAACTTCTATTTTATCTTCTCCATAACTTATTTTGCTGGCAAAAAAAAAAAAAAAATGAGGACAACTGTGTTAAAACATGACTATATCCAGGACTTGAGAGCAAGAAATTACTAATGAGGAGAGGAATGAGAGACAGGTAGAGGTCTGAGGCCAAAGGTGCCTACACAGACCTGACAAGAGGGAGCTCTTTGATTCCATGTCAACCAGTGGTTCCTGAGTGATTACTGCAGGCAAGATGCTTACTTGCTTTTAATCTAGAAAGACAAATGACAATTCAGCATGACATATGCTCAGTCCCAGGTGAGTGATTAGAGTGTAATTGCTAAAGGAGTCTTCTGAAAATATTAACATTACATGTAGCTTCCTTCTCAGGCCAAGGGGAAGTACCATAGTTTTTAGTGGTCTGCTTCTGTTGGGGAAAATTTGGTGCTACTAAATTGGAGAGTGTACCCTCAGGATAATAATTTCCATGCAACTGTTACATTATTTATTATTAATATAACATCAGAGATTTAGAGATTTTATGCGCCCTGATGATATAAGAGATTTGAAAATAGTTTAAAGAAGTAAACATTTCTCAAAGAATTTTTTATAAATTAACCATCCTCTCCACAACCAGAATTCTTTGCACAGTATTTTGTACATTACATGTTTGTAAATCTACTATGATATCTGATTTTACAATTTTTTCTCCTATTTGACAGTATATTATAATGAGAAAGCATGGTTTGGGTGTTCAGATAAGCCTGTGTTCATATCTCAATTTAACTATTTCCTGGTAGAGTAATTTCTATGATGTTTCTCCCAGTTTCAATTCTCAGAGTTGTTGTGAGAAGTAAATGAGGTAATATGTACAAGAGTTTTGATGAGTTAAAAAAAAAACATATGCAGTGATATACATAGTATATACATGTAATTGTCAAATATATATTTGATCATATTATTATATCATTTATTTAATATTTTATTACCATTATTTATTATATTAACTTATATTACATCATAATACTAATTAACATTACTAATTATATATTACATTATTATTTCTGAAAGTTTAAATTGAAACATTCTGATCCAAGTTCAAGCTAGAATACTATAGAATAAAAAAACAATTTCACTTTTATAACTATTTGCACAATATGTTTTCCTTTAACATCATTGTACAATCATGTTATTATATGAGATTGATAAAGCATTTAATTCTTATTACTTATCTAGGCACTATATATATATACACACACATATTTATTATATATATACATATATTTTTTTTAATTTGCTGCTATCATCTGTTTATATCTCAATTATGTTCCCTATTCTTTATTAGTAGGTCTTTTCTACTAGATCAGTATCTGGCTTGTAATTTGCTTAAATATCTCTCTACAACTCACAAATAATTACCAGTTTCTACTACTAAGTAATTCTCTTAAAGCCAATCCCTGGATAAACCATAGTGGACCCATGGCATTAGCATTTTTAATTGTATAATCTGTACATGGTGTAGTCAAGAAGTCAAGATAGTCATTAAAGAAAATTGGCAAGAATTATTATAGTGTTTAAGAAATGTTGCCTAGTTGAAAATGTTTTTTAGATTCAACATGGAAACTAAATTCAGAATGCAATACAGGGACAAAGCATAGCAAACTGCAATGGCACATAGGAAAAAAATATCCCTCCTCTAAAAAGTATATTATTTGGTGGGATGTATTTTATAAACTATTTCACTTTTAGTGTTAATATTGTGCAGTTCTGCGAAATTAAGATCAGAATGTACTTGAGACATAAAAGTGCAATTGATAAGGTCTTTCTTCTTCAAGTATGAAAATCTCACTTGCAAATGGAGAGACTGAGAAACTTTGCTACTATTGAAATCCACAATATTAAAAAGTAAACGTATCAGAATATTATGGGATATGAACTATGTAGTACTCAAAGGCAAAGAATGTACAAAGTGAGCTAATGAAGAGTAATATGCAGAATGGGCCATGACAGAGATTTACCAATCCAAAATTTATTTCCAATAATGGTAGACTAGGTAATCTGGTGCAATCTTTCAAACAATAGACATTAGCTATAAAGTCAGACAAAATATTTAAAAATTGTTTAAAAGCATTGGAAAGTTTTAAAAGTAGTGTAAATGTATAGAGCCAAGATCCAGTAAAGAGTGGCAGAGAGACTAAGAGGTTGAGCAGGGCTGTTGACAAACTGTGGAGAAAAAGTGACAAATAATTAGAGTTCTAAGTCCCCCAAGGAGAGACAATGATCTAGTAAATGCCCCAGGCTTTGAGAATGAACCCTGAGGTACTACAAACTATGCAGAGTGGGGAGGGGGGTAGAATGAATTGACAATTGACAATTGACTAGCACTAAAAATGACTTAGAAGCAGTTTCAAATTATCTCAATCCCTGATTGGATTATGATGATCTTGAATGTCTAGTACCCATAATAGCCTTCCAGATATAATTATTAATTCTTTCCACAGGAAGAAAACTTTAATAATTATAGCCTATAAGTTTTCATATGTGATGTCTAAATTAATTTGGAAATAACTAGGGACATGAGAATATAAAGCTTCAGGACCAAAGGAGAAACAAACCATAGGAACAATAGAAAAGTTAGAGTTATCAGATACAAAATCCAAGCCATGATTTAATATGGTCAAGGAAACAAAAAGACAAGTTTAAAAAATTCAAGAGAGATATGTTTAAAAAGATCCTAAAGAGAATTCTAGAAGAAGAAAAATACAATATCTAAAACTAAGAATTTAATATAATGGTTTAAATAATACAAGAAACAGCTGAAGAGGGAATTTATGGAAAATAAGTCAGAAAAAATATACAAAGTAAAATGCAGATAAGTAAGGATGCAAAATACAGATAAGAGCATAAGAAGCATATGGGACACTGTGAAAAGGTCTACCATAAGTATAACGGGAGTCTCAGCAGAGGATGGGAGAGGGAACATGAGGGAAGCAAAGTTGAAAGAGATAACTGACTGATAATTTCCGCAAACCAATAAAGACATCAAAGTACAGGTATAAAAATTACAATAAAGCTAAGAATTATAGATATAAGGAGAATGACACTAAAGAAACATCATAGAAAAATGACAGAAAGTCAAAAACAAAGAAAAAACATTCTGGATCACATTGTAAGCAACAACAGTAAGACTGTTAGTTAACATCTCATCAGAACCCATGTTAGCCAAACAGCAATGAAATGACATTTAGAGTTAGTTATTTCATTTCCACATAATAAAGATATGCCTTATTCAGCAAAATATCCTTCCAATAGAAAAGTGAAATAAAGATATTTTTAAACAAATAAAAATAGAGAACATATATCATCTCTACCAGCCACAGAGCAAACAAAATACCATAAAGTTTTTTTTTTTTTTTTTTTCAGATGGATGGTCGGTATTCCCCTACAGAAGTTTGGAGATTTAAAAAGCAATATTTGAAAAGATATTTGAGTGATCTTAACTGCCAAAAATGAAAATAATAATGTTCTGTAGAGTTATATAAAGAATTCATATCACAACAATAGCGTATAAATTATGCGTGGGGCAAATGGAATTAAAGTTTTAAAAAATGTTTGCATTGTATTAGAAGAGGTAAAACTATTAATTTAAATTAGATTTGGATACGAGTGCATGTTTTGATTCGGAGAGCTATTCTCAAACTGTAGTCCACAGTTTTAAGTCATCCCCAAGACCCTTTCAGTGGGTCCTAAAAGAGAACATTACTTTCATGAGTGTCCTTTTCGCTGAGTTGGCATTTAATCCAATTATGCAGAAGCCATGGTGAGTAAAAGTGCTGGCTTCTTAATCCAGTTCAAGGCATTGACACTAAAATCTCTTAATTTTCATTATACTTTTCTATGCTGGGGGGGGTGGGGGTCAGCATTTTTTTTTTTTTTTCTGAAGAGATCCAGATAGGAAATGTTTTAAACTTTGCAGGGCATACAGTCTCTGTCTCAGTTACTAAATTCTGTAGTTGAAATGCAAAAACATCAGAGAACAATATGTAGATAAACAGGCATGGCTGTCTTTCAATAAAACGTTATTTTTAAAAAAGTAGCTGTAGGTTTGGTTTTGATATGTGCCATAGTTTTCTGACCTCTGTTCTATGAAGCCCATTTGCAGTAAAAAGTAAACACACACACACACACACACACACACACACACACACACACACGTTTACTTAAGAATGCCCTTGCTGAAGCAGTAGAAATTATGGATTTTATTTAAGCTTCACCCTCGAGTACACGTCTTTTCAGTAATCTTCATAACATAATGAGAAGTAAGCATAAGGCATTTTGCTTGCGTGCTAAAGTATGATGACTGCCTTAAAGAAATTCACTTATGTGAGTGTATCATTTGTGAGCTGAACTAATTGCTTCTTCATGGAATACCACTGCTACTCGAAAGAACAATTAGCAGATGACTGCAGTTATTTAGATTCTGAAATTTGGTAGCTTAGCCGATGAAACACGAAGAGAACTCTTATAACAGGTTTTGGGGAAAAGTTGTCTTTGCTATTAAAAAATACTCCCTAATAGCTGCTCTTCATCTACAGGACACTACCTTCTGTGCATGTGATGCTCAGAATTGTGGCAACCATCTTGTAAGGTAGAAAGTGGCTTACCTGAGGACAAAGCATCCTAAGTGACACACTGCTGGTATACTGAGTCGACATTATTGTGGTACAAAAGTTACTACTCCACTTTTATCAGGTCATTAATTTATCTATTTACTTACAACACATTTATTGACTGCTAATTACTTGTTAGGTACAGGGGAAAATGGCAGAATTCCTCACCACCTAGAAGTTAATTCTAATCGAGAAGATAGAGAATGAACTTGTAATTAGATGCATGATGAGAATTCAGAGTGCTATGGGAATGTGACCTAATCAGGGGTGTAATGAATAGTTTTCTGAGAGAACGTAAAGTATAAGCTAATCCTGAAGAATGAGGAAGAGTTGGCTAGGATAAAGGATAGGGAAGAGTTTCCAGAAAGTATTAGACAGCAGGAAACACATGCTAATAAGTTTAGGGAAGACAGTATGTTTGTAGTACAAAGAACAATCATAGAGGCTGGAGAAGTGACTGGTTGCACTATAATCTTAGAATGTTATGGCCAAGTTAGAGATTTTAAACATTATACTAAAAAGTACACAAATTTATTGTAGTTTTAAAGTTGGTCCTTGACATATTCAGATTAACTTTTAAAAAGATCATTTTAGCTATAATAGAGTAGATTACATTGTGACTAAACCAGAAGCCAAGACCTCAGCAAAGAGGCACACAGCAGTGTAAGAGAGAGATGAAGTGGCTTTTAGTGGGACAATGGCAGTGATGTTAAAACATGGAAATGCAACCTAGATGGAGGTGCTGTGAACGTAAAGTTTGAGCAGACACATGATGGATGCAAGAGCTGGCTAGGATAAAGATTAGGGGGGATTTTTGACTGATTTGCTTTTATGGGGTTGGAGAAGGGAGTGAGCACATGTAAAATGTTGTAGAATAAGTTCCAGATAAACATTTCTGTACTTTTATCTAATTTCATAACATGTTTAATACCTTTACACATTGCAGATTTTGCCCACCTATAATTTCTATTCTTTCTGAAGGAAAAGTTTTAAGATTTTTATTGCCATAAATGTAATAGTACACAATAAAACATTTCATAGGACACAGGATTTATAAACTTATAATTTTTAAGTGATTGTATTCAATTGCTTAAAATACACGATCAAGGTATAATTGCATGATTTCACTACTTGTAGCTATCTATGCTTTCTCACATAAGGAATCAAACAATATCCCTTGAATATTTTAAAGAAATTCAAAGCAAATCACACATCAAAGCAAGCAATATATTTTTGTGTGCTCATTTCTGTTAATTCTTGAATAGCTTTATTCCAATCTTAAGCTCAAGGATCTATATTTAAATAATTTCTGACTTCTGACCCAGTAATTAGAGATTGCTTATTTTATTTGCATTAGATAAATAACATAAGACATTCTCGGAAACTGAGAGTACTTCATGCAAGAACAGTCTTCAATTCATCTATTTTACTAAGAGAAGAATATTTTTACTAAAAGTAAGCATGTAATATATATTCTGATTCCTTTTAACTGAAAGGAATCAGAATATATATTCTTTGAGTTCTTTCCAAAGCGCTATAACAGTATATATATATATATATATATATATATATATATATATTACTTCATTTAGAAATTTAAACATTTGTCTCCCTGTATAGATTTAAAAGTAGACTCAAATGCAAATTCTACATTATTTATTGGTCAAGTGACTTCGCTTTTTAAAAAACTAATTAAATTGAACTTTATCTATTCAGGTCAAAGAGTTATTGTATATTGTTGTTTCAAAAGCTTCAAAGTTTTCACATCTAAATACTTTGAAAATTATAAAATATTTCCTTAATACAATCCTAAATGTCATGTTTATTAAATTTTTGTATAAACTAGGGTTAAATAAAAAATTGTGATCATTAAAATGGCTATATTTCTCTCTAGCAATGGTTCTTTCATGTAGTGAAATTGAAATCATAGTTTCACAGGGAAATTAAATATAGTTTCATTGAAATAATAACTTACAGAAAATTATTTTATTCCAAGACTCCAAAGCATAAACTAATATTCACATAGAAAACAAATTCATCAGTTAATTCATTTAGTGAAATACATATATTTGTTTTTCAACCCCTAAAATGAAATTGGGATATTCCCACTTTCCTCCCTTCTACCCCTTTGCTCTGCTTTCTTTGCTGTAGTGGG